>NC_139046.1:15314035-16667844 GCF_965140915.1 Aythya marila
GCATGCAAAATATAAAGTTCGCCGTAGCACCGCAACTCTATAAGCTTCGTTTTCTAAGCTAGGAAAGAATTCATTTTTCCTTAGAAAAAGAAAAGAAAGAAGCACCGGAATGGAGATCAAAAGCGAATCGGAACACCTACCAGACCCGGGGATTTGAGATGGCAGTGGTCATTAACATTTCCACCTTCTGGCTTGTTTAAAAATAGAAAGTGATAGCTGTCTGGATCTGAATCTGCAGAATAGAACACAATAAAATTGTTTACAACATTCACGTGTCTCAGTTCCGCCAGGTGATCTATGAAAAGAGGAAAAAAAAATAGTTCGTTTACTCAGCAGAAGACGTTGTTACATCAGTGCATAAAGCTTAAATCAGAGCAACGTACACTCCTCAATGCCGCTTCAGTTCTCCGAGCCGGGGGACGCAGGACTCAAACCCAGCTAACAGAAACACTTGGGGGGAGGGGGGATTGCATGCTTATACCGAAGTTTATTATTTTTTTAAAAAACTTGCTTCTTAACCAATTCGAAGCATAAATAACGAATCTGAGCTTCAGACGGAGGAAATCGCACCCACTAATGTGAACTAACACGAGCAAAGTAGGTGCATAATAGACGAGGCTAGGAGCTGCTAACCACTTCTGCACAATGGCATTAATAAGATTAACCTGGGCAATTAGCCGGTGCAGCAGAGATCAAGCCTAAATCTGGGGCCTTTCAAAAAAACCCACTAATGGAAAGGATTACGTTAATTTCATTAATTCTCAATACACAGACCCAGGCTCCTTTCACTCCTTTGTGTAACCCCCCACCTCTTCCCCACCGAAAGGAAGGGGGGGGGGGGTGCAAAATCAAATCTGGTTTTGTTTGTCATCTGCATATTACCAGGAACTAAATCCAGGATGACGTCGCCTGGGTATAAAAAAGGGAAGAGGTTCAGATGGATTATACTCCGTGCAGCCCTCTGGGTTGAGATCAGTAAACAGGAGAGAGTTGAGGGGGGAAAGTTCCAGGGGTGGATCCAGCGCACACACACACGCGCGTTCACACGCACAGCGGCGCGCAGACACACACGCACACTCTGCCCGCCAGCTGCCCTCGGAAAAAGCTCCGCTCTTTTCTCTCCGAGCCCCCTCTTTTTTTTTTTTTTCTTTACAAAATTCCTCCGAAAAGTTTCGATTCCCCGTCTCCTCCGGCCTCCCCCGCCCTCCACCGCAACCACCCTCCCTCCCCCCCGCGGCCGGTCCCCGCTGCCCTGCCCCGGCACGGTTTGGGGCATGCCTGTGAGCATGTTCAGCATCGACAACATCCTGGCGGCCAGACCTCGCTGCAAGGACTCGGTGCTGCTGCCCCCGAGCGCCGCGCCCGTCGTCTTCCCCAGCCTCCACGGGGACTCGCTCTACGGCAGCGCCTCCGACTACGGCGGATTTTACTCCCGGGCGGTGGCACCGGCCTCGGCGCTGCCGGCGGTCGGCGGGTCCCGGCTCGGCTACAACAACTACTACTACGGGCAGCTGCATGTGCCCGCGTCCCCCGTGGGCCCCTCGTGTTGTGGGGCCGTGCCGGCCCTGGGAGCTCAGCAGTGCTCCTGCGTCCCCCCCGCAGGTAAGGGGCACGGCGGGGATGTGGACGGGTTTGGGACGGGATTGGGACGGGATGGGATGGGACGGGACCGGACAGGACCGGACGGGCTTTCTTTGTTCCCGGAGCCGCGGGGTTAGGAGGCGGTGGCGGGGAGCGGGGGATTCTCCGGGGGGAGCAGCAGTCTCATGCGAAAGCCTGTCGTCGTCTCGTCTGTCTGTCCTTAGGTTACGAGGGCACTGGCTCAGTGCTGATGTCCCCTGTTCCCCATCAGATGTTGCCCTACATGAACGTGGGCACTTTGTCCCGGACGGAGCTGCAGTTACTCAACCAGCTGCACTGCAGGCGAAAAAGACGGCACCGGACTATCTTCACTGACGAGCAGCTAGAAGCGCTGGAAAACCTCTTCCAGGAAACCAAATACCCAGACGTGGGCACCAGGGAACAGCTGGCCAGGAGGGTGCATTTAAGAGAGGAAAAAGTGGAGGTATTTCGGGCTGCCCTCTCCCTTTGCCTTAAAACGCGCGGGGCGGAGGCGCCTCTCTACGGCTCCTCCAGAGCAACAGGTTTGCCGGGGGGAAAGGGGTTGAGATGGGTTGGGACGCATTTTATTTTATTTTTTCCCATTTCCCCAGGGTGTCCTTTTAGGGGCGGCCGGCGGCAGCCGTTCTCCCATGGAACCCAGGCGGGAGAGCGCCCGTCGGAGCACGGCCGCCGCCTGCGAGGGGCTGCGGGTGGGACAGGGCAGCGCCCGAGGGGGGAAGGGACGGGGAGGCGGGGGCTGCGTGTCCCCTAACCATCTGCCTGTCCCCTAACTGTCCCTCTAACATAACCACCCGGCTTCCTCGCCCGACAGGTTTGGTTCAAAAACCGCCGGGCGAAATGGAGGAGGCAAAAGAGGTCGTCTTCGGAGGAGTCGGAAAACGCGCAAAAATGGAATAAAGTGTCCAAAACATCTCCGGAGAAGAGGCAAGAAGACGGCAAAAGCGACTTGGACTCCGACAGCTGATGCCTCGCGGGGGGCCGCTTCCCGTGGACTGTAGGATACGCTCCGGAGGATGCTACTATCTTGCACAGGCTCTGCCTTGTCGGAGGGGGAAACTATCTGTATATAATGTACAATACCCCGAGTTGATTGCGTGTAAATAAAATGTGGTGCGGAGGTGTTGCACAGGTAGACGGCGGCGCGTCTGCGGGCCGGCAGCGAGCGCGGCGGACAGGGGCGAGGGGCGGCTGCTGCAGGCGGGTTTGCGCCGTGGAAGCCGGCGCAACGGGGCCCAACGGGACCCCGGGGAGCCGGGGGGAGCCGGGGCGGGGTGCCGAGACTGGGGCCGGCCACCTGTCCCCTGCAGGGCCCGAGAGAGCGGTCGCCCCCGGCGAGGAGGCTGGCAGGTGCCTCCTGGAGGGCTCCGGCGGAGCGCTGAGGCTTGGCACGGCTTGGCCCTGCTTGGCCCAGCTCGGTTCGGCCCGGCCCGGTCCGCCCCGGTTTCTCGCAGGGACCCTTGGGGGCCGAGGCTGCGGGCCGTGGGCCGCGGGTGGCTGCAAACTTGCTCCTTCTCTCGTCCTTCTTCGCTCCATCCGCCTGTAATCATATCGATCTGGGGATTTGTTGGGCCCGCGGCAGCACGCCTGGCTCTCTTCTAGTTTTATTTTCTTCTTTTCTCCCCCTAACAGCCCTGGTGGGTAATCCCCCGCCCCCGTTGCTGCTCCCTCACCTCCTTTGTGCTCCCAGCTCGCAAACCTGAGTCAAGCTGGAAGCGATGATCTTCAAAACTATTTGCAGGCAAAGCAAACCAGCCTCCCACTTGTTACTCTGTTGTATTTCCTTGCACTTTTCTCTCCCTCTTTCCTGCTTTCTGGACCGATGCCCTGCTGAGTTTCTGAAGAGTTTGTCTCCGATGTCCGTCCCGAAAAGCTATCGCACGAGCACACGGTGGTGTTCAGATCTGCTGTTAATAAATTTCAGCAGGGACGGTATGAGCACTTGCATGTTGCTCTCAGAGATGTTCAATCAGAAGTTACAAATCGAAGTTTTGTCCCCTTTGAGACAGCACCTTTGATATTAGGAAGGCAGGTCTCGCTTTACTCTTCCCCTTGGGAGGCCCTTGTAGTAGAGACACCTATTGTCCTTGTAAAATTCATGCCTGTTTGTTTTATGCATTTTTTCCTATGATTCTCAAACTCTGAGCACTCGTTCCCCCAGAGCTGAGCTACCTCTCCAAGACAGCCGTTTCCCTAGGTTGTTTTGTTGAGAAAGGCCTTTCCCTCTCCTTGTCAATGAAGACTATAAATGGAAAACAATTCAATGTGAAGCCAATGCAGACAATTTCCAGCTAGAAATCTGCATGTCATGTCTTTCCTTCAGAAGTTACGATTACTTAGCAATAAGTGAGATGATTTTCTTTAATTACAGCCAACGCCTCACCTGTATCCATTCTGCTTGTCCGGGTTAGACAAGATAATGGTTTATACAAATGCTCTCATCACTGCTTCTGGTGGCACCAGAAATGTTCTATACAGCTGTGTTGCTTGTCCTCATGCATTTTCCCCCTTGCATGATATATATATATATATAGATATTAATTTTCTCTCTCTCTCTCCTCTCTCTCTCTCTCTCTGTTTTTTTTTTTTTTTTTTTTTTTTTTTTTTTTTATGGGTACTGTATCGCAGTACATAGAGTAGGTGCTAGTGCAATGGGGAGGATCTCAGTGGCTATCTGCTCAGGTAACATTTCCTAACATACTTGTGTTTCCCCACAAATGTAGTAACTCTGAGCAAGCTCTCAGTGTACCGAGATGTAGGTATATTTGCTGTGGAAGAAATTAACTGTGGTTTTGTACAAGTCAGTCCTTTAGGGGGCTTACAGTTTCATAGCTACTAGTCTCTTGAAGAAAAGAAGAACTTTAGCCTCTTTTGTTACTTAGCACAGCAGAGAAGGAAGGTGAAGAACAAACTTCTCAATGGATTCTTCTGCTTTGATACGTATCAAAGTCTAGTTCTACAGAGCTGTTGCATTTTGGAGATGCTACCCTATTGCATATATGCATCAGATGCATATCTGATCTCCATAAACTGTATTGAACTGCAGTCAATCAACACTGAAAATTAGTCCAATTTACTAAAAACAGTTTTCAAAATAAGTGTTTTGTTATGTTATATGCAAGAAGTCTCACTTGAGAGGGTTTTTAATCCACCATCTCCTATGTATTTAGTCATCGTTAGATTTTTAAAGTGGCGAATTGGCCAACAAAAAGCCAAGTCTAAGGAGAGCATTCACCAGGATTTTGCAAATGCTTAAATATTTCCTTTATTTCCCATGTATAAATAGCCTCACTGCCACACTGAGAGCTTGGCAGAGTTTTGTTTTGCTTTTTTTCTGTGCAAATACAGGAGGATGGTAATTTTGGAAGTCACTGTTAAGGACTTCAGCCTACTTAGTTCGATGTGAGAGTTAAACTGGATCTGGACTTGTAAGGGATGGTATTTAAATACGTTTCTGATAACTAGTACTAGTTATTTAAAATTGTAGTTCATATCTTCAGAGATGTTTAGATTTTTCCAGGGGACCAAGGTGCTCAAGAGCTGTGGGAGTTCCAGGTCACAGAACTTGCCCATTTGTGGACTTATTTTCAACTTTTTGTTCCATGGAAGCAAATTATGTTACACTAGAACAAAAATCTTAAGTACCCAAACTAGCTTTCTATGCATGAGGCTGTGATGAAATCATCAGTGATTGCTTTAAAATCATACTGTACCTTAATCTGAGTTAATATCTGAGTTTCGTATGAAATCTTGATTACCAAAACCTGATGTTGCGGTCTCTGGTGTCTGTTCTTAATATTACATGTAGATGTAAATCTACTAGAGTTGATAATATTCCTTTAAAATGTAATTTAAAAGCATTTTTAATCTTGATCTAAAAGCTTTAGATTACTTACTAAAAATGGTATTTGTACCATTAACCAGTAGGAGTAATGCTTATACCTTCTTTTGAAAGAAGAATATTCTCTCACTCTTTTTCTCAACAGTGTGTGGCAAAACCTAAAGGTTTTGTTCTCTCTCTCTTGCACTTCTTACACTACCAAATCAGATCCTATCTAGCCTGGAAAAAAAGTAGTGAGAAGATGGCATCAAAAGGACCAAGAAAGTAGAAAATAAATGATTCACAGGGTGAAGATGATTGTAGTAAAATCTCTCTTTAAATTGTTGTGTTTCAATGACATAATCAAGCTCTAGATGTTTCCCTTGATTTTTATTTTGGATGAACTCCTACAAGCCAAAATTAAAATCCCTCAAAACAATTTTCATTATTTTCTCTGTTAGTGTAATAGGGTAACGCAAGGCAGGGGACCTGAATACTTGCAATGTTCTAACAGGTTCAGTTCTAACAAAGAAGCTTTGAAAGAGCTAGTTAAGGCACTGTATATTCATACTTGTATAAGGAGTCTGAAAGATTTTTTTTTTTCATTTGGTCTGTGTCTCCTCCACTGTAATTTACAATCTTGCATCTTGGTGTAAACCCATTCTCAGAAGATTTAATATGACTGAAGAACTTGCTTGGCTATTTTTGAAGCATGCTGTTTGATTCATGGTATTGACATACTATCTAGGTTTTAGAACACAAGTTCAGTTTCTTGCTGAAACTGATTTTCTTCCACTGATTTTCTATGAAGCTTTGGACTTTTTGTTTCTAAATTTGGTTGTAAAATGAATAATATTAATTTCAGATCTCACAGGAGAGAAAGAGTGGGGGGAGGTTTACAAGAAATAAAATAAGCTACTTCAGAGGCATGCTGTTGTAGCAAAGACTTATTCCAGATAATGTTATGCATTATAAAAATAATTGAATAATTATACAATAGGACCACACTCTAAATAAATCTTCATAACACTAAGCTGTTTAAGTTTATGAAATTTTCCTGAATGGGAAAGTCATAACATGGGACATTTAAAGCGAGGGATAGCAGACTGAAGTAAGGGTACAATACAGAAACATTCTGCTGTGTACAGTCAGCTTGAGCAATCTGATGGATATCTTCATCTGTGCCTTCTGTATTTAGATGGCCAAAAATTGTTTCTGTTTAATATGCTATTTACCATAGCTATTCCAAGTAGTCTTGTAGTAAGTAAGTAAGTGTAAGTGTAGTAAGTAAGACTGGAAAGCAGAGGTCAAATTATTTTGGCTGACGTAAAGTGAT
This sequence comes from Aythya marila, assembly GCF_965140915.1. Taxonomy (NCBI): domain Eukaryota; kingdom Metazoa; phylum Chordata; class Aves; order Anseriformes; family Anatidae; genus Aythya; species Aythya marila. Next base: position 15,320,812 of record NC_139046.1, read on the forward strand.
TTATTTCATCTGAAAATCTGTACTCCCCCCTGATCCCCGCTTCAATTTTACTAATACTTAACTGTTTCTGAGCTTTACCATAATGGGATCCTGGGAGTATAAACCATACAAGCTCTTTCCTACATGACTTGTGAAGCAAACATTTGGATTAGTGGAAGTCATAATAAATAAATAAATAATTGCAACACTAAGGTGAGTTCATATATTTTTGTGCTCCGTCTGCATTTATTGGTTCTCTGGGGTTATACACCATGGAGCATAAATGAACAAAAACCCAAAGAGTTTTTGTTTTGTGTTCTACTCCCTTAAGGTTTCATTCCATTTACACTTTATGTTTTCCTACTTTGGAGACTTGACTAAATCTAGACAGAGAAGTTCAGTCAAATTACTTTGTTTCTCTGGGGCTGCCACTTACCCTGATTTGATATACAGAGTCTGTTATACAAAGGTAACAGTTGTAGCTGCAATACCTTAGATTGCAATTAATACGAAGTTTAAATGACCTATCTCTAAAATATCTGACAACTTTAACCATAGAAACCTGTATTGTTTTGGTACAAACCAGAATATTGTAACTACACAGAGAGGGAGGAGTGGAAGTTTCAAAACAACTTAAAAAAAAACAGACTTCTTTTACTTTTTGTTTTCAGGATAGAAAACAAAAAAATGTTTCTCTGTCTACAGAGAAACATATCTCTTAAGGACATAAAGCTAAACTTAATGCATAACTAAATGGAATAATATAGAGCCTCAGCAGGAGAAAGGCCATGACACTTATAGCTTGAAAGTACCTGTGCAGTTGAATGTTGAAAGTTACATCATCCTTGTCTTCTAAATGATGTCTGAATACTGCTGTTTGCATTTCTTTCCTTCTCCTCATCCAGACAAACATGCTAGCTTGCCTTGGAGATTTGGAGCCACACCTGATTAGTATACCTCAAAACATATTTGATGCATGTGCCAACTTAGAAGTTCTAATTGTCCCTTTACATTATATCCAGTCAAAGGGCCTTCCCCATATTTCTGAACTAAGCATTGAATCTTCACTAGAGTCTGCATGTGTTTATTTACATCAGCACAAAGACTATAATAAATCTTTATGAGTTTCAGTCTTCGAGGGGATTTATTCAGTGGTTGCTATCCAGTAACTGCAGAGTGCTTTGTTAACATTGTGCATGGTGTTTTGATCTTGGCTGCACCCTGGCAAGAGGGACAACTGATGTATATGAAGCCCCTCCTCTCTTTACTTCTCCATGTAGAACAGTCTCTTTTAACAGAGCAGCTTCCAGCAGGGCTTTGGCTTCCCTTCCTGAGCAATGTATGTGGACCTGTGGACAAGGTAGGTTTAGTACATTCTTTTCTTAGGAGAAAACAAAACAAAACAACAAGAAAAAAAAAAAAAAAAAACACACAAAACAAAACAGAATTAAGAGCCAGCCTCTGACTCTGATGGTATCATTTCAGTGATCTGGTTTGCAACATAGCATCACAAACCATTGGCTTTGTACTGCAAACTACAATGTTGGGGTGAGTTGCTGAGAATGAAGCTGGCATCACTCACAACTCCAAGGTGTTATGAAAGTAGAATCTGAATATAACTATTTATTTCCTTTATTTAGGGCTTTTGGCACACTGTCAAATAATTTAGCTGTGACTTTTCTGAGTAGTCCCAAGGTAAGGAGCTACTTCATTAGCATTACTCCATTTTACTGTTGGAGAAGCTTAAGTACCCCTTCCTCAAGGAGACATGCAGGAAGTTTTTGGCACAGTGTGGGGAAGTAGAAGTGATGTCATATTTTTGGTGGTGAATTTTATGCCATCAGCATGATTTCCTTTCATCCTAATGGTAATTTGGCTTTTCTGGTAGAAGTAAAGCCTTCATGGTTATGTTTTATGTGATTATATATAAAACTTCTCCTGCTTCATGAAGAATTTGCACATTTTTGCCATGTGAGTGAACCCAAACTGAAGGCTAAATTAATGGAAGATAAATGAAGGAAAGTACAGTATATTTTGTGTGTATGAAATATCTATTTTGAAAAGTTACAAAGTGAAATTCCTGACTTGTTTTGCTTGCACACCCAAAAATGTGTCGAGAGTGTTGCATGTGCAAGGAATGCAGTGCCAGTAGAGAGTGAGTAACATTTTGTTAAGAACAGAGAATGGAAAAGAGTTATTTTAATGCCAAATTTCACCCTATAGTGGATAATTATAGCCAAGTTGTAAACCCCTTAAAAGTTACAAGGCACCAGCATAATGAAACACATAACCAAAATTTACTGTATATGTGTAGATTGTGAGCTTACTCTTGAATATTTAGTCTTCAACTTCTTAAATTTGTAGTTTCCACAGAGGGCTTATAAGTGCTAGAATTTTGATCAACTGTCTCAGATAAACTACTGCTATTGTTATCACTATAAATCTCCCTAACCTAAAAGCTTTAAGGAGGCTGATATTTTCTGTGAAAACTATGATTCAGAACGGCATGAACCCAGTACCTTTTATGTGGAGCTTTCTGTCACTATACAGAAAGTCTCAGGCAATATTTACATCAGTTATTAGGTCTTATTTGTTTAATAAAATACTTTAATTGTTTTTTTTTTTGTTTTTTTTTTTTTTTTTTTTTTTTGTACTCTGTTCATTGTGCATGTTTTTAGAACATAAAGGATTTTTTGTTTTGGTTGACCCTAATGCTAAGAAGACACATCTTCATGACAAAGCTTTTTCACTGTTGTCTCCTTTAGCCCAATGGAAAGGATAAAGTGGATGCCTGACCCAAAGCTTTTGTGAATTAATGGAAAATACTATTCTCAGGTTGGTAATATTTCCCATTTAGGTTAATGGATGGGATTATCTTGCAATATATTCCATGAAGATAGGGCACTAATCCGTACTCAACAGGTGTAAAATGATTATAGGACCATAGGTAATTTTAGGGGAATTTTATCTCCTTAAAATTTTCTGTGTTCTGCGCTGACTTAACTAAAGTGGTTCTACCCACCTTGTCCAGGTGGGTAGATTTTAATAGTAGAAATGGGGTTGTATTGCTAACGTCACTGCAGCTAATGCTGTTTTTAACGGAATAAGGTTTAAGGATGTATCTGTATTCATGACAAAAGTTTTAGTTATTTTCATTTTGGGACAAAAGCCATGTTACCAAACTGAAATATCTGCAACAGTATTTAAATGAGTAAATTAGTTCTGCTTTTCAGAGGCAACAATATTGTTGCAAGTGTATTCTTGATGTAGAAGTATTTTCCATGCAATGAGGCTTGACTAATATCAACATTAAGCTCTCATGCCTTGCATAAGGCTTATCTTCACCAGCACAAAGGCAAGGTAAAAGTTTATTGGTACCCATAATGCTTGGCCTTAGAGGAACAGCTGATTTACCAGATGTTTAAGAAAATCCAGAACAATGTTGCTGAATTGGAAAGCAGCTGTGTTTGTCTCTGCTCACGTATTCATTGGTACAGCTGCTTCAGATATCCGGGCATTTAAATTATTCTGACATCAGAAAAAAAAAACATCGAAACAGGGACTGATTATGGCCATATTGCTTATGACGGTTTAATGCTATGGCTGACTGATCACTGGGAAAACTATTCAGTCACTAGACATGTTGCAGTTAAGGAGCAAGTAGATCTCATGTTGAGGACTAAGAGCTAGGACATTAGGTGCACTAGATTCACTAGAATCATATATTAATATCCCTCTCTTTGAAGTAGCTGTCTTAGGAACAGGATCAGTTTCCCTTGCAGCTTCACAGTCTTTTCTCTTGAGAGCTGAAAATTTTAGACTTGTCTGGATGGATGTCAGATGACCTCAGAATTAAAACAGAAAAAGGAAAAGTTTCTATATTAGATCTGATGTTAAAAATAATCTTCTTGAAAGTGTATTAATCTTGCCAAATTCTGCATATTTTTGCTTTTCTTTTCTCAGTCACAAATCTAAGTTTGGTTAAAGACCACTGGACATTTAAATAGTGACTAGCTACTAGCTTAGAACTGGTCTACTGATCCCATTCAGTTTATCTGAATTTTTAAATCACTTCTGGATCAGCACAAAGTAGAAACAGCTGTCCCAGAAAAATATCTAAGGTCATTTCTGGAGAAAAAAGGACTTGGTGTGGCCTGGAAGCAGTATTCTTCCAAACTACATTGCAAAGCCACTAATGGCTCTAGATCAAGAAGGAAGAAAAGCAGGTAAGAGACATCTCCCTAGCTTTCCAAGTCAACAGTAGATTTAAACTGTGTGGCTATGAGTGGCTATGACTATTGTTAAGAGGATTTGGACCACAGATAAAACCAATAGAGTTATTGGGAGTTTTGGCTGAAGATTAAAACCATTTAAGGTTTGATTGAAAGTATGTTTGTACAACTGATGTTTTAAGAATTTTTAAACAGTATGAGATACATTTCAAGTTTATTTTTGGAACAAAAAATTGAAATGTAGTTTTGTTTGTATACCATCATGTGTTTTTGTTTTGTTTTATTTATTTTTACTTCCCTTTACTGGAAGTCCTTCCGCTGTTGTTTCAGCATAAGTTGTGAAGATAGGAATTTACACTTGTAAATAACTGAAGCATTCTTGCTCATTTTAAAACCCTAAGATTTTCTGATAGCTCATAGTTACAGATATGTGACATTCAGATTGTAAGATTCCACATAAACCCGTAATTTTTCAGGCAGCTCAGGAGACCTATGGGATGATATTTACTATAAGGTTCAAAACATCCAAAATCTATCTTTGGTATTGAGAAGTCTTTTGTACAGAAAAATCAATGGAAGGTCACACAAAAGCTAATGATACAAAACTGTTGCACATAGCACTTGTAAGGTCTGAGGTTGTTATTTACCCATTTCATAAAGTTTGAACCCATAACTAGCAGATATAAAGTGGAACTCAGTAACAATACCAAAGTGTTTAGAAAACTTGTTAGGACCAGAAGGGGCATTCCAGGCTAGAGCCTTCTTGTGATCTTCTAGCCAGATACTTTTCAATGAAGAAAAAAATTATTTACAGCACAAACTGAGAATTAGTGTTACAATTCAATAGACAGAACACCAATATGAAGGTAGTAGAAGAGATACTGCTACCATTAGAAACTAATGGATGCCTATAATCTCAACTAGGCCACATGTGTTTCCATCTGGAAAATAGAAGTCATTCTATCATATGCACAGATAGGAGGTACTAGGTATTACTTCTCCATCAAGTTATCTTCTGGGTGAGTATTTTCCTCTATTCACTGCAGATAGTTACAGCTATGCTTTAGGTTGGAAAATAAAAATATTTAGACGGATTTGTAATATCAGATCAAAGAGATTCTTGAGAATGAAAAGGCTGCAAAATCTGACTTAACCAGAAAACAGCAGTAGAGTCACCAGCAGCAGGTAGATTTGTAAACTGGAACTCACTTCCCCTCCAAAATCTTATTTAAAAGCCACCCTGAAAGACGGATAAGATGACTTTAGAACTCATTACAGAGGCATCTGAACAAGTGTGAGATTCCTAAGACAGAATACCTTGAGTTGGCCCTCTGCCACATTTTCTGCAGTTCTAGGGGAAGGGACAGTGCACAGGCTGTAGAAGAGATTGCAAGAGTAAGGGGGGAACAGAAGCGTATAAATCTGTGTTCTTTGTCACAGAGTTTGAAGCAGTTTATTTTCTGAACTGTTTCCAATGAACTGTTAAAAAGAGAGGTTTTGGAATTAAAGGGTTAATCAGTTGGAGCGGAGGCAGAAGGGTGGGGAGTAAATACATTGATATGCCCTAACCTGCCAGTGCAGGCAATAGTTAATGAGTTTGCCAACTTCTTGATCTGTATCTACAAATGATATTTTTACTTTATTATTATTATTATTATTATTATTATTATTATTATTATTATTATTATTATTATTATTATTATTATTATTATTATTATTATTACATTTATATATTATTAATATAATACTTATATTAAGAATACAATATTTATATTATGAATACAATATTTAATAATAATAATAATAATAATAATAATAATAGTAATTTTTATTGCGTATGCCTGTTTTTGCATTTTCAAGCAGAATACCTTTTCTTTCAGTATTGTCAGCATCCCATTGAGAAGTCTTACAGGGCACAGTTATCAAATGTGCTTGTAATTACTAATAACAAGTTAAATGTTATCATTATACATTGTAATTTCATTAATGTGTTGGAATCTTCTCTGGCTTGTCACTTGCTCCCTATCAAAACGAATTACAAGGCAGTAACACTCCACTGTGGTAAGGTGGATAACCACTTCATGGCAGGTGTCGAGCTGAGCTGAAAATTATTGTGGCCTCAGAGCAACCATTTGGAACATTGGGTTTTAATCTGTTAGTACGTGAAACAGCATGGAAGCTTTGCCCCAAAATCAAGTGTACTCTATTCATGTAAAAGAATTCTTACTATGGGGATAGTTCATTATTGACCAACATTTCCGTGTCCCTCCGTCTTTTTCCTTTTCCCAGAGAAAGCAACAACTAAGAGTAAAATGGTTGTAAAGAAACTAACACTTTTGGACTGACCACAGGGCAACCCTAAGAAACAGAGAGTGGGATCTTGAAGGGCTGGCTGCATGTGACCTTCAAGCTGACTATGCTCTGGAACAGCCATGTGAAGCAGAAGCGTGCAGGAGAAAAAAATACTCCCCATACACACCTAAAAAACTTTTCCCAAGGCATGTAATATGTCCTGGTAGAAGATAGATGGTCCATAGCACCTTCCATCACGACAGGAAAACTGGAAATATCCTGAACATTTAGTGCTTTCATTACCAGTACCACATAAACGCAGGTGGATATCAGGGCCATGTCATGTTTCAGATCATTTCTGGTTGCAGGTCTTGAGGTTTTTGTACATTTCCAGTAATGTCACTGTTTTGCTGAGTGTCTTTTAGCTGCCTGGAGAGCTTTACATTGCTGCATTTTCTGTTTGTTTTGCAGTTATACCCACTTGCTCTAAATCAGCTTTAGGAATTTCGTTTTGTGTGTGAGTCTGGGAAAAGAAGGGCGGAGCTTCAACTAAAAAAAAAGTAATTAGTGGTTTAGTATGCATACATTTGGTAAGATTAGCTACTGACTGTGCTTTTCTTATATCCAGACAGATGAAAGTGAAAAGACAGAATTAATAATGACTGACTTTGCCTCCTCTGAGAATAGAGATGTATATGTTCTCAGATGATTATTCTTACACTAATTTATATTTGTGTCTTTCCATAGCTCCATTTTGTTGTTGCATGTGCATGTGTTGCAAATCTAGTATTGGTTTCAGATGAATACATGTGTTCTTTTAGTGGGACATTCTGGTTACGTCTCCAATAGCTGCGCCTAAAAAGAAGCTAAAAGGATGTTGGTTGTGGTTACAGAACTCAGATCGTGTTCTGAGACATTCTTCCAAATTATGGAATGGTCCAAATCCACATCTCTCTTTTCTCAGATAGTTCAGCTCCAGAAATGGGTATGATTTGGCCCAAAAGGGCATGTTTGGTGCTGTGCTTTGCTCATTTAATTTATTCTGTCCCAAACCACTTCAGTGAGGTTCAGTTTACTCATGCGAGATATTTTATCCCTGTGGTGGAGAAATTCACCCACTTCTGATGTGGAACAGTTATAAGAAGGCCAACTTCTAACATGTATTTGTATAAATACACATGCTGGTGTAGTGATCCCTTTGTAAACATCTGTACTTAAGAACCTCATGGGGTTTGGAAGCTCCTTGGAGTATACGGGGGAGGACTTTTAATAGAACTAATCTGCAAGGCAAACAGTCCAAGCACAGATACTTGTTGATACTTCAAGGGATATTGCGTTGTTTGCCTTAACCCAATATTTAGGTGAGAGTAACAATTGAACAATATGTTGTTCCAATAATACGTTAGTAATACAACAATATATAATTTACTGGAGCAAGTGCAGACCTTTTCTTTTCTTTTCTTTTCTTTTCTTTTCTTTTCTTTTCTTTTCTTTTCTTTTCTTTTCTTTTCTTTTCTTTTCTTTTCTTTTCTTTTCTTTTCTTTTCTTTTCTTTTCTTCTCTTCTCTTCTCTTCTCTTCTCTTCTCTTCTCTTCTCTTCTCTTCTCTTCTCTTCTCTTCTCTTCTCTTCTCTTCTCTTCTCTTCTCTTCTCTTCTCTTCTCTTCTCTTCTCTTCTCTTCTCTTCTCTTCTCTTCTCTTCTCTTCTCTTCTCTTCTCTTCTCTTCTCTTCTCTTCTCTTCTCTTCTCTTCTTTCTTCCCTTCCCTTCCCTTCCCTTCCCTTCCCTTCCCTTCCCTTCCCTTCCCTTCCCTTCCCTTCCCTTCCCTTCCCTTCCCTTCCCTTCCCTTCCCTTCCCTTCCCTTCCCTTCCCTTCCCTTCCCTTCCCTTCCCTTCCCTTCCCTTCCCTTCCCTTCCCTTCCCTTCCCTTCCCTTCCCTTCCCTTCCCTTCCCTTCCCTTCCCTTCCCTTCCCTTCCCTTCCCTTCCCTTCTCTTCCCTTCCCTTCCCTTCCCTTCCCTTCCCTTCCCTTCCCTTTCTTTTCAGTTCTGTCTAAATTTTAAGATCCAGGTACCTTAGGTTTATCATCTTAATTAGGTACCAATAAGTGTTTCTTGTTTTGAAGTGCTGAGCATCTCTGAATGTCAGTGGGGGTGTTAAACCCCTCCGTTTCTCTAGGCTGCTTCAAGTTATAGAGTTACTCTAAACCTATTGGTGGCCTTTTGAGTCAGATTGTACTCAAGCTTTAGCAGGGCCAGCGGATGTTGATGGTACACCAAAGCCACTTCTTCATCAGACACTTTTTGTGATAAAGGTACTACTTTCATAAATGGTGCATTCAGTTGATGTGCAATTTGTATATTCAAAATTTGCAACAGCGCAATATTTTGAAAGCCTTCCAAGAGACTAAAGTTCATTTGGTAAGACAGTGTTAAAACTTGAGGAGTGTGACAACAGTTGCATATCAACATGTATGTCAGCCTACAGCTGACCTAGTAGAGATCCTCTGCAGGGTTATTGTCACATTTGGCAGGTCCTGGAGATTTCTTAGTTAAATCTTGATCTGCCAGCTTTGTGTAGCTTCTGAGAGCTTTGAGAGCAATGAGAGCAAAATGGAATGGATTTCTGGTGTGCACAGTACTTCTATATTTTCTGTGTTATTCCAAACCTGGGAGACAAGAGGGGAGCATCACTTAAGACATTTGGAGTTGAAACTGACAGTACTCACTTTCTTATATTTTCTTATTCCTGTTCATGTCCTTACTCTTCAGGGTGTTTTATTGTCATTGTTTTTGCCAACCTTAGCAAACACACAAGTTTGTAACAAAGTAATATGGTTGATGCTTTCCTTTTGTTTTAGTTTTCACTTTTCTGTAAATGGCAAAATGTCCATGACAGTTTATATCTTAGAAATACAAGTCCCTACATTTAAGATGTTGAGAAATTCTGGGTCTTGATCCATGATGGAGGCTCCGAGATTGTTTTCTTTATACTTCAGTAGCACCCAGCATATACAGGTCAGAACATATGTCAAGTTCCTGGAATATCTAGGTAGAATGAAAATAGGAGAATCAGAAGATAGAATTTTGGCATGGAGCATGGTGGTATGCTTTGTTTCCTTTTTTGTTTTTTTAAAAAAATCTTAAATTGGTTAGTGAAGCTTTAAATTGAGATGTTAGCCACACACCAGCCTCTTTTAGTGGTGAAGATAGTGTCCACATATACCAGTGTTAAAATGTGTGCATGCAGTGGGCAAGGTGAACTTTCTGAGAGTGTATTTCAATTTAAAATGAACAAAAAAACAAACAAACAAACAAACAAACAAACAAAAACACAAACAAGACAAAAATGTTTTAAGGGAGATGGGTGATGGGAATTTATGTGATGTAAACAATAATGTTTTCCACTTGTAGATTACAGGCACAAGGCATGTGTCTGTATCACTCATGTGCAGTTTTTGCCTCTGTACCCAATAGACTCCCATATTAATAGTTGCTCATCAGTAATGTGGGGTTCTTTGGTGATTTCATCTTGTCTCTGATAAGAACCTGAACAGGGGAATTCTACAGATGAAACAAAGTAAAACAAATAATCAGTGTTGAAGGGAAATTGAAAACATGGATATATATATATATTTAAACCTACATGCACTTGTAGGAGATGTGCTAGAACATTGGTCTTGCACACACAATTTTAAATAGCAAAAATGTATCTTGTATTCTGGGGGACAACCACTAGGTTTGCTTTGTGTGGGATGGAGGTCAGTGTAAGTACAAAATGAGTGCCGTGCCTTGGAATGTATTACAGTTTTGAGGGATAGGTCCTGTATGCTCATTTTTGGTTTTGGCATCTAATGTCTTCCTCCCATTCAAATATGTGGGAGGAATCAAATGTCAAAATCTTCACTATATATGATATATAATTTCTCTCTTGTATTTCAGTGGGAGGAACATCAGACCCCAAAATGATTATGTGCTTACTGGTAAAGAATACATCATTGCATATTTTAATGTCAGTTGTGGGAATTGCAGATGGGGTAAAATATTGTTGTCACCTTTCCCCCTTCTGAGTTTCTGGCTATGTTTTTCCAAGTCCTCCTGCAGGATGCCAACAACCCAGAACTTTAATTCTGTGTCCCAGGCTTTGGTCCTGGCTAAAGCAAGATTCTAGAGACAAATGTGTTTTGCGACTTCAGAATTCCAGTCCAGGTGTAAGCTCAAAGAGTGAAACGTAGTATTTATCTGTAAGTAGAACTTTATATATTCAAAACAATTTGTAAGTTGTCATGAAAATTCTCTGATATAGGCATGTTATATCAACATGCCTATTTTACAGCTGAAAAAAAAAAGAAAAAAAAAGGAGTCACGGGGCGGCTAAAAGGGTACTTGCCCTTCGTAATGACTCAGTGGCAAAATTTATGGGAACTCAGGATTGCCATGGCTCTGTGATTCTTAGGAACAACTGAAGTTCAAGGATCAGTAACCTTTCTGTGTAAATTATATTCTTAAATAAGAAGTCAGTTTGAATGTTGGTGTAATTTACAGAGTGAATCCTCAAGTTGCAGGGAATAAAATAGAGAGAGTGTGTGGGAGACACTGAGTTAGATATGAGAGAAATATTTCACACCCCAGCAACACTGACTGCGGACAGCTAGAAGGTCACTTTCTGAGGATCCTCTGGCTAGCTTCTGCATACAGCTTGGAGGGTGTTGTTAAAGCCTCATCCAGAAAATGATGTTAGAGAGATTGGGGGCCGTGACATGGTTTGGACAGGCTCCTGTGACTGTTAGCATTGTATCTGGTTCTGGAGAATGCACAGAATAACAGAATGGAGACAAAAAAAAAAAAAAAAAAGCAGAAAAAAACAGTCCTTTTTTATTTTTTGGTTCCTGGCTTTGTTTTACATCTTACAGGCTTAGCTGTTTTGTGATTTTTGTTTGTATGACTGGTTTTAGACTTAAGCCTCATTCATTCATGGCCCCATCGAGACAAGGCCAGTTGCTGATGCTGCTCCCAGTTCATAGTGGGTGACACAAGCCAGGCAGAATATGTGCAGAAATCTCTGTCTGTCAGTAGCATGCAGCAGGACAGAAATCTCTTCTGTGCCTTCTTCATTGTTAGAAATGGTGATTCTGAACATGTTTTGTGGATGGGGCCTGATCCAAAGCCTATTAGAAAGGAATGAAAGTCCTGCATCAACTTCAATGGGGCTTGGATTGGGCCTTATGTGTCTGTTCTTACTCCTAGCACAGTCTCTGGGAGTTTTGCCAGAGATTCATTGGGAATCATTTGACTTCACTGGGATCAGGACTGGGTCCAAGATGAGCAGACGCAAGGGGAATGAACAGTCATCTTGACCGTTTCTAGTTCTCTCCTAAGACTTCACAGCAACGTAAAATGGTGTAAAGCAGCATAAATAATTAAATATCCTAGGAACAGTGATGAGAATTCTAAGCACATGCAGTTATATTGAATGTTATCAAGGTTCCCTAGTAGTTAATTTGATTAAATAGGGTCCCCTGAATGCTTTTTCTCTAAAAGTGATTTACAAAGTGTTTTAATATGAAGAGTTTCCAAAGTCTCTTGTATGTCAAAGAAGAGCTATTAATCTTTATATTAGCATTTTGAAAAACAACATGTGTTCCTTGATTAGCTGATATTCGTTTGCATACTTCTTTTCTACAGAGGATTATCACTTTGACCTTTTCTGGTATATTGTAGCTCCTTTACCTATAGGATAGGAATATTTTCATATTTATAAACTGGAGTTAATCTGGCTTTTTACTGGTATAAATAGGGGGTGAAGCCTGCAAAGAATATTGAAAAACCTCAGAAGTGAATTTTAATAATCTTTATCTCATGAAGCACATTATTGATCTCACCAGCACACCATATGTATGACCATCTTGGACAAGGTGCAGCTGGGCCAAGCTTACCCATTTTATCCTGTACAGATCATCTCACTGACTTCAGCAGGACTGATCATGTGAGTTGAAGGACTCCTGCCTGCTGCCTTTACTAGCAAGGAATACTTACTAGTTCAAAGAGTGAATGAGATGGGATTGGCTTGATGGGCAGATTATAGGGTTTGCATGCAATGGAGATATGCTTCTTTCATGGTTTTAAATAACTGTAAAACATACTTTTAAATGCTGTCTAAACAGAAAATTATTAGACACTTGGTACATTATGTGCTGCAGACTGTTAGAATTCCTTGTGCATCACAGTGATTATTTATTTATTTTTTTACTATAGCTTAGCAATGTATTTATTAATGATGCTTTATCTGTCTGCATATGCAATAAAAAGTACAGCAAGTTAACACTGTTGCAAATTGATGACACTTTCAGCTGCTTGGGACTGAGACTGTTGCTTGAAGTTGTAAGCAAAAGTGGTACTGTTAAGCAGAGGCAAAAAGAAATAAAGTAAAGATTAATAATAAGAAGAAAGGATATATTAGATGAGATCATAGCAGGAATTGTCAGACAATGTCACAGAAATTAATAGCAGAGTCCAGAGTTCTAGCACATACCCTTGCTCTAAAATAAGTAAAGTACTAGGCATAGTCCCCAAGGTTATAACAGTTGGCTTGTTGCTTCGAGATTTTCAGTATTATTAATTTGGCCCTATACTACCAACTAAATTACATGTTGCTGTGAATTGCCTCATAGTATTTTAGTATTTCTGCTAGGAAAACAAAAACAAAAACAAAAACAAACACAAACACACACACACACAAAACATTGCAGACACATTATCTCTTTTATTAAGCTGCATTATGGGCCTCCTCTGTTACTAGAGATTCCAACCATGATGACAGCCTCAGTACAACAGTTTTATCTTTGACTACAGCTGAACACAAGATCCTTGTCAGCACCTAGCAAGCTGTCTTGAGACCATCAGAGTTGGAGCTGGAAATGGCCAGTGTCTCTGCAAGTTAGCATGCAGAGTGTGACCAGGAGGGGCCTGGCTGAAGAGCCACAAGAGTGTTAGCCCCACCTTTGAGTATAAGGGAGCCCTGCCAGGTACTTAATATTTTTTAGCATGTTTCTATATTGTGTTTCAGATTTCTGTTGTGTACTTCTATTTCCCATTTTTGCCTTTGATTGGCACAGTCCTGCTCCTCAGTGCGTGAATATTTTTTGATGTGCCTTCCTGTTCAAACACGGCTTCTGCTTGTGTTTGAACAAGCAGAAAAAAAAAACAGTCTGCTCTGTCCTAACTTCTGGCTTCTTGTCATCTCAACTCTTGTACTGTCTTCTGACCTTATGTTTCATTGTGTAAGCCACAATGTGCTTCTGTCTTTCTTAACCTACCTGCTTTCCTCTGTTCATCTTCAAATATTAGATATGTTAAATCTGCATATAAATTTATACTTGCTCATAAATAGGGAAGATAAATGACTATTACAATGTGGAACTTCAAAATAAATAACATATGTGCCTTTCCCACCCCTTGTAGGGAAATTTAGGTGGTTTGTGTTAGCATGCTAGCTTATACTTGGTTAAAATAAGCACTTTACCTAACCCATCGACCTTAGTCCCAATCCCTGTTCCCCAGAGGATTTGGGTTTGGCTCAACAAACGCCATATAAAGGGGTAATCTGCTCCTCTCTGCCAGCAGAACACTGCCTTAGCCTGATATTCATCTACTTAATGGGCTTTTTAAAGTGCAGAAATGTGTGTTGGGTTGGGTCTGCTAATGGTGCATAGAGTTTTTTCCTGTAGTTAGCCCTGAGATATTTTTAACAAAGCTTGAGGTCTGTTATTTTTACAGAGCATTGATGCAGACAGCTTGGTAATGTTGGGTGAATTCCCACATTCCCAAACCTAGGCTGGAATTTTCTACACCCAGCCACCTTTGGACTAGTCACAAGGCAGTAATGCAGCACGTCACAACTAGTGTTATAGACTCTCAAAAACTTTTGGGATGCTGCCACAGATCCCACAGCTTATTGGCTGACCCATCACTGGCCATGAAGAGCAGAGATAGCCAGCTTTTGTATAGGGGCCACTATATTCACAAGGAGATATTTTGGGTAGACCAGATACAGCCACTTCACTTTAGAGACCTTCCAGTCTCAATATGTACACTCTTTCCCTTTCCCGTCCTTCTCCAAACAGCAACATTCAGCCATACTTGCAATGTGGTTGGCCTGGTTGAGGCTGAATACAACTGCGTCATGGGCCATCTTGGTGTTCCTGATCCACAGCTACTGTTCTGTGGGGTGCCCAGGGATGTTGTATGCTGGAGACTTCTCTCACAGATAGCTTTACCCAAGTGTGACAAAAAGACTGATAACATATGGGATTTTCATTGACAGGAGGAATTTAGTGCTATGTCCTGTCTGTCACTTGATTAGCTGTTATTTCTTTTAACAGAACGCATAATACAAGGACTTATTTTTGTTGTGTAAGGCATTTCAGTTGTGCTTAAATCCATACGGAAGAGGAGAAAAAAATATACATCTACAAATAGAAATGAAGTATTTTTGTTTTCCTAAAATTATTTCTATTTGAGTTTTGATGTGTTAAATCTGTTATATTGCAGTGAAAGTTGCACTGAGACTTAGTGGTTATTTACTAGGTGATTATTTAGAATTACTTTCTTTTTAGTCTATTGTAACATCTTACGTTTTGGGGACTTGACTAGTATACCACATCACATTTGATTCTAGCTGTATTTCAGTAATTTCTATGTGAGAAGGAGCCAAAAAAAAACTATAAAAGCAACCGTTGCTGTCATTAAAACCATTACAAATATCTAGTTGTTGTGTCCCCAGTAATAACTCTGATAATTGGTTGTTAATTTTAATTACTCACTAGATGAATATCTTGATAGGAGAAGCAGGTATACATGTTCAGTCAACCAAAATAAACCTATTTTCAGTAATAACTGGCCATTTGGGTAATGTGCTAGAAGTAGTAATACTGTACAGTGATGATTAATTTATAATCCTCATCATTTCAGTGGGAACAGGATATAGTTAATGTGATGTCATTGTTTAAACAACCCCTTTTAATGACTCGTTTATATACAGATGTTCAGTATTACAAGGTGGTGAGTCCACAATTTTTTAATACTGGGCAAGCTGCATACTCTGCTTATGAGTCTGTTTTTCAGGTGGAAGATGCAGAGTGCCTTCAACTCCTTCTTGTTTCATTAGGATCTCTAGGCCTTGAGCAGTAGCAAGATATTTTGTCTTCTCCAAATTGTGAAGTACTGTAATCACATGGTGGGTGGCTGTCAAGTTTTGACAGATGTAAAATATGTTCAAAAAAGGTTTTGTAGCTATGTGGGGGCACAGCGTAGATGAGAGAAGAAACACAGAGACGAATATAGATTGTATCTTGAGTCTGCCATCTCTAAATCCTGGTTTCATTGCAGTCATCCACCATGGGGTGCCATAGTCAAGGCTCAGGAGACATTAAAAGAGCATCACTGAAAGGAGAAAAGTTGTGGGGGTTTTGAGCTACTAACAAAAGTCTTTCAGAGTTGCATGCTGGAATTTCCTAATAATTTGATAAAACGAGGGTGCTTTCATTTCTCTTGGTGTTTGTCTTGTTTTATTTGTGGAATGTTGTCTTTCACTTTCACACCACAGGAGGAGGAAAAAAAAATACTTTTTAAAAAGTCAGTATTGAATAGTAGGTGGTATGTAAGGACTGTTCTGTATGTCTCTTCCTCGGCCCTCTACTGGATAGAATTAAACTCAGCTAGGTATTGCATGTCAGCATATAGACAAGGATGTTTCTTGTGTTCAAGTGGTGAGAAGCAAGATGAGGGCACTACTTGAATATACATAAATGTTCATATATTTATGCAACACAAGAAAATGGGAAAATACAGTAGAACTATTTTAGCTCTTTAAACAACATTGCTCATGTAGAGAGATAGGGGGTGAGTTTTTTTTTGTTTTTTTTTTTTTTTTTTTTTTTTTTTTGTTTTTGTTTTTTTTTTTTGGTCCAGTTTGTAACTGTGTGTAACAGGCCAAAAAGTATAAATACAGTGAATTTAATATTATAGACAGGCAGATTAGTCGGGCTGCAGAATGTTTGTGATGTGCCAAGAGATAGCAGAAGTGTTTCCTCATGAACTGGTTTCAGTTTTCTTAACAATTTTCTTTGCATCAGCTTGACCAGTTGTTCTTTGTAGTCAACGGAGTTGTTCTTCTCTCCATACTCTCATTATCTGTTCTCATCAAACTTTTTCAAACCTTTTTTTTTGCCTTAACTGGGATGTTCTATACCTCTCACATTCCTCCATTCAAAAGAGCAATAATCATGTGAGCTGATCACAAAGATCAGAGTTTATTTCCTATTCCAAATTAAAAAGATAAATAATTGTAACCCACATAAAAATCTAACCCTAACAATAACTTTCTTCTCTTTGATTGATTGTATCGTACATCTTTGTCATCAGAGGTCTAGTCAAGTAGACAGAGACTGTGAAAGAAAGATGTTAAGATATTCTTGAGAATGAAAGTTATTAATTGAGGGTGTTTTACAAAGTATGGCTTCTACACCATGAAGCATATGCTAACAATTCCTTCAACATACTGATTGGATTTCAGTTCAAAATATGTTTTGAGTCCCTCAGCAATTGAGATCTCATACCAGTTAAGAAAGACACAAAGTCCACAGGATAATCTAAACTTAATACTTTGTGTATCTTGAATATTTTGAAGAGGGAAATTCAAAGTTATCTCAGGTAGAATATGGAAGTATGAGTTAGAGAGTTCATTCTGTATAAATACATGTATATAGAAGTTAAAAGGCTTTCCATACAACCATCCTGCCTCAAGAGCATACCTAATCCAGATGGAAATGTATGATTTTGGAGTATCATATTTGCCCACGTTCTCTAATGGCAGAAATTCAAAGCAAACTTTTTACAGAAAAATTAGAGTGCATGGATTCTCACTCTAAAGTTTTGGTTATACATTGCCTTTTAAATATCAAGATGTTGCAGATTTGAAAGGTTAATCAGAATATGCTTTTGGGATGCAGAAAGTGTAGTCATGCTCTTTTAGAATAAAAGAGGTTTCACTGCAGAACAGAACCAACTACAATAATCAGGAACATATTTAGCCTTGTCTGGAGTCTACGCCATGGTAAAATTTATTTAGGTGAATATTCTTACAGAACACAAACAGTGGAGGTTACTGCTGATAGGTATTTGGGCATTCCACTGTTGTACATTAATGCACATCTCTTGAACCACACATATCTAATATGCCAAGCAGCCACAAGATCTTCTCAGTTCATGTTGACTCCAACCATTGTACACTTTTATTTTCGACAATTCAATACATGCAGATAGATTTTTATTTATTTATTTATTTTTAGCTCAGTGTGCAGAGATTTAACTGCCGTTTCTTATTGATGCTAATGCAAGTCAGGTGGCTAATACCCTGTACAGCTCACTGAAGATTCGCCCCAAGATGCTTTGTAAATTGCTTTTCACTGAAGGCACATTCAAAATTCACTTTTCTGTATATGGTTATTGCTACAGCAGTCTTAGTATAGATATTAAGGTTGTCACTGAAGAGAAATCATAAAGTCAAACAGGGCTTTTAAAGAAAATCTCATGCAATAAAATTTTAAACTCTAGTTGATCTCTTGAACTGCAGCATTTCTCTACTGAAGGTCATGACTGGTGTGCATTACAATTCGCTGCTCTGCACCAAGACTGTTTGTCCTTCCAGTTTGGAAAAGCTCACTCAACTTTATCTGCATTTGCAACCATGAGTATTGCAAGGTCAGATTTTGAATGCTTAATTAAAAGGAAGTTTGTTTTCCAGCTGTTTGGTATGTTAAACCATGTATTATTTTCCTTTCTTCCTTATTCTAACTGTGCTGTTCTCCTGATGCTCCCTACCTTAGCTCAGTTAATGTTTCTGAAAACCGTGCTGTGCTAAATTTAGCCCTACAGCTTTCTTGGGGCTATGTTGATGATTCCTAGATGTAAAATGATCCTTAATTAAAGCCAGTAGAGTAGAGGCCTGTTACCACTGCCTGAAGATGAACAACCAGGATGACCATGTATTTCACTGCAGTCCATACTGTTCTTCTCAGAGAAAAGCTGCAGAGTACAGTAACAACTTCGACTGCATACCTGGCTCTTGTAATGGTCAAGGTCTGATACTGGTGACAAAATTACCCTTATAACAATAAAACAAAGGTTGTTTTAGGTTGTCTCTTTTCAGTAGTCATTAGAACATGTATTTCTGTGGTATCTTTGTAACTTCAGAAAATTTCTGAGTTTGGAAAGATCCTTTTTCCTGAGCACCCTGAGCAAAACTTGTCTGTCCAACTAATATAATATTTTATTTTACTTAGCTACGTGAAAAATTAAGATGGTTTCAAGAGACCTATTCTGAAGAGAGAACTTAACAGGATGAATTTATTTTTCATTTAAAACAAAAAAGAACTTTTTTGGCCCTTATTTGAATGAAGAAGAAATACATTTTGTGTATAACTCTTGCAAAATTCATATAATCATTTTGTACCACAATAGGAAGTTCAGAAGAATAGAGCAGATTACCAGCTGTATCATTAACCCCTTTGTATTTTTCTTGGACTATTTCTGTGACTGTCTCATTTTTGTAAAGAAAAAATAAGTTTTGTTTTAGAAAACCAAGTTGTATAGAGTATAAGCCTACATATTCATATTTTAATAAAGGCATTCTTCTCATGGTTGAAGCTTGTTAAAACCCACCATTGAAGTCTGGATTTACTAGATTGATGCTGGAATGGAAACCGGGAATAAATCTTGGCCATGATGTAACCAAAGATCACTGATCTCAGGGGAAATCAATCAATCAATCAATCAAACAAACATAAACAAAACAAAACAACAACAAAAAAAAAAACAAACAAAAAACAAACAAACAAACAAAAAACCCAACACTTCTTTTCTAGATTTGGTCTATGTTAAGATGAATGTCTATATATATTTTCTGTATAATAATGAGACCTTTCCTGATAATTTGAGAGACTTGTAAATGTACTTGGCCACTATCCAAGTTAGACACTGTGGTAAGAGGTAAAATAAAATTTCTTTTTTCTTTTCAGTTCTACAGGAGTTAACTGATATACATATATACATGCTATTTTTTCAGTGAGATCGTTTGAATATGGTTTTCCTCTTTCTAACTGAGCTTCATTAAGGTTGATAATTAATCAGTATTTATAGGACTAATTCCATGTTACTTTCAAGATATGACTTTCCAAGTTTGTTTCATCTGGCAGTTCTCTCTTGAATAACTGTTCCAGTGCATAGAGGACAGCATCAGATGAGGTAAAGCTGTTTACAGCTTGCATGGTTGTTGAATGGAGATAAAAATGATCTTTCAGCAAAGAATAGTGTATGCCTTGAATACTGCAGTCTTATTTTTCACATGTGCTGAGTACCTACAACCTGTAACTTTGGGGAAATCTGGGGGAGTCAACATCTCTGAAAACTTTGACTTCAAACCTCCTAAACTATATGCTGTCTAGTGTTTGTGCATAGCCCCTTGCATATTGTGGTGAAGTGCACATTGTTCATAATAACTATTTATAATAAAGCATTCCGGAATGGGGAAGGTGCCATGCATTTCCTTATGGCTTGGGAGAACAGGCTTTGAATAACTATAATATAACCTTATGACTAAAACTCATGTTGTGAACTTTCTCCATTCCAAAATGTTCAAAATCTTGCTGGCTCACAAGTGCTTGAATTCCACGGTGGATTGCCATAAACACTTGAGAGGAGAGGGGGACAGGAAGAAAGATCCTGAAGGTTACAAGTGTCCATAAAGTCCTGTCCCATGCATACGCTAATGGTAATTTTTTAATTAGTTCATAATACTGCTGGGAGGATGTTGCTGAGCTGTAATTACTATGAGAACCAGGTCTTAGAATTTCCTGAGTGCTGCAGGTTTTAATTCTCAATGATAATATGACATTAGTATATATATTTTTATTATTTTTTTTCACTGAATCTTGAGTATGCAGGCAACTGCTCTTCCTTTATACTGGTGGAAATAGTCAACTATATATAATTAGTAACATTCAACCCACTCTCCAAAATACCAGAGCTTGTCTGCATCTCAGATTGTCAAGGTTTATTGCAGGCAGTCCAAGACCAGAGAGTTCAATTAGAAAATTAACTTACATGTTATTTTACCATATTAGAGAGTTGATTTCCTTCCAATTTGAAACAGATGATACATTGTTATAAAGGGTTGGGGTTGCACTTAATATTCTCCTATAAAAGAGGTAAAGACATATAAGACTTTTCCGCTACATTGGGTTAGGGCTTTAAAAATAATATGCTTTTTACAAGCCTAACTGCAGTTTTTATTCGTCTCAGTCACGTGTGTTTGGTGGAAACCATGTACTTTCAGTGCTCCTCAAAGCATAAAATCTGCAATAAATTTTTTTTAAAAAGTATTTATACTATGTTTAGCTTTGCAGAGAAAAAATCTTGTAAGTTTAATCTAATGCCATTAAATGTTGTGGTTTTCAGGTAATTTGTAATCCAGAAACCTTTGGTATTGGGGGCTAAATAGTAACAGAAAATTAAAGCAATAAAGAACACTGAAAAATTACTAAGATTATGTTTCATGAGGCTAAATATTGACCATTAAAATGTTTGTATTTTCAACGAAGTGGTGTGACTGTTGGCTCACCAAATATCTAAACTGAACCTATACCTTTCTAGGTGTTTGAATAAAAAATTAAATGGACCTTCCACCTAGGTGGCCTTGCTGCTATAGGTGGCACCAGGTAGGAATGGCTGAAGGGAAAAGAACTCTTGAACAAGAACAACATCAGATGGAAATTCAGTATGAGCTGTTTCAGATATTATAGCATCCAGAACTCCCCCCCCCCCCCCTTTTTTTTTTCTTTTTCCAGAAAAGAATTAGGACAGATAAGCACCTAAATGTCTTCCAGATTGCAGAGGGTTTGCCCGTATGGCTTCCTTTTTCAGAAGTAAATCAGTATTTTTACTGGGACTCATGCAAGCAGACTGTTATGGATTTGAGATACACCTTTTTGCTGTTGTTTCTCAGCTTTTAATGCTCTTCTACAGTGCAGCACTTCAGCCAGTACAGACAGTTCTAGGACTCATTAAGGATAAGTACAGGGATTGTTGAAGGTTTACTGTAGTGAAACAATGACTCTTATAAGGAAAAAAAGTATGCTTTGTGGCTGTGGTGAGAAAAGATAAAGAAATCTCTTTCTCTAGGTCTTAATGCATATAAGGTCACTTGTGCTAATAAAGTGGTTTAGTGGATGTGCTATTTGAGGGAGTGTGCCAGTAGTGTAACATTTTGGGGATCAAATAAAAAGATATTTCAAATAAGAGGAAGATCAATAGACTCCCGAGTCTTTGTGGAACCCCTCCAGAAGAGTTTTATTTATTTATTTATTTATTTATTTATTTATTTATTTTTTATTATTATTATTATCATCATCATTATCCCCCAAGGGTGAATTCAGTAACAGAGTAATGCATGTTACAGAGTGTACAGCACCTGGTGGAATACTATGAAAATAGAAAAGACCTTCATATCTAAACCATTCTCCTTATTATCTCCCATAACAGCAATAGCTGTTTGCAAATTTCATTTCACTTGGGGAGTTCAGATTACTAACTTTCCAGCACTTCTAACCTGTCCTATCCCAAAACAGTCCTGGTTTTTATAAGCTAATAAATGGATTGAGCACTTTTAATAAGGGATTCTAAGAAGCCAAAAACACTGGAAAAGGAGATCAGGGAAAATTATCAATCTGTTGAATCTATGATGTTGCCAAATTCAAAGCAGAAAATAAACCTTGATGCCCAGAATCTACCTTTTCAACAAGCAGTCAAAATCAACAAGCAGTCAAAAATAACAACTTATTATTATAAAGAAAACTGGATACAGGACTGTTAAATAAGAATGGTGTTTCCTTAAGTACTCATGCAGCCTTCCCTTCCCTTCCCTTCCCTTCCCTTCCCTTCCCTTCCCTTCCCTTCCCTTCCCTTCCCTTCCCTTCCCTTCCCTTCCCTTCCCTTCCCTTCCCTTCCCTTCCCTTCCCTTCCCTTCCCTTCCCTTCCCTTCCCTTCCCTTCCCTTCCCTTCAAGACACTAAGGTTTATTTCACTGTCTGATGGGTTAAAATGTCTCTGGAGAACTTGTGTCTTGTACAACTAGCATGCAGTTTTCACTTGGAGGCATTGCTATTTTATCAATTTAAGAAGCCTTACCTTTTAGACAAAATTAAGGTAGAGAATGGTTGTAGAGAAGACTTTTTTTGTATTTTGTTGGTCAGCAGGTATTAGTGGGCTGACTGGTGCATAAAGGTTTGGTTTGCTGTTTTTGTACCCTGACCTAATTTATATCAGCCTGCAGAATAGTCAGTGCCTTGGCCAGACACTGAACTTTGCTATTCCATCATGTAACTGGAGAAGTAGCTCCACTAAAACTTATATTGATGTCATACTCACTTGAAATCAGAATTTACACCAGTACAGATCAAAACTTTGTTTTTATTTTTATTTTTTATTTTTTATATTTATGTTTTTTTTTTTTTTTATTTTGTGTGTGTGTGTGTAACTTGGAGTAGATCACTGAGGAGCTGAAATGATTTGTGTTACAAAGCGTACAGCATTTTTACTGCCACTTTGCATTCTCATTCATCTGAAAGTAGTATGGCTTCTACCAGCATTTAACACATTTGCTCTGTTATTTCCTGTGTTGTAGCAGAGCAAAGTAGTTTAGCTCTTTGTTTAATGCTTCTTTATCTCTAGTTATGAGAGAGGAGTAGGTACCTATATATATATATATATTTATTTTTTAAATAGGAGATTTTTGAAATAGGTGGTAACACCTTTGTCCCAGTATAGAGCACAGTGTTGTAAAAAGTAAATATTACACTGTGTAAGTAAGAGAAAGCTGATGAGAGTACTAGTAAGAGAGGACAAAATATCTATTCAAATAAATTCTAATCTGACATGCCTTGCTATAACATAGATTAAAGACATTATAATATTTTTGTTTGTTTGTTTGTTTGTTTGCTTTCTCTGATTCTAACACTCTAGAAATGGGAATCCATATTTTAATAAATGTTCTATGTATAGGACCATCCCCATGTCAAGTAAATTACCGATATGTTTTTAGTAAATGTGGGAGTTAGCTGGTTAAGTGAGCTACTGAAAAGAAAAACTTTAGTACAGATTTGTTGCATTTTCTTTGTACGCTGACAAGTAAAGTGAATATTTCTTCAGAGCATACTTCCTAGTATTTCATGAACCAAATGTTGAACAGATGTACTTTAAGTGTGGAAAAATTAAATGAAAGGCACATTTAGGATTTATAGAGCTGAAAACCAGAAAACCAATGGAAATTAGAACTTTGATGAACAGAAACTATGCTGTTAATGCAGATTTTTTACTGTAACTAAAAATAATAATAATAATAATAAAAATTGGCTTCCAGGTCCCTGAACTGCAATCTGAAATCATATAAATTATGCTTAAAGAATGATGCAACATTTGTTCTGAAAAAGGTAATTTAGCTCTAAAATATGTTTTTATATTCACTTTAAATTAGCAATGACTAGTGCAGCTCCATAAAATTGTACTTCTTCCCAGAATCATGAAAATCCACAGAAATCTGAGAGCTAAGAAATGTAGACTTCTTTTTTTCACATTTCAGGATTATGAAATCAAGTCTACAGATGACGTGAAAGCTGAAGATTTTTAATTCATAAAAAAATCCCTTGTTACTGTGCTGTTGTGAGGAGCAAGCCCAGTGCTGCTGAAGAGTAGTCACTTCACAGAGGTATGGGAGCATTGGTTTTAACAGTGTACCATTCATTTTGGTAAGACAGACACATATTTCTAAAATGAGCTGTGGCCTTTATTCAAAAAAAAAAAAAAAAAAAAAAAATCTGGAAAGCAGTCTCTTTAGACAATCACAGTTACAACTCTGCTGCAGAAAGTGTTTGAGCCTGGGACTTTGGGAATTAAACACATGCTTAAGTACTTTTCCTTTATAAGGATATATTTAGATGTGAATTGAGGCTTGCATTAACTAGTAAATATGGGAATTTTCAAATAGTTATCAGCCATCTGTATTAAGCAATCCAAAGAATGAGTGGGGTTTTGGATATCTATATCAACAGATACTGTGTCCTATCTCACAGAAAGAGGTTCTGAAATGATTTTTTTTTTTTTATTAAAACAACTATTCAATCCAACAATGTACACTATGTTAAGATGAAACATTACTAAACATTACTTTTTTTTTTTTTTTATAATAAAAAAACAACTTGTTCACTTCAGACAACTACACCAAGAGGGAAAGAGATTTTAGTGGTGAGAATTGGAGCAGGCTTTAGTAATGACTCACGGGTCGTCCTGTTATCTTTTGTTTATTAGACTGATCACTTCTAAGCAAGCACCCAAATAAGTGGTTTGATGTTTTCAAAGTCTTGAGGAACTTTACGCAGCTGCTAATATTTTGATAGATTTACTGATACGATTAAGGTAGTTCATATTGCCAATAAAAGTTTACAGATCGAAGCCTTTGTTTTCTACAGTTTAGGTTTCTTAGATCCTCAATGGGGTGGATAAAAGTTGAATTTTCTTCAGGTCTTAACAGACAACAAGCCTGAATTAATACATCTGTTTGTCTGAAGTATTTGTTATGCGGTTTACTTGTTCAGTGGATGGCTCTATCAGAAATAGATGCTATGACAAAATGAACACAAGAGAAAATAACCTGTGTCTAGTAATGCTTAGATTGTAACTGTGGTGGTGCTACTGGCAGAAATTGCACCATACTACTCAGTTGTTGCATTGCTCCCCATCTGATCACTGCACAACTGGAAAAGACGGATCTTGCTCTGTTCATTCCTTAGCATTTGGCATCTTTATTCAGTACAAGTAACAGTATACTTACTTGTCCCTAGCTCCTGGATTTTACTGAAACATCATTTCAGTTCTGTTTATTTTCATGGGCTGAATTTTACTATTAAGGATATTTGCAAAGGCTGACTTTAGGAAAGATCGATGAGTTACACTTTGATTGATGTTCAGATTAAGTGTATCTATATTCTTGTGAACTTCCTAATACTTCTTGTAAAGGAGAATGCTGCATCAGTAAAATGATAAGCTGTGTTGACCTGTCATGACCATATCTGTAGTGTGCTGAACAATGATATTAACAGGTTGCCAGACTGGATAGATACACTAGATGGAAAGGATCTGGTGCAGCCTGTAGTCAGAATGGGAAACAGGCAATCAGCTTAACTATCTTTGCAGTATTGACTCCCAGAATAGGATGTATTTGAAGTTAGAAAACAGTACAGGAAGGGAGGGAAAACAGTATTGGAGGAAGAATATTTTGAAAGCTATTATGCCCCTTTTCTTTACTGGAACAGTCAAGAAAAGATGGGAAAAACACCCCTGGAGGCATTGCCCCAAAAGACAGCTTGCTACTACCATGGAGCTCAGAGGATTGCTGTGAAGTTATCTGTAGAAGTGCTGGGCTATAACTTACATTGTTGTGCTTCTACAGAGATATTAAAATCACTGTGGTGGCAGAAGTAGAAAAGGTGTGAGAATTGAGTCTGTTCTATATTTTTCTCATTTAAACAGTTAGAAGTTTATCTATTTGTCTATTTGTCTAGCTGTGTCTGCCCAGGCAATACTCATAGTGTATGTGGTAAGACTATTTCCTAACAGTGACAATGTTTTGAGGACGTCATGTCATCTCTACCATCATAACAGATATTCATTTGCTTCCCCCAATAGATTAGCTAGTCAATCTAAAAGCCATTTTGTGTTATCAAAAGGAATATTGACTGAAAATTGAAGATACAATGTGTTCCACCGGGGAGAAATTTTTAATGTTCTTCCAAAAATAACCTAAGTCTTGTTCACTGTGTTCCCATCATTAATTTACCTATCTATTTTTAAATTTCAGTTTTGGTTGTTGATGTTTTCCCATTCATATTTAAAAACATCCATTTCAGAGAAGTGTGGTGTCAGGTTGATTATTTTTTCTTAAAACTCATAATTTAACATACTATACCTAGGAACTAATCTGACAGACCATTCAGTGATCAGAGAGGGGTATTTCTTAAAATTATAGAAAAAATGTTAATTTGAAGATATTCAGATTCCAGTGGTCCTCACAGTTAACCTGTATAGCCATATAATTCATTTCATTGGCAGAGTCCTTTTCTATTTATGTATCACATAAATAGAATCTTATTGTATGAATTGTCCCATGTTGTTCCTGCTTTCTTGTGCAGCGTATAGGATACTTCTTAGAAGCTCATGCACAAGGATCTTTTTTCTTTTCTAGGCTTTCTGTCAGTAGTATTTTCTTGTTTGTTTGTTTCTATTCCATCTATTCCATATCTAGGTCATTTATTTGGAAGTGAAAGAAATACATAATGCTTACAATAGAGATTATGACATTCTGATACATGAAGTCCTCTTTAAAGTGCCATTACGGCACAGCCATATATCAGCGTGTTTCTAGAGGAAATAGGGCAATGAAATGGATTGCAGGGTTTAGATATTTTTTCCAGTAAAAAGAATAATCATGCTAATAAATGGAAAATCATATGTTGAAAAACAGAATTAGCTACTCCCCCTTGTCATTTTGAAATGCGTGCCAAATTCTTTCCTTCCACCTGCAGGGTAAAACTCATCAAAAGTGATCTTACTTTCCTTTTCTTTTGTTCTGTGCCAGCTGACTATTGACATTAGTACCGTGTCTGCTGGGTGGATCTCACCGCTACCTTTTTATTGCCTTTATGTATATGAAATCCTATTTGGCATTATGGGAATGGATGTATTGGAGAAGACAATAAAAAGGAAAAGATCTGCCAGATAGATCAGAGAGTTGAAATTAGTTTTCAAATTTCAGTTTAATTCCTTTTTGTATGTAGGCTGATAACTTAGTCTGGATATTTCTTCAATGTGTACTTCTTAATATTTTGTATGCCAAATACTGAACAGATGTACTCCTAGTCTGGATAAATTAAATGAGGCACGCATTTAGGATATGAAGCTGGAAATTCAGAAAACAGTAGACAATCAAGATTTGAGCTGAAGCTTTACATTAACAATAGATTTTCTTCTATAACAGAATGTGGTATTAAAATTGTAAGATTGGTATACTGTAAATATTGAGAGTGTAGTTTTCTAGCAATTTGGAAAAACAAAACCCTTGCAGGCTTATGCATTTGTTCAGACTGAAAGTGTAATTCTCTATTCAGCAAATATGAGGTACCACCAACACCCCTTAGAGCTGGCTTGGCTGGCTTGGCCAAGAATCAGAACTGTACAACCGCTGGAACAAAATCTCCCATTATTGGCTATTTTCAGGCTTTTATTCTCCATTGGCACTCCTGGAATGTCTTCCACTCTCACTTTAACTGCCTCATGAGCCTTACAACTCCAGCAGAAATGTTATGGAGTAGGGAGTAAGAGTTGAGTGATTCTCCTAGGTTTCACTTGGAGGAAAGGCCCTATAAATGAAGCTGCATCTCCAAGATTTGAGACCCCTCATAGGATTATAAGAATGTGATTTATTCTGTAAGCAATATGGCATTGTAAGGACTAGATTTCTAAATCTCCTAGAATATTCTGTCGCATGAAGTTTTGGTTGAAAGAAACAATAAAAGTGCAGTACTCTCATAGAAAGCTGGGAACAGAATCGAAAAGATAGTTTTTTGAGTGCCCAAGTACAGCAGTGCTATCTCTCACTGGGACAGTTTTATTTGGTAGTGGGCTTTTACATTTCCTGTGTCCTAATGAATGTATCTGCATGGGTTGCATGATGAGATGAACGTATGTAACTGGATAATGAACAAGAGTAATGACCACAGTACTAAGATGTTGCAGACTCTTTCAGTAACACTCACAGGATCTTGACGTTGGAAGGCATCTCAAGAGGTTCGTTGATGGCATAAAGTATGCAGACATTGACTTGAAACAGAGAAGTGCAATTCATGATCTAGCTGAAACATGATTTGAAGATGGGAGGTGTGTTAAATTGAAAGAAAGTCTCCTGTAAAGAAAGTGGTCTGAGCAGAACTCCTTTCAACATGAGACTTTGTGACCTTTCTCCTGGAACACAACTCTTGGCACTGGAAGCATTTTGCTGCATGTGTTATCAGGCTGCCAAGCTGCTCTGCCATGTAGTATATCATTCCAGGATTGGAAAGCTAAAAGGCAGATTAGTACGTTGTGGGACCAGTAGCTGAACAAAATTTGAGAACAGGGGACAAGGTCTTAGAATAAGATAACACTGATAAAATAATAGTTCAGGTCATTGAATGTTATCTTAGTACAGTAAATGGAATTGCTTCCTGATGCTAAACAAATAACACAATATTTTGATGGGCTATCTGACTATTTAATGTGCACAGAAATGTGACTTTGGCATGATTAGAAAAAAAAAAAAAACAAAAAAAAAAACACATTTGAGAAAGCCATCTAATCCTGCTTCCTCCTTTTAACTCTGGAGAACTAGAGAAACGGTAGCATTTGAGATTGCGATTTCCTCTTTCGTCTAATTATTATGGGAGCTGGAATGATTAACAAAACAGAAAACAAGCACTTAATGGACACATAAAAGCTGTTAAGTAGACACAAAAAACACTTATGCTCTGTATTTACTCTACTGTTAGTGGTGTAATTTCAGAGACACTACCTCAACGTTACTATTTAACATGAGTTTTAAAGATTCAAACAAGAGCAGACAGGTTTCATTAACATAGGAGGTCCCTGAAGAAATAAATATTTATTAAACTTTCAGTGATGTAAAAAAGTGTTTTTTTTTTTTTTTTTTTTTTTTTACCCACACTTCAAGTGTTGGTGTACTGCCTGCCAAATATATACCTGGTGAGCTATTTAGGAACTTCCTGTTCCACATGCTAATTAACAGTCTATGAATTTTAACTTAAATCAGGGTCACATAGCTGAAATGTACTTCAGAGAAGGCCTGCATTTGTCATTCAAAGGCATTGCCAAGGTTTTAAGGACTTGCTATAAAGTGGATTTCACAGCTTGAAAAACTAGTTCTCCAATAACAACTGGGTCAAAACAGGGAGGAACCCTTATGCACTGAGTCACATGAGGTGCATTAGAGTTACTTACATTTAAAATCAGAGTTAATCCAAAACTGGAACATTTAATATAAACCTCTTTTGAATCCCTCTGGGTACTGTGGCCCACAGATATCCTGTTTCTCTGGCTTTAGTTTGGAATCATTTTCGTTACACAGGTAGCAAAACTCTTGGGCAGAAGGGCTTCTCTTCCATCAGTGGATCTGGCCAGATTGTAGGTAAAACAGGAACTAAGATGACTGTAGCATCTCCCTCCTATATTCAGTGCATCATGGACAGTGTCTTGGCCACAGAACAGCCTCTCCTTCCTATCACTCATACAGTTTCATCTTGCAAAAAATAAATAAACAAATTAAAATAAAAAAACAAACCCCCCAACTTCTTGATATGCAGATATATTATTTATATTGTCATTAATTTTTTTTTTTTTTTAAACTGTTTGTTTTCTTATCTGGTGGTATCTGATTTCCAAATTCTTCTTTACTTTTTTTTTTTTTTTTTTTTCCTTTATTTTTTTTCCCCATTCCTCTCAAGCAGAATTAGCTCTGGAGAAGTTCTTCATTACCATACAGCTTTCTAACCAAAGTTTCACTGTGTAAAATTCTTTGTTATAATTAGTCTATACAGATTTTAGTGTCTTTGCATCTTAACCATTTAAAAATATTTTACTTCATATGAATGTAATTGGTTTGGAAGATGAGACTATTGTTAGTACATATTGCTCTGTCCATTTATCACTTCCCCATTCTTTAGCTGCAGTCTTGATTACCTTCAGCTCTGGCTACAGAAAAGAAAGAAGCAATTTTACTCTGGCGAATTATAGACTCACCTGTCAGGAAAGAAGGCAAGTGAGCCATATCTACATGATGTAGCTTTTATCCTAGTAGCCCAGGTGCGTATTTAGCTGTATGTGAATATCTGGTGAGCCAAATGACCCCAAATCAGAAATCGGAGCAGGATGAATAATGACAACACAGGTATTCAAACTCAAGTCAAGTTTGGCTTAACTCCAGTCAGGACAAAGAAAGATGTGGAGGAAGTGAAGCTGGGATACTGTTGGAAGAGGTGATATTCAATTCTTTTCTTGCTACCTTAGGCAGGATGAGGAGGGACATGAGAAAAGATGAAGAAGTTAAAGGAGGTATCGTAGCAGCTGTGAGCTGCCAGCCTTTGTTCCAATATTCTTACCACATTGCACCTATGTTTCCTTTATTGGCTATAGCTGCAGTAACAGAAGTGATTTTTCAAGGTCCTATTGTAGTAAATTAGTATCACTGTAGTTGTCTGTCTCCCCAGCAGTCTTTTGCCTATGGAAATGATGTAATTCACCTATGGATAGGGAAGTTCCTAACAAGAGCAACCCTTGGATGTATAGAGTGGAGAATATTCAGTAACTATGTAGAAGTTTTATTACCTCACTTTTTGCTACCTGGAATCATACCTGGATCATGAAGTCAATTTCTGGTAACTGCAATTCAAGAAAAAACAATAAATGTTCAAAAAGAACCTACAAACCTGATTGGAAGAGTTGGAAAATATGCATTTTACTTTGAAAATGAGTTCATCCTACTTCATTCATTAAACAATAAAATACATTTCTAGAGTATAGAGTTAGACTTACTCTTAGTATACAAGTGAAACTAAATGGGGCTCTAAATTGGTTAGTAGTAATTAAATACTGGAGCAGCCTATCAAGTTCCTCACTATTGGAAATGTGAAATGGAAATGTGGATGCTTTTCGTAAGATCAAGTTGTAACTCAAACAGAGAAGTTGAAGTCGAAGGCACGAGGAAAATTTGCTTCCCTGTTGTATACAAGAGATTGTCTTATTACCACTGTAGCCTCTTCTGGTCTTCAAGTCAATTAATCACATTCTACATGTTTGTATACTCCCTGAAATACAGCTGACCTCCTATGTATTAATCATCTTCATTCAGAATTCTCCAGGTGGTGAGTGTGTTGTAAAACCAGATAGTTCTATGAGCAGAATTCTTGCCGCAATCCTGTGTGTGGATCCTCTGGCATGTAAGAAAATACTTCCTCTCATTATGCACCCTTCTTTTTTGTGGAGGCTTTAATAAATTGGCTCTGTCTGTGCTTGGCACCTGTCTTCATAAAATTTGCACAAGTGGAACATGTGGAAAGAGTATAATCACACAAACCCTGTTTGCTTAGGGAAAGAGGCTGAATTCTTCCCCTAATCACCACTAACTGGGGTGTCTATCAGGGACAATATACTGTGGAACTAATGATCTTATGTCCTTCTCAAGCTTGTGTAACAACTGGATTTGGAGGAAGCTACTATATTTCTTTGAGACTTTTTCATTTTCAAATTTGGGAATGGTAGAGCAAATTCACATTTGGAATTCAGACTGAAGAATCAGGTCACAGAATCACAGAATGGTTGGAAGGGACCTCTGGAGACCATCTGATCCAACACCCTGCTCAAGCAGGGCCACCCAGAGCAGGCTGCCAAGGACCACATCGAGGCCGCTTTCGAAGATCTCCAAGGATGGAGAACCCACAGCCTCTGGGCAGCTTGTGACAATGCACCATCATGTTGCATGGTAATTAAGTGCTTCCTGGTATTCAGACAGAATGTCTCCTGTTCTGAACATAGCATAGCTCCATCTTCATTGTGTCTTCCTTTCAGGTACTTATATATGTTGATAAGATTTTCCTCTGGGCCTCCTCTTCTCCAAAATAAACAGTCCCAATTCTCTCAGCCTCTCCTCATGGGAGAGATGTTCCAGTCCCTGGATGGCCTTGGTGTTCTTCCATTGGACTTCTTCCAGTATGTCTTTGGAATGGACAGTTGCCAACAGAGCAAAGACCTACTGAATATTCAATAGAAGTGACTTTTTCCTTTAGTGGTTTGTCAAACGGTGTGTTGTAATTGTGGATTTTAGGAACTAAAAAAAAAAATCAACTTTTATTTTTAGACTCAAATATTTACTTAACATAAGAGAAACATCCCACTGACATTCGTAAGGTCAATGCTTTCAGAAGTCTTTGATGATGCTTCTAGGTGTTCACTGCCAGTACTGATATATCAAGCCAGCTGAAGAGTCCTTGGCAGGGAAATGACAGGGGAGGAAAATGGGTCAATACAACACATCACACTCAATGTTGTTTAAGTTGTTGGCTTATTATTATTATTATTATTATTATTATCATCATTATTATTATTATTATTATTATTATTATTATTATTATTATTATTATTATTATTATTATTATTATTATTTCTATTATTATTATTAATGTACAGATGATATTTGTGATCTTTAATTTGTAGGATTTGTATGCAGTGCAAGTCATTTGTTTTCTCTAGCATAACATTCAAGGACAGCCTTATTATGCAATACTAATGGTCTATCCAGGCCAGGGTCTTATCCTTGATACTAAGGGGAAGCTATTAACACTGGGATTTTTATAGTAATCCTTCCCTAGTAGACATTCTTTGCATCTGGCATTTAGTGTTTTATAAACTTCAAGAAATGGAAGTTGCATCTGGGCCATCTCTTTAGGGTCATGGCTGGTCCTGTCTTCCCTGAAGTTGTCAAGTCCATTTAAAATCCTTTTATACGTCGTCTTCCTAATGTTCTGTGTTAACAAGAGCTGATTATGGTGTCAAGAAATATTTTGTTTTGTTCATTTTAAATCAGATGCTTGATAATTACAGAGATGCCCACTGATTCCCAGATGCTGAGAAATTTAATCATTTTGTCTTTGTATTCTCTATAACACTCATGATTTTAAAGTTGCCTACCATATCTTCTCTGAGTTGTTTTCTTTCCAAGCTGAAGACTCATATACTAGCTGATCCTTCACCAAATGGAGGCAGTTTAATATATGTGTTCATCTCTATAAATTTTGTACACTTCCTGATTTTGCTGTGTCTTTGAGAGACAGGGCTCATAGTGTCCTGAGGCTGTGCTATGCGTTGGTCATGATGATATTTTCTCTTTTTATTTATTTTATTTTATTTTATTTTATTTTATTTTATTTTATTTTATTTTATTTTATTTTATTTTATTTTATTTTATTTTATTTTATTTTATTTTATTTTATTTTATTTTATTTTATTTTCCACCCCCTCCTTCCCCCTCCCCCTTTTTCTCATGTTGACTGTCACTGAGCAGGGAGATAATGAAATTTTTATAACAACTTTGTGTCTATCATTACGGGTTTTTACGTGGTCGTTCTCCTCTCCCTTGCCCATGTTACATATACTAACATTAAGTTACATTTGCTCCTCAGTTTCTCAGATATTCAGTTTCTTAAGATTTTTTTTTTTTTTTTCCAGTCAAGTCCATGCCCTGAGACCCTCTACAGCACCAAGTCAACAGCTGTAAACAGTGGAATTAATTTGCTAAGCTAAACACCAACCAAAAGGCTGTACATGTATCTATGTATGGGTGTGTAGGTGCTCATGCACTCTTTAAAGGATGAGACTGAAGTTCAGAATTGTTTCCAGAGGAGTTCCTTTTTAGGTCAGAGCCAGGAATGATCATAGCTTGCTCTTACAGATAAGCATTCAGCATATTTCAGAAAAATCCAGGCATCTTCCAGGAGTATACTAGACTACAAGAAATATTGAATAGTCAGGAAAAAGAAAACATAGGGAACTGCAAAGCTGAGAAGATGTAAAAAAGCATCTCCCTCTTGTCCAGTCCAGTATGGACTTGTCCAGTATGTGAAACGTCTTTCTTTAGACCTACATTTGTAGGTACTTACTAGTTTCATCCCAGTCTTCCAGTGCTATCCCATGTACTGAACTTCTGGTGAAGGCAGAGCTGATAAACTCTAGATACCCACATTGTTCAAATCAGATGAGAAGTGGCTTGTGCCCAGTGTAGAACTCACAGTTTTATAGTTGAGCAAAATTCTGCCATGTCATTTTGTGAAGAGATGGACTGCAAAGTATTACCCTTCAGTTTAAAACTTTCATCTCCGGGAAGAAAAAAAATATTTGCTGTGCTGCCACCTAGCGTTTGAAACGTGCTGCTTCAATTTTGAGTGCATAAAGTGATTTTTTTTTTTTTTTTCTTTCTGCTTTTCAAAGTTTCCTTTGTCGTGAAAAACACTGGACATATAAAAAAGCCTTTCTGTTAGTTTGAAAAATGTAAGTGAAAGTTGATCTCATTATCCACTACAGGGATAATAGAAGAAATACAATTGGAAGATGATCATGGAGGAAGATGATCAGACTCTTCTGCAAATGACCGTATAGCTAATGGGGGACAATCTGTACAATCCCAAAGGAGACCTCTTGTTCTGAAGTGATGGTTTTGGTCTGTGGTTTTCTTTTTACAGTTTTTCAATCTACTGTCTACATCCACTTAGTGAGTGAAAATACATTCTGGATATCCAAAGAAGCAAGCACAGATGTGTTCCATGACTCTTTTGTCCTTTCTTTCCTTTTTTTTTTTTTTTAATTACTTTTTATTTTTATTTTTAATTTTAATAGCAGATACCATACAAAACAGAGCTCAAACTATTTCCCGAGGTTAAACAGAGTTGCAGAGAAGAAAATATAGAAGGGACATATAGCATATAACATACAGCAGAGTGCAGTGTTAATACAGTTTCCATTGTGGTTTCCAGGCTCTTACTTTGTTAGGGCTCAGGATAGGCTAACGGCATCAGAAAACAAAAAGACAGCCTGATCTGTTCTCTGTCTCTTGTGTCAAATCTGCTGGGATGTCCATAAAGGGTGTATGCAGGCACCTGTGAGACCCTGAAAATCCTTCTGAACTATCTTTTTAAAATTTAACAGTACACTAGGTCTAACTGCAGTTTATACTCCCTGGTCCCCTTCAGAATCATAAAATCTCAAATTGTACAAGACTGTTTCTGCCTCCCTCCTAAGAGGTCAGTAGTTGTTGCAGGAAAGAAAGGTGGGATCCTTATGGGTTTTATAGTCCCTTTGCACCTGCTGAGGTTGGCCCAGGTTTGGACCATGCCCTTGAGTACTGCTAAACTTTCAATGAAAATTGAGTGGAACTGGTGGCTACTGCCTTTTTTTTTTTCTTTTCTTTCTTTCTTTTTTTTTTTTTTTTTTTTTTTGAAATGAGAGAATGAGCCAGTCAAATGCTACTGCATTGTTGGAAGGGAGAAGAGACCTGGAAGGGTACTAAAAAAAAATAAATAAAGTTGAAGTGTTTTATTTCTAGTGAAATCTTCAGCAATATTCTTGCTATGTCCAAAGGTTC
Organism: Aythya marila; assembly: GCF_965140915.1. NCBI lineage: Eukaryota > Metazoa > Chordata > Aves > Anseriformes > Anatidae > Aythya > Aythya marila. The sequence continues at coordinate 15,356,650 of NC_139046.1, forward strand.
AGTGAAGATTTGAATGCATTGTCTACTCTGCTGGCAGCACACTCCTTCATTCTTTACCTGTACTTTTTTGGTATGTATTCCATATTCATGTATTTCTGTCTGGAATTCTGATCCCTTTATATATATATATATATATTTTTTTTTAACATTAGTTGGAGATACATGAGAAGACCCAAGCACAGAAAGCATAAGGGATAAGTTGGTACCTATCAAATATTTTATTTGTATTTTTCTGTTTTCAGACAAAATTCATCCAGAGAGCAAACGTGTCTTTGATACTTAAAAATAAAGTTTAACTTTTTATCTCCCTGTTTTGTTGTTGTTGTTGGTGGTGGTTTTCTGGTCAGAAGAATGGCTTTATATACGTGATATAATCCTACTTGTAATGCATCCTATAGTTAGATGTTCTTATCCTATTACACTTTAAAAAATCAATAAAAGTTATTTTAAATTAGGAAAGTGAAAGGCGAAACCTTAAGCAAGACTTTTTCTCTACAGTCTCTCTGAGCAGTTTGTGCGTTCTGCTACTGATATGGACAGGAAAAAATAACACTTAAGCAGATAATGAATTATATGACTTTAACAGTTTATTAATTGTCAATATTTTAACATTTAACTTTAAAGAGTTAAACTCCACCCTTATCCTCAGGACCCAACTTCTGCTTTATGTGAACTTTTCAAATCTAAAGGAAAGGAAACATCTGGTGTATCATCTGGCCAAAAAGGCCATACACATTCCACTGCAATAAGTCATGACAATACAATTGATGTTTTTATTGCATATATGAATAATGTATATTGCTTTGTCTATATATTTGTCATTATAATTTTCCTGCTATAATTAACCCACAAATCATGTTGCAGAAATATTTATGGATGACTGAATTAGTCAAATGTCCTGCTAATAGTTTGTCATCTGAATAAGAGAGTTGAATAAGGTTATGTTTGGAATGTATTGTACCTTAATAATTGTTCATATATCTCAGATGATAAATATGGATTTATCCCGTAATGTTTTTTTGCATATCATCAGTATTGCTTCTTAGGCAACTTTTACGTCTTCTTCAACATTAAAACTACCTCATCCAGTGTTATCCTGTCTGGAATGTGTTCTTCATAGGACAAAGGCAGATTTGCCCTTCATACATTCTCATGGATGAAAAATGGGAAATTGTTCTTGTTTCTCTTTCTAGCTTCATGGATATCCACAATAAGGCCCAACAAACTAAGTCCTCTGAGTAAAAGATGTTCTGTGTATGCTTAATTAAATGTAGTTCCAGCTTTGAGGCACTTACAAGTGCAAAATATTGCTGTGTATGTATTTCTGTTGATGTAGCTTTTTTTCTTTCTGGAGACTGGAAGTTGGTTTGAATACAATGAAGCACAACTTACCAGAGTGTGGAATTTATGCACATTATGGAATAGGCCATAGTAAGCACTTCTGTTCAAATGCTACTACTACTACTACTAATAATAAAGACAAACCTACTGAAAATATTTATGAAAATACAAAAATGTCATGAGGTCCAGCCCTTTGGGCACCTGCCCTCTATCTGAACTGGCTGGGCACTTACATAAATACACAGGTCTTTGTTAAAGCAGTCTGCTCTAGATGGCTAGTAAAACACATTCTTTGTGGCCAGAAGGCCCACAAAGATAATTTTATAATTGCTGAAAATGTAGGTGCTAGAACACTGAAGTGACAGCAAAACCTTGAAGCCATTATTACTGACACAGACAGATGCAGCCAAGTCTTTCATATCCAAAAGTCATAACTAATCATTAAAGTAGCACTATTTAATTATATTTAATAACTTTTATTTATTTAGGATTTCCCTTCAAAGTGAAATGATACATTTTTTTTTGCATATTTGACAGTCATCTCAGAAACAGCTACATTCAAACTCTATTTATAAGTCTTGCAGTGGTTTGTCATCTCAAGACAGCTAAAGTAAACATGACAAATGTCATTTTGTAGTGCTTAATACTGTTAATCCTTAAAGCATGGGACCAGGAAACCCTTATTCGTACTGGTATTTGAAACCTGTAAGCAATCTCAAGTTTCTAATGCTGATTTTCTTTTTATTCCACAAAGAAAACAGTATCAAGGCCTTTTTCCTGGAATATTACTTGAGGCCATTCAGAAAAAAAAACACACAACAGGAAATTTGGCTCTTTAGCCCTAATAATGGTCTCTTTATTGAATGGAGACTTGCTTTTTTTGTTAAACAGATTTTCTTATGAAAGGGTTAGAAGTGAATAAACGACAAGTTCAAGCTCATCTGATTTCTTTTGATTTATGTTGACCTTGAAAGAGAGAGAGGTCATGCTGTTGGCAGGCAATAAGAACTAATCTGTTACTAAGTGAGTAATTAAAAGTGAGGTCTTATATATTTTTGTAATGAGTTGACAGCAATTCCATCCCCCTGTCGTACGGTTGCTGTAATCAACATGGTCGTTGCATTTAGTGCCAAATGAGAAGTTTACAAGAAGTCAGATGACAAACTCTGAAAAGTGCAATACTTTCAAATGTGCAGATGAATAGACTGACTATATCGTAAACGAGGAAAAAACTCCAATAAAAATTAATGTCAAGCTAATGTGTGCAATTAGGAATATTAATTTTTTTTTACTAATGAATTGGAGTGGATGCTTATTAGCATGTTCAAATGAAAGATGTAGAGTTGTGTTTAATAAAAAAAAAAAAAAAAAAGAAAACACTGAATTTTGGCAGCTGAGACACAGTAGGTTTCTACTATTTAACTGGAATGACTTAAGACTATTCTGACATCAGACATGACAGTATTGACTTCTATGTCACCAAATAACCTATAGAACAGTCCATTTTTCAAGACATATTAGGGAGTCTGGTTTTTTAGTTCACGGTAATTTTCAAAGTTGATTCAAGGTCTGGGTACTCCTGCAAAGTACTGAATGCCTTGGCCCCAGTCCAGCAAAGCATAGTGGCTATGTCTTCACTGTCTTTTAAGAGTGTCCTGGAGGCTGGGTTTGAGGCCAAATTCACTGTTCATCCATACTGTTTACTGATAGGAACTCACTGAAGTCAGGCTTGGAGACAACTGGGAAAAGAACAGGTTTGTTCACTGTGTTTCCCACCTGGTCCTGAATTTATATTGCACCACTGATGTTGGGCAGTAAGGGTGTCCCAGAGACTGGACAGGACAAAGTCATGAATGAAATCTACAGTAGAAAGATTCTACTGTTTCCTGTTTAGAAATTAGGTAGGTTTTACAAGCAGCTGAAATTGCTGTAAGAACAAAACAGACTGGCGGAGCTGGGCGTTAGGATTACCTTGGGTCTTTGACTCTTGGGTCTTTTTCACTCTGTCAGAATCAGCTATCTGAGTATGGCTGCTACTTACTTACCTATTTTTTATAATTTATTTTTCATTTTTAAGCTAATAGAACTTCCATGCAAAATGTGCACTGAGATTTCAGACACATGCCCGTATACTTTATCAAATTTGGGCAATCCTGACAAGTGTGAGTCTCCAGAATTATAGGATCTTTGTAAAAAATAATAGTTGATGGTTATCAGCATGTGCTACAGGCAGATCCTGAAAGTACCCAGCAATGGGACTGAAAATTCATTCGTTTTGTTATTGTTGTTGTTTTTACAGCTATACTTTTTGGTCTAATTAAGGTATTAACTTATTCTGCAAATTTTACCTCACCAAAAAGAGGGAAGAATACTCTCTCCCAGAGAAATGATAAAAAATATTTCACTTCTGGATCATATGGATCTGTTCTAAGTTTATCAGATACCTGTCCTCTCTTTTTTGAGAAATTTCTTAAAGAGAAAACTAGTGAAGACATAAATGCTAATAGTAATTATTTATTTAGCATCACTGTTAAATCTGGAGTTGCATCTACCTGTTTCAAAGAAATAGAAACAGCAGTCATATAGACAGTTTTGCTGTTGAGTGGGACTAAAATATGATTGTGGGTCTCATTTGGTCATTTAGCTTTGACGTACATGTCCCATGCCTCCATTAACAAGGTTCCATCCTATATGTCTATGTAATATATTTTCAGGCCCTGTGTCAATGCTTGCACAGCTGATGGTTTGTTTTCATGTTGCCTGTGACCACATGAGATTGGAATATTCAAACTTAAAGTCTGATGTTGCTGAAGGTGAGATTAGTTGAGTATCATCATTCATTGATCAGCAAAAGCTGAGGTCACTTCTTTATCTAATTTCCCTACATTACTAGACAGATTCTATCATAAAACACTGAAGCTGCAAGTGCCTATAAAGCACTTTTCCCATTATCCACTCATTGTTCATTTTGGCTGTAAATTCTGCTGTGTGTGATAAAATCTACAGAAATATGTGGAATCAGTGTGATTGGCATTACAGTCAGGCAAAAGATATTTCCTGCAAGCGACAACAGCACAATTCCATATCTCAGCCAGCTTTTTCTTGGGTTCGAAACTATTGTGAAACAGGTTGAAATGGTTTGCGAATGGGTGATTCTGCCTAACAGATGGTTATATGTAAAGGCAGCCAAGAAACCATGCATGAGCATTTTGTGTTTGTGGGGGCATGAATTGTAGCCAGAAATGTCTATAAAGAATCTGCTCTAAGCTTTCTGGTCCAAGATTAAGCAGATATGTCATTTCTAATCTAGTTTTGGGATAAACTTCTGAAGTAATAATAATAAAAAAAAAGGTTTCTGCAGCTGTTTCTGCACCAGAAAAATAAAAATATATAAATAAATAAATAAATAAATAAAAGATGTCCAAAACAAGAATTCAACAATTTTCTGAACTCAGCAAAATTCAGGGAGCTTGAAATGATTGTATTTTCAAAACTGCATTTTTGTATTTCCTAGTTAGACCCCTGAACCCAAGCCAGTTTTCTGCTGAGTAGGTTGGCAGGGTACAGGAGTTGGATACACAACAGTCTGCTGCCTTCCATGGCCTCCCCCATGTATAGTGTTCCTGCTGCATAAAGCCATTAGTGACCAGATTACAGAAAACATAGGGTTTTGTTTCATAGCTTTTATTTGTTGTTCCATTTCCTGTTTCATTCCTAGTTAACCTCTGCTCTTTCTAGTTCAGACATAGTATCAAAGTGAATTTGGAAATGAACTTCATATGGATGAGAATGAATTGTAAACTATACATGCTATATCCAATATCTTTTTTTTTTTTTTTTTAAGAAAAAATCCCTTTTTTTAAAAAAAAAAAAAAAGAATCTTATTATTTTTTAATAAACAGAATGTTTTCATTAATCGACAAAGTTTTAATAACAGTACATTTCCCTTCACTCTACTTTTTTTTTTTTTTTTTTTTTCCCCAATCAAAACAATCCTCAGAATTAATTAGGAACTACATGTTTAGTTGCAAAGTCTTTTGGGGTCCAGATGCCTTTTAATTGCTTATTTAGAAATTCTATGGATTGGGGAACTCATGTTTTGATCCTCACTTAATGTGCTTTCCTATTATAAATATATCTCAATGTTTGGATACCTGCAGTATCAGAAAGTCACCTAGAGTTAGATAGAAGGGAGCCTTTTGAGAACTGCAGTGTTGGAGAGAAATAGGCAGGAGAACACTGAACATTAGCAGAAGGAAGTGCAGCTACCACTCACAAGTAAAATTTTCTTTACATGTTCCTTTTTTGCAAAGCTGAATTAAATGTGATTGTAAATTGGCATTATGGTTTTATGAATCTATCTGTTTACGATTTTCAGAGGTACCATACTGGCTCAGACGTTTGCTCCAAGGGGATAGATCTGAGAGCTGTGAGTTCCAGATGTTTCAGAGAACAAGGGGAACACCCCACAGTAGGTAGAAATAGTACCGTCTGCCACATAACTGGATTTTATTTTACTTACTATCATTTAAGAGATTGTTTAAGGCCTAAAGTGTGATATGCTCTTCATACATTTTTTAACGTCTTCCAAGGGAATTGTTTCTGACATAAATACCTAGATACATTTTCATATAATTTCTCAATCTGGTTATCCTTCTGTATGACAAAAATCCCAATGTCTTTTTTTTTTTTTTTTTTTTTTTTTTAATTTACTGAAGTATTTATTTTTGTTACAAGACATGACACAAATTCCACAGGTATCTGCTACTTTACTACAATTTTTTTTTTGTTCACCTCCTTTTGAAAAAAAAAGTAATTATAGTCTTCTCTAACTCTTTTCACAGATTTTCCAGGTCTGTGCTTATTGCTGATATTCTTTGCCTTCTTTTAAATTTCACAGCCTGTCTCTTTATTCTTTTTCTTCTCACCTGTTTGTTTTGCAAGATCCCTTGAGACGAATGTTCAGAGTATATCAGATGTGACCTTGATCCTATAAAGATTGTTTGCTCTGTTCCATCCCTCATGCAAAATAGCATCTGTGTTCTTGTCTGCAATTTAGCTGAATTGTATACAGTGTGTCAAAGTGCTTTTCTCAAAAAGTCACTTTAAATTCAAAACACTCTAAAAAAATCACATATAGAGAATCTTTATTTTTCTTTTAGAGCATATTATTACATGTGGATATTAAAACTGAAATCTGTTATTTTACATTACCAGGAAGCTGAGTAATTTCAAGGTAAAAGATGAATATTTTGATTTTTTTTTTTTTTTTTTTTTTTTCAGAAAACTTATGTAGCCAATGAAGAGATGGGAGGATGCATGTGACATTTTTATGGTAGCTTGTACTGTTCATAGGATGCCTAGTAATATGTTTTGCAGTTGAAGCTTAAAAAAACAAACAAACAAACAAACAAAAAAACACAACATAGTTTCTTACCAAGTATAGAGGACTGGAAATAGAGTGAACTCATGCAACTTTGAAAGTGATAGTTCTAGGGATGAACAAATGCTTACTGATGTGTCTCCTGACTTGAGAAGTCCAGTAACTCTGAGAGTATTACCTGGACTGCTAGTCTTTCTCATAATGTGTCTGTAATATTTCACACTGAGTTATGTATTTATTGAATCCTGTGTACCTTTACAGAAAGAGATAAAACCTCATTGTCACTAAACTGACATTTTCAGTTCCTGGTCTTGAATCCAGATTGTGTAGTATGTAGGACATAATCTGTTCAGTGATTCTGAAGATGGTCTAGGGTTAGCTCTCCTAAGAACTTGCTCAGGAATGAAAGGTTTGAACTGTCATATCAAGAAGTGTTTTCTTATTTCTGTGTCCATTGAACGTTTTAAAGATGAAGGACGTTTTTTTCTGACAGACATGGTGACTGCTTCAAGACCTGACACACACTAGATTCCCTGCTTTGTTTTATAGGTGAGGAGAGACATGGATTTCCAGTGCTTGCTTCATGATTTCTTCATACTGCTATATTCCACTGCATAAATTGTTTTGATCCATGAGATACATATCTTCTTGTAAGTGCCATGGACAGACAGTTCAACTGCTACATTGGCGGCTGATGGGATGTTTTCCTTGGCTTGTGATGCAAACTAAATCATATATTTTGAGGAATTCATTGTATTTTATCATGCCTATCTCAGCTCTTGTTCTCTGCTATTACCATTTGAATGTAATTTTTTGTCTTCAACTGTCATACACCTATGTGGGTAATGAGGAGATAGGGAGTTTTTTGAAGTTGGGTGATGTGGTTTATACACAATAATAATGATTTACCAAATCATCAACTCCTTGCTGTGTGGATTCTATATTTCTACCATCTAAGTAGACTTAAAAGTGTCCTGCATTTTTTCACATCTGGAGTGTGTTGTTTTCCTTGAAATGAAAAAGTGATGGAGTCCATAAGTCTTTATTTGAATTATGTTCTTATTAGATTCTTGAATGTTTCTTACTGTCTGGGAGATCATTCCATAATGTCACCTATTAATGCAGTCTCTTCCTAGAACTGCAAGACAAATCAGTTATGGCTTTGGATTTCAGTAGAATTAATCTGATGCACAGCCAAAAATAAAAAATAAAATTAAAAAAAAAAATCTTGGAGAAAACAAAATTCGAATGCAAAGTAATTCTCATCATTTGATGAAACAACTCAGAGAAACTAGTCAACCAACTCAAAAGGCTGAAACCAAGTGAGAAAAGTGCAAAATCCTTCTTGTTGGACAGAGAAAATCCTACACAGAGATATAATAATAAACTTAGAAGAATAGGTCACAGTAGAACCTTGGGACCTTGGGATTATTGGTTCATTAAATTTAAGTCAAGTGTGTGATGTCTTTTCAAAAGAAGCAAAAGGAGTTCTGGAATAAATTTAGCAGAGTGGCATATGTAAGAATAAGAAATAGTTGCTTTCTTTTGGCATTGGTGAGATCTCATCTGGAGAACTGTCCACTGCAGAACATCACACTGTGAGAATGACTAGTAAAAAAGCTAAGGGTGCCCAGAGGTGAAAAATAAAATAAATAAAAGATCTAATCTCAGATCTTACTCTATGCAAGTCTAAGAAAGAGAACAATTAGGAAAGATGTTGCAATTCTTATATATTACAACAAGAAGGATAACATTAAACTGACTTTGTTTTAAACAGTAAATAGTAAATCAGTTTACACTGAAAGGAAATTGAGATTAAATATTAGGAACAACTTTATTTTTGTAGGTTATTTTAATATTGAGACAGGTAAGATTAAGATTTTGGGGATTGAGGAATCCCCATAATTAGACTTATTTATTTATTTTTAAAGAACATTTGAGTGTCAAGGATTACTCTCTCTTTTTTTTCAGAGCTGGAGATTAAAATGGATCTCCTGTGGTCCCTTCTCGCCTAACATTTCTATTGTTTGATGATCTCTATCATCTCAATGTTTTAAAGGCCTATCAAAGACTGTGCTGGAGATGTAGCACTGGCAAAAGCACGGATGTGAAAGGCCTGCTGGGTTGGACTAGAGGTGCCTTGTGAAAGTAAGAGTGAGAGAAGTGAACTTTGGAGTTTAGACATCTGGCTTCGATAACATGTGTCTTGAACTTGCCCAGAATGACAGATCTTTCTTGAGTATCTCCATTAAAGTATCACTGATCTCACCTTTAAATTCTTTATTTTATGTTTGTCTATAATTTAATGTGATTTTACATGAAATTTGTTTCTGTTGTTTAGTAAATTAATCCAGTGGTATTTTTCTTTCATAAGGGAAACCATTCTTTTTAAATGTGATTTTTGTGGAGAAGACAGATAGTGTGTTGGGAGATGTCTTGTCCTGCCCGTGTGGGGTGTAGAGTAGTTTGGTTAGTACAGGGCTTGAAATGTCATCTAGCTGGATCTCTGTGATGCAAGCTTCATTGGGTGATTTGATGCCAATGAGTCAGATGTTTGTTGGTTGCAGATCTCCCATGGATTGTCTTTTTTTATTTTTTATTTTTTATTTTTTTCTTTTTTCCATATCTGTTTCTCTTCTGGACTTGTTTGTTTCTTTGTTCAGAGCTGCACATAAAGTCAATCTTAATTTTGGGGGCTTTTTCTGTTTACAGTTTCAATACTGCTTAGCCCTTTTTATGTTATCTATTTACTGTTGACATAAATATAATCATGATCTCTTCTAGTTAGCCGCTCAGGTCTTACATTAATTATAAGTAATACATATTAAATAACTTCAGAAAAACCCACCTTCTTAAAACTAGCAGTTTCAGATTCCAATAGCTTAATCTCAAATGTGAAAACCTTTTTCACTAGAAGGTGGCTGATTATTCTGATGAATCTCTTATTAGAACTTAATTCCTATTTCTCTTAAATAATCAGTACTTTATTACCGATTTTGCAAAGCTGTGTAAAGAAATGAAAATCAGGGCAGGCAGACTGGGGAGGTGGCTTATGTAAGTGCATCAACAAGACTTCAAGAAGACTCCTCCTGTGTAAAGTAACTATGTTACTGAATGCCTTGACTCAGTTCCAAAACTACTATCATATAGTAATGCACAAACACTCATCAATATTTCAGTGGCATAAAGTGTGTTTAGTCAGAAGCTATTAAGATCAATTAAGATGTATTTTTGAATTGATCTTCATGATTTCACATCTGTCTCTCCTCTCGTTGTAACTGCATTGTTTTCATACTCTCATAGTGTTTCATAAATATCTTAGGGTGATGTAAGGCCATGCTGCTTGCAGTGTGCATGCCCACCTTTACCCTGGCCTTGTGCTCCTTTACATCAGATCTAGAACTCGTGAGGCTGTGGAAGAAGTTGCTCATCAGGCTGGAAGTTAACTGGAAATTGAGAAGTGTTTCAAATCCAATCAGTGAGATGATCTGGTGTGCAATGAAATTGAAACATTGCTAAAGCTGAAAAAAGCAAGGACTTGCAATAGGACCTGCAAAAAAGGGTGGGACTGACCCTTTTGCAGTAGCCTGCAGGTAGATCAATTTAAGGTAGTTGTGAATTTATGTCTATAGTGTGCTTAGCATTTTACGTAACACGCTTGGTAAGTGACAAAAATTCTGTTTGAATTTTATTTCTGTGTGGGTGATATAATTGTAGATTTCTTGTGAATGTTTTAGAATATTTTTATAATATTAATCCTGCAATTTGTAAATAATCTTGCTAACTCATTTTTGTCAGATAGTTATATCTCTTTCCATGATCATACTGCTACATGGAATTAAGTCTCTCTTGTTTTGAATCTTACTTCCTTACACTTTCCCCCTCATTATTTCTGTTTAATAAAGTTTATTGTCTGGGTTAACACTGGTTGTTTTTTTGTTGTTGTTGGTTGTGGTTGTTTGGTTAGTTGGTCGTGTTTTTTGTTTTTGTTTTCAGGTGAAAATGAAACAGCTTTTGTGAGAAATTGTCTCAAATTATCACTCATTAAGTGGAAGCCCGTTTTTCTATTATGCCAGGCAGGATTTGTTGCTTGGTCTAGAGAGAAAATTTATCCCAGATTATGTATACTATATTGCCCTATTACTTTGTTTTCTGTACTGCAAGCTAGCACCAAAACTCAGGAGTCTGAATAACAGCTACTACATCAGGTAATGGAAGCTCCTGAATTCTAGTCATAGCTCTGGCAAAGCAACGTAGTTACTCAGTCAAGTCACTTTCAATTCTCTTCTACATTATGTTAAATATTAGTAATACATTTTTTCTGCTATATCCGATGTTTCAGTGACTGAAAAATGTCAATGCTATGAGATGCTTTAAAGATGAAAAATGAAATTGTTACCACAACTTTTTAAAGATTTGCTTTTTAAGGATTTAAAGATCTATAATAATTAATTTAAAGTTTTTTTTTTTTTTTTTTTTTTCCTCCCCTCTACATTCCATTTCTGTGCCTCTTTTAATTCTTCTTTCCAGATTAGTCCAAAAGAAAAAGTGTAAACAGAAATTTAAGTCCTACCAGTATCAGTAGCAGCAGAGCAGGTGTGTAAGTGCATTGCTGGGAAGCCTCTTTGCTTGGTTTTTGCAATTGAGCCATATGAGTGCTTGGAGGGAGAAAGTCACCTTGGTGTGGGTCTGGGAAACATCACAGTGTATTCTTTAGCCAGGCTATTAAGTCAACCTAGAATGCTCCGAATGAGAATAGCATGTTTAACAGAATACAAAGTTGCATTTCATAGATCTGGTTATTTTAATTCAGAATGAGGTCATCAGTGTGAATTTTTCCTTCAATATGGTGATGACTAGAAACCATTGCCTATAGTACTGGAACTGGCCTCTACCATTTGTGGTTTTAACAAAATTTCAACATTGTACGTCTGTCCTCTTTTATACCAAATATTAAAGCAGAAGTATTTTACTGGTAATATCTGCTCACTTAGAATAAGAAAGGCCCTAGAAATTTTGAGAGGAATAATATGGGCTCATTTTCATATATATTTTCCAACCTTCAGCAAGTTTAGTATAGCATGATGACTATTAGGCATATAATTGAACTAAATTTCTGGTATCCATTTATCACCTTATTTCATGGTAATCATTTAAAATAACTCATAAGAGAAATCAGCTGAAATGAAGCTAGTTTTTAAAACAACATCCAAGCTTAAGGCCAGGAACCCCATGAATCTTGACTGTTATGTTCATCTTTAAGTGAGAACACTAGTGAAGATGAATGACAAAATTTTTATTTGGAAGTATTATAATGTTCTTGGACTCATGCTTGTGCAGTTCCTGGAACGTTTGCTCTGTGAGACTGTTCTTTAGCAACTTCTGAGTGAAAACTTGGCACTCTACCTGAGTACAGTCAAAAGAACCAGGAAAGAATATTCAGGACTCTTTTGAGTCTTCCAGAACCTAGTAATCTATTCTGAAGGAATTTCTTTTCAAAAGGTAAAAGAGACTTCAGCTTTTTCCAACAGGAAGGGGGTAGCTGAGACCTGGAAGTCATGTCTGGAACATTTTGCAAGAAAAATAGGTACTGCTTATTGAATGTCATGAATGAATAATTTGTTTTGGAGAAAGGTTTTGGAGATTGATGTTCCTGAGATGGGAACCTGAAGTGACTGTTTCTTCTTAGTAATAGTGGAAGTTGTTCTGTCTAGGCAGAGAAACTACCATGTTCTAGTCTTTCAGAATGGAAGAGATCTTGACAAGTGTAAGAAATAGAACATCCTGTTAGATTTTCAATTTGCTTTGCTTGTGAGACCAAGCCAAAAAGACTTTTCCTGTTAAGTTCATTTGAAACTATTGTATATGCACCTCATATAGGTGGTTAATTTCTTTTCCCCAGTGATTTAATCTACAATCTTCTGTTTTTACATCTAAATGACCCATGTTTCATTACATGCATCTCAAGGATTTTAAGTCTATAACAATATCTGTTTCATGTGATTCCAATTAAACCTCTTTATCCAGAGAACAGGTTTCAAGTCTTTGTCATTTTGCCTCAAGCTATTGTGTTGTGTCTTTGGAAATTATTTTGGTTACTTTTATTTCCATCCGTGTTAGGGAATGTGAACAGAGAAGCTGATACAGCTGATACAGGAATATCAACCATATCAGCTGTGCAGACAGTTCTTTTAAACAGTATCAAAGGAATAAAATTGAGGGATGTTCTTGGTATTTCAGACTTTTAAAACTAGGTTGTTCCAAATTATTGCATAGTTCAGAAGATTATGTATATAGCTCTGAGAAAGAAAATTTCCAAGTACCTAAAATTAACTCCTCATCCCAATCTCATATAATAAAAAAGCATTTCTCTCTCCATGGCTGGAACTCCCACTGTTATCTGTTCTCTGGCAGCCCCTGCACTAAGAATGAGATGTAGAACCCTGGGTGGTGACAACCGTGTGCCCACCTCTGAAGCCAAACCTGCATCTGTGGCAGCCCACAAAAACCAGAGGCTCCAAGTCTGATTTATCGGTCAGTATCTTCTCCAGATACCATTCTGATCCTGTATGATTACGTGTCCATATCACTATTTGTAAGTTCCCAGCTGAAACATGTTTCTCAAAAAAAGGAGGATTTGGCACTGCTGTGTCACATAGCTTGTTGGCCCGAGTTCTGGTTTGTTCTATAACTCTCAGTTCATTTGCTTGGATGTTACCCTGATAGTGCTTAAATTACAGAGCCAGGTGCATGAAGATGAAATGCAGGGCTTCTGATAGCCTGCATTCACATTCTTGTTTTTAAATGTATTCATGCTAATTGTGGTCAATGAAAAGTGTGCAGTTTAGCTAGTCTATCTTGCTCCCTGAATACAGACTCAGATATATATGCCAAGCTCAGTCATGAAGGATTTTTTCCAGCAACAGCACGTGGCTCTCTTTGGCAAGCTCCCACCTACCATTTTGTTGGCAGCTACTAAGTAGCCTCTTGATTTCTAATGCAGGAAGGCTGCTGATGGGCTTCTGATCTATGTATTTATATGGAAGAAGTTTAATTTGACCTACCTTTCAGTTCTGCGTATGTTCATTTGCTTTATATTTTTCTGTTTGGTTCCAAACCCCACATATGTCTCTAAATGCATATAGACCCATTTGCAATTGAAAGAACAATTTTTCATGCCAGAAATTCATGCTGTCCTTTGTCCTTATATTTTTTACTCATACACCATCTTTTCACTGTGTAAAAACTTTGTGATCTCCAGAATTCATGTCCTGTGCTCCTTTCTCTCTTGGTTAGGAGTTCTGAAAATGATGGACTAGATTCTGGCTGCTTCTGCATACTGTCTTGAGGGCTCAGTATGATCCTCCACCTTTTCTTGTACTTCTACAATGGCTAGCCAGTTGTTCCCCATGACTATTAGCATAGCTATTGATGACTAGAGAAGGTGGAACCAGAGTTAACAAGAGATTTTCTTCCTGTCTTGGTCAGTGTTAACAAGATTAAGCCTGATGGCACTGCACCTGTCTAGCAAGATGTGTGTTGTGTGTCATACCCTTTTTCAGGCGACACTTTGTCCTTTCCTTCTTGGCATAGGGAATGCAAACACAAAGCTAACTGCCCAGCTCTTTCATTTGTACAAGTCTGTCAACTTGCATTTACAGTTGGCAGCCACTGCTCTGCTCTGTGCTTTTATTTGTTATTGCACAAAACATTCTCCCCATGGCTGTCTGCTCCTGCAGATATGTAAATTAAAACTGAAAATACTTCTGTGACTTAATGGAAACAACTCTAAGTTACATATAAGGGAAGATGGAAGTGCTATGGAGGCACAAAATACGTATCAGGCAGGACTTTCTGACTGGGCAGAAAAAAGTTTATCTCTGAGCAGAACAGTGTTCCCTCCATCATGTTGTGTCCCCCCCCCCTCCTCCCCCCTTCCGCGAAATAAGGCTGGCAGTCTCTCACAGTCTCTGTTGACCACAGCATAGTGATAAACACTCATCAAAAAGCTGCTATGCTGTGTCTTCCACCACAACAGGTACTTTCTGTGTCATTTTTTTTTTAACAACCGTAACATAAAAGTACTTCCACAAACCATAAGAAGGTCTTGAATACTGAGGAAAGGAGTTTCCCCAAATAGTCTCAGAGCTAACCTGTTGACTAAAGTTTGCTCTGAGTTATAGTTGCATTAACTGAAGGTAGAAGTAGCTTCTTGGGTGAAACTGAATGGACTTTTCCCCCAGATCCCATCCAGTATTGTGAGATTTAACGTGTCAATTGTAATAAATGGTATTGATGTTGATAAACGGTTTTGAATAAATTCTTTTAATTTTGTCCATATATTGGAAAAAGGGATCATGTGTGGCCTTAGATTGTATGTGCACATATAAGAAAACAGGAAATAAATGGAAAAAGCAACAACATTTTTTAAAATCAGGTATTTGGGTGGAAATTACTGCATCTTTTAAATATAGATTTCAAGGTGAGTGAGGGCAAATAATGCTATCCCAGCATTTTTACAGCTCATATATTCCTGCTGTTGACTTTTCATATGCATATAGGAGAAAAAAGTAGTTTTCCATTGGATTTTTGTGAGCTTCAGGCATGTTGCAGGCAAAAAGCAGATCTGTCACATTTCCATCCATCAATGCACTACTTCAGACCTGTTATTGTGTAAAATGTTGTTGTTTAACATGATGCTGTCAATAAATACAATCCCTCCATTTCAAGCAGTTAGTTCCCACATAGACTTTGGATTCTCATTTTATCTTCCCTACCACCACTTTTTTTGCTGGTCTGAATGAAAATATCCACATTATCATTAAAGTATTTTTACTCAAATTAAGTATAGTTTTGTGAGGTGTAAATTTTGTCTCTTATGATGCAGCAGAATTGTGCAGTTCTAGGAGTTTGGAGTGGTTTTATCATTGTAACATTCTCCTTTTAGTCTCTCTTCTCCTTTTGTGATTTTCCAGAACCTGTGCTTTGTTTCATTTTTGATACAAAGAGCTGCAAAAGCAAGTATCTAGCAAGCAAGTGAGCTAGCAAGTGTTTCCTTATAAAGGGCTAGAAGCACAACATGAGGTAGCATAGCTGAGATGATGACTGGTATATTGTTAAACTGGGATAACTCAGTTGGTTTTGTTCCTTTACTCACACCCCAAGATTACAGGGTCTTAATATCTGAAGTGAAAAACAATTTGAATTAATAGTAAACAGTAATTTACGAGTGGAATAAAGAAATTGAAAGTTTCCATCTGAGATATTACAAAACTATCTGTACCATGCAACTTCTTGAGTTCCTTTCACAACAAAAAAAAAAAAAAAAGAAAAATGCCACACACTTGCCAGTTTTTGAAATTCCATGGAAGTAAAAAAAGCACTCAAGCTACAAAGTGGAAAGCTGCTGTTACTGTGATCATAGTGTGGGAGTGAAACTAATGGTTTAAATATGTATTAACTAGCAATTACCCTGGCTTAAGTTAAAATTATTACATGTACTATATAGGAAGATCACAGATGTATGTTTCTTTTATTGATTTTGCAAATCTTATGATCTACATGCAAGCAAACATCCATGGAACAACCCATTTTGCAAAGGGAACAATCAGTCTTCTAGGTCACTGTAGTATTAAAGACCAAGAAAACTACTCTTGATCAGCAACATCTTATCTGAGGAAGAAAAATCAAATGAAGTTGGGAATGATATCATAAAGTGTTTGCATAATAATGTAACAAACAAACAAACAAACAAACAAACAAAAACAACTAACAATATAAAAATACAATGAAATAGGTGAATTATTTTCCAGAATCTCATCCCCAAATGAGTTTTCAGTAGAAAAAAAAAAAAAAAAAAGAAATGATGCTATGGAGTGTTTAGTAGAAAAAGAAAGTTTCTGAAGGAGGAAACTTAGGAGAATCGGTGATTAGGCAAGTGAGAAAGGTCACATGGTTCCATTTTGGGAATCTGACATCTTATGTTTGAAATCTGGAAGCTCTTGAAGGAAGTGGCATAACTTCTGCTGTTATTGGAAAGACTGGAATCTTAGCCACATGGCTTATTAGGCTCAGTCTTGCAAATGGTTCCAAATGAATGTGTATTCAAATGTGACCATACTGCAGCACGGTCTCTTTTTGACACCATACTGCTTATTTTTTAAGAGCAAAGAGAGGGCTGGAAGGGGAAAGGAACAAGTTGGAAAAAAAGATTTTAGTCATTCTTAATTAAAGGATTTTTGGGAGGAAGCTGTAGAATCTGTAGACCCTTGACAGAAGTTGGTCTGATAACAAAAAAACAACCAAACAAACAACAAGAGAAGCTAAAGTTCAGATTGATATCACTCAGCTAGTCAAAATAATGTCAGTTGAGTGGCTATCTGAAGAAACAATGCACAGTAAAAATTTTTACTTAATGTTTAGATGATGTTATATCCTAATGTGTAAAGTTTAGATCTTGCCTGAGAACATACATAATCAACAGCTGTAGGGTAATGGCATACTGTACACCTGCATTAGTGGAGGAAAACAGTCAGAGTTGCAGAACCGCTTTGAAAACCCATTTGGGAGCACTCTTACAACCTGGTTGTTGCCTTCATTATATTTCCCAACGGCACCTTTTTGTTGAGTCTGAAGGGCTGAAAGTAGAAACCCAGCAGGAAGGAATGCTGCTATACTGAAGCTTTTTGCAGTTCATGTAATGGAGGGAGGAATTTATTAATCAAAAAGAGAAAGATACAACTACTTTTTTTTTTCTCAGGGGTATTCTCCAGAGGCTAGGACCAGGCTGTCATTAATGTGTTCAATCCGTTTGTTGCCCTGGGGCAGCAGTGGGGAAGGCTTTTTACCTTTGGTTAAAAAGGTAAATGTTATGATGAATATTCTGCCTGTAGTACTTTTCCCACTGTGCTCAATGGAAATTTCTTGACCTCACTCTAGTCAGGTAAGAAGTTAGTCTACATAGCCATATAACAGAGATACTGGCAGAGGACATCCTCTACAGCTGGTTTTACATAGCTCTTCTTCTTTCCCAAATGATTCAACTCTGTATGGAAAGTACAGCCAGGCACACCAGAGGAATGCCAGAGGAATGTTTTTTGAGATGTCTGATTGATTGTTCTTTCAGTATTTTCTGGCTGTAGAATAGAGTCCAACCAGGCTAAACATTTCCAAACAGCAAATCCTTCCAAAACAGGGAAGATCAGCTAAATGCAATTTGAAGTTGTATGAGGTCCTGGCTTTCTTGTATTTCCACTTTTCTAGAATTAAATATGATTCACTTGGACATCTGAATGAAGCAGTTCAAGAACTTTGACATTTTCCTACTTCAGGAAAGAAAAATGAAATGGTTCTCAGAGGATCCTCATAAAAACCTTGTGCAGTGTTCTTAATCGTAGGCAGCAGGAGGTGCAGAATTCCAGCAGTGCCTGGGGAGTTGCACATGTTGTGTTTTCTCTGCCCTTTATACACTGACTCACAAGCATGCACACTTCCATATCGCTTCCTGAGCACTACACTGCTACTTTATTATACTCAAATTGTCTCAGCAACAGCTGGAAAGGGTAAAACAACAACCAGAGAGATAAAGGTAGAGGACTGTTTTTAACAGTATCAGCTGATAACCTTAATTTTATGTTTACTTTAGAACTGAATTATCAAAAAGGACTTATGCTCTTTACAGCTCAGTTTGAGACATTTAGGACTTTTTAAGTTTTGTTTGCTGTTTGTATTAATTTACAGCTGAAAATTTGGGGGCTCAATATTTTTAAACAGCATGTCATTGGTGCTTAACAGTAACTAACCAATGTCTGCAGATACTGAGTTATGTATTAGCCTTTTTAATGTCTCATGATTTTAAAGCAATGTGAAGTAATTTTGAAATTTAATAATTTAATCACCATTCTTTACTAAGTTACTTATATTGTGAATCATATTTACAGTGACCCCTCACCCCCCTTTTTTTTTGGTGTTATGTTGATTTTGTTAAACATATCTGTTGAACAGATAATTACATCTTACTTGATCCCTTGGCTATTGTACTTAAAAGTGGTTGGTTTTGCTTAATTCACTTTTAATGTACCAGTTGCCTGCAGCCTACAATAAAAATGAATGCAAACTATGTTTAAAAGCTTTAGAAGGCAGATCTGACAAATGCAACATAGGATTTAGAGACAAAAGGCAATTGGCCACTCTTACCAAATCATATCCCAACTAATGAGAGGGTTGGAGATCGACAGGACTCTTTGCTAATTTGGAGTCTCCTGACAGGCAGCTAAATCTGCTCCTGTCAGAAACTGGGCACCATGTTGAAGTCAAAGAGGAACATTCTGGGAAATGTGGGAACAGAGGACTAGAAAGGGTTGCCTGGGTCATTAAATTCAGTTTCCTACTGTTGTAGATGTCCATGTTTCATAATCCCTTTCATTAAGTTACCAAGATCTATCTTAAAACTAGTTTGCCCCCACAGCTCCCCTTGGCTGGCTGTCACAGAACCTCTTTCTTCTGATGGTTTGAAGCCTTCTAATTTCCAACCTAAATATATTCATGGTGAGCTGACGCCCATTTATTCTGTTGCCAACACTGTCCTGAAGCTGAAAAAAAACTCTTCTTCACTTCAACCCCTTGATGCAGGAGATAGCATGTCCCATCTATTCATTCTGCTGCACTGTACAAGCTGAGTTCTTTGGGGTTTTCTCTTGTAAGGGCGTCTCCACTCTCCAGAGACTCCCTTCCCTGAACGAGCTGGTCACAGTTTGAGTTCTGTCTTTTTGACTATGAATAGCCAGGTCTGACCATCATGTTTCAGTGTGAGGTCTTACCAGAGCCTTATACAAAAAGAGCAGCACACCCTTTGCTTTGTTGTAAACAGAGTAAGGGTTCCACGTTAAACAGGTAACTCAGATGTGAAAGAGCATGCCTGCAGATGTGACAAAATGATTATATTTCATAAGCAGAAAGACACTGCAAGCTAAGACATAAGTTTTACCATGCATCCAAAACTTTCAGGCTTACTATATGAAAGTTTTAGTTTAAAAAATGTGGCTTTGAGATTTTTCAGTAAAATCACAATAAAATCATCATTCTAATTAAAGCTGCTGATGGATTAATTTGTCCTATATAATGCTGCTGATCATCCTCTGACAATGTGTATGGGATCTTCTTTATCAGACAGATCATATGTAGAATTGCATGCAATGAACTAATATTTGTGTAGGGTGAATAATAAACTGTTTTAAAATAAATTGTATCTCTGTAGTAGATACAATGTATTTAGGATTCAGAAAAACTTTCTTTACCAGTAGATGGCACAAATCAGCTTGATTTGGTCTCAGAACATGTATAAAGAATACATTGAACAAACACTGAATCAAAATTGTATTAAAATTCTTCTATTTATGGTGACTGGATGACAGGCAAAAATTATGATCAGGAAAGCAACATTGATATTTTTCATTATGTTACCCTGGTGGCTTTTTGGTTAAAATAATTTATCCACCAGTGCTCTATACTCTTACTCAGGGATTTTTACTTGATCTTGGCCTATTCAGGCCTAAGCAGAAATGCCAAGGCAGTCAGTGGGTTTGGATCTGGTCCTGATTTCATGAGTATGAACCCTTTTCATTTCTCTAAACACTTTGTCTGAACAGAGTTGCAGATTTTGGTTTGCTTATTTTGTTGGTAGGGTAGTTTTTTTCTTCTGAGGGAGAATGCACTCTTACACTAAATCTTTCATTCTAGCCATTTAAATACCAGTTTGCAAAGTGTTTCATCTATTAAATTGCCAACTGTTTTAATTGGGCTGATTTTAGCTCAGGGCATTTGGTACTTGGAGGATGGCTCCGTGGAAGGCACATCCTACACTGAGACGTAGAGGAGTGATTCCAATAAAACTCTTGCCTCATCCTCCACCCCTCCCTTGCCAGCCATTTGGCCATGTTTTCCATGGGGAATTCCAGCCCCGGTGACTGGACAAATTGACTCCTTGCTTTATAAAACAGGGCCATATTACAGAGCAACAAGGCAGTCACAGATCTGCTGACAGCCTCCCTGTCCTCCCATGTGTTTCCTCCATCCTGCTGGCAACCAGGAGAATCATGATCCATTTTCTCTCTGTCTCTGTCCCTCTCTTTTCTTCTACCAGGTCTCTTCACTGTTGATGTGCATCACAGCACATTTGCTTCAGGTTCTGTAAGGACGGTAGATTCTTTTTTAAAAGGCCACAGCCTCTTTATGACTTAGCTGAAGCCGTTTCTTGCAGTAGGAAAGAATGTAAGAAATTTAAAAAATCAATATGTTAATTGCCTTTATTTGAAAGTTTATTTTGCCAGGTTTATGAAATTAATTTGATTTGCTTATTCAGCACAAAAAGAATTCCAGTTCAGCCTAGCTTTCTGTTAGAGATCATCAATATTATGATTAAAAAAACAAAAACAACAACAACAACAACAAAAAAAACTTTTTAGAGAGAAAGACTTGGAACAACAACACAGGATCTGGAAACAATTTTATATTTTATTAACTGAAGGGCTAATCAATAGCTAATTATAAGAGTGACTTTCTTCCCTCATGAATAAAATTACAAAAAAAAAAACAACAACAAACTCCTTTGAACTGTAATGAGTCAATATAACTTGGACAGATATTTACCCAGTTATGAGCTATTAAATAAGGAGGTTTTCTTACTGGGGAAAATGGCACATGATGTTGAATAACAGAAAAAAAAAATGTTTATCTCTTATTCTCTAACTTCTTTTTATGTAATGAATATATTATACCTTGGCCAAAGAAGTCCTGGTGGGAAGGACCTGGGGGTGTTTTTGGATGTGAAATTCAACATGAGCCAGCAATGTGTGCTTGCAGTCCAGAAAGCCATCCGTATCCTGGGCTGCATCAAAAGAATTGTGACCAGCAGATTGAGAGAAGTGATTCTCCTCATCTGCTCTGTGCTCATGAGACCCTACCTGGAGTGCTGTGTTCAGCTCTGGGGCCCCCAGCATAAGAAGGACATGGAAGTAAGAGGAGGGCCACAAAGATGATCAAGGGTCTGGAACCCCTTTCCTATGAAGACAAGCTGAAGGAGTTGGGGTTGTTAAGTACTGGGGAGAAGAGAAGGCTCCATGGAGACCTCACTGTGGCCTTGCAGTACCTAAAGGGGGCTACAGGAAAGCTGGGGAGGGACTCTTTGTCAGGGAGTGGAGTGATAGGACAAGGGGGAATGGGTTTAAACTGGAAGAGGGGAGAGTTGGGTTAGACTCTAATCTAGACTCTAATAGAAGTAATTATTCACTCAGAGGGTGGTGAGGCACTGGCACAGGCTGTCCGGAGAAGCTGTGGGTGCCCCATTCCTGGAGGTGTTGAAGGCTAGGCTGGATCAGGCTTTTAGCAATCTGTTCTGGTGGGAGGTGTTCCTGCCCATGGAAGGGGGTTGGAATTAAATGATCTTTAAAGTCCCTTCCAAACCAAACCATTCTATGATTCTGTGATTTTATGAAGTCAGTGGGGAAAGCAGGAGTTAGCCAACAGCACATGAATGTAGGGTTTGAGGTATGTGCTAACTTGAAAGTTCTTTTATTCTGAAGTCCTAGAGGTAGCTGTTAGCCAGTTTGTGTCTATCAGTTGTGAAACGCTGTCCTGGAGGAGGTTAGGTGCCAATGGAGAGGTGTTCAAGACCTGTGTTCATCCCACAGTGATTCAAAAATCCCCCAAAGAGATAATACAAGCATGAGAATGCTGCTGAGAGCAATAACCTGGAGCAGCATGGATCTTCCATAGCTCTTGGAAGACCACTCAGGCTTATCTCAGCTTTTGAGAATTGGTCTTTGAATTCAAAAGAGATTTGAAACGAAAGAAGAGGGCAGGATGTGTTGTTGTAGGAGCTACAAAAACAGTGGGGTGAAAAAATGTCATCACTTATGTGGGTATCTCAGGTGGCTGCTAGATGGCACTAGAAGATGGTTGTGTTGCAGAGGTGATAGGACTCTACAGAAGGATTCTTCTGGGAATCCTGCCTGGCTTGTTCCAAAAGCACAAGGAAACCTCAGTTACATATATACAGAGATAGGCTTCCTCACTTGTCAGTGTTTTTGTGAAAGGATTTTAAGGATGGGAAAATGGCTTTTCTTTTATGCAAACTATAGCCTGTATTTTCATGTTTTGAAATTTCAAAGATTCTTTCTGATTCTTTACAGGTAAATAATTTTGTTCAGATTTAATTACTATTGTGATATTGCATAGAGTCTACAAGAAATTCTGCATGGGTGAGATTGAGTTTACACATGAGAAAAGCCCTTCTGTGTACAGCTTTGGATATTTTTATCAATGAGATTATTTTTTAAGTGCTGATAGCAAGCAGAGAAAATGAAATTCAGTTGTATGAGACTTACTATATAAATGAAGAGAGAAAATAGACAAAAAACTATCTGGATGATCATCAAAGCTTGGTAATTATTTTTATTAGTTGTGTAGCTCCACTTCTGATTACATTGGCAGGCTCAGTAAAAGGCGGTGTGTATTTTAGAAGGGATTTAGATGAATAGAGGGTGTCTGCCTTTCCCTGTCCATGAGCTAGAATGAGTTTCATGTACAAGGAACAGCTGGGAAGTGGAGGCAGAGGGAGTTACCAAGGAAGCAGTAATGCCAGAGGCACTGGATTAATAATGGAAATGAAGAATAAGAGGAATTAAGAGTGGGGGTTTAGGCAGGGATGGACTTGTGCAGGGTCTGGAAGATTCCATCTTGCCTCTCATGTTTTCCAGACTAATGTATACTCATTTAACTTTGGCTATGGAGTATGAACATCACTCTTAAAATTTCTGGCTGTATCTGAAAGCACTGCTTCATTCTCCTTCCACAAGACTGAAAATCCAGACTAGGTTATGCAGACTAGATACTGACTTCCTTTCAAATCTGCTTCTGAGCACTCAAACCATTTTTACATACAACTTACAAACATGCACACCTTACACATGAAAGGGGAACCCATGGTACGCATGGCATCTTTGTCTCTAATGTTGTGCTCACAACATCTTTTCTGCAGTGTAATGTTCATGAGGTTAATTCAGATATTAGCTGTCTGGTTAATACAAGGGTATTTATTTAAAGGAGTAAATGGATTTACATTGATGATGAACTCAACCCTGGTCATTCACAGAAAATGATATGGCAACCAGCTTTGGAGGGTGGTTTTAGAAGGGGACTAAGATACCCTTTGGGGAGATTTCACCTTTGACATTTCAGTCAAAATAAATAAATAAATATATACATATATTTTAAAAACAAACAAACAAACAAACTTGAGTTCAAGTAACATTTAGAAAACTTCTAGAAGTCACCAAAGAATTTGTCTTGCAAAGGTAATGCTGTCTCAGCTATACTTTAATGCCTCTGAACACTTGCCATTCAGTCTTCTGCCACAGGGCAAATCTGGAGAAGCAGGATATCTTATAGCAGTGTTAAATTTGTAGCTCAAGGCTGTCTGCATGTTTTTGGGTCAGGTTTATTGTAGTTGTAAATGACAACTTGGTGAAGATACTTTAGGGTTGTCTAATCATGATAGGATGGATTTCTGTCCTTTTACAAATTGAGTACTTTTAACAGAGAACTGATACAGGATTTGTAGTGAAGTAATTTTGATGCTGTTATTGTCTCAATATCCATCAAAGAGTAAACACCATTTTCTTCATCCAGGATGGAATATCTGGTCTGAAATTCTCCATACCCAAGTAGCCAGCTAGTTAATACTAACCAGAGAAGCTCTACCAGAGCCCTTCCTGGGAAGAGAGGAAGCTGGAACTTGGTAAATGACTTCCCAGGATACTCTGACAGCAGCCTCCCCAAGCCTGTTTGTTCGTGGTCATTTGTTTTAACCCAGACTGAAACAGGGCTTGTTACATTCAAGTACTGTTTTCCATACATTTTCTCTTTCTGTGATCTCCCATCAAAATGAGAGTCTTATATGCACTTATAACACTTGGCTAGAAAAGAGTTATCTTCATTCACCTTGTACGAAAGGCCAGGGGACATAAGACACAAAATTTTGAGACATTGTTAGGAAGTTAGTTATGGATATATGTGGTATATATATATGTAATATATATGGATATATGGAGTTATTTATAGATATGTGTGGTTAAAATACTGTTTGTGTGTGTGTGGGGGGGGGATAAATATAAATTTAGAAGATGGTTCTCTCTTAAAATGGTTGATAAAGGAAAGTGTGTAGATTTTTTTCACAAAATGTGCTTTCCAAATGGTTTGTGTTTTTTCAGTTTTGATATCTTGTTTCCTTCATATTTTCCTTTCCGTCATTTAGTAAGTTGAGTATTGTCAAAAGTATGGGAGTTTATTTTGCATCCTTTCCCTTCTTTTCTTTTCCTTTTTTTTCCCCTTCATTCCTCTCTTCATTTTTGTTTTCTTTTTCCTGAACATTCTAAAGCATTCAAGAATTATTTAAAAGCTTTTCTGATTCAAGAGGAGATACAGAGAAGTAAGAGAGTATTAATTTTATAACATTCATTACATAACTTTTTGTAATTATTATATATTTTTAAACCTCTGGAAGAGCAGAATTAGTTTCTCTTTCCCTGAAGGTTTTAGAGTTTTTATTTGTATGTTTCCAACTCAAGAAAGTATTCAAAATCCATCAGCCTAAAAAAAAAAAAAAAAGCAAGAGGAAGGATGAATCCCAAAACTCATTTATTGTATCACATGAAAAAAAAAAATAGGGATGGAGAAAAGAAATTAAAAGTTAGCAATCTTTTTTTTAAAAAAAAATATCTGAAGACTTTTTAGAAAGATAATTGGTTTCACAATTGCAATATTTTCTTGAAATTACAAAATAAAAAACAAAACAAAACAAAACAAAACAACAACAACAAATAATAATAATAATAAAAAAAAATATGTGGTTTGTTCATTTTTATGATCTCTAACACTTTAGAAAAAAAAAAAAAAAAAAAAGTAAAGCCTAATCTATAGATAGTATTTGTAGGACTATAATATTTGTAAATATAATTTAAAATAAATGATAGTAAAATTTTGAACTGGCATATTCCAAATCAGATTTTACTTACAGTAACACAAAAATATATTTAATCCATACAAACTGTTACAAAATTGTGCCTAATCAAGATGCATTGCATTGAAAGGCTGTACTGGTACGTTTAAAACTACACCAGTTTATTTTGTGAAACTATTCATATGCTAGATGTGCTATGAATGTTCCCATGGTATGAGCACACAAGATCCTCCTGTGTAGATTAGCTGTTAAGTGTTAGGTACACACCGGGTCTGTTACTGAAGTCTAATTTCCATAAATAATTTTGTCTATTTGTCACTTAATCGTAATCTATCCAATCTTAAATTGTATTTTATTTTTAACCCACTTTTCTATTTATTATTTTTAAACCGTTTCTTATATCATAGTCTGTTTTGGAAGATCTGTGGATTGATTAAGGTAGAAAATTTCCATATTTTGTAGTATATTGTAGTGATTGTCTATAAATATTATGTGCTAATACTTAAATGTCAATACGTTTAACCAGCAGAGAATAATAATATATCTCATTGTGCAATAATTTTAAATTAACACAGGTGTTACATATAGTACACATAAAAAAAGTATTATACAATGATTTTTAGGTATTCTAATATATCCAGGATTATGTGCTAAGACTAACCATTTGATATACTCTGCCTAGTACTAACAGCAGCACAGCTGACATGTTGTACTGCTACTTGTTTATTTGTTTTGTCCACCTGTCATCTTCCATATGTTTGTTTCTAAGCTCTGAGGAGGAAGTCTCATCAATGTACTGAAATATATGAAGGATGGCTGTAAAGAAGACAGATACTTTGGAGCTGTTGAAGATGACCCTGACTGAGTCTGGGGATTGGACCAGATGACCTCCAGAGGTCCCTTCCAACCTCAGCCGTTCTGTGATGCTGTGATTCTTAGAAGAGGAAAAGTCCATGGGGATTTGTTGAGGAAGCCTGGAATATGGCAGAAAACTTAAGCAAGGTAAAAGGCAATCTTGGAGAGCAGGAACGTGAAAAGTCAAGTGCAGAAACCACTCTTAGAATTTTGTGATCGCTTTAGTCCATCAGTAGCAAAACCAAGCATGCTTGTCATTGTGCCTATCAGACACAATTCTGTATCCCAGGAGCTGGGCCTTCCCTGGCACTGTTCTTGCTCCAGAGCATATATCCAGGGAGCAAGGGATAAATACCTTAGCTCCTAGTGCCCCTGAAGTGGTGAAGTAAGGTCAAACAGTGCTTGACTTTCTGGTTAGAAGGGTTCTGCAGGAGAACACTGAGGAGCTTGTATGTAAGTCATCCATAGATGAGCAATGCCAGAGTTTAGGAATAGCAGTGATAAAGCCTTGTAGATAACCAGTGATGAGACTACGCCTAAAGAAGAAGAGAAAACAGGAGGTACAGCTGCCAACAGTATTGCTCCACCCAAAGGTTCCAGTTGAACAGGATATCCTTGAGTCTTTTCTACGCTGTATGCAACAAAAGGGTTTGCAGAACAGAGTAAGAAGGAGAATGTCACACAAATACTCAGTAGAACTCATAGGAAGTGCAGTACAAAGATTGTGCATATATGCGTATGTGAGTATGTACACATACGTACAGTATAGAGCATGGCAGATACCATGAAATCTTAAGTAAAACTGAACAATGGGTCATATGGGTATGTTTGTGTACCAGGGTTCATTGCAAGACAGGAGAACATCCAAAAAATAATTTTCACTGTGGGCACCATTATTACAGTAAAAAGATCTGCATAGATATTCTGCAGTGCCCCATGTATCCCTTCTCTCTTAAAATTCAAAATAATAGATTTGCAGTTATCTGGAAATGACAACAATTACTCCTTCCCGGTAGGCTGCTAGCAGCAGGCTGAAGAGACTTATTGGTAACATGCAAGAATCCTCGTGTAATGCCCATCTCTAATTAGTTCATTCGTATTGTGATGGTGTGGTTATCCAAATGGCAACCAAACTACACGTGCATGATCAGCATCTTCATTATTGTCTCTGCACTTGTGTTGTGGTCTAAACTCTCATGCCAGATCAGATACAGGTTTCACAAAGAACTACGTATCAAGTATTGAATGAATGGTGAGAGAGGAGCCTACTTCTTGTCCTTACTGTCCCTTTAAAAGTCTACTCTTTTGTGGGACTGCTTGCTGAGCTTCTGTTTGTTAAGGCCATCTTATTCACTGGACTTCTGCAGTACAACTTCTTTTCTTATTGTTTGATGTTCATGCATCAAATGGTTATAGGGAACCTCTTTCTAACTAATGAAGATTCCAATGTAGCTCTCTTCTTCTTATCATAGTAGTCTAGCTGATTGAGCTGCTGTAACTGAGTATCAGACTGGGCGATGAGACGCTGGAGAGCAGCCTAGAAGAGAGGGATATGGGGGTCGTGGTAGACAGCAAGTTGAATATGAGCCAGCAGTGTGCCCTGGCAGCCAGGAGGGCCAACCATGTCCTGGGGTGCATCAAGCATGGCATCGCTAGTAGGTCAAGGGAGGTGATTGTCCCGCTCTACTCTGTGCTGGTGCGGCCTCACCTCGAGTACTGTGTGCAGTTCTGGGCACCACAGTATAAAAAGGACATGAAACTGTTGGAGGATGTCCAGAGGAGGGCTACAAAGATGGTGAAAGGCCTGGAGAGGAAGACGTATGAAGAACGGCTGAGGTCACTGGGCCTGTTCAGCCTGGAGAAGAGGAGGCTGAGGGGAGACCTCATCACAGTCTACAACTTCCTCGTAAGGGGGTGTTGAGAGGCAGGAGACCTTTTCTCCATTAACACCAGTGACAGGACCCGCGGGAACGGGGTTAAGCTGAGGCAGGGGAAATTTAGGCTTGACATCAGGAGGGGGTTCTTCACAGAGAGGGTGGTTGCACACTGGAACAGGCTCCCCAGGGAAGTGGTCACTGCACCGAGCCTGTCTGAATTTAAGAAGAGATTGGACTGTGCACTTAGTCACATGGCCTGAACTTTTGGGTAGACCTGTGCGGTGTCAAGAGTTGGACTTGATGATCCTTAAGGGTCCCTTCCAACTCAGGATATTCTATGATTCTATGATTCTATGATCATCCTTTCACCTGCTAGTGGTTGGATGTAGCTGCATGTCCTTTTATCCTTTGGGAAGAAAAAGGACCTTCAGAAAGTGATAGGAAGTTTGTAAAAGTGGCCAGATCCCTTTTCTTACTGAAAGGAACAGCTGAGAGCAAGGAAAAAGGCAAGTCTTTCCACTGAAACTGTCTTACAGACCATCTTCTTCCCTGTTGTCTCCCAACACAGCTTTTTCACACAGCAGTCCATGGAAAATGACTGGCACCAGGAAAGCTGATTTTCTTCCACTTCTACAGGTGAAGAAGTAGTGAAGCAGTATGATAAACAGTGAGCCAACACACAGGGAGGAGAATATATTAAAAACAACAGATAGATTACTCTTCGGTTGTTTTCATGCACAAATAAATCTGTGGTGCATGGTGTTTATATTTGGTCAGTTCATTTTCTTTGGCAGACAGGAGACATTGAATAGATACTTTTTCAGCAGGTGCATGCAAACTATTTGACTTAATTTTGTGCATGGTAGGTAGCTTTAGCTCAGGAGGTCTGGTTGGTTAAGATGTTTTTGTGTACCCAGGATAAACATCAGATGGTGACAGCAGTGATATGGTGTTTTGATAACTGTATGGGCATAGCTCTTATCACCAGACTTGACTTGTTTCATGGCTTTTGATGATATTATCAACAAAGGGAATGCTGAGAATTGCAAGGTTTTCCAACAAGCATTGTGTGATGCACTTGAAGCATTTAAACCTCCATAGAAATATACTCCTTTCCTCTAGCAGATCACATTCTTCCCTCACCCCCAATATTTATGACATATTCTCAAATGAATCTGTAAAGCACTAAACATAACAGCTTATTTTTTTTTTTTTTTGGAAGCCAGTGGCAGAAAGCCTTTGCCTTTATATTAGAAGCAGCATGGAGATGGCACACATTGCTTGTTTGCAGTTTCCAGCTCACCATTCTCTGGGAGATGAGAAAAGAAAGATCAGGGAAAGCAAAGGACAGGGAGACATTTGGTTGATGTTTTTTCTGAGACCATGGTAAATTAGCCTTAGGACTCCTAACCATCCCAGATGATCACTGTAGCTGCAATAGGTTCAGGTCATCTTTCCTTAACTCCTGCAGTCTAAGGCATAGCACAGAATTTAGCCCTCTGCTCTTAATCACAATGTTATTCCTTGGAATTCAGTAGGTTTACATGTATATGCCTGTGGTGGGTGAATTAGGAAATAGGGCATGTTAGCAACTTGTGCACACATGACTACCTTCACCAGTCGGTTGTGGAGATTTTGTGCCTTACACACCATAGTCTGGGAGAAAGCTGGTGTAACTGGGCAGTTTTCACATAGCTGACAGTGCATGGGCAGTCCTTAGGTAGTTTTTCTGTGACACTGATCAAAAATCTCTAGAGAATAAATCTTTTTTTTTTTTTTTTTTTTTTTTGTAGTAGCATAGTAGTAGCATGGCCTTCCTTGTCCCCTGTATAATCATGCATTGCTGAACATGAGGATAGTGTATAAAGTGATGACTGAAGACAACATGCTGTTTCATTTGGGTTAGCGAGAAATCAGAGACTGAATCACTCTTTTTCTCTCTTAACTTTTGTGGTATTCCTTATTTTGTAGATTTTATGCCCCACATATGATTGGCTATTGACTCACTTCAGGAGACAACAGTAGACCATACACATTCTTGTCATGGAGAACATTGCTTCTGGAGGCCTTGATGGCCTAAATAGATGATTCATTTAGCTTCTATCTGATTTACTTCAAGTAGAGGCTTTGATGAAACCAGTTTTGTAACTAAAGAGCCTGTTTTCTTAAAAGTGATTAGACACACCATCTTGTTGGTTGTTTTACATCTAACTGACTAAGATAAAAGGTACATGGAAAAGAAGGGACTTTCCTGGCATTGTTGGTCAGATCTTGCATTCAGATACTAGTTTCTATAGATCCTGTATAGTGGTTGCCTGCTGTTGAGTGAAGCTGCAAGCTCCTTCTGTTCATTTCCCATGTTTGTTACAATTCTGTACAGACTTGGTGCTGTCACAACTCTGATCATTCTATGCATGCACAATGTTTTAGTTCCGTACAGTGAGATGACAATGGGTACCTTCTTGGAATCATGAATGCCTTCATTATGTTAGTAGCCCCATCACTGTTAGGAGCACCCTGGGCTAGGCTAATTATGACATTGTCATTCACCCTTAATTAACTAACGTATTTTCAGGTGGAAGGTGGGGGAAAGGGAGGGGATAAACCACATAAATGCTGACTGTTACTTTCTGAGCGCATAGCACCTGCAGCATCATTTAATTTTCATTTATTTATGTTATCATGGTGATTGATGTTTACCATTCCCATAGAATAGCAAGATGCACAGAGCACTTGACTGAAGTGCAAATTATCTGACCCAATAAATTTGTAGTCCAATTTAAGGCATGTGCCACAATGAATTAAAATAAATAAATAAATAAATAATAATAATAAAAGATGAAGCTCCATGTGATGTTTTGAAGAAGCTTTTCCATGTGTGCTTCCTTCTCCTTCTCCCAGTTTACTTGGATAACATAATAAAAAATGGGGCTGTAGAGAGGGTCTAACTGAGCAAAGAGTATTGTGTTGAAAAAGGATTACAGTGAGATTGCATTAACATTCACAATGTGAAAAACAGTAAGATTATAACATAGCAAATAACAAAATAATTAGCAGACCACAGTGGAGAAGAGAGTGCACAAGACTCAGGGTTGTCTTGGTGATCTGCTGCAGCAGTATAAGAACTTGTCAGGTTCCTGTGTCCTTTGGCTGTCCTGCGCTTGCTGTCACGCCTCGATGAGGACGGAATTCTTACAGATGTTTGTTGAAGAAGGTGGTAATCACAACAGCTACCTGTAATATTCTTTATCAACAGACAGGTAGGAATGAATCACAAAGATGCTTGCTCATCTGAATGTTGTTGCTGCTTTCGAGTGTTTAAAGATGCCATCTAGCAATATTGGTATCAGTTAATTTCCCTTTCTATCTGCAGTGAATCAGTCAGGGTTCTTGTGCCATATATGTTTAGTGTACTTACACAAATCAGTTGCTTCTAGTGCATTATATGTAGTAGTATCTCATAACTATTGTGGTTTTGACTTTGCTAATCACAAATGCATACATACAAGAATGTTCATGTTATTCAGACAAGAGAGGAAAGGTGAATGTATGATGATGAGTAGCAGTGGCAGCAATGAGATCCTACTGCCTAGTATGATTTAGAGTTTTCACTCAAAATCTTAACAGTATGAACAGTGTAATCACTTTTACAACACTACCTTAGAAACACTGTAACAAAGGAATGCATAAAGAAGATTTAAAGAAGAATGCCTAAATGTTTGTTGTGTTTGATAATTATAGGGAACTCCCTCAAAACATTAGTGTCAAGATGGGAGATTATATGAAAGTGCTTGTTTGAAAATTTAATGTGGGAGTGACGGGGAGGGGCACAAGGGCTTGTCAGGGGCAGAATTTGTTCTCTTGACACTGAACAACAGATTTTGGGAGCAGAAAGACTGTGAAAGGCTCTTAAAGAGAAGACAATCATTTTATATTTGGTATAATTAAAAGAAAGAGAGTGAAGAGATGCATAGAGAAGAATGGTGTTACTCTCTGGAAAAAAAAAAAAAAAGAATCTTATGGGATTGCATTTCTAAGGAACAGAGAAACGAAGTTGGTGGTATACCTGAGTAAAATTACCTGTGTGCATGGACAACAAAGGCAATGTTATGCTAAAAAAAAAAAAAAAAAGAGAGAGAGAGTGATCTCCAGGACTTAAAGTGCACTGCTTGTGAAAGTCCTAGGGAGATCAGAGGAAAAGAAGCGGATTATAAGTCTTACTAGCAAACAAGAATTAGATTCTAATGGTGCCCAGGCACATATTTCCTGGGACAAAGGACTAGGGCAATTTTAATCTCCACAGTAGTTTTAGCTTGCATGGTGTGTGCTTCCATCTCTCCCAGTAGAGTCTTGTCTTCATGGCTGCACAGACATTTAAGACTATAGCTGTCCCTGCCCTGGTATTTTCATGGTAGGCAGTAATAGAAATTTCTTTTGAGAAACATTCTAGAGTATTTAGTTATTTTTGTTGCTCTGAGCTTGATGTGGAGTCTAGACAATAAGTCAGAGAGACAAGGTTAGATTCCAAATTGGCTGAAAAGGGCAGATCTCACATTCAGTAGTAGTGTATCTACTATTATTTGTGAATGAAATATCCCATGAAAAGGCACAGAAGAGAAGGAAAATTAAAGCCGTTATTCTATAAAATCCGTATTAGAAATTGGAAGGGTGATAGTATAAGGTCACAGACAAGTTCCTCAAGATAAAGTGTTTCCTTTATATCATGAACTCCCTGAATTCATAACTGAGATTAAAAGGTTTATTTTTAGCTAAGTGGTGATCAAGATCTTCCTGTCTTTTCTCTGAATTCTTATGGGGCTCAGGTTCTTAGGAGTGATGGCACAAACACAGTAACAGAGGATGGTTAGACAGAGTTAATATTAACACGCTTTATTAAAATCCACTGAATTAGTTTCAGAGACCAGCTTTCCTGACAACAAATTTACTTAAAAATGCTGTAGGAAAGATTTTAGAACACTGAGTCATTTGGAAAATGTGGAACAAATGGGGAAAATGAGTGGGAATATCACCACACCTTCATCCAAATACAATCCTAATCTTTAAAGGGTTTTGTGTAGATTTCTGGGAGGATGCAGGAAAGTGAGCACTATCAAGTATAAATTTTATACCAAGCAAGTTATTAGAAACTATAAGACAGGATAAAATTAGCTGACATATAAATAATTGGGATGCTTTGTGGAAGAAGCAGTGTGGTTTATTTAAAAGTGAATCATGTTTCACAAATTAATACATCTGGTTGACGTACTGTATTTGAACTTCTAAAATGTATGTGACAGTCTCTCAGTAAAGACATTCATTTTCTTTAAGCTATTGTCAGTTAAGAGGTCTAGGTAAGGTCTTTCATGGTTCAGGTCTTTCATGCAGAAACTTACGCAATGAAGGAAGGGGAAGGTTCAAATAGCTGGGAGGATAAGCAGGAGTGTAATCTGGGAGCCATCCCATTTCTTCCACTCAAATTTCTCAGAATATCTTTTCCTTTGTATTTTCTCTACTACAAGAACTAAAGGTAACACAATTAAATTACTAGGTGCCAGGTTTACAATCAAAAGGAAATAGTTCCTCAGACAACATGGAATTAAATTGTGAACTTTCTTGCGACAGGAAGCCAGAAGTGTAAATGGGTTCAGAAATTCTTTGAAAAAATTCAGATGCTTTTCTTCTGCCAAGGACTAGTCAACTCTGGTGGCAACCCCTGACTCAGGAAATCCTTAAAATACTGATTGCCACAAGGTGGGAGGATAAACCAGGAAGTGTTAGCATTTATTTGACCTCATTCTTATGTTGTATCTCTAAAGAGCCAATGCTAATCATAGATCATAGTAAGAGAAAGAGTAGTTAGTTGCCTTTGATCTTACAAATGGTCAGCTGTATATTCTTATGAGAAAGCAAATTCAAGGATAGGTTGAAAAAAAGAATTCCTGAAAACAAATGGAGCTGTTTTCTTTCTCTCCCTCTCTCTCTCTCTTTTTTTTTTTTTTTTTTTTTTTTTTTTTACAAAAAGTGCTCAGGTGTTCACTACAGGATAAAAGAGCTTTGGTGAGCACAGTTGGACTTTCTGGAGTTTCTGAAAGACAAGGAGAATTAGGAGAGGAGTCACTTTGTTTAGTTAGTTTTTCTTAGGATTTATAACCTTTGGGTGTCTCCTGATAAGCAAAACAATGATGTGTAAAAGCTTAGTGAAACACTTTTATCTTTTCTGTCTCTTGTTTGGAGCAAAACTGCAAACATAAATACTTGTACTGCCAGTAGGAATCTGTAAAATGGTATCCTTATCCTTACGTAATAGAATAATTTTAAAGGCATGTACCTTTGGGACAGGCTAGTGAACTGTAATGCATCGACTAGATTCCTCAGGAATTTGTTAAGCCAAAGATCTAGTGTTTGTGACTACAAACATCAATATAGTAAATAGCCAAAAGCAGATGTGAAGCTAGATTTTGTTGTAGGATGTCTTTGAGGGACATAGTGAAGGAGTGTTCAAGGAGGTAGGAAGAGAACCGGGGGAACTCAGAGAAGTCCAAAGAGAAGATTATCTTTTGCTCTCAAGCTGTTCTGACTTAGCTAAGTTTCTGCAGCTACATGGAACCCACCACCCCTGTCAAGTTCCCTGTTCATTACTAATGTCAATCTATCCAGCCTCTAAGTCTGATTTCCTTCCTTGAAGGCCTGATTTCTTTTGTTCTCCTCCTGGGGATTTTCCACTCTGTATTTCATGCAGGGTAGTTATTCAGCTGATTTCGTTAGACTTCATCCAACTAATTGTCCTAGGGTTCTTTGAATAGGTTATCATTAATGTTATAACAACCCATTATTGTGCTTTGTCTGGGAGGGATGTGATACAGCCTTTGTAAACAAATGGTGGATTCCCTATTTAATGAGGCCTTCCATGATTCAAGAGTTTCATAACAACTTTATAGCATCAAGTATAAGGTACACAGATTCCCCCCACCCCCTTCCCACAAATCACAGGTTACTGATGTACTTCTTGACTACAGAAGTATTATTAAATTTTCTGGTAAAAACAACTTCAGTTGCAGAAGGAAGGAGTGACACAAGGAGAGAAACCACCAAGTAGAACCAATAAATGTTTTGCTCTAAAAGCTTCAAAACAAACAAACAAAAAATATGAAGTGATAGTGATGAAACAAGCTGGCTTTAAGTGGGATGTTTTTATAATGGGAGTGACCAAAGCAAGCTCATGTGAGGAAATAATTGGAAAGAGAGTGAGAAGTTACATGTGATAAATGGGAAGTGATGAGGAAGAATTTGATGGGGATCACAGAAGACCATGCTATAAAAGCAAATGGAGATAGGAGCATACAGGAAGAGGAAGCAGGTTTCCCCAGCAGTTTTTTTGTTCAAGCTGACCTGGACAGTTTTGTTTTCTCTGCTTTTGGAGTAGTACCCTTGTCTCTCCAGGCATACATCAGTTTTCACCACAGTCTTGTTGGTTTGGAGTTATCACTTATGGGAACCACGAATTCCTTTATTAAGGAACATACAGACTACTTTTCTGTTACTGTATTATCAACAGGCAAGCTACGGTCATTTACTGCGTCAGATGATGTCTTTGGGCCTGATGTTGGTGCCTTACATTGCTTTATCTCATTTGAAGTTGATAGTGGCATTTATTTTTACCATTTGTTTCTATTACAGGCATTATCTTGTGGCTTGACCTCTTTTCATTTTCCTTGGGCTGTGCCTTCACCCATGACAAGTGTGTGGGCAGGCCTGTTAACTTGTGCCATAAACACATTCCTTCCTTCAGGGTGGTACTGAGAATGAGGCAAGAGTTTAATAGGAACTTCTTCAAATAACTATGGAGTTTTGTCTGTCGGGATGCGTACTGTGCTGTTGCATTTATCCTGCTGTACTGGCCCTGCATGCCTCACTTAAGTAAATCTCTCTCCAGTCATTGATGTTGGGTGTGTCTCTCTCACTCCTGCATCAGGAGGGAGTTATAGCTGATCCTTTTGTCTGTATGTAGGGATTGCCTGTCTAACTGTAGAGCCTGAACCTGGCTCTTAGTTTGTTGCTTTATACCCTTGTATTGACACAAAGCAGATGATTCTAGCTTTGTTGAGGTCATGGCAGGTTTTGCTCTCTTTGGCCTTCCATACTATGGATCTCCATGTAGTTCAAAGTAGTTATTGTGTTTAGAGCTATTGCATCATGAGGTTTCCTGAATGACCAGACATTTATTTGCTTTTCAAGCTACAAAATTCCAGCTCAAAAAGAGAGAGTTCTTGGAGCACACGAAACTAATCCTCATGGAAAAAAGTCAAGTTAACAAGTGAATGCCATGATGTACTTAGTCAGACAGTTTAAGACTGTGTGGGCTGGAAGATTCAGGTATTCAAATAAACACTCTTTTACTTTTCTGCTAATCCTTCTCTGTTCCATCTTTTATTTTTCCTGACTTCCTTCACCCGTTAGCTACTAATTGGTGTAATACTATGCATAGTATGTCTTTGATCTGAGATTTATGTTGAGGAAGATAAAACACAGTATCACATCACTCCAAAACTATATGGAGTGGTCTTTTTCTGTGACTCTACTGTCTTTTCTACCTAAAAATATTCATTACAATTCCTGCAATTCTTACTTAGCTGAAGTAGTTGCTTTCTCAAGGGTAGAAACTATCTAAAGAACTACATACTGTTAAAAGACTGATCATGGGAGTTTGATTTTTAATGGGAAAATGATCTTAGAACTAAATTTCTGCAGAATAAAACTTAAGATAAGTATATCAACAAGACGTATACATGTATAGCTTTAATTGCAGAGTGAACATGAAACACAGAAAAATGAACACATATACGAACACATATACTGATAAAGGTACTCATTTCATACATGTCAGTGTTGATTTGGAATGCTCCACTTACAAATTAAACTATGTTTGAAAACTAGAGTCTCTTTTAGCTTAATAAAGTTTAGTTTAAAAAAAAAAAAAAAAAAAAAAAGAATCAAAATAGTCCCAAACCAAAAAAACACCCTCTCAGATCTTTCTCTTTGGGTCATTTATGTGATAAAATATATACACAAATCATAAGGAAAAAAAAAAAAAAAAAAAGAAAAAAAAGAAAAAAGAAAACTGTATGGTTTGCATAGTTAACAGAGTTCCAGAATCCCAAACTCTATTTACACTACGTTTCACTACATAGAGTAGCGCTAGGCCATTCAGGTAATGACTTTGTTTCATTTTTTGAGAGGTCAGTCCTGAGGTCCTTGCTCATCTTAGCTCTATTTCATACAATGGAGTTCTGAGTTCAAAACTATTTTAAAATCAGACCTTTACTTTTGAAAATTAGACCATGGATTTCTATTAGAAGAATTTAAAATCAGCACTCATTTTTAAAAGAATAGAAACTAATCTATTGTTTTAAATAACTCTGCTTATAGCTAAATTTTTCAAATATTGTTTCTAACCTTTCAATTATTTGCAATAATGGATTATCTTGTATTTCTATAAACATTTCATTTTGTCTTTTACCAGGCAGAGTTTCCTTGTTTCCTTTAGAGAAGGAAAGGATATCCATCTCCAGACTACCAGAGGAATACCTGCATGGATAAATTACCATGAGGCAAGTTGGGGTGTGGATTTACAGCATGTTACGTACTCCACCCAATGGCTTCTCTTTAAGGTACATGTAAGGTCTTTGCCACCCATCCATTGAGGTGCAAACTACATTTCACTCAATGGGGGTAAGATTACATGGGCATTCAAGCAGCTGATGTTAATGTACCATAATTTCACAATCCATGTTATCTCTTAGCAACTTGTTTGTGTAGTATACATTTACCATAGCAAAAGGTTGTATAAACAGAAAGGGAACTTAGAAGGGTATTACTTACAACCCAGTACTCAGTATCATCTTAATAAAAGGCAAAGTGTTAGTGTATTCTTTACTGTGAAACTCCTTTGTGTCATGAAATATCCACCAGGAGTATTTGGAGATGAATGTTTTAGACAAATATTATTTTGTGTTGAATTTTTACTGAAATGTTTTTCTGCACTTAAGTTGGAGGCATCACTGATTTATTCAGGAAGACAAAGGAAGTAGTTAATATTATACTTCATGAATTATTGAAAGAATCAGAGGGAATTCTGCCTCTAAAAAACAAAGTGACCTTTAATTTTATTTTTATCCTCTTTTAGAGAATTCAGCACTGGATTTTTTTTTTTTTTTTTTTTTTTAAGAAAGTAACGTAACTATGAATAGTTTGATGTTATTGTGTATAGACAGAAAGTTGACTGTGTGTACTAGGTTAACATATTTAACTTCTTTTTGCAAAGCTCATTGTCTCCTCTGTCTTCGAACTTTTCCCTTATTTTTCTGTTATTCACTCTGATTTGCTATTGCTCACTTTTTCTGGTAGTTTCACTTTGTTTTCATCTGAAATGTTTGTATACCACTTGCCTAATGTTGTTTGATTCATCAAGCAAGAAAACTGAGATTTTTGTTGTTAGTGCTGATATATCTGTATCTGTATCTTTTGATTATTAAACCCTTCATACTGCAGGTATCTAATTGCTAGAACAGTATTTATAATTTCAATTTTCCTTTCTTTATTACATTTTTGTTCTCCTTTACTTTTGATAGACAGTAATGTGCCAATAAAATATTTTAATATTTCAATATTCAATTCTTTAAAAATTGGAACTACAGTTTTTAAAAAAAAAGATTTTTGAAGACTTTAATGGATGTAAAAATAATTGTTATCTTTTTCTAAAGTACTCAAATTGTCTACTAGCCTGCATATACACTGCTGAAACTCAAATATTTTTGTTTTATTTGCTGTCTAAATACCTTTGAAAGTGAGTATCCTTAGAACTTCATTCACCTTTAAATATGGACATTGATTCTGAAAACATTTTGGCTTTTCTGAAAATATTGTCTTATGCCTTCCAATCAAATTTTATCAAGTTGAACCAAACTGCAGAAAATCACATTGAAGGGACTGCTGACAATGGTTGCTCTATCTGGAGAGTGTGTACCTTGGCAAGCACAGGTCTTTCAGCAAAGTACAAAAATTTGAAAGGTATTTTTAGAAGAGTTATGAAGGGAATCCCATCAAACTTCCAAAGCCATCGGGTACGTACTTTAAAACTGGCTGGAGTAAAGAACAAAATGCATCTTTTAGAGCTCATAGCTAGTTGAAATTTAAATTAATTATGACTTGATGTAAAAATAAATAAATAAATAAATAGTGTTACCATAGCTTTTTATGTGTGAATGTACAACTCATTTTCTTCAGGAGTCAGTAAAAACAAAACCAGTAACTCCAGAACTGATCTCACCACAAAAGCAGGAGCTGGTGCCTGCTTTTTCTCTGTGTTGTATTGTTTGCCTTGCAATTTGAGAGCCACCTTATTGGACACTATCCAACATATATTCACTTGAGTGCCCACTGTTACCCTGCAATAATTGAAAGGTAACCTGCTCCTACATGAAAGAGAAGTAAATTAGTGCATTTTTACTGGAGGATTTGAGCATACATGTAGGGAATTACAGGAGAGTATCCAGCACATACAAACCTGCATCCTTGCTTATCTTGCAGTAACCTGTTCTAATTCCTGTAAGTTCAGAAAACCATTGCAAAAGGTAAAATTATAAAGAAAGATTATGAAATATGAAGGAAACTCCAAGCGGTTGGAGCTTGATTCCCTTTATGAGCTTGAAAAAGCAACAACTGGAGTTTTCTTTGCTGACTTCATTTGTGTTTAGATTAGGCCCTTTCTTTTGTCCTTCAGTAACAAAAGTAGGCTATGGCAATCTTGCAGGAATTTAGAGATAATGTCATGATATTGCATCAGGTGATGCAAACTGAGGCAAACATAAAGTTTTGGCATCATTTTGTCATTGCATGAACAGTTTTGTGAACCTGTAGTTTGCCCTGAAGATGGTGAGAAAGCGTGGTGGGGTGCAGTGGGCACTGCAGCAGGGACCTGATCTAGATCCCACTGAAACTGGGAAGGAAGGCTCCTGTTGTCGTTAGCTTGCTTGGATGAGGCTCTTTCCAGGAAGCAGCAGCTGGTATGGGACCAATCCAGAATGAGAGTTCCTTTATATTTTTTGTGTTCCATGGTTGCCAAAGCTCTTCCTGTTTTAGTAGCTATTACAAAGTGTCTCCTCATTTAAGAGCTCTTGAGCAACTGTTGATTTTTTTTCTTTCCTTTCATGCCACAGCCCATTATTAAGCAATTTTAAAAATGCATACATATATATATTTAATATATACATGTCTTCAATGACTGGCTTGTACATTGATTGAAGAGGCAGAAGTGACACGTGTCTGTGGGAGGTTTCAGTCTGGTTATGACCCGAGGAAAACAAAGTTACTTGCTGTTTTCTGTTTTCTTTCTCTAGAAAGTATGTCTTTTCCCCTTATGGTGCTGTTTCATTTTGTGTTGTTTTGTTTTCCTAGCGAATCAATATTTCTGGTATCCACGTGTGTTAGTCTTCTACAGAGGGATAAGATTCATCCTGAATCCATCAAAGATGTGCCACACAGTGGGCTGTTCTGTATCATGCTTGTCAGATAGAGGAGCTGAATGCTAAAGGTGCCATATGCCCAGCTCAGTGAGGCAGTACATATGCGTGCAGGATCTGACAAAGGGCATGCTGTTTGTGGAGCATCATGTCTCCACAGAACATCTTCAGCCAACTTATATTCTCATGTCCAGTGTTGATACACTTACAATCTCTCTGCTTTCCAATAGGTTTGAAGGAATATTTAGCTTTTGAAGGTTTTCATAGATTGCTGTCAAAAAATAAAATAAATGTATAACAATTGAGCTGTATCATTTGGAGTATATACCATCTAATGTGTGTTATGTGGCCGTTAAGGTGAAGGCAATTCCCTTTTATTGCCACAAGTGGTAGCTCACACCGATTCTCCAGTGATACACCCCACACTATTTGTGTCTACAGAGCTGAACCCATATGGGTACAATTTTCAGCAGCTTTTATCCCCACCTCAAATACATTAGCCATGCAGTGATGTTGCAGATAGTTCCAGTTACCCAGAAGCAGTTTAAATGGACTGACCAAGTTCAGTAAATCTCTGTTGTGCTTTGCCTTCTGGACCTATAGCTCCCTCTTCCAGGACCAGGACTATTGATTCTTGTTGTTTATTGTCTTAGAGCTCATTTTTTTGCACTGTGGTCAACATTGCCTAACAGAAGCCTTTTCGGGAAAAGCTTTTTTTTTTTTTTTTTTTTTTTTTTTTTGCTAAACAGTGCAAGGTCAGAATTCAGCTTTTCAGTCTGTCAGAATGGAGGTAATGGAGTTTAGCCTTCTGAATACAACTGCAAATATTTGCAATAGCGTAGCTGGAAATTGTGTGTTTGCTGAACAATGGGCCCAGTGCAATGCACCAATAGAACAACTACCTGTGCAGCTGCAGTATTTCACCCAAAGACTATTTTGCAGAAGTGAAAAATAATCATTTGAAAAAAACAAACAAACAAACAAAAAACAATCTTCACCTGCATCTTCCCAAAAGGGAAGAAAGTGCTTGCTGAAGTATGAAGTGTGTCCTGTTAAGAAGTATGTTTATTTAAGTCTGAAGTATGTCTGGTTGAGAGGTCGCTTCTCAGATCTAATCTGTATTCCAGTGAGAGCTCTGTTCTAGGAGACACAATGAAATTTTTTTCTCAGTTGTTCTGTCCTATTTCCCTTTCCAGTTCACTTAATTTATGAGACCAAGGATATGATATGTTTTTAAAGATTCTACTTTCAGGAAAGAATACATTATTTTTCCTCCATTTATTTATCCATACCTCTACCTCTAATTCACACAATTTCTATTTACACCAGCTTCTTGGTGTAAAGTTTGAATTTTACCTCTTCAATTTTCACTATCCATAGTTTTTTCTTTAGTTGTAATTTCAGAGTTTTAATCTCCATGTGTGTCTGTGCACCAGGATCCAATTTACAGTGAGCGACAACCTGTCTTCTAATTATCAGTAATTCATCTTATGGTGCAAAGTTGTCTAGTGAAAAGATATTTCTGAATTACTCTTAAAGAATGAGGATCTTACTGTACTATACAGCTGCTGTGGCTTGTAAATTCTTCCAAAGCAGTTTATTGGTTAAAATTTTGTTTCTTTTTTATTTATTTATCTATTTATTGTATAATAACATCTGTATTGCTTTGGGCTCATGGTCACAAGATGCATCATGAGTTACTCTTATCAGAGTTGCTTACTTCCCAGAACTTGCCTACACTGTGCAAAGCAGATGTTCACAGATGTGTCTAAGGCAATCCTGGATGAGCTAGGTCAGATATCAGAAACAGTGGAATCATGTTGCTTGGAACTCTGTTGCATGGTTCTTCCCAGGATGTGTCTTTCTAGTTGGACCTCATTTTTTTGTTAGTACTCTGGATTCTCAGGCATGTCAGAAACAGAGTATGCAAAGTACTGTTTGTGTTTTCCAGCTTAATTCTGGACCGTGCAACTTCCTTTAATGCAATGCTGGAACTGCTGCCTATGGCTAAGTCTCAGCTCTCTGAGCTTTTTGTGCATATTGAACTCCACTCAGAGTTGTGGGTGTTTTGTGCTGCTTTTGATGAGAGAGTTGGTGTTTGTGATCAGTTTGTGCAATGTTAAGTCATGCTAGACACCTAAACTTGTTCTGAATAAACTGGCATGAGTCTATGGCATACCAATATGCTGTGCAGAGCTGAGTTGTCATGTCTGAACAGTAGCACAACAGCAGCACAATTAGCTTGACTTCTAGAAGTCTGCACCACTTCAGCGTTGTGTTGTCTGCCTCACTTATCTTGCTCTCGGTTCTGGTGCCATCAGGTAATCTGTTGCACAACATAGCAATCTCTAGGACTAGCTCCCAAAATGGAAAAGTTTGCTTTCCAATCCTATTTTCTCACAGCTCTATTTTCTTTTTTAGTTTTATCTTCCCTTTGATCCCAGAATGAAAATTCTCCTTTCCATGATTAAGTTATACATGAAGGATGGTGGCACTTACTTTCTGAGACTGCTTAGTTGCCCTCTTCAGTCTACAACCTCTGATGTCTTACTGCCTGTCTAGCTGGAGAACCTTGAGAATGCATGCTGCACTTTATGAACTCTTAGGTTCTCCTCCCTGCTCTCATAAGAATTAACTAAATTGTTACACCTGCTGTCAGAATATTTAGGTAACTGGTAGTCAGCAGTATTTAGGTAGCCCAGTATTTAACCAAATGAACCTGAACTTGATTTTGTCCAATAATAATCCATAAAACAAACAGTATTTCTTCTGACAACCGTCCTGTCATCCTCTTTCATGGTTTCTGTTGTTTGTACTGACAACATGCATGTTTCTGTTTACATGTTCTCTAAAAAACGGACGTTGATGTACCTTTGACAACACGAAGCATGTTGAGATTTATTGATGAAAAATGTGTTAGTGTCTGGTGCCAGAATAAACAATTTTTTTTCTTCATGTACATGTTTCAAGAGTTCTACAGCTTGGATTGTCATTAATGAAGTGGTGGATTCACCATCCCTGGAAGTCTTTAAAAGATGTTTAGATGTAGAGCTTAGGGATATGTTTTAGTGGGGACTGTTAGCGTTAGGTCAGAGGTTGGACTCGATGATCTTGAGGTCTCTTCCAACCTAGAAATTCTGTGATTCTGTGTGATTCTGTAATCTCTATCTGTGTAGGACATGAAATTCTTTAGTTTTGTGTATTTTGAGACATAATGCCTTGCAGAAAGGAGATCAGCCCAGGGAGGAGGAAGTGAAAAACAAGACTGAAGACATTATTGGGATGGTTGCCTATGTTTATGGTTTATTAATTTAATATTGATTCTTTTTTCTTTGTGCTGAACTGTGAATCTCATTTTAATATAGAATGATTTTCTTTTCTATAGTGTTTCTACCTCTTCTTTTAATTAAAATTTTAATAGCTGGTGATAAGGACTGACCATAGAATGTCAATAACCTTGATGTCTGATGTTCAAGGGGTTAGTGTTTTGAGACAATGAGACGGCTGAAGCTAATGGAAAAACTGAATTATGCCAATTTTCTCAGCAGGCAGAAACCTAAAAGCAGTATAATTTCATAAAAGATTGATCAAGGAAAATTTGTAAGGGCAAGCCATTAAAATGGCAAAAGTTATGAAGTGTGAGACAGACTGCATAGGAGGAGAAAAAAGAAAGGAATTTTCTTTGGTAGCAGGAAACTCATAAATAGCTGAAGGACCTGCT
Source organism: Aythya marila (assembly GCF_965140915.1). Classification (NCBI taxonomy): domain Eukaryota; kingdom Metazoa; phylum Chordata; class Aves; order Anseriformes; family Anatidae; genus Aythya; species Aythya marila. The sequence continues at coordinate 15,401,360 of NC_139046.1, forward strand.
GAGGTAGATGGGAACTAATTCAGAAGAAGAAATAATTCCCTGGCTTTGAAGAGAAGCCATGAACAGTAAATTAACACCAGAGTTCTTCAGAGTGATGGTTCTTCAGTTTTCTTGAGACAAACTGCTATTTACTTCTTGTCCTCACCTCTTTGTCTCCTCTTTTCCTCTCCTGTAGCCTCTTTGATTCTAAAAGACATGCTGGAGGTGAGGGCAAGAGGTGTTAGTGGAGTGGAGTTACTGGAGTGGAAGGGGACTTGGAAGGAAGGGACTTGGAATGAAGTCATTTGAGAAGGTGGTGATTGTAAAGGTGTTGTGCGGAGGACTTGTGGTATGGGGTGATGGGTTTGAAGGGGCACAAGAAAAGAGGGCTAACAGGACACTGAATTTCAGGGTAAGGTTGAGTGTGAGAGACTGCCCTCTAACTCAGGAGGAGAGGTGTTGCACTGAGGAGGTCTGTCCTATCTAACATTTTTGCCTTACTCTTCCTGCTAGCTTTTCTGGAGCCCTTACTTCAGGCTAGGAAAGCAAGAATACTTAAAAGAGTAGAGGAGGCTCAGGAATATGATATGGCTCTGTTGAGTCAGAATGTTTGAACCCTCAACAGAAGGGATGTCAGGAGAAGCTGGGTGGGATCCTTCCCTCCTTCCTTTCCAGCGAAAGAGAGAGGTGGGGAGCGAGGCAGGAGGGAGAAGAGCTACGAAACCACAGCCACTTCTATCCTTTTCCTGAAAGGTGTTCCCATGTCTGAAGAAACACTGTTAGGTTTGAGGATAGCAACCTCAAGAAAAGCTATTATTGAAAGACTTACATACATCCATGCATTCCCAGTTATAGGTTAGGTAATAGTAAGTATTTTTAAGGAATGCTGAAGAATAAAGTGGGTCTACTTATTTGTGATTACCATCGGCCCTTGGAGAGTGAATTAGGACAGCATGTGACTTTGAATCTGGGGCTCTGGAGAAGAGGTGCTCTAGAGGGGAAGGAGATTGAAAGCTGAGATATTGACCAGGATCTTGAGGACATAAGATATGTGGGTTGCTGTCTGTTCCATTGGCAGATGAGAGAGAGAGAAAGACTGAGCAAGATATTTGGAAAAATAATTAAGATGTTGAAAGAAGAGAACAATTTAGCCTTTATTTATTTATTTATTTATTTATTTATTGCCTTTTTTTTTTTTTTTTTTCCTTTCATTTTTTAAAGGCAGCTTAGTGTATGCAAATCCATTCTACTGTACTCAAACACTGAATGCTGGTGACACTACCCCAAATTATGCTGTCCAGCCTGTGATAGAGATCTGCCATAGCTTTCTGACATTTTAAGATATTTATGGTTAAATGTTTTCTTCCAGGTGGACAAACACTTCAGATGATTTTGGGACTAGCTGTATGCTTTCTGGAATTGCCAGCCCACTCCAAGTTATTTCAGTCTTGGTGAATTCCTCATCCTGTTTGTTGTGTAGTGCAATGGTAGGAACTAAAAGGATTATTGAAAATCCCAAAACTAAACAGAGATGCCTTGGAATGATTTCTATCTATGTAGGTCATCACTAACAGTGCTCTACCTCCTGAGCAATCATTTTTGAGAAATCCTACAAGCTCTGAACCACTTTTAAAAGCCAGTATTTTTGCTGTTGCAGGGAACTAGGTGTCCTAAATTAGGTGTAACCGTACAGATTATGCAGTCTATATACTCTAAATCTGTTAAATTTTCTGGAGAAAGTACTGACAGTTCCAGAAAAGTACAACTTAATATGAATCTGTTTTCCAGTCCCCGTTGCCTCCCTTTTTAATTATGGTGCTTCAGTTTCAATGGGACAACAAATTAAGAGATTCCTCTGTCCCTTTGAAAGTATATACGCACCTGGTATCTGTGGTTTAGTACAGGCTAAAGAGAGGCTTTCGGGCCTTGTTTATGAAGTAGAATTCCCTACTCATGCTACCAGTGGTTGCTGGGTAGCAGAGAGGACCATAAATAAACCTCTTGATTTCAATATCTTTGTTTCAAATAGATGTATTTACACTAAATTTTGCCAGCAGGTGCTTAATAACATATAAACAATTAAGTGCTAGCTCTGTTAGGAAACGTGGGGACTTTTGAAAAAGCTCCAAGTATAGATGAAACAATTTCCTCTTTCACTATCAATATCACATCTTCAACACATTCATTATTACTCTGGAATATCCCAGTCTTTGAAATTGAACTAAATGGTTGAATTCTTTTTAAACCAGTGTTCTGTTTATTATAAAGATATAAATAATTGTTTGTGGTTCCATTTTTTTCATCAAATACAGAAATTATACAGTTGGGTTAGAAACTGTTCCTTTATATGAAGTTCTTTGATAGCTTGACACTAGAAAGATATGATAAACAGGTTTGGACATTCTTTAGTACTAGTGTCAAGAGATTTATGTTCTTCATATATATATATAGTGTCAATCCTGTATCAGTTTTCTTTGCTTTCTTTCCAATTGTAGGGCAGGATTTTCCATGTCCACTAGTAGGCTTTCTCCTACAAGTGTCCTGAGGTGTGGTCTAGGTGTGTTCAAATCTAGCTTAGTCATTCATCTGTCACCTTGTCATTAGCATGGCGTCTGTATTTAATTGGGCTTCCTTCCTTCCTTTCTTCATCAGAAATCAGTTTTCAAACACTTCAGCCCATTATTAAAAGGTAGTTCTAGGTGAGATTCTTGACTCTACTAGAAACATTGAAAATAATATATTAAGTACTCTTTCACATGAGTATTATGCCTAAAGAATAAAAAGAATAAATTATCTTTTCGGTCCAGTATATAACCGCAGAGCCTTCTATTTCTCAGACTTTACTTTATACACCACCTGTTTAAGAAGTTTTTTTTGTTTGTTTGTTTGTTTTTGTTTTTATTTTCTTCTTCCCCAATCTACGAGTTGCTTGATAAGTGGTAATCATCAATGACTTTCACTGGTTGCATCTTTCCTCCCAGAAAATGTTACTGAGTTATTGTTGTGGTTAGTATTTTAAAGGTGTTTAGAAACACCATTGAGATCAGCACTCAATCTATTTTGTGCGTAGTAAAGGTTAATCCCTGCCCTAAAATGCTTGCTTCATTATGAAGATCATCACCAACAGGTCGTGATTTGGCAATGCTTCCCCTCTGCTTGTGCACACATTTGAAATGCTGTGACCAGTGCTGGGCTCCCTAGTACTAGAAGGACATGGGCATACTGGAGTGATTCCAGTAATGGTCAAGAAAGGTGATCTGACATATGAGGAGAGTCTGAGAGTTCTGGAACTGTTTAGCTCAGAGAAGAAAAGGCCTGGGGGGATCCCACATAATAAATACCTGGTTGGTGATGGGAGGAGTATAGAAAGAGCCAGCCTCTTCTCCGTGGCATCCAGTGACAGGACAAGCTTCAATGAGCATAAATTAAGATAGAAAAAATTCTATTTAAATATGTGAGAAAACCTGTCTTATTGTCAGTGTACTTAAACACCGAAACATTATGCCCAGAGAGATTGTGGAGTCTCTGTCACTGGAAACAATCAAAACACTACTGGACACAATCCTGAGCAAACTGCTGTACCTCCCTACAAGCATCAACCCCCCTGCCTTGAGCAATGGGTTGTACTACGTGATCTCCAGAGGTTTCTCCTTCAACACTGCTGTCACTGTGCTCCCACTGGCTTGCCACAGCAGTCACAGATTACTGTAGTGAGTAGGGATGAGCTCAGGATACCAGGCTGTCTGATCTGACCCAGCTGAACTTGGCACATGATCAGAGGGGCCTGCTCCCCACATGCCAGATCACAAGATATTAAGCTGGTCTAAAGGCTTGTGCTATTCAACACCCACGTTCCCAGGCTTCCACCCCCTGTCCCTAGGCCATACTTGTAACTGGGATCACCTGCATACAATGGCATCCTGGCTGCATTCCTTTTCACTTGGGCACACGGCTGTGCAAGTGGCCCCAGAGTTGCTATAGCAGCTCACACTGCTAGCAGTTCCTCCATGTGGGAGTGTATAGTGAGGTACATTTATGGCTGCATTTGTTAATGTAGCAAAACAGTGTTTTAAACCCTGCAACTATTAGAATCATCACTGAGATCATCCAGAGACAATCATGCCCAGGCATGGATATGCAGGAGACAAACAGGCTAGTTCACACACACACACAAAAATAAAATAAAATAATAAATAAAAAAATTGTCCCAGTGCATCAAGCCTAGTTCTCTTACCTTAATGGCACAAATGTTATAGTGAATGGAAGTTGTACTCACGATCTATCACTGATTACTATTTCTGGTGACTCTCTTGTTCATAGAAAAAAAATAAATTTTGGCAATTGAGCTGTGTATCAGTGTTTGATATTAACAAGCAGCAGGTTCAGTTTGAAGAAAAGTGGTTTGAATCTAACCAGGGTGATCAGATATTCATGAATAATAAAATGTCACATGAGACATATATTCAGCAAAGTTAGGTGTCCAGTAAAACTAGTTTCAACGTTGTTTGCTCTGCCTAATCTCTAAAATTATAATGTGTGAGTCACAGCCCTTAGATGATCTTAACCTTTACTAGAGGATACCCTGCTTTGTGTTCAGCAGCATAAACAACTGAGCAAGGACCTGTGCAGACCTGGTGAACACAACAGGAGACCCTTTGACTGTACCGTAAGTCATGCATATTTTTTGCTGTGGAATTACTGTCAACTGTTACAACTGTTTCTAAATAATCAATTGATAAATTGTATTTTCTTATTCAAAATACATTTTAAAGCTTTTTGCATTTTTTTATTAGTTTATTTTTTAAATATTAAAGATATACCCTCTGTGAGGGCACATTCATATAGCATAAGCCTCTTTTGGAAAACATGTTGAAATGTTTGAGAGAGTTAAATGAAGTAAAGGTGTGATAAATAGCAAATATGGTGCATGAAATGAAGCAGAAGTGGGGATTTAAGTATTACTTTCTAAAGCTTCTAGAGATCTCAGGAAAAAAAATGGATAAAGTGAAAGGTTAAAAGAATTAGAATAAGGGTAACAGTGGAGCAGGTCACAAACAAATCAGTGTACAGTTTTAACTATGTAGATATAAAAACAAACTTTCTGAAAGTGGTTTGGCAAGGGGTTCAGGTTGGAACAGATGCTCTTCCTTGCAATAGTAGTATTGTTATAACCATAATATTCAAAGAGTGTCGATATATAAACATAGAGATCCGTATTCTGAATTCACTGAATATTGGAGAACCAAGACATAGGAAAGTGGAGAATGCAAATGCAGAGTCATGTGGGAGCTGGTAAAGATTCAACAAATCAACATGATTTTACAAGGCATGAGAGTCTAAATATAATTTCACTTAGGTTTTCCATTTCAAAATCCTTTTATTTTATTCTAGGGAGTATTTTATTTTATTAAAGATTCTGTAGGTAAAGCAACATACTACAGGAGGATGTTCTAGATTTCTAAATATGTTCCACCTCTTTACTTTCTTCTGTCTGTTGACAAAAGTTGTTGAACTAATTAGGGAACCATTAATACTAATTTCTAGAGTTAAAGGTATTGCTACAGATGTGAATGGATTATTTTCTTGTTAGTTTGGAAAAGGCTTTCCTGTTCTGTGGGTATCTTTTAGTTTTGTTCCTCTAGATTTCACTCATTCATCTTAACATTTTGCCATTGCAGCCTTTTATCCTAAAATCACCTCTTACTGGATTTGTGATGATAAAAGCATGATTGGTCTCGTGTTTCCTCTATCTTTTTGTTTGTTTGTTTGTTTTGTTGATAATTTTCAGTCACAAATCTGAAACTTTGCATGCAGCAGGCACACTTGATTCCATTTGCTTTTCTGCATAGTTAACTCAATTTCCCTTTTTTAATAAACAATATTGTCTTTCAATGGTCTTGATGATTTTCTAATTGCTCAAAGCAGATTTCTCTCTTTCATTAGTTATATGGAAGTTTATTTGGTTGCTTGCTTTTAAATAGTGTTTATTTGTTCAAGCTTTATGGAATTACTGTGAATTTTCATCTCTTCCTCATTAAGAAGTGCATTTACTTTCTCTCTGGTGCCTCTATGTTTACCCATAGCCCATTTGAAAATGTGTGTAATATTTTGATTGTCACAATGGAGGAATACTGTGTGTTTCTTTCACTTTGGTTATTTATTTATTTATTTGTTTATTTTCATCTTGATAAATTTAACTGACTAGTCTTGACTGGCCCCCTTGCCTGTGTATAGACCTGTACTTTTGACTTACAGTTTTTTTTTTTTTTTTTTTTAATCACTTGAAACCACATTAAAAACAGAACTCTGGGGAGACAAAAAAAAAAAAATGTTTCAGAGAAAATGTAGCCTAACCTTAATGAGGGTGCTTTTCATATTACTTCACTTTGCTTTGATTTAAATTTTTATTCTTTCATAATTTGTTCAGTAAATTGAGTAATATTCAAAAGCCTACTTCCTTGAAATGGAAAGCTGGTATCTCTGAATTCAAATGGCCTGGAATCACTGGTACTGAGCTAGTTCTGTACAGTGAAGGGGCTGACTTATTGCAAATTATGAGGTAAAAAGATCTGTAAGCCAAGTGTTATTTTTATTTTCTTCTTTTACAGATTTATACAAACATGAAGCTGTTTTTCCTGTGCCTTTTAATTGTTGGGATTCATTCCAACAGTTATCTCTATGAGCCTAATCGCCAAGGTGTAAGAAACCAAAATCAAAGAGGCCAAGAAAATCGATATATGCTGCAGCAGACTGTAGGGAACAGCGTTTGTCAGTTTGCATGCTGTTTCTACAAGGAGATTTCTTCTCGTGAAAACAGTGGGAATATTTTCTTTTCTCCCTTGAGCATCTCTACTGCCTTTGCAATGCTGACTCTCGGTGCCAGATCTGACACTCTGACACAGATTCTTAGGGTCCTTAGTTTTAACCCACGTGAAATTTCTGAAAACCAAATACATGAAGGTTATCGTCAACTCATGCAAATGGTAAACAGAAAGAATGAGGCATTACAACTGAATATGGGAAATGTCCTGTTTGTGCTTGACCAGTTGAAACCACAAGATAAATTTTTAAATAATCTCAGAAACTTCTATGAAGGAGAAGCTTATCCTATGAACTTCAAGAGGGCTAATCAAGCCCAGATGAAGATCAATGAATATGTAGCAGGAAGAACCAATGGGAAAATCAGGGACCTCATAAATAACCTTGATCCACTTACTGAAATTCTCCTCATTAGTTATATTTATTTTAATGGTAAGATATACATATCTTATTCTCTTACTTCATGTACTATTTCCTCAGGTCAGTCTTCGACTTCATCACCTTTTTTTGCAATATGTTTATCATAGGGAATCATATCTTGTTTTACTTTTGGTCCTCATTCATGTTTAATTATAAACAAAGCTATTAGAAATTATTGTCTGCTTAATGCTGATGATAATTTTAGCAAAATTTAAGGCAAATTTTCCACATATATTTTAATGTATACATTTCTTTCTCAATAAAAAGTGAAATATACTTTCAGGAAGGCATTTCTATGCAGTAAGGTATGTAGTCCTTTACAATCTAGTAAGATTTATTTTTATACTAAGACTTTTTCCTTCTCCACTTAGGATTTTTGGTTTAACACCTTTGGAGATAAATTTAAAGAACACTGTTAAAGTAAAACAAGATGTTACGTAAAAGCAAAGCCATGCACTTACTCAATATTTCTGCAGTTACGGACTATAATTATGTATCCAAAGCTAAATGTGTAAAAATAGTTTTAGTTTCACACTGATGTTCTGTTTTCAGTATGCCTTCAATAATAGTGTCGATTTTTTTTTTTTTTTTTTGATTTGCAGATCCTAATATTTTCCAGTGAAGAAATGGACTCCCCTTCCCCCCTCCCCCCCTCCCCCCCTTCCAGAGTATCAAATACAAGCCTTCTGATAATAAGCTTGTTTTTCTTAAGTAACTTACGGAGTTTGCTTAGATACAGTCTACAGATCTTTCCAGAGCTTTTCAGACTGCTATAATGAGAAGAAGAGAAGCAAGGTTGTAAGGCTTAAAGAGTTATCTAATAACAGATACTGTATCTTCTTTTTAGGAGCACATCTGAAATGCTTGTATCTCAACGCATGCAGTATGAGGAACAAAGGAAATGAACTGGAAGCTTTGGTCCTCTCCTAGAGCTGTGATATCATTGGTATTAGTGAGACTTGCTGGTATGAGTCCTACAGTTGGAGTGCTGTGATGGAGGGCTGTTCAGGAGGGATAGGCAGGGTAGGCGAAACAAGGCATTGCACAGTACGCAAGAAGGAGATCAGAGTGGATAGCCCTTGTACTTAGAGATAATCATAGAATCATTAAGTTTGGAAAAAACCTTCAAGATCAACTACTCCTTCTGAGAATAAATTTTTCCTAATTTCCGACCTGAAATTAGGTTGGAATAATGTGGTAGAGAGCCTCTGGATGAGGTTTTATAGGGATGGATAGCAAAGCAGATGTCTTTTTGGGTGTCTACTATCAACCACCCACCCAGGATGATAGCACTAATATCATATTCGCTGATTCTGTAGGTCTTGGGGGAGATGTGATGGTATGTGGCTGTCTTGACCATGGTGGTTATGAAATAGTTGAGTTCAAAATTTTTGGTGGCATGAGAAAAAAAGGTCAGCAGATTTGCCATCCTGGACTTGAAGAGAGTAGACTTTAAGCTTCATAACTGGTGGCCTTTCCATTTGTGGTCACCAAAATTGCAAGGGACTTGTTCTATCAGCTGAATGTTCATAAGTTTGTGGGGCCTAATGTTCACCCCAATGTACTGAAAGAGCACTGAAGAAGTTAGTGGATGTTATAGCTGGACCCCTCTCAACAATTTACCAAAGGTCATGGGAGTTTGGGGAGGTCTCTGATGTCTAGCCATTACACCATTCTACAAGATGGGCATGAGAGAAGCCCCAGGAAATGATAGACATCAGCTCCTGGAAACGTCATGGAGAACATTGTCCTGAGTGTTATTGAAAGTCATTTAAAGAATGTCAGGCATAGTCACCATGGATCATGAAGGGAAAGTCCTGCCTTAGTAGTTTGATAAGATCACCCACTTAGCAGATGAAGGGAAGGCAGTGGATGTAATCTTTCTGTATTTCATTAGGGTCTTTGATACTGTCCCTCACAGTATCCTTCTGAAGGTAATGTCCAACTGTGAGATAAACAGGTTCACGCTGTACTGGGTGATGAACTGGTTCAATGGTGGAGCCCAAAGTGTTGTAATGAATAGAGATAGCAGATAGTCACTATTCTGCCGTATTTATCACCAGTCTTGCCTCTCCTTGAATATTGTGTGCAGTTCTGGGCTCCACAATATAAAAAGGATGCTAAGATACTTGAATGCATCCAAAGGAAGACAAAAAAGCTGGTAGAAGAGTCGGAAGACAGGTTGTATGGGGAGAGGTTGAGGACACTTGAAATGTCTGATCTGGAGAAGAGGAGGCTCAGAGGTGATCTCATTGCTCTTTACAACTTTCTGAGAAGAGGAAGGGCTGATCTCTTTGTCTTAGTTACCAATGTCAGAATGTGAGGGAACTGCACAAAGTTGCACCTGGGTAGGTTCAGACTAAGGAAAAATTTCTGTTCTATGAGGGTTGTCAAACACTGGAACAGGCTTCCTAGAAAGAGGGTTGATGTCCCATGCCCATAAGTGTTCAGGGGCATTTGGGCGATGCACTCAATAATATGCTGGAACTTTTGGGTAGCCCTGAAGTAGTCAGGAAATTGGACTTGACAATCTTTACAGATCCTTTCCGACTGAACTATTCAAATTCTATTCTAATTCTTTCAAACCTCTCTCTTACTCATTTTATCACATTCTGAAAACTAAGCAATTGCAGAAAAATAATATTATGCAATTTATCTGCTAAAAATATTGTCAAGCTTTTAAACTGAAATGGAGAAGGCATGCATTAAAAATTATATTCTTTCAAAACTATTAACTTAGGTGTTTCCATTCCTGTCCTCAGTATGACAATTCCCCCCAAAGTAACTCATAATCAGATTTTTATTGTTTTACTTTTCATCTGTGCCCCTGTTCCTTGTGTTAATCTCTGAAGGTTTGGCCAGAGTTAAATGAAGCTCTTTAGAATCCATATGACTAGTATTTCTTAATTCTCTTGAGTACATACTCTTTTGTCTGAAATAACGTTTTCAAGAGAGGTTTTTAAGTACCATATGTCATGTTTTTAAAAACTAGCAAAAAAACAACAAAACAAACAAACAAACAAACAAAAAAACCCCACATTTTTTTCCCCTGAAAGGTGTTTGCAAACAGAGCAATAGATTCAGTAAAACCTCAAATGTTCTAAGAGGGAAAACTTGATACACAATGGGGAAAAAAGCCAGAGAAATTTCGTATTATCAAGACTCTTCTGGAGTCTTGTTCTCTCTATATACATTACAGCTTTCCTTGCACAGTACTGGTGACTGTCCTTTCTGTTTTTTTTTTGTGGTATAACTTAGTTTAGAAGTCCTTCCCTAAGGACAAAAGTCTGGAAATGTTTTCCTGTTTCTCAGCCAGTGGACATGCTATTCTACCACAGTAAACGGGTCCCTTATCATTCCCTAGTTGAGCAGATCACCACAAAGTATCATACGGTGAGATTAATTTTTCCACTTGAACTCTGTAAAGCATTTGAGAAAGGTGCCATCCTAGAAGGTAACCTCATAAGAAAGAGGAGAGTGTAAGGAATGAGAGTTCCTATGAAAGAGGAGGAGAGGATTACTGAATATCATCTCTGTCAAACCTGTGTGTTAAATTCTAACATTCTACTCAGTTTTTAATCAAGTAAAGCTCATTTTGAAATCAGTGGGTGTTTTCCCTAAGTTGAGCATTGCGTAAAGGTTGTTGGAGTGTTTCAGGAATTGTGTCATTCACATTTTTGTGATTCTTTTTTTTCCCTTTTTTTTTTTTTTTCTTTTTTCTTTTTTTTTTTCCTTAAACCTTATCAAGGCAAAAATCCTGCCTGTTACATGTTTGATGAAAGAAGTCAGCCAATAACATCAGAATTGTGTTATTGTGGTCAGTACTAATGAAGAAACATGAAATCAGTAAATTTTCTTGTCTTAAGAGTAATGATGGTTGTCAGTTTATATTTTTGTAGCCCAAGACATGCAGTAACTAAATCTCATTTCACTTTTTCAAAGTAGGATGTAAGTGCTGTTCATGGCTATTCTGCAGATGGTAGAGACAGCAGATAATAAGTTCATTTATACTAAGCTGCCTAGTAATCATTGTTCAAGCACAAATCAAAAATAATACCATCTTGTTTCATGATTTTCTTGGTGGCACTTCATTTAATATTGTGATTCTGCTTTTGCCTGCTAAACTTGATCAAAGGTGACCTTTGTTATTCAAAGCAAAATTTACTACAGAGAAATGCCTTTCTTTAAAAACAAAACAAAAAGCAAGCAAACAAACAAACCAAACAAGCACCATGAAAACCAAAAACCTTCTTCCTCCTTTTTTATATCTAGCTCGGCCTCTGAAATGGATGAGGTGAGTATCTAGAATTCAGTTTAGAAATTTCTTCCCAGTAATAATCCTTCAGAATTTCAATTTAGACAGTTTGTTTCACTATGACTAAGTGAAAAGCATTTGGAAATTTAATGTTTTGAGTTTATTTATTTATTTTATTTTTTACCCCAGCAGTTTCGTATGATTAGGTTCTTTGTGTTTTTAAATACAATCAGGTAAAGTGTCATATGAAACCCTTCATTCTGGAAGTAACCTGAATCTCATTATTTCTCTAGAGAATTTAACCCTCATTTCTCCCTCTACAAGTCCCTTTGGTGGGAACAAGCAAAAGGGACAATCTTTCTTCTTAGCTCCTGTTTAAAGGCTGCATCATATGAGGGCTTTATAGGCACCTTGAAATGGTTGTTTTGAAGGAAAAATGCACACGTCCCTTTACAGATTAGAATATTTGGTGAGAAATTTAAATTAAGTACAATCAGTCCTGCTGAAAGAAATGAGGGGGTTTTGTACATCACAGTCTTCTTCCTATTGAACTATTATGAGTATTCAGTAAGACCAAGTGCTTGTTGCAAACTGGTTTATCTTTGAAGCTGATCCAGGTGTAACAGTTTCTACTTCTATGAATGTGTCCTATGGTTTCATGTGCTCAAAATATCCTATAACTCTGTGTCTTGTATTTCAAGCTGAATGGGAAAAACCCTTTGACCCAAAGTACACTAAAAAGGAAAAATTTTTTGTGGATGGGAACAAGGCTGTTGAAGTCCCAATGATGTTTGGAATGGGCCTGTTCAAGCATGGCTATGATGAACAGCTGTCTTCCACAGTCGTGCAAATGGATTATAAAGGAGGTGCTTCAGCATTTTTTGTTCTGCCTGATCAAGGAAAAATGAGGAAGCTGGAGAAAAAATTGTCTTGTGAACGTATGGCAAGATGGAGGACATTAGTCTCAAAAAGGTAAAATTCTGAAGTTCTTGGGTCAGAGAGTAGGCAAGGAAGCCCATCAGTTTTAATCTGCTGGGCTACGATACAGATCAGGATGTTAATTTTAATTCTATTTTAATCTGTGGAAGAATTCCCACAGAAGGCTGAAATTTGTCTCTCTGGTGCTCCTGTGGTTTTACATTTAGTACTGCATGAATTGGAAACTTTCACTGCTATGGGACTTTTTTGATCCTGCATTTTATTTCGTGTTTTCCACTATAGCTGCCAATTCTCTGTCTTAATACCTCTTCCATCTTTTTTTCTATTTTTCTTTTTTTTTTTTTTTTTTTCCCCCTCTCTTGTCATCTGCTTCTGTCATCTTCTGTTTACAACTAAACTACTACCATTTTCCTTCATTTTTTTTTTATTGGCTTTTTCTTCCTTTCTCTCTGCATGTTTTTTGGTAATCACACATTAAATGCTGAAATGGTACCTTCCATTTGGCCATTGTGCGGACAAAAGTAAGTGATAAGTGTATAGAGCATCTGACTTGGCAAAGCCAATGTATTCATGCTCTTTGAAGACAAAGAAAGGTGATATTGTATTAATACATATCTGTTTCAAGGTAACTTTGAGAGTAGAAGACAATATATATATTATTTATATATCTAATATATATATATTTATATATCTAATAAAATAGATTCCTGCTTCATTAGTTTCACATGTAGGAGTAACCTTTGATAGGACAAAATATGTGTACAAGTGTAGGCAAAACTTTTACAAAATTAAACCCTTGTGTTCCTCAGATTTATGAATATGTCATGTAAGAGACCTTCACACATTCACATTTGGAAATGGTGTTTTAAATTATCAGTTTTCAAGTTGCAAATGACATCCTAATACGTCAAATTGTGTCATTCTCTTTACTCTGATTCACAGTCAAAAATTTTCAAAGAATTCTGAACTATTTTACAGAAGGGAAAAAAAAAAAAAAAAAAGACATAAAAAGAGTGTGTGATTCTCAGTGTAGCTTCACAGTTTTTAATTTCCTTGGAATAGCTATGTGGTTGGTCACTAAAAGCACTATAGGACAAATCAGAAGCTGAATCAATTTACTTATGAATCATTTCTGCCAAAGAAACACAATTTGCTTTTAAAACCAGCAAAAAAGTGCTAAATACAAATGAGAGTTTTTGCTTCCTCTCCCAATCCTTCCCCCCCACCCTCAACTGAAATAGATGAATAGGCGTACACCTTACATTATAAAAAAGGCAACTCTACCAAAGACCTTGAACTTCTTTCACACAGGTCCCCATTTTTCATTATGCTACCTCTCTCCTGCAAACTAATGAGACAGACTTCTCCTTTTCCCTGTAGTTTTCAAAGCAACTGATGGCATTTTTTTCTATCCTTTGGAGCCTATGGGATGTCTCAATAAATGGCTTTAATGGTAGAATGTGGAATGATGTAACAATTTGGGGCAAGTTATTTTTGTCCCTGTTTCTCTACCTGCAATCTGATGTTGACACAATTTGCAGAAGTATTGTGAGGAACATTGTTCATTATTGTTGAGTTTGAAATGTGAGATAGTGCCAAGGTATTGACACAGCTGAGTACAGACAGCTTGGATCTATTTGATGGTTGAACTGTGGAGAAAATATTCCTTTCTCTTCTCAAAAGTATATCGCAGTGCTTCCTGTCCAGTCACATTGTTGCTATATGCTTACAGCTTTCCCTTTCCTGCATGTTGAAAGCAAGTGGGGGCTTGTAAATGAGTGTCTTTATGTAATAGATAGACAGATGATGCAATGATTGTTGCATCCTTACTTGAGAGAGCAATCAGTGCCATCACAAATTAAGTAGAAGAGATCAGCAAGCCATTATCAATCCACCAGCACTCTCATTTTTGGCTACCAGCCAGCCTTTGCATTAGATATATGGAGATGCTGTGCTGTGAAAGTATGAGCCCTTCACTTTCCACCTGCCCACTGGATGACTTGCTCTTTGGCAAATTTAATTAAGTACTCCACATTCTCCTTTCCCTGGACTCCTGGACAGTTTTTCTGGTTTCTAACCAGAAAACAGTACCTACAATCAACATCGTCATCTCTGTCTCTAACTCAAGTGCTGCTTCTAGCTGTGAATGTTCCTTTTAACCTTAGAAAAGAAACTGTTAGATCCTTACTAAAAGATCAAGGAAGAAATTAGTCAGAAATATGGGGGTTTATTAATTTATTGAAAGCATCAAACTAGTCACTTTCCCAAATAAAATAAAATAACTTCAAGTAACTCAGACACCAGACTTGACACAGATAAATAATTATCTGTTTAGTAGCTGGACTCTGTCAAAGTGCTTTTGTTTGTTATTTTGTCATCTGTACAATCTCAGCCACATATTGTCCTTCTCTGCTATATCTTCACTGTCCTTGATTTTGTATTATAAACTTACAAGGCCAACGTTTCTTTCAAAAGTGATCAGTGAACTTGGATGTGCTGGATTTTCTGTGTCCAGCCTGGGACACCTGAAAGAATATCTTTTTCACAAGGTGAAACCTCTGCATCCTCCAGTAATGGGGCATGTTTAAGATCTTTCCAGCAGAATGCACAATGCATCACTAACTTCTGAAAATGTCAGATGAAGAACATTAAAGAGGTACATATGTGCTGTTGTGTTGGCTCACTCTGCAGACTAGAGACCTTAGCCTCTCAACTAGCCTAGCAACATCGTTATAAACCTTTTCTTCTCCCCTAATTAATGCTATATAACTCATGACCTCATGATGTTCAATATGGTCAAATGCCAGGCCCTGCACCTGGGTCAAGGCAATCCCAAACATGAGTACAGGCTAGATGATAAGTGGCTTGAGCAGCCCTGTCAAGAAGGACCTGGGAGTGTTCGTTGATGAGAAGCTTGACATGAGCCAGCAATGTGTACCTGCAGCACAGAAAGCCAACTATATCCTAAGCCGCATGAAAAGTAGCATGGCCAGCATGTCGAGAGAGGTGGTTCTCCACCTCTACTCTGTGCTCATGTGCCCCACCTGGAGTGCTGCATTCAGCTCTGGAGCACCCAGCACAAGAAGGACATAGGAGTATTAGAATGAATCTAGAGGAGAGCCACAAAGATGTTCGAGGGTCTGGAGCACCTCGTCTATGAATACAAGTTGAAGGAGTTGGTGTTGTTCAGCCCTGGAGAAAAGAGAAGGCTCCAGGGAGACCTTATAGTGGCCTTCCAGTACCTAAAGGGGGCTACAGGAAAGATGGAGGGCGGGGGGAGGGGGCTGGGGAGGGAAGCTTTTGTCAAGGCATGTAGTGACAGGACAAGAGGGAATGGATTTAAACTAAAAGAGGGTAGATTTAGATTATATATTAAGAATAAATTGTTTACTATAAGGGTGAAACAGGTTGTCTAGAGAAGTTGTGGGTGCCCCATCCCTAGATGTTCAGTGTCAGGTTGGATGGGCAACTTGGTCTGGTGGGAGCTGTCCCTGACCATGGAAGGGGGGTTTGAAATAGGTAATCTTTAAGATCCCTTCCAACCCAAACCACTCTATGGTTCTGTAATCTCCCACCTAGGCTAGAGAAAGCCTGCAAGCAAAATGAGTTGTGTTTCAGGACTGTGTTAAACTGTGATATCTGACCAAAAGCTTCATCATACTCTTGTGCTTCTTTTCTGGCAGCTCAGCAAATTTTTATCTTCCGAAATTCACTCTTTATGGGAGGTATAACCTAAAAAATATGCTATATAGAATGGGTATCATGGATGTATTCACTGATAAGGCTGATCTCTCTGGGATCACTGGACAGCCCCAGCACAGAATTTCCCAGGTAAGTCATACTGCTTTTTATTTTATGGGCCCATGGTTGCTGATGCTCACATCACTTTACTTTTAAACACTCATGATGCAAAACTCACATAAGAAGGGTTCACTTCACATGAAAAGGCAGAATTTGACATGCAGAGTATTTCACCCATGTTACTTGGGCTGTCATTCACATTGCAATGGAGCAGGTAACAAGTCCATAACTTTTTAATCCGGGAGTTATTTTTGTTCTGCTGGGAACCTCCTTATAAAACAGACAAGACCAAGTTGTCATCTCCCCACACCTTGGTGCCCTCATGCACTGTGTTGTTACAGTTCTGTCTCTACTTTCTTTTGCCTGTCTGTGGGTAAAAAGGGACTGTAGGATGTATTGTTGCTTGTGTTTTATGGTAGGAAGGGGAGAGGAAAAACAATGCTTGTTTTTAAACATTTTGGGAGAAAGGAAAATGTATTTCCTGAAAACAATTGGCTTCAAGCCTGTGAGCAACGAGTTCCATTAGTGTCAGTTTCAGGCAAAAGCTATAGATAAGTTATACTTCAAGATAAAGAGAGTTTAAAGTTGACAATCAGCACTAACAGGCAGTGCCAATTTCATTGTCTAATATGAGAAAAACAACAAACTGCAGGTGGAAGTCAATGAATTAGGATTTGTGAATGCCTTGATTTTGGAAATTAAAACTTGAACTTTTCTCCATAAGTTTCAATTTGCAAAATCAAGACATTCAGAGATCCTAATTCATTGACTTCCATTTCTAGCCTCCTCCTTTATTCCCTTTTTTTTTTCAAAGACATTAAAGAACATGAAAAAAATAATTTCAGGGTGCTATTCATTGTGTTAAACTGCATGTTAATTCTTCAACTATATGAACTTGTCAAAGACAATTAAATGTGATTTTGCTCTCTTTTAAGCTTTATTCTAGCTCCAATGATCTGCATTAGAGACAACAGGAAACAGGAAAAGAAACAAAGCAAAAGTTTTTATGAGCAGAGAGATGTTCTTACCTCAGAGTTGAGCTCTCTAAGAAAACCATGCTTTCTGGTGATAATTTCTTACTAACATCTTCACAGACTTCTAGCTCAAGTTCTTGTTTAGGTAACTAGTTTTGTGCCCCATTGACTTGTAACATGTCTGCTTCTTCACAGGCTATACATCAGGCTGTGGTGAAGGTGGATGAGACTGGCACCGAAGCAGCAGCTGCCACAGGCATGGAAATAGTGCCTATGTCTGTTCCAGTTACTATTAAAATGAACAGGCCCTTCCTAATGGTCATAACTTTGGAGAACAATATACTTTTCATGGGAAAAATTGTGAACCCTCTGAAAAAAGATTAAGTTGATGTACATATTAGGTACGCAGTTATCAACACTGTTAAATCTAACGTTTCACCTGATGAGTATAGCATAGCTACAGAGAGGTCTCCACCTCTTAACTATGTTATTCACTGTTTTTTTGTAGATGAGACACTTCAACAATTTGTAATAGTTGCATGTTTGTTTGGGTCTTTTTTTTTTTTTTTTTTTTTTTTTTTTTTTTTTTTAAGAAGGTTACATTCAGGCAAAACTGTCATTAGATCTGGAACAAAGTAGGCCTGTGTAATACCGACAGCATACATACATTTTCTAGCAGGGAAGATGAGGAGCATATGAGCATGTGGGTGGAGAGGATTGTGTAAGCCTGCTTCTTCCCTCATGGCTGCCTTCTCACTACTATTTTTTTTTTTTTCATTGACTAACAAATGGGTGCAAGTTATCGCACTTTATTACTTGTTCCCGTTTTCCTACCAACATGAAGTTCAAATTTAGAATAGATTTTAACATACATAGTGCTTACTACCTTGCATAATACCATTGTTCAGTGAGTCTGTTAGCTCCTTGCCTTTCAGATGTTCTGGCATCTAAGCTGCTGCAAAGGGGGGTCATAGAGAAGGTGTGTTTTTCCCTTGCAGATATATCCTTTTCTATCCACTGTTTCTGTAAGAGTTCCCAATCCAAACTCATTCCAGAGTAGATGTTTCAGAATTGGGTCTAAGAAAAGAAGACATAGATCAAATCTCTACAGCTTCCTGGATCAGACCTTTGTAAATCTGATATAAAGCTTAGAGCAGCCAGAGTATCTTCTGGCCTGTGCCTGCACCTAAACCAGCTACTAGAGGAAAAGTATGCCATCTCTTTGTGGTGCCAGTGCCTGTAGCATTACCATCTGGCTCTGGGAGATTACCCATGGTAGTAAGCACCATTGCAGTATTGTTTGTAGGACTGAGCACCCTACCAGTAGCACCTTATACCCCATTGGTGACTTTTACCATGTCTTGATATAACCCCTTCTGTTCCCGGACTGTCCAGTAACACAACATTGGTATTCTATTTATCATCCACTTCATAGTTAGTATAGCAGCAATATTATAGGATCTGTTTTCACTATTAGGATACACAATATCAAAAGCCACATTCATAATGCACATGCTTATTTATTTTTTCTTAAGTTTACTTTCCTATCTATTTTTACTTGTTTCAGAACATCTATCAGTATTTTATTTCTGTGCTCATTTTCATGATATATATCTGATTTCTGGTTGCAGGAGGGGTAAATTATTGACTAAAATGGGTTAGTCTGTTAATGGGTGTTAAGCATTAACAACAGTCTTTGTACGGTCTTGAAATACACAGACAAATGTACTATGGTAGAAGAACAACAATGAATAAATATGTCATTAAAAGTTTCTAATTTTGATATTTTATTTCTGTAATTTAGAGTTAAGAATTAAGAAGCGTGGTTCCAACATTTTTTTTACCAGTATCAAGAAACATTTATATATTGTTCATATTCCAGTATATATTGCTCAGCATGATAATGCCAGTAAAAAGCTTCAGAAAGCCCTCTCTCCTTGGCCTGAATATTAAATCTCATTCAGCATATAGCAGGTTATTTCTGTTAGGAGGAGCAGTTACTGGGAAGGTTGGGCATTTCTTTGATACATCAGTGTTTATTTTAAAGGCTATACAAAACATATTGCTTCTACTTTATCAAATGTATAGATTCGTGTGTGTCCCTCATCGTCTCTGTTCTGAAAAGGTCTCACTTGACTCTGATTGTTATGTTGCCAGTCTTGACTTGTGTTTTGTGCTGCAGTTCTTGTTCCTTCAGCTACTTTATTCCATAAACAAAATATGTTTGCTCCTAAATTCTATACTGAGTGATGGAGAGATATTCTGTCAGCCACCTAGATCATACTTTTTTTTTTCTTCTTTAATAGATTATGACAGAAGAATGAAAGAAATACTTAGAATCTATCAGTTTTTTGTATTTCCATGTAATATCACAGGTATACAGCAGAGAAGAAAAACTCATCTGTGTGATATTTAAATTGGGCACTAAGGAAGAATAAGCTCATTATCTCACACATTAAAAGTTAGATATACTCAACTTGTTTTCATTTGTCTTTGACTACATCACTGCATTTACAGCAAGCCTTAACAGAGGACATTTTTCTACAGGTTCTTGCAGACCTTTGTATTCTAATATAAAATATTCTAATTTTGAAATTTGTATTCTAATGTAAAATATTATTCCAATTTTGCATTCTAATCTCATAATATTTATATTCTAATATAGAATACAAAGAAAAGAAGGCTCTGGGGAGACCTCATTGCAGCCTTTCAGTTCCTAAACAAGGAACAAGGAAACTGTGTACAAGGAAGCAGAAGAGGTACTCTTTGTCAGGGAGTGTAGTGATAAGACAAGAAGTAATAGTTTTAAAGTAAAAAAGGATAGATTTAGATTGGATATTTGAAGAAATTCTTCACTATGAGGGTGGTGAGACACTGGAAGAGGTTGCCCATCCCTGGAAGTGTTCAAGGACAGGTTGAATGGGGCTTTGAGCAGTGTGGTCTAGTGGAATGTGTCCCTGCCCATGGCAGGGGAGTTGGAACTAGATGGTCCTTAAGGTCCTTTTCAACCCAAACCATTCTGTGATTCTATATTTATCTACAGACACTGCAGACCAGGTCACAGTGTTCTGACACAACCAGATCTTCCAGCTTTCTTTCCTTAAAAATGTGCAGTAGGAATGGATGTACATCCAAAATATCTGACTTAAAAATGAATGGCAAAAAAAAAAAAAAAAAGGAAAAAAAAAATTTGGCATGTTCACATGACAAAGTAAATGAGAATTATGAAGAAAACCTTCAGAAAATGGAATACCAAATCATTAAATAGAAAACTGCAGTAAGACAGGACAAAGACCACTTTGAGAAAAAAAATAAACTGCATAAGTTTATTAGCTACCATAGCAGCTAAATAATACATTCATTTTCAAAGAAATCAGAAACCTACCAGAGAGCCTGAGGGGTCAATTGATGTTCAAAGTGTAAAAGGAGTGCTCAAGGGGAGTAATGCCAGAGCGGGAAAGCTCAATCCATTGCACAAGTACTTCTTTTGCAGTGGTTGAGCCTGAGGAACTATTTCAAGTTGAAGTAACAGTAGAAGAGATTTTAGGGAAGAAAAAAAAATAAGTCAGAGCAAGAAACAATGAAGCATCAGGACTGTTTAGTATTCAAGCAAGAGCTCTGAGCTGTCTCAAGAAGAAAAATGTTAAACCTTTCACTGCGATGCATCGCTTAGACTGGTCACTGTATTAGAGTAATAAGAAGTTACAAATGTGACACAATCAAAAATAAATAAATAAATATGCAAGTAATCATGCAATGAATTGAAAATCACTTAGTCCAACCTCAGAATTTTGGAAAATGTAGAATTTGTAGTCATATGAATACACATGACAAAATATTCAAGAACTAATATGGCTTTGCTGAAGAATTCCCTGAAAGTGCTGTGGAGTGTGTGAGAGGATTACAATTTGATTCGTATATAACACAGAGAAAAAAAACAAACAAACAACAACAGCAACAACAAAAAAGACAAGAAATCTTCCATGAAGGATCTTTAAAAAGCACACAAACTAGCAGGAGAGGGAAACCCTTTAGATGGGTTTATAAGCAATAAGTTCAGGCATGTGTCCTTCAGAGAATTCAGAGATGATTTGGGAATGTAATGTATTGTGAGGTCATATATTTTTCTGATGGTCCCACCTTGTTCATGGGTTTTAAAAAATTAACTGTGTGTAAGGACCTCACTGTACTAAGTGACTGACTGATACAGTGGCAGTGGAAAATGGCTGTCAATAAATAGAAAGAAAGAATATGAGGAAATAAGCCCCTGTTTTATATGGCATGGTGGTCTCTTAAGTTATTGCCATATATTGTGTGTATGTACCCAACTCAGAGCCAAAACTAAGTGTTTATTTCATTTTGCTGTGCCTGAGGGTGTCCAAGACAACAGCAACACTTCTAATCACATCAGTGATTCAGTAGGAAATAAAAATCAAAGCTGACTTACTTGACTGCTAAATTTTTGCTAGTTTACATGCATCTTTTCATCTCTTTTGTTGAATGATTGAAGTAGGTGAACTTTTATTTGTATGTTGTTTTGTTATTTTTGTCTTTTTACAATTCCATGTATGATGGCTTTGCTATTTACCAGTGTATGCTCACAAAGAGAGTTTAACCAGTCCATGATCTCTCTTAATGTTTCTGGGTTTAATTCTTTTATTTATGTCTTAAAAATTAACTTTTTTATTATTATTATTTTATTTTTTAATTGGAAGATTTCATTACCAGCCTGCCCCCTCTGCCACCACCACAGTTAATGTGAATTAACTGTCAATATACTCGTTCTAAACTTTTCCCTCTACACCCTTGTTTTTACAGTATATGACAGATCTACATTTAAGTCATTTTAAAAAGGCAAATGAAAATAAAATGCTGTGTGCCAAAATTATATCTTTCTCATTGTTCAGGTCCACTACAACTGTTGTAGAAGATTTTCAATCCTGACTTGAAATAAATTCTTGATCTAAACTGTACTAAGAACAATGGCTGTCTCTCCAGTCATTTTTTTTTTTTTCTACAGCAGTGTATGGATAATGATCATAGTCCCATGTTTTTATTATATGTATTTCTAATGAACAATGTTTCTAGCCCAAGAGAAATTGCAAGATGTTAATTTTTCCAAAGATGGGGCAAAAATTTGAAGTCTCAACAATTCTCCTAAAAATTGTTTTGAAACTGTCTTCTTCCATTTTTTTTGATAAATGGTAGAAAGATTTTTTACTTGGTAGCATCTTACCAAAAAAGTCAGTGAGGAATATTTTCATAATCTCTGTTTGAAAATGCTGACAAAGCCAACACATTCCTGAAAATGTTCTGACTTCTCCGAGTCTGCTTTTTTAAATAAACATTGCATGGCTCCCTCAGACAACTTCCAGTTTTTTTTCTGAGAAAGGACTATTAAGGGAACAATAATGGGCAATAAGGGCTACAGGCACACTGAAGACTCTGTGTGCTTGCATAATCCCTGAAAGTATCTCAGATGCAGAAGAAGTTGAAGTTTGTGACACATTTTGGATTCAGTGAGTAATTTTCAGATCACACATTTGTAGCTCAGTTATAAGCCTACTACCATAAAGAAGGAAGGACCAGTATCCCCAGGACTGATGGAGTTGTTAGCTTTGACTTTGCACTGTGCCCCCATAGAGTAATAGTAGAAATAACTGTTTTGATAGTAAACTATGAAGGAAAGTGTGTTTAGAACATGCGAGTAAAAAATTTCGTCCTTTGGAGACCTCTACGATTTATTCCTGGTTTCCAGGATTTGGTTTCTGGTAAGGAGATTCTAGCTGTTGTGTTTCACAAGTTACCTCAGCAGGGATCTCAATAGTTCAGAGATTTCTGAAGAGCAAGTGATGCCAAGTGTCATCTGTTCTGTAATATTTGGGTGTTGGGTTTGAAGTTATAGTAATTATGAGTGTGGAGGCGAATTAGAAAAACAAACGTGTTTGTTAAGAGATTAATTCAATCATCATTAGTAGGAGAGCTGGAGCATTCACAAAGGCTGGAGACCAGTTCGAACTGGTTTCCATAATCCCCACCCACCTAAGCTCAACCAAAGGCATTAATTTAGAAGAATTGCATCATCTGGGGAAAAAAAAAAAAAAAAAAAAAAAAAAAAAAAAAAAAAAAAGCAAGGCAAAACTCTCACTGCTTGATCAATGAACCTGAGAGCAGGGCATAGTCACCTAGTTCTTGTGACCTGATTAACCTTTTTGCTCTTTATGGCTGGGCTCCGTTCTTGCTTACATCAGCCCTAAAACTGCTGTAATGCTTTGTTTCTCTGTGGAAGATGATACCTGTTTTTTTATTAGTAGTAGTAGTAGTATTTGTTTGTTTGTTTGTTTGTTTGTTTTCTGTGGAAATCATTCTGGGCTTTCCGTGGTCCCCAAAGGTTTGCTTTTGATGAAGGATCTTGATGTGAGTCCTTTGGGAATGCTTCCTCTCTTGATTCTTTATCTGTCTCTATTGGCTATTTCTCTCTAAAGTTTGGAGGGAATGGAGAGGAGAGGCCTGATGTGCCAAGGAGATGAGAATGGTTTGCTGGTGAGAATCACTGTGGATGATGTGAGAAAGGCAGAAAGAGAATGTCAGAACAGATATCAATATATAAGAACCAATGCCAGATAGGGTGTAGGGAAATTTGGTACCTGTACCAGAGTAGTCACAATTCAAAGGGTTTTCTGTTACAATTAACCAATATGAGATGTTTGTTTAATAGTTCAATTCATGAAAAAATGGCTCTTGTTATGTGTCTGTGCATAGATCTGGAGAAGGATTTCTTTATAAGCCCTGTGGTGTTGGCCTAAATCTTCCTACATAGTTGAAAGCAGCAGTCAGAACAAAGCTTAATCTGTGCTGTATCTATACAAAATAAAGCTGAGATCTGTTTACTTTCTGTGTTTGTTACTTAATAGACTCTTGGTTTGGTCCCTATATTTCCAACTAAGCTGTTATGTATGAGTAGAGAGACTGACAGGGAGTAATAAGCAAGGCAAATTGCCTCTGTTGTTTGCAAGACCACTCTCTGGGACCTTTCTTTGAACATTAGCCAAAATCCATATTGTGTGCTTAGGCAGCTGTACTTCTGAGTCACACAATAATGTCATTACAGTTTACTTCAATCTACTTTGATCAGCTGTACTTGATCAGTTGCATGGCTAAACGTAGGCACTTGATTTGGTATTGCTCAGAGGTACAGAGGAGGTATAGGAAACAGTTCAGCTGAGATGGTCCCAGATAGTAGGGTCAGTAGAACAACTGGGAAGATGAAGAAGAACTTTTTAATGAAGGCTTTTCAAATAATTTAAGTTGCTTAAGCCTTGAATTACTCATTGGGATGGTTCTTGTTAACTATATTTTCATGTTGTATAGACACATATTTATTACAATTTTAAGTACTATATTACTGTTTGAAACCCATAATTAATTGATTAATTTCTTTCTTTCTTTAACGCAAGAACATTATTAAGAAAGAAGGATGGGCCAGTGGTTACAGCATTGGGCTGGTACTTCGAAATTTCTGCTTCCCTTCCCAGCTCAGCTACTGATTCAGTTCATATAAACTTAGCTTCCTGTCTGCATATAGCTATCAGCAGAGGGTGGCAGTCCTTTCGTTTTTTGTTTAAACAGTCAGAGGAGGGTTCCAATGCCTAAACATAGATAAATAATATGATTTTAAAAGTAAAAGACCTACACAAGTCTGGCAGTATATGAAGAGGTTCAGGTGAAATGATCCCAGCTTTCAAGGTCTTTGTGTCAAACTGGAAGGTGAAAAACAACTTTTTAGTGAGCACAACAGTCATATTCATCTTTATTTTCTCATACAAGATACTTGTGCTTTATGAACTGGCAACATATATTTAACATTTTCTGGTCATGAAAGAAAAAAATGTCTGGTAAAAGCATTGGCTCAGGCAGTGTTGTGTGATGCATACAAATAATTAATATTTTCAATTTATGTGTGCTTAATCTCCTCTTCTCACGCTATAATGTCACTAGCACCTCTTGGATGCAGGTACTAAGCACATCAGAATATTCCCCTTTCTGTTCAGAGCACTATTTATGGAAATTTGCAACTCAAGAGCATTTCTAGCTCCACTTTGAATCTATATAAATGAAGCTGTAGTCCTGCAGACCACAGATTTTCAAACTATGTATAATTGCTACCAAGGGAGGTGCCATGGTCTGAAACAGATTAAAAAATAAACCTGTTTTCATTAAACTCAGAAGTAAAGAACTAAAACGGTGCTTGAGTCCACTGAGGGTAACATTGTATTTTCATTTCATTTTATATCAATGAGGAAACTAATGTGCTGTTTTTATTTTACAGATGAAAAAACTGAAGTCCAACAGACAATGTTAGTGATGTTCCCAAGGTCAAAGCTGAGCTGCTCAACAGAGCTAACAATATATCCTAATTTTTCAAACCAGTTCTTCATGCATCAGGCAGTCCATTCCGTTCTGAAGTCATTCCAGTATTCTCAACAATATTTGGGCATCCTTATAGTCAGTAGGATTTCAGCATATTTATGAATTCAGTATGTTTATTTCACCAATTGTTTTTTTTTTGTTGTTTTGTTTTGTTTTTTGTTTCTTCCTGTCTTGCAAATCATTTGAATATGAAAATCTCAAAAGACTATTTTGTTACTAATATTTGTTTGTTACTAAACTCTCAAGTCTGAAAAGAAGCTCCACAGTGAAGCTGTTACATGCAGAAATAATGAAAAACTGGCCATCATTTGAAATAACCTGGGGTCTAAATAAAGGTTTCTAATGTTAGAACATATTGCCTAGTCTTCTGCTCTTTTTTCAGGAGGATTCCTGTTGTCTGTAATTCCTGTGTCATATCTGCCAACCTGAATAATTGAAGCAGCAGTAGGAGGTACAGTTGTTACTCGTATACCACACATGTAAGACACCTGTTATGTTTCAGTAGGCAATTTGTAACTAGTATTGTTCTTGTAATTTAAAAATGAGGATTACTGTAAATATTGATCATCATTGGTATAGTATATAAACATATTAAATTCTAGTCCCTGCTGTCTACATAGTTCTTACAAGTGTGATACCAATTCAAATGAAATGAAGCTCTCTGGGCAGAACTTTGCTTTTCCAGTGAACAGCCTTGTCACTGTATACAAACTGTATTTCATCCCCATTTCCCATTGCCCCAGATGCCCATTTTGCCTTCCTGGCAGGACAGTGGAGGAGGTTCTCCAGGAAGTACTAAGGATATGGTATGGTCTCTGAGTGAAGATTAAGTCTTTCTTCTTCATTATATATGTTATCCAGGCTAGAAGAACCATAGTTTACCAGACATGCATACATCTTTGGTCTTATTTTTCCCACAACTTTGACTGCCTGATCCTTCCCAAAGACTAGTATAACTCAAAACTATCAGGGGAAAAGAAGGCGAAATGCATGTTCATTTCCCTTCCTCATTCCACTCTCAGTTTCCTTCACTTTGCTGCTATGTCAAAATATCTGTGGGCTATGCACTTTATATTTACAAAACCTTGTGTTACTTATGATGTAATCGACCCATAGTGAAAAAGACTTTTTGATAGTGGAAGTAACTTGTCTGTCTGTGAGTCATAATCCCAGAACAGTTATTATTGTTGCTAAATTAACGTTGAAACTGTAATTATCTGACCTACCATGCAGAAACATAACAAAAACACTAGACAAAATGCATGATTCTGTTGTTGTTGAACAAGTTTTTTATACCAGCCTTTGTTTAAGGATTCTTTAAACCTGCTTTGGAAAGATTTCTTCAAAAAAAATTTACTAGCAAGAAGCAGTCTGCAAAATGTTGGTAAATACATTAAATATATGGTTAAATTTCTCATAAAGTCAAAGTGTGAGATGAACTATGGAATATACACTGATCTACATGAAGTACCCAGCAATAACATAGAATTAGGTTATGTAGAATTAATGACTGGTAGATTATCATCTTAATCCACAGAAGTAATAAACCACATTTGATTTTTTTTTTTCAGTATTCTGGACTTTAATTCCTGTTAAAGATAATTATTAGAGAAGCAAGATCTAGTTCAATAGATGAATGACCAGTATGCATGTGGTAAATATAGTTTCATGACATACTTTGAGAGCTCAACTTGTGATCAACAGAAAGATGGGACTGTATTTGGCTCGTGGCAGTGTTCATCATTTTAGCTTAAAGTTGGTGTTGCACCTTATTTCTGCTGCCATAATGAAATGCTAGGGAAATGCCTTGTTGAAGTGTAGCCTAACATCATTATAAACAAAGCAGTAATTACAAATACTTACAAACATAAAGAAAACGAGAGGCATATAACCACTTTGTAGCACAGTTTGTCCTTGACCACTATGACCTTTCATTTATCTAGGCTTTGATGAGTAAAATAATCTCTGTGCTTGTGACTTTTTACAGATTTAGAAGGAACAAGTACATAAAAAAATAAAGGGGGGGAGGGGTGGGAGAGAGGAAAACAAAGAAGGGGCGTGTCAAGGCAAGGTTTGTCTATGTCTTGTCTCTATGTTTATATATGTTTATAATGACAAAATTATGCATGTTAGTAAACAAGTATAAGAGAAAAAGACTCACCACAAATGGGAAAACATATTTCATGTCACTGCTCAATCAAGGTCTTTGTTGCTAGCTGGAATAACGTTGTCGGCTTAATCCGCTAGCATTTTATTCTTATTGGGAAAAAAAATAATAGTAACAAGCACGACTTTTTCCCATTCCAGTAATTTCAGCTTGTGCAAGAGGGGCAAGAAGTGGGTTTGCACATACTGCATGTGCAGGAGCAAAGGTAACAGTTTGCTACTTGTATTCCCACCATCTTCCTGGAGCAGTAAGCTCACAGAACAGAGATATGCAGGGCCCACCTCAGCCAGAATAGGAAATCCGCCAAGGAAACATATCTACCATACATCCTCTCAATGGCACACAGCTAGAGTCAGATTGAGAAGGTACAGGTAATTTGGAGTCCATGTTCAGGTTGAGAATCAGAAGGAAAATTTGGCTCTGGTCAGACTTTGGAAGAGTGCCAAGCTGCCACGTGTGGCTGTCAGCTCTGTGTGTGCTCCAGCACAAGGGCTTTTGCTGCCTGTTGGCACCAAGTGTTAACATCTGTTTCCAGTGGTTCCAGGCACAAACTCATGGTTTCCAGTAGGGTCCTAATTGCACAATATTTGCACTAAGCTTCCTTACATGGTCAGAAGTAACAGACAGAAAGACACAGCTACAATTCAGAAAGTCAAAGTTTATCAGCTCCATTGGCTGAGTAGCAGAAATGATCTTCAAAAAACCTATTTAATCAATGTTTGCTCTACCCCACCCCCCTTTATTTCCCCTTTATTTTTTTCTTGGTTTGGCTCTATGCTTTATCAGGTCTGTTTAATATTTAACAGTGGAAATTAAGCAGAAGATGATTTAGCTTTATAAGTAACAGTGTGGAGAACAGCATGGTCAGTTGAACACTGAAGGGCTTCTGGTTTTGTAAGTACTGTAGAGGCACTTTTCTTAGAGACTTGAAAGTGATGCTTTTTGTGCTCTGTGGAATTGTCGTGTTAAGTTTATTTCACTCTTGTACTTGTAAATTTGTTGTGTGGGGATGTTGATGTGAAATATTAATTAATATGCAAGGACCAGTGAGATCTGCTGTTCTGGGGGAATATGGTTATTCTCAAATTTGAATCAAACAACCATTGAAGTCATGTGGACTTTTAAAGATGTTTGTAAAGAAGAATACTGATGAAATCCCTTTCAGGTTGAAAATAGCCTTCAACATGACTCAAAATTAATATAATCCCAGTAGTGACTGAACAACCACATCCAATTTATAAACTCTTCTGGTTACTTAATGTATAAAACAACTATTGAATTGCTAAGGACAGGCTCTCTAATTAGGACTGGTGTGAGTGTAGGGGGTGGATGGATTTAAATTTAATTGCACCTATTATTCTCACAGACAATTTGATCTGTGGCTTGGCACACAATTAATTTCTGAATTTCCAATTTGCCTATAAATATATCTCAGATATAATAAAGCTTTTATGGTTACCTTGGCTTTGACATATTAACCAAAAAATTTGGTGTCTGGAATTTTCTAATTTTAAAATATTAAAGTTAATGTGGTTAACATCTCTAAAGAGAAAAGGGTGCAGTGAAAGCTTGATGGCAATATTTCAGTGTTGTCCAACTTATGGTAGAAGTACTTAGAGAGCTATAATGATAACAGAAGGTATTGAAGTGACCTGTTACTAGTGGAAGTTAAGAACAGAGCCATGCCTAACATAAGCTTACTTCAGGAAAACCATATTCTTTGCTTCAAAAAGTCTTTAAAATTTAGGTTAAGTTCTGTTTGGACACAGGAACTGGTCATGGAAAATCATTCTGTTCTTCACTTAAGAGTGCAATATCTTAACTGGCTAAAGAAGAATAGTCTATGAGATGTTAAACAACAAACACTTTTACAACACCCTCTGCACTACTTTGTTGTTTCATTTATCTGGAGTACATAAGGATTTATTATTATTATTATTATTTTCTGGAAGGCAGAGGGAGAATTCTGCTTAAAATAAATTCAAGTAGTTGATTCATATTTCCATCTAGGGTCAGACTCCATCTTTTAGTTTAGGGACATTAATATTTATTACTTCCTGTTCTTACTAAGGTCACAACAGTTACTGTCTGCTCTCACACATACTCAGCATACTCAGATCATGTCAAACACGAGATCACAGGGCTAGTATATTCATAACAAAGAAACAAACAAAATGAGAGACAACTATACAAATAAAGAAATAAATCAGCTGGCTTATGACCAAGAATCCTGGAATTTGGGCTAAAAGCAGAAACTCTACTTAGATTTTATTTAGATAGCAGGTGCAATGATCTTTTATATCCAGGAATGAACAAGAGACAAAAAGAACTTCACCTTATCAAGACTTGTGAAAATACATTCACAGAAGAGAAGAATACAGACAGGCTGTGTTTGCTGGAAAATGGAAGAATAACCATATACCAGTAGACAAAATCTAGAAAAGTTTTTATGTAGAAGCTGTGAAGGCAAAAATCTCATTTGCCTGGTATGCTCATTTGTGAAGCAGGTTTATGTGAGATGTCTCCACAGGGAATTAAATTCAACAGAGCCTTGTTCCAGCTCCTATGGAGGGCAGAAGGCTTGTATGAAGCATACTCTATCAGTATTAGAAGAAGAAGCCCCCATAGGGGATTAATCTAGAGCATCCTTTGATTTCCAAATGGGATCTGTGCTCCTCTTCTCTTGTTGGACCCAGGTCCTTTCTGCTGCTCTAGGGGGAGCCACACATTCCATCAACTGTGGCTGTATTAGCAGGTTATCTCATGGTGAAGAGCATTGCACCATGTAACAAGCTACAAGCATTTGGTGCAGCCCACAAAATGGGGGCTCTCTTTGTTCCAAACAAGTCCTTCATCATCTAATGCAAACCTTCTGGTTCCCACATCTTTATGCCCACTTCTGAGTGCCACGCTGCCATGGCACAGGTGGCTTCCAGGCCTTTGCCTTGAAATTTGCCTTGAAGCTTATGTAAATGGCTTTCATCCATCACTTATCAGCTGTGGCTATTGGATGGCCACGAGTAGTAAATCACGAAGTAAACAGGGCTGTAAATGTCAGGTGCACTGGTGTAGTGAGTTTACATGGCAAGATTTTGGTAGTGGGGGGCTGCAGAGGTGGCTCCCTGTGGTGAGGCTCACCTGCCCAGATGAGTAAAACCACCACTACTGGATAGTCCATGACAGCTGTTTGTCTGTGTGTGCTATGCACTATGGCAGTGAGTGAACTTATACCACTTTCAGTGAGAAGCGAGCTGCCTTGAGATTCCTCACATTTTCCAAACTTCACTTGGGCAGGTACCATGGAATATGCAATGTCTTTGACACCCCCCACCCTTTCTTACCTTATGGTAAACTTTTGGTTTAGCTGTAGCCGATATGATCCAGGGAAGCAAATGTCATTATAAATAAGGATTGTTATGGACTTTGACTTTATATTTTCTTTGTCAAAGAGGGAGAGAATTGCCTTTTCAAGGAAGTTACAGTGGAATATTATAATTTGATTGTCTGATGTTTTAATTAATAATTTGGTTGAATTTATTGGAGACAAGACATTGTTTGCATGGCTACTTTAAATGTTCTATGTACATTAGATATTTACAGTTGCCATACATACTATTTATCATAACAAACTATTCATTATTTCTTACTGCCAAGCTCATCATTACCTTCTGTTCATCTAATGATTGTTTATTTTGTGACAGAATAATCTGAAAAGAGGATGAAGTGTCTTCTGTACCTGTGTTTACTCCTTGCTGATCTTTGTGCCACAACACAATGCCACCACAGAGATGTTTGCCATGAAGTCAATAACACAAATCTACATGATGGAACAGAGAATTTATTAAAGCACAACTGTCAAGACCAAGGCTCCAGCTACGCAGATTTTGTATTTAAATTTTACAAGCAGGCTATAACAAAAGAAGTTGATAAAAACATTTTCTTTTCTCCTATAAGTATCTCCACTGCCTTTGCCATGCTGGCTCTTGGTGCTAAGTCCAGCACCCTGACTCAGATTTTTGAAGGACTGGGCTTTGACAGTCCGACTGAGACACGCGTAAATGATATACATGAAAGTTTTCATAAAGTTTTAGCAGTACTGAACTGTACTGATGTTAACATCACTTTAAATATAGGAAATGGCCTTTTCACTGCTATTGGGTATGAACTTCAGGAGACATTTTTACAAAATACCAAACAGTTTTATGATGCAGAATTTTTTACTAGCAATTTCCATGAACCGACAGAAGCTAAGACACAAATCAATAATTATGTAAAGGAGAAAACCCAGGGGAAAATACCCGAACTAATTGGTCATCTTGATCCAAATACTATACTGGTTCTTGTTAACTACATTTATTTTAAAGGTAAGACACATAACATAATATTACAATGGATAATTTTGATGCAAAAGAAAGAAATTGTAGCAAACTCTTGATGTTTTATTAGCAGTGTGACAACTTAAGAAAGAGCTAATCTGTGGAGGAGTTTCGAGATAAAGTTTAGATGTGGCCAGAAGCAAACTTTCTGATTGTTAGGAATTACTGATTGATTGTGGCCTAATTTGCCTAAAAGTTATGGACAGAGAAGTCCCAGTCTGGTAGGTTCCCTAACAGACAGGAATGTCTCATAGCATGCAGACTCAGTAGTCTGGGACAAAATGACTAAAGATGTTTTGGAAATCTCTATGCTATGCCAATGAAACGTGGAGGAATTACATGCTTGCACTTCCAGGGTCCCCAGTATTAAAGTATATCTACTAGATATGCTGTGTAAAAACTTGAGACCTAGCATTTTGAGGGTCTGTGCATCTGGAGCCCAGATCATCTGCTTGGATGCTAGGATCCTTTATTCTGTTGAAGAATTCCTCATCGGACTGAGGGCAGTCAGTCTGCACCTGGTATGGGGCATCCCCTAACACGGGAAAATAGAAGTGCAGGAAAGGCATAGCAAGATCCTGTGGCAAAATCAAAGTAGATTAATTTAGGTAACATAAAAGGCACAAGAGAGTGATGGGAACATATGGCTAAAAACTGAAGCATGACTCTCTCTTAGTTAGTCCTCATCAAACTTTCCAGCTAAACTCACTACACAGATAAAATGCTTCATAGTGTGTTATGCAGGAAGTTGAAGTGATCTGGTAATCCTTTCCCATAAACAGTGCTCCAGCATACTAACGTTTAAATCGGTCTGATTTGTATCAGCCATTTTTATGATCTTCATATATTCAAATGAAACTTTGTCTCCTTCCCCCCACTAGCTGCCTGGGAAAAGTCTTTTGATCCTACACGTACATATGAGGATGACTTTTTTGTGAACAAAAATACACCCATTAAAGTCAACATGATGCAGTGTGACAGCGACTATAACAGTTATTATGATCAGGATCTATCTTGTGAGGTGGTAGAGCTGCCTTACCAGGGCACTGCACGAGCATTGCTCATTCTGCCTGATGATGGGAAGATGAAACAAGTGGAAGATGCTCTCTCCAAGGAAGCTGTTTGTAAATGGTATAGCAAACTTGAAACCAGGTAAATCTAGGTAGATGAATTACTATAATTTCAGAAACACTATTATTTTTAAGGGAAAGCATTAATTTCAGATATCCTTCTCCTGGATTTCATGTACTGATTTCATAGAGCAGGGTTTTAAATGATTCCCAAGATAAGCTAGAGAAAAACATTATTGATAAGCAACTACAGGCTTTCTGACCTGACGGAAGTGGACACAACATTGCAAGAACTACCTCAAGACTTGGTTGGCTACCTTTTGGATACCATACCTCTTTTTTCACGTTGCTAACCTAATTCATTTGCTTCACTGTATCCTAGATTTTATCTTCCTTTACCCTTCTTTTAGGCTTTCCACAGCTGCTCTGTTTACTCTCTGTAGACTTCTCACTACAAAATCCTTCTGGGTATGCATGTCTTGACACTGGGATGAAAGAGTAGCAATGAAGATTTTAGTTAGTTAGTTTGTTTGTTTCTTTAAGGATAAATAAATCCATTGAAAGAGTGTATGTACAAGAAGATGGATTTGGGCATCTGTCTGGATGCCCAAATACAAATGCTGCCAATAAGCAGATTAGCAATCAGAAGAATACCGACAAACATAATTGAATTGCATACTATCCAGCCTGCTGGCTGAAACAAGACTGCTTTTTTCACTGCTGTTTTTTCTCTGTTCAACAGAAGAACAGATCTGCACTTGCCAAAGATTTCTATTAGTGGGTCTTATGATGTGAAAAGTTTGTTCAAGGAAATGGGCATTACTGATGTATTCTCTAGTAATGCTGATCTATCTGGAATTAGTGGCAGCCGGGATCTTCAAGTTTCACAAGTAAGTGGATGGACAGAGCTAGTGTTGGGGTGGTTGTTAGTTTTTATGATCAATTATATTTGGGGTTTTTAATGACTTGCTTTCCCTCCTTGTCTTACTGAAGTTATAAACAAAACTTGTGATGGTGTCCACAGGCTTACTTAATAATTGTGTTTTTCTTCAGAGAGGGTCTGATGTCTCACCTTTGAATTATTTTAATTAATAGGCTGGATATTAAGTCCATGGAAAAGTTGGACAAGATTTGAATGCTTTTTTGGCACTGTAATACAATAGTTTATATGCAGTTGTATCATGAAAACTACAAATGAGATGTGTGTTATGATATTTGTGTTGATAAATACCTCATTTTTAAAAAATATTTTCAGTTTCCAGGAAACTTCTAATTTACAGTAGCAGAATTTCACCATGTCAGCTTAAGCTACTATCTAAAGTCGTAGAGAAGACATAGACTGCTCCTAATTTAGCACTTAAATAGCAGGCTTCCATAAACTTTAGAACAACAGAGAAAGTGTTGCTAGTGGAAGTCTAAACCATATAAGAAAATAAACCCCCCTCTGTTATTTGTTATCAAGTTGTTATCCCCCCTCTGCTCAGGACTGGTGAGGCTGAATCTGCTGTGTGTCTATTTTTATTTTTGGCCATTTAGTCCTGGAATAGAGAAAACACTCCTTGCAAGTTGTTGGAGATTTACCATACAGGAGTTTTGTTTGCTGGATTTTATCCCTTCTTCTCCTAAACATTCCATAAGATGAGAGTTTATCTTTACCTCCTTCTTTTTGTCACATATAGCAACTACATTTGCTCCTTTTCCCCACAGGCAATTCACAAGGCTCTGTTGGAAGTGGATGAGACTGGAACTGAGGCTGCAGGAGCCACAGCCATAATCCTTACCAAAGTTTTCCGTCCTTCAGTTACAATCAAATTCAACAGGCCTTTCATTATGTTGATTTCTGACAAAGCAACCAGCACCACACTTTTCATGGGGAAAATTGTTGATCCTACTAAGAAGTAATTGCTGAGTTACTGGGCATGCTGGACATGTATTTGGCATGGCTTATAATGGCAGCCATGTTTGCACATGTGGGCTGGTTAGTGCTCTTATAACTGCTCCATAATTAAGGGATATTCAGAGTTAAATGTAGAATTTCATTATCAAATTAGTAAGAAAAAACAAAACAAAACAAACAAACAAAAAAAACAACAACAAAACAGACGGTTTAAAAATGTAACATTTTCACAGTTGAGTAATTCAAGTTATTAATAGACTTTCAAAATTTTCCTTGGAAGAGAGTTCTGTTGTTTCTGTAAGTGATTTCTCTCTGCTAAGCAGTTTTGCCTAGACTGTTTTAAGTTCTGGGTTACTCAATAAAAGCTTTTTCCCAATGGGTAACAAGTCTCTTGTCATTCTGTTACCCCTACTCTGGGACTTGCTGATGATCAGTGCTCACCTGGGTCAGTCCCTACAGGGCCCTTTCTCCCTTACATATATCTTTGCTGCCTAGTCCATTGTTGTTAACCTCAATCTACCTGTTCTCCTTTCTCACATGCCAAATCTTGGCCTAAAATCTTTTTAAAAACTTTGAAAAAAATAGAAAAATTCTGAGACAACAGATTCATTCTGCTTTAGCAGAAAAGTGTCTTTCTGCAGCCCAAAAGGTCAGTAAAAAATAGTGAAAGACAATGACATTAAACATGAAGTGTTAAAGAATTGTCCTGCTACAATATCCTTCATCAATTACTACTATGGCTAATGAATAAGATTAGCATTATTGTTTAAATCTGTCACTTACAGACTGACTTTCAGTGTCTCTGGTATCTTGCTATAAATCAATTAACAAAAGCTTTCAGTTACTTATTAACATAGCAGTCTGTCTGTAAAATATGTTTTAAATGCTGTTAAGTGAATCCATATTTTCTCACATGGAGACAGCAATTCTTTGTACTTTCTCCTTATGTGCTTTCTTGAGTAAAACCTATTTTCAAGAGACACATAAGCACCCTATTGCCATTGCAAATCTGCAGATCTCCCACTCTTACTGCAGAGGAGCACTGGGGCCTGGTGCTCAGCCTTGCTGACCTGTATAGCAAACCCTTTATTGTGCAGTTGCAGTCTCAAGGAGAGGCTGACTCCTGCTTTGACAGCTGCTCTCCCACTGCACTACACCCTTTGATTCATGCCATTGCATAGTGACCCTGGATAAATGTTTTGCAAGCAAGGTTTAGTGCCCATCCCTTGGAAGATGGTGTTCCGGAATGTACATTGCTTATTTCCATTGTGGGTACATTGCTTATTTCCATCGTGGTTCTGGCAATGTGCTGTAAGCACTGAGAAGACAATGCAAGTCCCAAATCAACAAAGAACTCACGACCCCTAACATCACTCTGGCCCTCAGACTTATTCCCCCAAACTTGTTCCGACTTTTTTTATTAGGACCCATCTGTGGCTGTAGCATGGGTTTGGGGTGTGTGTGTTTGTGGGGTGGCTATGCTTCTGTCTCAGAAGATTTGGAGACCGCTTTCTTGTCTGGGAAGAGGAGTCCCTTTGCTCCAAGCAGTGAGAATTCAGTGGAAGCCCTGAGCTATTGCTTCTGCCAAGGCAAGATACCATCACTCAGTGGATCGGGAGATACCAACCTCTGTGTGAAGCAGCGGCTTTTACAGAGTTGAGATCAATGATAACTTGCTGCGGTGGAGGTGCTGTTTTGTGGTAGCTGTTTGAACTCAACAAGAGCTGGGAGCAGTTCCAGTGAGATCCCACCCTGATAAATCAGTGCACCAGTACTGATTACAAGGTAGGATGGTGAGATTTCTATCAGAGCAGGGTGGCAGAAAAACAGGTTCCGGGCCTATTGCTAAAGGGAAAGAGGTTAGGAAAAATCTCACAGTTGCTAGGACAGAGCAGAGGCTTTAGGAAATAACAAGTGTAGCAACTTCCTGCCCCATCTTCCTGCCCCATCTGCCTCCCAGGCCTTTGCTTTTGAGAATGGAAGCAAGGAGCTACAGGAGGAAAGCCACAATGGGAGTTTTCACACGGTAGTGAGAGGAATAGGGTGCTAGCCTGCCCCTGGCAAAAGTCTGTCTTCCCACAAGGAGGCTTTGAATGATGGGTTTTGAAGGAATCTTACCAGCATGTGGGGTGTCACCACAGTTGTCCCCCAGTGGAGGTGTTTCACAACCAGAACAGCAGGTTAACTTGAGGAGTAACATGGTCCTGGAGCAGGAAGAGGGATTTTCCCAAATCTCCCTGCTAGGGAAGGATATGAGGAGGACGGGTAACAAACTAGTCATGTGCCATCCATATGTGGAAGGAACGAAAATGCCTGTAGCTCACAGTGTGGAGATCCACAGAGCCTGGGTACTTAACAAACCTGGCTGATCTTATACTCACCATAGTCTTGATGACCTTCTTTAAGAACAGAAACAATTCTGTCAGGTACTGGAGAGGGGTCCTTTCATCCTAATTGCAGAAAAATCTGACCACGTTGATCTTCCCTGCATCATTTGTCCTTACTGCTTTTGTCTGTCTTAATGGGTGATAGGGAACAATCTTATTCATGCTATCTAATTATAGTTATGGTAAACAAGGAAATGGCATTCTTATAGACTAAAATTTTCATTTAGAGATCATGTCTTTATTTTGTCTGTGGTATTTTATGGAGTCTTTCATTCATGTGTAGGTAATTTTAATCTTCCACTACAAAAAAAAAAATAATAAAAATCTAATTGGAACAGATGAATTTCATACGTACATTCCCTCAGTCTATGCAACAGCTGGACCCAGACTAAGCCCTGAATGATACCTAGAATTTCTTTATGTCCTATAAAGTGTTGTCCATTTGACTTCTTTCAATGACAGGCAGCAGAAGGGCAAGTACAGCTTATAGTGGAGTATGCGACCTCTTACCCTACAATAACTGTCCAAGACAGGTGATCTGCTGTGAGTCTATTAGCCCTTTTCTGACAGGAAGCTCAAAGAAAAAGGACTTAACTAAAGAGAGCTTATCTCAGTTGTGAGTCCCGGCAAGGGAAAATGGACCCACCGGTCTCTGAAAAGCAGCTTATCTGTGTCCAAGCAGCCAAGCTTCCCCTGGCAGTCTCTGAGCCATGTGGGGGACAGCAAGTTTGTTCTGCTTGACCTTGTTTATGGTCCACTGGGACTGTTTGTTGATGGGATAGTTTCTGTCAGTAAAGCTCTGTTTGTATTTCCCCGTGGCAGGATCTATGAAATATGTTGTCACAAACCATGGAGCAGTGTGATTTTAGGTCTAACTCAGTATGTGTCCAATGCATTTTTTACCTTTCATCAGTAAGAAAAGGAGCTGACTCAATGCCATAAGGCACAAAGCAATGATCTAATCACAGAAATACCAGTTGATCCAATAAAC
Organism: Aythya marila; assembly: GCF_965140915.1. Classification (NCBI taxonomy): domain Eukaryota; kingdom Metazoa; phylum Chordata; class Aves; order Anseriformes; family Anatidae; genus Aythya; species Aythya marila. Next base: position 15,439,865 of record NC_139046.1, read on the forward strand.
CCTGCTAATCAAATGCTACAAGTACTTTGTACTTTCATTTCTTCACAGAATCATAGCATGCCTTGGGTTGGAACAGACCTTTAAAAACCATCCATTTCCAACCTCCCTGCCATGGGCAGGGACACCTTCCACTAGATCAGGTTGGTCAAGGCCCCATCCAGCCTGACCCAGCTAAGCAATTTGAGGCTTAACTTTGTTCTCCAGAGAGCTCTCCCTTGAACGGGCATAGCAGCTCTCTTTCTGCATCTGCATCATCAGTTCAGCCCTTAACTGCTGTTACTGGTTTGAGGAAATGGGAATTTGGCCAGACACAAGCCAACCCAATTCTAATTGTTTCAGTAGAACAAAACCAGCAGGCTTTTTTGTTTTGTTTTGTTTTGAACCAGCAAGCTGAGAATCATTAAGGTCTTAAAAATCAGTTGACTTTGATAGTTCCTGGGCAGGGTGATTTTGGACTGTGGATTCTGAGAACCAGGCATACCTGTATGGCAGCTACAGGGCAGCCAGTGCCTCACAGCCCAACTCATCTTTGACATGAGTCTAGTAGCTTTTGGAGATATAAAGAAAGCTTATAGCAGTGTTACTCCCTCATCCAGCATTGAAGTCTTTTCTCCAAAACACAGAGGAACCAAAGTTTCCCAAAAGAAAACAAATGTGCAAGAGAAATGTGAGCAAATATTTCACTGAAAACTCCAAATATTCTCTGCAGTGAGAGTTTAATTGGATGCAAATTCTCAAGAGGGAAAAAAGCATGAAGATCACCATGGGCTATGTAATTCCAGGTCCTGTGAGATGTCTGCAAATTTTATCCAACCACCTAGCAGTCCGTTTTGTAGTGCACCTCTGCCCTTACTCACAGGGGGGCTGCTTTGGTGATATCATCCATTCTCTGTAAAAAGTTATCCAGCAGTGATTGATCTGGAAAAAAACCTTTGTATTTTCCCAGTCCCAGGTTTTACAGAGAATCCATTTTTAAATAACATGCAATTTGTACTTTCCTTAGACTAACAGTTTTAAAGAAAACAATGTAATTCATTCATTTCATGTAGATGTCCTTGACTGTGATTAATAGCCTAGTTGCACAAACTCAGATCAGCACAGATGTTGATGCAAATGACTTTGCTGGCTTCTTGCAAAAGAGAATTTCCATGATGAAACTAGCTTTTCAGTTCAGCCCTACCCCTAGAGATGAATTTATCACAAGTGAATTAACCTGATTTATACAAATGAGTCTTATTTATTTCTCTTATATTCAATTGCTTCCAGTTTCTTTTCCATAAGCCATCTGGAAGTAAAATACTTATGATTTATTACTTTACTAAAGAACATATCCTTTGTGGCTGGAAAACTTCTGTTAACATCAATATGATGCTCTCATGGAAGGTCTGATGAACACTGGGCTTTGCCTGACTTGTGCAAAAATCTTATTAAGGAAAAGATGTTACATTGTTTATCCTTTCTCATGTGGGAAATATGGACCAGGTGGAAGATGCTCCACTGAAGGAAAATGTGTGAAAGGGAAAAAGAGCACAGAAAAAGATAATTCACTAAGTTTTGCAGTCGTCATAAGAACTTTGATTGCAGCCAGGAAAGAATCTTAGAGCAAGAGAAAACATCTGTACATGGTTGTGATGAAAGATGTAACAAAAAGTGAGTCTTAAAATACATATGAATGCAAAAGAGAGCATATGCGTAGACCTCATTTAGATATGCTGCTCACACAGATTTTCCTTTAGCCAGTAAAAAAGCCATACCATACCTCACATGTTCAAGAAATAGACACAGTGCAATTTGATTTTTTTTTTCCTGTTCCTGAATCTTTTATTTTTCAGGTCTGAGCTCTGTCCTTCAGGCAAATCTTATAGAAGAAATTTTAAGACATCTCGGGATCCACCTGCCTCTAACAGAGGTTATTGCCTTGTGTCAATGCTGGACATTGCTGTGTGTCATAGTCTTGACATACTCAGAATTTTAGCAAGGGTGATTGAGAAGAGCCATCGAATAGAGGCAAATACACTCCACTTCTAGGTGCATCTAGGTGGGCAGGGTAGAGAAGATGGTGCTGTGGTCATGTGGCTGTACCACATAGGTACAACCCCAATACCAAAGTGTTTTATGGTGGCATGTTAATGGAAATGGGGTTTTGCTAACCTAAAAACATGAACATTAGAAGCTAAAGGCAAACACACCATATTTTCTTTTTCATCTGTTGAAACAGGGAAGAGAACTGTCACAATAAACCATCTCATGGATATGTCAGAACATCCCTAAAGTTTAAAGTGTCAAAGAATTGTTTAAGAAAATGGAGCAATTGAATCATATCATAAACTTAATTTAATTGAATATTTTTTATTCAAAGCTAGCTGCTTTAACTTCTGATTCTTCACTATGGCTGACAGTATTAATCTATTAAATAACAAATGATTAAAAGTTTAGTCCTAATACTTTCTACCTGGCTCTGGAAGCAAAAATCTTCAAGTGTAATTCCAAGATATCTCCATAAAGGATTTGGTTATTTCTTGTTCGAAGTCATGTTTGCACCAGAAATTTAAATAATGTGAGACATCTATTTAAATTTAAATTTAAATTTAAGTAGCAATTCCAAGAGGTTTCTCTGTGTAGGCAACTTCATTCCAAAATGAGAACTTTTATTCCCTGTTGAAATTGTCATTCTATGTTGCCTGCATGAGAAAGGTTCCTTTGCACCAGGATAATAAAGTGTGTGGGGCAAATTCTGCTGGTAAAAAGTTCTCATTTCAGTAAACCAGTTATGGCTGGTAAGATCTCTGCAAGAATCCAAGCTTGTATTATGAATTTGCAAGCCTGTTTTCTGCGGGTACATCCACAGATACAGAGCCTCATGTTCTGGAGATTATGGGAAATGGAGCCCTGTGCCACCATCTTCTGGTAAAATCAAGGAATGGACATGACAAATTTTGTCATGTCTTGAAGCCTGAAAGAGCACTATATTTCTGGCTTACTATTGCTGTGTCAGTAGGGATTTTGATTTTCTTTTTAAGTTTTACATGCAGGATTGGTAAATACTATACTTGAACTGACTAGCTACTCAGGAATACATCCTCAGTGTTATGGTAAGTAGTTTATGTACTGTTCAGTTCTGTAGTGGGGTAGGAGGCAAATTAAATATTAGAAATTATTAGAGGGAAAAAAAAAAAAAAGAGCAAATCAGATAGGAATATTGTGCCACTGTTTAATTATCTGGATCATCTACACATCGATTAGAGCAGGTAGTTCTGCTCCTGTAATAACAAAAAGAATATATGAGAATTGAAACATCTTTAGAAAAGGGTACTAAGGGTAATCAAAGTTTTGAAATAGCTCCTGTTTGAGATGAGAGATCTTTAGCTAGGGAAAAAAATATCTTGGGGGGAATATAAACGTGGAGCAGAATACGTGGATGAAGACTGAAAGTTTACCATACATCTAATGCAGAAGCTAGGGGCGTTCTTATGCCCCTAGCTTCTCATGGAGGAGACAGCTTCAAAGCCAAAGAAAGCAGATGGTTCTGCATACAGCTAGTGGTGTATGTAGAGTGGACATTGCAGGATGATCCTGCAGTCCCAAAGATCTATCAGTCCTGTACATGCTCCACATGCACCTCTCCCAGTGCTCCACTGCGCAACAGATCACTTTTGGGGGAGAGTGCTCAGACCCAGGACAATGAGACTGAATGGAAGTTCTTAAGCTCTCAACCATCTTTTGCACTGCAAACCTCAAACTTTTCTTGTTGAGAGAGGATAAAATCAAATGGAATAGGAAAAGGTCAGAAAAGACCCATATTTACCCAGGTGCATTGTACAAGCTCTCTGCTAGAGGCTGAAGTAACCAGCATGTTGTCCTTCTCCCATTACGTAGCACTGGCACGAGATAAATCTAACTTGTAAGCAGGTGCCTTCTAGCTTAAAAATATATTTGTCTGGAGAAAGTGAATTTTCAGTGCTACATATCCGTGACTCTAGTTTTTATACTGAGCGTAAATCAGTGGAAACTTAGGTCATCTGCATTTCTTTGGTAAGCAAATAACTTTCAGTCCAAAGCATACAATGAACAACAGTTCAAAGATGCATCATTTCATCATTTTCCAGTTCTGTAATTCACCATTCCAAACTTGGAAAAGCTTTTCCAAAGTGCTTCCACAGTAGTCTAGTTTAAAGCTGAAAGTCTCTTAGAAACAATTTAAATTTGAAGGGTTTCTTGGCTGATTTGCTCCAGATTGGTTATATATGGAGTTATAGTCTGCTCGCTTTTCCAAGGTGGATTCTTCGTAACGATGCTTTTCAGTCACTATTCATCTAAGCAATTGTATTTTATGTACCATGTTTTTACCAAGAATTTTTGCATTTGCTAACTGCATATTCATTCAAACCAATTTTATTACAGTTCTTCAATAAGTTTTATCAGGTAGCTAGTGTACATATGAGATTCAGGAGTGTTAGGCATTTAGGAATTAGTGTTAAGTGTTAGGCAATTAGGAATTCCCTGCTTCCAAAGTATCTATCAACTAATGCCACAGAAACTGAATTAAAATATAAGCTTCTTGGAGAACACATATAAGTAAAGCTAGGGATAAAAATGGAGTGACATATTATTGAAATGTAATATATATAAAATCTATTTTTTTTTTCATAAGTAAATGTAAGGATGATGAAAATATTCATGACAGATAATGAGAAATTGAGTCACATGAACTGTGTAAGCTGAGAAAGTGTGACTCTTAACCTCAAATGCAAAGAAAACAAAACAAACAGCTTGGTTTCCAAAGGAAACAGCCTCAGATTTTCATGTCTGTAGCCACTTGCCTTCTCTTAGCTAACCTCCATAACACTGCAGTTCATTGCCAAATAGCAGTTAGGCTTACCAGAGAACTAGGAAATTGAAAAAACATTATACTATCATGTGAAAATCAGTGAAATCCAAGTTTGTACCTGCTGTGGGGATGGCAGGCAGGTCTCAGCTGCTGTAAATTTTGCTCGCAGCAGCCAGCAATGAGCACATGGCAGGGATCCCCCGCCTAGGAGTGCAGTTTGTGGGGAGAATAATGTACACGAACATTTGTACTATGAAAATTTAATGTGATGTGAATCAGTACCATGCACTGACGTTGTGCTATTAATCTTCATTAGAACAGAACAGAGGGATAAACTCAGAATTTTAATCTCATTAATTTCTTTGGGCTAGTTTATTGGCTGGACGCTACTGAAGTTGATGACAAAGGGATGGTTTGCCTAAAATGAGGAGCTGGATACTAAACTAACATAAAACTATGAGATCAGGTAAAGACAAGTTCTTCTACCTCACCACAGCTTGCTGAAAGGAGTCTACATTTAACTAAAATATAAAATAGCCATATCTAATGGCTTATTCCATTCTGATGATGATGACTTCTCTGAAAGAGTGAAGGTCTCTCAGCCTGGGTATTTACAGCCTAATCAGCTTATCTCCTTGCCTCATTTTTAATATATTCTGTTTTTTATTCCTTTCATTTACACTTGATGTGATTTTCAGGTCTTTCAACAAAATCCTAATGATTAAGCTTAAAATATTTTTACATCACTTCATAAAATGGTAGGAAAAATATTTTTGCTATTAGCAAAAATTGGTTTAAAGAATGGGAATTTCATAATATAAAATCCACAAAATGTGCAATTTTTCAAGTGCTTGAAGTGCTTCAAGGTCTTTTGTATTTATAGTTCTGTTAATAAAACTTCATAATTAGAGACAACATTTCTTCAGTTTTTGTCCAATTCAAGTCACAATGCATTAATTTTTGCCACAGGTTCTGATTTAGCAGCGATAATGATTATCTTTAGCAGAACTCCTCATACAATACTCATACGGTTAGAATTAGTAACACACATCTTGTGCGATCAGGTATCACATTCAAAAACAATTCCTAGGGGCATTATTTCTTATGTGTATTCAACAACATGCTTGGGTAGTTCTTGGATAGAAATCTAAGGTTTTTTGTCTCCCAGGCTTGTGCCTGCATTATTAGGTTAACATGTCATAGTAGTTGATCTTTCCCCAGCCATATGAATACCTACGGATCTATTTGTATTTCTACACGTACATATTGTGTGTGTTTCATAAGCAGAAAAATCCAAACAATTATCTGCACAACTCATTTAAGTATTTTTTAACTTTCATTTTATTTTTAGGAAAAACATCCTCAGAGGGAAGACTGGGCACTGTTTTCCTTTCACTTTCTTGTCAATCTCTTGCAGCCTGAGGATTAGCTATTCCCCTGCAGTATGGGTTGTTTGGGTCTGATTTTCTCAGGTTGAACTGTTCATAAGATTTGAGGGTCTTGTATCCAGATCAAATTATCAAGTGCTCCAGTCACTTGGTCAGCAAACATAAGATTAGTGTTGCCGATGTCAATAAGAAAATGTTGTTCCCTGCCCTCTTTTGCTGTTTGACTATAGAAAAGAAAAGTCTTGCCTGTCTTTTATGGTAAGGAAGGAATTATGTGCATTATCTTTTATATATTTGTGTTTTTTTGGCATAGCGAAACCTAGAAAATGAAGTCTTCTCTGTGAATGGCTTAGATACTTGCTAGGCAACACGATATTCCTGAATTACTATTCCTTGATCTCACAATGTCTATAAACCACAATAAATTAGTTTTTCTTTGTTTGTTTTTGTTTTGTTTTTGTTTTTGTTTCTATTGAAAGCAACATAAACATTCTTTCCTGCTTTGTGTTCTTAGATAGCATCAGAAGGTACCTTACCTCCTCATTGCCTTCCCCAAGAAGGCAATTGCGTTTACCAGAAGGTACCAAGTAGGTATTCCCACCACAGCCCTGTCACTCATTAAAACATAAGGAACTTGAGTATGTTTTGGGAGGTGTCAATACAATCAGGTATGCATAGTCTATACGTTTTTATCTGGCACATATTTAACTGATCTCTTAAACATGTCTGTGTTCCCAGGATGGAATTTTTAGCTTATCCATTGTTGCTCCAAAGAAATTAGAATTGATTTGCTGTGCAGCTGACCAGGCACCCAAGTCTCTCCTGGAGCTAGAGCTCCAGCTGTCCCAGGCCTTTCACAAAACAAAGCTGATAGAAGAGAGTTTTCTACCAAGTCCCTATTCCTTCCACATTTTTTTTTTCTGTCCTTGCACTTGCTGTCCTGTTGTTGTTTTGGTTTTGTTTTGTTTTGTTTGTGGTGTTCTTATTGGTGTTGTTTCTAAAAGGATGGAGAGAATTTAACCAACCACACCAATAGTCACAGGTGATGTCCAGCAGTAATGGGGCAGCAGCTGCACTGACTGGCAATGTCTCCCAAGGGTGGTAAAGCCACATTGCCAGCTGCTGTTATTCACTAAAGAAACCTAGAGACCATCACCACTTACATACAGTCTGCTCCCCTGAAAAGAAGCCCCCAGACCAGTAAATATGGAGTCAAAAAGGGAGTATGGTAAGGCAGAAGGGATTTATAAATCTTTTTTTTTTTTTTTTTTTTTTTTTTTTTTTTTTTATCCTGTTTTGAAATCCTGACAAGAGGAGTTATGTGTCTGGCAGCACCCCTGTCCTGTTTGCTGTCCCCCTGAGACCAGGCTGGGAAAGGCAGGCAGGCAGGCAGGCTGCACTTCTTGGGGAGCTGCACTGGGACCTTTGTCCCCAGGAGCCAGACCCAGGCTGCTATGGGTGGCCTTCACGTGAATTCACCATGTTCTTCTCCAGCCACAAAGGGCACAGCTATCCCACCAGACCCACGCAGAAGGCTTGTCACAGGAACCCACAAGCATGGGAGCAGCAGGAGATGTGTTCCCTATCATTCAGAACCCCACCATCCAGCAATATTGGCTTGGACAATTAATCTCAATGAACTGTCCATAATATCTATGCCATTACTGCTTGCTGTGCATCCTCACTGGTAATTTTTATTTGAAGTAATTAATGATTAACGGGGGCACTCCGCTTAATCCTGTTTAATGGTACTGAAGGGAGCAAGGAGCAGACAAGATCAGATGAACTCATCAAGGTCCTCTTTGTAGCACTGTAAGTACCCTTTCAGCTTTCTCTTGGATCACTTGGACACATCAGTTTGGGGGGTTATGTTGTTGCCCGGGAAGGAGCGCTTTTCACATGTAAACAGAGCGGTGTGTCTGTTATGCAAAAATTCAAAACATGTCAAAAAACAGCAAGAACTGCCTGCTAACAAAGAAGACACTTTAAGTAATCAAATAATAATAATAAAAAAAAAATTATTCTGGAAACAACAAATATCTATAACGAGATTTCACTGCCACGGTGACTCAATTTTATCTTTGAGAAAATTGTATAAGCATTTTGTAATTTGTCTCCTAAAAGTATGATCTGTGTTTATATTACATTTTTGTTTAACATGTATGTAACTATCTATTTATTTGATTAAAAGAGAAAGACTAGCAGTGCTGCAACAGCCATCCTGCAGTATCAAGAGTAAATCCAGCTTCCACCATTTTCTCTGGGGAAAAGGTCAAAAACTTCCAGTTATTTGCAATTTAAAATTAACAAACCAGCAAACCAAAAAACAGTTTTATACTATTTTTTTTAAAACTTGTTATTATGAACAACATTGCATCTTTTGAGAGAGTGCTCAGTAATGCACATAGTTACCACACATTCTTTCTGGGGATCACTGGCATCAGGAAAGTGAAACAAAAGTGAGAGATTTTTGAGAACAGGTATGTTCTGAGAATCTCATTTTACATGGCTGGAGCACACAAGGATGAAGAAATTAATTTCCCTGCCATATTCAGTGTGTCTATCTCTTTTCCAGGAGGGGTTAAAAGGAAAATGAAGCCCACCTTCTCCTTGTGTTTATTACTGGCTGGTTTGTATGCTGCTGCCCAGTGTCATCAGCACCCTCACTACCGCAATAAGCAGGATGATCCTAAAGGAGTATATTACCCAGGTCACAGTTCTCATGGGGAAGTAGCTTATCCAGATAAAAACAAAACTTTTGTCAAAATAGCTCCCAGCAATGCTGATTTTGCATTTTCATTTTACAAGCTGGTTGCATCCGAGGCAACTGATCAAAATATTTTCTTTTCACCCATAAGCATCTCTGCTTCCTTTGCAATGCTGGCACTGGGTGCCAAGTCAGCAACGCTGACGCAGATTCTGGAAGGGCTTGCCTTTAACCTGAAAAAGACTCAGGAACAGGAAATACATGAAGGTTTTTGCCAGCTTCTCCACATGCTGAACCGTTCAGATGGTGATCTCCAGCTGAGCCTGGGCAATGTCCTTTTTATAGAAGACATGTTAAAACCACTACAGAAGTTCTTGGATGATGTCAAAAGCTTTTATGAGTCTGAAGTCTTTTCTACTGACTTTAACAACTCCTCTAGTGCAGAGAACCAGATCAACAGTTATATTGAGGAAAAGACAAATGGGAAAATTTTTAAATTAGTGGAAAATCTTGATCCTCTCACTGCAATGGTTCTTGTTAACTATGTCTTCTTTAAAGGTAAGAAATATCAAAGGGTGCTAAGGTTGTAACTTAGATGCTTACTGCTTATTACAGGAAATGAAAATCAAAAAGAAAGAAATTATAGTTTCTAGTAAAAGGGTGTTTTTGTTGTTGTTTTTTGTTTGTTTTGTTTGTTTTTGTTTTGTTTCTTTAGTTGAAGGAACCCATGTTCACTATCTGGAAATTATTCCTATAAAATCATGTACATGTGTAGTCAGCATGAATGTCTGTGTCCTCACTTGGTTGAGTAAAAGACTGGATTTTTTTAACAAACATATTTGCTGTGCTTGGTAAATTCTTTAATGTTTTGATAGACTCATGCTCTAATGAAAGACGATGTTTTCAGTATTATCCATAATTGCTTTTAAGCACCTTGGAAATAAAAGCTGTGATACTGGAACAGCTAAGGGTGCAGTAACATGAATAAATAAATAAATAGGTTTGCTCTAACCAAAGGAAGACTGTGAGACTAGATCCTGTTTTATTCATAGTGACCATTCCTCTTTGTATTTTACTGAATTATTTTTCTTTTTGTCATAAGCCCATTGGGAGAAACCCTTCAGTGCTTTATATACACAACAAGAGGATTTTTTTGTGGATGAGAAAACAACTGTAAAAGTTGACATGATGTATCGGAAGGGTTACTACAGAAATTACTTTGATGAAGAGCTGTCCTGTTGGCTGGTTCAGATACCTTACAATGGAAATGTTGCAGCATTATTTGTTTTGCCTGATGAAGGGAAGATGAAACAGGTGGAAGATGCTCTCTTGAAAAGGACCATGTCCAAATGGGTAAAGTTCCTCCAAGACAGGTAAGAGATTTTGCTAGGGTGAGATGTGACCATGTTATATCAGTAATGTAACCATGTATACATTAGTAATGTTTGTCTCACCAAGACAAAACATTAAAGGGCAGGTTATTTTCTTGAACTCTGTTCACTTATTGGTCCCTCTCTGTGCATGACTTCCCTTTTCTTAGTTGAAAAATGAAAAACAGTTCTGGGTAGTGAAAACCAAGTTGCTTAGCACCAAGTTGACGAAGTTAATAGGCACTTATCTCATATGGGCAATGTGAAACTAAAACGGAATTTTAGTGTGTTTTTATTATTATTAATTATTATTATTATTATTATTATTATTATTATCTTTATTTCTGAAGTGGGTATTGGGGTGTTGAGAGCCAGGTGGTATCTGCAGTATTGTGTGTAAAAGGAAATTTTAATCATTCACCATTACTGAAGCTGTTTTTGTGGTGGCCTAGGCCCTGTTCTGTATTCAAACAGCCTTAGGTATAACGTATAACTAGCTATAATCTTTTGAGGAACACCTGCTTCCTAGTGAGGCTCTGTTTGCAGCAGAATTGATGGGGCTGTATCGCACTGGGCAACTCTTTGAAACCCACTGTGAAAGTGAAGGTTAATACGGGCTTATACTGCTCCAACACTTTACATTACATGGATATACTGTCCAGAAGTGTTATTTGAACCCTGATACTGCTTTCAGTTTAACTTATAACATCTAGAAAAATAAATGAGAATTGTCACTAAAGTGAAGCTATTGAAGAGCATTACCTAGTTGAAAATTTGTCCTTATGTATGTTATTTTTTACAGAAAAATACATCTGCACATACCAAAATTTTCTATTTCTGGTACCTATGATGTGAAAAAGATAGTCAAACAAATGGGTATGACTGATCTATTTACTGAACATGCTGATCTGTCAGGAATTACTGAGGAGCCTGGACTGATACTTTCAAAAGTAAGTCAGCACATGAAACACAGTGACCACATGATTTGCCTGTTCCTGGGAATTGTCATTAATATTATATGAAAAGATTATCCCAGTTTCTCTGAAGCAAAATTTAGTCATCAACAGCCACTAGTCTGGAGGCAAGGGAAGACATACCATTGCTAAAACTGAAGCCACACTTGCACAGAAGGGGTTATGCACACATGGCTCAAGGATGAGGAAGAAGACTTACATATCATTAGATGTTCTTTTGGCTACCAAAAAAAAAAAATTATCTAAAGGTAGCATGTTAACTTTGGTAAAATATCCTCTCACTCCCCTTAGAGAGGGTAAAAAGCTATTATTCCTGCCCTTCTTGTGCTCCCAAAAAGTTATTTTTTTCAACTAGATGATAGGGTAGATTCCTGATAACACATGAAGCTGCCAAATGCAAAACAAATGTAGGCCAAATTACCATGTTTCTTTACTACCCAAACTTCTTGTCATCAGTCATCTTGAGTGCTTTTTGGCTGTCCGCTGCTCAAGAGTTGCTCTCTGCACATACAGCTAACAGAGGCTACCAGGGGTGGTGTTACAGTTGATGGTGCTGTGGTGGGAAGGGCAGGGCTGGTGATGGCCTTCCCCAGGCTGGTGCTGCTGGGTTTCAATCCAGGCAGAGTTCTCTGGCAAGACTAAAGAGGGTGGCGGCCTCGCTCCCCTCCTGCTGCCATTCCCAACCCTAACCCCCACCCTGGCCCTAGTGGGGCTTCCCTTCCCCCATCCCACGGTGCCTAGGGTGGGTCTCAGCTGCCACATGCGTGTCTGGAGAGCTGGCCCAGGTCACCAGAGGAGTTTCCCCTTTCCAGCTTGTCAGCTGGAGGTTGTTTTGCTCTGTGTCGTTGCAGGTGATCCACAGAGCTGTGCTAAGTGTTCATGAGAATGGCACTGAAGCAGCGGGAGCCACAGTGAAGGAGATCACCTGGAGATCTGGCGATTTTCCCCGTCCACCTCGAATCAAATTCAATAGGCCCTTTCTCCTGACAATTGTGGATAAGTATACCCGCACCGTCCTCTTCATAGGGAAAATTGTAAACCCTCTGAAAAGTAACTGATTGGCCAGAGGACATGCACTTTTTCACATTACTGGCTAATTCCTGTGATACAGTAAAACATTTCTGTACACCACTGTGTACTAGTGCTTGTTTTACAACTGTTATCATTATGTACATTTCTAATCCCTTAAAAGACAAAAACTATTTTTACCTTGTCCAAAAGACACTGGTATTTCTCCCCTGCCTACCACTGTATACAGCTTGTAGTATTGATGAAGTACAAGTCCCCTTTCCACCTTTTTTTGTAAGAAGCCCTTCCTGACATGCTGCAGTGGGGTATGTGAGGTGGGCTGAAGTCCCTTGGATGATGTAGCTATTGCTGTACACTCAGATTTTGTGTGTGGGAGGGCAGGAGAAGGGAAATGGGGAAAAGGAAATGGGAGGTGTAAGTCCTGTCAGCTTAACCCACCAATCTTTGATAACTGATTTAAATGCATATTTCCTCAATATTGGTATTTTGGTTTTTGTTTGTTTGGGTTTTTGTTTGTTTGTTTGTTTGTTTGCTTGTTTGTTTTTATTTTTAATGGAATGACGTTGCAAGATCACTTACTGAGGCATTGGAATACGCTATGATGCAAAGGGTTGGCCAGGGTGGTTGTTTTAGCTTGCTTCCCTGTCTCCTTTGTGGAAGCCTTCCTCATGCAGACAAGAAAGTTGGTTTGTTTTACTGGGGTATTGCCCTGAGATAAAATAAATGGTGGGGCAGTCCGTGTAATAGCACTAGTTTTCTTTTTACAGATTTATTGTTACTGTAATTTCTCATTTCTCCTACTGATGCTGCCTTCACTGTCATGCTTTCCAGCTAGATATGGCAGATTGTGGTAGAGGAGGAATGAAAAATTGTAACTACAGAAAAATTTTATTTTCTCACTGGGAAGAATAATGCTTTCCTAGGTTCTGTTAACCTGCATTAAGCTCAGAAAGCTATCATAGACACACATGCAAAATGCAGGTAATATTTGATAAGTCACTTTCTAAGCATTAACAGTGGATTACTGTATAGAATAAAGACATACAGTTATTTGAAATTTATCATTTTTCATTCAAAGATGCATCAGCCTAATTTATTGCTATTGTATTATGTTGCTTTATAGTGATTCTTGGTCAATAGAATTTTAACATACCAGATATGCTAGGTAGTTGTGTGATTATGAAATGAAGGAAACACAAAGCAGTAAATATTTAAATTATTTTATTTTTTGCTTTTTAAAATTAGCATCTTTAACACATCCTATTAAAATAAGAAAGCCAATAGAAGCACTTAAATTACAGATTGATTATATCTTTTGCTATAGAATAACTCAAACTGGTAAAGATAATAAATAATAATAAATAAATAAATAAGTAAAATACAAATGGAAAATTTTTAGACTTTAGTCTCTTAAAATGTCTGTGACAAAAATAAAAATTATAATATTTCTAAAACACGGTTATCCTGGTTGAAGATCTTTATTTTCTCTGACATTAAATTAATGCTATCAATGTTAGTAATTTGTAGGTGTAGGTATGCTGATAAGCAATAGAAAAGTCTTTTCCATGTCAGCCGAGCAACATTTGATGTTCACACTCAAAATTCTTTTCAAAATCATGTAAACAATGCTAAAACTTCCTTTCTGATAGCTGTATTTGGTCTATTCAATACTTAGTGAAAGCTGTTGGCTTCAGACTACTAGACATATATACATGTAAGTACTTAATCTTGGTATAACATGCATAAAGAAATTCTAGAGAAGATCACTTAAAAGTTCTTGGCAAATTTTAGGGCTAATTCAGGACAACATGCTGAAGTTCAGCTTTGCAATGACAAATAACTCCATAGGCAAATACCAAGAGACACTATGTTTGTTGTTCCTTGTGAACCCCAGATCAATAGTATCTATTTGCTAGCATTGAAAAAAAAAAAAAAAAATCAAAATGATATTTTGCTAGTCAGATTTTATTTGAGAAGCAGTCTTGATGCTTAACCTACTTAAAAGTTATTGAGGAAAACTCAAGCTGCATGTGGGAGAATGAGCTGTTTTTCTTTGCCATTTAGGTATTAAAAGACACTACAAGATATATTGTGAAACTCTAATAGAGTGTGACCTTTCCCTACATTATTTTCCCAAAGGAAGCATAAAGAATAAGTAGGATGCTTAATTAGAATTTGCATAGAACTATGCTTATATAACATAAATTGTATATTTTATTGAATTCAGAAAGCTGTTAAATTCCCCTCCTCCAATAAAAGTGCAATCTTGAAATATGTATAACCTATTCCCCCCGCAAAAAAAAAAAAAAAAAAAAAAAAAAAGTTTTTAAACAATTGTATGCCATTCACAATGTCATATCTTTCACTAACTGATTAAATTTTGCATTAAAATATAGGGGCTAGAGGCAAGGGTGTTTGTGTTTTCATCCCTGCTATTCTCATTGTTATAAACCTTCCTTTAATTTTAACTACAGTTTGCTTCTGGACAATTTAAACCCTTGTCGTGGTTCCGCTCGAGTGGGCAGCCGAGCTCCACCACAGCCGCTCTCTCACTCCCCCTCCTCAAAGAGGAATGGGGAGAAAATATGTGAAAAGGGCTCAAGGATTGAGATAAGGACGAGAAAATCATGCAATAATTATTGTAACGGGCAAAACAGACTCGGCATAAGGAGATAGTAAGATTTATTGCCTACAACTAACAAGCGAGAGAAGTGAGAAAACAAAGGAAAAAAAAAACAAAAGCACCTTCCCCCCCCATCCACCCTTTTCCACCTCCTCCCCCCGAGCGGCGCAGGGGAACGGGGAATGGGGGTTATGGTCAGTCTACAGCACTTCTTCTCTGCCGCTCCTTCTCGGTCACTCTCGTCCCCTGTGCTGTGGGGTCCCACCCACGGGATGCAGTCCTTGATGAACTGATCCGGCGTGGGCTTCCCACAGGCAGCAGCTCTTCCAGAACTGCTCCAGATATGGGTCCGTACCACGGGGTCCATCCCTCAGGAGAAAACTGCTCCAACCTGGCTCCCCTACGGGCAGCAGCTCCTGCCAGATCACCTGCTCCTGCGTGGGCTCCTCTCCACGGGCTACAGGTCCGGCCCGGAATCTGCTCCGGCAGGGGTCTTCCACAGGCGGCAGCCTCCGTCGGTGCAGGGCCACCTGCTCCACCGTGGTCTCCTCCACGGGCTGCAGCGTGGAACCCTGCTCCACCGTGGTACTCCATGGGCTGCAGGGGGACATCCTGCTTCACCATGGTCCTCACCACAGGCCGCAGGGGACTTCTGCTCCGGCGCCTGGAGCACCTCTCCCCCTCCTTCTACACTGACCTTGGTGCAAGGCTGTTCTCCCACTCCCTTGACTCTCCCGGCTGCTGTGTGGCGCAGCGTTTTTTCCCTGTCTTAAATATGCTCTCACAGAGGTGCAAAACAACATCGCTTATTGGCTCGGATCTGGAAAACAATGGGGCCCTTCCCAAACATGGGGCAGCTTCTAGATCTTTCTCACAGAAACCACCCCTATGGCTCCCTGCTACCAAAACCTTGCCACGTAAACCCACTACAACCCTTCCATTTCTTATTCCACTCTTGTTTGTCAGCTGAAATACCTCTTCTTTTGCAGATGTTACCTTCTCTGTATATACAGATTTCATTTTTATCTTCCCTCAGCCTATGCTTTTTACCAGTCCTGGCTCTTTTTCATCTTCTCATTGCCTGCGTGTTCCTAATATCATCTTTTTACACCTGTTCCAGCTATAATGTACCTTCCTTGAAGTAAAAGACCAGAATGTTCCGACAATTTCATATAATGTCTTCAATACTTACAGCTCTCCAGTATGTCCAAGCAGTGTGTTTTCCACTTCAAAACTATTTAATATTTATGAGCTACTTATCCTTTTATTAGAATCCTTAAGGCAATTTAAAACACCTTCTGTCCACATGCACTGGATTGTCTTATTTATACTCTGAGTTTAGTCCCTGGCTTTCTAGAAGTATTAGGTCAGCTTTCAAGATCAGATAAAATGTAGCCAGGATCCAAGCCCTGAATAAAAGCATACCTTGATCATGCTTTATACTTGGGAAACCTTGTCTAAAAATTAAATAAGACTATGTGAATTTTAGACCGTCTATCATTAGAACTCTCTGCAATACTAAATTATCACTGATTTAATTGGATATCCAAAAAGTATCATGAAATTGCTGTAGGTAGCAAATCATCTTCAGATAGGAGTAGGAGCTGTATACAGGTGTATTCCTTGGTTCCCTGTTTGTTTCCTCAAAGATGAGGAAATTACTCTTACTGGAAATATGCAGCAGATGGCATATTTGGGTGTTAAATAATGAGTTAAATAAAGAATTGAATAAAAGCCCCCAAAACTGTCAGCCTCGAGGTTGTTACAAATTCAGTGTAGTCATGTTTTGTTCAGAGAAGTGATTCTTCTTTCAGTCAACTATTTATTTCCTTCTTCTTTTATGGATTTTTTGTTGTTGTTGATTTGTCTGCTGACTGAATATCACGATCAAGAAGTTTCAGTGCAAGAGGGGGAAGACTTTTCTTTGAGCTACTTAAGAACTTCTGCTGTTCTTTGCTAGTGCTGTTTCATACCACTTAAATGCCATGACATTCCTTGAGGATGGAGCTGGTTTGATGGACCACCTAAGGGACAAAGTGCAAGGGACATTCTCTAACCCAGCTTACTCTGAAGCCTGCACACAAATCTGATGTGGAAGCACACACAGCCATGTGTGTGCCAGAGCCTTAGCCTCAGTGATGTGTATGTGGACTCTCAAAGAAAATTGTGATTGTATGACTCTGTAGTCTCCTCTAAAGGCTATTTGGGGTTAACAGTCATAGAAGAATGCCAATCCAGCAGAAGCCTTGGTGCAGCACACACTGAATGGCTCTCTGAAATAAGAAGAGGAAAGAAAGCACTGTGGGAATAGCAATAAAGAGTGTATTTGTTGTTTTGTCATAACTAGTAAAGAGTTACCTACAAAAGTGAAGCAAAATACAAAAAGATAAATAAGGAGCTCAAAAAACAGGATTAATCCATGGTGGAGATGCATTTAACCTTTACCCACAAAATACATTAAATTAAAAGGGATTTGAAAGAAAACCAACAGAAATTGTGAGTAGTTCTAAAGGTCATAAAAGAAGAAAAAAGCAACTAGAAGAAAAGTGTGGGGGCAAAGAGGGTAATAATATACTTGAAGTAAATCGAGGAAAATAACATATTTCAAACAGCCAGTGGTTAGTGCCAATGCACAGGTCTCTTTTCCCAGTGCTGTGTGGCATCAGCTAGGAAGAAACTAAAGGCATGTAACATAGCCAACAGCCTTAAAGGTCAGGGTCTGAAAAGCAAATTGCATATTCTACTGGAAAGACTGATTAATGCTGTGGTAAACGTAAGCACAAATAGGAACCCATATTTTGATAATGATAGAAGGCAGAGACTGCTTAAAGAAATTCCTGTCAAAGCTGAAGTGCATACAATGTCAGTGTATCCTCATCAGACAGGAGATATCACAGAATCATACCACAGTTAAGGTTCTTTACAAGGTAATCACCTTTGTAGTTGTAACAGTCACATCTTGTTAGTGTTGTTTTGATCCTGAATATTATATTCCTGTACAGCATGGTACTGTTCTTTCTGCAAGTCATTCTCAGGACGCAATAACAAAGTAAAAAATTAGCAAGGTTTATGAAGTTCTGGCATGAATGGACCCTATGATACTTCAGGGATGGTGGGGTAGGAGTCTTTGCTTAATGCCAACATGTCTTGCTTGGTGTTGATCATTGATCAGCACACCCACAGCATCTTCTTTTTGGGGAAAAAAATCATCCCTGTGAAAAAATAATTTGTTGGTACCAGTCATGTCCCAGCCTCATCTCTTGGGGGTGTCTGATTTCTCTAAGTCAGATATCACATATTGCATTATATATTCGGAGAGTCTAGCAACTGTCATTGTAACTAACAGTCATTCCTAGGCAATATTATGTGAATTTCTCAGCTCTCAAAGAACCTGGTGATTTTTCACTGCTGGGAAATCAGTGGCTGCTAAGAAACGGCAAAAGCCAGAACAAAACAAATGATGCACTTCACAGAAATGTTTCCAACCCCTTTGAATGGAGATTCATAATGTTAACTCAGTAATTCTTCTGTACATTAGAATCTTGGCTTATACTCTGTCATCTGGCCAGGAGAAAAAATATCTGTAGGGCAGGATGGAAGGTCTGTGGTTATTTGACTCCTGCAAATCCTTGGCAAAGAGTTGTATGTCTTTTCTTCAAATACAACATTTTAGTCTTTTTTGTCTTACTTATTTCATGATATTTTTTCTCCCTATGGCTCCCTGCTACCAAAACCTTGCCACGTAAACCCATTACAGCTTATGAGTGTTATAATTATATGTTGATGCACACAGACAATCACTTGAAGTACTGTTGTGTTTCACTCCTAAAATCTCATTTGAAACTTCTTCCCTCCTGTGCATGCTGAAGTTTACCTGGTCCAATGCTGTCTGCAACTTTCTGCCAAACAAAGATTCGCAAGACGTTTTCCTGAAGATCAGTTTGATTTCCATGAACTGCTTCCTGATTATGTCCTCTGAGGCTGGTTACAGAGCTTTCAGCTCTTCCTACTTCACCTTTCCAGGAATAACAACATGCTTCAATGTCCAAAAATCTGAGATCACTATAAACCGGAAACCATTTTATGTCAGAAACAATTTCTGTCACAAATCAATTCAGTCTGTACAGAAAGAAGGTTTACACTGTCCATCAGAAATGCATGGCTCCGTGAACAAATCATGTTTCAGCTGAGGCTGTTGGCTTTCCATCACATTCCTCATATCTCTTATTCTCTCTGGATAGCTGGCTTTGACATTTATTATGAGATTTCTCCAGTTTAAGCGGACGTGAAATTTTTTGTTAGGAGTTAAGTGAAAAATATGTCACAGACTATTATCACAGTATCTTCAACAGTATGCAAACCACTAGATGCCTGTATTTAAAAAATAATAATAAAAAAAAAATAGGGGAGAGGGGGAGAGAGTTTTCTCAGAAGCTGATATACAACCTCCAGGATTCTTTTTGCCTTCTTATTCTGTATGGAGTTCAAGCAAGACAGCAAAGAGTAGAAGAGGGCATAACAATTGTGCTAGAGCCCATGTTATCTGTGTTACTTGGGGTACAGTTTCCTAACAGTTTCCTATTTCCCCTTTGTAGGGGGGTGGTTTTGACAATGGTGTAAAGGAAAATAACCTTTCTGCAGAACATGAAGCAGGAAACTATCTGCTCTTTTGGAATTGTTAGTAAATAGACATGCTCTTTGAGTTTCTGTGAAGAAGCATGTCATGTCTTGAAGAGCACAGCTCTTACATGAAAAAAGGCTGAAGTCTATTCTTTACTTTTGGGATGTTTGCCAGGTTTACAGCAGTACAAGGGAGCAGGTAGAAGGGGGATTACCATGATGTCCAAGATGTCCATGTGGTGCTGTGAGGAGCAGAGGCACAAGATGAGATTCCTCTTGCAGTTTGTGTGAGGTAGGGAAGCAAGAGCAGCCAGCAGTACGCCAGAGCTAATTAGCTCATCTGCCTGGGCAGGCCAGTGTGCAACATAGACTTTAAGTATTCTAATGCTTGATTGGAACTTAATTTGTGAATGTTAGAGCTTTTGGCATAAATAAGACAAAAAAAAAATGATGCCAAAGAAAAAAGAAATCAAAGGAAATGATTGCCAGGAAAAAGACTTAACATTGCACTTTTCACCCCAACCTGTTAGATGTTGTTTAGTCACACGGTACATGTTCAGATCAGTTGCCTCCTGTTTGATCCCCAGGTAACATAGGTGCCATATTCAGCCTGTCATATTCCTACTGACCCAGGCTCCTGCCCAGCAATTACACAGGGACAAGGAGAGTGCCATGAGATGATTCTCCTTGACACAGGCTTGCTCTGGCTGAGACTCTCACTTGCAAATGCAGTGGTGCTGTTGCTTCTCTACTGCTTGGATTGCAAAAGTTGGCTTGGGTTTGACCCTCATGCTGGATATATAAGGTCTTTAAAGCATTACAGCTTGGGAATGTTCAGAATAAAGATTCTGACCCTTCTGTTAACTGTCTAGGATTTCTAATTCTGTGTCATTTTTATATGACACTTGTTTGCATTGTCTTTTATTTGCATACTGTATGGCATATTTAAGGTTTTGGTTTTAAGAGGTTTTAATCTAGCTTTTGTATATCCTTGAGTCTCTGGGGCAAGCTTCCTGAACTTCTTTCTCCAAGGCAAGCTCATGCATAGGAACTGGCAGCTGATGTGTCATAATTGCTTCTTGCTCCTTCTTCCTTATTTTGGAATTAAGTGGAGGAGTGTACTGTGTGGGGTGAGGGTGTGGGGTGTGTCTTCTGCACCAAGTTGTGCTGCAGTTATAGAACACTGCAGCAAATGAAGTTTCTCTTCTGAGACATATTTATAGCTGTTCTATCTGCCAGCAATTGCCACCTCAGCATCTGCTCAAGGCCTGTTCTCTGCCAGGCTTGAGGAGGTGGTGGTTACCTCTCTTTGACTTTGTAGATCTGGTACAGTGGAGTTAGACATAGTGTTTAATTTAGACTCATTTGCATCCAACTCATTCAGTGAAGTCCTATGAATTATAAATGAAACTCAGAGCTATTCCAATCTCAGATGACTCACATTTTGGCCAGTTTTTGGGTAGTATAACATGTGGAGGTTGCCTACAGCAATAATTCACTTTCTGCACTAAAAAGAAATGAAGAAAAATAGAAGGACAAAAACACAATTGGGTAAACACACAAAGTTTTAATACTAGCTTCTCTTCTAAAAACATTCCTTTCTGTAGTTGTTCTGTACAAACTAAAACATCACAGATAAAAATCTTAATTTAATTCAGCACAGCAAAATGCAAATTAGTTCAGAGGCCATAGAAAGGATCTGATATGTCCCATCTTCCTATTTTTTAACAGTATTTTATGTTTATTTAGTTTCCTTTTTACTGACATTTATTCCAAAAATGGTTCTTCCCATGATTCCCCAAGAATTCCAGCTCTGTTTTCTTTCCAAAGCACTACTTTGGGATTTGACATGTATGCTTTGGATGGAGGTGGACTTTGGGTGGAGAAAGATGATGAAAGGTCAAGAGAAGTTTAAGGGGAAAACAGCCTTGCTAAACACTTCGGTATTCATGGAGTTTGGCAACATTGAACTAACCACTGAGACCTAAGCCTTGTATCTCATTTCTGTGGGCATAAATGAGGAATTATTTTTGGCACTCTGTGGATTTAATGGCTGTTCCAGTCTTTCTTTAGAAAATACTTCAAAGACATTAATTAAACCTTTTTTCTCTTATTGTTTGCATGCTGGTCTTTGAGCTCACTCATACATCTGAACCACCATAAAATTAACCTCCATAAAAAAATATTGATGATACTTTATGAAGTGATGGGTAATTCTCATGATGCTTTCTTACCAAGCTGTCAGTTCCATTCCTCATTACCTTGTAAATGGCAGCCAGTAAACAACAGGTCCTCTATGTGATTAGGCTGCACTCCCACATACTCACTGATTACACCAGTGATTAGCACAGCTTGAAAACTGTAAGATACTTTGACAACTCCCTAGAAAGCAACAATTTAGTTGAAACCTGGCTCATCTCAAGGTAGCCACCAGCAGTACTGACTTTGCATTAGGTCTTACAGGAGGTCATTATCTTTTACAGCAGAGGAAGGTGGCAAGAACAACTTATTCTCTCTTTTGAGCCTCTCCACTGCCTCTGCAATGCTCTTCTGGGGCAAAAGCATTCACGTGCACTTTGCTGCACAAAGGTCTCACATAAAACCTGGCAGAGACAGAGGAGCAAGAGAGCCATGGAGGTTTTCCTTCAATTCCTGCTAAGCAAGGTCCAGATGAATAAAGGCAATGTACTGGCTATAAATGACAATCCAGAAGTTTCAGGACAATGCCAAAGAGAAGCATGATGCTGAAGTGGACAGAAACTGAAGAGAAAATCAATGATCAATTTGAATATGGAAAATTCTAATTAGGAACTTTTTTTTTTTTTTTTTTTATCCATGAGTTAAATGCCAGAAGAGGATGCCCAAAAAGGTTGTGAAATCTCCATCCTTGGAGGCAAGTCCTCAAGGAACCCTACCTAATTAGACATGTTTTGAGAAGAGGGTTATATTAAGTGCCCTCTGGATGTTCCTTCCAACCTAGACTTTGATTCTAAGATTCTATTTCATAGAGATAAAAATGTGGGAAAAAAACACTTACACACTTGTTGACTATGGGTAAAAGTAAAATATTTGTTCAGAGAGACATAATTCCAGAAATATCATGTCTTATTATTTGATTAAGATCCTCAGGTTTTAATATGTCTTTGCCATTTTCATTGGCTTAAAGGTTGCTGGAAGAAACTATTTGCCAACACACCTGGACAAATTTTGAGCTTTTATTACTGAGTGGATGCATGTGTGTTGTTAGAAAAGCACAACACTCATATCTCTTTCTTTTCTACTTCAGTATTTTTCTGACAGTTCTATCTCTCTGCTCTACGCTAGGTCTTTTTCCAGGCCCCTGGCTGAGTTTCCCCCCATGCAAATGCTCCATGGAGTCACTCCATTGGGGATCTCACTTCACACCTCTGACTTCTTACTCCTGTTTCTATGAAATTTGCCCACTTTTTTGCATGACGTTCACAAAGCTCATTTGAATTTTGCTGGGAAGCACAGAAAGGCTGCACTAGCCAGGATTATTGAATATAGGTTTAGTGCTTATCCTTTCTCTGTTCAAATTACTAATTGTAATTGTGGGTTAAACTATCCCTATCTAAAAATGGGTAAACCTTGGCTTAGAAATATGGGTTTGGAAATTTCATATAAGGCAATTTCCTACTCTTGTTGAAAAACATTGACATGTGAATAACAACAACAACAAAAGTATAATTTCTGAGTTAAAAGTGAAGAAACTGTAAACTTAGACCTGTGACTATCTCTGTGCAGGCCTAACATTGCCTTGAGAAGCCTAGCTCTGTGCTGTGCTCAGGGTTTTTTTTTACTCTGACACAATGATACGTGTTGGAGTTATTATAGTCTTGACCATACAGATTGTGGTTACTTGGATGATCTAAACTTTTCACGTACCTAGGCAACTAGAATATTGATTTGATATAGGCATTACCAATGTTTGGCTTTAAAACAGCCTTTATCAAAGTGCAAAATGAGGCACATTTTAATCTTATTAACTGAGACCTGTTTTTAAATTGGACAGTCAAGGGAGACAAAGTCTGTATGGGAAAACAGTTTGAAATTGCAATATTTAATCACTGTAATACCTGAAAATCAAAGAAAACTTAGAAGGAGTGATCTTTATTTCATACACATACATGCATCGCTAACCAGCTGTACTAACAGATAGTGTGCCAGCAGCAAACTGTCAAATTAGATGGGGCTAATTAAACCTTATTACTTTGTTAGGCATGGCTCGTTGAATGGCCACTGTGACTGTTTGCAGAAATTTGCCAATTACAGCCCTAATGAAACAAAAACATGAGACTAGAGTATTCTCTAAAATCAATTACAAAATTCAACATGGTTGTCTCCCAAAGAAGTATAAACATGATACATCAGATAAGAGCAACATGCAAGCTGTGTTTATATTAGAGCTAAGAGACAAATAGTATTTCTTCAGCAAATGTGCTAAAGAGAAAAATGGAGCAAGCAAGCCAATGAGACATTTTAGTGCATGCAGAAATTGATCCAGTGTTTGCATGCCTGATGTAAAAATTTAAGCTGCTGTTGTAAAAAAAATATATATTTTTTAAAGTCAATCATTACTACCCTAATAAAAGGAGAAATTACATATAGCTAACACCAATAAGACCTTTCTATAGTTGAACTTTCCACTATTGTAACTGTAGTTTTCAAATTTGGATCTTTAGAATTATACACTTTAAGCCACAGCAGGGCTCGTGGTTAAAAACATGAATTGGCCCACAGATAAGGTGCTTGGCACCTTAGCATTTCTTTCAGGCATCTGCCAAGTCTAAGCATGAAGTACAGATGAAGACATTTTTGTTTTGGCTTATAAACATAGATACAGAAACTCTGTTTCCAGCCATTCCAGTATAATAATTTTGCCTTCTACATGACAGAGATAACTAGAAATATTTCAGTTTTTATAAATATCAGTTTTTCTTTGAATCCATAAATTCTATACATGGTTTAATGAATGAAAGAAAATGAAATTATATACCTTCTTTACTGAGATTTTAGAGACAAAGTATTATCTCTGAAGCTTTTCAATGTCAAAATTGTAATACAACATTTTGTCTCATCTCTTTATAATAGAGTTTTGTTTCTCAGTGTGCTTCTCTGTTTGAGAGTGATTTTTGGATAGGTATCTGTTAAGAGAAAACTGAAGTAAATTTTGAATGCATTTTAAAACTATGAAATATGAAATTCAGTATCCTGCAGACATGATTTTAAGGGCAGTCAGGAACTGAATTCCTGCTGTATTATGTTTGATTGACATACAAATCCCAGTTCTACCTGGACACAGTAAGAATCATAAATCTAAGTTCCTTCTGGATAATTTGACAATCACATTTAACAATCACATTCATAATCTGTAATTGCCATAGTCAGTTTTTGAAATTCAAGTTCTGCAAGTTATTATATTAAAGACTCATTCAATTAGCAATCTCCTGATTTAGAGATCTCATTAATCTCCAGCTACAGCATAAATGAACATGCAGGCTCTGTCAAACAGGATAACATGGATAAGACAAATATTTTTAGGAAAAGAAAAGCAGGGAAGATTTTTAAATGAATCATCACCAGGTTGAGTGTGGTATATCTTCCATGAATCCTCCTTCCCTTCCGAAGGACTGCAGACTTGAAGGACAGGGGCAGGCAGACCTTTTAGTTCTGTTCTAAGAATCAAAATTAATGGAAAAATCTGACTACAACCATGTATACAAGACATAGTCCAGGTAGGTTCTTCAGTGTAACACTGAATCCTGCTCCAGGGTCCCCCTCAGTAATCCCACATTGGCTGAATACTTTCAGCAAATCTCCAGTTTGGTGTTGGGGTAAGTGTTGGTAAACTATGGCAATGTGTATACTGTCTTTGTGGACAGAACATGAAGACAGCCTTGACCCCTTTAGCCAGCTGATGGAAAGTGGCTCATATTCATACTAGATATGTGATATGAATGTTATAGATCTTCTGGAGTAGGGTGGCTGTGTCTGCTCTACAGGCCCTCGCTCCTAGTCCTCCTTGGCAAAGGAAGACATTTTGCTGCCTTGAGACATCATTTTTGTTTGTTTGTTTGTTTGTTTTTCTTTTCTTTCTGTGTCCAAAATAACAGGAGAGTTGTGTAACAGCCTGAGGAAATGTTTATATAGAGTGGTTCTGGGAGTGGACATTGAATTCAGCAGGGTGTAGCTTGGGCTGCCAGAGGTTGCAAGGCTTGCTGGGCTTTTGCTGATGAAGGGAACTAGGTAGCTTGTATTAGAGCTGCTTGGAGTATGTGTGAATGGCTTGAATGTGAATACAGTCATATGGTCAGGAATGAACTAAGATATAAATCTAAGTGTCTTTGTAGGCACATTTTGCAGGTTCACTCTCACCACATATGGGCCCCTCTAGTGGACCAGCTGCTGGCTTGCAGAACTCTTGCTGACCTCCTTGTACAAGAGACTTCAAGCCAGCATCTCATGAAAACAGTGGTAACTGAAGCAGAAAAGCAGATTTTAAAAGTTTCAAAACCAATCCATGTTGATTTTCAACAAGAGAATAATACAGATGAATGCCTGAACAGGCAAAATATTTGCATTTGTGTCTCTGACAGTTTACTCACAGTACTGATGCTTGGTTGGGTTTACTTTGGTCATACAAGGAACCCAGAATTACTCCCAGCCCTTGTATACAACTCTTCTCTACAGCACTGAGTCTCTTTCCTTCTATCTTCTTTTTCAGCTGGCTGTGTTGTTGCACAGGTTTCCTGCTTGGGAAACTCTAAGTTTAACACAAAGAGGTGTGAAGATCTGTACCACAGCCCATTTCATTCTGGACACTGCACATTTCAAAGCACTGCTGTCTTCCATGCACTACTGTAAAGCATGTTTGCACTGAGTGAGACTCCTCAGTCTTAGAACCTTTGTAAAGGTGGTGTAAACTGTGCATGGCCCACTGAGTTCAGCCTCACTGTAAAAGTAACTCACCTATTCCCTCACCCAGATTTTTTTTTTTTCAGTTGCACTCCAACCAGCAAAAAAATTAAGTAAATTCCTTTGTATTTGTGCACAAGAATCTTTAGTCACTGACTTCTAGCAACTTCTCCAGGATGTTGCCACAGTATAATGACTCACCTTCACTTCCTGATAGACTCAACAAGAGGATGCATCTACATCTTCCAAGAACGTCCTTCTCTGGCACCTACAACCTAGAGACATTCCTCCAGGGGCTGGGTGTTACTAAGCTATTCTCCAACCATTCTGATCCACCAGAAATCACAAAGAAACACAAACTGAAGGTTTCAAAAGTAAGTTTGTTAAGAAAGGAATGGGATAGTATGGACCTGAAAACCTTGACCAAGAAAAGGTTTAAGAAGGCTCCCCATAGTCAGCAAAGTTAGTTGCTTTTAAACTACCTTTAATCACTTTTGCTACTCAAAAGATTAGGTTGAAGAATAAAGAAGTAAATCAGATAGATGTTTATACTGGAGATACTTCTCTCATTAAGCTGATGTGTCTCATTAGACTTCCAGCATCCAGGTACACTAACCTTTGTCTTACCTATAGGACTTCCAAGTACCAAAGCTGTGTTAAACAGCTTTAGAAGCTGCTAAGAAAGCTACATGTTCTTTCCCCATGGAGAAGAAACAACCTTTAGGACTACACTGTTTCAATATTCCATAATGTGCTTATTCTTCAAGGTGTAGTTGTACCACAGACCAATTTCATCTTGAGTAGTAGTGAAAAATAGTGGATTTCAGATTTCTTTTGTGTGGAATTAGTGACCTGTCTGTTTAATTCATACAACTCTGTCATCTGTCTGTGCAATATTTTCAGCCACAGGTAATGATCCTAACAAACCCAAAGGGATGTATTATTTTTTCAATGGCTTTTCATTAATCTTTTCTCTGGGGGGGGGGGGGGGGGGGGTGGAGTTCAGGTTTTTTTTGTTTGTTTGCTTGTTTGTTTTTCTTTCTTTCTTTCTTTCTTTCTTTCTTTCTTTCTTTCTTTCTTTCTTTCTTTCTTTCTTTCTTTCTTTCTTTCTTTTTTTTTTTTTCTGACAGCCAGGGTTTCTACATATTTATTTGCATCATGGATCTTTATCCACTGTTGAAATTGAAATGGTTACTTTCATCCCATAGAGCCTGTCCACAAAACCCTACCGAATATGTATCAGAATATCACTTTGTCTACAGAAGTTATTTCTATGGAAGTGGCTCTCACTTCTGCTTGTTCAGTCATTAAATTCATCTGTCCTTTCCTCTCATTGATTGGTGATCAGCATACCCACAACATCCTCTTCGTGTAAAAACTACAAATCCTGCTGATGACTAAACAGTCAGAGGTTGTTTCTGCTCTAAACACTAGTCCTACTAATAGGTAGATTTCCATGTGCTGATATATTCATCAAAAATGTATTTTACATGCCCAGGAAAATAGTTGATTTGGACTGTTATAACTTCTGGTCTGCAAACTATCCCTTATTTCTCCACTTGCCAGAGAAAAGAATAAACAGAAGATATTGTTACAGCCTCTCTGGGGGGGGGCAGTTTGTTGAGCCATTTTTAGCTGGCTATTTTTAGCTGGTATCCTGAAAGCAAGATACGCACAACTTAAAAGTATGATGCAACAATTTATTAGTTATAACAGACAAAATATACTTAAGAATTAGCAAGCTCTCAGGCAAAACATCTGTATTCTACTCCCAGATTCTGACCAAAATTCAGGCAGGGGAGGATCAGATTCTGCAGCTCCCAGGTGTGGCAAAGCATCATCTGCCAGCTCCATCAACACTGATGACAGTGTCACTTCCCCTGATGACCCAGCGATTCCTGGGTGACTAGCCCTTGACTAACCCGACTAGCCTTACTATTTTGTTTTCTTTGTTTTTTTTTCCTTTAGGAGATTAAACCTTTCCATACTGATGTTTTCTTGTTGAATCCCAGCAGTACTGCCAATCTCTGTCAATAGTTTTTATCTGTATCTGTAGTTAAAGTGCAGTCATTCGTTCTAGTAACAGGCAAATGGAAAGCTGTGTTTAGCAGTATTGTCCCTGTTTCTGCCATTCCTGTAATGCTTATTCCTGTTCAGACGAGAACCACCTTTTAGAAAACAAAAACAACCCGACTCCCCCCAAAAACACACACACACACACAAAATAAAAATAAAAATAAAAATAAAAAATTGAAACCCATTTCAGCCTCTGAGAATTACATAGAAGAATACATCCTGTACAAGATAGTTTATATCCATCTATTCATCAGACGATATTGGCCAACAATACTAAGGATGCTGAATCTGTATGAATGAAAAATAAAATGCCCATTTTGAAGAGAGCAGAGCAATTGGCTAGAAAAATTAGTCACACACATTTGCTTCATTAACTAGCCTCACACAAGTTATTGAGCTTTCTGTAGCAGTTGCTGCCTGAAAGCAGGCCTATGTGGTATTACACAGCACGTGTGATGCCAATATGAGTCTGTGTGAGGCAGCTCCATTTCTGAAAGGATCATGAGGGCATCACTGGGAACTCTGAGAAGAAGCCAAGGGTGCTTGTGTCCGCCAGGAAAGTGCAGTTACAGGAGGTGGTAGTTTCTCACAGGCTGTCACTACTTCTAAAGAGCACCATCAGCTACTTTTCAACCAGGGGTGCTCTGTGCTTTGGATACCAGCTGGCTGATCAGGGAGGATCAGAAGTTCCTGCAGCAGGTGGTAGGGTGGAGCCCATATAAGTGCTGAGATGCCACTAATGCAAGACTGTAAGCTCTCAGCTATGCTGCTCAAGGGGCAGGTGGAGTTTGGGAAGTGGGGACTCCCAAGGGTGGTGGAGGCTTGTGACTTCTTATGACTTCTGACACCAGGAGGGTAGCTCCTACAGAAAAGGTCAGTGTCCTGGTAGCAGCTGTGGGGTAGGGAAATGTATCCAGTAAGGCAACCAAGCTGGCTGCTTATAAAGCAGTACTGTTATTCCTCATGTATTTTTCCCACTTATTTTTGTGGGGGCTAGAAGGACTTCTTTCTCTCCTTTACTGATGTCCTTCAGATCCAACAACTGTTCTGTGTCCTTTGTTCTATGTAGTGCCTCTGCTGTGTGCAAGTCAGCATCTCACTATGCTATCTCTTAAAGAAATGAAATTCCTCTTTATTATTCAGACCTGTACGTACCTTAAGTTTCCCTCTGTCTCACTTCTCAGTATTGTCTCTGCTTTTGACTAGCCTGACTCAGAGGACTGCCAGATATTCTGGTTTTCCACTGTTGAAAAGTAAATGATGTCAGGTACAAGTAGCATTTCATTGTCACCTAAACTTTGCACACAATAAACAGCTAATCTAGTCAGGAATTCACAAAGTAAACTAACATATCTTTTCATATATGCAGGTTATGTGAAAATTCTGTATAGCTTTTTATTGTCATACACTTCAAAAGCACTAAGATTTAGGATTTATTCTATGTTGTTTTGTGTCTGTATCTGAAGACACACCCTTCAAGAAAAGGATACAGCTTAGCATGGACCTTCCCTCAAACCCCGAGAGGGAGAGGAGAACGCGGATGTGTGCTTCGTTTCTCTCCCTCTCTGAATGTTTGGGGAACAATCACTAGGAAGAAGTTCCACGTTCCTTCACTCTGACAGCAGGATTCTGAAGCCCTGCATGCAAGACCTTTGACAGAAGGTATTCTCTCAAAATACCAGTGCATATAGGAAACATAGCTGAGCTTGCTCTGTAACTGGAGGCTGAGCTAGCATGCAAGCAAATCCAGTGTTTCAAGCATGCTAGATGCCTCTCTTCAGAAGTAGCTTACAGCTGCTGTCCAAAGAATAACTACATGAGGTGAAACACGGTATACTAGGACACTTCTGTTTTTCCCGAAGACTTGTTGGTTAAAGACAATATGAAAAGAAAAAAAATAACTTACTCATACTAATCAATTCTCAGTGAGTTTTTCCTCTGTGACATTATGCAGCTGCTAATAGAAGCTGTGTCAACCTTTAGTATTTGCAATGCCTTTTAGCAAAGAGCTCCACTGTTTAACATCTGGATGAAAATCTGGTTATTTTGAACATGGTATGTTTGTTTCATTAGATGCTTTTCAGATTTGTGCTCAAAGATACTGCTTTGTCATCCACTATTCATTTTTGCTCATCAGTCATGTACTATTCATTTTTGCTCATCGGTTGTTTTTTGTTTTTTTTTTTAGTAATTTCAAGTCTTTGGTCTTCCTTGTTATCCTTCTATATAAATCTTCCAATTCTATGAAATTCTTCCTGAAACTTTGAGTAAGAACTTCATGCAATCTTCAGGATGTAAACACATCCTGCAGCTGTACAGAGGCATACTGATACACGTTTTGTTCCATATTTCTTATTTGTAAGTAATTCTTAGTATTGAATTTGCTTTTTTAACCACAGTTGAACAGCAATCTCACCTTTTCAAAGTATAAATATGATACTTTTCTAGAGTTTTCTAGAGCAATGAAATGACTATATAATTGTTCACATCCCCCAACACTGGTGTTTTTCATCTTTTGCTGACATGTATATATAGACATGCTGACAAGATATAGGCATGTTAATTCCAGTATTCTCTGGGTTACTAATCATTCTTTTTGTACTTCAACAAAAATGTTATCGTTGGGAAACAAGGAAAGTATCTATGTGAAGGAACCACGTATAGATATTGCTTACACAAAAACCTATGACTTTGTGTCAAACTTGGCTTATGAGCATAAGTAGAAAAGGTGGAAGGTCATGATTTAACAAGATGAAATATTGGGAAGACTTGTTTCATAAAGATAATGAATATCTTCTAGAAGAAGGTGCCAGCTTTATCTCTGGCTGTATAACCAAGGTTAAACATAGAGGTGATATTGTAATACTATCTTCACATTGTCTTTGGTTTCTGGAATGGAAAAATGATAGTAAAATGAGTGTGCCTAAGAAAAATGAACAAACTTATCTGGGGGGAAGGGGTAGCACAGCTCATGGAGACAAGGGGAGAGTGAAGGAGCATAGTCTATTTGAGGTAAAAGTTTTTTCCTTTAGCAGAAAGAACTTCAGAGACTTTTAATATGTTCAGAAGAGAGAAAGCAGTGTACTACCTGGAAGTCTTTCAACCCACAAGGGCAGAATATTAAGTTCTTAACACACTGCCATAGCTGCAATTAGAGTCTAGAGATGCTCAGATATGGCCTACAGATTGATATTTAGTGGAGGTTTATTAAACACAGGAAGGAATACCACAAGACACTTGTTCATCTGTTATATTATTTCAAGATTGACAGTCAATCTGTGTTAGTTTAATTTCAGAATATATGAGGGTCTGTTATAGGAACTACTGAATGAAATTCTAAAGATATTTTTCTTTAAGAGCTCTGGTGAGCTTGTTGCAAATGTGGTCCAGCATGTAAAAGTGATAAGGAATAATAAACTATACAATACTCACTATCGTTGTAACTTGTCTTTGTTCTTTCTCATCAGAAATGTGTTGGGTACTGGTGCTCTTTAAAGCCAGTGCTCTGAATATTGGATTGTTTATCTACTCAGTCCAATTCTATTGCGCTTGTATAATGTATTATGTTTGTTTGGTCACAGTAGGTGCACTTAAATATTGGGAT
This sequence comes from Aythya marila, assembly GCF_965140915.1. Classification (NCBI taxonomy): domain Eukaryota; kingdom Metazoa; phylum Chordata; class Aves; order Anseriformes; family Anatidae; genus Aythya; species Aythya marila. The sequence continues at coordinate 15,472,020 of NC_139046.1, forward strand.
TGGTAAGATCTACAGAAACATTTAAAACTGTTCTGCTGAAAGAAAGAAATGCTGAAAATGAAGTTTAGCTTTGGAAATTATTAGAACCTGTTACCTGAAAAATTTGACCAGTAAAGAGCTATGTAATTTCTGTATTTTTCTTAAGAAATGAGTTTCTGGTGAGACTAGGTATTTAACAAAGAGGAGATTTATAACAGTAGTAGGGTCTTTAATCCAGTACAAAAAGAGACAGGTCTAGGGGATGTAAATTGAGTCTAGGCAGTACTTGGTAGGAAACACAAGATGATTATGCCACTATGAAAGTAGGTTGCCATTGGAATAATATATGACTACAACATTCTAATACAACAACAAAAAAAAGATAATCTAGTAAGGAAATAACATAAAGGAAAATATCTTAATTCTACTAGAATGTTTCTTGTAACTTAAGCAGCTGACATCAAGGTTTGGATGTGTAACAGGGTGGGGAAAACAAGGGCAATGCCCTCAAGTGAGAGTCCCATGACAACTGTCAGTGGCTCTAGGAGGATGTGTATATGATCAGATACTCAAAGAAGTTACCTTAAGCAGAGTCCAGTAGGCTGGGTAGCATGGCTGATAACAAGAGGTGTTCCCCAAAGCTCCCTTGCCCTGCCCCTGGCTGTCAGAGCTTAGTGCTGGGCAGAATTCACATCTTCGGAAGAAGGGTAATCTCTGTCTCAGGTACTGCATAGAAAAAAGCAGCTGCCTTTGGCACCAAATCTCATTTTAATTAATACTTGTTTAGGTGTTGCTTACTGTTTGGGACATAACATTCCGCTTTACTGACTGGCTTGGTCTGATGGCCTTCGCTCTGTTTGGAGTAGAGATGTGGACACATGAATATGATAGCCAAGAAAATTAGCTTCATCAGCATTTAGCTTTGTCCTTCTAGATAATCTATATTTGAGGCTATGTAATGTTTAACAGAGGAAAACAGCAGTGTGAGTAAAGCAGCCAGGAACAACACAACCTGTATGAGTGCAGAACCCTTCTGAATGCAATGTAAGTACCCAGATATCTTTACCTTAAATATTTTGGTGCAGCTATATGGCATTTAGCTAGTGAGTCATGAAGCACATCTGCTTTCAAGGGTGAGACCTGGTTTCTAAGCACTCAAATAACAGCAGAATTTAATTTCAAGAAATATTGAATAGCAACTTGTAGGGGTATATTATAGCAGTTCCACAAGTATAACTCTGTTCTGAATATTTATCCAAAATAGTTCTTTCACATCTAGAATAAACCTGCTTCATTAACAAAAGAGAAAATAATCTTACTTCCCAACGGTCAGTCTAGTTTGTTATCTTTAGTGAGACTCCCTAAAGCTTACAATGAACCAAAACTCTGGCGGCCATAAGTCCTGATTTACTCAGATCTCACAGTAAATCTGCAGAAGGACAATCTGTGTCCTTTTCACCCAAATCTGAGTGGACAGAATGCTGATGCAGGTTGGTTGAAATCCGAAGGAAAATCCCTCCTGCTTTTACTGAGCCTGTGTTTCTGGGTGCCTTAGCCACCAGTTGTAAGGTGATCATGTAACTCATGCAATCTTCTTCCCAAAAGCTATTCCACTTTAAGTAAGATACTAGATGAAGTCTGTTTGGAGTTGCTTTTCTAGTCTTTAGTACAAATTTTAACTGGAATAGCTCTCGTCTCTTATTTGATAAAGTCAACTTTCTAGACACTATGAAGGACACTACAAAGCATACCTGCAGGTTCTTAGTCTAATAGGTAAGAATAGAAGTCATCAGCAAACAAAAAATGACTGCAGTTGTCAGAAATAACAAAGATACCACAACCCAGACTCTTTCCTGAATGACTCTAGCTGAGGTATTATGTGCCTCATGGAAACAGCCTCATGCTATACAAAGTTTGGAGAGACAGGAGGGGCCAATCCCAGTGCAGTGGCCTCACCCTCTGGCTGTGCTGGGGCTGTACAAACAGGGAAAGCCATCTGAAAGGTATGTGCATGTGGAATGGTAATTTAATATACTAAAATAAAGCAACGTGTTCTGATCTAACCAGGTATTGAAGCAGAAAAAGTTACTTGCTCCCTTGTAATTACTCACTTTTTATGTTAAAATGAGGCAGGATTGGGGGTGAAGGGGAGATGACACATGACTTTTGGCTGTTGCAGTCTTGTATTTTTTTCCATTGACATAGCTTGCTGATTTGACATAAATATCATTCAGGCACTAATATGATAATTCTCAATTCTTTGAGGTAAACATAGAAGTAAGAGTAGCTCCCAATGTGTTACCTCACCATAAAATGGAGATGAAAAAACAACCAACCTTTTAATTTCTCTTCCTCTGATTTTTCTTTAATACTCCTGTGCTTTTCTCTCCACAAGCTTCCAGTAACAAAGGACTCCTGCAGCTGGAGGAAAGCAGAACTGAAGTGGGCAGTACTGGATAGGAATTACATCTACGATCAGAAGCAGCAGCATTTCAAAACACTGCCATAGAAAAGGTGAAGATCAGGAGATTAATGCCAATTAACAAATAGCTGTTGAAGGTAGTAGCAGAGAGAAATAAAAGATGAGATGTTGACTGACTGTTCTACAGGATCTGAAACCATTTCTCTTTGTCTCCTCAGTAACTGCAAAGGATGATGAAGGCCACCCTCGCAGTATCCTTTCTGGTGGCTGTGCTTTACCCTGCTGTTCACAGCATGATCCAGCCTGACCACCGTGATGATGAGCCCCAGGCAACTCACCTCCAGGAGCGGCATTCCCATGAGGGAGATCCTCTTGGGTTCTGCCAACGGATAGTCCCCAGCAACACGGACTTTGCCTTCAGGTTTTACAGGCAAGCGTCTGCCCAGTCACCTGGCAAGAACATTTTCTTCTCCCCAGTCAGTGTGTCTGCTGCCTTTGCCCTGCTGGCCCTGGGCTCCAGAGCTGCAAGCCGGGTTCAGGTGCTGGAGGGGCTGGCCTTTAATCTCACCAGCACCCGGGAGGAGGAGATACATGATGGCTTTCGTCATCTCCTCTCCTTGCTGAACCGTCCTGGCAGTCAGGTGCAGCTGAGCATGGGGAACACCCTGTTCATAGATGAACACTTGAAGCCACTGAAAACATTTCTGAAGGATATCCAAAAAACATACAAGGGAAAAATTATTTCTAGTAACTTCCAGAATTCAACTGAAGCTAAAAAAGTGATCAATGATCACATAAAGAACCAAACTCATGGGAAGATAAATCAAATACTTACAGACCTTGATCCAAACTCTCTAATGGTACTTGTTAATTATATTTATTTCAAAGGTAAGTTATACAGATGTTACTGCAATACTTCAGTTTGGCCTGGACTGAACCAAATATCCCAAATTAATTCTGAATTATTCTTAAAAGAAAGGACAGTGTTAAGATTAGGCTATTATAAGAAACATTGAAAGTTCTCATTCGTTGAAGCTTTCTAAATCTAATTTTTTTCTAAGCTTGCAGACACAAAAGTTCACTCTGCAATTTTCAAGTTTTATGGAAATGTCAGACTGCAAGAGATTTATGCAATTATAAATTTTTCTACCAGACTTCCTAGACTTTCTACTTATTTCAAAAATTATTCTGCAATTTTTTTACATGCTGTATGAAGTAGAAAAACAAAATCCAAGGAAGTTATCAAAAATTGCCATACACTTTAATTTACAGTCCATATCTGTTTGATGTGTACATACCTATGTAGTTGGGCTCTAAATGACAGCTTGTCATCCCATTTTACTTATAGATAGATACACATACATACACCAAGAGGTACTTGAGAATGTACTGATTTGTCAATGATTAAATTACTCTTAAACATTATGTCAATTTATAGCAGCATGCAGGACATAAATTGAATTTACCACCCAGAAGGCAATGTTAGAAAATAGAAGAGCATTCAGTAAAATAGATTTTACTTCATGTACTCTGTTAAATCTAGGTACCCTAGTCTCAAGTGCACTAGCCTGAGGTTTTTCTTTATGATGGGACAGACAAAAGATCAAACTTAGAAAATAACCATGGTACAACAATGTTTACATTTTATTACTTATTTTTCAATTTTAGTTCTATTCAGTACTTAAAAAAACAACAAAACAACTACAGAATGGGAAATTGTGATAAATTGTGATCCCTGCATTGGAGATTAAAGCCCTGGAAACTCACTTTGCTTACTGTAGTGGAGTTATGATCAACTATCAACATATCATGATATGGCCCAAAAGTTCAGGTTCTTGCATATAAGCTTTTCCTTTGTGTTACAAGATGAAGAACAGATGAAAAAGCATGGAAGGAGATTAATGTACTACCTTTTAAAAAGGAAAAAAGTAGTCATCTGCTGTGGAACTTGCTTTACAAGCAAAATTATTGTAAAGAAACTCATTAGTTTCTTGTCAACCATCACTTTTCTCAAATAAAAGTTTATGATGAAGTTACTGTATTTAATTTATTTGACTTAGGAAAGGTATTGTATGAGTCCATATGAACTTTAACCTGGGATATTTGACTGTTGAACACATTACGGCAAAGGTCTTGAATGAATTTTGAATACCTCTGATCTTTGAGTATGAGTGTAAATCTTCATATATGGATTTATCTGTTGTAAATTAGTCTGGACTATACTAATATATCCTACTTAGAATACAATTACATGTTTATTTTTTCTCTCTTGGTTTTAAGCCTACTGGGAAAATCCTTTCAATGTGAAGGGGACTCGCAAGGATTATTTCTATGTGAATGCAAAGACCTCAGTTGAAGTGAAGATGATGACTCGAGATAGCTTTTATAAAATGTATTCTGACAAGATGCTGTCTTGCAAGGTGGTGCAGATTCCTTACAAGGGAGATGTTGCAGCATTGTTTGTCCTGCCTAATGAAGGAAAAATGAAATGGTTGGAAAATGCCTTGACAAAAGAAACTGTGTCTAAATGGGAAAGATTACTTGAAAGACGGTAAATTCTAATTTGATGCTTCACAGTAGTCAGAATCCAAAGTCTAAATACTATAATCAAGTTTTATAGTTATTAATTCAAGTGCTCATTGAAGAATTATGTATGGGACAGATATAAAGGAACAGGTCAAATGACTTTGATTTGGTATGCTTAGCAACAATTGGAATCAGCATAGCCTTTTGATGAGGGAAGAGCTCTGTGACCTGGGAAATTCACCTTCTTCATGCATTTGTAGTTAATCTTAAGTTTCTCCACTTCTTTTCTCTCAAATCCAATGTGTTAATATCAGTAACATAGCAATATAACAGCAATAAGATCCCTCAGGGAACGGGGTGTGATTTACAAAAGAAAAACCTTCAGGGCTAGAAAATTAATGCAAATGCATCCACTAACATGCTGGCACCACTGCTGCTTGTTGTCCATTCAAGTGGTGGTTGTGGGATTAAAAAAAAATCCCATCTTTCTCCTACCACATTTTCCTATTCTCCAGACCATTGTCTTGCTATCTTGTATAAATCTGAAGACTGGCTTCTTAGCACAAAAGAATAACCAGCAAGTTGGGAGAATTCAAGATATACTTTGGTTGCAATAACTACCATAATTTTCTTTTGAATTAACAGGAGGGTAGAAGTGTATATTCCAAAGCTATCTATTTCTGGTACCTATGACTTAAAGAAAATGTTCATGAATCTGGGTGTAACAGATGTGTTTTCTGACTGGGCTGATCTGTCTGGAATAACAGGAAAGCCTGATCTGAAGATTTCAAGAGTAAGTCTATCAACAGAAATGATGGTCTGTGGATTCCTTGATAACCATTTATCTTTAAGTCATGTTGTGAAATGTTTCTTATCACTGGAAATGGTTGGCATTTTGTGAACTAGAACACTTTAGCTAGTACAGTAAGTTCTCTGAGATTTGTACAAGATCTGGAGATAAGAGTACTGTCTTCCTTCTGACAGGCTGAGACTCGTGGCCAAGCTTGGAAGGGGTATATCACTTGTCCCAGGAACAAAATACAGCCTAGCTTCTGCATGTGAAAGGAGCCTCCATGGATACCTGTTGGGGGTGCTTTGCATGAATTTACTTAGCAGGAAAAATAACCCTTATTTATAATGTGTGCATTCTCTAATTTAAAGGATTTTAAAACCTTTTCCATAGAAGACAATGACAAGTGCTAATCACATAAGATGGACCAGATTTGAGGAAAGCATCCCACTTCCTGGGAGGAAAAGATAATGTGAAGAGATGTAATTACTGCTTTCATAATGGCTGTTAAATTGTTGACAACATAGTATTATGGGGTTAGAGAAACAAAGCTTAGTACCAACAATTTGATATGAAGATTGATTTTTCTACTGCGGTAGAAACTGTGGTGAGGAATACTGAATGGGAAAATACTTGCTCATTAAGACAATGTTGCTAAACACCTTTTATGGGCTATAGTTGTGTTGTTCATGACCTATCAGCAATTCTGTGAAAGGCAATAGCTCAATTAACTTAGTGCTAATTTTAGTCATTCCACACCTGTCCTGTATGTATGCTAATTCTTGCTGTGTTTTATTGTAGGCTATGCACAAGTCACTGCTGAATATTCATGAAAATGGCACAGAGGCTGCAGCAGTCACTGGCACAGACTTTGCTCCTCATTCTGTTCCTCCTGTTGTAAAATTCAATCGTCCATTTTTGTTGTTGATTGTTGATCAATATACTCAAAGCATCCTCTTCATAGGAAAAATTGTGAACCCTAATGAAAAATGAGTGGTCCATAGCATGTCTTTTTGATTTTAACTGCATTCTTGATGCATTTATAGTCTGCAATTAAAACCATATCAAAGCTGTTACGAACACTTTCTTTTTCCAAAAAAAAAATGATTGATGCAAGAATACAGTCAGTATTAAAATTGTTGTTCTTCCTCCCTTTTCCAGTAGAAAAATAATTACCAAGATATACTTATTAGCGAATTATGAAAAAGTGTGTATACTAGTTTTCTAATGGCCACTATATGTTATCTTTGAAAAACTAGAGAAACAGTTTAAATCCTTTTTAGTAAATAATGAATGAACAAACAAGCTGTTCCTGAGTAGTGAGTAGGAAGCAAGGAAAACGTTAATGTTTTCTTCAGCTGCCTCAAACTCTTATGTGGTCTTGGAGAGATGATGTGAGAAATTAACATTTAAATGCAGTTCACCCAGGGATGTCTTAGGCTTTCTCTTCTGTGTGGATGTCTTTTATGGAAAACCATAGAATAGAATAATAGACTATCATGACCCGCAAGAATCATTGGGTCAAACTCCTCACTTCTCATCGGACCATCCAAAAATTAAAACATATTAGAGTGCACTATCCAACCACTTCTTGAACTCCGGCAGACTTGGTGCTGTGACCACTTCCCTGGGCAGCCTGTTCTACCACCACCCTCTCAGTGCAGAACCTTTTTCTAGCACACAGCCTCACCCTTCCCTGTCCCAGCTCCATGCCATCCCCTTTGGTCCTGTCGCTGTCCCCAGAGAGCAGAGCTCAGTGCCTGCCCCTCCGCTCCCTTCATGAGGCAGCTGCAGGCCGCCATGAGGCCTCCCCTCAGTCTGCTCTGCTCCGGACTGAACAAACCAAGGGGCCTTAGCTGTTTCTCATATTCTTCTCATATCTTTCTCTCTAGACCCTTCACCATCTTTGCATCCTTCCTTCAGATGCTGTTAAGACTTTTATGCCCTTATAGTGTGGCATCCAAAACTGCACATGGTACTTGAGCTGAGGCTGCACCACTACAGAGTAGTGGGGACAATCACTTCCATCTACAGGCTAGTAATGAAAAAAAAAATTGTGTGAGAAAATGATTGTTCAGCATTTTGAGGATGTCTGTGCCAGTTTGATATCTCTTGATGTGGCCTTATTGATCCAAGGTAGTGTCAAAATCCAGAGTCAAGACTTGGCATTTGTTAGGGTCTGCAGCACCAAGAAAAGAGATCTGCTAACAAATACAGCTGGTCTTGTGTGGTATCAACCTGATATACTGTTCCATCCCTTGGGTTCAACAGCAACTATTTAAGAAGGATAAATGTATTTAACATTGGTCAAGTGCAGAACAGCCCTTTTCAGTGTGTTGTATCTCATTCATTTTCTTTAAATATATGGGGCTGGACAATTAAGAATTTTTAGTCAATAGGTCATGAGGTCAATTTGATAATTGTAATTAGTAGCATTAGAACAAATCTCTTTTTGTAGAGACCAACCTTACTAAAACAACAGTATCTCCCAGTCCTCCCCCCCACCCCCCATACACCCCAGTGCCAAGTCTTTGCAGTTAGAGTGTTTTCCTTAGATACTGGCTATTCAGGAATACTCATGTTCACATCCCGCCCTTTCCTGAAGGCAGACAATCATGTATTTCCAACATCCTGGTCAGGCTGGACCTGCAAGACTGCTAGACCTCCAGGTCTATTTAGCATTAGACCTGGAGTGCTGGTGAAGATATTTTCCTGGTAGATTGAAATCCATGTTTACTCCTCCCTGGGTGGAGAATGGTTTGGAGTTGGATTTGGCAAATAAATCCTAATGAACTCTGCAAACCACGCTGGTGAGTGAGTGATGGATGAAGCAATGATATTTTGTGACATTGGAAGGGCTCATAAGGTAAGTGAGATGTAACTTAAAGTTGTGGAGGGGGTTAATCACTTTCAGACCTTGGAAGGAGGAGTCCTTTCCCATACCTTCCTTCCTTTACAGCATTCATAGCTGATGGCATGAATGTCCACTGCTGTCTACTTTGTGTTGTCTTCTTCAAGTTCCCCTTTAAGATAAAAGACCTTTAACAAGCATCTTAATGTGGAAGCAGTGGCTAAAACATACCTAGGGGATATTTCAGTTGTCCCAACACCCAAAAAGTGCTTGTGTTGCAAGATTATAGATTAAATATAAATTAAATCTTGTGCTTCATCAAGAAATAATGGTTCAGAAAGATATGATTAACTGGAAGTGGTAAAACAAGCACTGAGATTAATTATATTTCCAGAGTTTACATCTATGCTTGATAACAAAGTGCTCCAAGGTCTATTTGCTGGTTCTGAGCTCAGCTGTCTCATCACAGCCCATTTTGATGTTGCTTAACTCTGACCCTGCAAGACAGCAGGGCTGCCTATTGGAAATAACTCCTGGCTTTGGTTAACCCTGAAAATGTGCATAAAACTTGTCTGGAAGGATTGGCATGCACAATACCTGTATCAGGAACAGTACTAAAAATGCAAGAATGAGTAATTGCAGGCTTAAGGTCTGTGCTCTTGTGCTGTCTGGTATAAAAGTACAAATGGAGACAGCATAATCAACAGGAGTGGGAAACTCCCTCTGTCATTCAGCCCTATAAGCTCTAGCACAGTTTTTCTGAATGCTGCTTAGTCATGCTGGAAGGCCTTCACCAGCTACTTCCCAAAATACAAGAGAACTAGAGGTCCTTCCCCCTCTGTGGACCAAACTAAGCAGTTCAGGAAACACTTCAAAACCAAAGCAGGCTGCAAACTGTGGGACTCCCATGCATTTGCTAAGGATGTGTTTTGACAGTTTCTTCTGACTGGTGCTTTGTGTCTGCTGTCACAATAAGTAAATGGATATTTTCAAAAGGCTTCTCTTCATCAAGGATTTGTCCTGGTCCTCAGATAACACAGCAATAATCTGATGATGCAAACAACTGAAATACCTCACATCTGAGCATGCAAAAACTTTCATGAAGTGGAAAGTTTGTAAATTGAATTCTGTTCTATGAACTTAGATATAGTGTAAAATATGCATATATGCATAGCCACTGTCTGCCCCCTTCCCCCCAAATAAATAAATAAATAAATAAATAAAATCTTAAAATAAAAAGATTTTTTTATTAACCAGAAGGTCTGTATTTCAATCTTTCTGAAAAAAGTGTTTAGAGACCTGACGGTTTTTGACTCTTGTGCAAGCCCTTTTCTGGTTGCTGCCCTGACTCTTCAAACTGGATTAAGCTGTCAGGAAAAGGCCATTGGAGAGTTTCCCTTGGCAGATGGATCACTGTTGAGAAAGGCTCAACATCCAAGGACAATTGCATTCAGCTCTCCTTCCAGCAGGCATGCAGAGCTGAAGGGGATGAGGTGCACAGGTCCCCATTCCTCAAATCTCACAGTGATGTTAAATAAAGCAGACCATGACTGCAGTAATACAAAAGCCAAGCTAGCACTGAATCAGAGATATATGTTCCGATCCCCCATGGTCACTTTACTCTCATAGTGTTGGGCTAAAAGGGAAACTCGTAGATTTTGATTGCTAATTGTTTTTAGAAGTGGTTTCACTGACTGCTGAGAAAGACAAATGTTGATATAATCTGATCAAGTAATAACCAGAGGAGTTCTCAAAAGGCCAAATGAATGAGCTGATTCTGGTGTGGCAGACACACAAAATCGATGTACTTCAAGAAGCCTTGAATTTGTTTTTATATCTTCTTGACATATGACTGCAAGTAATGTTCCTTTGTTGCTCTTGAGACTGTTATTCCTGGCTCTCATCAGTCCAGTGCCACAAGGAGAACAAGAAAACTACACACCTCAGGAGAAGCATCAACATAAGGGACGTCCTTTGGGGTCCTGCCAACAGGAACCTACTGTTGTTTCCAGCAACGTGAACTTTGCCTTCAGATTTTGCAGGTAAGTGGCCACCCAGGCATCTAGCAAGAGTATTTTCTTCTCCTCAGTCAACATCCCCACTATCTTTGCCCTGATGATCCTGGGCTTCAGGTCTGCCTGTTGTGCTCAAGTTCTTGCCTTTACCATCATCAACACTTGAGAAGGTCTAACACCTTCTTTTACTATCATTTATTCCAGCTGCTGCATGTTTTTAAAAATTATGAGCATTACATGTCATCTCTAAGTTCTTCTATACTTAATTAAATTTTTGGGCCAACAGTCATAACTACATGAGTTTGATGTATCTTTTGGAAAAAAAATAAATAAATTTGAAACTCATATTTTGGTTCTGTAGAGTTTATCCACAATTACTTCCTTTTTCTCCCTTTTTATTTTAGTGATTTTTTTTTTAATATATTCAGAGTAGTTTTGAAAAGCCTTTGTAATGTCAAGTGGATCTACAGTGCCTGTATCTTCATGTGGGAACTGTGGAAAATATTTCAGTAAAACTTGAGATGAGTTCTCAGTGAGGGATACTCATCTTGAACATTAAAAAGCTATTGGATTGACACCAATGCAATTCACATCAGGCCTTATAGATGCATGCTCTTGGAAATGCAGTTTAAGTGCTGGAAGATTAGGCACAGACAAAGCAGAAAACTTACAATATTGTTTTCTGCAAACTGATTAAAGTGATCATCTGAAGTTTTTAGAATCACACCCTGGTAATACAAGAACTTTATTTCCTTTTGAGATAAAACACAAAAGAAAATAATAGTATTATTTGGTTCTGTTTGTATGACTTATATCTAGCAAGCTATGAGTTCATATGAAATTTTAGTTCTCAGATTCCTATTGCATTAGCTAAAGAGGCTGGAAACAAAGTGGTCTAGTTTCTATTCTCAGTTCTGTCACAAACTTTCTCCTTAGCCTTCAGGTGTTTTTTTTCCTTCTATCAGTCATGCTGTTTTGGAATTGAAGCCAGCAGTACTGTCCCTATCCAACGAAAAAAGTCTGAATATTTGTAAGATACACGGAGATTAGAGTTGGGATGCCATTCAGAGAGAAGTAGATAAAATTACTGGGAGGAATTTATTTTTATTTCAGTTAGAGCTGTTTTGCAACGATGCTAGTCTCCTGATATTAATAGCTATTTATGTCAAGAGGTTTATTTAAATAAACTTTTGCAGACAGACCTTCAGTTCTACATCTTTATAAGGCAACAAGATGACATTTCCCTTGTTCTATCATTACCATCTTGCTGATGTTTTTCTTCCAAAAATCCTTTGCCCTGGAAAACCTAGAAATATAACTTGCAAAGCTGGTATATCATAATTTGAAGATCAGACACAGACTGGAGTATCTTACTGATATGGGATAAAACTGCTCCTGTAAGGAGGAACCAAAACACCAGAGTCACTCGCTCCTCACTTGACAGTAGGAAAAGAAATAATTAAATTATTCCCTTAATTACTTCCACATTATCAGGCCAATTGGAAAAGCACTTCTTTCAGTCATTTGTAAGAATTCCCTGGCTCCTGGAGCAAGAGTTCTTCCATCTCAGCCACTGCTTTCCTCAGATAACCCAGGGATTCTGTACACTGCTCTGCAAATTTACACTGCATGGTTCTCCTTTCTGCAAAAGTCTGCACAGACTTTCCAGCTTAGCCTCATATTTCACAGTGACATCTGTTCTGGGTACAGGATTTTCAGTTCAGACGTTTGCGCCAATGCATAGAAAAATGAAAACAAATACACACACACACACAAACAAACAAACAAACAAAAAACAGCTTTATGGTCTTTGGGATACCACAGACTCTGCAATCTGGCAAGTAAGCTGGTGATACTCATGTGATGCGATTCACCTTCATTCCCCATTGCATTCAACAGGAGAGACTTGTGTTTTCCAAAAGCATCTGTTTTTTTTCTGCACCTAGTACCTAGGGGAGCTTTACACAGGACTAGGTGTGGCTGGTGCATTCACTAAACATGCTGATCTGAAAACATGGAGAAACTGATTGCTTCAAAGTTTGCAGACAAAAATAGTCACCTATGGGCCTGATGAGACTGATGTTCTCAACCTTGCCTAGGATGAGACTTGGGCCAGAGTCAGAGAAGGTCTGGGAGAAGGTCAGGGACAGAAGCAAATTCCCACTCTCTTTCCTGACACGAGTGCTACTGCATGTCCTAGGAGAAAACAGAGGAATTGCTGCAGAAGCTCTGCTCTTCTCAGCAGTTCCTCCCTGAAAACAGTAGCATCCTTCAGATGGTTAGCCAAGTATTAGGGATGGGCTGAAAGATTCATACTATCTATGTTAACAAGCCTAGACATGAGAAAAATAACTTGTCTTTGCTAGAGTTAAGCAACAGCATACATGTACTTGATCCTGCTGAACCTCGATTGCTTTAAGTGACACTGTGATAAACTTTCTGGGTACTTGTATACCTAGTGAAAAAAACTCTAAATTTGAAATTCTGACCAACTCTTGCTTGTAAGAGATAGCAATGACATAACAGTAACTATGCTGGGTAGATCCTTATGTGTAAGATGAATTGTAGATTTACTTAGCGAAATTATGTACATTGAATGGAAATAACTAGTCATTGCTTATTAGGATGAGTGCCATTCATCTCATCCTTAATTAAACTTCTAAATATTTAAGCAGTGCCTATTTACCTCAGCTCACTCTGAGAAGGATACCAATGGAAGTAACATGTAATATTTATACACTTCTTGCCTACTCTATACATATGTATCAAGGGGGTAAGATATCTCTTTCCCTCAGCTAATATTTTGCCTTGATAAAGTCTCCCCTTTTGTTCTACCATATTTTGGCTGCTTTTCAAGCCATGCTGATACATTGCTTTTCATCTAGTGTTTCTGTAGTTTCCAAAATACCCATTAAAGGCCTCTCCAAAATCTGCTTAATACTCCTCCTGACTATCATTTATGTAATAACTTAGTGAGCTCTTCAAAGAACACAAGTTAGTGTATATCTTCAACACGAACTGCAAGGCAGCATGGAGAAACTGAGCTGTTCCTGACAAAACTTGCTGCTGCTTCAGGAACTGAGTTAGATGGCATCCTGGCATAGGATGTCCCATGCAAAGAGTTTGGTAGGACACACCACCCATTTTACTTCCAGACTTTATTCAGGCCCTTTCTTAGATTACCAGTTCTTCTAGTATTCTGTTTTCTAAAGCTCATTTACCGCTGCTCTGCCACACTGCCTTGCAAAGCTCTTTTGTCCACAGTTTAGTTCAAACATAAGAATAGCAAGGCCATTGCTCTTGCTCTATTCTCAGAGCCCTAGATGCTGGCATTATTTTGTGTATATGACAGGAAAATAGACTTACAATGTTTGATGTCCAAAAAAAAAATAAATAGCTTACTCAGTCTTTACCTTGCAAATAAATCTTATTTGCTCTGTTTAATATTTACCAGTGGGCATTGACTTAATATTAGCCAGCAAAACGAAGAATAGGGAAGGAGCACCGTGAAAGAGAGATCCAGCAGACTCTTTAAACTGCACTGTAAGTACCATATTACTCTTTCTAAGAAGACTTTGAATCCTTGTTGTTTTTAATTTCTGCCATTTATTACACAATATTAATTACTGAATGATTTAATGACCGAAGTACTGCAAAGGATAGATGCAAACTATTCAGAAGGGATGGGCTAGGATGGAGAGTCAAGGGGTTGGGGAGCCTTGTAAGTTAGAGAGTTTTTTGATTGTCTAGAGCTGGACAATGGTGATGACAGGGTTGAGTGTTTATGGGTAAGAACTGGGAGAAGGCCAGTGAGGTAGATGTCATGGTGGGAGTCTGTTATAGATTGCCTACCCAGGCTGAAGAGGCAGATAAAATATTCTATAAGCATCTGGGAGAAGTCTCACAATCGCTAGCCCTTGTTCTTGTTGGGGATTTCAACTTACCAGATGTCCTCTGGAAATACAACATAGCAGAGAGGAAACAGTCTAGGAAGTTTCTGGACTGTGTGGAAGATAAATTCCTGAAACAGCTGGTGAGACATCAAGAGATGGTGCCCCGCCAGACCTTTTGCAGAGGCTGGAGGCTGTCTTGGGCACAGCAGTCATGAATTAATAGTTTTTGAACCTTGGAAAATTAAGACTGGACTTCTGGAGGGCAGACTTTGGCCTGTATAGGAGACAGGTTGATGGAGTCCCTTTGGAGGAAGTCCTGAAGGGCAAAAGAGTCCAGAAAGGCTGGACACTCTTCAAGAAGGAATTTTTAAAGGCTCATGAGCAGTCTGTCCCCACGTACAAAGAGATGAGCTGGTGCAGAAGAACTGCATGGCTGAACAGAGAGCTGTGGCTGGAGCTCAGAAAGAAAAAGAGGATTTATGACCTTTGGAAAAAGGAGCAGGCCACTCAGGAGGACTATAAAATGTGAGGCTGTGCAGGGAGGAAATTAGAAGGGCAAAAGCCTCAATCTATCTACTGGTGTTAAATACTGCAAAATGTTTTGTTTTGTTTTGTTTTGTTTTAATACATAAACAAGAGAATGAGGATTAAGGAGAATCTCCATCCTTTATTGGATGTGGGTAGAAACACAGTGACAAGAGATGTGGAAAAGGCTGAGGTAGTTGACCAATTGTTCTGTGGGTACTCAGTCCTCTCAGCTGGTAGATAGGGACAGGGTGCAGAAAGAAGCCTTCATAATCCATGAGGAAATGGTTAGCAACCTGCTAAACTACTTAGATGTACACAAGTCTATGGGGCCAGATGGGATCCACCCAAGGGTACTGAGAGAGTTGGCTCACCAAGCCACTTTCCATCATTTATCAATGGTCCTGGCATCAGGGTAGGTCCCAGTTAACTGGTAGCTAGCAAATGCAATACCTGTCTACAAGAGGAGATGGAAGGAGGACCTGGAAAACTACAGACATGTCACCCTGACATCAGTGCTGGGGAAGCTCATGAGCTCATGGAGAAGATTATCTTGAGTGCCATCATGCAGCATCTATAGGCCAACCAGGCATTCAGGCCCAGTCAGCACAGGCTTATGAAAGGCAGGTCCTGCCAGATGAACCTGATCTCCTTCTCTGACAAGGTGGTGTGTTCAGTGGATGAGGGAAAGGCTGTGGATGTGGTCTACCTAGATTTCAGTAAGGCTTTTGACACTGTTTCCCACATCGTTCTCCTGAAGAGGCTGGCTGGTCATGGCTTGGATGAGTGTACACTTTGTTGGTTTAAAAACTGCCTGGGCGGCCAGGCCCAAAGAGTCACAGTGAATAGAGTTAAATCCAGCTGGAGGCCAGTCGCAACTGGTGTCCCCCTGGGCTCAGTATTTGGGACCAGTTTTCTTCAATATTTTTATCAATTATCTGGACAAAGGGATCAAGTGCACCGTCAGTAAGTTCCCAGATGACACCAAGCTGAGCAGCAGTGTTGATCTGCTCAAGGGTAGGAGGCTCTGCAGAGGGATCTGGATAGGCTTGAACAATGGACTGAGACAGACTGTATGAGGTTCAGCAAGGCCAAGGGCCGGGTCCTGCACTTGGGGCACAACAAACCCATGCAATGCTACAGGCTGGGGGAAGAGTGGCCGGAAAGCTGCCTGGTGGAAAAGGGTCTGGGTGTATTTGTTGATAGCAAGCTGATTATGAGCCAGCAGTGTGCTCAGGTGGCCAAGAAGGCCAACATCCTGCTTGTATCAGAAATATCATGGCCAGCAGGAGTAGGGAGGTGATCATCCCCCTGTACTCAGCGCTGGTGAGGCCGCACCTCAAATACTGTGTTCGGTTTTGGGCCCCTGGCTATAAGAAGGACAGCGAGGTGCTGGAGCATGTCCAAAGAAGGACAACAAAGCTGGTGAAGGGTCTAAAGAATAAATCTTATGAGGAGCAGCTAAGAAAAGGAGGCTCAGGGGAGACCTTATCACTCCCTACAATTAACTTAAAGGAAACTCTAGAGAGGTGAGGGTTGATCTCTTCTCCCAAGCACCAGGTGATAAGACGAGCAAATGGCCTTAAGTTGCACCAGGGGAGGTTAAGGTTGGATATTAGGAAAAAATTCTTCACTGAAATGGTTGTGAGCTATTGGAACAGGCTGCCCAGGGAAGTAATTGAGTCACCATCCCTGGCAGTCTTCAAAAGATGTGAAAATGTAGAGCTTGACATGATTTAATCGTGGACTTGGCAGTGCTAGGTTAAATGTTGGGCGAGGTGATCTTGTAAAGGTCTTTCCCAACCTAGATGATTCTGTGTGATTCTGTAATTGGAAATTTGGCTTCTTGGAGCATGTTGTATTTGTCAGGAGCAGGATTCAGTCGTTGATACAGCTCATAGGTACAGTGGCAGGATGATTGGGAGATACAGTCCCAAATGCATATTAATCTTCAGTTGATTCCAAGGTGAAACACCAAACTCCTCCCAGAGAAGTAAATTCGGGTGCAGCTGAAGTCATAATGAGATCACAGGCACTTCAGAAACTTTTCAGCAAAAAGCAGTTCTGCTAAATTGCTTATTGAATGCATGGGGGCAACAGGTGAACTCAGCCATGAACTTAGAAATAACCTTAGAAATGCAATGAGGCCATGCCAAAGGCAAGGACTGTTTCAAATGTGATACCTCACAAAAACCTACACAATATCAATTCTTCTCTGGTGGTGTCACATTAGTATCTTTCTTTGCTTGTTGATTAGAAGCTGACAGAACAGATTAGAAAACGACTAGCCAGGAGGCCAAGTGGAAAACTACTTCTATTCAGAGCAGTAATCCTAAACACTGATATCTGAAAATCAGTATCTTGAATAATATAACTGCTTTAATGCAGGAAATGTAACATTCTCTACATCTAAAAGGTTTTTGTTGTTGTTGTTGTTTGTTTGTATGTTTTATTCTTAACAGAACCATTCAGAATGAAAATGAAGTCTGCACTGTATTTATCTTTGGTGCTTGTTGGGCTTCAAGTCCAGGCTCTTCATATACCCAACCGCAGTGGTGAACAGGAGGACCAAGACACACCTCATTCCACTGCTGAAGGTGAAAACTTGGCTCACCTCAAGATAGCCCCCAGCAATGCTGATTTTGCATTTAGATTTTACAAGCAGGTCACAGAGGAGGAAGATAACAAGAACGTTTTCTTCTCTCCTTTGAGCCTCTCCACTGCCTTTGCAATGCTCTCCCTGGGCGCCAGAGCACACACGCTCAGTCAACTGCACAAATGCCTCGCTTTCAACCTGACAGAGCTGGAGGAGCAGGAGATCCATCATAGTTTTCAGAGACTCCTTCAGCTGCTGAATGATCCTCACCGAGAAGTCCAGCTGAGTATGGGCAATGCCCTGTTCATAAATAATGAACTGAAACTGCGCCAAAAGTTTTTGGAAGATGTCACAACTTTTTATGATTCTGAAGCTATTTCTAGTGACTTCCAGAATTCTGAAAGGGCGGTAAATGAAATCAATAACTATATAAAAACAAAAACCCATGGCAAATTTGTTGATTTCCTGCAGAATCTTAGTCCAGATGCTTTGATGATTCTGATTAACTATGTTTACTTTAAAGGTGAGTGACAAATGTTGGTAACAGTTGTACACAATTCTGTCCAGACCTAAGAAACAAGTTTATATATATATATATTTCACATTGTGAATTTAAGCTATCATCTAATTTTAAATGACATAAGGAAATATTTGAAAGACAGGTATGAAGAATCATCTTCTATAAGTTAAAAAAAATACATATAAATAAATAAATAAAAATAAAAAATAAAAAAGAAGAAAAGACAGAAATAGTAATTAATCCCATATCATTTTTAATCAGGCTCTGAGCTGAAAATATTCAGAAGGCATGAGCTTATGATCATTTTTTGAAAGACACAGCTCTTTGTGCAGGACATGGTCAAAGTGAAACATGGATGGCACAAAACAAAGCAATAACCCTGGAGCCCATATAATGGGATTCACAGAGATTCACAGGATTCTTGATCAACTTAGCAGATGAAGGCTCAGGTCTTTTCCTCAACTTGTATTTTCATTGTGTCATTTTCATTTAAACAATAGAAATGATACAAAGATTCTTTCCATGACCAGGGGAAAAAAATAAAAAAAAAAAAAAAAAAAAATCCTTAAATTGAGATAGGCTTGTTGTTGAATTTACTGTTCAAATCTAATATTTTGAGCATCAACTAATGTATCATGCACTTATTCATCCCTTTTTCAGTTTATTCAATTCTATACTCTTTCTTTTATCAAAAGGCTACTGGGAACAACCTTTCAAGAGTTTCCACACCAGAGATGATGACTTCTTTGTGGATGCCAAGAATTCTGTTAAGGTCAAAATGATGCGTCAAAGCAAAGTCCATAATATCCATCGGGATGAGAAGTTGTCTTGCTGGGTAGTAGAAATCCCATATAAAGGAGATGTTGCTGCCTTGTTTGTTCTGCCTGATGAAGGGACAATGAAGCAGGTGGAAGATGCTCTGCTAAAAGACACAGTGTCTAATTGGAGCCAATCACTTGAAGAAAGGTTATCCTTTGACTGCTCTTTTGTTTAAGCTTTGAACAGACCGTAGATACTCATCCAGGCAAGGCAAAGCATAGGATGCCACAAGGAGCAGCTAAACATAACTCTGAGGAGAAAGCATTGCACAGATCCCTTACCTCAAAGGAGATATCAGATTTCATACATTAGACGAACCCTCTCCTCAGTTCCTCCAGACACAGCAATGCGAGCACTGCCACCTGTGGGGATCCTGCACTTGGGAACATTGCCCCAAACAGCCCAGCTGGACAAGGGAGGATCCAATCTGAAAGGAAATTTCTCTTTCTGGAAAGCGTCTAGATGACGCGTTTCAGCAGTCACTTTCAGAAATGAGTACTGTGTCCCTGCACCACTGATTAGACTGTGGCTGGTGGGAGAGGTACCTCATTTTCTATTTCTCTAATGGGGGATTTATCACTGTCTTAACCAGACCTAGGCTCCACAGGTAGTAGGAATAGATGTGTACCTCTTATATCAGCCCTTGTGTTGAAAGATCTTGCAATTATAATCTCACTTTTTTTTTTCTTTCTTTTTTTTTTTTTTTTTAAAGACCAATTGAACTTTACCTTCCAAAATTCTCCATCTCTGGCTCCTATGATGTCAAGAACATGTTTATAAAAATGGGTGTGACAGATGTATTCAGTAATAATGCTGACCTCTCTGGAGTGGCAGAAGGTGACCGCCTTATGGTTTCCAAGGTAAGTATGCAAGCAGGGATGGTGATCAAGAGATTTGCCTGCCCTGCTTGCATGCTGGTTTTATCTTCACAAATAGACTGATCCTACTTCTGGATTGCAGCCACGGCTCACTTATGGTGATAAAAGAAGTTTAGAGATTAGATGGTTATTGTTCTTAGAGTTAGCATTAAATTGTTTCCTGCATAACAATCCTGCAAATTAACTTTAAAGACCCTGAAGAAGTGAATGGAGTTGGAAAGGATAATGTGAGTAATTTCACAAAAATCTGGTGTAAAGTAATTAATACAAAAGTCATTATATAAATTTTAGAATGGTCTTCTTATTCTATGAATATGCCTTTCATTACTGCATTAGCTGATCACCTCAGAATTGGCATGTCACTATTGTCAGCTCTTAGCAGAAAGAGGTTTTCTGCATACACATAGATTGATGCAAAATGAAAACATTCCTCCTCGGTGTTAGATATTAAGGACAAAATCTTACTCAAAAAAACAACTGAATAATAAATGCTATCCATGCTGCTTAGTCTCTGCAAGCAGCCAAGCTTGACTCTGACAGAGTGGTAAATAAAATTCTCCCTTAACTCACAGGACAAGAGAATCTTCCTCACATCAGTTCTACATTCATTCATTCTGTGCTTTCTTTTGAAAATTCCTTCTCATAGTGTTAAAGCAAGCAAGTTTGTCACCAGCTGCTTCTCACTACTCTGTGCCTAAATTTTAATCTTTATTTCTTTTACAGGCAATTCACAAGGCTGAGGTGGATGTTAATGAGAATGGTACGGAGGCAGCTGCAGTGACCATGATAGAATTGGTACGGTTGTCTGAACCTTTCCCTCTTCCTCATGTCATCAAATTCAACAGACCCTTCCTGATGATGATTGTTGACAAAACCACCTACAGCATCCTCTTCATGGGGAAAATTGTGAACCCAACTCTCAAGGAAGGCTAGGCCAGAGCACTTGTACTCCATAGAGCAGAGAAGAGAACTTGTGCACATCCCACTGACTTCTTTGCAAGAAGAGACTGGAATTGATCCTTAATTAAAAAATAAACCAATATTACATGACGTTATTCCTCTCTTTCAATAGACAGCTGGGGACAAGTGGGAGTAGGCCTTGTATACAAAATGTCCCAGGGCAAAAACGCAGCCGTGAGATCTTCAACAGACAAATATTTCCCTACCTTGCTCACTGGTTCCACAGACCCTTTCATGAAGTTAAACCCTCCTTCTCCTGGCTGGTAATCTCCCTATGTCTCTCATGTCCAGTATGTCCAGTTCTCAGCTCAGAAACTCCACAAATCTATCACCATCATCTGAGGAACCTTCCTTTCCCTCTCTTCTGTTGAACAGTGAATTACAGAAGTCTTCTTTGTCTCTGAAACCTTTAAAGTACTCAGTGTCTAAGAATGGAAACAGAAACACAAACCCATGAAATGTTTCCTTGACCAGAGGATGGATGCTCCTAGGTTCAGAACAACCCTTTTTTCCCTCCAGGCCAGCCATTGCTTCCTACAAGAACAAATTTCTTGATCCCATTTCCATTCCTCATTAGTTTCTTTGGAAGGGGCCCAACTTTTCTGGCTGGGCAAGAATCTATCTTCTGTGCCACTGAAAGCTGAATGTCACTGCATGAATGGTCATCTTTAAAGGTCTTGTGCACATACAGTAACACCTGGGCTCCTTAGCAGAACTGGATTTACTGGGCTTTCCAAGCACAAAGCTGTTTGTATTCCACTTCTGCCTGTGTTGGTGTTGTGGTTCCGCTCGAGTGGGCAGCCAAGGTCCACCACAGCCGCTCTATCACTCCCCCTCCTCAAAGAGGGACGGTGAGAAAATATGATGAAAAGAGCTCAAAGGTTGAGATAAGGACAAGAAGATCACGCAGTAATTATTGTAACGGGCAAAACAGACTCGGCATAGGGAGACAGTAAGATTTATTGCTTATTACTAACAAGCGAGAGAAGTGAGAAACAAAGGAAAGAAACCAAAAGCACCTTCCCCTCCCCATCCACCCTCTTCCACCTCCTCCCCCCGAGTGGCGCAGGGGAACGGGGGAATGGGGGTTATGGTCAGTCTACAGCACTTCTTCTCTGCCGCTCCTTCTCGGTCACTCTCGTCCCCTGTGCTGTGGGGTCCCACCCACGGGATACAGTCCTTGATGAACTGATCCAGCGTGGGCTTTCCACAGGCAGCAGCTCTTCCAGAACTGCTCCAGATATGGGTCTGTACCACGGGGTCCATCCCTCAGGAGAAAAATGCTCCAACCTGGCTCCCCCACGGGCAGCAGCTCCTGCCAGGTCACCTGCTCCTGTGTGGTCTCCTCTCCACGGGCTACAGATCTGGCCAGGAATCTGCTCCAGCATGCGTCTTCCACAAGTGGCAGCCTCCGTCGATGCAGGTCCACCTGCTCCACCGTGGTCTCTTTCACGGGCTGCAGCGTAGAACCGTGCTCCACCATGGTACTCCATGGGCTGCAGGGGGACATCCTGCTTCACCATGGTCCTCACCACAGGCCACAGGGGACTTCTGCTCTGGTGCCTGGAGCACCTCTCCCCCTCCTTCTTCACTGACCTTGGCGCCCGCAAAGATGTTCCTCACTCTTCTCACTCTCCCAGCTGCTGTGTGGTGCAGTGTTATTTTCCCTGTCTTAAATATGCTCTCACAGAGGCGCAAAACAGCATCGTTTATTGGCTCGCCTCTGGTCAGCAGTGGGGCCCTTGGCAAACATGGGGCAGCTTCTAGATCCTTCTCACAGAAACCACCCCTATGGCCCCCTGCTACCAAAACCTTGCCACGTAAACCCAGTTGAAACAGGTGAAACCGAAGGAAGGAAGGAAGGAAGGAAGGAAGGAAGGAAGGAAGGAAGGAAGGAAGGAAGGAAGGAAGGAAGGAAGGAAGGAAGGAAGGAAGGAAGGAAGAGAGAACAACAATATCAAAAAAACATACTGCTAAATTAATTTGTATAGCCTGCTTCCTGAGGTCATCTTCTGGGGAAGCACAGGTGATGGGTGTCAGACCACAAGAATTACTTGGCAATAACAGGATGCAACATCTGGCTACCAGCTTTCCTGGAGCCACTGAGTTCTTATCTCTCACGTGACTTGTTCACATTAGTGACTCAAACACAATTGTTAGGACTTTAATAAGGTTTTGTGGTCCAGCAAATCCAAAGTTATGATGCCTGATTTAAATAGTTGTTTTTTTGGCTGTAGCTTCTCTCTTCAGCTTTGGTCTTCCATGATTCAGATGTTGCTGCATGCTTGTTCTCCACCAGGTATCTCCCCTGGGAACTTCTCCTTTGTTTCCTTTAAATGTTATTTACAGCTTCCTCTGAATGCCAAAGAGCCAGAAAATCTGCAGACATTCTTACTAAAACCAAAAACAAACAAACAAACAAAAAAGCCACCTCTTCTTTTAGCTCTTCCAAACTGTTTACCTTCAAAAGCTGGATATAATTCGCCACCCAATCTTGTTGATTGAATATACAGACGTGACTGACAACAGTCCTCCCCTCTGAATGTTCTAGGTGTTCATCAAGTTGTTGAACTCCAGTACCTCCTGAGAAGGAACAGTGTGATTCCACAAACACAATCCGAAAATCACATTAGGTTCTCTAATGGTGGTGCTGTTTAACTGAAATGTAGAACACTTTGATAGTGCTGATGAACTGTCTTCATTTGTTGTTTTGACCTCTTTACTATGTCATCTCAGCACTAAGAAGTGATAGGCCACAAAATGCTTCACAAACACAGCCTGAACTTAGCAACAATACTTCCACCAACAGTTTCCCAGTCTAAACTCTGCTTTCCAGCTGAGGAGGGACAGGAATTTAAGCTGAGTTGAGAGGACCTTGGGCTTCTAGCCATTGCTGGAGGGTATTAGCTTTTGGCAAGGCTGGGTCAGAAATGTTAAATGCTTCTGTTGTTGCGGCTTGGTCTGGGAAAGTCCTGACAGGTCATATGGATGGGAGGAAACAGGAATGTGCACATATGTCGTGAGAGATAATAGGGCCTTTCATGTGGGCAAGCACAGACCTTTTCCCAGACCCACAGGCAAAAAAATTGTACAAGTCAACCTATTCACAGAGACCTAAAGATTTACTAAACACAAAATATTGTCTCTATAATTATCCTGTTGTCTCTAGACTTTAAAGAAAGAAATACAGTGATGTCTGAAAAATGCTCTACTGAAAATAAATAGACTGTTTTCTGGCTTAGTCAGTTTTACTTGTCTAATTCATTTTCACTCTCAGAAAAATAAAATCAATTGTTCCAACAGTGCTTGAAGAAGCAAGCCTCTGCTGCTGGAGCCAAGCCAGGGATTTCAGCTCCACACAGGGCTGCCAAACTACTAGGCTCTTTATCCAGAGCTTCTCATACAGATACACATTTATTGCTCACATGCTTTGGCAGTGGTTAGCATGTTAGGTTAGCAGTTAACTGCACTATTTGGGACAGGTTAAAAGATAAGAATGAAGAAAAATAGGTAACTTATAGAAAATAATGTAAGTCCACTTCCTGCCCTATGGAGTTGAACCAACTATTTGAGGATGGAAAAATTATTTCAGCTGAGAGGATACTGCCCAGTAATATTTTTGGAACCTCCTAACAACAGCAACCAACAAGAACAACCACCCAAAATCTTCAAAAACAGTCCAGTGACTTCTCAACTAAACAGTAAAGTTCTTTGTTGAAGAGTTAGATGGGTTTGGGGAAGGTGCTTAAAGAGTTGGAAGAGGGCAGGAGTGTTGAACAGATTCACTGAGGAATTTCAGTGCTATGGTGAAACTATGTGAATATAGCAATAACAAGACAATTTAGCAGAAAAAGTGAGAAGTTTACAGGTGTTTGGAAAGAGGGGTGGGGGTGTAAAGTCCCCCTGAAGAGGAAAAGCAACCTTTGCCCACAATTCAACATTCTGATGCTCCTCATGCTTAAGGCAGACTGACACAAGGGAGAGAAAAAAAAAAAAAAAAAAAAAAAAAAAAGGAGAGCAGGCACACAGAGCAGACTGCTGATCTGCTGTGCCCTTGTGTTCCCAGGGGGATTACACACCTCCCCTCGCCCTCCACCAGCACAGTACCTGCAGGTATTTAGCCAAAAGCTAGGATATGGATTTTGGTCCTTGATGACTTCTCTAGTCAGCTGAAACAGCAGACATTGCTATATATCCTTATTGTACAACTGGACTCTTTTAACTCAACAGTGTTTTGCCTCCGTTTTGCATGGATTTTGACAGGCAGGTCTCCCTGTGCCTTTACTAAGCACCACACTCTGCTACTTTGGGTGTCAAGGCCCTGTCAGAGAAAATGGGCATTACTGAAGTGCTCAGAGGCAGCACTGCTCTCGTCAGAGTCACAGGGAGCCTGACCTGGCACTGCCCACAGTCAGCCCTAAATGGGGAGGGACGTTATCTGAGCACTGATTCTGTTTGCTGTTAGTCTGACCTGCCATCCAGTAAAAATGAAAGTTGTGAGCAACGGTAGGGAATGTTGTGGGCTGCACACTGACAGATTTGAAAAGTGTATAACACAATTCAAAGTTGTACTGAACATTCTTGGTTTCCCTGAATTGCAACTATTGAGTTAATAACCACATACAGATGCCTAAGTAGAAAGGCCCAGAGAGGTTAACAAGTTTTGCCCTTCACTAAGACAAAATTGCTTTTTAAAAATGTACTACAACAGCTTGTTACTTCAGAGCCTTTTCCTGTTCTTGATCTTTTGAAGTCCCTATTTTCTGTAGGGTTTCTGTACCTCCCAGTTTACTACGGTATCACCTTTTCAACTGCCCTGCAAGGAAGGGAATGGATTTTTTATTGGAGGACCTCAAGTCCAAGTCAGTTAAAAGGACTTACATGAGACTATGAAGGAGGCCAATGCACACATCTTCCTTGCTCAGAGAGCTGGGGAGCATCCCAGCAGCTTCTTGGCAGAGGATGGTGAGCTGAGCACAAGCACTGATGGGTGCTGCTCACCCCACTCTGCCTGTTCTGCAGAGCCAGGGGACACTGGTGACAACCTAGGGAGCTGCCATTGCATGGTACAGGGCATATTTCAGCCCCAATCAGATTGTGAGATGGCCAAAGCTGCCACTGCTTTAGCAGCTCAGCAGGGAGGTGACCTGAAAGCCTCCCTTCATGGCATGGCCACTGCCCTTCCATTTCATCAGCATCTCAGGCCCACACACGTTCCCACCCATGGCTGTTAGACAAACATTAAACCATCCAGCGTTGCTGAAGATGGGAGGTCCCCAGGGTCAGAGCTTTGCTTCAGATCAAGGGACAACACCAAGCTGTGTGACTGTGGGAGCAGCTCATGCCAAGGCCACTTGCAGCACTGTGTGTCCCATCCCAGCCAGACATGCCTGGCCTCTGAGCCACCTCAGCATGCCTGAACTCCTCCAGGACTGGTCTAGAAGAGGATTTGGAAGAAGAACACCTTTTCCCTAATGACTGTAAGTACAGAAAAATGATAATAATAACCACAGGGGAAGAAGGGGAAGGTGCTGAGGAAAGACTTGAATTAAGGTCAGGGTTGGGTTTTCTTTGAATGAGAAAATTTAAGATACACTCTCTCATGGGAAAAGTACCAGAGGAGAATGAAAGACTGAGGGGAATTTATGAGACTGGGGGTCAGGAGCAAGGCAAGGTGACAGGAGTACTTGTAGTTTGAAGAAGACTAGAGAGACATCTTCGACTGTTGGATGAAAAGAATGAAGTAGCAGCAGAAATGAATGTAAATGAGGAGAGAGGATAGGTGGAAAGTGTTTTCCAGTGCTTTTTTGACTGTTGATGCCTGGAATGAAGAAGGGAGATTTCTAGGTCAGTGCAAAACAGTCCTTAAAATTTCTGTAATTCATTCTTCCAGTATTAGAGCTATACTCTTTACTCCTGAATTACAACACTTAAAAATATTTGTTTTACTTGCATGGTATTTTTAGTTTGTAACATAATCTCCATTTTTTTATCAGTTAAGATGCTCAGACCAGTTGAAGAAAGACCAAGAGATTTCTACTGAAGTGCTGCAGGGAGTTAGTGCCATCCTGAAGAGGTCATAAATCCCTAGAGAACAGTTATTCTACTTGTCTAACTTCATTTTCACTCTAGACAATGTTTTATATGTACTGGTTGTTGCGGGTTAGCCCCACAGGCAGATGAATGGATGAATGCCATATGGCCTCTTGCTCATCCTCCCCAGAAGAGATGGGGGAGAGGATCAGAGAAGTAAAAGTGAGAGAAGTTGTGGTTTGAGATAAAGACAGTTTGGTAGGTAAAGCAAAAGCTGTGCACACAAGCAAAGCAAACCAAGGAATTCCTTTGCTACTTCCCATCAGCAGGCAGGTGCTCAGCCACCCCCAGGAAAGCAGGGCTCATCACATGTAGTGGTTTCTTGGGAAGACAAACACCATCACTCCGAACGTCCACCCCTTCCTCCTTCTTTACTCCAGCTTTTATTGCAGAGCATGATATCACACAGCATGGGATATCCCTGTGGTCAGCCTGGGTAACCTGTCATGGCCCTGTCCCCTCCCAGCTTCTGGTTCACCCCCAGCCTCCTTGCTGGCAGGGCAGTGTGAGAAGCTGACAAGTCCTTGGCTCTATGCTAACACTGGTCTGCAACAACTAAAAACACCGGTGTGTTATCATCACTGTTTTCACCAAAAATGCAAAACAGAGTTGTGTGAGCAGCTACAAAGTGAATTAACTCTGTCCCAAGAAAAAACATGGTTATTAAGAGCTGTGCTTTACAGTGCACATTTGATAGGAATCTTCAGATGTATGCTCTAAAAATAATGAAAAGTCAGAGAACTAGAGATAAAACAGTACAGAGAAGCCAGACTGCATATCATGTGCCATTGCAGATGAGACAAACTTGTCAACCACTACATAAGAAACCAAATGCTTCATTTTATGTTACTGAATCTAATTACATTGTTTTATGTTATCGATTCAATTTTTTCAAGTGTTTGCCCACCCCACTTCCAGCCCTTCTTTTCAGCTGGCATGAATGGATCATCCAAATTGCTCCTGGACATCCTCTGCCCAGGTGCAGCACCCTTTCCACACTCTTCATCTTCTGTCACAATAATTCACCTGAACCACCCAGAATTGCTCCAAAGGTTTTTGGCTTTGATTAAGTCAGAAGATTTTCAGTGACTCAGAAGTTATTTCTAGCAACACCCAGAGCTCCTTGGTGGCTGACAAGTCAAGCAGTGAATTTTCCATGAGTCCCTGGGAAAACTGCTGACTTAGCCAATAATACCTACAGAGTCAAGTGAGCTTTCTTGCCAGCCATATTTCTTCAAAGAAGTGGCAGTACAGGCAATGTGCGGCAGGAGGCTTGTAGCAAAGAGGCACCATCAGGTTTTCAGTTCTTTAAAACTGTAATTATTGGTAACTCTTTTGATGCTTTCCAACAAACTGCCTAGTCCTCATTTCTTAAATCTCTGAGCCTTTAGGCAAGTACATCACTTTTACACCAAAATTTTGCATTCATACATGCCACTTTGAAGTCAATTGGAGCTATAGATTCCTATCGACTGTACTGCAGGCGGGATTGATTTTAGCATTTAATTATTGCACTGAGAAAGGAAACAGAAATCTACAACTTCTGTCTAATTTCAGAATAAAGTCATTTTTTTCTTCAAACTGCTGCAGGTTGTGCACTGTATGCACAGTGCCTTCACACTCCTCTCCATTGAATGCTCTTTCAAGAACAAGGCACCTCAAACTGAGCATCAACTATTTTGTTCTGTGAGCGGCAGTCTGAAAACATTGAAATTCACTTTAGGACCTCTAAGAAAAAAAAAATAATCAGTAAGTGAAGTGCTGTGACTGTTCAGGAAATGGTCAACCTGACCCTGGTGGAGCAGATTACTTGGAAGGAATAGATCCCTCCCTAGAATAGATGGCATATGACCAAGCTTGAGATGCTGGGTCTCCTAATGTCCCTGCTCCCTCCCTCTACAGTCCTGCCAAGGAGGCCCACATATGCACACAGATGGGAACAGGAGAAAGAGCATCAGGATTTGTTACCCCCATGGGATCAGTTTTAAACAATTGAATATCCCACCTTGGGGGCAGCCTGGTGAAAATATGTTTGGTAGTGCATAAGGGTTGCAGGTGGAGATTGGGTTGTGTGAAAATCTTTTCATAAGTTTTAAATTAGTTGGATGACATCAACAATTCTAAACTTTAAAAAAAAAAAAAAAAAAAGTATTTTAAGGAAAAACTTTCAAAGTCCATCACTTTCCCATCTAGGTTGTTATCTCTTGCATCCCCCATGCTGTTACAGAAGGGAAGTAAATTAGATATAAGTTAAACATGATCCAGCTCTGGCTCAGCCACTGAACCATACGTTGTAAAGGTTCAGGGGAAGAATTCTCAGTGCACCAAGGAAACAGAGGGTTTATTCATTTCTGTGTGTTTAAAAATGAAACAGTTTGATCCGGAACTGATCTGAAACACATGCAAGGGCCTCAGTGTAACAACAGGAACAGTTTATAAAAACAACTTAGAAAACTTTAGCTTTTGTAAAGCTGCAGATTTAAAGAAAATCAGTTTTCATTCATTTCATGTTTGCCTTTCACCGGGAATGTAGCTAGCTAATAAAACTTTCAGTGCATCAGTAATTATGGATACTGTTTGATAAATCCAGCCATCTGGTTACAAGGTAGATATGGCATTGCAGAAATAAAATTTCTGTGGTCAAAAAATATTAAATAATCATTTAACAAAGAGTCAATGGTTAAAGACACCTTGTTTCCTTGGTTTAACTTCATTTTCACTGTTTCTTAAAAGCCTCTTGAACAAAGAATTTCATTATAAAATGACCCAGGATCATGTTTGTTTTTTTCCTGATGGCAAAATACCAGTTAAAGCCCAAATGAGGGACAATCTGAGCAGAAATTATAGTGAGCCTCATGAGCACTCAGTGGTTGCCTGCCTGGGTGGTGAAATCCCATGGACACAGTAAAGCTCTGTTGTTTATTTTACAGAAGGGAAAATGAAACAGGCATAGAAGGGCCTTTGGAATGAATGTTATATAAACATGAATAAAAAAAATCATTGGAGTACAAATCTTTATCAGTTGTTATGCTTACATACACTTGAGGCCAGAAGAGGCCAGAAACCTATGCCATGACAAAATGAGTGCAGTCTGGTCTCTCACTTTTTGTACAATATTAAGAGGACAATGCACTTCTCACTCTCTTTGGGAAAAATAAAAAATTGCAAAGACATTTTTAAACAAATTTTCTGAGCCTTTTTGCCTCTAACTATCTACTCTGCAGGGGAGAAGTGCTTCATCCCTAGTTTTGCTTGGAGCCAGATGGCATGTATGAGACGGAGTTTTTCCTTCCTGTGATATTTCTCTCCATGGGCAGAGAGGTCAAGGTTTTCAATTCCCTCTCAGGCAATAATATCAGCATCTTATGTAGCTGGTGGAAAAAAAGCAGGGAAAATTGCTCTTCTGGCATTTTCCCCAGAGCAGTCATGTCGAAGGAGTCATCATACCCCAACCATAAGACCATTTTCCCCTCCTCATTCTGGATCAGAATTTGCTAACTCCTACACCACAATGGAAAACAATAAATCCCTCTAATTACCTCCTTCAACACTACAAGTAATACTCATTATAATGTGTTTCTGTTGTTTTGGGGTTCTCTGTACAAAGGAGACTATTGAGAAGTAATTAGAGAGATTATCTCAAATAGGTTTGCAGATCAGTGTATAGGGAGTGTAAAATAAAGTATTTGCCTGGCAAAACAAATGGAGATGATCATCAAGAGTGAATCAGAAATGGGAGTTGACCTTTTGTTGCTGAATGGGAGACGATAAAAGAGGTGGGAAGAGTTTCTGAAGGGCTTTGAAATAGAAGGGAAGCAAATTACCATTGCAATGATAATGAAGAAAAGCCAGTGAAATCTTTACAGGGTTAAATCCATGTGTCTGAGAGAGGCAAATCTGTATCCATGAAGTCCAGAGAAAAGGAATGTGTGCTCCCTGTGCATATATTCATTTTTGCAAGAGTTGTTGGCATCACATGAGTCAGCTCAGGGCTGCAGCTGGGTTAACACAGACACACAGCAGGCAGCAACCCAGTGAGCACATTGACACGATCATCAGACTTGTGAATTGCAAAGGCTGCAGTAGACATGAATGTAAGCATGATTTTTATCAAATTTTAATGCAGTTGCATTCACAGTTATTTGTGCATGTGGGCATTCAGATTTCCCAGGCATTTACTGGCCTCACTGTTATTAACTCTATTTTTCTCTAACTGAGAGTCTCTGATACAAGGTTCTTTACAATGACCTATGTTCACCTGTATGTACCACTGTGGCCTAGTGGTAACCTTAGCAATAGCTAGGGTACTAGTCTTTTTCATTTGGCAACCACTGTACCACTTAAAGGCTTCCTACTTTGCCTTAATTGAGGGTCATCTTGTCATAGCACCATGTTGCTAACTATGGTCTAACGGCTTATTAATACTAAAGCTGTAAACAGAGAAAAGTTGTTCAAACACTCAAATAGGAAAGAAAGTAAAATAGGCATGATTTGATATTTGTGATCAGGTTAGTGTCTGTCCTTATGTTTATTCAAAGAAACATATAAAATATAGTTGGTTTCTACTTAGACTATAATTATGATTTTGATTCCTCTTAAAATTTCTCTGGATTTTGAAACGTAATTTCATGGAAGGTGAGTTTTTTGACATTCTTTGACTGAAATTTCTCTCTCTCGAAGCAGATACAGGAAAAAGAACAAAAGCGATCCTTAGCTTCAAAGAAAGAAGTAGATATTCCAAGTATGAGATGCAATTTAGAAAAAGAAAAAAATAAGAAAAAAATTGCATGTCACATGCAATTCAGCTAACAATATAACTTGTGAGCATTTCCAGGCATTATAAAGGAACCAGCTTTCCTCAGTGTGTCTGATCTTGGAGCCATACTGCTGTTGGCTTTCCTCTGAAGACTGAATCAAAAAAAGCAGGGGAAGGAGGGTATTTGCTACTGCTTAAGAGCCCCTGTCCAAGAGAATACTTGTGAAAATACAAAAACCATTCATTCCTGGCATGAACCTTGGGAGATGGCAAGAAACAGTGGAGCCATTGAGACCCAAGAACATTTGGTAAGTGCTGGTTTTGCTATGTTGGCATTCATCAGGTATTACTTTGTGTCCAGCAATGTTGTCACTGCTTGCTCTACAGCTACTGTAATAACTATTTGCTCTGTTTAATGTATAACAGTATGCTTACTGTTTAAGCCTGTTCAAACTATATAAGAACAGTGCAAAAAATCAGTAAAGGTCAGATGAACATGGCAAGGTCCTTCTGAAAGCATTGCAGATACTGTTTTATTTTAGTAGCTAGGGAAATTACATTAGCTATCTGCTTCATAGATTTACTCATTCAATAGATTAATTCATTCATGTACAGCTGATGAAGCTCACTATGGCAATGGCAATCTATCATGTATAAAGAACCTCTTATTTTGCCAACTAACGAGAAAGATGAGGTTTGCACTGTTGTGAAAGTGACATTTTGAATTACACTTCTAAAGAAATACCAGTGGAGCAAACATGAATCACTGAGCATAGATTATAGAAACTTGTAGGATTTTGGGGAAGGATTAGTCCTCATTTGTAGATAGGTGCAGTATCTACTATTTACAGAGATGACTGCACCCTATACATCAGCAGAGGCTGTCAGAGCAGAGGTCCCCATGGGCAGGAATGAAGCTGAGGGGTCTCATAGCAGGAAACCTTCAGAGAGACTCAAAAAATAAAATAAAATAAAATAAAAATCTACAGCTTCATATGAATGGCCAATAGGCAGCCAGGACTACCTCTTGTGTTGGTGGGGTCGGAGAGGAGGGATGGAAGGATTGGTGCCCCTGTGGAGCATGTACCTTTTCTGTGCAGGTGACTGATGTGAAAGAGAATTAAGATGGAAAAATGAAACATTCAGGGGAAAGATGTTTTGCTATCTCTGAGAACATATCTCCTTTTCCAGTATAACCATCTGACACTGAAGGGGAAACTCAGAAAGGGGAGGAGACAGTCTCACTCCTGGGACATCTTCCTAAGGTCTCTGCTACAGCTAAAGACTCCTGCCACAATCCAGATTTCACCTACTGCCTTTCTGGGTAGACATACAGATCAGGTACACAGTGTAACTCTTCGTACTTCCACTTTTTAATTTTTTATTCTGTTCAGCCAAATTAATCCTCCTTGTGATCATGCCTCTCAGCTCCCTTTCTCATTTCTAGCCCAGAAGTGTCCATCCTGAAGGCTGCTACCCTTCAGGATTAAAAGGTAAGCTGATTAGCAATATCTGCACTTTTCTGGAATAATTTTCCATTTATCAGTGAGAGAAGTCTATCAATTTCTTTCTTCATATGTCATCAGAACTTGGGATCACTAACTAAGAGGAACTGAAGGTATATGGCATATTTGACTG
The DNA here is from genome assembly GCF_965140915.1 of Aythya marila. Lineage (NCBI taxonomy): Eukaryota > Metazoa > Chordata > Aves > Anseriformes > Anatidae > Aythya > Aythya marila. The sequence continues at coordinate 15,505,281 of NC_139046.1, forward strand.
TCTGTATACGCATGATATGTACTGGACACTGCCACAAAAAAAGTCTCAAATGATGATGTGACTGTGCATGTGAACATTTGTGTTAGCTACTCAGTTACTTCCTTTTTTATTATTAATTTATCTATAAGTAGCTTTTCACCTTGTGTGACTCCACATAGCACTTCTATTGTAGTAATAATTAATTATCTGGATTTAGACTGAGTGCTTCAGTCTGAGATGATATTTTTTTCCTAATGCAGCTCTTATGCCTGGGACCAGTGCAATGGTGTGCTGGCTGATCAGACCATACATGCAAGATACAGGTAGCTGATCTGCGAATATTAGGGAACAGAGAGAACATAAATAACAGAGAGAGCATGCACTGGCATCATGATGTACCGGAACAAACACATGGAAATTTCCACTGGAGTTCAGGGCAAAAAGGTTGACTTTGCAGTATCCTTAATTCCTCTAAGCAGTACTAGGATATCACACTTGGTAATTGGTCTTTACGTCTTGAGCTTCTGACTGGTGGTAGAGCTGGAAAGAGCAAACAGCACCTACAGGGGAAAGCCTGTTATGAGGGTTTGTAAAGAGTCGCAGCCCTTAACCCCAGCCAGTGCAACGTGGCCGCCCTGGGATGGCTGGAAGAGACAACAAGAATTATGAGTTCCTCAGGAAAACAAGCTTTTTGCATGGACAGAACCAGGAATGAAGAAAAATCAGATCCTCTCAAGAAGATATTATAGTCGAGAAGGACTTCTGGAGGAAATCCTGAGGCTTGGAGACCTAAAAGGTAGAGAGAGATTTGGAGGGAACAGTTCATTTCCTTCTTCCAAATGCCTGCTATTAATCATTTGACATAACAGTCACTCAAGAAGCAATGAAGGATGTTCCTACCCAGTGAAAATGAGCTACCACACTGAACAACTCACTAAAGGCAGCTTCTTTCAATTCTGAAACTCTTGTAGCCCACAAACCTTGATTTGAGAAGCAAGGAAAAACATGCCATGTTCAACCTTCTCTGCACTGGCTAATGATAAAATCAGATTTGCCCATTTCCTCTCAGTGGAAAAGATCCACCAGCCAATGCTGATCACCTCCCATGTTTTATGTATAGGATGTATACATACATACATTTGTGTATGTATGTATGTATGTGTTATGTTTCAGGTCTAAGGACAAGATGCACCACTGAAAAAAGCTATAAGTAATGTACTTTAGACACCACAACTTCCACACTGCACTTCATCATCTCATGGGCAAGCTATTGTTTCTTGTTGGTTTTCTTCCATTTCTGTATTACTTACTGGAAATCCCCCCTTCTTCCTGTACTGGTTTTGCAAATGTGAATTTAACTTAACTGTATTGAGAAAACAGAGCAAATAACTGTACATTTCACCCTGTTAGATCATCTTCTTCTGCTTAAGTTATCCGAGTCCAAAAGACACAGAGTCTCCTTTGATTGACCGAAGCAGCTAATTTCCACCCCAGACCTGGGACCAGCTGCTGTCTCACAGCCATCAATGTTGTTGTCCTCAAACACACCTGAAAAAGTAGGAAAATAAATAAATAAATAAATAAAACAAAACACAGAAATCAAACATATTTCCCAAGAGCAATGCTATTAGCAATATTTCATAGAAATTGATTACCAGAATTTTCCATGTATCATTTCTGTCATCCATTCTTTGTGCTTTCATATGATTTTCAATCACTACAAGCAGGACTCAGCCACTGCTGCAATGCCTGCACGTGAGGTAGAGCCTTTCCCTCCAGATGCAGGTTGGCACCTGTTCCCAATCCTCCACACCCTTCCCTAATCCTCATGGGTCTCATCCCCAGATCTGCCCCCGAGTGAATCAAACAGCATTCCAGATCAGTGTTAACTACCAGCTTCAAATTTGTCTTTCAAATAAAAAGCATTGTCAGAAAACCATTTTTCATTTTCTCAGTAAAAGAACCAAAAGGTTCTCCAAGTGATCTGCATGTTTATCTGACCCCAGCTGAAAAGCTGTGCATTACTTACTGGGGGAATTGTGCTATGAGAGTCTGACAAAATTTAGAAGCTTTTAAAGTACTTTTCTAGTTCAAAAACTGACAAAATTAAATGCTTTACTTTTTCATCTAAAAACTACTCTGGAATAAATTATTCGTAGATTCAGCACGGGCTTTGGGAGTTGCTTTGAGCAACCTGAAACAATAAGTTTGGAAGAAGGAGAATTTCACCCTATCCAAGGCTCCTCACTCTTCACTGTGCAGCTGACCTCCAAGTAGACGGTCCCTTGGCTTTTGTGGAAAAGCAACACAGACAATATCTATGTTGTTTGCTGATTCTCAGGAATGATTATCTGTCACTGATCTCGTTAATATTTATGATAAAGCCAGGGTGTACAACATTGTTTGCTGTCCTGTAAAATTAGCAAACAAGCTGTAATCAATGAAAGCTAAAAGAGAAGCTAAATCAATGATGAATTTACACAACTGACTGTTAGGTACTAGAAAACACAGAAGTTAATGTGACATTGACAAATGGGTCTCAAGTGCCCCTGTGCAGATATTCTGATTTACTATCTTTACATTTACCTGGGGAGGAACCTTGAAAAAAGGCTGGATATTGCTTTTGTCAGGTATATAACTCTCTTAGACTGGTGTTTTTTTTTGCAGCTTGCATTCATACTACTTACAGTTAAAACTTTGTGTCATGTTGGAAAGACAAAAGCCATGGGCTGCACAGGTAGCTGATACTTTGGCAGAAGAATACACACAACAGCAGAACTGGACTTGTTCATCATGATGTGTGACCATCACAAAGATACAGACCAGATCAATGAAATACATGCATCAATCAAACAATATTTTCTGAAACATTTTCTTCTCCCCTTCAGTATTTTCTCTGCTTTTGCAGTATTAGCATCAGTGAGAGATCTACCATGCTGAGCTTAGAACCAAAACGCTTTGCCTTCAATTTGCCAGAGAGCAGAGGAAAAGGAGATGGGCAAAAGCTTGTGTTGTCTCATTAAGATGCTAAAGTATTCAGAAAATGCCCTCACAAAATTAAATAAATAAAATGTCATGTTCACAGAGAAGTGGTTGCAGCTGCTACAGACATGATAGATGTTAAAGAAGCAGAAGCTTTCTCTAATGACCTTTGTCACTTTACAACAATCAAGAAGCAGATCAGTAACTGAAAAGCAGAAAATTCAGGAGAAAATCTCTAATGGAGCTAAAGGTTTTGATTCCGCAGACATCGTAATAATTCTTCTCAACAACATTTTTCTGAATCTGAGGAAGCACAAAGCAAGAACAACAGGTGCAGACCTGCTAGGCCTTCCTCATCCATGTCTCCCAGCTCTCCCAGGCTCACTCCCAGCACCTCTAGGGTGCCAGGGAGGTCCTGGGGACACCTTAAGATGCTCCCTCCTGCCCAGCAGCATGTGCTGTGAGCAAGGCTCCACCCTGAAGGAAGGTACCTTCTTCCTGGAGCTTGTGGCCTCTCCTGACCTAGCACTTGGAGCCTTAAGAGTAGAGCCGGAAAAATGCTGAGAGCCTCCCAAACCAGGAAGGTGTGCCTTACCCTCCAGAGATATCAGTCTGAGGCTTTTCAGAGAGAAGGAACATGCAGTTTTCAGCAGCAACACAGTGAATATTGATGAGTGTTTGTGAACAAATGAGTGTAAACACTCTTTCTCTGAGAAGTGTGGGTCTTCTGAAGCACGTGTTTGTCAGAGACATTGTGCAGTAACTAGATATCTTTGCCAATTTTATTTTATCATTTGCACCAAAGTCTTAAGGGTACTTCTAAATAAATACAATTCAAAGACATTAAAGTGTGAATTCAATGGGTATATGAGTCTGAGCTCTACTGATGTTAGAAATACCATAAATCTACCTAGAACTTTTGGAAATTTTCTCCTCCCAAAAGTGGCAAATTTCTAATGCTACTTAAAGTCTTAACATTTGCTTAAAGATGGTTGAAGCAGGAAAATTTTTCCTGAGGAATGGCATCTGGAATTCTAATGGCTGTTCACCTATATAAAAGCAATTCAGTGCAAACATAAAAAAAAAAAAAAAAAAAAAAAAAAACACCAAAAAAAAAAAAACAAACAAAACAAAAAAACAAACAAAACTTGTAAAGACAGAATTATGTTATTTTTAAAATGTTGAAAAATTCATTTAGAAGGTGTTGAAGAGTACATGGACATTCCATTGTCATATTCACACAACAAGACCCAGCAGGGGGGTTTCACTGGGACTTCCCAAAAGCATTCATAATGCACCATCACCATGGAGATTTTAGGGCTTTATTGCATAGAATCATCATAATTATAACTGTTTTGTTATATACTACATATTTAGCTGTATCTATTATTTAACATCTGCTACAAAAAAAAAAAAAAACAACAAAAAAAAAAAAAAAAAAAAAAAAAAAACCTACAAATGTTCCTGTCAGTACTTATGGTGAGAAGAAAACAATGTAGAATACACACAAAAATAATGATAAATTATTATTTAAATATAAGATCATTATAAATTGTAGCTGCTTTATTCTTTTCAGAATGTCCCAATATTTTTGATAGTGTAGAAAACATTCCACAATGGAGAAGCCCCATTAGAAAAACAGATTTCAGGCTTATATTATCCTACCAAATACAGCAACATAATCTCCAAACACAGACTACGTGCTGAAAAATACCAAAGTACAAGTGAAAAAGATTTAAGTTGAAACCTTCTCTCCAGCAAAAACACACTTTCTTTTTTATCAAAATGTATATTTTCAGTGGCTATGGGTATCAGCTGGCAAAAACTTCACTTGGGAAAATCAAAACCAAACATTTTCTCTGGTATCAGAGTATCATCTCTGGTATCTGGTATCATCTGGCAGCATATTTTGGCCTCCATATGACCAAGTGTAGTGCCTCCTGAGAGCTGTGGTACCCACATGAGCAATTCCACCCCCTTGAACTGTGCTGCTGGGCTAGAGCAGCTTCCTTTGGCCTTTCCAAGGACAGGTTGTCTCTGAACACCAGGATAAACCACAGACAAGCTGAAACACAGATGGGAAGTAGAGACCCCCAGGAAAGCCTACACAGCTCAAGCTGAAATAAAACTTGCTCGGGCTGTGCAAAGCAAAACTCAATTTCCTGTTCTGGGATAGATTGTGTCTTTTTTTTCAATATACACTGCTGAAACAAAATATACATTCCTGATTCTTCTTTCAGTTTTCACTCTAGAGAAAAAATGTGAAAAGCTGACATTTTGTCCTCTTTGGAGATTAAACAAACATCTAAACACTGAAAAAATAAACTGCCTTCTGACTAACCCTGCAGTTAGTAGAAGCCAAGTGGAGAAAAGCTCTGCTACACTCCCTGAGGAAGAGAATTTTTCTGTGGATCATGAAATAACTGTGTTATCTGCGGGAGGACAATGTGTTATGAACACTTTGTGAAGGTGATCAGCTGCTGGGCCCTCCTCTGAGGTTATCTTCCCAGGAAATGCCATCAGGTTTTTCAGTGCTGATAAAGTACAAATGAAGAGAGGGCATAGAAGATAACCTGCCTGAAAAAGTGCTGAGTTATGGGGGAAAAAAAATCACAACAATTAACTCTTCTGGTTGATATTATCTGGTTGATATTATAGATGGGCATAAAATACTGAATTATGCAATGCAGTTTATTCTTCCTTTGCCTGGAGGACTAAGCAATAAAACAAGCAAGCAAACAAACAAATAAATAAAATGGTCAGAAATGTGGGATGCATTTAGGTCAGGATTAACAGACTCGATTGCCATCAGTGTTTTCTTGTACTTGGTGTGGGTTACAGAGCGTCAGGGTAGGAACTGGCTCTCCTCTGGGTGATGCTGGATAGGGAAATGCCTTCCAGGATCTGCCAACACTGGAAGACACCTGGTCCTATAGGAAACTTCCCCAGAACACGTCTCAGGTAGACAGCCAGTCCTCAGCATGAAGTGGTTTACTGTCTGCCATTAAATAGGTCTGCATTAATGCTGTGCACACTAAAGAAAATGGATGAAATAAAAATAAATTTGGGAAAAAGAATAAATCTGCATTCCCCTTTGCTGAAACACAGACCCCCTTAGAGAGATATTCTTTTTTTATTTATCACTTCTCTACTAGGAAAAATCTTATGAACTGTGCGGAAATGCTATAGATGCTATTATTCAGTTGTCAGGCACCATTATTTATGTTTTCGATAAGTGTTCGCTCTGAACTTTTTTATACTAAATTTCACTGAAACTATTCCCTTCTTTCACTCTGAACCTTGCTACCTTTCTCTCCATTCTCTCCCACATGTGCTTGTGTACTTTTTTGTTGGTTTAACAGAATGCAACAGAGTATTTTGAACTTGAAGCTGGGGGCAGAGAGAGATAACTTTCATCAGTAACAGTATCTCTAGAGCAGATGGGTGTTTATGTAGTGTGTGTAAACTGACATTCATTCATAAATATAAGAAAGTGAAACAATATGTGTGCCAAAATCTTCACTCAGTTACCCTAATTACACACACAAGTGCCAGACACTGCCACCACTCTCCTTATTAATACAAAAGGTAGTTTTTTGTGGTCATCAATAGAGATCTTGTGTAATGCTTGCACACATGTATGCAAAGTATTTTCTAATATTTTTTAAAAGTACAGTCACTTAAATGCTTTAATATTTATTATAGGGTACTTTTTCTGAGCAGTGGCAAATGTCTGTGTAGCCCAAGATTGTCCAATTTGCATGAGCTAATGGACCCGCTCAGAAAAATGAATGGGACCCAAGCATTCACCAAAATACCCCATATTTATTTGGAATTACTGGGAGGTGATACTGTAACATTCCAAGAAGGAGAACAATGCCTCATTGTACCTATGTGCCTGATATATTTTGGGAAGGGTCAATACACACAAGACATTTCATCATCCCAGACCAAAGAACATTTTCCTTTCCTTTCCTTTCCTTTCCTTTCCTTTCCTTTCCTTTCCTTTCCTTTCCTTTCCTTTCCTTTCCTTTCCTTTCCTTTCCTTTCCTTTCCTTTCCTTTCCTTTCCTTTCCTTTCCTTTCCTTTCCTTTCCTTTCCTTTCCTTTCCTTTCCTTTCCTTTCCTTTCCTTTCCTTTCCTTTCCTTTCCTTTCCTTTCCTTTCCTTTCCTTTCCTTTCCTTTCCTTTTCTTTCCTTTCCTTTCCTTTCCTTTTCCTTTCCTTTTCCTTTCCTTTCCATCTTTTTATTTTTCTTTTCTCCCTGCTTCACTTTACTTCACTTCTCAAGAATAAGGTAATAACACATCTTTCCTAGCTCAGAACCTTCATATCTTTCAGAGACAACTGCACTCTCCTGCTCTGTTCAGGCCTTGGTGTGAGCACCAGCACAGGCTCCCACTCTGCTCTTCTGTGCCTACGCGTTGCACAGCAACATCCCCTGGGGCACTTGTGTTAGAGCAAGGACAGACAGTTTGCCAGTCATGAGACAAGATTTACTTTATTTTTCTCTTTTTTTTAAATAATGACAAAAACTAGGAAGTATGCCTGCTATCTGGCTTTCAAGAATTTCCAATGGTGTGTGGTCTTTCTGCAGTCTTTCCACAACAGTACTGGGAGACATCTTCCTGTATGAAGAATGAAAAAACAGTCCTTTTTACTCAATGAAAGGCATTCATGATTTACCTGTTCAGGAGACAATGCCTTTAAGAACAGTTTATATCTACAAGTACTCTCCATAAACCAGTTCCATCAGCAGGACCAGTTCCCCCCCGGGTACAATTGATCATCCTCTGCCTCCCTCTGTCAATGGGCCGACCAGCAGCACCCTTGACCTGGGGAAGCAGTAAATCCTTTGGATAACTACATACCTGGCAATGCATATTGTTTACCTCTGATGCATTGATTACAGTGGGTAAGTAAAGCATTTTGACATCAACAACAGGAGCTGTATTTCCACAGTGGTTAATCTGTTACTAATTAAAAAACTTCAGTTCGAGTGCTCAACACTGCCAGCATTGATTGTAATGAGTTCTACATAAACAGACACAACTTTGTCTTTATCCTTGTGTGTGATTCCTATTCAAGCAGTAATCTGAGAAAGTGGAGAGAAATGGTGTGTGTGTATGCAGGGGTCACCGTCACACAAATCTCCCTCCATTTACAGCTTTTCCCACTTCCCCACCCTGGGTATGGACACCTCATAGCCTCTCTGTACCCTCTCTGAGCTTGCCAGGTCCCTCTAAGTCCCTGTGAAGGAGCAGAGGAAGCTTTATGCTTCTAAGTAAAACCAAGCCAAAAGAAGAAAAAAAAGGCAATAAATTTTCAGAAAACTGGAAAAGGATAAAAAATATTTTTCTTAAAAAAAAAAAAAAAAAGAGAAAAAAAAAAAGAGAAAAAAAAAAAAAAAAGAAGAGTTAGGAAATTATAGGCCACTGAGTCCAACTCCAATTCTTGGAAAAACGTTGGAAATATTAGTAAAAATAAAAACCATGGTAAGCATCGAGGGAAAAAAAAAATAGCAAGAAAAAAAAAAAAAAAAAAAAACACAAGATGACAAAACAAAAATGGTTTTGTCAAAACTGAACCACATCAGTCCAACCTAATCCCCTCCAATGGCAGAGTAACAAGCCTTGTCATTAGCAAATAGTTGAGCTAAAGTACAGCTTAGCTAAGCAATTGCTAGGTTATATTTAGGTTTAGTAAGGCGTTATTGTCTTCCATAACATGCACTTGTAGAAGGTACAGAAAATATGTGCTGTAAGATCAGTGTGAGATTGAAAACTATTTTCCAAGTTTCTAGTGATCCAGAGTTAAGGAGAAATCAGGCCTCTTGAGGGCAGGTCTGGGTTCTGGTGGTTCAATACTTCCTTTATCTGCCCCCATCTCTGGCCAAATAGCAGAGCACAGCCACTGTAGTCCTGGCATTTCCTAACTGCAGGAGTTTACATTTATTGTGTCCCACCAAGGAGCCTGGTGTGTGACAGCCCATTAAAGAGACTCAGATTTTACCACTGCAGTAGCCTATAATACCTTTTTCTGGGTTGTATAATACCTGATAATCACTACAGATGGTGGATGGGGCAAAAATTGACATTCTCAGGAAAGAGGAGACAGTGCAAACACTGGTAAGATCAGCCCAACAAGCAGATCATGGTAAATTTCTAAGGTTTAAAACAAGCCAAAGAATAAGCTAGTCTTCATTCTGCTGGGACAGGTATTTCTGTAAGTGGACAGACTCCAATTTCCTAGCCTTTTGAGAGAGATCTAGAGACATCTTGGCAGAGGTGACATGCTTTTTAAAGAGGAGTTTTAAAGAAGAAGGTGTTTCTATAGGGCATGTGCAGACCTTAAAAGTTGGCACCCCCTGGTTTTAAATCTCTTACAAACCATTGATCTCACAGCATAGGGCAAGAGGTCTGCAGAAATTTCAAATCTGCAAAAACCTGTGGCTTTCCTTTGTCCAAATAACCAACTGTGATCAAAACGAAGATGTAACACTGACTGTGTTCAGACCACATCATTTTAGAGTGCAGAAGCAACAGTTTCCATGAGTCTTTCTCTTCCCTACAGTTCTCAAGTGCAAATAACTGCAAACAGACACAGAGAAACAAAATTTGCTCAGATAAAAGTGGAAAACTGTCAACATTTGTTCTCAGACCCACTCACATATATTGTTTATTCATGGCACAAGAAAGCAGAACACACAGATAATAAAAAAATGCAAATGTACAAAACAAATTAAAATACATTTGAACATTTTCCAGACTCTGTTCTTTTCTGCAAAAGATCGGTAATCAGAGACAGCTCTTCCCACCACAACCACACAATTTCTTCTTTGGAGATGCTTTGTCTGTCCCTAGCTTAGATTGTAAAGAGTCAGAACTGTTGAGCCACCCGCAGGCATGTTTCTTGCACAGCTCTAAGGAAGCAAATGGAGTTAAATAAGGAATTTTTCCAACTGCTTGAAGGTCCCACAGAGGATACATCTAAAAAAATTACATCTTAATGGACATATGCAAAGGAAAATGGCAGTACCAAGTGTTTCTTTGACAGCAACTGACTTCTGATCTTGAAATAGTCCATTCAAGTTTGCTTTTTCCAAGGCTTACCATTTTCTCTCCTCCCCTACCACCTAAGCTTTTAAAAAGCGTATCACCAGCAGATCTTAATTACAGTCAGGTCCAGAGAAATGAAGGCAGCTGCATGGATCCCTTCTGAGGTCACAATTTTTGCTGTGGACTTCCAAAGTCTCTGAGGAGAAAAGCGCTGCCTGAGCTCAGCGACATCACAGAGGAATGTGTGCCACCTGCCGCGGCTATGGCATGTGGGGAGCGGGACAGATGGCCCACCAGATTTGTTTGTTCCCACTGTGAATGCTGTGTGCTGTGCCCTGGCAGAGGCTGTGCCTGGGAGCTGACTGCTTGCCTTGTGCTGGCTCTGCCAGGGCACGCTGGAGGATGAGGAAGGTGACACCTTCCTGAGTGTTTCAGGGAAAAGCCTCTGAGGTCATGTGGTGAGAAGCAAAGACATCTCTCTGCAGGGTAAGGTGCAAACAGGGATTCCTGAGAGCTCGATTTCAGTCTTTTTGATTAGCAACAAAAGATAACGTAGGTTTGAAGGCACTTCTGGATGTCATCCAATCCCATCACCTGCTCACAGCAGCGCCAGCTTGGAAATTGGATAAGGTTGCTCAGGGCCATGTCCAGACAGGTTTTGGACATCTCCAAGGACAGTAATTTCACAGCCTCAGAGAGTAACCTGTCCTCACGTATGACCACCCTCCCTGTAAACATTATTTTCCTTATATCTGATTTGCATTTCCTTTTCTGCAACTTGCATTCCCTGCCACACAAACCACCATTGCCCACCATTGTTCCATCTTCTCTCTAACCTCACTCGTTACATAGGGTGGGACAACAGGTACAGCATCCCCCATCACCACCTCTTCTCCAGGCTGAAAAAGCCTTGGTCTCCCTGCCCCTCCCACCTCATGCTGAGCTCCAGCCTCCTGACCAAGCTAAATTAAATCTGAGCAAAGACTCCTCCTAAAAGTAACAGTCGAGCTCCTGGCCTCATCTAAGATACATCTCTTTTCATCGCGTCAGTATTAGCAGCTCTGAGCACATGGAAAGCTGGACCAATTAATCAGGAAAACAAGTCTTTTTCCTGGGAGAGGGGAGGGCACTAAAAGCACACTAAAAGACAGCAGGAACACTGGAGGATGAGACATCTCTGGCAGAAGCAGCCTGCACTTAGGTGAGGTTAAAGCAATTGCAAACCCATAGCCTGAGAGGAGGACAAAGCAGACTGATGAAAATTAAGAGTCTCCTAGGGACCCAGAGGGGCTTTACTGCATAGCAGAATGAAACTGATCCTAGAGAGAAATAAAGGGTAAACACTTGCTGTGTTGACCTGTGGGACAGGCAGAGCTATGTGTGTGCTCCTTTATTGGGGCTGGAAATAATATCAGTGGGCCACAGCACCCTGGAATGCTCAGGGACCTCCTGCATGGGGCTGGCAGGAGGTAAGACAAGAGTACAGCATGCAACAGAGGAAAGTGCAACTTAAAGGTGAAGATCTGCCAGGTCTTTGCTTGGAAGGACCCTTGATACAGCTGTACCTTCTGTGTATTGGCACTGCAAGTAACTTCTTGCAGGAGGTCACTTCTGATCTGTTTGTGTAACCAAGAGTGCCTTTCCCCTTGAATCACAGTGAGAGACAGCTCTGCAAATTAAATGTAGCCTGCCAGCAGAGAGAAGGATACTGCCTTCACCAGCTCCAGAATGACATTTAATCTCAGCAGTGTGGTAGGAGGGACTCATGTGCTCTTTATACTCCAGAGGGCATCACCCGAACAACAACCAATTGTGGTTTGAAATGGCTTTCAGGGTAATTAGTTAAATATTTAAAAAAGATTAAAGTATTTCTCCGCCAGAGAAGCAAACATACAGTTTTTCTAATTTAAATAATTAATTTATTTTGGACTACAGCCAGCCTGTTTCCAAGGGAATGCATGCTGGATGGCTTTTGTTAATGTTGCCAATTTACTGAAGATGAAATAGTGTTATTAAGATCTTGCAATAACAATATTAAAATAAACAAACAAATAAACAAAAAGAAAGAAACCAAAACAAAATAAAAATAAATAAATAAATAAATAAATAAAAAACATTGGGGTTCAAAGTAATAAGATGTCTAATGTAGAGTACTGATAGTTTGATCCAGAGCAAATGGAAGAACTCCTAACAGCACTTTCATTAAGGACTTGTCTTTCAAAATATCAGAGGAGTGGTCCATTGCCTGGAAAAAAAAAAAAAAAAAAGTGCAAATGCAAGTTCATATGCAACATATTTTGTTATCGAATATTGAAACAGGGTCTCAGCACATTTCAGGATTATTTACACAATTGGATGAAACTCCTATATACATGAGGGAAAACAAATCAGCTATCACATTGCAGATAACATTGGAGATTGGTATGGATTAGATTTTATTCATTTTCCCTCTTGCACACTCATACAAAAGTCAGCAGGTAGAGAACACATTCCACTGCAAGACTAACCTGTTCTTAAATGAAGTCATATTAAGTCAGTTGTTTTTTTCTTCACATTTCTCAGTACCTTTACTCATAGCTGCACTTCTTTGTCTGGAATTGTGTTCTCATTTGTCTCTTGGTGCATGTGATTATTCGCCTTCAGTCTGTACGTGCTCTAGGTGAGGCTTTGTATCTTCAGAGGCTGTTTTCGTTTGTTATTTTAAAAAGCCTACAAGTGCCCATCTGCTTTTTTCCAGCTGGTAAACAATTCAAACAAATATTCTAGCAGCCTGGATCCAATCTCATACTGAACTGCTGTGCCTACCTTTGCATGGGTGAGAGGAATAGAAGCAAAGGAGAGAAGCCTGGAAAGAAAAAATTTTTGTAGCAGCTCCCACAGCCAAGCAAAATGTAAAGCCTTGCTTCAACACATCACCTGCAAAGAAAAACCCCAATCTCCCCAGAAGATTCAGTGATGCTTCCTTTAAGCAGCAATTACTGCTGCAACCCCCTGCCTCCCGAGGGGATGCTCCTGTGGGCTGGCAGCTGACCGCATAGGTCCAACCTTCACGTATAAGCATGCTCTGGCATACCGGCCTGATGCTTCCAAGTCTGTAACTTGGTAGTAACTTCACGATGAGCCAGCACAGAGCACAGTGCAGCTGTTTGTCTGTCCACACATCACTGCCTGCCAGGTCACATCTGTCCAGGTCCCAGCAGTGTGTCTGGCTGGGACACACTGGGTACCACTGGCCCCAGAGCACCCACCTCTGCCATCACATCTCCATCCCTACAGCAGCTCTCAGCCACTGTGAGCACCAGTGCTACTGCTTTGCTTTTAAGTTTACTAGTGAAGTTCCCAGCAACTGTCCCTTATTAACAGCAATGGAGATAATTGAGAGATATTGGATAATTTAAACCAAATACGCCAAATAAAACCTATTAAAAGTCTGGTGTAGAGGAGGCAGGATGTTTCTGTGCAAAATACTGAGATGAGATCTAGCTGCAGCATGCATCCAGCTGTCTTTTCCAGGGGCTTTTGTCTAGTATATGTATGTGTTTAATTTTACTCATTTCAGTAGTTCTAATGTACCTAGTCAGGCTGTTTACACAAGTTAATGATGCATGTGAAGTATTTGCTAGAGCAAGGGGCTGGATTCCCAGCAGGAGATTGTGCAGAAATGCAGGAGGACTCTTATGACTGTTGTAAGCAACGACAGGGCTAGGCCGTGCATATACAGCAAAAATCAGGTGCCTCCCCCCAAAAATTGTCTTCACTGTTTGCTCTTCACCATTCCTAAAGTAATAACACTTGTCTGCCCTGGTTAATGTTTTCTAGAGGACGCTTTGCTTTCATAACGCTATTTAACAGTATAAATAAGAGAGGGAGCAGCAGGGTAGTCCTGGTGAAGACAGCAGGATCCTTGGAAGCTGCTGTAAGTAGTGATTTTTTTGTTTCCTATGGAGACTTCAGACGTGTATCCTCCTGTTGCATGCAATTGATTTTAAGCCTTTCCTAGGGTTGTACCTTATACTGAAATCTGTCTTAGCAATTGTTCTAGTGATAAAGAGGCTTATTTGGTCAGCTGGATACAAAGCACACAGGCACCACATTTAGGCATGGAGTTGCCTGTATGTTGCTAGATGGCTGGCAAGAAGAATAAGAATGTAAAAACCAGAGTGGGGTGTCTAGTCATCTTGCAGAGAAGCAAGGTGACCTCTGAAGACAACAAAACATAAGCACCTGAAGGAGAGATACCTCCTGCTCTTTCCTGCTAGAGGGAACAGGCTCCACTCCATCCAGAACCTGAGGATGGGTGCCCGGACACTGATGCCTTGGTAATCCTTTTTGAGTTATTCTGCTGATTTCTATATTCAAGGCCTACAAGAAATATCTTTGCTAGGGAATGGGATATCTGAGGTCTGCTTCCCTTTTAGACGAGACATCTCCTTGTTGCTCTAACAACCAGATTACAGGAAAACTGAGAAAGAAACAAGGAAAAGGTATTCTCCACACACTCAGGTTATGTGAGATCACAGTGAGGCCAACATGTAACATTCACGCACCCAGAGACTGGGTAGTGATCAAGTGCACATGGGAAAGTAGAAACTGGGAACCCAGTCTGATCTGTTCTAGGGACAGTTTGTGCTTTGTGCTGAAAAGAAATCACCTCTGTCTCATCTGACCGTCCTAACCACTGCAGTGGTCCTTTTATTAAAAAAATCTTTTTATTCTCTGGCCTCAGTGATACTTCATCCGTGAGTGTGTGCAGCAACTCAGGTCCAACAGAAAATACCAGAAATGCCCTGGTAGCAGACTGAAAGCTCATGCTCACCTGTTTCCATGTAGAAGAGGCCTAGAAGTGGGTGATGCGCTTCCTGGGTGAGCTCTTTGGTGCTCAGCTGTCTTGCAGAAGATAGATGACACTGAGAACAGCTGATTTGAGTCCTTCTCTTCCTTTCTCCCAAGGTTTCTTTGGACATATTGGTCTTGTTCAAGAAAAAATGGCTAAGGGTTCAATGTTTTAAGGAAGTTCCTAGAAGTTTCAACCAAAAGTCTGGCAGGGAAGTTTACTCCATGCAAGGAAAAGCAACACACCCACATACAGTCACATGCATTTTTAAGAATATTGTAAACTTGGCTTCCATGTTTCTATTGCAAAAGGAATTACTTTTAATGAAATGGTCACAGTGACTGGATTCTTTGCATAACCTGATACCCTTGGCTTGTGCTGGCAGCCTTCTCAGGGGCCTCCAGCAAGCACAGAGGCATCAAACTGTGAATCACATAAGTAAATGTCTAGCTGATCAGTATGGAAAAGTCCCTGAACATGCCAAGGCACATACTGTGAAGTACCCAGAGAGCTTTCAGGCCAGCCAGGAAAGCACATACTTGTTTGTGGTGCTCCTGTGAGTAGGCAGTCCTGGACAGAAGGTTTCTGAGATTGTTTTCTCACACACAAGTGTGACTAGTCATCTTTCTTTTGTGACATTTTGTGTGCTTGGGTTGTTTCTGTCTCTTCTTTGGATTGGCCCTGAGTAGAAGAGAGTAGTCCAGCAGACACCAGTGGTGGTGGTGGAGTCATGTCTTGATGTGCCTGGTGCTCCCAGAGTGCAGCTTTCAGGAAAGACATTTCTCAGATTTCCTCACTTAGAATCAATCAAGAGGGAAGCAGCACCATCTGGTGAGCAAAGATCTTTTCTATTTCATGCTTGCATGTGTTTTTGAGTACTGCAAATGTTCATGATTAAAATGACATTACAGGTGAGGACCCCTTGTAGGAGAGGCATGGGATAAATATTCATCACCTGGCCAATTACATGGGATTCTAAAGTCAGAAAATTATATTCAGAAACATCTCTCCAAATAATCAAGACACAAATCAGCCCTCAAATGGACAATTTTTTGATATCCACAAAGAATCAGGTTCTGTCAGTTAGAAAATTTAGACTAGCTCTGCTACAGGTCTTTTGGTGGAATTCTTTTAGGGTAACCTCAGCCTATCAGTTTTCTCCATTTTCTTTGTAGGACAGAGTGTCCAAAAAAGTACTGCTATTCCGGGTGGCACAGTACGGAAGATTGTAATTTATTCAACATGTAATATATATTCAACAAATCTTATCACTAAATCTATTACAGGTAAATTGCTTGAAACATCACTAACTCCAGGTGTTGGCATGTTCTTGTGCCATTGTCTGTTTTGATTTAAAGCTCTTCATGAAAGAAACCTTTTCTTGAATACCACAAAGATATTGTCATTGCTTGACATGGTTAAAAAAGAAAAAAAGAAAAAAAAAAAAAAAAAAAAAGCAGAGAAACTAGTTTTCTTCCAGGCTATTCAACAAGTCAATGTAAATTTGGAATTACAATGGAAGAGTTCTTCAATTCTATTCCCATGTTTGTGGGCAATCTGACAGATTGCCTCTTAGCAAACTGTTCTTCTGGGGATGGTATAAGTCTTAAGATAGGCAGCTTTCTTCAAAATTAGCTTCTTCAGATAGGGAATACTCTAAGGGCTTTTTCGCACAGGATCCATCTCTTTGTTTGTTTTTGTTTTGTTTTTTTAATTGTTAGCAAATATGCTTTGTAAGAAAATGCCTCAATCATGGAGATTGCCTGAGAATCTGCACCTTCTGTTTCATATGGAAACAGTCTCTGTTTACAATTTATCACACTGTTAAGTTATCAGGTTTATCACCTGCAAACCTAGCAGCCACAGTAACATAAACTAGAATAGTAAATATCAAGTACCTTTATTCTTTGAAGAATAACCTAGTAGAGTCAGACACATCCATCTTCAAGGCTTAAACAAAACACACACAAAAGGGACCTCTACAAACTGCAGCTGCTGAGTCTTTCATAATCTCATGATTTTAAAATCAACCACTACCAAGATTTTTGTGAGGGCTGACTCATAAGTCTCAAATGTTCGTGATTGGCCAGTACTGAGTAACAGATGGATGATTCAGATTCAGATTGTATTTAATTATCCGTGAATTCAGAGCTGTAATAAAATGAAATTAATTCCATGAAAGTTCATAAATCAAACACAAAAAGCAAATATGTCATAAATACATAGAGGAAAAAATATAGGGAAAAAAATCCTCAGAAAATTGTAATCAGTATTTTACAAAGCTACTGTAAAACCATTCTACATCCATTAGCTATAATTTTGAGGCCAGGTCAGTTAAATTCTACATCTACTCTGCATTCCAAATAAATATAAACTTGCATTGCAATGTATATATAGAAAATTCCATCTATATTGTGTTTTGTTATAGTTATGAAATGTGATGAGATAGGGAACAGGTGATGACTTATGCTTCATTCTTTTATATTCGTATTATTCTTAATAAATTATGACTGCAGCTGAGTAAATAATTCACAGTGAATAATTTATCCAGAGGCAGATTCTGAATCAGACTGCTGGATACGTGGAAATAGATCAGGTTCAGATTTAATGCTTTTGCCTTCAAGTTGATTTCTTTTCAAAGTCTGACTAATACATTGGATCTCTGATAGATGATTTTAAATATTCAGAACAGTTCGCATGTTAAGTTAGAAGGGGACAGATATATTGAGCAGTATCATTTCAATGTCAAAATCAGAGAAGACCAAAATATAATTTAAAGCTACTGTGCACAGCAATTGAAAATGTAGTTATTGAGAGCCCTTATGGTTCTTCCATTTGTCAATAACACAGTAGGTGTTATTGCAAGCAGGCCTGTTTTTAGAAATACTTGTATCAGACATGTAATTGTTTGAATGCTTGATTATAGCTCAAAAATGTTTTGTCATTCTTATGCAAGTCTAATTGTAACTGGATATTCAAATACTAATAAAAATTGCTTCCTCTGATGTTATGGAAAAATCAGGACCATGATCATAGCCCTTTCTGACCACAGTCTTTCAAGCTGAATCATGCCAGAACAGAGAAGTGCAATTAGTTTAATACGTCTCTCCTTGCACAAGTTTTAACAAATCTAGTTCATTATCTCCACAAACTCATTGCAAGTCTCTCACTACTTCTTTGTGTTAGATTGCTCAGAAATGTGGCCTGCTGTGACTCCACTTTTCCAATGTCTAATTATAAGAGCTGATATAGTGTCAGCTCTGCAAAGGAATGTAGATACCACAGCCAAGAGAAATAGGTTAAGATAAATGTATTGCCCTTTGACCAGCAGAGCATCTGATAAAAATAAGTCCTTGTTTTTGTTGGTGTCATTGACTTCTTTTGCTGGGCTGAAAATGAATTGACTCCAATGGTTTGGTTTGTCTACTAAGAGACAAAATGTTACTTCAGGTTCTTATTTAAAGTGTCACATTATTTTTATTCAGAAAACAAACAAACAAACAAAAACAAACAAACAAACAAACAAAAACATATTCCTTAGATTTGGTTTGCTACTGAAGAACAGTCACCATCACTTGTCTTCTCTTGAAATAGAGGGCCTTATCAATCTGAACAAAAGTTTATTTAAAAATCTCCTCCATGTCTGTTTGCTCAAATTCTGTTTGTATGTAGCTACTGATTGCTGCCCACTTGCATGAATTTCCTCTTTCTTCCCTTACTCACAAAACATCCAGAGTTGCTCTGTGATGCTTTTTACAGTAGGTATCTTAGACCATTAATGTCAAAAGCACAGTGGTATTGCAGCCCTCCGGTGGTTGCCATGGTATGTTTTCTGGTGTGATATACTCTGTTCTCTGGCCTGCTGAGGGTGCTGTATATTCAGCTAATCTACACCAAATTTGGCCTTTGTGGATGTATAGGGTAGGGCCAGAAGAAAAAGTTGTGGGAGATTTGCCAGGAGGCCTGTAGAAGTAATAATAATAATAATAATAATTTAAAAAAAAAAAAAAAAAAACTGGCAAGAGGTGTTTTTTTAGAGGAAATTGAGGACAAGAGAAAGACACAAGAACTTTTGTTCAGAATAACCACATATACGTGATTTATGTATTTACCCTAGTAATTGATTCTCTTTTTCCTCCATAGGATTTTAATGCAAGAAGATGAAGACCAACTTTTATGTATATTTGCTACTGGCTGGGCTTTACACTGTTGCCCCTGGTCAGCTTGTTACCAGCCACCATGATCCAAATGAACCTAAAGACCATGTGCATTATGCAGGGGAAGCGATCGCTTGCCTCAAACTAGTGCCAAGCAATGCTGACTTTGCATTTCATTTTTTTAACAAGGTTACACTCGAGGAGCCTAATAAGAACATTTTCTTCTCTCCTGTAAGCATCTCCACTGCCTTTGCAATGCTGGCCCTAGGGGCTAGGTCAACCACACAGACTCAGATCCTGGAAGGACTCGCCTTCAACCTTACAGAGATTCAGGAGAAAGAGATACATGAAGGCTTTCACAACCTCATCCACATGCTGAGCCATCCCGAGAGCGGGGTCCAGCTCAACATGGGGAGTGCTATCTTTCTAACGGAAAAGCTGAAACCACTAAAAAAGTTTTTAGATGATGCCAAAACTTTGTATCAGCTGGAGACTTTAACCACCAACTTTAACAATCCCACAGAGGCCGAGAAGCAGATTAATGATTATATAGAGAAGAAAACACATGGGAAAATTACTAATTTGATCAAGGAAATGGATCCACAGACTGTAATGCTCCTAGCTACCTTTGTTTTCTTTAGAGGTAAGTCCTGTAGTATTCAGGTTCATGTCATTCTTCTAATCAAATGATCTCTTCAGCTCACCTGCCACCTTTGGAAAATGTTCCAGCAGAAATTTGAAATGCTCTTTGCTGGGACAGAAGCCCCTCACAGCATGCTGCAGCCAGGTAGAGCAGCAGGGCCCTGCTCAGCACCAGAGGTGGCAGGAGAGCCTGCAGGCTCAGCTCTACCCATAGCAGACAGGAAGCTCTGCTCCAAGACACAGCCTCCATGTAGTTTCAGCTCACTTTCATGGGTTTAGTCATAGCTCCAATTGCCCCACATTCTCTTAGTTTTCACCGAAGGAACTGAGATGAACACATGACCTATTCCTTTAAAAGCATCTCTTTAAAAGTGTGCATGATTCAATGGCCTAATTTACTATACGCTACATAATCCTATTTTTTCCTATTGGATTCCTTGAAATGTATACACATTAACATATTTATATACAGAAGAAGCTAGTGATGAGCAGAAGAGGGCATTTTAACAAAGCGGAAACAGTGCATTTCTGATGTGGGTTTGATGATGTGCCTGACACACCAACACTTAGATATGAGATCCTACATTAATCTTATCTATAGATTGAGGCTCGTGATTAAAGTCAATAAAAATTAAATGCATACAGTATATGAACACACAAATGATGTCATGTAAGCCCTTAAATGACAACTCATGGAAAGGCCACTTAGATCACCCAAGGAAAAAAAGTAATGGAACCTAATACACATTCTTGATTGATCAGGTAAAAGATTCTTTCCTTACTGTGGCATGCATATTAAAATGGTAAGTTTGAAAATTGTAAATTTAGCAATTGGAGGAATAGGTGAGTATAATTAGTTATATAAAATTCCGTTTATGATGGGATGAGACGTGGTATATTCAGTTGCATTTTATCTCTCTATATCAGGCAACTGGGAAAAGCCTTTTAAACCAGAGAACACTGAAGAAAGAGAGTTCTTTGTGGATGCTGAAACTACTGTGAAAGTCCCTATGATGTACCAGACAGGCAGATTTGACTTGTATTTTGATATGGAGCTGTCTTGCACCGTGGTACGTCTTCATTATAATGGAAGTGCTACAGCATTTCTAGTCTTACCAGCAAAAGGGAAAATGAAGCGGTTAGAGCAAGCACTGGTCAAGGAAACCATCCGGGAATGGTCAGACCATCTACTCCAGAGGTAATCTGCCAGTCATTTGCAGTGGCACCTAGATTAATAGTCTATTTTCTTTTTTAGGAATGCAAATACTACAGGCTTGCTGATTCTGGGAACTGAGTGGGTTATTTTTGGCTTGTGCATCCTAGTTGTAAAAATCTTGCAGCTGGTTGGTATTTAACTATTCTCTTGTTGATGTTTGAGTGACTTTCTGCTTCCCCCGCTAAGGTGGAGATCATCTTGATCAGGTCTCAGGAGTACCAAATAGCAATCCCATCTTGGGGTTTCTAAAACTGACAGAGTGAGAGGGTGGCAATTCTAAGACAAATCCCCTATACTGAGGTTTCAGCTAACGTGTTTTACCTCACATATGTTACTGACACACTGTGACTCAGACGTATGTCTAAACCCTAAATAAACCATAACTTAGGCAGTTTTTATTAATGCATACATACGTAATATGTCCTACACAAATATCTTCCTTACAAGGGCCATTGCAGCACACAGTGGTTGTTATAACAGGATGGTGATTAATTACTAGTGCCCTGATTTTCTGGCATTTTGTTTTTGAAACTATAAAAATCTAATGAGGTTCTGTTAGCTCCTACCACTGAAACTAACATCAGCTAGCACGTTTTACAACCTTGTTTGTCTGGGAGGGAAGAGATCTAAGCACCAGCAGATGAGTAATATCAAGTTAATACGTGCCTAATTTACAAAGCTCTGCCCTGATTCACAACTAACAAGGCTTTGGAGTTCACACCCATGATTCTTGGTGCATCATTACAGAAATGCCGCCACAGTTAATAAAGACATAGTGGGCAGCAAATTGGATATGAGTTAATAATGTGATGCCTCAACTACGAAAAATGAAAATGTATTCTCAAGTGAAAAATCAGAAAAATCCTTACCTAAATAGATTCTTGTTGCAAGTTCCTTCAAGACCAACATACGAATAAACTCTTCATGTGAGAGGCTGTGAGAACCAGGTGGCAATTTCAGTTCTACTATTACATTGATGGCTGTATTAATAAGCATGGTTCCATCACCTTCTAATGCATGGGGCAATATCATAGAAAGGCAGCAACAGTGGGGTTTGGATTTTGTTCATCCCAAGTTATCCCAGGGAGAGACATCAGAAGATGTGGGTTACCAAAAGGGTAATTCCTGCAGTAGGTGACTAAGAGGCTCTGAGGGTCCTTAGACAGCACATGAAGAGAAATTCGGCAGAAAGTATACTAAGCAGGAGCTGCCCACAAGTAGCCTGGAGGTGGTGTAAATCCCATCAGGAGTAACTCGTAGAATACAGTTTGATGTCTAGAGCAGGACCAAGGATGTTCTGCCTATCTATTCTATCTGCTCCTCACTGTTAAAGGCAGACTCTATCTGCCTTTTTTGTAATTCCATGGCCAGCCCATGGAAAGGAGACAATTAGAAGATGGGGTCCCCAAGGGTACAGGTGGTAGGGCACAGACTCTCCCGTGAACCATGTCACAGGCCACAGCTATGACAAAAGAACTGCTTTGCTTTGAAGTATTGGGGTTTGTCACACATTTGCCCAAGCAGACCTGTCTGTGCCTACTTCAGGTCCCTCCTTGCTTGAGCAACCTGGGCATCCATCTCTGTGCCTCTTTTTCCCTGGCTGTAAAGAGGGCCTCTCGTTACTGCCCTCCTTTGCAGGGTACTCTCATATTTGCTAAAGCAAAATGCCTGACAGGTATCAGTAGTAGTAGTATGAATGACAACATCTGTATCACCATGAGAAGGACCAACAATCAGATTAGCACTCTTTGTACATTCATGGCTGGTACAGCGCCCTGGCATTTGACACCCATGAGTCACACAGCATTCACACCATCATTTACCTGAGTGAAAGGTCTGTCTTACCACCCTCTGTGTTTCTTTTCTGCCTGACAGCAAAGTGAGACTCTACTTCCCCAAATTTTCCATCTCTGGGAGCTATGAAATAACAAACATCCTTAGCAAGATGGGAATTGTGGATGTGTTCACTGACCGGGCAGATCTCTCTGGCATCACTGGTGCACCGGAGCTGAAGGTTTCTAAAGTAAGTCTGAGGCCACCAGCCCTCTCCTTCCTTTCACAAACACATCCTACCACAGAGAAAGCTACATGTTGTGGTAGCATCCAGAAACACCAACTAAATACAGCTCCCAGCTTCCCAGCTTGCCACAGCCAGGATCACCCTGGCTTTGATCTGCGAGTTTACATTTAAGAGGATTTTGGCCCTTAGTGACATTGAAGATCAGATTAGTTTGCTGCACAACTCTTTTTTCCAAGACCAAGATCAGATGAGATCTCCTGAGGTGTATCTAGAATGTGAGAAAAAAAAAAATCAACCCTCAGCTTCTCAGGAGGAGCCACTGGTGCTGCTGGGCACATCAAAGCCCTAACACCCTGAAGACTCAGTTTTGGAGATGCATAGATGGCCTCTCCCATATATGTCTGAAAGCTGGCCGAGAGAGCAAGGCAGCAGCCTGGTCACCCCTCCACCCCGGTTAGAGGCAAGCACAGAGCCCTGCCAGAGCTGGGGACCAGCTGGGCATGGCCACCTGCAGAGCCACCCCTACACCAGGATGAAGAGGAGAGACTGGTAAGAGACAGTAGAAGGCACATGGGGAAGAAAGGTCAGAGAAAATCAATTTAGATAAAAGAACCTCTTTTTGCAATTTTTTTTTTTTTTATTATTTAATTTTAACTTGGGAGAAAAGAACCTCTTTTTTATGTTTATTTTTATTTTATTTTAACTTGGGAATTCAATAGAACATTGTTTCTAGTGGCAGTTTATTTGCCCAAATAATCTCTTTTCCTGCTTTTTAGGTGCCTTCTTTCCTTGCATGTAATAGGGCAAATAAAAGCATTTAACTCAATGCAAGAACATAGTCTGTTATTCTCTTTTTATTTGTCTCAAACAGCACAAGAATCCCTCACACATTTCAGAAGCATCTTGTCACACTTCAGTAGAGGGTGTATTTCACTGTGGAACTTAGAAGTGGATTGTCCATTCTTCATCCAGTCTTTGCAACAGAAGACAAATAGCTTGGGACTATTATTATTATTATTATTATCATTATTATTATTATTAATTATTATTATATAATACAATTAATAATAATAATTTGTTAAAATTTATCTAGCTCTATCCTGGTCCTCATTTAAAACAGTTATGACTACAACAACACTGCTCACACCTCTACTGCCCTACAGATCTGCAGTTGATTCTCCAAAGCAGGGTTGCTTTAAACAGGGTCTGGTTCACCTCTCAGGTGGCTGTTTTCTGCCCAGAATGACTGTGTTCTTTTTTTTTTTTTTTTTTCCTAGGTTGTCCATAAGGCTGCTCTGGATGTTGATGAGAGAGGTACTGAGGCGGCAGCAGCAACTGCTGCTGAAATAATGACCATGTCTCTTCCTCCTGCCATTGAATTCAACCGTCCCTTCCTCATGCTGATTTTTGATAGAGATACAAACAGTACCCTCTTCATAGGAAAAATAGTTAACCCAACTATCACTAGCTGAAGTGACATATGAATTCTTTTTGTTATTACTGATTAAAGAAGTTGTGAAACTGCATGACACCATCTATTTCCATTTGTATGAGCTTAATATACAGTTCTTTCATAGGAAGAATTTTCATTCTATGCTACTGTCGAAAACTAATGGTATTGACCATGACACTTGCTTAGCAGGAAGCAAGAAAAATGTTTTGAATTCATTTAACAAAGAATGACTGTTTTACTTAACTGAAAGACAAGGAAAGACCTGCTAAGATTTGCCAGTATTCAGGGAGAGACATTTGTATTACAATGGAAGATTCCTGCTTAGCAAGTCATTGTCAGCCAGAATAGCATATAAAATGATTAACACTTCTGCAAACAAAGCAGAAGTGGTTGTAATTTATCATAAGTACATAAGAAAGTAAATAAGAGATGCGAAGAGTTGGATCAACAATACAGGGTAAGGGGAAACTGACGCTTTGAATGGAGTCAGCACTGGAAACATGAAAAATTGTCTTAAACATGGGGAGATAAATCTCTTTTCTCCACCATAAACCTTTTATCACTTTTAGCATTAATCTAGCAGCAACTCTTCTGAAAGAGCTTCTTGCTTCTCAGAACAGAGCTAGAGGATCAAATCTGCTCTTCAGCCTGAAGATTTTGAACCAAGTATTGCCAATTCAACAGCCCACGTGGGTGGTTGACTTCTCACACATGTATCCGTCAGTGGCCAAAAGAAGGATGTAGCTGGATGAGCTGGCAAGGTATTTGGACAGCAATTACACAACATGTTGTCAGCTGAGATTTGTAGAAAACACATAATAAGGGTCTAGCAAATTGTAGGTGTTTGAAGTGCCGCCCTTTTATAGCTACCAAGGCAGATCAGTAGATATCACCCCATAAGCAGGTTGCCTGACTCAGGAGATGGTGGCAGCCACCCAGGGGGGACTGAGGGCAGCTTGAAGGCAGGTGGTAACCTCTTTCAGTAGACTTGCCTTGGCAGCAAGTATAAGAGCACAGTTGCCCCTTTTTTTCCTACAGCCGTGTTTTTTTGGAAAGAGATGAAATGGTGTCATGGCATCAGGAATCGCAGCAGGAGAGGCTGAATGGCTTGGAAAGCTAACAGTCTCAGTAACGTCTTGTGTGGCCTCTGTTAAATTAGAGCAAGGGTGATTTTGTCAGTTTGGTGCATGTGTAAGAAAGAGCAAAGCATGGTCTCCCCTTTACAGTTGAAAGGAAAAACCCCTTTCTGTTCTGTGTTCCTACTAAAAATATCCTGTTAACTGTTACACTTGATATTTGACAGTCTTTTTTACACTAACTACACATAATCTCTGCATTGATAAGTATATGAATAACTCACAAGTATTCATGGCAGGAATCACAGTGAGATGCGTGCACACTACATCATCTTCATGGTTCCTTCCTGCACTCACATCCATCTGTTTGGGTGGCCTTGTGGCCCAACTTGTCCACAGCAATAATTCCTAAGGCAACCCATTTGACTGTACAGGTTTCCCATCTTCCTGAAATACAGCTGCACAGTGCAGTAACAATAAGGCCAATTTTAGCACAGTGCAGCACCAATAAGGCCAGTCTTAGCCATTATCATTCTTACAGATAACTGCAATTAAAGAATTTATGTACAGAAAAGCAACAGTAAAACCTTTAGGGATAAGAGAGCTCAATGAGGTCAGGTCTTGCGGTATGTGTCTCTTGAACGCCCTGATGTCGTGCCAATTTGCACCAGTTGAAAAACGGATGTATTTGATTTTAGTAGAGAGGTTCATGGTTTACATCAAGAAGTGTGGAAGAAACAGATGTCCCAGATGCACAATTATCTGTGACAGCCACCAGACTAAATATTGCTCCCTCCCTTATAAACCATTTTGGAGATAGATATATGTATATAAATAAAGCATCGTATGAGGAAGGTTGTCCCATGTGGTTCTGGGAGAGATATGAAGATCAAGACAATCTCTCATATCAGCTAAATCAGCTCTTGCAGGCTGTAAATCTTTCTTCCCACCCTCAATATCTTGGTGCTCTCACAGACATGCACCCATTCAGAAGTAGGATATTGGAATTCTGTTCTTCTCCCAAATTCTGAGAAAAATTGACCACAAGGATGGAGGTGCAGGGCAAATGTACTGCCATACAGCACCAGTTCTGTGCAGCACATCTCCTGCGTGATCTCTCTGTGTTTGTAGAAAGTGCTGGGGAGGTTGCAGGCACAGCAGGCAATGCAATGTCTGGGTGCTGGCCGTGGGAAAACAGAGTGGTGGAAACAACGAGTGTCTGCCATCCCCACAGGGGATTTCCTACTAATGTCAGGATCGGCGCTGGGGAGCCGTCTGCCAGACTTGCTTCATCAGGCAACAGTTCCTGGTTTATTGACATCTTGCTGTGATTTTCCACTGCAGGATTTGCCAGAGACAGTGTTGAAGAAGAGGCAGGCACCACACTCAGCACAAAAGAGCAGCAGACAGCTTGCTCCCTGCCCACATCCATGCTGCGCTGTTTATGTGGCCTGTCTCCATCTCTCCCCCCATCCACCAAGTCCTACTCTCCAAATCCTGCTCTTAGCTCAACAAGCATCACCAAACAGATTTTCCCTATTACATTTGCTCTTTGCATTTCCTCTCTGCACCAGCTCTTTTTCACAGCCTCCCACTCCCCCTCCTGCAGACATTTTTCCCTCCCACCACTGGCACAGTTCCTGTGGGAGGTGGACGCTGCTGGCTCAGCTGGGCAGCTCTTGCTTTCCTCCTCTTCCCAAAACATGGGGAGGGAGGCAACGGGGCCCCTTGCCTCCTGCAAACCATCCCTTGAGCACTCAGAGCAGAGCAAGGAAGACTGAGCAAAAAGGCAGGGCTTCAGGCCACCTCCTTCACCAACCTGCTCCCTATGATATGATGAGCATTGATTGGTTTTCATGAAATAGAGATTCATCTAGGGACCAAGTTCATTAGCTGTTGACACAGCTGGCACATCTGGGGATGGGGCTCGCAGCTGCACTTGTGGTGATCCTGTCTTTTAGTGACCTGACTGGCCTCTAGTGAGTCAGAATTTTCATAGAATCACAGAATCATTCACGTTGGAAAGACCTCTAAGATCATCTAGTATAACCTTTAACCTAGTACTAAAGTCCACCACTAAACTATGCTACTAAGTTCTACATCTATACATTTCTTGACAATCTCCAAGGATGGTGACACAACTACTTCCCTGAGCAGCCTGTTCCAATGCCTCACAACTCTTTCAGTAATTTTTCTTAATATCCAACTTCAACCTCCCCTGGCACAACTTGAGGCCATTTCCCCTTGTCTTATCACTAGGCACTTGGAAGAAGAAACTGTTCCTCACCTCACTATAGCCTCCTTTAAGGTAATTGTAATGTACAGTCAGGTCTCTCCTGAGCTTCCTTTTCTCCAGGCTAAACCACCCCTCTTCCCTCAGCCATTCCTCATAAGACTTGTTCTTTAGACCCCCCTCCCCGCCCAGCTTTGTTGCCCTTCTCTGGACACACTCCAGCACCTCGATGTCCTTCTTGTAGTGAGGGGCCCAAAACTGAACACAGTACTCAAGGTGCAGCCTCATCAGAGCTCAGTACAGAGGGACAATCACTTCCCAAGTGATATTTCTGATACAAGCAGGATGCTGTTGGCCTTCTTGGCCACCTGGCCACACTTCTGGCTCATATTCAGCCAGCTATCGAACAACACCTCCAGGTCCCTTTCTGACAGGCAAATATTTCTATGTATTGTAATAAATATAGATATTTCTATAACTAGTAGATATGAAGAATGTGCAGTTATTTTGTGTGAAGTGTCTGTGGCCCTAGAATGACAGATAAAGAAATACAGGTATGGCAAGATGATAGCAGGAGATTTGAGAGTTCAGGCATAGGATAATATTGGAGGCCCCAGGGTTATAAACAGCTCACTTGGTTACTAGTCTTCAAAGGATTGCAGCCTTGGAAGCTGGGTAGAACCAGTCAGGAGGATAACCAGGAGAACAGAGACTGAGTGACAAGTATAAGGCACACCACAGGTAATAAGCTCAGGTGTATGTGGGTCTGTGAACCAATGAAGGAAGAGCAAGGTGTAGAGCATGTTAGGAGATGTATAAAAACGATCCCAGCTGGATCCCAGAGCACAGAGTTTGCACCCACTGCCATCATACTTCTCTCAGCAAGGACACAGGATGTGGCCATCCACAGTCACCTTCACTTGGGGCTGAAGCCATCAATCTGAGGACCCAGCGGAGCAGAGAAAGGGTGAGCATAATACCAGAGAGGGGGGAAGATGCTAAAAAACTCTCTGTAATTGTAACTATACATAATCTGGACCACAAGTCTTGG
Source organism: Aythya marila (assembly GCF_965140915.1). Classification (NCBI taxonomy): domain Eukaryota; kingdom Metazoa; phylum Chordata; class Aves; order Anseriformes; family Anatidae; genus Aythya; species Aythya marila. The sequence continues at coordinate 15,533,979 of NC_139046.1, forward strand.
TTTTGTAACCAGCCTAATAACAATTCTTGGGAAAGACTGTTAAGATTTTAAATAGACTACTAGAAATTCTCATCTTGGCCTACAAGGCAGCAAGCAGCACGCTGGTCACATAAAGATGGCCCTAGAGGTATCTGAGAAGGGAAGGAGGGCAGAAGGCCATGATATATGCAATAGCCTCACATGTGGTTACATGCAGGGTCCTGGCAGGAAAGGGTTCTCCTATCTGCAAAGCTGCCCTGGATTGTGTAGTATGTAGAGCAGGAGCAGGAGTACATCATGGTTCACCCCAAAGGCACTGTTTTAGCATGAGATTTTTTTCACAGAGTGATACCAATGTCCCAGAGGTCCCTTTTCTAGCGTGTAGGTGTTGGTACATCCGGAACTGACATTTCAGAGGGAAAACGTACCAATAGAAAAACCTCATTGCTACAGTGAGCTCTGACAGCTGCCCAGCACCTTTGTGGACCAATTTGAGACAAAAGGAAATCGTCAGTGCAAAAGACAGAGGGATGTGAGGCGAGGAGACACCCCCGCATGGCAGCCAGGTGCCCCTCCACCTCCAAGGAACTCTACCCAGCCTGGCTTCCTGTCACAGCCCACGCCCTGTACCAGGCTTCAGGCCTCCCGTCCCTCACCCCACCTCCATGCAGCTGACCCTACACAGCACTTGCTGCCCAGCCTGCGGGGAGCAGGCCCTCTCTGCCACAGCTCCCTCCGGGCACAGGGGCACAGCGGCAGCCAGCAGGCAGTGAGCTGTGGCCCAGGGACCTTCTGGGTGACCACCCCAGAGCTAACGGGCTCCCCTCCACTCTTCTGAGGGGGTCAGAGGAAACCTGTCCCATCAACAGTGCTTCAAACTGCTTCTGTAGTCTGGAAACCGAGGGAGGCAGTGCAAAAGGCATCATTACAACTCCTCTTTCTTTGCCTCCTTATCTTATCTAATATACCACACTCAGTTACTCAGTCACTAGATATTTAGCAACTTGACCAAAAGCACTTTTTTTTTTTTTTTTTTTTTTTTCCCTGGGGTAGCCATAAGAAATAAGATTTCATCATTATTTATTCTGTCTTAACTTCACTAACTGAGGCAGTCAGGCAGTCAGCTACAAATTAGTGGAAGGCATCACCCTGTCTCTACTCACTGAAAAGGTATCTCACTGAGCAGATGAAACCACAGTGAAAAACTTCAGCAGATTGTTTTCTTCATGGTTACATGAAAATAAGGGGGAAAAAAAATATCCACCTGCAAAAATGACAACAGCTACACAGAAGGAGCCATGGTCAAGCCTCTGTGTGCTTCTCCACATGCACCAAAGTCGCCTCTCTCAGAGGGCCCGGCCTCTAACCAGAACCAAAGTCAAAACCTGTAATCCATTTGACACACTGGGAATGACGGGCCTTGCTCAGGCACTGACAGCAGCCAGCATTTTTAGGGACAACCTCCTGTAGGCTGGGTGAGAGTGGCTATGCAAGTCATTACTTCCAGCAGATCAGCATGAGAAGCTAGTTGAGCTTGTGATTGCTCTTTAGGCAATTTGAAAATATGAATTAGAAGTAATTGTTTTACATTTTGATCCAATTCTATCCATTATTTCATATCCATGGGTTTGCTATGTTTTTTTTTTTACACAGAGAAGCTATTTGCCTGCTAAATGACACAGCTGAGAGATAATCAGACTACCTGGTGTGTCGAAATAGCTGGCTTCAAAATGAGGGAGATAACTGTTTAAATAATGTAACATGTTTGGCCACAGATAAAAGCCTAGCATGACTTAATATTTGTGTAACATCCAAAACTTTAACAAAAGCTTTAGCAATATACATTAGAAGGATTTATTTTATGTATATTCTCCAGAAATATTCTGGACTCCCCATACAGGAAAAGACACACTTGCAGCATAGCTCAGCAGCAGAAATGAGCTCAGCCTGTTGCGCTGGACAGCAAGGGTGATAATGTCCCATGTAGCCCATGGGCATTTGTCAGGAAAACTTGGCCAACTCAAAAACCTTCCCAAGCAGCCAGATCATGCATGTGGTTTTCTTCATGAAGCAGACTTTCTCTATTCACAGAAGAAAAACTTTCTAACAATTCCAGATTTTAGTGAAACACAAAGGTTCAAGACACAAAGGGTATGTTTATACTGGCAGCAGCAGGAAAACAGCCTCCCTGGTTAGCAGGGGTGTGAGGAAGGGTGTGCTGGGTCTGCTTCTGCCCATGGCCACAGGGGCCTGGTCACAACTGAGCCCACCTGGGTCAGGAAACCAGGGATATCCCTATGGTGAGGGCTGAGGATAGAAGGAGCCACAGGGTCAGGGCTCCCTGCTACCACTGCCAAGTGGGCTGCCAACTGTGATGCAAGAGCCCTGGTGTCCACTGGCCAGCAGCTCTGTCCTGCTGTGCTGCTGTCCACGCTATCCTTCCCTGGGTAGCTCAAACAATTTCCTCACAGGAGAAATGCCAACTTTCAAATGTCCAAAAATACGAAATTCAAAAATACATTTTTAGGCTGTGACAATGGGGTTCACCAAACCATTGCAGAATCAAAACAGGTACTTCAAGACAGACAGACCATTTTGTTTCATCTTAGCTGTTCTGCCTGTCATCTACGTATTATAACCAATGCAGGCTACATTTACCAACACAGGGCATGTCTCAGTCACTCTCTGGGAGGAGGTCAGTAGCAGCCCCCCTGCAGACAGGAAAGTGGCAGGGCAATGGTCATGCAGCAAGGTAGCACAAAATTTCTGTATTTTTTAGATTATTGGAAGATTGTGATGACAGCACTTTAGAAGAGGTTTCTGTTACCCAATCCAAATGCATCCTGATGAGTTCACAGAAAGAATGGAGGGTTTTAGCACTCTGCTCCCCCCTACCTACTCTCCCCAGTGCTGGCACAGGTTGGCATGCCACCCAGGCATGCTTTCTTCTCAGCTTCCTTCCTCAGCTCTGCTCTCAGGTGTCTGTAATTTCACATCTTTTCTGAGCAAGCCCTGGCTAAGGGACAAAGGGACACAATCCACATCTTGCTGGCTCTGCACCCATTGGCTTGCTATCCCTGCATTTAGTTTTGGTCAGTGTCATTGCATTTCTTTTCTACAGATGCATTCATGCACACATGTGCCCTCACACGCATGTGCATGCACGCACACACATATTTGTTTCATATTTTGAGATACAAGTGTATTAAATGTTCTTCTAGAACTAAACCAAATAACTGTATAGAAGATTGTGGTTTAGACACTTGCAATGCACAGTGAAGATTATTCTATGAGAAAATGCTTTGCTAGGTTATATCTTTGTTTTCCAATCTCAGAGTAAATTTAAGATAACCGTGATGTTTGCTTTGCAACTATCATGCTGACTGCGTACTTCTCCCACCCCCGTGCCCTCTTGCTTTATTTTAAACTAGGAGATAAAACTCTGGGCAAAGACTCCATTACACAGCTTATTTTTCTTTTCAGCAGAACTGAAAAGGAGAAGAGGCATTTACATTTCATGAGTACTTAGGACCAAATTTCCAGGCTGGCTTCAACTGTTATTGCAACCTCATCTATTTGAGCTTGTTTGCCTTCAGGCTTTCTGTACCGTGCTGCAGACTGGCCTCGACACCTGCATCTATCACATCCACTTGATTTAGATGTGCTACTTCCAACATAAGCTGCAGCATGTGCATAATTACTAAATTGGTCCTTGCCTGAGAAAGAACAGTTAAACCCATGGCCTGCCCAGGGAAGTAACACAGCTATGTCATTAGAAAACTGTTTCACAGGGAGACTGTTCACACCACTTTGACAGTGCAGCATGAGCTGTACTGCTATCAGCACAGCTGTACTGCTATAAATGCTCCTACAGTGGGTCTGTCAGTGTCTCAGTTCTCAGAAAAAAAAGTCAAAACACTTCATACTGTGGCTGCTCTGCACGCCTATGGTAGGAGCTGCTCTGTAAGGCCGCTAAGTACAGGAGTCACGCAGACAAAGGGGCAATATATCTATGCCTGTGGTGCTAGCTAGCAGTGGAAGCTGTCAGTTTTGGATGGCTTCACATGTTGAAGTTTGGTCAAAAAGCCAGAAACAACTGCATTAATTTCTGCAAGATATTATCTTTGAAAATCAATTCACTTTCACATTACAACAGTAGATTAAGGTTCCGATATGAACTAAAGGATTAGTTTAAGGCAATACAGTTCCAGAATGGAAATTTTCTGTACAGAACCTTTTCCTCTGGTATAAAACAACCTTTTTCATATGTCACCTGACAAATTGTTTAAGCTCAACAAAAGTCACTTTTATGATAGAATGAAAGTCCACACAATGATTTAGAGTATTAACATTTTTCCATTATAGCTCTACTGCATTATCTCCTCATATACACAGCCTTATGTCAGCTAAATATTACTGATGCAGTAAAAAAACTTATCCACACTGAAAAGACTATTAATTTTCTCCTAATTATTATTGCGATGGTCCGTATCTTCTAGATTTTCTTTCTTCAGATTAAAAATATCAGTTCTCTGTTTTTTTATGTTCTCTTTAGTGCATCTGCTGTATTTGATAGCAGACTTACATCTTCTGTAGCTCATCATGTTGCACATTACCTGGGAAGAAAAATTTGATCTGGTACACAATAACAGGAGTCTGAGCATCTGAACACATTATCACATACAGTCCATACTACTCATATACAAGCCTAAGAGAGAGTGTATTGGAACATCTGGAGCATATTGGAACAAAGAACATTTGCCTGTACAGTCTAACCTGCACAGTACAGACAAGGTGGAGTATCACTGGGTCTGACCTGCCACAAATACCAAAGTAGGTCCAGTAACTACATTCTTGCTATAGAGAAGGACTGCAGTACGTCTTTGTGTCCAAGCTTAGATCCTCCAATGTGTATTATAAATATGATGCACCTAGGCTGTAGGTTAGGTATGGTCAAGCTGAAGATATAAGTTTGGGTGGAAAGTGTATGAACTATGATGCTCATTATACCAAAACCCGTTCTCAAGTTCTTTCTTCTCTTGATACGGAATCTTCAATTTCATGTTAATACCATGCTGGCATTCACAACAGCTTTTGTTTTCCTGTTGGTTGCAGAGAGTAAACTCTTGTTAAATATAGTCACCCAGTCAATAAAATATAGTCGAAATATCATACTTACCCTATGTTTATCTTCTAGCAAATAGAAATGTTGGCTGACAAGAAGTCTGACCACAAGACTGCATTTCTTTAGAAGGACAATGACTGGAACTTGAGGACACTACTGCTCACTGAAGAAGAATGGGTGGTGAATGGTAATTTAAACCTCCTGTCAATGCAAATGCTTCCATGTTCATTGCAATGCTAAAATGAAAAAATGAATACCCCCATCAGATGCAAATTATATGATGCAGATATCTCACATTCATTCTATAATCAGCTGCTGACCAAGGTTACTATCATTCAGCATGGAATAACTTCAGTGGGTTCCAAAAATTCTTTCATTATATAGGGAGCAAAGTAGGTACTTTCAATCAAAAATTACTAAGAAGGAATAATTTGAAGATGCTGGATGGGACCTTCTGGGAGGAAAGTAGGATGATTTATTCTGATCTGGCCACAGACCCAAGAAGTGTCTGAAGGCTATTCATGTACTGGAGACTCTACTCTCTTTAAAGGAATATATAACATAGAGTATTGCAGGCTTTTAAACTCTTCAGTTTGCACAAAACCTTGACTGTAGGAAACTGGGAATCTTTCCAAGAAAAGGCATATTGAGTAGAGGTGGATATTATTCTTATGGCTGCAGCACAGAATGGCAAGAGTAACCTATTCCTGACTCCACAGAGGCCCTGACGGTGAAGGCACTTTAAGCTGGCCTATGGTCCGTGTCCTCTGGTAACACGGCCTTCTACTCCAAGTGAATCAGCATTCAAAGACAGTGCACTGCCAAGCCAACAACATGGAGAAGTGCTATCACTAGCCAAGGAACAGCCTTCAGTGGCCAGGTTTTGAGCCAGGATGATTACTATTTTTTGAGCTCAGTTCAATGAATTCTCAGCTTCCAGCTACCTTGATTGTCTCCCTCTACTTCTCCCCTCCTTGGAGCTGTCCTTTCACCCTCTGGATGTAGATACATATTCAAGGAAAATAAAAAAATTAAAAAAAAAAAAAAAGTATAACCTCAATCTCCATTTTAAACAAGAAAAAAATATTGAAATATCACTGAGTCACAGTTACAAAGCTGGGTGACACTTTAGCTAGAAAATGTCAAGAACTGGGAAGAGCAATGAAGTGCCTGAGCACTCTGAAGGAAGTCTCTCAAAAGAATATAAAATTTTCACCTGGATCCCATAAGAAGTGAAAGAGATTCAGACATTGACTCCATTTCCCAAATATTTTTTTCTAATATAAATGTTTTTCTCACTAGCAGTCTATGTGCATCCATAAAAAGTTCCATTTCAAAGATGAGTAAGGTTGCTAAGTGACATTAGCACTTAAATCAAGGAAATGAATAATTAACACCTCACATCTGGCACTGCCCACATATTAAATGCAATATTCTTATGAAGCATAAAGAAAATCATATTGCAGTCCCTACACAGCTCATAGACAAGGATTGTTGTCCATTTAACTGGTTCATTGTCTAAATACTTTTCCTTATGGGAAGAAAACAATGGACATATCAGTAATTTTTTTTTTCAACTGATGGAGGATTTTTATGTTTGTTTATCAAAAATTAACATTATATAAATGACTGAGTGATAGACACCAAGTGTACAACGTCTCTGTCCTTGCATTTGAAGGCTGGTCATTATAGATATGTCTTCTATGCAGCAGTGTGCAATTTTTCTTTTTAACTCAAACTCACAAGAGCTATGTTCTTGCCATATGACAACTTCATAAAGTATTTGAACAAAAAATGCTCACATATTCTTAAGCATTTGCTTATTTGCCCTGTCTTCTGTGCTTTATTTCTATAATTTCAGATAAACTCAGACACTGGTCCCAGGATCAGCAAACAGGAATGGAGAGGAGTGAATGGCTCCTGACCTGTTTCATGGGATGTCAGGTTTATTACAGTGCATAAGCTATTTAACTTTAAAGAAAGACACTAATTCCTGTATGAAAACTAACCCCTGCTTAAATATTTTGTAGAAGTACAGCCAGGCAGGTGCATACTTTTTCTAGGAAGAAAACATTTTTTATATACCCATCCTGTGCAGCCTACTTGAAGTTCACACTGAAGCCATGAGAACTAACACCAGACTCGTAGCAGGTTATTGTATTTGATGTCCATGTTTAAAAGAAAAACAAACAAACAAACCAAACACAATGCACAGCTATTTGCCAGCTACTCTGGACACTGTGGCTAACACTAACTCTGCTTTTTTGGTACTTAGTAAACCTCAGCACATTTCACAAGAGCAAGGGAGCATCTTTTTGCTTGACTTTTACAGAGGCCAAAGGACAAAGATTTCTTCATTACACCAGGTAATTGCTTCAGGCCAGACAGTCAAAGAGTACAAGACACAGGAATTCAACTAGATTATTGCAGCAGTAAGGAGATGCATGCACAATGCATGTAAACATGGAATGTGGATAAACAATAGCAGGAAAATACATATTCCAAGTTCAGAAGATCACAAGCAGTTGATGCAATATTTTCTGTGACTTTGAAAATGCAATAATGCCTTCCTTTTTCTTTCCCTAGACATACAAATCACTTATACCCTTTGTAATTCCTGACTTTAAAGTTGATTCTTTCAGGACTTTAAGATAGATATGCACTTGCATTTCACATCTACAGGAGAAGCTTTGGGATGACCTCCCAAGAGGACAGAAATACTTTCTAGGGATTTTTGTTTCAGTTTGCCTCTCCTGCCTGCTTAAGTCCTGCCTCATGATACAGACTTAGTAAGTCAGAGAAAAGGGCAGATGTCCCAGCACACAAAATTATCCTTCTTCCCATCGGAGAAATAAAGGTTCTGATGACACCTGCTGGCTCCACAGGGACTAGACAAACACCAACCACTCTGCTGTAGGTCTCAATTCTTATATATAAAGGCACATCTCAAATGTTTTATTCAGAATAAAAATGTTCCTTTGTTGTGAGTCAGAGAACCACAAGAAATAAAGCTGGGAGTGGTTTTAAAGGTAATTTACTCCATTCTCTGGGGCAAAGCAGGATTCAGGCTACTTCCATCACAGCTAGTGGTTGTTTTACCTGCTATTGAAAACTGATAGTATTTCTCTAGACACACCATTCCCTTACTTCACCATTTTCATATACATTATGAAAACTCCCACAGTAAGACATCCTACTAACAAGAAATTACATTTTTATTTCTGTGCTCAGGGACAATTAGACTACATTTGACTGTGAATTTGAAAACAGAATGGTGATGCTTTAGCTCTATATTATAAAATCCTGCAGTTTTACTGCTTTGTCCATTCAGTACTACTAAACATTGTAACACAGACAACCCACCCCATGTGTGATACAGGAATATGTGCCTCTCAGAGATGCTTTCACTGTCACTCCATATGAACAATTGCATGAGCCTAGTTCTCTATGGTCAGGCTTATAAGCAGATGAGGTATGGAGCCATCAGGGTGTTTACATCCAGCTGATTTCAATTATAATGCACACTCTGAGTGGGAGAAGCATCAGCCACCTTGATGAATCATCTAGTTGACAAACTGTGCTCAAGAGACTGTATAAAGAACTGTTTTATAACTGTTAGAGCATGTTAGTTTATGTGTAATGAGTAATCTCACTGTGACACTTCAGAATAAATAATAAAGATCCTTGAAAATCATCACTATGTCTCTCCTGCACTACTCTTGGTGCACTTGTATTTGTTTAGTTTAGGAAGAATGGAAGAGGTTAGATCACATTTAACTAATACCCAGTCCCAAATACTTGCCTAAATTAACAGTTTTTACCTTAATTCTTCTCATCAAACCCCAGCCTGTACAGAATTTCCGACTGATCACAACTAGCTCCATCAAGACACTCCGTGTCTACCCTTAAGAAACCAAATGGGTAACAACTAGCTGGAAATTTCACTGTGAAATGTATCTATCTGGTTACTAGCAGGAAACAACCTTGTTAAAAAAAGGCAAGAAACACAAGTCCAAAAATCTCTTACTGGGACCCTGGTAGTGATACACTTAATTAAACCACCAGCTTCCTCTCTGGAACCTGATCTCTCTATACTGTGATTATGCCCATCATATAGGCATGGGAGGCTTAGCTGTGGTCAGGTTACAGACCATTGCTGAAATGGGACATGGCATGTGAAACAGTGGCACTATTAAAGGAAACACGAATGCTGTACCAAGGAGCTTGTAATTGGAACCATAGTTAGCACAGGGAACATAAGCCCAAAGCAAAACAAATACTAAGATAACACTGATTGATAACTAAGATGACTGATTTCTCCACTGTGTCTGTGTCTCCTAAACCAGACTGAGAAAAGTAACATAATTTGGGGTCAAGGAAAAGCAGCTACTGAAGCAGAGGAGTTGCCAGCCCCTCAAGAATAACTGCAAAAGGATGAAATGGACTTGAAACAGTATTTGGAACAAGCAGGGGAGCTTGTTTGTGCCATATTTACCTGCAGGTAGCCAAGATCCGCAGGATATTTGACAAACAACTTGATTAGAACCTGGTCTACGTATCACTGACAGGTTTGGCAGAGTTTTATATGCCTCCAAAAAAACTTGTCTATCAGAGGAGAGACAGTCTTCAGCTGCACTGATAACTTTGCAGTTACATATTGCCCATCCTCAGCACTGTGGCAATGCTGTGCTCAAAGTTCCTAGCAGAGATGCATCTGGATGGCAACACATATATGCTGCTCTTGCTGGGTTTGGTCCCAGGGGTGTTTTTGCCATTAGCTGCAGAAAAGTGCAATTTTTCCGGTGTGACACACTGGCAATCCTCTTGCAGAAAATGACTCTTTAAGTACATATAGTTTGGGTACTACCCATATGCTGTGTGCTGGTTTACCGCTCAAAAAATTCTGCTGAATTCAAGGGGTGACTGACAATATAAATAGTATTTGGTGGGAGGAATGTGCTACTCCCGGTCATGTGTGGAGGATACTCTCAGCAAGGTGTTACCCAGCATGAAAACTACCAGGGGCTTCATGAGTAACTAGAGAGGAAGACAGCTCCCTCTGAGCTCTGTGCACAGTCAGTACATCTCATAATAGCCTAAATAATATTTATGTGTTTTGTGTTCCAGAAAATATTTAACTGAGAGATCTGAAGACTTTACGATCTCTTCAAACCCTTCTTTTCATCACCTTGTATACACAAGACTTCAGCTGTTGAATATCAGATATCACTAGTGCTATGTCTTAACTCAACCAAGGCTTCCAGTGGTGACTGCGCATGCCAGGGGCCTGGAGCAAAGACTAGGAAGAGGCTCTGTTTCTATCATCATTGCTAATAACAATGTTAATTTTGCTAAGTACAAAAGCTGGGTATCGCTTTGTACATATTAGGTTTTCCTTGTATTGTGTTATTGGGCCAAGACCACAGTACAACAGAACACACACAGATTCAGACCCACATTACAGAAATGCAGTTTTCTTCAACCATATCAGATGCAAATTTCCTCTTTGCAGTGAGAAGAAATTTGAATTTCAAGTCCAACTGAATTAACCAGAAATAAATATAGACCAGAAAGTAGAAAAAAATAAGTCCAACCATCAGAGAACTGAAGTTGCATTGTCACTGGGGCATTCACTGTGGACATTTTGGTGTTCCCTGTTCCCTGTCAAGGAACAAGCCATGTGATGTTAACTCTAGCCCAGTCTTACATTTGTGCATTCTTTAATAAAACACCTATACTTGGGGCTTATTAATAGAGAGGAAGGATATTTTAAAAAGGAATAATATTTTAGAAGAACTTAAACTAAGGAATAGTCTGGACACCTAGAGCCAGTGACCATTCATGGCTCTGTTGAACATATTAAGCACATAAAACCTGGAAGTGCCCCACAGCAGTGTATCCTTGCGAAGTGGACACAAAATGGTCACACCAGGGAGGGCTACATTCAGGTATTAAGCACTTCCTTGGTCAGTCTTGCACTTTGTACACGAATGCTGTTGTCACTTTTAGAGAAGTAATGCTTGTCAGCAACACACATCAGCCTTTTTGCATTGAGTCCTGGATGCCCAGCCCCTTTATGGGCTTTCCTCTGACTAAGCTCCCACTTAGACTGCAAATGGTCTTTTTTTTTTTTTTTTTTTTTTTTTTTTTTTCGGTTCAGTTGACAAATAGAGACCAGTTCTGTCATCTCCAGTTTTAAGGCCAATTTTTTTTCTTTAAAATCCAAACCAGAATGAAATGTTCTGTTTCATTTGGGAGTATTTTAAATGTAATTTAGGAGCATGAGGGGGAGAGAGGGAATTCCATGTTTACATTTTATTTGGAATTAAGCCAATGATCAAAATAGTGAAGAGTTTAGATCATACCCACACTACAGCAATTGCTGAGTAAACACTCTGTCTTAAAGTATGTGCCTTGCCAGACTTACAGTACTCAAGACCCAAGAACAACCTGTCAAATCTGTCCAAGCAAGATGAACTGAAAGTTCAAGCAGTTTACCCTTATAGCTCTGCACAACTTCTGCAGGAGTACCCGCTTCCCACATTCGGTCATTTTTAGGAGAAACACCACTTGGTGCCTATCAGTTGGTTAATTCTGGCATACTGCTACTTTACTGAATAGATGGTACGCTCTTGAAAAGAGAAATGAAAAGGCCCTGATTTCTCTGAAAGCAAAGGCCTCATTGCAGGGCTGGGGAGCTGGCAACACCCATACAAATGCTCTGCATCTGCTCCCTCCCTCCCATTTGTTTCCCCTGCCTCAGTGAATATTGGCCTATTCTTTTACAAAATGGCAACAGGATTGGATAGTGCTCCTGCCACTAACAAGCTTAGTAAAATAATTGTCATGGGCAATTGGATGTATGGGACCAAATCCTGTTGGGCTACTGAAGGGCTGGATGCAGAGAGCTTACAGTTCTCTTGTTTCTCATTAAATATATATAATGTATTTACTGGAATATAACCATCCCTCATTATGCCATTTATGGGAAACACAACACTCAGTGTTTATCAAGCAGTTAATCTATAACAGACAAAACCAGGTTATCACTCTTCAGAAGAGCAAATATTTGTTGAAAAACTTCTATATGGGACAGCCACCTTCATCTGTTTTTTAAACGTAGTTGATTAAGTAACAGAGGAGCTACCTAATAGGTAAGTCAGTCTTTATATGAAGCATTTGGATTGTAAAGAGGAGGATTAGTTTATTATGTATATTAATATTATTCATATATTATATTTGTCAGTTGTTCTCTAAGATGTGATGTTTTAAATGGTTGTGGATCTTAATCAATATTCTAAAATATTTGATTTTTCTCTTGCTATAATGCCTTCAGAAGAAAAATCCACTTGAACCAGAAACTTCTTTTATATTTGAGACTACTAGAAAACATATTTTCTTAAAATGGAAAAAAAAAAAAAAAAAAAAAAAAAAAAACTAACTTTTCTCTGTCACATATGTTTATTAAGGAACTACCTATTCTTTCTGTAAAGGTTCTCAAAATTAGTAATAAGCTTCACGCTAGAAGTAAAAAACTGCAAGCCTATAATGTGCAAAAATACCACTTTATTGTTGCCAGAAATATTTTTCCCCGTCCTAGAGGACATGATGTGTTTCTAACTGTTGTCAAAGGTGAATGACAAAGCTGATGTAATATGTGTTTTAAAGTGCTGCAATCTCAGTCTTTTAGTTACTGTTTAGTGAAATTGTGAGGTTCTTACTCCTGTGATGTTCGTAACACCTGAACCAGTAGCATTTGTGTACGCCTGAGGAAGCAGGACTCTTTTCTTGAGTGCTGAATTGGTCTGGGACACACCGGTAAACAAGGGCTTCTGAGTTTGCCTATTCCTTTCAATCTGAAATCTGTTTGTGCTAGGGCAGCAGAGCCACCTGGAAGGCAGCTCATGGCATTCCCCTTTCAGTCCTGGGGCGATTTGTTGGCCCTCCCAAGCCAAGCACCAACCAGCCTGTTCTGAATGAGACACAGCAGTGACACCTGTCAAGCACAGCACTGTTACACAGCAACAGTGTTGTCCCCAGAGAAGACGGAAAGAGATGGTTCTCTGCAACCTCTAGTGAGCTGTTAGGCCTGGTGCTCTTTTAGGGGAACTGCTGCTGTTGCAGAAAGCCCTTTCTCTGTGACAGGTTATCAGAAGTGATGCTTTCCAGTCCCTGTCTCTGTGCGAAGCCTGACCCTGCGGTGTCTAATTACCTCTATTTGAAGAAGGGATGATTCCTTGGGGAAAAACAGCCCCAAACATGATCAGATCCAGAAGAGGTCCTGCTCTGCTGGCAGTGCAGGCATAGCTCTGGGGCAGGAACATATCGTGTGCCTATCTTCTTTCCCACAGAAGGGGCTCACTTCATAAGGGGCAGACGTGCTTTGCAGTTGCTGTAAGATCTCAGATTTATTTATGGGCCATCAGGGAGAGCAAGTGTCCCAACCCCACAGAAGCAGCTGGTGCTCTACTTGGTAAGGCAGGAGTTGAATTCAAGGCAGTCCCTTCCCTACCGGGTGCCAGGAAGGGCTGCACATTATCTTAGCTGAGGGCCAGCACATAGAGCTGAGAGATGAGTTTTCATGTGAGATTTGGGGATTACATCAAATGCAGACTAAATGAGCGTGAAGATTTGCACTAGCTGCTTCTGCAGTCAGTAAAGGCAGTAGGAATCTCACTGTAGATAAAGCAAGAGTTAACAGGAAAGAAAAAGAAAGAAAAAAAATATTCACATATGCAGTAAGCTACATATTTTACTATGTTCCCTGGCTCTCATGCACTCGAGAGGAGGTACAACATTCAGGGATCTCACTGCCTCCCGATTAAGTCATTACAGCCCATCTGTGTTTCACCAAGTACAGAACGTGACCTATTATCTCAAAAGAAAATAGCACACCACCTGACTGCCAAAAGCACCCTGTGACTTGGCACCCAAATGTCTCAGTACTCACATCAACATACCTTTTCAAGACTAACTCCCACAGCCTGAATCAGGCAACTGTGAAATTCAGTTGAACTCTAAATAAATGGCAATCAAATAAAACCAGCTTTCCCATATGCCAAATCACAAATTGTACAATGACTGTAATTTGCTGTTATAGATCCTTAACTAAAAAGGAGTAGTTAATAGTTGCCATGTGTTTTCTAGATTGTTGAATCACTTACTACTTTAATGTCCGTACAATCCATCTTTTCATCTCTTTTATCTATTAACATGCCACTACAACACAAAAGGATTCTGTGCAGGCTTCATAGTGGTCTTGAACATCTTGTTTAATTTGCAATGGGAAAATGAAGCTCTGAAGATGTTAGCCATTCAACATTTTTCCATAAGGTGCAATTCAACACTGCTTTATGGGAGAAGAGTTTGTATATTGCTTTGATGGAAAGATGAATGATGAGCATATTTGCATTTTATGCTTGCAAATTGCATTTGCATGTGCCACTTTACACAAGCAATGTGTAAATGATGCTAAAGTTTGATGAAAAAGTTTGCCTTGAGTCTTTCTGGAAAATATGTCCAGTTCTCTCCAAACATATTGTTTGACGGATGAGAGACCCTGTATTAATTTTGCTCAGAAATCATAACTTGTGTAAAACACTTTATTTGTAATCACAGAGCAACTGTTTCATCTTCACGCTATTTGGCATTGAAACATCGTATTTTCAGACAAACCTACTCCAGGACAATGAAGTGTAAAAGTACAGGGAATCTTATGACAAGTGATCAGGAGTGATCTGAATGGACATCAGATCAACCTGTATCAGAAGAAAGAAAAGTGAAATGAAGTTATGAAGTGCAAGTATTCCTCATAATGACTGCATTTTCAGTCCTGAGCCTCATAATCTTTTCAGGGTTTGGTAAGTATAGGCAGTAACATGAAGTTTCATGTTGACTTACTAGAAGAAACTAGAAAAAAACTGCACAGCAGGCTGCCAACAGGAGTACATTAGCAGCTTCAGCACTTTGCTCTACATGCTACTAAGGATAGAACTACAACCTGTTCTCTTGCTGGCCCTCTTGATAGAGCCACATACCTGGATGTTATCACTAGGGACTCAAACACAGTAGCAGCAATGTTTCCTTGAGTGCTGCTCTGTATGTGGCATAGAAAATCTCATATGTCTTAACAATATTTATCTGGGCTTTCACAGAACTTTGACCTTCTTTCTGATGTTGCTTTTGGCAGTGGAGTGCTGATCAGGTTCACTGACAAAAATTTCCTATGCCTAAATCTTCCCTGTTTCTCCAGGGCCACATTAGTACTCTCCTTCACATTTACAGAAATACTTCACCTATTGATTGTACACTAAGCTCCAGATGCTTTAGGGATACTAAAAGTGAAATAGATAAAAACTCTTTTATTCTTGTCATGAGAGGAGCTGAAGTCCAGCTCTCCAAAAAGAGTTGACCAGGCAAGAGGTATGATTGTATGATTACAGATACCATTAAAACCTGCAATGTCTCATTTTTTCAACATTTTATTTTTTTGAGCACAACCGTCTTTCCCAATAATAATATCCCCAAAATTATGTTTTTTTCTAGACTAAGAGCTGCTGTTGCCATCTTATCATTAAACTCTTTGTTTTCCTTCATGTATGTGAAAGATATCTCATCTTGACTAAGTGTCATTGCTGTCTAGTTCCCTGTTAAACCACAGCTACATATTTCGAGACTGTTTGTTTTTTAAACATGGTTAGATGAATGAAAGGGTAAAAGTCCCATAGACACAGATTCTTTCTTGTCTTGGACCAGTTTTGTGCAATCTGTATGTCAGTGGATTTAATCCTGATTTATTATGATGAGCTTGGCTTAATATCTTTTCTTTTAAGGAGAGACTGGTTCTGTCTGATTTTCACTTTCTCCTTAAGTAAATGTATCCTTCTTAAAATTTCTCTTGAGAAAACTAGGCATACGTTACATGGTAAAACTCGTTTTTTTCAAGTTTGCAAAAGTAAATTGTACAGCAGAACTCCAGCATTCTCCGAGTCATTTCTGAAATATTTAGTAAGTATTTATATACTTAAATATTTTTCTGCTTGGCTCTTGGATTCCACCATTTATGGAACAAAACCTAGTGGCTGTAATTTGACTTTTGGGTCTAATATACAGGTATTTATTTGAGTGTCTGTTTTAAAAGGAATTTTTAATGGCATGTTCTCTAACTCCCCAAACCAGGTTCTTTTCTGTCATTTATCAAAACAGACAGTGTTTGTGCTTCTCTGATGCTTATTTTTTTCCTAAGAAGTGTATCTTGTTGATACAACATGCCTCTGACGTAAAACAGGTAAGGTACCAAATATCAAGTGTCAACATCCCTACAGAGGGGATCATGACTGTCAGGCCACCACTGACGGATGGATCCCGTAAGAATGGCAACTGTGATTAAGCCCCATAACATGGAGACTGCAACCCACCTGCCAGTGCCCATGAACAGCAGGTGTCTCATCTCCTCAGCCGATCCCCATCCGGGATTAGTCTGTGTCAGAGCTGTCCAGAGAAAATATCACTTCTAACGTGTGCTGCCTAGAGAGCTTGTGCTTATGGTTGGCATCAGTTTCACATGAACAAAAGCTGCCACTCTGTTCCAACAGGTTGATTTTTCCTCTTTGAGCTGGATGTCTCACTTGAAATCTGGGTTTGATTTTGTAAAGGAATTACGAAATTGCAAGGGAAAATCAGTGAAATATTTCTGAAATGAACTGTCAATAGCAGATCATAGCATTTCTTCTGGATTCTCTAACTAAATTTGGAAACTTCTCTCTTTCACCGATTGAAATTTGACTCTTCAGATAGGAACCAAGCCTTACATTTAGAGTGTATACACTGAAGATGCAGAAAGATCCTTGCTACATCCATGACTTTTCGTGTTATGAATCAAATAACAAACCAAAAAGTCATTGTTTTGCTTTCTTTTTTTCCCTTTTTCTTTACTAGGAAAAATAAATAAATAAATAAAGCTCATTACTGGATGCCAACATGAAAATAGGAATTTATCTACTCCTTTTATGTGAAATATGTCTTGAAATCAGCAAGGCTGACATCAAACCTAAAACTCCAAAGAAGGAAAAAAAGCATAATTTCCTAGGAAGAAATAAAAATGACAATATTTCTGAAGAATGGCATCAGCATAAAAATTTCTCTAAACCTTTTGAAGAGCAAGATCTTGAAGAGTTCACTCTTTACAACTTCACTGAAAAGACAGCAAATTTTGGATTCAATCTCTACAGAAAAATTGCAATGACACATGACAACAATGTCATAATTTCTCCCCTTTCTGTATCAACTCTCATGGCTACATACATGCTGGCAGCCAAAGGGGAAACACACAGACAAATAGTAAAAGGTCTGAACCTTCATGCTTTGAAGGACAGAGATCGACATTATTTACCTTCTTTGTTCAAACAACTGAAAGATAACATCACAATGAATGAAGAGCTTCTCTTTGAGCAAGGTATTCTTTCCTTTATCCAAAAGGACTTCATAATCAGGGAGGATTTCCTCAATTTATCGAAGCAGTACTTTGATATGGAATTCCTGCATGTGGACTTTCAGAACAGCACACAGGCAAAATCTGTTATAAATCAAAATATTAACCAAAGGACCAAAGGAAAAATCCCAGAGATTTTTGAAGAGCTCGACCGCCATAATAAGCTGTTACTTGTGGACTACATTTTGTTTAAAGGTAACTATTGTTTTTATTTTACAAAATTGTTATTTATTAGAAGAAACAGGACTTTGACTTCATCTACGTCAGGGGAAGGTTAAATGAATTTGCTTGTCCTGTTTTCTCTACATAGATTTACTATATTCTAATAGGCTTATTCAAAACAAAATTATTTTTCATGATAGGGAACCACATTTTTTAATTCTTTCTTCCATGCAACAAGGAGCCAAAGAGAACAAAAAGCCCTATTTCAATCTTTCTTTGAACAATCCCTGTTTGTGACTAAAGAAGCTTAGTTTTTCTTTCAGCTCTTGATATGAGAAAACCTTAATCATGATAGTTTTTTGAATACCTGATACTGGGTGTGAAATCATTGGCTGATTGTCTAAAGTACACAAAATCAAGACAATAAAACATGTTTTTCTATTTCATACAAGAACCTTTTCCCCTGAGAGGAAGCAAAGTGATAAGGCAAAGGGGAACCTGACAGTGACAGGGAGCACAGCCCACACTTCACTCTGACACAGCCATATAGAAGTTGGAGAAACCCGGTTAGGTAAAATCCAAGCTGAAGAGCTAGGATGGCAAAGGGGAAGAGGAGAATGCTCTGCAGAGACCCCATACTCACAGCCACTGCAGCCCAAGGCACTCAGCAGATGCCATCCACAGAAACTCCACTAAAATAAATGCACCCATGAGAACAAAGAAAATTATGCCACAGCCATACAGTCTCTCCACAGACTACGTTTATTCTTTTAGGTTTACAAAAATGCAGTTTGTCCAATACCAAGGTTACTTTCCCTTGCAGAAAACCAGAGAAAAGAGATAAATGGCTGTGGCTAAGATTGAAAGCAAGTGTAGAAATCACAATCAATAGCCTAGGAGAGGTCACATTCCAGTGCACCTTACCAGACAACGCACTGCTGAATCCCCATCCAAGGAATTGTATAATTACTTTAAAGACAGGATGTTGAACAGCTGGTAGAAATTTTCAGAGAAGGTGGGATGTTAATAAAAGACAGATGCTCATATGGCATGCAATAAACAAAAGGGGTATCAGTTCTGAACTTGACTGACAACTAATCCACCTTAGAAAAATATTTCCCTCTTTTCTCTGTGAATGAAGCAGTTTATTTTGTGCATTATTTCCTTCTCCTGCCGTAACAAACATTTAAAGCACATGCACTAAGTATACTGCAGTTGTCATCTACTTATCCCAGACACAACTGACATCCACTTCAACTAGCTACAAAAATGATTTCATATATATATGTATATATATAATACACATAACTATTTTGTTTCTTTCTTTCCTCAGGCAAGTGGCTCTATCCATTTAATTCCAAATTCACAGAAATGGAAACCTTCCACATAAACAAATACAGAAGTGTACAGGTACCCATGATGTTCAAGTCAGATAAAGTTAATTCAACCTTTGATGAGAATTTAAGATGCAATGTGTTAAAACTTCCCTACAAAGGCAAAGCCTACATGCTGGTTGTCATCCCAGAAAAGGAGGGAGATTACATTTCACTCGAAGACCATTTGACAACAGACCTTGTGGAATCCTGGCTTGCAAACATGAAGAGCAGGTACTGCTGTGACATCTCTTGGCCCTAATGTCTTTTATAGCAAAGCAACAAGGCAAAACAAAGTCGCTGGTCTTCCTGACCCCTCTAACATGCTGGTGTCACTGTATCTACTGAGTAGACACCCTTTAATAGCTTACCCACATCCCAGAGTGCAGTGGCATGTATGGGCAAGCAACATGAGAAAGCTTCTGTTCCAAGGTGATGAGTCTATGGCTCATCTTGGTTAGAGATGTCTCTCTCTGACGGCATAGTCAACCTGGTCTGCCCAAATTCCTCATTAGGACTTCTCTCTCTTTAAATTTAGCCGAATTTAATATATCCATATATTTGTGTTTATGAAATGTATGTATAAACATGTATATATATGAAATAAATATATATGTATAGTTAGGAAACCTTTCCTACCAGTGAAAATCCAGACTAATGGATACATTTGAATATGAAAATGTAAAAACAAATTATTCCTGTGAAACGTGATTCCTGGAGTCACAGTCACTTCCACTGGTCTGTAATTGAACATGTCGCCCTGGTAGCAGGTCTCTGGAAGTATTCATGGAAGTCTTTTATTCTGAGTAGGAAATTATTTCCAGGTTCTTTGGCATGCAACAAAGCAGATGATGTCCTGGCAGCCTAAATTCAAGCAGACCCTGTAGCCTTTGCCTCTTGTTTTACTGTCTGTGTGAATCTTAATTCCCAAGTAGTAAGCATTTCAGCATTCAAGTGACCTACCATATATCTCAAGTTTGCATTGATGTATTTATTTATTTATTTTAAAGGAAAATGGATATTTCATTTCCAAAGTTCAAACTAGAACAAAAATACAAAATGAAGAAATTGCTTTATGCTCTTGGAATTAAAAATATCTTTTCACGCACAGCAGATCTTAGTCATCTCACAGACCAAGAATATGTAACAGTTTCACAGGTAAGTCTTGTAAATTTATTTGCTAAGGGTCATACAGACTTCTAGGCACACTAGTAGGATAGGACCTCATCTGCCAAGTATATGGAAACTTCATGCCTTAAACAGCATGGATCTCACTGTGAGTCTGAGGTGTGTAGAAGTAAGGGGCAGTCAATTTTCACATGTGCTCAACACCTTCTTAAGTTTGCCCATCACGGGAGAAAAGCCCTGTCTCAGAAAGAATATAGCCTGGGAAGGGTGGGGGTTACAATTAAAGAAAAATTGTAAACAAGAAAGACATTGTGAATTACAGTTAAATAGCAGAGCAAGGAAGGAAACCCAAAGAGGGAAACCCTCATACACAGTCCAGGGATAAGTATTCTTCTTAACAAGGACATCAAAACCTTCCCCCTCACTCCCCCCCCTATCCCCCCCCCCCCCAAAAAAAAAAAAAAAAAGTCTCATAAGAGGTAACAACAAGAAAGAGAAGTCAAAGCAATCCTGCCTTCACTTCTGCCCATTTTGGCAGGAAGGAAACAGAGTCTCACAATAAAGTATCATCACAACACAGCTGTATTCCAAACCACATGAAATAGACCACTGCAGATGCTGTAAAAAGGAGCATCCCATCCTTTTGTGGGATATTTTTGGCCATCCTTTTGAGTTCTGATGGCCAACTTTATTACTTTAGGTTATTTAGCAGAGAGCTTGGCACTTGGGAAGTCTTTCAACTATCCTGACAGAAGTCATTCCTAGAACTAGGAGTCTGGGAGTTAGGAATGCACCAGCTGACCAGGCAGCTCAGCAATACAGACCCAAATGCAGAAGAAGTAATGCTGGAGGCTGAAAGAACAAAAAAGGAAAGAGAAACAGAGCCTGTCAGGCTGTGATTTCAGTAGGAAAGGAAGCCCCTCGACCTGTGAAGGACTGTAGCCCATTGCTGTCCATGTTTACCCTGTGCTACCAAATGTAAGAAATAGAAACATACAGGGAAAAAAATAAGACTGGTGCATTTACCTAAAAAATAAGACTGGTACATTTGCCTAAGTTCTCACAAAATCAACTGGGAATGACAGCCAGCCATTAAGTGTCTGTGACCAGTGAAATCACACCTCCCACTTATGAGAAAATGCCTCCTGTACAGTTTGGTGTCAAAGAGGAACACTGTACAAATGCACTGGTGGCTGCACATCACCAGCTGCAGAAACAAAATCTCTAAGTGAGTCTGACACTCAGGAACATAGAAAAGCATAATGATACCTGAGCTAGCACATCTGCACCTTAGCTATTGTGGTCACGGTGGCTGTGCCAACTCCTCCACTTCTGCGGGAGACAACATATGGTCTACCAGTAACAGACAGTGCTAGATTGCACAGACCTACTCATTGCAGTCCTTAATATAGGCCTACTTCAACTGAATTTCTGCCATGTTGAATTTCATTCTTCTTGTTCACATAGATTTCTGTCACCAATTTTATCTCTACATTGCATTTCAGGTTGTCCAAAAGGCTGTAATTGAAGTGGATGAAAACGGAACTGAGGCCACGGCAGCTACAGGGTCAGAAATAATTGCGTTCTCAGCACCTCCTGTCATTAAAGTCGACCGACCATTTCTGTTCATGATTTTTGAAGAAACTTTTAAAACTTTACTTTTCGTTGGTAGGGTGGTTGATCCAACAGAAATGTGAATAAAGGTAACAGTTTTTATTGTGGTATGTAAGAGGCTTTATTTTATATTTTCTTTAAACTATTAATGTACATTAGAATAAAAAGCACAGTTTGAAAACATGAAAGCCTGTTTTCTCTCTCCAGCCAGGAGTAGGTCATTGTAGCAATATTTCTTTAATGCCAGTGATGAGTTTACTTCAACAGGGCACAAAATGACAAAACTGATTTTATTGTAAAACCTACCATGCAAATTCAAAAAAAAAAAAAAAAAATAATCACAGAACTGAACTTTCAAAATTCAACATTTTAGGGATAATTCTGAATGAAAACCAGAGATTCATACACCAGAGTACTCAGGAAGCTCACTCTCAGACACTGCAGCTTAATAGTCCTCAATGCTATTTTCTGTTGCAGAGAGACTTTAGAGCCTACTGACATCAGTGTTAACAGATTTCTGCCACTTACAATTACAGAAGCAGGATCAAACCCTAAAAGAGAATTTACACCCTCTGTCTAGAGATCTTTAGGTCTGTAGAAATTGTCTATCATCAAGTCTGCATCATCCAGGAGGGTGACCTCTTTTGAAGCGTTTATTCGGAGTACCAGATCACCTCATTTCCTCAGGGTACATGATGTGCCTGCTGCTAAAACCTTCTTTCTACTAAAGATAAAGTAATTCTGAAAAATAAATCAGATATTCTTACTGGGAAAATCTAAGTCTGTACATGCTCATAACACCAAACTGTACCTCTCCTAAAAACATACTTTTTGTCTGTATTATCATCTAGGTTTCAGAGAGAATGAGGTCACAGGACTCTATGCCTATACTAAGACAGACTTCAGTAGGGTAAAAATACCTTCCCCAAATTGGAATAAATTTCACAGGGTTGATCCTAAAATGCAAAAGGTGTTTCCAAAATACTCCTGAAGACTATTTCAAAGACTATTTCCATTCAAATAGAGTAGTGATTCCAACAGAACATTAAAAGACAGAGTAGGAAGATCTTTATAACATTTAGAAAAATTTAATTAACACAGTCCATATATAGGTTTGAAACGATGCAAGAAGCTACTTCTCACTATATGTAACCAAAAGACCTAAGCATTCCTCTGTTTTCTTACATATTTCAGAAAACATCTGCCCAAAAGGGGGCAGAAGAGTTTTCAGAATCATTTGGCAGAGAAACTTCAAAGGTATCTATTGGCCTCCAGATGTATCCACACGAGAAGTATTTTCACAGGACCCAGGGAAGGAATGAAAGATAAGACTTCAGGGTAAAGCTGGTAAACAGCTCTAAAAATAAAAACCTCAGTTACTATCAGTTGTCTATTTACAGAAACCCAGACACTGGTATAAGCCCCTTACAAAAGGAATTATCAGGCAGACTGGTACCTGACTAGACTTATAAAGTACATCTAACTTGACTTCACGCTGCAGCATGAATGCACCCAGAAAGAAGAGGAATCACTCCTTCCTGCCTCAGAATGATTAATAGGAGGGATGCTACTAGAGAGAACCACACAATTATCATTGTACAATTGACCTCCAGCTGTTGTTCTGAATTGCAGATTAAAACAAAACAAAACAAAACAAAAAAAAAAAAAACAAAAAAAAAAAACAACAACAACAAAAAAAAAAAAAAAACAAAAAAAACACCTGCAGAAGATTCAGAAATATTGGTGCTGTCCAACCTGGGATGGAGGTCTGTAGCGCAAAGGACTGATTAAAGTATACACAAAACACCATGTGTATGTGCACCTGGTGTACAAGAAGATGTACAGACAAAAGATGTACAAGGATGTCTAAATATAGCACTTAAAGATTACATAGCAGGAATTTAATACATGGTAGGGTTATTGAGTGGAACACGTGTTACCAGCATTAAATAAATTAACCAGTTAAAAAGTGATGGACAAATGACAACCAAGAACAAACAAATGACAGACTGTATACAGAACACATTACATGCTTATAAAGGGGAGAAAGAGCTTGGGTTCAAGTTTCTGAACTTACTAGCTGTTGTACATCGTTCTAATAAAGGCATTTGAGGGTCAAATACAGTTATGAGTCCTGTTCTGCAGCTGGGCACTGCTGACTTGATTTGGTCCCTGGCAGAAGTCGGACCGAGAACAGATTGAGCAGTTTCTTCTGGCCCACGGCTGAGCAGCTGTACCTGGTATGTTGAGTCTGTTGTCCCTGGGGAAATGAGAGTGGAACAAAAGCCAAACCGGGAGGAGCCAGCATGGGAAGTCTGTATATCTGCATCAATACTGCATGTCAGAAATACCACAATACTAGAAGTAGCTTTTAAAGAAATCTGTGATTTACAAGCTCCTATACCACGCTGCAGAACAAACTGAAAACTTGGAAGTTTTCACAGAATCTAAACAATGTTTATGACTAGGGACAGAGCACCTAAATCCAGCAGCAGAGTAAGAAGCTTAAGTATTCAGACAGTGAAACACTGCTAAAGTCAAAGACACATTTTGTACTCCACACAAGACAGCATAAATCTAGCATTACTGTTATTTAAAATAAATACCTTCTGTAGGTAAATGCTTTTATTTAATTATAAAAGATGCCCTGAGAAAAAAATATTTATTTCAGGAACATGCATGTACAGCATTGTCCTAGGTTTTATTTTGAGTAAATTCATCATTCATATTTTTACATTATAAAAAGTAACCACACACGCATATGCAATCACAAATCAGATCGTCTTTATCATATACCAACAGATTTTAAAAAACAGTTATTTCTGCTATCAATATAGTTATGCTGCTTCCATTTTGAAATAGAGAAGCTGACAATAGCTTCATACATACAATCTCTCTCAAGTATTGGCATAAATAGAATTTTCTTTTAAAATAGAATTGCATGTTTTTTCCACAGACGTATTTTGATAGAAACATTAGTATTAATACAAACAAATGCAGATGACATCACTGAAGCATGATTGCTTGCAATAAGAGCTAATTAAAAACTAGGTTCATCATTATAAATTATTCAAGTGAAAATACAATCTGAAATACTAAAAATTAAAACAAGTATTTATACAACAAAAATTATGAAATAAAACATTTTTTTTAGTATTATCTGGAGACATCTGCTTTTAGATTGCTTTGAAACTTACACAGGATTTTTATTAACTTTACTTAGTACTTGTAAAAACATTACCTCCAAATTCACGCACAATGCTACTGAAGTTTATGTTTTATCTATATAAAACTGATCAATGGTTCTGGATTTTGGTCTTAAATTTGAAAGTTTGAAAGTTCCTTAAAATGTGGGATTACTTTTTCATATTCATAACAATTACTTCTATTTCTTGAATAAAATATGGATGCTAAGAACTGCTAAAATTGTAAATAGGCCCAATTAAGTAATGGATATACGCATTCTAGATCCAAGAACTTGAACTACAAAGGCATAACTGAAGAAATCAAAATCCTTTCTTTAGCTGCAGCAGTTAAGAGCACATAGCTGAAGTTATATTTCATAACATTTCACTACAACATTAGAATTCTGCAACCATTACGTTACTTATTGGAACATATTTTACAACTTGGGATTTTATTTAAAAGATAAAAGATTTTAACAATGCAAGATACATTTTGTCACTCCAGGCATTATAGAGTCCCATCTGCTTCTCCAGATTTATCGCACAAGAATGTTGTTTCCAACAGTCTCCGGTTCTCTTCTTTTTCTGTCAGAAGATCTAAGGGTTTGATTTTCTGTTTTTTCTTCATGCAAAAGAAGAAACACATACAATATGTTGTTGCTATATTATTAAAGAACATAATAAACTGCTACTGTGTGCAACATTCTAAAATAACTGTTAGCTGCTGTGCTTCAAAAATTACTAGCTGCTCTACTGCACTCACTGAAAAATCCTACAGACACATTTTGAGGGCATTCTTCACAAGAAGTGACTATTTCCCCATTAATATTGCAACAGTAATGTAGAGATCTCTTTAAGTGAGATGGCTAAGATAGTACAAGCAGTCTACTCATGTCTATAAATGATGCAATGTTTCCAGCCTTACGCACGATAAAATCTGATGGAAATGGAGAAAGCAAAGAGAGAGAAGCTTAGAGATCTCTACAGTGTTATTTCTAGGTCTTCTATTGACCATAATGTGGTTTGGACAATTTCTGCACTTTTCATAGCCTTAATTTTTTAATCTTTAAAAATACCAGTATTTAGCTTCACCAAGTTGCAGCTATGTCAACTAACAACTTTCTGTAACTGCCAGAAATCTTTGAAAGAACAGGACTTCACTTGCAGAAATCCATGGAAATAATAATTTGCATCAATATTTTATAATACAATTTACAAAGCAAGATATTGTTCTTCTTCACTCTTAAAAATTGCTGGTGGAACCTACCATGACAATACACCACCTTTAGGGTATCTATTAGCTTCATGGTACAGGTGGAACCCAAAATGCCTTCAAATGCCACTGGACCTCAGAACTTGTACCATCTTACATGGCAGGAGGAAAACATGATTATAAGCCTTAAGTAATCACCTCAATGTGTAGTATATCAGTAGCAGAACTATTTAATCTTGTGCTCAACCTCCTAAAGCAATTATATGACTGGATGAAAGACACTATCTCAATATACTTATGCATATAATTGTTACAACATATTACTATGGATATCTTATCCATATCTATGGATATCTATCCATATCTATGCCTCCTCTTCCTGGAGAAGAGGAGGCTCAGGGGCGACCTTATCGCTCTCTATGGGTACCTCAAGGGAGGCTGTAGCGAGGTGGGGGTTGGCCTGTTCTCCCACATGCCTGGTGACAGGACGAGGGGGAATGGGCTAAAGTTGAGCCAGGGGAGTTTTAGGTTAGATGTTAGGAAGAACTTCTTCACTGAAAGGGTTGTGAGGCACTGGAACAGGCTGCCCAGGGAAGTGGTGGAGTCACCATCCCTGGAAGTCTTCAAAAGACGTTTAGATGTAGAGCTTAGGGAAATGGTTTAGTGGGGACTGTTAGCGTTAGGTCAGAGGTTGGACTCGATGATCTTGAGGTCTCTTCCAACCTAGAAAATTCTGTGATTCTGTGATCTTAAAGGTCAGCTGTGGATATCTTACAAGATACTGATATCAACTTATCAATAACAAATTGATTTCAATGCATTAGTAAATCTACTCCCACCTTTTACAGAATGGAAAGCCTGTACTCCTCATTCTTGAAGTTAACTTACACTTTTTAAATTGAAAATTAAATAAACTCAAGCAAAAGAGCATTTCTTATCCCTAAATGAAAACATTTTCAAGAAAATAATAAATCTGTGCAGTATAATAATACAAGACTGGACTACTTTATGCAACTCAGTGTTTACAAATGGTGTAAATTTCTGCCCTAGGATGATTCAAGATCTAACTAGCATCACTTCAGCAGGAAGTCTGATCAGTACATTTGCTCTGCAAATTGACTTAAGTATGGTCTCCTGTGGGATGAAATACTCAACCAGTGTTCTTTGTGATTCTATCCTACTCCATAAGGTGCTCATCTCTTCTGTGGCTCCACCATTAACATATATGGGTACATCTTCAGCATAATTCTTGCATTTTCTATTGCCTGAGTATTACCTAAGGTTTGACAAATGACGCTAAATCCAGTGGTCATTTTCCAACTGTCTGCTTGTAAGCACTAGATCAGGCTTTACAGAGATTGTTTTTCCTGTATCTATATTATTTAAAAAAAAAAAAAAAAAAAAAAGGAATATTTTAATCAGTGCAAACTTCTCTGAAGTGGAACAAACAAAATATTTGAGCTCTTGAGAATGGCAACACCTCAGTTCTGCATCAAAGTAACTTTGGATTTTAGAAAGTCCTAGAATAGCACAAATACATGAAATATATGGAAAAAGAAATTCTTCACCCCTAAAAATTGCAGAAGGACTCGTCAAAAGTGAACCTTTGCAGATATGCATTAGAGAAGTTTTATGGAAAAAAAAAATACATTTAGTCAATTAAGTAATATTATGTCCAAACATACATAACTTTTGAGTAAGAATCACTAATAATTATCTGTTGGTATTTAATTATTAAACAACACATTATTGCTCTAATCTTCCATTCTTTAAAGACCCGCATAATAATTTAGAGAAAGAAGCATATTAAAAGTTACATTATACATTCAAAAGAGTGAATAAACCAAAAGGTAGTAAATCTGTGGTCAACAAGGTCATGAGGGAATGCATTTACCACCAACTGTTCCTGAATGATAGCTCTTACTATCTCTTTGTAGATAGCTCTTACTCTCTCTTTGTAGGGCTGCTCCATTTTTTAATGAAAACAATTAAGTACTGGGCCAGTTTACAAAAGAGAAATTGAAGGTTCCAAACAATAAACATAATGCTAACTTGAGAGATGTGTTCTCCCATAAGAACACAGAATATTAAAACTCACATTCAGAGCCAAATGTAGGCTATCCAAAACCTAATCTTCTTTCTCCAAAAATCCTTTTCTTCCCCTAGTATATCCTCTTGACTTCTGACACTATGCAGTTTGGGGACTTTCTAAACCAGAGGAAGCATCCAGATCATTCTGTACAATCAGATACATACTTTCAAGTAGTTTGTTAAACTATTCATTTGGGTATGGCACACTGACACTTGAAGCTGGGTCTCCTAACTTCCGTTTTCCTGCCTGAAGTCAAAGGTATAGGCTGCTCTGTTGTGGGTCTTTTTCTGCCCCTTTGTGTTCAAACAAAATATATTAGTTTTATTTTAAGTTGCAAATAGCAAAAAAACTTTGAAATTTGAAAATTTTTTATAAGGTGTGAAAAAATATCTAATTAATTTTAGTATCAAACTGTTTTGTGAATACTAATAAATTTTCAAAAATCTGTGCAAGATGAATGAGTAATTGGAATTTCTACAATGGCTGCTAAAAAGTCACAATGTGTGAACTATTATTCTAGTTTTAAAGAGAGGGAGCAAAGGTATACATTGATTAGTGTAAAAGAACACAAATTTTTGAAGACCTAATTTTTCTAAGTAGGTAGCACTGTATGTGATCTTATGTGCTCAAGGCATATGTCCCATTTACTTACACAGATAGCTAGAAATGATTAGCTAATCTACTAATCTAACAGTTTAGTATGCAATCAGGCACTTTGAAATAATCGAGCGCTTAATGACTACCTATCAAAAGTAAGCACTGTGTGTAGTATTTAAGAGAATGCATTAGGCTCTGGCAAGCACAGGAACAGAGTGCAATTTGACTTGGCATCTTAAAGTACTTCTGCTGTGAAAGCACTGACTCAACATATAGTGTCCACTTTCATTCAGTACTCACTGTCCAACTTTTTCTACAAAGAAAATGCAGCTTAAGAAACAATAGGTCACTATGCAAGTTTGATTTTGTTCCAGAATAAATTTATCTTGTACAAAGAAGGTGGTAAAATTCCAGTTGAGAAAGAGCAAGGGACTGTATCATAATGTAATGTATACAAGTAGATGAATGCAAGCTGTTCAGAGAACATTTCTGACATCTGTTAAACTTTTAAGTGATTTATTTAACAATTAAATAATTGTTTAAACTCATCCGTGAGTAAAGTGTGGAGGGAATGTCTTAATTTTTTTGAAGGAATCTGAAAATATTGAAGTGGAAAAATATGAGTTCGTACAGATGCTTATTTAAGTTACTAGAAAGAATGATATCACTATTGTTTCCTCTTTGTATCTGGCAAACTAGTGTCATGCCTCTCTTCTTCCTTATCTGGCCAAGCATACATATCTCAGCTCCATTATTTTTGTCCATCAAGTCATAGCCTCAGGTTCTGTACTCTCCTTGGTCTCTCCTACCTTTCAAATGCAAGTACCAGCCTGCATTTTCCCATCCTTTTCAACTAGTTTTAATTTCTCTTACATTCAAGTCTATTTTTCCCAAATAACCTCACTTTTGTGCTGTATCTGGCTCCTATGCTTTCTATCCTTTCTCCATCCTGCTTTGGCTCAGCAAGCAAATCTCTGATGGAAAACAAAGATCTGTTTGAGCACCTAAAATTACAGCTAGTCAAATGACAGTAATTCAGAACTATAAACTATTCTGTAAAAGGAATCTGCAGGGAATTAGCTACTAGAATCTATGGAGGTTTGACCAAATAAGTACACATCACAGAGATTTTCTAAGAAAATTGTTACAATTTTATCAAAGGACCAAAGAAATTCATCTTTCATTTTGTTACTTCAAAACGTTGAACAGTTCAGGCTGCCATTTACAGAAAAACAGCCTGAGGAAGATGCCTAGGATTGAGGCTTTTTTTTTTTTTTTTTTTTTTTTTTAATTAAAAAAATTAACATAAGGCAAAGAGGCAGCCTTAATAACAACTAGCATTATCAGTTCATCAAAATTCTATAAAAATCTTTGGATAGTAACACATAAACATATACAAACACATAAAAAGAAGGAAGAGGAAAAAATAAACACATACATTCTATTTCTCCAACTACAGGCAGCTAATCACAGTGACTATAATTATTATATATCAAATGCATTAACGTTCACTTTGTCCCATTCCACCCTCCCCGTATCACACCAGCTGAATACGAACATGTGCAAAGCAAACAATGAGAAAGACTAATTAAAAGGGAATGTACAGCAATCTTGAAAGCATTTGTAATTGCACATACCACATTTCTATCCTGCTGGTTTTGTATTTCAAAATCTGGTCAAAAAAAAAAAAAAAGTATCATAAATATATGTTTAATTTTCCAGGGCTCTTTTGTGTTCCCTTTGAAGATGTTACAGATAAACTTGGCCTAACCTCTTGTCAACCACTTACATGCTCATCTTTCGGGACTGACCCTCTTTATTTCCATTGTTCTTTTGGTCAGCTGAATTAAAGGAGTTGCGAGAAGTTGTAAGGGAGGAACTGGAAGGGAAGGTAGCATTCCCACTATTACCAGTGGAACGAGTCCGGAATGTATCATCTGGAATAAAAAGCTGTAGGTTAGACAAAGAATTTTGTCTGAAAAAAATACACAGAATGATCAGAATGAGACGTTTTTCTTACAGCAATAACAGGATATTTTCTATTTCAAAAGGTTAACTTTCTGTATGTGAATGGTTGCTAATTATCTAGTGTCTACTGGTAGTGAATGTAAAAAGACATGTTCCTCCTGAAAGCATTCTAAACTAATAATCCAAACTCTTCAACTGCAAATGGAGAGAGAAGCATTTCCAGACAGTGGTTTCTCTCACCCAGTTCAGTAGAACTTAAACACGATATGCCTTTGCTCACATAAGATGGAAATGCCAAATTCATGTTTATTTTTACTATTTTTAACTGTAACATTAAATGAACATGAAGAAAAATATAAATAAATAAAAATCAGAAAAATTGACTAACTAGACTAACACTTATTAAGTGCTCAAACATAATGGATATCTATTGTTTTAAGTTATTTGGGCAGACAGTATCTTTCAGCATGCCTGTTTGACAGGGCCCAGGAAGTCATCATCCTCACAAAACCAAATGTAAATATAAAGTAATAACCTACTTACCAGTAAAGGATAACATACAACTCTTCCCCATTCCTGATACTGAAGATGTATATCCTGTAGCAGAGCTTTTACTTAAACAAAACAAAACAAAATTGCTTATTATTCTTCTCAAATGCATAATTTTCCATCCTACTCTTTGATAATGTTTAAAGTAATTTCTGAGTTTATCTGAATAAATTAAATGAGAAAGATATGCTATTTTTTTAAAAGAATTTAGATAACGCAGTTCATATTGAAAAATAAATTTATATGTGATAAAAGATGGCATATATGAACTTAAAAGGAACTCTCAAGAATTTTTAGACCTCAGTATGCCTTAAAATGATATTTCTTCCCTCAGTTCAAAACTAAAAAACAACCTTACCCAAGTAAAAAGCTGAAAATTTAGGTCACAACTCAGTGAGCACATCCCCATTTCTATAGATTAACATGCCTATAATTTCATTACAGCTATCTATTAGGTAGCAATTAATATACAAAAAGATACTTAGGACACTTGTCTATGTTGCTGTATTTTGGATGTAGTGCTTGAGTACTGAAAGACTGACTTCGAACCAACTTGGATTTCTTGTCTTCTTTGCCTAAAATTACAAGTAGCAACAATTTTTAATATAGAAATCATGCATTTACTCAGTAATTAAGAACACCTTTTAATGTTATATTCTGTAAACCTATGGTAACTGAAAAACTGATATAAATACCTCAATAATTAATTGAAGTCGCCTATTATATACCAAAGAATAAAATAAAACCAAAAAGCATAGAAATTACACTGAGTTCTAGGAATGGATTATTTTCTTATTTACCTAAGTGAAACTCTGGCCCACAAAAACCAACAGCAGCTTTGCTGATTTTTAACCTGCTTATATGAAACCAAAGCATTCTAGAATAATTTTTTGGAGAATCTTCACCTGCTGATGTACCAGAAGAGCTCCCAGAAACAGAAAGAGTCATACTTTTTGCCAACACTGATGACGTTTTATTGTCTCTACCTAAAAAAAAAAAAAAAAAAAAAAAGCCTACTATAAATTACTTGTCTCTGTTTAATAGCTTTACCTAAAGAAAGAAAGCATAACATTACAAGTCCTGTGGCAATAATATCTAATCAGGTGCTACTAATACTTTGGAAATACCACAGGCAAGTTCTTATTTTACATCCTAAAATGAAACATATTAAAGTCATGTATTTCATTAATAAAGGCAAAAGCCTTCCTTCTAATATCAAGTCAATTTTCCTAAGTATCTTTAGAAACATACAGAAAACAACAACAAAATAGTTTTATTGTCACTTTCTAAAGTTCTGGTATTAACTGTATAAGCAGTGTCTCCTTTCTGCTTCTTTCTCTCCTACCTATGTAAAAGTAAAAGTAATAAATGTACAAGCAATATGCACACAAATAAACTTACGCTTCTTTTCAAATATTTTATCATTAACATTTGTAGATCTTCCTTCACTTTGCTGCTTCTCTTTTTCAAGTTGTTCCTAAAAAATTAATAATTTCCTTAGATGTTACTCAGCTAAAAAAAACAGTAATAATAACAAAAAAAAAAATATTTTACAACTAGGCTGGACATTTACAAAAAAGGGCATGCTTCCAACTCACCAAAATAACAGTTAATTTCTACACTTTCCTACTATCACTGCAAAGGCTTTTTTTTCTCCCCCCTTTTTTTTAAAAAGGTACAAAGGATATAGAAATTGACTGTTTCCAATGGAAAACTGTGGTGCTACATACATGCTCTGATAATAGAACATACATGAAATAATAGATGTGGCTAAAGGACGCAAGGGTACAAGACTCTCTGCAACTGGGAACATTATGAATTCAAACATCAATGAAAATGTTTTTCTCTAACAGTAAGGTGTGTCACATATGCTTAAACTTTTAAAAGACCAAAAAATAACATCTAAAGGTGATAGCCTTTATGGAAAATAAAAGTATTACAGTTCTTCAATTTTGGGGATTTTGTTTTTTGCCTTTCTGTAATATTAGCTAGCCTTAGAATATCTTCTGAGAGCACATCCATAGACAGAAGAGTTAGCCAGATATATCAACAGTTTGAAGCCAACACTTGTCTCATGATTCTTGGTGAATAGGTATCACTCCATCTTCAAAAACCTATCTAATATATTAGTTTATCTTCTGTGCTATATTCATAATGAAAAGTGCTAAGTGAACCCAAATTATTCTACACTTTTCTTCCATTTCACTCAAATTACTACCCAAGTTAAAAAAAAAAAAAAAAAAAAAAAAAAAAAAGAGGTAATTAATTCAGGTCAAGGTTTCTGGAATATAGTTTCTACTAAGTCATTTTCTAAAATTAAAGAATCTTTTTAATAAACTTATTAAATAATACTAAAAGCTGTAACTGGGTCCAATAACTCCTCATCTATTCAGAACTGTGACGTGCCACAGTTTTCTGTGTACACCTCTGATTCTTCAAAAGTATGCCACTCAGTATATGCTCAAAAAGACCTCTGTGATACAGAAGGCATGTCCATATCCATGTCATAAAAATACAGGCACTCTTCTGATGTCCAGCTGTAGAAACATGGTAAAAATAAATCTTATGAAACACTACAACACAGGGCTCACTAAAGGCTATATTGCCATAGCCCCAAATGCTTTCACTATAAAAAACAGTAACTGTACCTACCTAAAACCTGCTAAAGCTAAGATCAAGTTTTGCACTAAGAACAAGTGTACGTAATGAATATGCATCCTGAGAACAAATGATTGAACCATGGGTGCAAGATAATAGGAGGTGGCAGGATGTACATGAGACAGATATCATATAATTGAGAAAATTAACAGCCTAAGAGAAAGCCTGTAGTACCTATTGATATCAAAGTGGGCCACAAACACGAGCTCTGCAGAGGAATCAGGGGAAATTTTTGGACAGTCTTGAACCTGTACTGGTTCGCTACAGGGCAGTTCCATCACAAGAAGTCAGAGAAACTGTACTAACAATACCTGGCCTCTTCTAAAGCCTGTCAGCTTCCTAGCTTTGCACACACTGGTCTGCAGAGGAGGCAACAGAATGGAGGATTCCTACAATCCTTGAAAGTCATTTAACCAAGGTTCTGTGAAAATGTAGTAGGCTATGTGGTGAAGTGCCTGCTGCAGCTTTTGCTTACAGCCACGACAGACAGATCATAAATGTTTTTCTTAGTTGGAAAATCATTCTGCAGACTTCTTTTCCAAATCCTAGGTACCTTGTAGCTGATTTTGTTCCATATAACCTACACTAAGGCTCCCTCCTGCAAGGCTACAGATGTCAATGGCCTCTCTTGCTTTCTTTCCGTCTAACAGGAAAGCCTGTAACACAAACACACTGACTTTTCCTTCAGTGTCCTCAGCGCAAAAGAAGTTAGTTATAACGTTAACTTCTTTGTTTGTGGAGGCTGTACGTGAATTCTGAGGTGTTTCATTCACCAGAAAAACTGCAAAGCTCCCTCAAAAAATTTCAAATGTATGCTTGGGACTTTAGAACTACAGAGGTGTTGTGTGTGCATATTTATTAAGCAATTCCAGTTTGCCTTTCTAATTGACACGATAACCTTTAGGTAGCAAAGAAAAGGAAGATCTTGTTATATTTTACATAGTTTATGCTATTTTAAAGGATTTAATCCGAGTGTAAAGGGTAAAATGAAATCATACACAGATTATAAACCTACCACGTTATTCTGTAATACTTCCCCTACCATAAAACTATTGTCTCAATCATATTTAGCTACAAACTATTAGAAATAAGAAAAGACAGGTTGTACTGATAAAATATACCATTTCCAAAAGGAGATGTTCTTGTCTCTCTTTTTCTTGGTCCAATAAATCATTTTCGTAAAATCTTTTCTGAAACTTCAAAATAAAATCAATAAAAATAAAAAATCACTACATGAAAATGGGAATTAGAAGTACTTGGTAAATATGAAAACTAGTAAGTACTTACAGCATCTAAAGAGATATCCATTCTGTCCAATTCTAACACTGTCTATAAAGAAAAATCAAAATATTATTTATCCTTACTCAACAGTAAGCCAAACTTTTAACTCAAAAACTGTGGAGATAAGAAAGCTTAAAATAGCAGTATTCAAAACTAAACATGCCTTTTCTCCTTAAACACATGAAGTCTATGCTTGTATTTTTGTGCTACAAATGCTTAAAGTCAAAAACCGTCATGAGAGTATTCTTAAAGCACTGCTAAGTCTCACAATGAAGGACTAATAGACCTAATATGCAACTCAAAATACACTTGAGGAGAGCTTGGAAGCATGATGTGCTGTAACATGGCCCTAGGAACCAAGAATGAAAAAATGAACAAGCCAGGGAACCCTAAGCAGGTGCTCATCCAATCCCTTCTGCAGGCCCTGTAAGGTAGCCACCTCCTTCAGGTGGCTTCAATTCCCAGCTTCTTTGAGACTGAGCATGAACATGCCTCAAGAGATTAACCTTTTGTGAACATTCGCATTCCAAAGGTATTGTAACATCTAAAACTACTGAAAAGGCTTTCTTTTTACATTGTCAAATAAATAAATTAGCCAGATACTTCTACCTCAAAGACTCAATCATTTTTACTAGGTTCACACTAGTGTTATCTGGAGACATATGCTATTTTCTCCACAAACAGACATTGAGCCAAAGTTCTTTATCTAGAAAATAACTGCAATAAAAGTAACTGAGGAAAAAACGACTCTTAAATTTGATAGAATGAAACATATAACATCATCTCTTAATTATCCAGAATTACAAAATAGCTATAGGTCTTTAGCCTCCTATTCCTATATTAAGAGACTCAACAGAAAGCCTCACTTTGATCATCTTAATTTTTAATAACCCCAACAAGAAATACCACTCACTCTTTTCACAATAGTCAGGACATCTTTGTCTTTCTCTTGACACAAAAGTTTCCGTATACATAACTCCAACTGCTGAAGCAAATGTTTATCACTGGGAATCTTCAGAGTAGATTTAACTTTTGGCAACAAATAGCACAGCTTCATTCTGTCAAAAAATAATAAGAATGATAATTCATCTTTTGATGCAGAATTTAATAAACATTATTGATTTTTGACTTGCATGCTGCTATTTGACTTAAAAAAAAATAAATTATTTGAAGATAAAGCATGAAATTAGTAAGTGTAATTATTCAGAAGTTATTTCAGCTTATGGGTTATCTCCAGCCATACTGTGACATTTTCAAAAAAATTCTCCAGAGATTGGGACCACAGACACATATTTGAAGCTCAAAAGATTTTAATTTTTTTTAAACCTCAAAAGATAAGCAGATCTCTAGATTTTCAAAATGACCTACATGCCCAGCAGAAGCTGTGAGCTGATAAATTGATTGAGGATACAATTTTAAAGGCAGTAAATTAAGGGAGAAACATTATTCATAAAAAATATTCAAGAACATAAACTTCAAACTTAACAGCTATTCTGCTCTGACACTCCATGGACGAATTTTTATTTGTTACTACAGTGCCCTTGTGTAATTCAAGTTTGGCTACTTGCAAACTGAATGCCATAAAGCACTTAGATGAACTTAACTGTGTCTTTTCTGTACTAAGAACAGAAGCAATTATCGGCCTTAAACTCTGGATACGGCTTCTAAATTGGTTATATAAAAAACATATGCATTCCTTTTTCTAACTTTAAAATCAAAATACTCCACATATTAATTAAAAGTATTTAATACATTTAAGAAAAGAAAACTCTGCATTTGATCAGACTGTAACAACATAATAGTGAATAATTTTAATCTAAAATAGAATTTTTAATAAATGAAGAATATGGTGATATTCTCTGTTGTTCTCAGATTCCATTCGCTTGATCAGAGACAATCCTATGTCAGAAATTATAGCATTGTGATGAACAACATTCTGAAGATTTTTCTTATATGAATTTCTCTCATATTTTTATACGTTCAAAATATTTTAACCTTCCTATCTTCCTATTATAAAGAACTATATCACTCAGTAGAAAGCTGGAATTTCATCTCCCTAATTTTTTATTTTTTATTTTTTCCCTTTTTTGACATCAAGAGGTAAGATCTAGTTCTGACTTTTAAACTTCACAACAGACTGTGAGTTCCTTTTAAAAAAATGTTGGGGAACAGTCCAGCAAAGAATTATGCCAAAAACGTGTCAATTAAGGTTTCATTACATTTTAATAGTATATCAGTAGAGCTCTCAACTGAAATGTATTTAAAAAGCAATAAATCACATAGGATTATACACAAATGAAGGTGGTTTTTTTTTT
The DNA here is from genome assembly GCF_965140915.1 of Aythya marila. Classification (NCBI taxonomy): domain Eukaryota; kingdom Metazoa; phylum Chordata; class Aves; order Anseriformes; family Anatidae; genus Aythya; species Aythya marila. Next base: position 15,571,708 of record NC_139046.1, read on the forward strand.
GTTTGGTTTTTTTTTTTTTTTTTTTAGCATAATCACCTTAACACAAGAACATGAAACATGAATGTCAATCTACATGCACAAAATGACTTAGTTTTTAGGTTTGGGAACTTGCTGACCTAAGATGTAGTAGTTTAATACTAAACACAAGGTCTATTTAAACACTGCTTTACTTCACAATAAACTGTATTTAGTGAACTTTACTGAATAGATACATGTATGTGCAAATTATGCTTACATAAGCCTCTATGAAGCATTAGTATTAGATGCTTAGACATATTAAGGATGACAACATGATTTATACAAATCAGCAAACAAAGTTCAAAATCAAACAAAATACATGACAAAAACAAACAAACTACCAAAGTAACAACTTTCTTATTGGTAATCACTACTGAACTGCCTGGGCTGATCTGTTCAGGGAAGAAAATATAAAGTCTCTATTAAAATAAAGTAAAAAGTACTGTATGAAAACGAGTAACATACTAAATCCCCTATATTTTCTTTTCTTTTTCAATTAACTTTAACAATGAAGTAGAAAATTTACTCACAAGGAGAAACCTACACTAACTCCTAAACTTTGACCACTGAAAGAATTACTCTTGTTTAGCTTTACATATTATGTTGAAATTGATGGAGACTGCTAGGTTCAGCTTGTGTCCCTAGACCCATGAAACAGATTACTTTCTTCTCACCTACCAGTGTTTCACATTCTTTTTCACTCCCCATACCTGACACTTTTGATCAGTCCCCAAATACTCAGACTGACCTGCTTGTGTGTTTTTTTGACATCATGCCCATAAGTCCTCTACACCTTTAGAACTAGTCATGCTGAAGGCTTCTTATTCAAGCCCCATTATTTAAACAAGACATAAAAAATCATAACTGTATTTGTTAATATATTATTTTTTTCCCTGTACACTGCTACATACTCTTTGCACAGTACCTCACATTTGCCACTGGGTCATGTGTAAGTTCAAGCACAGGCAGAAAGAAGTATTTACAGAAGAATGACTTTGAAAAGAGTTCCATAATGAATTCACAAGTATCTAAAAAACGAAGTCTGTTCCAATAACTTTTTCCTTGGCCCAGTTCTGAAAAATAATAATCCACAAATATTAGCTGTAAAGTTTTCTTTGTCACCCTTTTAAAGTTTAACCTTTGACTCAAAGATGATAATCACGCTTGTCATAAAGGCACACCACTTCAACCTGAATTCTTCCCATCAGTGAAAGACTAACCCTCTGAAATCAGCGACCATTTCTGTCAGTGAGCACTTTTGTCAGATATCCAATCCATGCCTTTAATCGTTCAAAAAAAATGAAAAATATCAGGTGAACTTGTTACTGGATTGAACAAAGCCTGGCATGCCATTTAGATGATGTCAGAGGTGTATTAAAATTACAGTGTAAATATTAAATAATTTTGATGAGAACAATTCAACCTTCTAACTCATCTTTAGAACACACAACATAGGCCAGAATGTCAACTTACTCATGTGACTAGTTCATTCAAAAAATAATTTCTGAGATTTATCCAACATTTCTTATGTTGAAGCCTTCAGAGAATTATACTTCTGTAGAGGAACTCTGCTCTCTGTGTTGCAGCACCTACAACTAAATAATTTTGGATTCAAGAAGTAGGGTTGGAGGGGTCTTGGCATATCAATTTCCCACATTGCCTCTCCCCATTTCTTTTGCATAAACTTCAGAGATATTCCTATATATATATACAAAGTATGTTTTGACTGGTGATAATGTGAGCAACTGTCTAAGTATAATGCCACCAACGATGGAAATTGCACTGAATACATATATAACCATAAATAGATCTTCAGCCAATACTAACTCGCATCTTTAAGTAATCAAGGAAAAATTATCTTACGTTCAATCAGTTTCTGAATAACCTCATGCCTCTGTTCTTGTTTGCGATTATAACGTAAATAAACACAGAGAGTTCGAGCAGCTGCTTTTTGGACTGGCAGGACATTCTTGAAAGAAAGAAAAGAAATACTGTTAAACATACTTGAAGGAGTATATAACCAAAAATGTATAAAAATCAAGAAGTAGAATAAATAGCTGAAAGTTAGCCCAACTTTATACATTTTCATATAATAGCCCCATCCCTGTAAGTGTTCAAGGCCAGGCTGGATGGGGCTTTGAGCAAATTGATCTAGTGGGTAGTGCCTCTGCCTGTGGCGGGGGTGGTGGAACTACATGACCTTTAAGGTCCTTTCCAACCCAATTGGTTCTATGATTCTATGATCAATTAAGAATGTATATATCAGTCTTGCAGAATGAAAAAACGATATAGCTGTACACATTTTTACTTGGTAAATCAAACCTGAAGATGTACGATTAAAATTTTAGAATGTGTTGAAATTGCTTATGAATCCAAGCCAAAAAATAAAGTAGGCCAAATGCTCTGAAATATATTAAATGTTCTCCAACCCAATAATATCTGATGTTTATGAGGTTAAATTGAGGGATTTCCAAAATCTTGACTTTTCAAAGTCAATACGTCTTGTATTCAATACTTCCACATACTTCTTATCCTTTAATACCACATAATTAGCATTACTAAGGACTGGGCTCTTCTTTTCTCAAAGTGAAAAGTTATCAAACTTTTCTTTTCTTGCAATATAAGCCCATCATACTTCTTACAATTCAAGATTAACAGACATTCAAAGCCATTTCATGATTGTTCGGTTTAATTAGAAATATAGTGTTCCCCAGGGCTCAGTACTGGGCCCAGTTCTCTTCGATATTTTTATCAATTATCTGGACAAGGAGATCAAGTGTACCCTCAGTAAGTTCCCAGACAACACCAAGTTGAACAGCAGTGTTGATCTGCTCAAGGGTAGGAGGCTCTGCAGAGGGATCTGGATAGGGTGGACCGATGGTCTGAGACAGACTGTATGAGGTTCATCATGGCCAAGGGCTGGGTCCTGCACTTGGGGCACAACAAACCCATGCAATGCTACAGGCTGTGGAGAGTGGCTAGAAACATGGCGGAAAGGGACCTGGAGGTGTTGGTTGACAGCCAGCTGAAAATGAGCCAGGGTGTTCAGGTGGCCAAGAAGGCCAACAGCATCCTGCTTGTATCAGAAATATCATGGCCAGCAGGAGTAGGGAGGTGATCATCCCCCTGTACTCAGCTCTGGTGAGGCCGCACCTCGAGTACTGTGTTCAGTTTTGGGCCCCTGGCTATAAGAAGGACATTGAGGTGCTGGAGCATGTCCAAAGAAGGGCAACAAAGCAGGTGAAGGGTCTAGAGAACAAGTCTTATGAGGAGCAGCTGAGGGTGCTGGGGTTGTTTAACCTGGAGAAAAGATGGCTCAGGGGAGACCTTATCACACTCTACAACTAACTTAAAGGAGGAAATAGCAAGGTGGGGATTGGGCTCTTCTCCCAAGGACCAAGTGGTAAGACAAGAGGAAATGGCCTTAAATTGCACCAGAGGAAGTTAAGGTTAGAAATAAAGAAAAATTTATTCACTGAAGTGATTGTGAACTATTGGAACAGGCTGCTCAGGAAAGTAGTTGAACCACCATACCTGGAGGTCTTCAAAAGATGTGTAGATGTAAAGCTTAGTGACACAGCTTAGTAGTGGCCTTGGCAGTGCTAGGTTAGATGTTGGTCTAGAATGATCTGAGAGATCTTTTCCAGCCTAAATGATTCTATGATAGTCCTTTAATATTTTTATTAGTTTTTATAACCCAAACTTTTCTCAAGTTGAATAGATATATGGTTGGCATAACTGCTTCATTTTTAGGTGCAACTACTTGAAAAATACTTTTTTTGCCTAGAAATTTGGTCCTGAAATGTTTGAACATTTATATGTTTCCACCAAGCACAATTTATCATGTACCATTTTGTCTTAAATTCATTTCCCATAAAGCACTGTCTCCCTACATTGAGAAGAAAGACCGTAATTTATTATAGAAAATACCAGCCTACCAAGGAGAATGGAGGAAGAATGGGAATATTAGTCTACTCAAATACAGTTCTTGTGAAACCTGGCAACAGTCTATGATTTTCATGACAGAGTTGTCATGGAAAAATGTAGATTATTTGATGTCTATTTGCAATTTTAGTTATGTCTGTTATGCAAAATCAGACTGGTAGAGGTTATGCCAATGTAGAATATTAATCAAACACTTTTTGATTCAAATATGACAGGCAAAAACAAAGAGATAGCAGCTTTGTTTAATGATTTTAAGGTGTATCTCAGAGGAAAGTGTTTTGATTTACCTAGAAACAAACTGGTAACAAGCACAAAAAAAGGAAAGAATAGTTGAGGGAGTGGAATTTGATAATCTGTCAATACAAATTTTGCTCCTCAAACTGGGGGAAAAGAGTTCATGGAGCATTTTTTTTATAAAATAAAACACAGCCTGATATACTATATGCAGTGAGAAATACTATGTTAAGATAAATGTTTAAATAGTGCTACATATAGCAAATATCTAGTATTAATTGTTTTAAATACCGTAAACAAATGAAAAACAACAAGAAAGAGACGGGCTCACATTTGTCAAAATGATTGTCAACATTCTGTGAAGAAAACGGTAATAAATCTGATCACTCGATATGATATGAGGGAGACATGCATATTTTTGTAGTAACTTCTCATGAGTTCTCCACTTTAATGAAGTTGCAGCTCTCTGTTCTGCTGTTGTTAATGCAGGAATCAAGTCAGGAATAGAGAGTAACTAGAAATAAAAATATAAACATAATTTCATATTTTCTACCTGTATGACATGTTACTAGGCTTAAAAACAAAGCACAAAAGAATGTAAAGAGGAGATAGATTTTAAGCAGTCAATTAATTGTTCTAGGCAAACAGGATCAGCTATACTGTGACCATTGCCAGGAGGTGTTAGTCTTTTTCTTAAAAAAATCTGATCACGATTACACTACCTCTCTTACACAGTAAATTCCATGGTTAACTACTCAGAAAGCTATTCCAGTAACTAACTAAATACACCTTCAGTTCCAATCCTGACAATGAAAAACAATTTACTGTTCTCTTTGTAATATCTTTTTACAGGTATGAAGACAATTATGACAGTCCACTTTGTCTTTTCTTCTTTAAACCAAATAAATCCCCTTTTCCTCCTAGACTCATAAACTTTGCAGCTACTTTTCTCAGCTTCCTACTTCATTTTGGAAGAAATTGTACATCTTATCTCAGTAGGAGGCAAGGACTTTATAGTAGGCAAGCTAAATTCACTTTTGCAATAAGCAAAGTGAAATACACTGCCACACTTGACATGGCACTTGTTACATGTTGTATGCATTTACAGTTATAAACATCTGATAAATTTTAAATAATAGTTTCAACTTTTGTCCATAAAGTAACAACAACAACAAAAAAATACATTCTCTATTCATTTAGCTCAAAACAGCATCTTGAAGCAGAAGATACCTTTTATGTTCCATTTTCAGGTGAGGAGTCACTGAATAAACCATCACCCAGAGCCACATAAAATTAAATTAAATAAGCAAAGTTGAGAAGTAAATTCAGATTTCCCAAGTCCTAATTCAATGCGCTTACATTAGGAAAGTGACTTCCTATTACCAGCAACCATGTCTGAAAACGGCAACTGTTGGCAGTTGCAACAGCAATATACCAAAAAAATTTGGTATTAACAATTACTCTTTCAGTGTGAAATTTTTAAAAAGCATTGTCAGTTTTGATTTGTCTTAATGACTGTTTCAAAATCTGATCTATTGCAGCAAATCTGTGGTTAATTAGATATAGACCACTGAAAAAAAAAATCATTTTTACAATAAGTTTAATCTTTAAAATCTTTTCTTACTTATTAAAGGTTAAAAATAAAAATAAGTAATGAAAAGCCAGAAGCTCTGTGTTTCTCCAGAGCAGAAGCTAATCATGAAAACATTATTACACAATTACTGAAATAACTTTGCTACCAGCTTCATTTAAATTTAGAAAGTAGATTGAAAAACATAGGATTACCCACCTTGCTTTCTGCTCCACTGTTTTCTCCTCCATTAGTTGTCATTAGTTCAAGGATTTCAGGAAGGTGACCTACTAGTGCATCTAACACCTATTTAAAGAAAGGTCGTATAAATGAGGTCTGTAAATTAACTCCAGTCAATTTCTGTCTCTCACCACTATATCCCTTCTATGTTACTGCTGCTCTGTCACACCAATGTAGAGAAAAAAAAAAAAGAGGTACAACTTATTTGTACTGATGAAGCCTGGTCTGAGATTTAAAACTGATGTTTTAATATAGTAATATAAGTATTATAGGATTCATTTTAGGAAAACAGAATTATAGCTTTGATTTACATCAATACCACAGTCAGTGCTTTCTAAAATGTTCACAGCATACAATATTTAAAAAGTAACATTCATTCTTAAGAATGATCTTCATTTCATAGACAGTTAAGTAACAGCCTAGACAAACATGAAGAAATGTATTTTGGATATTTGCCATCTGAATCTTAAAAGCAACTTTTCCTCATTTAACTGCCATTGATAATTTAGAACAGAATATTTATCCTTTATTAACAGAATAACCTTACATTCAAAGGTTGCTAGATTTGAAACTAGACTAGAAAATTATATCATTAAATATTATTTGGTACCAGTTCTGACTTTTATACCGGATATTTTTATTAGATAGATATAATTAGGATAATTTTTCAAAATTACCAGCTGCTTCTGAGTCTCAACCTTCAGTTATTCAACTTGAGAAATCTTTTAAGATTGGTCAGAATTTCACAAACTAAAAGTAGTTCTATGAACACTTTTAATTCCCTTGAAAATGCCTAACAAAGGATACCAAAAGAAGCACCTCAAAGCAAAATTATTTTTTCTATGTCATATCCAAGGATCCTATACAGAAAAAAATGGATCAAGTATTGGAATAATTGGTACAAGAGGAAACAGTGGTTTTGTCTCAAACAAAGACCTTTTTCAATCCAAAAGTTTTGCTACAGTATCTGTTATACATACCTACATGACTCGTGCTTTATACAGGTTGAAACTAAGGCACACTAAACTAAACCATCTCCAGAACACCCAGAAATTCTGTACTAGAGCTTGGACTAAAACTTTTCTACATATGTCGATCTTTGAACCACAGACAACTGCATCTCCTCTTCAGTGGGAGAGATGTAAATAAAAGAAAGCAAAAACCTGGAATGCTATCAACAAATATTTTAACACAGTACCAAAACCAAATATTTCCACAGAATTTGTAAGGTTATAAACAATAAAACAATCAATAAAATATTTAGAATGAATATTTTTTTTAAGTTACTGAATTCAGCATGGGTTAACTGAATTCAAGCACCTTCCTATTTTCCTCCTTTTTATTCACAGAAGGCTTGCATCTTTATGAAGTGTCTGTGAAACAGAAGTAAAAGCTACAGATTATTTCAAGCAGTTACTGTCTTATTGCAGAGTTATTAAACATTATAAAGTTCCAATAAAAGTATATTACCTCCAGTGACTCATCTTGTAATAGTGTAACCAGTTCTTTATGAATTGTATACACACCAGAATTTAAAAGCTTAGCAACCTCAAAAAAAAAAAAAAGAAAAGAACAAACAAAAAACAGTGAGATAGCAAGATAAACCATACTTTAATTCCATGGCACTGCATGTGCTTACTTTTCAACAACCATGGGGGGATGCAAAACAATTTTTTAATATCAGCCTTCTAAAGTTACGTACTTTCCTGTTGATCACATTAAAAATATGCTTATATAAAGAATATGAAACAAGAAACATATATATTACCTAACCATGAAACATGCTTATAGAATAAACTCTATTTCACATTTTCCAAAAAAAATTAGGACTGCATTGCAAGGTTATAAAAAAAAAATAAATAATTCTGGAATATTCAAATATCAAACTTCGTGGTCCATAAAAGTGTAAACAGTCAGCTACATAATTTACAAAAGATAAAATATAAAAATTGGCTTAGGCTGTTCTGCATTTCAAGGTTCCCCAACGTAAGAAGTTTTCACTCCTTTATTATTTGTTTTGTTCTTCTAGTGATAAGTCACATATAAATTTCTAAAAAACACCAGAAGTCCATCTCCAAACTGTTAAAAAAGTCTTATAACAAATATGATAAAAATCTGAAGAATGACATTTTTGCCATACAGAATACTTAGACAATGATTTTTAATGGCTTTCTTTGTTTATATAAAGCACATAAAGATAAGAGCTTACTTCCAATCAAGATTAAGTTTTAAGGAAATGGTTACTGGAGGTTACTGAAATATATATACATATATCCAGCTACCAGTGAATGCCATAAAATACTTACATCTGCCTGTCATGTGGTTGCTTAGCTATGGTTTTAAAAATACATCAACCAGCACTAAATGTACATTCAGACTAAGGTATAACTTTACAGATTTTTCTTAATGAGTTAAAATACTTTACATATATGCAGACAGAACCTTGAAAGTGTTATATATCTGACATAAAACATGCAGAATGGTATGCTAACTTAATAATTTCAATAATTAACTGGATTATCACTCATTAATGCAAGGCATCAACAGGCATGGAGAGGTGGAAATCAATCCATCTTCCTTAAGATGGTGGAAGTAAAGCCACCTTAGCTTCATAGAATCTATGATTCAATGATTCATTTATTTCCCTACTAGTGATTTAAATGCTTTCAGCAAGCTGCTTAGCTTATCATTTTTCCCAGCTACATAATGGCATAAAAGGCTAGTTTAAGGATTTAAATACAAAGACTCTATGTAAAGCACTATGAAAACCTTGAAGACTTCCAATATGGATTACTAAAATCAGGAGAGTGCACATTTGTTTCTCAAATTCACTCCATATAGCTAATAGTATTTATGCAGTTCAAGAATTTTTTGAACTTTTATGAAAATAATGTACTAGAACTTTTGTAAACCAAGTGGCATAATAAAAATACATTGGCTTTTATATCTGCATAAATTTCCAAGTAGTTTCATACGAAATTTGAGCATTCAAGCTAGTCTTGATATATGTAAATACTCTACACAGAATGGCAGCGTAGTAGCACAATGTACAGTTCTAAAGAAGTTTTACAGGACCAAAGTGGCAAGCTCCTTTCTCCTGCGCCTCTCACAATAGCATTCAAAACATTCAAATATTCCAATTACTGAAATTGCTTATGTTTGTGGTACTAGACCAGCTTTTTCCAGATTTTGATTCTTAAAAGCTCACCTCACAATAAACTATTGTAGTCTAATGTCACACAATTTAAATACACTAATATGTATACAGGCTATAATAATGTTTCATAAGGGACTGAACACCTTTGACAAATTAATTTTAACAAGTTTTTTCAAATCTTTTTCCTTTGGGTTGAACAGTCATAAATGTAATTTTAAAGAACAAAACATAAACAAAAACACATAAGTACTAACAAAGAAGCATTGTAGACTTACTTCATAGAAGCTTATGGCCATAGTATATCGGACAGGAACTTCAGGGTCATGACAAAGGCAGAAGAATATAGAATATAGTTCTAAATGAAAGTTCTTTGGATCCACAAAAACTATCATGGCCTATGGAAAAATAGTCTCTAATTAACAGTATTGCTAAAGAGCTACACTATCAGAGAAGAAAACAATGAATTACAACCAGCAAGACACTTGAAGATAATAGGTTGTGATTTTAAAGACAAAGCGTTGTATTTTTGATGGTTGTGTCAAAATACAGGCATCAGACAAGTTAAAGGCTTAAGGACTATGTGATTTGCAGATCTTTCAGATGCACTGGAGGCTTTTTTTTCTGAAGACAGAGATTAAAAACACAAGGTATACACCTCAGTTTTATATATCATGTTAATGTTTTGGTAATCTAGTGGAAACTGCAATTGGAGACCTCAGAACATTTTAACGAGCGAAAAAACAAGCATCTGAATTTCAACGTAATTGTGTGTGTACATACCTTTTTGCTCAAATAAACCAACAGATTTCTACCTACATACTTGGTGCTTGTCTATAAAAAGTAGAATAAAAATAACTGTCTACCAGCTCTTGGTGTTATCTTATTTTCTTTATAAATGCAGAATGTCAAAATACAAAATGGATTTAGAAAATCATGAGTGGTAAATTTAAATACCTCTTACAAACTAGAAAATCCTTTTTGTATTCAGGCAGGAACATATCTAAAATATGAATCTAAACATTCAGACTTAATCTTCAAGTCGTTGCAATGTCATGACACACACAAAAAAACTAGCCTTGGATGGTTTGAAATTAGCTACTCTGCTTCACAGTTATCTTTTCAAGGCCTTTGTGCTAACGGTTTAGAGAACACTTACAGGAAGAATGAGACCAGCAATTTCTTGGAACTTGAATTTTCCAAGGGAGAGATGGAATCTAGCTAAAATGCATAACTGTTGGTAATAACTTCTCTATCCTTCTCATGGTTCTATACAGTGAACATTATACATTACACAACTCAGGTAACTTCAGATTAATGTTACTTACTGGAAAATTGTAAGCACAATTCTTCCTCACTGAAATATACTTCTTTTCCTGTTCCAGAGTTTGAAGTTGTAGTTGATTATCATTGTGTCCATTTTCCTGCTGCAAACCCAGTGTGGAAAGCTTCTTATAAAATTCCAAAAACCGTAAGTGCTGCTCAGGAGTAAAAATGCCTCAAAAATAAATAAATAATAAATAAATAAAAATAAAAGAAGCTTACTTTTCTCATTACAAATGCTATTAATAATGTCCCAAACTCATTTACAAATCTTTGAAATATGCCAAGATTTAACCTACCCTCCCCCCTTGAGCCTAGTGCAGAAAGAAAAATGACACCTAGCTACAACAGAGTGAATCTTCTGTTTATATAATTTTTGAAATAGGTTTTTAAGAGCAGGACTGTGTATTTATATTTTTGTTCCATTACTATTGGTTTAATTTTTATTAATTATTTAGATCTTTATGGAACTCAGTCACATGAACACTGCTTGCCTCCAGGAAGTAGAAAAATTGGGCCACCTTGCAACAGATAGTAGAGGTATAAGAACAAAATTAGAAAACATACAAGCTGGAATGCAACTAGCAAGATGACTTCAAAAATTAACAGGTCATTTCATAAGTATGCATTTGTAAGGGACTGATCAAGGAAGGGCTGAGTTTTCTAATCAAGGGAAACAGAAAAGCTATCAGTGATTGATACCAAGAGGTTGAAATGCTTAATGCTTATTTTCTTTTTCAAACTTCACTAGTATAATCAGGCTCAGTACAATTAATGACTGACAAAGGTGCCAGCTTCAAGTAGAGAAGAAAAAGGTCAGTGAATACTTAAGCCATGACAGACATTTTCAAAATGTGCAAGGTCAGATGTCCTTCAGTTCACTATGAAAGAATATTAGAATTACTAGCTGCTGAAATCTTACATAAGTGGCATCAGACTGGAAAAGGGCTGAAATGGTACCATCAGAGGGGGAAGAACAAGCCATATAATTATAGATCACTCAGATTAACTTTGCGTTTTTGAAAAATGACCAAAAAAATCACAAAATGTACTTGTAAACACTGAAAAGGAATCAAGAAAATGAGTAACAGCCAACAGGGCAAATGAAAGGTTATCAAACTGATTCCATTTCCATCTAATACTGGATAAGACCTTTGAATACAAAAAATACAGTAAAGGGCATGTGTGTTAACAGTTTAATAAGCAAGGGATCAGAAATAGAGATGAGAATTGATAAACTGGTTTCAAAGTGGTTTCAAAACTGCATGAAAAAGCAGTTAAAAGAAAGCTACCAAATAGTTCGCTCTCAAAACAGACAAATGTATGAAGAAAGGCCTATCCTTGTTCTGTTACTATTCAATATTTTCACTTTTTTGGATGTTGCATTACAGAATATGCTTATTAAATATTCTGACAACATCAACCTAGAAGGAAGACTGTTATTCCTTCAGAAGATAGTTTTAGAGTTTAAAATGATCTTCAGAAACTGGACATATCGTATTAAAATTTTAGGCTGTTATTCCATTAGTACATTGGTAAGGTATCACGCTTAGCCATATATGTCAAGAAAGAGAAAGAGTAACTAGATGATAGTTTTATAAAAAGAAAAAAAGAAAAAGAAAAAAAGAAAAAAGAAAAAACTAAATTTTGAGCTGCTTCTGTTCATAGGCTGCACTTGAAGAAATACTGTCTAACTATTGCAATCTGTTAAATTGAAAAAAAAAACAGGCTATTTTTCACAGTTAAAAATGTAAAAAGCAATTTAGATTGCAACGCATGAAATAGGCCTTCCACTTTGTTCTGCTTTACTAGGGTGTAACCTTCGAGAAAAATGGGAACCAGTCAGATGGCATTCAGAGGTGAAAGGAGATCAACAACTGAAGTCAGTCAACCTTAAGAAGACAGGGAAGACATGATAAAAACAGGATGGCCTCTTCTATCTCTTCATTTCTGTAAACACTTAGGCCCTGTGGAATAGCCCTTTCAAGTTATTTGCAGTGAAGCAACTGTCACTTTGATAGTGTCTAGCCTGATCATAAAGGATGATTTTAAAGATCTGTAAGAAATATCAAAAGGCTTAAGAATCTAGGGGAAAATTCACTGTCATTTAAAACTGTGTTCTTCTCCTTCCCAGGTAAGCTCTGTTTAAAGAATCAAAGGTGGGCAGAATGATCAAAAAAAGATCTGCTGAGCTCAAGTTCTAAGGTACAGAAAACAGGAATTATGGGTACAGATTTGGCCTCAGCTGCAGCTGGGAAATCCATACGGTATTAGATCTCCTTTCTCCCTTCAAGGTCCTTATGGGCTATGCAGAAAAAATATCAAGCACAAAAGTGAACGTACAAAGTTAGCATCATACTGTGCTGTCAAAGGTTTCTAGTTTCAAACATTCAGTCACCCAACTCAGATCTTTCAGAATATTCAACAAAGTATCAAAAAATAATAAAATAAAATAACAAAATCAGTCAAATCAATAAATAAAAGCCATTATGTTTCTACTTCTGTCCCTGTCTAAACATAAAAGAACAATAACAAAATGGACTCCTTAAGTGAAAATTCACAAAACCCAATATTTATGCAATAGATGATTTCAGACTTTTACTGCCATATTATTTAATTTGATATATTCAAATGTGGATATTTTCTAAGTGCTTCAAATTTTCCAACCTTCCCTTAATCTTAAAAAAGATTATTTTTAAAGAACATTAAATCGTACCATATAATCCATTGCACAGTTTCCCTAAATGGAAAGACAAAGAAACTAGGATAGATTCATCTGCTTTGAAGGACTTTTCACAGAATGATTTCACTAAGGGGAGCACAGTTTGACTCCTATCATCTGTAAAACAAAAGACATTTTTAAGGTTAGCCATTTGTTATCAAACATCTAAAATGACCACATAGAGTGGACTTCTAAAATAAGTTACGAAAAATGTAATTTTGCTTAGGAATCTTTTTGGCAGTCACTTACTGAGGCAGAAAATAGGAGATAAAAGAAAGTGATGAGTACTACCATAACACAAGTCCTGATTTTTAACACCTTACCTGTTTTCTGTCTGTCTTTGTGCATTTATAAGGAAAGGGCACTCACCACTAAAGGACGGGACAGAAAATAAATGCACAGCTACTAACTTCTTTGTTCACCAGGAATACAGGGAGATAAAGAATACACGGTATTCCAACAATAAAAATTCTTACAATAGTAGGAATACAGGGACATCTAGACCAAACATGACCATGACCATGATGGTAAAAAAGAAAAATCTGGATCTGTTGGAAGTTAATTTTTTCAACCTAGTGAGAAGAAGAGGTTGCAATTCTTTTGGTAAACAACAAATTCACAGAGAAACTAAATAATCAAGGGGAAAGAAAAAAATATGAAATAATTTAGAAAGTGAAGTAAAATCCAGCAAATAGTGGCAAGCACCCTGCTTCCCTATAAAATAAAGGAGGAAATGTTCAAAGAAGCCATTTTGACTACTTTTAAATAAAGCCATTGTATTTTAAAATATTCAGATTTTAAAGGGATGAGGATTTTTTTTTAATGGTAACTTAATTCCCAAATTCATCAAATTCATACGAATGAACAACATATTTAGGTTGACCTGAAAAAATATTTTTTTATTGTGGGAAAGAAACCCTAGGATATAATTTTGAGTCATCTACCTTCACAATGTTTGTTTTGTAGTTCAGCCATGAAACCAAAAATTACTCAAACCAAACTTCTACAAACACATTCCTTGCAAAACTGTTAATAATCCCTGATTGCCTTCTCTAAGTTTTTGGGGTTTTGATAATTCTTTTTGACAGCTAAAAGCAGTAGTTAAAAGCAATTGGGAAGGTGGGGGAAAAACAGGGAGGAACAAAGAGAAGCAGAAACTTGACAGCATCAGTGTAATGGCTCAAGAATTTGAAAATTAACCTACTACTGTACTTGCTAATATAAGCACTCATTGCTAAAAAGTTCATTGATTGTATTTTCCCTAAAACTATCTTATTTCTTTTTGTATGTCTCCATATGGCTTATACATAGTGATGTATTTCAGTAATTCATCACCAAGTTCCTGTAAAGTAAATATTTGCTCATCACTCACGTATCAGGAGGGAGTAGTATAGTCAGTAAGATGGGTGTGGGAGTGGGAAATGTGGTGCAAAATACAGAGTTGCTAATGAAGATAAACAACTGCAGAGGTTGGAAAAAGACCATATAAAGAGCAAAGTGGCAAGCTATGAGCAGCAATCAACAATCACTAACAGAGCTTATAATAGAAAACTTTTTACATATACATTATTGGAAGGAACTTTAGTGTATTTCACTTCTTTGTACTGCCTCAGTTGTAAACAAACAGTGGAGAACACAACTGATACAGAGCCAAAGCTGCCTGCTATTGTCTACCTATACACCACTGAAAAATTTTCAACAGGAATGGTGATTGTAGGACTGGGCAGTGCAGTTATCCAGAATGTTCCCATGCATGGGAGCAGTTCGAGTAGCTCTCCTTAAAGTTCGCTCCAATCACTATTGCACTGAACTTGTGCACCATGAATGTCAGCATCCCACTACCACTAAGCCAGTACCAGATTCAAGAGAGAATTTCTTCTTCCTCCCATGAAGACACAGACACTCACCCCTACACCTGGACTGACATGAAATATTCATGCTGTTTACAGGAAAGATATTACAGGAAAGTGTTTACAGGAAAGAGCACTGGGAAAATTACAAGCATTTACATTTTCCATTATAAATAAAATGGAAAGCTTTATATAATACACACACTTTCTCATTGTGAATAAGAAAACTTTCAGTGCCATATATGCACAAATTTATGATTAAAATAGCAATTGCTCATGCTTAGTACCTCTAAAACAGATCAGTTGTGCAAACTGCATTTTATGGGACATGACGAATTTTTTTTTTGTGTTCCAAAACTAATGTTTGTCATACAACACTCAATGTTGAAAATAGATTTGAAAATGTTGAAAACATTTGCTGATACACACACATAAATATCATGTCATTGCCCAGCCTGGTTTCTTCAGCTCAGAAGGCAGGCTTCAGTCTGCCTAGGACTACCTTTGATTAAGAGGCAAAAAAAAGTTAATGGCAAAAAAAAAACACAAGTATCTGCATATGTTTAACTAACATTTTGTATTACGCATATTAACAGTATTAAGTAAATACTAACAACCCAATATTCCTATCTTTCATAGAGTAATTTTACTCACACAATTTAGTTTCATTATACTAGATGCTTAGAATAAGAAAGTAACTTACTTTGTGGACAGCTGGTTTACCCTTCTTAAAATAAATGTATTCATAAAGCATTGCAGGACATGAAATACATACAGAACAAATGAGAAAACAAAAAATATTGCAGACAGAAGAAAAATTTAATTATATTTATAACCTGTATTAAGAACTGGGCTACCAAGCCTAAGTTAAGTCCTTACCTGCATCAAACATATCAAGCAGATTCACTATTGTCTCAAAAGCTGCAAGGCGTACACTGCTGCCCTCATCTCTTGCCAGCTCTACCAATTCAGGAAGCACTACAGTTTTGGTTAGTTCTGTCCTACAAATTGAGGCAAGCATTTAACAAGAAAACATAATGAAACAATGTTGCTATAGCAAAAAATAATTATTATTATTATTTCCTGAAATACCAATTTAGACATTGTTTGGGTGGCCAAGAAGGAAAAAATGTCTAAGTTGTAAGAAAATGAAAATTAAATAACAACATGCAATCAATCTCAGGACTTTATTCTTCATCAGCCATGGAAATAAACAAGCTTAAAACGTGAAACTTCATTTATATAAAAGCATTCAAATGAACTCAAAATAAATCAGACAAAATGCATTCTGAAAAAGCTCAAAGGAGTCCAGCTATTTCGCTAAGCCACTAAGAAAACTCTTCTGATCAAATATTCAGAAAATACAAACTGCTCAATGCTATGGAAGAGTACATTCCAAAGCCAAAATGATTGAATATGGTTCATAGAAACCATAAAATATCTGGAGCTGGATTGATATATCTAGAAATACTATGTTTCAAAGACAAGCCTTCTTTACAAAGGGTAAGCAACTACTGCTCAGAGAACACACATCTTCCTGACTAGTCCAAACATGAGCTTTTAGGCTTGTTTTAAAGTAGTAATAAAATGGTTCTGCTTGCCTGTTTTTGCCTTGATAATGACTATCATTGTCTGTGTGTGTGATGGTCCTGACGACTTCAATCTTGACATTGGCAGCAAACTGCTATACTAGGGACTGAATTAGAAATCAGGGTTTCATCAGAGAGGTGACTAAGAAGGAGTGAAAGACTCTTGACACAGAATCATTTGCGCAGTAAGGTGACTGCAAAGTAAGATGAAAAAGAATTCATCTCCAGGAGCAAGAGCACAGCTTTTGTAGAAGCTACCAACCAGCACAACTTTCCAATGTCCCAATGAAAAGCTAATTCTTCATTGCTTGATTGACTCTGTCATGCTCTTTCTTTTTTTCTTCTGTTTAATAGAAGTGAAGATAAGAAGCTCACTTTGTTCTGCTCTCATGTACAAGCTCTTGGTCTGTCCATCAATTAGTGAAAGCTGTTGTAAGCACCAGATATCAAGAATGGGACCTCAGCAATTTATAAAAGCCAGGGATCTCACCCTCAATGTTTATACTGGGCAAAATATAAAGCTGCAGGGAAATGCTGATAAAATTATACTACACAAGCATTAACTGAGATGACAAAATCAAAGCTACATTTGACGCTTCATGCAAACGTATACAAAGAATTCAAATTCTATCATTTCAATCACAGCTTTTAATACAAAGCCAATCACAACCTCTGGGACAACAGACTTTTACAGAACTACAAATGCTCCAAATTTCCTTCCTATTAGTCTAACCAAGACCAACTATCCCTTTTATAGGTCAATGTGAACACTAACACTTGCAAATTTTATAAATAACCATTATCAGTGATTTGTACCTTGGAAAGTATTATTGTTACTAGTAAATCAAACTGTAGCTTAAAAGTTTTCTTCCAAACAGATGATTAATTATTTATTTAATATTATGAGAAAATCACAATACCATTTAGTGATAACATCACTAAATAGTAACATCTTGGAACTGCTGTCACATTATGCGTTCATCATTTACGTGAAGATGTGCTTATTTCTGTTAATTTAATTATCTTTATTTTTCTACTACCTATTCATCCTCAACACAAAACACAGCAACCACTTACACATTGAAAATACCAACAGTTTCCCACTTCTATGGACTAAAGCATCTAAATCACTGGGGAGGGACCAGGCAGAAAACTCAGACAGAAAGCAGTGTGTATGGGTATGTAAATGCTAAAAACAGAAGCTGGGGAGAAAAGAATTAAAGGAAATGATACAAAATGGACCACTAATTGATAACTATGTATTTAGCTCTATTAAACTACCGTACTAATGCTGGGTAAATTGACTGTAATACTGCCATTTGACACTGAGTAATACCTACCTCATTTTTAGACTTCCATCTCCAAGGCATAATACATCCAATTTAGTTCATTTTAAAGACAGAAAGTCTTTCCTCATTCAATAGAATGAGGAAAATGTTATTTCCGTTCCAAAATGGTCATTTATTAGTATAAGTTAATGCCCCCTTGTTACACATGAAAATAATTGTATTGTTTCTGCTTTCATATCAAGTATACCTTGAAATTAAAAAGCATTTGGAGAGGGAGTACAGAAAACAACATAAATGCACACATTCAAGTGTATTTCAATACCTGCCTGTCCATATATACCTGTCTTATATGTGAAACAAAACTGTTGAAAGAATATTCACAGATTGACACAAGTGCTTCCTAAAAGCTGCTACATAAAACCACTTTCTTCTTCTCAATAGACTGAGTTACAGGGCAAGGAAATCTATGCAGCTGTACGTTTTTTCAAATATATAAAAGGTTTCCAGGTTTATACGAAAGCAATATTCTGTGACTATGTCCACATCCTAGATAATATTTATTTTACTCAGAATAACATATAGATTATTTTAAAAATATATATTGTACTGTATTGTGTAAATCATCTTCAAAGACTGATTCATACATGTATGATTGCTTCTCAGCTCTTGATTATAAAAGAGGTTAACTGAAAAGGTTAGAGAAATCTATGGAAATGCAGATTTTATCTCATATGAAAACAACAAAAAAAAATCTCATAGTATTGAACAAAAACAAACGAGAAAAGAGGAATGAAGATGACTGAAAAAGACAAGAACATACAATGCAGAAAGAGACAGAAGAGAGAAGTAAAGGACTATATTCCAAGTGAAGACTGAAATCAGGAAGCAAAAATTAAAAAAAAAAAAAAAAAAAAAAAAAAAAAAAAAACTTTGCAGACATGTTTTTGTGGCTTTCCATTTTGGTAGCACCTAAAGACTCCAAACTAACATAACAGGTTAGAACCACCCCTCCCTTTAAAGGAGTTTTTAAGTGGTCAATCTCTGAAGAAAAACAGAACCCTCTCTTTCACTCATCTTTAATCTCCCACTAGACAGAATTCAATTTTAAGATAATTAAAGATATGTGAGATACCTGAGAGCAATCATAATAAATACATTTTCAAATTATTCAGTCATTCAGTTTAGTAAAGTGTTTATTACTTTTTCAGTTTATAAATATCAACAAATACTATCTTTGTTTTCAGCAATCACAGGTTCTTTTAAATACAAAGCTGTTCAATACGAAAAATGTTAAAACGTTTTACCATGCTAAGCTCCTCTTTGTTATAAAAGAAAATAAATACAAAAACAAGTGAATACTTTACTTAGTTATGAATAACAATGAATAATATTATATTTTCAACATTATTCACATCCTTTGAATTTTCTACTGCAAGGACCTTGCAGTAGAGCTATCTAAAGCACAAATATAAAATTATTTTATATGCGATATGGGCAAGTTTATCTGGGAATGTAGAAATTACTGTTCAGTATGACATTACCAAAACAATGTGAAATTAAGCATGTTACAGCAATGCTTAGCTCTTGCTGTGAATATTATTTCCCCTCTATCTGAGCAGGTTAAAAAACAGCATGAACATGCATTTCTTCAGTATTCTCTGACTCACAGGTTAACAACATTGTTTACAGGAATTCCTGGGGCTTTTTGTTTGTTTTAAAAACTTGGCATCTAAATAACAACATAACTCTTCATTAAAAAAATATCTTCCACAGGCACAGGCACAACTTCCACAAACATCAGTACTAACAAACTGAAGTGCATTTTTAGAGTATCTTTCAAATTATGTTTCAGCCTCATCCCTGAATCTGCTCATAAATTCACAATTTTAGAGGCCAGAGGGACTATTAAGATTTAATCTATCCACCTGGGTAACAGGGAATATCACTTGATTATTTCTTCAAGTCTGTAAGACAATGTACTGCTTTTTAAATTTTATTTATTTATTTATTTATTTTTATTTCCTGGCACAGGAACAGGTGGACAGACCAAGAATTTTAAAATAGCTGTTCACTTAGGGACTACCCCTGGATGTGTGGTTAATATGTTCTGTGCTATGTTAAAATAAATCTTCATGAACTGTTTCTATTACTATATGTGCATTATGAAGGTCTTCAGACTTAGAGTTGACAATGAACTGAAATTTGCTTGCAAAACACACATTCTTTTGCGAAAAATGGCATAATAATAATAATTAGAAACAATACTTGCCATAATCCTCATATTTTTAAATATACCTAGTGTCATCGACATAAAATTGAAATGATCTCAGGAAGCTATTGATAAACTCATTATTTACCAAAAAAAAAATAAAATAAAATGTTTTTATGGTTCTGCAATTCTACTATCATAAAGAAGTAAAAATATGAAAATGGACAACAGCCAACTGTAATTTCTAAGAACTAACCTGCACACACCAAATTCATTATTAAACATGCAAAAATTAAGCTAGAAAACTTAAAAGGGTTAAAGAAAAAATCTCTTTTTAGGTTACCATTAAACAGTTCATAGGAAGATTTTGCATTTAAAAGCAGTTATGCAAATTATACTCACCCTATTCCTTGAGCTATATGCTCCAGCTGCCGACACATGCAAGTTCTTACTTCATACTCTACATCCTGGCACAGTGATTTTACCAATGGAAGAATCTCTCTTTTAACACTAAAAACATGAACATTTTTTATTAATATATAGAACAATAATATATAAAATCCACTTTATAGTGCTCAAATTATATCCCTATATGACTTGTAAGATCAATTTTTTTAACTAATTTATCAAACGTGGCAAATGATTTTTCTGAAAACTTGAAATTATAAACTATATGTTATTAAGAAATAGAAAAAGGATTATTTATAGTCATTATTATTTCCTCATATTTCATCTATTATGTTTTTTAAACTAACAAAATAGCAGATAGGTTTAGAGATGCTGTCCTCATTTCATAACTATTTTCAGTACAAATTTTGAACAAACACTGTAAGAATACAATATAAATGGACGTGCAAATCCCAAATAATCTTGTCTTTACTTTGAAAACAGAAAAGATAGGAATCCTAATAAAAGCTGTTTGTTTTTTTTGAGTCAGAAATCATAATGGAATAAGACAGCTCTACTGATTCAGATGTGGATTAATCTTTTCCTGTGTATATCAAAGATGCTCCAAATCATCACTTGATTAATCTCCAAAACAGCACTTATACACTGCTGTAGGTCAGTCTTCTGACACCTTTTGAAACTTTGCCACAAAACTTAGTCAGCATTTTCCTGAAGATAAACCTAATTCTTACAGCTTGTGAAGATTTCATAAGACCTGAAGCCTGGTACATGTGCCAAGTACAATCTGAGCTCCCATGGTGAAAACCAGTGTCTTTTTTTTTTTTTTTTTCTCTCTCCATTTTCACATTACATAGTCCAAATTGCAGAACCTATTGAATATTTATCTAATTATGAACTGAAACTGTGATCCATATACTACCATAATCTCAGAAGCCATTAGGCTATTGTAGGATTATAAAATACATAGAAAAGTTAACTTTAAGCTTCACTACATCTAGGTGAAGGCAGTAATCTCTTCCATATCTTTCAGCCTTGAAGGTGAGATGAATGAATGATTTCAACTAATGTACTCTTTGGCCTTCTGTCAAGAGGTTAGAATACTGCTGTCTATATGTTACAGAATTCAACAGACCAAAAAACATCCACACATAGGAAAAAAAGGACAGTGGCTGAGGTAGTGACTAGTAATGCTGTGGGGTGAAGATTAGCCTGTGTATTTTTGCCATCTTGTGTATTTGTGTGGCATTTTATACAATGAGATATCACTCCTTATCAAGGCTTTAGGGCCTAGTGAAATAAAAACAATAGAATGGATTAGGAGAGACAGCACACTTGGCAGTCTCTAATACCTCTGCTTTGGTATGTATGCATAACCAAAGAGATATTTAAAAAGAATGTAGAACATGAATTTAAGATCAAAAGCTTCAGCACTGCAATGCCTTTAAGCAAGTAGATGCGAGTATTCACATTAAATCAATGGCAGATACAAAACAACTATTTTGAATTCTCTTTAAGTAAAAACACATACTACAACTTGGCAGATTTGGCCTTTGTGTTTCCCTTCATTGCGCAAGATGCTGTCATGAGTATTCATAAAGTGTCTCTATCCAAATCTTTACATTGTTTTAAAATTCAAAGGAAAGAATATGAGGACAGACAAGCAAATTTTTAAGTCAGTTTGCACAGCCTTCATTTATCACAGTGAAAATTAATTTACTTCTTATAGCAAAATTTCTCTAGAACTTGCAAAGATTATACATAGTCTTGGGAGCCTGGCACTTCAGATTCCTCTAAAGTAGGCAGTACTTTCAAAAAAAGACTCAATTTCAGCTAGCTGTTGGAACAGAGGGTAGACAAAGTAATGTTCTATTCCACAGTTGTGACTTCGTCCAAAATCTATAGCATAACCTGGAAGTCATGTGAAATATGAAAGAAAGGTTTTTAATTATAGTGTATATTTTATGAGGAAAACCAGTGCGATTCTGAAGAATAAAGTGAAGATATGTTTATATATTGCCTTCTCCTGAGGCCAAACATATGTCCTTAGCCAATACCAAAACCCGTCCTGTAAGAGGAATGATAGGGTGTCTTGTATCTTATTCGGCCTGTGACATTCTAAACCCGTGGATCAAGGTCTCTTTTCAGTTTTCTAAACTGTGCGCAGAGAACTCTAATACAGGATCAACATATCCAGAAAATTTTCAACCAGCTTCTTAACATGTAGCTTTTTCATGTCTGATATGTGTAATCAACATAGCAAATGAAAGTTCTAGATAGCTTCATTTTAGTTGCTTATAGTTCTTTTTTATTGAAGAAAAAATCATATTTTAAATAAATTTATTCCTAAACATCTTCTCATACAGTCCTGTTGTTCATGTTTTCCATTATCCTGAATTTTTGCATTTTGTGATAGATGAAAGTCACTATCAGACTGAACCTCCTGAGCTAGACATGGCTGCTGTGAATCTAGTAACCCTTGGTGGATTTCTTTCATAACAGGAAAAAAAAAAAAAAAAAAAAAAAAAGCATCCAATTGCCTGGACTGGTGAAAAGGTGTAACTATCATAAGACTGGAATGACTCCAAAGAATGCACTGTACCAACTGTTTGGGACAAATAAGGTATTCAGATTTACTTTTCCTGTTGTGAACCAGTCCAACCCCATCTAATAGCTGGATACTATCAAGGAATAACAATAGCTTCTAATGAATCTCCACATAGTTATATGTAGGGAAAAAAAAAATAAAATAAAAATTAGGAACAAGAGTTCTTAAGGGTTTGTCTTTACAACAAGAAAATCTAAGGTGATGTTGTGTTTTTTCTCTCTACGTTGCAGAGATATCCATTCCTAGAAAGAAAAACAATATGCAAGAATGATGTGAAAATGGCATCCATTTGAACCCGTGAAAGACCATACAATCTGAAGTTATAAATTGATGTACATCAGCAAGTGTGAATATGCTAGTTACACAGCGAACATCTTTTATTTTTACTTACTACCCTAATAAAGGGATCTATAAGAGGAAAGCATTTAATTTTTGTAATCAAGTCTACTTTTATGCCAACTTTTGTCTCTGAAAAAAGAAATACTGATATAAACCATGGAAAGAAAATACATGGACAGTCTACTCACATATGAGCTTCAAATTTGTAAGCTAATTTTCCCATGATTTTACAACTAACTAAGCGGGACTGAAGTGATTGAGAAATCTGTGCCTTGGAAACAAGTGGATTCAGGATCTATATAAAGGAAAAGAGAAGAAATATCAGCAGTAAATAATGTATTCCCCTTCTTAAAAAAAAAAAACAGGAAAACATAACACAAATGTCACCTATTCCGTACATGGAATTAAACAGTACTAAAAATAGTAATACATATGTACGTTAATAGTCTACTGGAAACCTGCATTTAATCTTCAGTGCTAATTATAGTGTATTAAATCAATATCTTGGCCCAAATAGCAGTTTGTGATTCACATCACAGCCAGTTTTACATCTGTCTACTTGTGTCTTTATTTTGAGACTAAGTTGTATATGAATATTTATAGCTATTAGCTGGTAATTTTGACAAAAGTTGTTAAATATGCTCTTGTAAAAAAAAAAAATAAATAAATAAATAAAGAGAGAGAGAGAGAGAGAAGTTCTTTCTCGTGAGTTTTCCCAGGAAACACTATTTTTAATGTGAAGTTTTGAAGCGACAGTCCCTCTCATTTAAACATAATTTGGGGATCCGTAGGGAAAAAAAAAATCATTTCCATATAGATGCAGAAAAGCAGCATCTTAGCTGTGCTGTCATTTGTTGGATCACCTCTACGGTGCCAGAAACAGAGAAAGGCCTGCACAACTCCACTTTTAGATACCCTATTTTTTGCCCAGAAATAATCAAAGAAATCCAGGTGCCAGACCAGGGAATACATTACAAAGAGGTTTCTCCTGAAGTCTGCTACAGTTCTTCACTCAGGAAGAACTTCACTTCTCTCTCAAAAAAGACTTTCCTGCCCTGTATATTATCCTAACAGTATTCTAAAAGCATTTCTCTCCTCTTACTAACCAAAATTTTGATGTGAGAGCATCTTTCCATTATAAGGACAAGTAGTTCACTTAGACTAGAATTAGTTCAAAAGGTATACTTCATAAACATTTCATCAGTTATCTATAAAACTGTATATTATTTACTTGGTCTTTGACTATGACAGCAAACGCACCACATCTAGTAACTTAATAACTGATCTAGACAGTCTCTCCCATGAAGCGGCCATTGCCAGAGAGAAGATACTGGGTTAGGCTGACCTGTAATCTGACCCAGCACACAATTCCTTACAACCTTGGAATCTAAGATTGTACTATGATTTTTACTTATTTACTAAAAAATAAAGTACTAGAGTATTTCTAGTTTTCTGACATAAAGATCCTTCAAGTAACATAAAAGGCTGGTTTCAGCTGGTTTCTGTACAGTTGCTGAATCAACACTCCTTTATCAACTGTGATCTTCTCAAAACATTTTTGTGGAAGCATATAAATGTGTTACTATGTTCTAGTGAAAGATCAGAGTAAACTGATTCTGCAGAACTACATTCTGTTTAAATGGCATCTGTAAAGTTACATTACATCTAGATTTTGGAGCTGACTGTAGTTTGTTTTCACCTTTTAGAAGTTTATTTTTTAAACAGTGCTGGATTTCAATTACCCACTGATTTTAATCGGTATTTTTAAACTACAGAAATGTTTATATATTTGCATCTCTATATTGGACACAAAAATATCACTGTCTCAAAGCTTTTAAGCTTAACAGTAAAATATGAATTCTCAAAATAAAACCAAACAAACTAGCTGACAAAAAGGGAGACATTATTTTCTAGTTCCTCGCTCTTCCTAAAGCTACATGGTAAAGAATTAAGTGCTTGCAGGGCATTAGGTTTTTGGTACATCAAAAACAACTGAAGCACACAATGAAACGCATCTCTAGCATTCATTCCTATTTAGCAGAAATACAGTATTTTTGTCCACTACAAAGAATGAGATACTATCCTGTAATCCAAAACAGGATATATGAAAACATGTTACTAAGACTACTAAGTGTAAGGGAAGTGTTAGAAAACATAGAGGATTCATTTGCTGAAGAATACTAAATCTTTCTACGGTGACCTTCCTGTCTTGCCTTAGCACATTCCCCTCTTACAGTATGCTCCATAAACACTACTGCTTTCACAGGCATAAAACTGCAACAAATCGTACTGATGTGAAATGAGCCTGGCAGGAAACGACAATCTTTTATTTGTTGCTATCATAAGTGGGGAGAATATTATTACCTCGTGTCTGATAGTCTCTTTGGGTAAAGCTTCTATTACAGCAAGAAGGGTTTCTAGCCATGCATTGCTGACACCTGTCAGAAAGAAATGGGTTATATGTTATGTTGCACATATAATGAGTATAACAAAACACCGGTCAGTTTTACAAAATTACTTCTCTCTTTTTCTATTCACCTCTTCAAGGAGATATATAATTAAAAGACATTAAATTAATATTCAAAACTTCAGACACTCATTAAAATGGGGCTGCATCAAAAAAAGTGTTACCAGCAGGCCAATGGAGGTGATTCTTCCCCCCTACTCTGC
The DNA here is from genome assembly GCF_965140915.1 of Aythya marila. Lineage (NCBI taxonomy): Eukaryota > Metazoa > Chordata > Aves > Anseriformes > Anatidae > Aythya > Aythya marila. Next base: position 15,597,873 of record NC_139046.1, read on the forward strand.
TCTCTTGAGATCCCACCTGGAGTACTGTTCTCAGCTCTGGGGTCCACAACATGGACCTGTTGGGGTGGGTCTTGAATAGGGCCATGAGGACAGTCAGAGAGCTGGAGCACCTCTCCTGTGAGGACAGGCTGAGGGAATTGGGGTTATTCAGCCTAGAGAACAGAAGGCTCCAGGAAGATCTTACCTTATCTAAAGGGGGCCTATAAGGAAGCTGAAGAGGGACTTTTTACAAAGGCATGCAGTGATAGGGTAAGCAGTAACGGTTTTAATCTGAAAGCAGGTAGATTTAGATAAGGTATTAAGAAGAAATTCTTCACTCAGAGGGTGATGAGGCACTGGCACAGATTGCCCAGAGAAGCTGAGGATTCCCCATTCCTGGAGGTGCTCAAGGCCAGGCTGGATGGGGCTTTGGGCAACCTGGTCTGGTGTGACGTGTCCCTGCCCACGGCAGAGGAGGGTGGAACTGAATGGTCTTTAAGGTCCCTTCCAACCAAAATAATTCTGATTCTGTGATTAAGAAACAGGATAGGTGAGAACCAAATTCTGTCCCCATTACTTTTGCCTTATTAATTCTTGTACAGGGAAATAATTACTCTGTTTAGAAAAGACAAATTTCTCATTTAGAAACATAACCTTTTCTTATCCCCACTGAAATTTTCTAGTGTTACAAGAGGCCTTTTTTTTTCTTTGTGTCCTAAAAATAGTGTCAAAGAAGTAAAGAAAAACAAACCATTAAAGAAGAAACAACGCTTCTCTCTCCATTTTCTTTTAAATATCAGTATGTACACGGTCAGCATGCAAAAATCTTTTATTTCATACAAGTCTAGATATAAAGTCACTTACTGCTTTACACAGTACTGTACTGTCACTAAGGAAACAAAACATACAGAAATACTCAGTCATCAGCGTAGTTGTACAGCCCTGACCTGCATCTCTGTGTTCCAGGTTCTGGAGAATGATGTGTAGGAAGGAGTGGGAGTACGTATGAATGGACACCGACTCATCTTGCAGAACAGTCAAAAATGAAACAGCAGCTGTTAACTGCATTTCCACTCCTGCAACATGCAGCACCTCCTGTATAATCAGACATTATATCAAGTTAGAACATGAGGCAGAACTGTACTGAAAGAACATTCAAATTTTTACATTTAGTTTTAAGAATGAGCATGTAAGGACCTTGGTAAACTACAAAATTGGTTGTAAATTTATTTTCCCCTAACAGTAGTTAATAGTGGATATTCAGATCTCTGATACTATAAAATGTACTTTTAAAGAAAAATAAAGTTAACTATATTTTCTCTGACTTTCAATTTCATCAATGTATACGTGTGGATGCTTCTGCTTTACAAAATGAGATGCAGAAAACAGGCCAGATAACAATTGCACTTCTGCTTCTGTTTGTGCACATGAATTAAAAAATATATTTCATTCATTCACTGAGCAATACTAAAATAATGGAAGGTAATTCAAATTTACTTCCTTGCCAGCTCACATGAAGCACAAATGAAAATGTAAATATAGTGATTGTCTTAAAAACAGAGCAAGACGTACCATGGTATTCACTCAGGTAACTTGGCATTTACTAGCACTTGGCTTTAACATTTAAGAAATTAACTATTAGGTTGTCTTTAAAAGCATCACTTCAAAAAATAAACATACAGAATATGGAAATGAAATATTACTGAATTTCTGGAATGAAACAAAAAGCAACTGTAAATTTCAGATTTGTTCACATCCCAAAAAGCTTGCAGAATACAATCCAGGACATAGTGTTCATTTTAAGTATGTACACATCTATCAGCTGCATGAAAATTTCATTAGTTTACTTCTCTAAATGTATGATTCTACTAAAACATTACAATCATTTTACAAGTGATTCCAAACTCTGTATCGGCTTAAATGCCTGTATTTCCTACACATCATTCTATATATTTTGTTTCTGCTTTTTTTTAAATGTGCTTGAAATAAAGTGCTTTCTCAGATCACGTATTAAAAATCAACTATAAACTGATTCTTATGTAAAGAAAAATGCATGTAAACCAAATTAGAAAACATCTGTTATACACCTAAGCATTATATAGAATTATGCTGAGAATGTACAGTTTACAGAGAACACCTGAGAAATGATTTAGACTTCCCTTACTTCAGAGTAGAACGACAAAGTTTTCATTACAGAAATGCCAACCAGTTTGTGTATGCAAATGTGCAGCAAAGCCTAATTTTTCATTTATCTAATTTCAGATAAAATCATTATTTCTATCTCAATAACTTTTTTTTTTTTATATATTTCTGAATATTTATAACAGCATTCCCACCACAAAAATGACAAAAAGAAACAGCATTGTGCACCTTACCAAAGTGAGATAAAATGTTTGTATTCAATTGCCATGGAAACCACTCTCTTGTTATCTCCACAGACTGCCTGTCCTTGCTCCTCTCCTGCTATTACTAAAGCCATAGCTAAGAATAAGACCACCTATGAATTTTGTAATAAAAAATGTGGCTGGGACCAGTGCATACTGTTCTGGGATTTTGGTTTACACTTGTGCAAAAACACCCCCAAAATAACCAAAAGAACATCACACTGTGGATGCTGAGACCTCACTATAGATCAATCAGACCGTAATGGAGCTGCACTCCAGTTATGGACATACTCACTTTGCATTCAATGCAAACAGGCTTACTTACTATCAAATCAAGTTTCCAAACAGTCTCCTCCACAGATTCGTACAACTCTTTGGATGCGTCTCCTCATAGACCTCAGAAGACATTAAATTGTAATTTTCTAGACTGCTTACATATCTGCCTGCATTGACGTTTGCACTCAGAACTATACAGATCCACCTACAAAGCTGTATGGGTCTCCCCTTCTTATTTCAGCCACACTGAACTCAAGCTGGATGAGTTAAATATACTTCATATAAATGTATTTCTTTAGAAAGTAGTGTATTTTTCCACACATGGAATCTCCAAAGCTTCCCACTCTGGAGAAAAAAAAAAAAAAAAAAAAAAAAAAAAGTTTTCCTGTCTTTCGTATTCAGACAAGCACATTTAAAGGAATTTAAGGGTACTAATGTATTCTTGAATTTTCCTGAAGTCTAGAAGTTAAATTCAGGCATCAAAACTTGGAAAATTTAGAAAGCATGACTTATTCCCTTAATCAGAAAACAGAAAATTAACTAGTTTAATGTGTTTTATGTCCTGCAGCAACAGAATGCTCCTGAAAGAAAGCTGTAAGTAGAAACATAGTCTGTCATTTTAGTAACCGTGGTGACATTACAGAAGTTTTCATTTAGGACTCAAAATACACATCAGAAAAGGAGAACTAAAGAAGATACAATGAGAATGGACCTTAAAATAGGTATAATAATAGGGTGAAAATCACTCCACGTCTTCCTAAACTACGAAATCAATGAGGAAAAAAGAAAAGCTTTCAAGGGGAGACTGATATATCAGGAAAATCAGTAACAGTGAAACGAGTCTGGAACTAATCACACAGCTTTGAATAAGGCTTGATTTATATACTTCAACAGGAGTAGCTACAGTTTTCTGCAGTTACAGAATGTGGAAAAATCAGATAAAAACCTAAAATCAGACAGACACCTAAAATCAGATAGACACTTGAAATCTCCCTCCACTGATTCTGGTGGCAGCAGCCATGGACAGAAAATGCTAAACCTGCATGCGACTTCCAAGATTCATTGCTAAACCAATGACTTTCAAGATACATGAGGAGGTGCATGTAGAAACCCAGAGTGGGGACTTCTATGCAAAAGAACCGATACAAGGATGCCACTTAATTTTAACCATATAATTTAAAAGATATTTCATAATCTCATTCCTTTTTTAGCATCTAAATAAGATATATTTGTTTTATTACCATAACCACAACACTGATACTCAATTTAATCATTAGATCTCCTATGTTTAATTCAGTGTTATTTTATTATTTTATTCTGCATATCTCATATTATCTTCTGCATATATATTCTTATTTCATTCTGCATATATCAGACCTAAAACAATTATGTCAAATATAGGAAGAGTCTTTGGTATCATTTTAATTGTTTTTTGAAGAAAGATAAGAAATTTGCATATATATGTTATTTTTTTATTTACAAAAGTAACCAGGTTAATAAATTTCCCACAAATGAAATTGAAATTTGTAATCCAGACAGCCAGAACACTTGTTGCATTTATTTCTGCCTGAATCTGTTTTATTCTCAGCTCTAATAAAAGCAGTATTTTTGCTTTTGTGTTTCCGCAAATACACTACAGAAGTATTGTTTTTCCTATCCAATTACATGGTGACAATACTTTCAGATAAACACGACCCTGAAACTACTTTATAACTCATTTTTCACATGCAAATTTGAACTTACAAATTATTTTTCCCAATCTACAGTTGTGAAACCAATTGCAGCAATTTAAGTCAACTTAGATCCTTGCAATGCCAGACTACATTTGCAGGACTGTAACTGCAGTTGAGTAGTTGGCTATGCCTTTGTAAACTATACAGTTTCCATTTAATGGTCAGGACAATTTCTCCAATAAAAACTAGGATAAGAGGAAAAAAAAAAAAAGTCAAGTGGCTAATGATGCCAAATACTATTTTCCAGTCAAAGACACTGAAGTACATGTTAAAAATACAGTAAACATGCGTACAACTGTTTTATTACCAATAATAAATATTAGATAACAAAACACCATTGAAGAATGGTGATACCACTGAAGAATAGTAAGAGTATATCCGCAGAAATAAATTTACCACATATATATATATAAAAGTTTTAATTTGTAAGGTTTAAAGCTAAAAGGTACACTTAGATTTAGACTGACTGTCTATAAACCAGAAGCCACTATATTTCACTCTTTCACCTCTGCCTTGAGTCCATTAACTTAAATGTCATTTAATTTATCATCTAGAAAGGCATTCAGTTTGGATTTAAAAGACACTGCAAGATGAAAAATCCACCACTTTTCTCAGTTAGTATGTTAAAGATTGATCATATTTATTATTAATAACGTCTGCTTCATTCTAATTTTTCTGTCCTCAGTTCCTAACTCTTATTTCTTCATATACTGTTTCCAGTTAAATGGCTTTTATTATTATGCAGGAAGATACTTTTACAAAGTAATTAAGTGCCTCCTGATCTGAATAAGCTAATCTCTAACTCCCAGTGTACTCCCAGATACTTTCCAGGCCCCAGGCCTCGATCATGCTAATGATCATCCTTTTAAATTTTTTCTCCATTCCTGTATAAAAAATAAGACTAGAACGAAAAGCTGTATTCCTATGTTAGACATTTTATTAAAGAGAGAGAGGCAAATTCTACCATTTCTCCAGTTATTTCCTGTTCATACATAATTATTTTGTTGCAGAATCAAAGCAGAATTTTCATTTACAACAGCTTATTTATTTCAATTCTTAAATTATAACAAATATATTTTTTCCTTTATATTAATATATAAAAATATCAGAGTTTAGTAATACTTAAGAAACATAGCCTGAAAATGGCTTTGATGGAAACACATCAACACTGTAACACCTGACATACTAAGTTTAAAAAAAAAATCACCAGTTTCTTCTGTTTCTTGTTACTCCCTCATTTCAGAAGTATTCTGCTCTCAAAGTAGAAAGACCAGTGACAAAAATTGATTCGGTATTTTAAATAGAAAATTTTAAAAAAGATTTTCTTGAAGCCAGTAGGTTGGTTTAGGAAAGAATGCATTATGGTATGTCAGAATAACATGTAGTAGTAACTGCAGAAACTTGGTGTAAGTTAAAAGGCTTTCAATTACTTTGGAACTTCAAGTCACTCTTTTACTCAAATCATTATATATATAAATATTTTTTAAAATAGTGTCTATTGGCCTACATTTTATAGCACAGAACATGTCAACCAGAAGTACTCAATGTTTTTAAACTATCTGTCAGTTCTGAGGACAGCTACTTCTTGGCCATTTGCTGAATTTAAGTAATCACATCAAAGCTGGAACAGATCCTCTTAAGAATTAGAAGTCTCCTGGAGTTGGAGTCACAGAAGTCTCAGGAGATATTACAAAGTTGAAAGGTGATGTCTGATATTCACAGAATCACCTCCTACAACCTGCTGGTGATATCCTGCCGGTGATATCCTGCCTAATGCAGCCCAGTATATCATTAGCCTTTTTTTTGCAGCAGGGGGCACATTGCTGGCTCATGTTCAACATGGCGTCCACCTGGACCACCCGGTCCTTTTCTGCAAAGCAACTTTCCAGCAGGGTAGCCCCCAGTATATATTGGTGCACGGAATATTACTGAGTACATCTACAATGCAGAACCTAAGGCCCTCCTGCTGAAAAGTATGTGATAGGGCTTCCATTTAAGTATCCTACAGAAAAGTATTTGCTATATAATCATACTGAGGGCTACATACATATTTGTTCCTCACCTCTTATGCTATCAATTCATAAAAAATGAGCAAAATATAATTTATTACATTTAAACATTTTTACCAACATTGACCTATCTCCCCAGCACAAGCAGCCTCTCCTCTTTATTGATGACTTGGATGAGGGAATTGAGGGCTCCCTCAGTAAGTTTGCAGGTGACACCAAGCTGGGGGGAAGTGTTGATTTGCCGGAGGTTAGGAAGGCGCTGCAGAGGGATCTGGACAGGATGCATCAATGGGCAAAGGCCAATGGGACATGTTTCAACAGGTGACATCGGTGGTACATTGATGGTTGGACCAGATGATCTTGGAGGTCTTTTCCAACCTTAACAATTCTATGATTTTTTTCTATGATTTCTATTAGGAAACAGAGAATTCCACAGGCAATAAGAAATGCACCAAATTATTTTTCAGAGTATGATTTTATTATTATTATTATATTAATATAATAAGGTAGCTGGCTTAATAATAGTAATTATTTTTTAAAAGCTGAGATATAGATATCCACACAGCTTGTCAATAAAAGAAACAATTAATTTCTTCAAAATTTCAGCAAAGAAAACAATGAAATATAAATGAGAATTTCCTGGAACAAACAAATACCATTTTCACACGGGCCCACTTTGCAATTTATTAATCATCTCCTCAACAGACAGGAAACTAATGTAAGCATGTGACTCAGCCATGTCACCTTCGTTACTAATATAATTATATTCTTTCCTACATCTGGCAGTGAGAATCCGATACAGACACAGCAAGAAAACTCACAGCAGCTACTACAGAAGACTGTTTTTCTTCTTATCCCTAAAGTGCTTCAGAGAAAGAGGACAAGAACATAACTCAAGCTTTCAGTTCTACATATTGAAAATTGTCAGATTGATACTTGAATCAGTAACTAGCTAAACTCTTTCCATCTTTTTGAAGTGATCTAAATACTCTTCTCAGCCATTGGCTGTTTGCAACAAGAAAATTACATTCCTGTTGGCAAACTATAAAAAGGGGTATGAATTTTAAATTCATATGGGGAAAAACCCAAACTTCTACAAAGTGGCTAGTAAAATCATGACTGAATTGCATTACTGGAAATGTCAACAGCTTCTCTAAAAATGTACAAGGATGCTCAGTCTGTCCATAAAGATATGAAGGCAACTCAGAGCTTTAAAAATACAATTTCTGCAAGCAATCCTGTGATTTTCTACCTCCTTTACCATATAGAGCATATGTATTCACCTGAACAGCTACTAACAAACACAGTGATTTTTTAGCTGATAATTTGTGTAAATTAGAAAAAGACTCAAATCGAAGTGATCTGTTGCGTTAGACTAGGCCAGATTGTTCTAAATCAAAACACTGATTTAATCACATAAGAAATGTTAGTGGTATCAACAGAAGACTGACAATACCCTGATCAAATGAAAAAAAAAAATCAGCAATTTGTTGTTATAAAAATAAATTTTCAGATATTTTGATACCCAAAAATAATATATTTTCCACTTTGCTGATAGTCTTAAAATCACTGAAAATCAGGCATGCTAACATATTTGAAATCTTAATTCCTCCTGTAGCCTTACATACCTTCAGACTTATTAGGCTTTGCATTTGACTTTATATACCTAAAAGGAATTAACATCTGTTTCGTCATGCAGTCTTATTTGGTTGAAGCTGCTCCTAAAACCACACCTTAAATTAACTTTGTAATTTCTTCTAGGCTACATCAACCCATGGGTCACACCTGGGGCCGAGTATAAATACAGAGATACTTTTGTTTCTTAAGATATCCTTTATCCAAATAAATACATGCATAAAAATATTGTTTTAACATTGCATGGATAGCATGTGTTTATCACAGCTAGAGGTGACTTACTAAAAATTTGGAGGGCAGTAAATGAATTTTAGGACAGCTAAAAGCAAAGTGTGTTTTCTGGATTGCATGAAAATCTTAAACGTTCGGATGGGAGGAGATTGAGAATGTCAAAATGAACCATTATGACTGGCTGGTCCTCAAAAGGAGTTCTCAAAAAGCTGTCAAAACATTGGTAACTCTTTAGAATACATAAACATTATTACTTCTGCTTTCTTTAACTGATGTAACACTTTTCAAAACTACATAAATTCAGTCAATTAATGTCAAAGATCTGCTTGACATACCTCTCCTAATGAGCAAGTCTGCAACAAAAATGTTTAATTTTTTTTACCCTTTTAAAGTACCTGGACTAGCAGAAAAAGATGCATTCAAACCTCACCACATACAAACTTACTCGTATTTTTGGTAAAACACGACGTAGTGTTTCTGCAGGATTCTGTCGCATCAGAACTGGAAGATTTGCCACCACACTTGTTCCTTGGATATCCTGGCCAGAACTTAAAAAAAAAATGCAAACAACATATTACTATCTAAGATGATTACAAGATCACAATTTTCATTTTAAAAAAATGAAAAAAAGCCCCTTGCTCACCCCACACAGGTTAGTAAGTCTAAAGAAGCATCACAACTTTTATATAATAAGCAGTAGAAAACAGTATTAAAAGCATATCAAACATAAAAAAGCTGTTATGTATCATTTCTAGTATGGAATGTTCTAAAATATATATAAAAAAAGTTCTATTTCAAACTGGATGATCAAAGCAGTGATTTTGTGCAATCTCTTCTATTATATAAATATAGGTGATAAAGCATAGGAAGAGAGTAGATGGAAGAAATAAATGAAAACTACTCAACATGTAACAGGAACCTATGATTTTTGCTTTTCTGAGGGAAAATAATCAGCTGTATGTCAAATGTGATTAAAGATGCATGCAAAAGCTTGATTAGTTTATAGATCCTTTGTTTTTCTTGTCCTGTGTCTCTTGGTAGTATCCTCTAATTGAAAGAGAAATAGAAAAGAGAAAAGAAAAAAGAGAAAGAAAAAGAGAGAGATGGATGGGTAGGTAACAATGAGGAAAAAGCATGAGATGAGAATAAAAACTATGCAAGTTGATACACTTCCAAAAAGAGAATCAGAAGAGAAAGGATCAAGTATTCCCAGGTGCCAAAATTAACACTAAAGCTAAATATCAAAACATTTTTTCCTGTTTAAATGCATAAAATCTGTTTTTCTAAACAAAATCAAATTTGTTCCAACAGCAAAGTTCTTTTTTAAATAAGTATGTCACACTCAACTGTACACACACAAGCATTTTAGTGTTCAATATAATCATACATACATTTTTAAAATGAAATTCATAGTAAAACTACATTTAAATACTTCCATATACCACACCCTATCCTGTGGTCTTTCCAAGTTGTCTTAGTGGAACATATAAGCTCAAGAGGGGAACAAGCACACAAATGGGTCACAAGAGAGTAGATTTACAGAACAACTTCCCAGTTTTGTCCTGCCACTGAAGTACATTAGGCAATTCATAGTTAAGATGCAAACCTTCGTGCAGCTAACAAAATCTTCACACATTCCACTAATGCTCTAAATCATCCTCAACATTTATGTCTTTCAGAAGATCAGCTGAAATTATAGTTGTTTACAGGTACCGTCAAGCAGGCCAATTTAAATCTATTTTGTTAAATGCATGTAAATACACTTTTACAAACAAGAATATATTTGTATAATAAGCAAGAAGCTTTGGTTAAAATCAATACAGACTAGAATATCCTAACATTAATATTTTCATGTCCTACTAGATTTTTTTCTTTGCATTCTATAATTTTCTAATGAAAATATTTAACATCAACATTAACTTAATTGTGTTTAGATTAAGAAAGAGCATTCTTCACTGTCCTTGCAAAGACAGTTTCCTGTCTAAGACTAGGAGCATGTTTTGGAAGATTAAGTACAGGCTGGAAGGCAGGAATTCCAGAACTCAAATCCTCATTTGGTCTGTGTAAGGTGGAAAGTCACACACACAACAGTTCAGTTTTGTGCTAGGTGTCCATTCTGCAGATGGGTGTTAATTACTGAACTCACCCCCTGCAAACAATCACACTGTGTAAGGTTCTTAACCTGTGAAAACCTCTGCCCCAACAAAAACCTCCTCTTCCATAAAGTGTAAACCTGGCTATTGCCTTTATGTCTCATTTTTTGTACAGAGTAACTTGAAAGCATGTGTCTAAAACATACATGATGGAATTAAACTAACTTTATATTGTGCATGTCTACCTCTGCGATGATTTCCCTTAAAAAATAATGAAGAGAAATAAGAATGAATAAGGAGCAATTTATTTCAGCCTAAATAAATGGTCCATGCCCCTGGTCTACCTGTTTTCTTCTACCACCTATAAGCGCAGACACAAACACTAGCTCTCCTGTGTGCATCTACATGGTGAGAAAATGATCCTGCACACACAAACCCATTACAAACCTTAGTCCTAGAGGTATTCATGTTTGTGCTGAGCTTCACCATTGTGAGAGGTCCCATTGATTTTTCACACAGTAATATATAGCACCTTCAGAGATCTTTGCCTGACTATAGCAGCTAACAAACATGATGCTATAGCAGCTAATTGATTGATCATCCCCACTGCTCTGAGCTCAAAAGTAACCAAGAAGTGTCTCTCACGAACTCAGTCATGGCAATTACTGTGTTGTAAAAGGGAGCTACATGCCAGGAATCCCAGGAATCAGTATTCTTGTCTTTTATTTTTGGACCATACAAATATTAAATATTACAAAGATAAAAACCCAAATGGAAGAGTTATCATGAATTCTAATATGAGTAACAAGTGAGCAGGAAGCTGTGACCACAGCACTAAGGTTATCAGACGTGCTGTAACCAGGGTTGCAATATTCTGACCTTCTAGCAGAATTTGGGAGTCATTCAAGAGTAGGCTCTCCACATTTATTGTATCTGTATTCTTGTAATAAAAAGCAAGCAAAAATTGCAGCTGGAGAGAGAGGTCAACACAGATGAAAAATTGACTATGTACGTTACTGCACAAAGCTGAGAACTATGTTTGTATCAGCAGAAGCATAAAAATATTCTTTTCCAATAAATATGTCTATTTCAGATTTTCATAAATTACTTCTCTTTGTCAGAGACAACGTGATCTGAAGAAAGGTTAATAGAGTCAGGGTCAGGAGATCCTGAGTTCCAGTTCTGTCCGTACCACTGATTTTCCATGTGGTTTTAATACCAGATCATTTAATTGAAGAATCTCGACTTTAGTTTCTCTTCCCTCGTTTTCCATTTTCTTCACAGCAGTAGCTGTGAAAGCAGTAACAATGTTAATTTAAAATATATTTTTTTACAACTCAGTGTCATGCAAAGTTTCTCACTCTTCTGAACTTTCAGAAAATTATACTACAATACTTAAAAGGTAGAGTGAAATTCACCATACCAGAACACGATAACAAAAATATTAATAAACAAAGTTCAGCAACCTGAAAACAAAACAAACTTCAGATACATAATTTCAAGCTCAAGGAAAGACTTCACAACGTATAAACAATTAACGTTTCCTACATTTTTGAATAGGAGGTTATCTTTTTCTCCCGCTATCTACCTTGCTTTTGCAATAAAGAATGTGACTATTATGATAATGCATTTTTTTTTCTAATATTTACTTTTTATTTAATACGGTGAATATTCTAACTGAAAAAAAAAAAAGATTATCAGCGTTTCTGTTTTTTAATGCTCTGTTCAGACTACCACTGATATAAGCTGATGTGGTTTTCTTGAGAAGTAGAAGGAGTCAATTTAATGGCTGGTTACCACACACACCACTACATATTTTTAAATGTTGTCTGTAAACACAAAACTGTTGACAAGTTTTGACAGGGCAAAGCTACACCAAAGCCATTTTTAACACCATTCAAAAACAGTGATAATGGGTAAAAGTACAGATTTTTAGACTGATTTTAATATTAGGATGCCTGCAATCTTATTTGGAAAACATGTACGAGTTCTCTCCATAAAACCATGTCTCCCTGTAACATCTAAACTCAGTGAAAGAGCAGCATTGTGCCAGCCACTGAAAATGGATTTAACCTAGTTAATAACTGATCTATTTACAGCTTGCATTATTTTTGCATTATTCAAAGCCATTTTATTATCTAATTTAATGCAATGAATATTAAAGTTTTTCATGCTTATGGCAAATTTCTGAGTATTACATACTAATTCCAACAAAACTTTAAAGCAGAATTGGGAAATCTACAGCCCCCAAAGTGGAAAATGGTCCCAGGGTAGATGAGGTCCACAACACCTTCTTACAACACAGCTTGCAATCTCTGCAAGGAAAAGATGTATACCTTTGTGTCATCCAGTAATAATAATGCAAAAGGTCAAAGTAACTTGGAGAAGTTATGATGTTTTATTTTGAATAATTTATTCACTGTGTATCAAGGTGAAAGAAATCCTAACCACTAAAAAAAGAAAAATGCAACCAAGTTCACCCAACAGAAATGTATAGAAAAGGGCAGTGTTCCCCTTTAAAGCCGAAATGCTTAGTATCTGGATTGCTGCCAATTAAGAATGTGAAGCAGGAGGCATTTCAACACCTACACAGCCTGTAATTTTCCAACTGCAGATTTTTCTTCTATTTCCACCAAAGAGGCTGCACCATAGATTCCCTTTCCTTTTAAATATTAAAGCCCTCAGGATTAAAGCGAATTATTGCTAAACACTCAGATTAAGACGTTTTTGTGCTAGTAAATCCATGAAAATAAATACTAAATAGTTATTCTCTTCAGTCACAGTATTCTTAATGCTCTGAAGGTGCTATTCCTTTATTAACAGTGCTAAGTATAGAACTCCAACAGAGACCTATACTTAGATGCAATTTAGCTCCATCTCTTTTGTGCAAGCAACATCCATACATATAATTTAAAGATAAAACTTCAGGACTCATCTTCTGAGTTCATCCTAGATGAGATCCCAGTGATTTTATGATGCTGGGAATCCTCAACCCAGGAGGAAAAAAGCTCTGCCACCCAAATGCTTTTGTCCTAATTCTCACCATCTCTGCAACGCCAGCTGCTCGCTGCAAGCTGCCGGTACCAGAGCTCCTCTAACCATGAGGTTCGTTACAGACATGATACTTCTCAAGAGTAAAGGCAGCACTAGGCCTCATCCTCCAGCTCCTGTGATCACTTTTGCTTGTCTTTTTCTACCCTCATAAGACATGAGACTGCCTTGATATTGGAGCAAATATTCCTACAGATCTATTTACCAGCATATGAAGGAAAAAAAAAAAAAGGTGACTGGGAGTAGTCAGCATGGATTTGTGATGGGGAAATGAAGCCTGACCAGCCTGGAAGCCTTCTAAAATGAGATGACTGACCTGGATGCTATCTTATTTTAGCAAGGCTTTTGAAACCAGATCCCATAATCAGTTCACAGATAAAACGATGGAAGTACAAGTGAAATAAATGGAAAGTGATGCGGATTGAAAACTGCATGAATTATCAAGTGTATATGGTTGTGCTCAGTGGCATGGCAGCCAGCTGGAAGCCAGCCACTGGTGGGTTACCTCAGGGGTCCACACCAAGGCCAAAACCATTCAACATCTTCCATAATGACCTGGATGATGCAACTGTGTGCACTCTCAGGCAATATGTATATGACACAAAACCAGTAGCGGGTGGCACACCAGATGGCTGTGCTACTTCAACGTGCTGCAGAAATGGACCAACAGGATCTTACAAAGTTCTGCAACGGGAAATGCAAGTCCTGCAGCTATGTGGGATAACCCCATGCACCAGTACAGGCTGGGGTCCATCGGCTGGAACATAGCTTGAGACTCACATGTCCTCTTCTGACAATGGATGATGAGTTGACCAGGAGCCAGCAATACACATTTGTGGCAAAGCAAGCCAACAGCAACCTGGGCTGCATTAGGAAGAGCATCGCCATCAAGTCAAGGGAAGTGCTAATTCCTCTCTTTTCAAAAGAAACTCATAGAGAGACTGGAGCTAGTACAGTGAAGACCCCATAAAATGATTAAGAGATTACAGCATCTAATATCTGAGAAACTTAGCAGGGATGTTTAATCTCCAGTTGAGAAAGCTTTGGGTCTTATTTAACATTTATACATGTCTGAAGTGAGGGAGTAAAGGAGATGGAGGTAGGTTCTTCTCAGTGGGGCCCAGTGATGGAATAAGAGGCGATGGGCACAAACTGAAATATAGGACATTACATTTAAGCCTTAAAAAATATATAAATTAAAAATCAGAGCGCTCAAACATTCGAACAGGGTGCCAGAACATACAGTGGAATCACTATTCTTAGATACACTCAAAATCCCAAGTACACAACAAAGCAGTAAATATATTGTTCTAATTGACCCAGCTTTGAGCAGGGAGGTGTACTAGATGATCTCCACAGGTCCCTTCCAACCACATCGGTAGGGCCTGTGATTCTATGATTATATTCAGGACAGGTGTTTCCAAATTTACAAACTCTTAGGCAAGCTCAGGGTAGACGATTACATTTCTTATATTTCAAATAAGTATTTACAATAAAGGCTTAAAAGGTACAATTTGCGTTTAATTTTAAAAAAACATTCTGCAAAATAATAGAAAAAATAAAGGTCTGTAGGTACTCAATTAGGAACGTTTGTATCTTGAAAGGAAATGAAAGAGTACAGCTTCTTCTACAGCATGAACAAAGATTAGCCACTGAATGTTCCCCAGAGGAATGTTACCACAAAGGAGTTTCAAAAAGAGAAGATAGATGTAAATCTTTCGTTTTTTCTTCTTTGTTGGCTCTAGCCTACAAAACACAATGACACGAGCAGAACGCAGCACTGCAGGGAAGACTGAGGTACAATATTAGTTTACCCACGCTCAAAGTAAAGCACTGTCTTTATGAACTGACTTCTGTGTAGTGCTGTAGCTAACTGTATCATTCAACAAAAATGATTTGCTAAATAGTCATCACTGAATCAACTACCGAAGTCTGTATTTTGCATAATTTACTTTTACAAACCTAGAAGTTCTGATGCATGGGATTGAAGTGCTAACCCGTCACCCCACAAGTGATATTATTTTCATTTCAAGATTCCTAAATGTTTTGTGTGCCTGCATTTGTTGAAAATAAAAAAGTTTGCCAACTTCAATGAGTGAGGCATTAGCATAACATGAGAACAATCTTCAAAATTTTATTCTTAGTTTTCACAAAACGTATATACTTTGGTGGACCGTGAAAGTACAAATCTAGCACCTTAATTCACCTGCAGACTTCAGCTACCTAGAAATTTCAGTTTTTCTTAGATTTGATATGGATCACTTCTACAAAATTTCTACTTACAGGATCTAGCCCATTTCAGAGTTATTCAATATCACTTCTTCTTCCACAATTTCTTTTATCCTGCAGAATATAATGGTTACCAAGGCACTCTAGATATCCAGATAAATATTCATCAGTAACATAAAGGTGCCTGGACCATGAGATACACTTAGAGAATCTTCTCTACTTGTATTGTGAAGATTTTTATACAGCAGTCTTTCCTATGCAGAAGGGGAGAGATAGACTTAACTAAGTCCTTAATTAAGGACTACTCTTGCTAACTAAAAACTAATGCTTCTACAAGTTTTTTATTTTAAAATTTTGTCTTTGATTGTTAAGTTTCAGGGGTTTAGAAAGTAGAAAAGTGTCCTGAAATCAAAAATATTAAAAAAATATTTTATTTCAAGAAGAATGCTCATATACTCTGGTATTTTGTGTAATCCTTTCTTAACACTGGTGTAAAACATACGTGAAATGCAGTAATTTTCTTTTAAATTCATGTTATCTACACTCACATTTCAAGCATACCTCTGTAAGCATAAATTATGAGTGCCTAAACATCTATTTGACATATATTGTGTTAAGCATATAATAAACAGACCCAGTTCCACAGAAGGATCTGTCATTTTATTAAAATAACTTTCTTTCAGAGCTATGGTTGAATGAAGATTTAGAAGCACAAGTTGTAGAAATATTAACAGTTTTGAACTTATATATATATATATATGTATATATATATATAAATTGCAAAGGAGATTTTATAGACAACGTAAGTGCTGCAAAATTGTTTGTACATTATCCTCTACCATGCTGCAAGTGACAAATAAGAGTATCCAGAATCAAAATAAAAGCACTTATCACTCAAAACTATAAAGATATTTGGGATACCTTTTTTAAAGACAGTTATCAGATTTATCAAATTGCTTACATTTCTGACACAATACAGGTTTAAGAATAGACGCTTCCTTTTCAAAAAAAACCCTCATGTAAGAAAAGAAAAGCATTGCTCATTCCTACATACTTAATTCCAAATCTATGTATCATATTAACAATGTTATATGTTTATTATGTATCTTATGTATTATAATACAATACTGAGGCTCCTAAGCCACATGTTGCACTTTTTTCTCTCTCAGAACAACTTTTCAGGGTCACAGTTAGCTGGGTACAGCACGTAACAACCTCAAAACTAATTTAAGTTGTCCTAGAAGCCAATGGCCTTTTTCTGTGTGTAATTATACCTGGTAACATTTGTGTACCCCATCCTTCAATATACATGAAATTTAGGCTACTATGTAATATTCTAGAGTAGGGATATAAACCAGGCTGTAACTAAGCCCAAGGCTGAACTGGCCAAAGTAGCACCGAGCAGCTTTTCCCATCAACTGTCCTGTCCCATTACCAGCCTTGCCAGGTCAAACAGAAAAAAACTTGCATTTTCAGGCTTCTATAACTTCGCTGAAAACAAGATTAATCCAAAAATGTAGCACCTGATTAATACTCATTTTAAATGAATTCGGAAGTCCTGATAATATCGCAGTATGACCATCTCCTTATAGCTGGTATTCTTAAGAGTTTTCTATTAAAAATCACATTTTTCAAAACCACTTTTTCATTATCTTCTACTTCAGAACTATGTACCCTTGGTCATTTTAAAGCATATCTGAATCTGATCTTCATACATCACCTGAACATACACCACTACATATGAAACTTCTCGAGCAATTAAAATAAGAACAGAAATCCCCTATTTAGCTCCACAGTACTTTTGTATTCATACAAACCCTGTTTACCAGAATCAGTTTAGTCAGCTGAAGTTTTTTTGCTGAATAATTGTCATAGAAATAAAGGATTTATAATTCATACAGTCTTTTCTCTTCCTAAGCCAATAAAAATGTACTATAATGTTACAACAACTTCACTCTTCCTAATATTACCAGCTTTTAGTAATCAGTGTCTAAATTCACAGTGAGGATACATTAAGCTTTTCTGCTTTGAACTTTAAGAAAAGTTTCAGGAATATAAGCAGTACCTCAAAAGAACATGTTTTCTGTACCAAATATTAGCCTATTATCAATATTACTATCTCCTAAAAGGTGATTTCCTCCTCCTTAGGTGACTCGTAACACATATTGCATTGCATATGGTCTCTGGGTAGAACATCCACCTTGGTGGTTTTTATTTTGAGTCTAAATTTGAAAAATAAAACCAGCCTCTTCACTCCAAGATCAAGATAATGCAATCTCCAGTCCCTGGATGATGTAATAAAAATGAGCTAGTAGTTGATACTATTCTTCTCTCTGCCCAGTCCTCATCCACTGACTCATAATTTACAATTTCCACTTTCAGCAAGAATTGCCATTCCACACTACGTACTATATGATATATGGACTCTCCTGAAAAAGTGCAAGGTCTGTAATCCTTCTGCACAGGAAGTGAGGGGAAAAAATTACACATGGTAACCAAAGTATTTTACCCTTCTAAAGGTAAATTATTTCTGCTGACCTAAATTTATCTTATAGTCTAATTTAGGCAAGGGATGTCTTTTCATTCTCCAACCTTATTTGTTGTATCACTATTTCATCCACAGAGACAGCTGTTTGTGGTATGAAAGGGACAAACACCTCAAATGACCCAGCAAGTACTAAAGTCTACATAGTCTTCAGCTTATGAATCATTTACTTGAGGGCCATTATACACAACAGTCCCAAAAGCTTTATTACTTATCTGTGTGTCTGTTTATCATGCATACTCATCCTTGCTGAGCATAACATATTCCATCTTTTATCACTTCTACATTGTTTTTTTCATAGCATCCCTAATCTAACACTTGTGGAAGCTGATGAGGATCTTGTCATAAATATTTAAATATAAAGATACTCTTTTCTAGATCAAGAACATTTCAACCTCTCCTTTAGAAAATGGACTTGCAGTTCTAAAAAAGAGTTCTCTATTCTTTCAAGATATACTGATTGATCTAACAGAAGATATCACTCCCTTTCACCTTATCCCTTGCAATGAGTCTCTCCAAACATTTATTTAAAAACTAATTGTGCTATACTAATTTCATCAGCAAACCATTATGCAGGTATACCATTATGCTCATCGCAGGTTAGAAAAGCAAATGTTACTGGTCTGTTTGTCTATATCTGCATTGTTTCATTAAAAAAGCTTTTTATGTAAAAGAGATTGTTTTAAGGTAAAAACAATGGTAACTCTGAGAAGGTGGTTGGGCGCTGGAACAGGTTCCTAAAGGCAGTGGTCATGGCACTGAGCCTGCCGGAGTTCAAGAAGCATTTGGACGACGCTCTCAGACATAAGGTTGGATTTTCAGGGTGGTCCTGTGTGGAGCCAGAAGCTGGACTCAATGATCTTTGTGTGTCTTTTCCAACTCTGGATATTCCATGGAAAAAGCCTAAAATAACCATGATGTTCTAAGGCTTAAATACAAGTACAAATTTTGAGCCAACTTACAAAAAAAATTTCAAACTTTTTAAAATAGGTTCATAAGATCCAGAATAACAAACTAAGCTGCTACAGCAATCATTGTCACTTAGACAAATTGTACATAAAGCACACTTATTACTGACTGACTTGATTGTCCATTTCCAAAATGACACAGAAGAATGAACCAAAAGGAAATAGAAAAGAGACCAATAGAGACATTTTAAGAAATGCTGAGTACAGGAAAAGTCAATGAATGAATGAAAAGCAACAAATAAAAACAAAAAAAAAAGGGTACAGACAGACTGACCCCAAGGGTTTGAAGCTATTACTCATAGATTTTCACGTATATGCAAGAGAAATATATCTACATGTCTATCTGTACAACATACAGAGATACTGTAGGTAGATATAATAATATAAACTGAACTCTTGTTTCAATTTGAAAAATATGGAAGAAAAATTCTGAGCACTGAAAAATGCATCTGAAAACTTAGAAACTCTTTCAAAACTTTATCTACAGAAGTAGTTCTTTTTCTTCCCAAACAAAGAAATCTGAGTGTGTGTGGTGGTCAGACCCAGTACAGTGTGAACTCAGAACGACATCAAACCAATAACACTAATTTTTTATTAAATTATTGCTGTCATACTCAAAGGACCTGGAGACTCAAAAAAAAAAAAAAAAAAAAAATTAGAAAACAAACACAAACCCATGAACTCTCATATAAGGTACCTTTTGGACAGCTTGGAATTGGTAAGCCCTGCTTGTTCTACCTCTGTTCATTATTCAGATGTTTTCAAAAAGTAATGGACACCTACGTCAGGCTGAAACAGTTACATGCATCAGCAGTACAAAGTCATAAGAGTCATACAGCTTCCCGTAGTGTTGCTCTCTCAACCATCAGAAATTGACACAGATCAAAGGCAGCTTTCTGAGAGAAACATGCAAATAACTAAAAATTACTTCAATTTCAAGCTGTTGCTGATTCACATCCAGTCAAACCAAAAAAGTGCTTTACTTGATTCATGTTCACTTTGGAAAGCAGGGTGAAAATCATCTTCTTAATTAAAACGAAGAGTCAGAGTCACGTCCCTCAGAAATATACAAGATTTCTTCCATTAACAGCATACAGTTTGGACCGGACAGATAATCAAACCAGATAACACAGTGAGCAGAACGAGCAAATTGAAGCGATGACAAGTCTGGCAGATATCCACCTCTCTGGGAAAATAATTTCAAACAGTAAATAAAAATACATATTATATATACAGATAATTCATCTGTATTTACATTCCCATTAAGAGCAAAACATGAGAATCCTCCTGCCTACCCAACTAGGTTTAGGTAATTATAACCCCAGGCCTGTCTTAATAATGTTCCCTACCTCCAAAATCACTACAATGATCTTAAACAGCCTCTTGTTAGACTATTTTTTCCCCTCACATATTCATATTTTAAATTATTTCTAATGGTACAATTACCCCAAAAAGAGTTTGACATTCTGCAATGGAAAGAATAAATAAAGCATTTTCCAGTAATTCCACCCACATTTACTAAAATTAGTACAGAATCATCTCTGGAAGAAAAGAATCTCTCTTTCTTTTGAATGCATCTCAAATACACTCAGCTGCATAGCTCCTTCACAGGGTATCAGTTTTAACCACCAGAATACTTGGATTGTCTGTTTACTATGTTAGTATCAATACCCCTTGATGGAAATAAAAGTAACATGGAAAAAGAAAAGTTACAGGAAAAGGCAACCACTGATACAACATTGCTTTTTTTCCCCTGTTCAATATGTTCTTGTTTCCCTTTTGTTTGTTTGTTTGGTTGGTTGGTTTGGTTTTTAGCAGAAACATAACAATATTGACAGATCACTCAAAGGTGTAGGTCAGTAGACCCTTAGTCCAAACTCATTGTGGGGTGTTAAAGCCATGCATTATTCTTCCATGAATAATACTTTGATTAGGTATCTGATATGGTCTACTTGCAGATGGCTATCTGCAGGTGGAATTTAACTTAAAAAACTGCACACAGGGCTTAGAATTTCAATGTCATTTCAGTGTGTTCAAAACTCGAAACCCCTGTATGACAGGACCCATGCGCTCTTTATTGGTGTCACTAAGGCCATCTCAACTGGTATTCTGTATGTAGTCTCCTGGAAACAATGAGTTTAAGGCAAGCCTTCAATCATAGGGATGATGGCAAAGAAAAGGAAAAATAAGATGTACGCACTTGCAAGGGAAGTAATAATGAGGAGGGGTAATAATCAGTTTTCTGCATGTTGGACTCAAAAAGTGGGAGCAACAGAACATAAAAATACTTAGTATTTGTGTCCTTCATTAAAAGGCATCCTTATTTAATCAGAAAATAAGATGAAGTACTACGTAAGTAAGTACTTAAAGTCTTCAGAATTAGCAATAAATAAGATTCACAGATTTTGATATCAATTTTATTGATCTAAGTACTCTTTAACATTGCTTTAAAATAGGCGGGACAGTTCAAGTGATCAAAGTGAAAGCAGATTTGTCTACTCTTAATAGCTGATTTTTCCATACCAGTATGCATCTAATCATTTATAACAAACTCATGGTGCAAATATTTTATTTGCACATAATATAACAGGCATGCAAGGTTCAGAATATAGAAGCAACGCTTAAAATGCACCTGCAGTTGGTCTTCCATGGTGACTAAAAGTAAGAGGAAATAGACATACTCTTGGGTTAAACCCTGTACTAAAGAAGTAGGTTAATTTGTAGTCATCGCTTTCTTTTCCACTGATTTAGTGTTTTGCAATTTTAAAAGGCAAGAGTAGAAATAAATCTTGACCTGAAGAATGTATTCTACATGTCTTGCTCCCAAAATGGCAGAAAAATAGGTACTCTAATCTTGAGCTTTTAAATGAAATTACTTAAGGGAGATTAACTGTTTGTAACAGAAGCATTTTGGTGCAAACAGCAATGAGGCAATGACTCATGTTTTGCTATTTAATATGGACATAAATCCTCCTCCTCAGAAAGCTCTGTTACAATTTCAGCAGTGAAAATGGCATCTTTTCTGTTTCTCCCTTCAAAGCCAGCATTTTTATCTTCAGACCTGCACAATAATGTAAGTAATATTACCATGTAAACATGCATATTAAAGCAGAAGCCTTCAAATTTCTCTTCTACATATGCTTATTCTGTCAGAGACAATACAATCAATTCATATTCACAGGGAAAACATGGTTAGCATTTTTAAAGTATGTATTTACGGTCCCTTGACTAGCTTAATTTAAAAACACTAAACTATTAAGGATGTCAATGTCTTAAATTTGACTAGTTTCATCCCCGTTTGACATTCAAGGAAACTGAGCCATAGACATTACCAAGCAATTCCAGAAGAAGAGCGCATATTGCCTGAGAAAGTCACGCTACACGCTGGTCAGCTGCACTTTTCATTCAGTACAAGCACAGCGTAGACCCCATTGTGCAGACCTAACCTCGCAAGCAGAACATAATGGTATTGCTGAGCACAACAACACTCCTACTGTGCAGCTCTGCTTATATGAGTTGAGTTATCACAGTGCTTCAACCCAGCTGGAATCCAACTTCCTGCTCTTCTCCAACTGGTAAAGAGAATCGAGTTGGAGCTACACAGGCAACTTTGAAGAGCTGCTTTCAAATGAGCGTAAACTGCTCCAGTGTCTGTTTCCTCCACTGTTCACCACCAACAATGTCTGGGGGTGCTGGCAGGGTGGAGCAGGTATTGATGGTAGAAGATAATTGACACCTGCCAAAATTAACTCACTGTTTTTACTTAAAAAATGTAGACTCAATACTTTTTTATTTGGGATATAATTTATGAATCTGTACATAAAACTATTGTCCTGAGAAAAATACTCCAAGAATTTCTGCTCATACCCTTCCCGTGCCCCTGGACCGCCACAGAAAACCCTGTGGCAACTTTCCCAATTTAATTCAAAGTTAGAGCGCATTGATGTTTAAGAAATAAAAACAAATTACATCATTCTGATGTAAAACCCACTGAAAACCAAACAGCACTACGTATTATGTTTGAAATTAAGTGGAAGATTTAACCTTAAAAATCTACAGAAAATTGCTGTAGGTAAAATTGTATTGATCCACTTGCAAAGCCAGAAGAATTCTCTTAAACTAGACAATTACTGGAAAATGGATGAGGACAAGAAGGATGGATAAATTACTTTCCTCCACATTAGCAAGAATGTAAGATTATGCTCTTTGAGGCTGCAGTCTTTCTTCATTACACTCTATTTTGACTCATTGATGCTGGGCACCTTTATTTATATAAACTTACAAAAGCATGTCTAGAATTGCTACAGATACTTTTCTAGCTACTCTAAGTAAACAGAGTCAACAACAGCAATACCCCTGGTTACTGCCCTCAGCTTGGATTCATACACACTTAGAATGATGTAAATGCATTCATATCAGTTAATTTATCCCTGCTGCCATACAGCCTCAATCCAAATTTGTTCTGCTATAGTAAACTTAAGAACAGTGGAAGAACAGTAAAGCAGACATTACAGAGATACACTGGGACTGAAATCACTCTGCAGCATGTTTCTCTACGCAAAGGGTGTGTGATTTTGAAATTATACAGTGACTAAGAAATATGCTCTCTCCATAGAATGTGTTAGGAAAGTGGTAGGTATCTAAAAATCCATTAGTACATACGGGGTAGATGGGCAAGATATTTTCAACAGTAGTTAACAAGTTCAAGAAAGCACAGCAATTGCACTCAGCCCTGCTGTGAATTGACACGGCTGACAAGGAGTGACTCAGCTAATCTGCACATTAGAGTAGTACACATTTGCAGAACCCACAGCCATGCGACAGCGTGGAATAAAGAAACCTGCTCCCAAAACATCTGCTATCAAGATACAGGCGATTATATCCAGAGCCTGATGCCTGTATTCCTCAACATTAACCCCTCCTAGGGCAATGCTTCGCAAAAAGAAACAAGCAGAAACATTGAGTTCAACACAAAAGAAACTAAAAGTATAGAATTTAAATTAAAAAAAAAAAAAAACCTGCATCATCAACAGTCCATTAAGATAATAATGTGAATATGAAATATCTGGTACCTTTCCCTGCTTGTATAAAAGTCTCAGCCAGGGGCAATAAGGCTTGCCTCAGACAGATGTATCTAAGAGATCTATGAGAAGTTTCCAAGTCTTTTGTCTTTTTTCTCATTCTGGTTTATTATGACTCATAAAGCAGAAAGCCATTTTTCTTCCACAGACAGTGGTGTTCATCTGATAGCTATAGGGAGTTCGCACTCAGTGGGAAAGACTTTTCAAGAAGTGCCTCCATGAGACCAGCAAGGTTATTCATGGAAAGAGTAGCAACATCAAGAACTGCAGGGACTGTGATATCCATGTAAAATTAGTTTTAACAGATTGAGGCACAGGATTTAGGGAACTCTTATATCACAGACAGCAGAAGCTAATGTTATTGTTCAAACTGGTCAGACCTGTGCACAGACTGATCTAGGACAATAATTATACAGGGGAAGGGAAATTGAAGCCTAAGGATGCCAATGCTGTTAATTCTCAAATCATATCACCGCCATGTTCAAATGAAAAGATTCTTGCTACTTCTGAACCACTAGCCTATCTTTAAAAAGCTTTCCCTGAGGCTAAAACTCTGTCTTTGTCTAGAGATACCACTTACAGCATCAGTTTTCCAACCCAGAGCTATTCAGTTTCAGAATCTGAAGCTACTTTCTTTTTATGGCATATAATCCTATAATTGTGTATAATTCAAACAGTTGGTTCTTCAGCCGTAATATGTTGTTTTTTTCAGACTTTGCCATTAGAAATCCTCACTGTAGAAATTGCTTCCATTTTCCTTTTCAGTCCATCTTCAAGACCTAAAGAGAACTTTTCTTATACAAAAAGCTGCCTCGGGAAGATTAAACAAGATGTCCCTTCCCAAAGCACTAGACCTTCTAAGTCAACAAAGGAGGTGAGAACTCTTTGAATTTCTTCATCTCAAGAACCATCTACATTCCCATCATGCTTACCTGGTGTAGAAGTCTCTGCTTAAGTGATGAATTCTGGTTTCTCTTGTGTAACACAAAGCTTCAGACTGAAGTTTGACAGGCAGTATAACCTTACCACCGTGTTGGCATTGAGACCACCAGCTGGTGGAACAAAGGCAAAAACATTGCTAAAGTTACCCTAAAATTAGCTAAATAAAACTGTTCTACAAGTATACCCCAGACAACAAGGATTAATTTTAAGTCTTTACAGAACGATTTCTTGTCACATTGCAAATTATTCCTGTCATAGCACATCAACTCAGGCATACACAGACCCAAGCTTGCAGTCCTAGTTCCTGAAGTCCTTAAATTATAATCTGATTTTCACCTCAGTAAAACAACCTTACCTTTACAAAGAGTGAAAATGTGAACCAAGACATAATGGAGCGTTACCTGCCTTAGTTTGTGGAAAATAGAGTATGTCAAAGAGCTCTGAATGCAAAAATATGTGAAGTTGTGTATCAGCACTGAGAATCACTATTCAGAAGAGTCTTAAAGTACTCACACAAATGACAAGCATTTGTCAAATCCCTGTCACTAACAGTGTATGCTACTATCCTGACTCTCTCGTAACTCAAGCATCTACTACAGGTTTTGGGGGAAGAGTAGCTGGACTACTATTCTCTGCTGCTTCTACCTGTCAGCAGAAACTGAATTTGAGTCAGAGTAGAGGGCCATGAAACCATCACATCATGATGTGTGAAGGGCTCCCAATGCCTAGAGTTAAGTAGACCTCAAGACAATAGAAGAAGCCACTGGCATACTGCAGTCACTATATTAAGGGGCACCGTCTTGTGACAGCGTTCTCAAGCTTACCATAAATGACCTAATCTTTCAGGGCTCTATACTTCGTGTATTCCAGCACTGTATTTTACCATCTCTTGCAGTTTCCATTGGATGCACCTTCAGTTCCTGAAAAACTAACACAATGCTATCATCTGGTGCCAAATCAGGCAATGGATACAAAAATAAATTAGTAATATTGAGCAACCATGAGGATAAAAGCTCCTTACAAGTACACAATGTTGTTATGAACAGTTGGAGCTTTCTAAGGAAGGTGATACAAAGGAGAATTATTGTGCTTGCACATTAATTATGTGCCATCTCAAAATGAGCTGTGCAGCTGTTAAGAAGTTATTTATTAAGTGACAGTGTTCATCTAAACAAAAGGAAAACAAACTCAGTATCCTGCTGGGCAGTATGCTAACCCTGTTGTATGGGATTTATCATGTAGAAACAACAAAAATTGTAAATACTTGGCTGGATATTCCTATGTAGATCTTTTCTAGGAGAGCATGACAAGGTTCTCTGAAGTCAATAGAACAGGTTTTACATATTAGAAAAACAACACACAGTTCTTTCAACTGTTTATGCTACGAAAAGGGGCAACCACACAGCTACCCAGTTTCTCATTATTATCTCACACCTGAAGATGATCTGAAACAGACTTAATTAACACCTCCAAAGGAGAGTTCATCAATGCAATAAGGAAGAGCTACCACTGCCCTGACACATCACAGCTCTCATGCAGACTTCCAGAAGTCCATTTAATGTCAAAGGGCTCATTAAATACACTATAGCTGATACCTTACACTCTCCAACCATTTCAATTGGTACTTAAAGACTCTGAGTGTAGATTCAAGATTAGTGTCACCTGATCTAAATCTGTTCTACTATTGAGGGGAGAACAGTCTACCAGGTTTGACCCCCTCTCCACTCAAGCTCCCACTTAAAATAGCATGAGCAGTCATGCAGTTGCTCATTTTATTGGAAGTGAGTATCTGAGAAGTGTTAAAATTACCATCAGTTCCCTAACTGAACTGAGACTGCATGGCTGCAGTTGCAAGAGAGCTGGCAAACAAAAAGCATCACAAACATGCTTTTTTTGCATCACAAACACAAGGAGAAGAAAGAAGAACCACTCCTCCTGATATGGCAAGAGCTTCATCCAGCTTAACTTCACCATGAAACTATATCATGAAACTTTACCTTCATTAATACCATAAACCAACCAAATCTACTGCTAAGTCTCAAAGACATTTCATCTGCTGTAGAGCCTTACTCCCATTCTGCTCCCCACTTCTCTTGTGTCTTTTTTTCTGGTGCACAAAGTACTGGATGACTGAAGTGATCTGTTTTAAAGCTAACCATTACTTTCACGGTTTGGCTCAGGTAAATTCCCTAATGTGCTTGTGAGGGAGAACAAGGGCTAGAACAGGGAAACAATTGGCAATAACATCTTCCTGCATTGACTGCGGCCTGAAAGACGCAAGAAAAATGAAACATTTTTCTCTTTTGTTTGTTTTTGTTTGATCGTTTTTGGGGTTTCTCTGAACACATTACTAACCTATACTTTGTACATTTCCAGCTGCTTCCTTAGCTGTAGTTTCAAATCAGCAAGTGTGATCAACAGAAGTATTTGCACAAATCTAAATTTTAATAAAAGCATGTGACTTAACATTGTTTCAGAAGAATACATCTACACTTTTCACTTTAAGGAAGCAAAAATATCTACTGCATATACATGAATTTATTTGCATAACAGAGTCAAGGTCATGCAATTAATTTATCCATCCAACTAAGTGAATCGAGAGTGAAACTTCTATATAATATAAATTGTAATTAAAAACAAGACATTATTACCCTGGAAATAATTCAATAAAGACTGAAGAATACAGTTTGCAGGTATAGTTGGAAGAATTATTTTCCAACACGCTTAAGATGACAGTTGGATCCTTCAGTACACTATCTAGGCAACAGGACCATAAATTCTGAAGCTGTATAATCTGTTATATTAAACAATGCTCACTTTTGAAAATCAACTACTAGAGTTATATTTAAAGGGAAGCTTTAACTGAATTCAAAAGCCGAGTTGCTTACCCCTACAGAGAAAATAAAACTTCAGAAACTAATACCATGAAGACTACAAACTAAAGGAAAAAAATAATTAAAAAAAAGTCTCTAAATTACTAGCTAGTTGTTTTGATGCTCACAGTTAACAACATATAAGATGTAAAGAGACTTTTAGAATTTAAGAATACTCTAGCTAACCAAAGATGGCCACAATAAAGTACAACTTTTTCTTTTTTTTTTTTTTTTTAATAGAAAAGCAGTAGGTTTATAAGCATTGAATTCTTTCCAATCTAGATAAAGTATCTATTCTATTGTCAAAAACTGTGTTAAAGGTTTTGGAGGGGGACTGTGTTGTTTTCTGAACTGGGAGATAGATTTACTCCAAAACCAAAGTACAGTATGTTCCCAAAAGGGTGAATAATTCAGTCTTCCACCTTGATAACTCATTATTACCCTGTTATTTTGAGTGTGACAGAAATGTCAAGGCCTGTAAGCTTTAACACTAAGCAGGCACAAATAAACAAAAAGTAGCTGAATACAAAATAATACAATACACACAACAATGCAAAACCCCCTAGGGAAAGCTATCAGAAAAGCCTTCAGAAAACAAACCACTATACAGTGTGCATGCTAGTAAATATCCCTGAATCCAAACTAAATTCACATCAGACAAACAATACATACTTATCTATTGGCTTTATGCCATAAAAGGGTAAGTTACAGTAAGACAACTGAGAGTAAGTGCTGACACTAAACATCAGCAAGCATGGAAACTACAGGCAAAGGTTCACAGCATGAATAAAAATTGATGTCCCTGAGCTGCTTATTGTCACTCTCCTGGCACAGGTCACGATGCCCCAAAGAGTCAGCGCAATGCACAGCATTCAGTTGCTTCAGTGCAAAGTCTAGCAGCTTGTCTTGATCTGCTGATGTTTTTCTATGATAAGCCAGCAGTCTTGACGCTGACATGGATGAGATAAACATGGCTGTTCTACTCTCTTGGCTCTTCTGTAGGGACAGCAATGTTGAAAACACATTCAGAATACAACTCTGGTGTAACCCAGAAGAACATCAAGCATTCAGGCTAAAGCTCTAAAACCTAGTTCCTTGGCATTTAGATGCCTCTCCCTCTATAGGCACTCAAATCCATTTGATTTCAATGGTAAGTTCATAGACATCTGACAGCCTGGTCTAAAGAAGTCCAGTTCCTCAACCAGAATTCAGGTTAATTGAGATTACAACAAGTGACATTCTTATTACGTTAGAACTTGATCAGTCTCACTGCAGAATGTTACCTAATTAAAATTGAGTACTCTGAGTAACAACAGTCTGAAGCTGCAGTTCACCCATGCTTAGGTCACACTGAAGTGACTCCAGCCACCAAGAGAGCTACTGAACCCGTTCCTTTGGCTTGCACAACTGTTTCTGTTGCTACACGATAAGCCCAACCAAGGAGCAATCCATAGTACCACTGTCAAATGAGAAGTAACAGAAGAGACAAAAAGAACAAACTGATGAAACTGATATGAGAGCTGTGAAACGAGCACCTCCTCACATACACAGTAGAGCAAGAATCAGTCAAAAAAACACAAACACACATTATTCAGGTACTAAAAACCTCAGAGAGTAAAAGGCTGTGCTGTTCTCTCCAACTCAGATGTCAACATATTTATTTTCAGACTACCATTGTAAGGTTTCAGAAGCAGATATCTAATGGGGGGTGGGGATGGGGATTCTACTAAACGTAAAACAGCTCTGCAGACAAGCAGCCCAGAGCATCCAAGTTCCAGGGTGGGAAGGAAAAGTTGGGAGGGGGTTTTGGAGGGAAAAGAGGCTAGCAAAGGAACAGAAAGTGGCTGTTTTGTTGTTGTTGCTGTTTTGTTTTGGTTTTTGTTTTCCTGTTTAGAATGAGAGCCATTACAACATGAATACTCTTTTTGGACTTCCACAGGAATTAATTACTAAGCATTAGCTTTGCTGTATCATACAAAGGCTTCACTCCATTATTCAGCTCCACTGTGCTGTACAAGAAACACTGCTTTAAAGGTATCCCCCTCAGTAAATTAAACATCCCCAACTCGCAGATTAGAGTTATATAAATAAGTGACAACATAAATACGAATGTGCCACAACATTAAATATTTCAGTGCTACTTGTAGATAAAGAAGGTAACAGATTTACTTTCTATTATTGCTCTTGCAGGGTATTTTTGTTTGTTTGTTTTGGGGTTTTGTTAAGTATATGGATTTGGCATCATCCTCTCCAAATGGAGCACAACACATAAATCATTAACAATTCATTTCAATCTCACTAAAGGAAGTTTTCCAGGGGGATTTTCAGAAATGGCAGCGGCTTTATGGATAACATCAAGGAGAGTCCCACATAAGGGACAACCTGAACGAAAGCAAATAATGCATCTGTGTGATAAAATGAGGCATGAAAAGACCAGACTGACATTGCTGTCAAACAGGAACAGGCAAAGATATTGTATTATAATAGATGAAAAAAATACCAGACAAGCCAAAAATATATACCTTTGTGCATTACATAAAGGATACTACTTGTGTTACACGCAGCTTTTCAACTCTGATTATGCCCTACTTGATGCAGGAAAGGCAATATAAAGCAAAAAGCTTCCACTGGATTAGTGTATTAACATACCTGGACAATCACAGCAAGCGATTGCCTTACAAAAAGCTTACCAAGCAGAGATGAAGCTACCTTTCAGGAATAAAAGACTATGCAAAGGCAAAAATGAAAACTTCAGCACAAGGAAATTAATATTATGTTTCCAGAAGAGCTGTTCAAGTAGAGAGAAAGCAGATGAAGATGTCAAGAGAAGTTCAAGGCCAGGTTGAAAAGCAATTAGTAAGATGAAAGACGTGGAGTAGAACCTTTTACCCTTTAACAAGGCAATGATCCAGTAATGACATATTGCTAGAAACATGATCTTTAATTGAGAAAAGAGCAGAAAGAACAAAGAAATTTGCTGCCATGGGGCTAGGGGGAAGTCAACCATGCTGCCTGCTGTGAAGTAAAAAATGAAATTGATGTGCATCTTTCCAACGATATGCACCACATGCAAACTGTTTCTTTTGAATTTCCCTAGAGTCAACAGACTACTCTGATTACAGGTACTACTTGCAAAAGTTTATAAATCCAGTATTTAATAAGGTTTGGCATTATATATATATATATTTTTTTTTTTTTTTTCTACAGTAGTATTAGTGGACAAAAAAATGCTTAACTAAAAATAATTGCACAGACCCCAAGAAGGGAAAATTAAGGCACTGGGAATACATACTCCAAACACTGAGGACAGTAATAGACTAGAAGAGCACTTAAAATAGCAAAATAAGCAAACTGTGAGGAATCTGCAGCTGTTTCTCCAATTACTAGGTATTGTTTAAAAATGAATATGCAAATCAAAATCCTTCAGAATACTTGTACTCTCAAAGATGATTTACACAATAGTTGAAAGAGATCTGTATTTTAACTATCAATGTTTAAGTTATTCCAGTAACTGCAGATAAATATTTTAAAGAACAAGGAGGAAAAACGAAAAACCAGAATGCAGGAAAGCATTAATATAGTACCTTCAACAGTATTTCCTAAAGACAACTTGAGAGATCAGTTTTGTATTCGCCTCAGAAAGCCCAGGTTTATAAAGTATGCTCAAATAGCTCTGCTACCAGTGTGTGGTAACTGCTCATGCCTTAGAGCAGATACGAAGGCATCGAACGATTGGCATTATTGATGTTAACACTCAGGGTATCTTGCAAAATCAGCTGCAGGGGAAAAGAAGATGAAGTACTACTCTGTTGGTGAGGGCCATATTAGAAACTCAGAAACGTTGGTACATCTACACAGGCAGCCTATTTATGCAACGTAAAAGAAAAAAATACAGTACCTATTTTTATCTTGTTTATACATTCAACGCAGAAGAAAGTAAAAACTACTACTGCAAGACAGAAAATAAAAGGAGCAAAGAGTAAATACACTAAAAAAAAAAACAAAACTATACATCATCATGAAGGTCAGTAATGTTTGACAGCAACATTTTATTAAATACCTGAGTAGGTAAACAGCCCTTTCAATATCATTGAGTTCTTCATCAACTGTCAGTCTTTCTATTTCTTCTGGCGTCTGTCAAGCGTGAAACAGAGATTATGAGTTTACAATGCCTTACTATTTCCTCATTTTAATCTCCTTAAAGCAACCCCTTCCTCCCCACATCCAGGGGCAGCTCCAAGAGTAATTTAAATTTAATCCTTGAAATCTCCAGCTTCAAATTGAGTCAAATAAATGGTTCCCCGGGAAAAGCTGGGAGGTAATGAAAGTACAGCTCCATGCCAGGCACTACCGCAATTAATCACTGAAAGGGAAGTATAAACAAGTCGCATGTAAATTAATATAAAGACTTAAGTTAGTCTATTTTTTTTTTCCCCAGAATAAGACTGTTAAGCTGCAAACACTAAGTCCCTGCTGCATGGGATTCGAGGCTGTTTATTCCAGGAGGAAGGCAAGCAGGCTTTAACACCGGGTGCCGTGCAAGCAGCCCGCCCGGTCGGGCAGCCGGGCACAAGCCCAAGCAGAGGCGATTTCACGCGGCTCGTAAAGCACCGTTCCCCTCGGCGCGGATACCTTCAGACTCCTGCGGACCGGCCTCTCTATAATAGTTAGCTCCTGCAGGTCTTCTATGTATCCAAAGAGATTGCCCTGGCTAAAATCCATCCTGGCGAAGAAGACCATCGGGTGCACGCACCGCCGAGAGCCTCCGGCGAGGCGCCGCTCCCCCGGCGGCTGGCGGAGGAAGGGCCGGCACCGCGCAACGCCCCCGAGGAGCGGCCGCGCCGCGCCCGCCGCCGCCGCCCGCCCGGAGCCCGGCCTCAGCGCGCACACTGCGGCAGCGCCCGGTGCCCCGCCGGGCCCGGCCCCCGACGGGAAACTTTCCCCGGCCGGGCCGGCAGCGGGCCGGGACAGCCCCCCCGAGCCGGTCGCCGGGGCAACGCGGCGCTACAGAGGCCTCCGCGGGGCAAAACTGCAGCGTCTGAACGCGAGGAGGGGGCGTAGCGCGATGGCAGCCCCGGCCCCCTCAGCGCTCAGACACCGGGGGCTTGTTCCCGTCCCCGTCCCCCGTCCCCTCCCCGGGGGTCCCCGCCGCCAGCGCGGCCTCCCCCGTCAAGGCTGCGGGCCGGGAGCCCCCCCTCACACCGCCCGCCCCCGGCCAGGTGTGCTCGGCCGTGCCTCGCCTCCGAAGTGCTTGGAAGGAGAATGATACGGGAGAAAGCTGCAAAAATTCTGCATGTAATGTGAAATGCCCAAAGCGGATTCCTCCCCCAGTGAATGCTTTCAAATTAATTTCATTTAAAGGAGGAAGATGAAAAGAAACCTTTGACATACTTATCAGGGAACTGTGAACCTGCAACAAAGACATCATTTCCACTCTTCATAACTTCTTATTCCTCATTTTTTGCTGTCCTTTTCCTCAGCCCTGCTACAGGAGCACTCCCTGAGGCATGCAGTTATGCCTTGGGAGCCATAGGACTTAGCCTGCCTCAAAAAGGTGCATTGGGGGTATAAGGGAGAGTGTTTCACAATAAAGGTATGCCACTTTCACCCCTGAAGGATGAACAAATAAACATGGAAACGCTACCTTTCTGAAGAATTTAATATAACAGCATGTTTGGGGTGGGCTAGTGAAGCGGAACGCATGCAGGGTGAGAATCAACAAACACAACCGCACCTGGCGTTCACCTAGCCAGGGAGTTCTCTGGGCTTTGAGACACTGGCCTTTGCAATTACTGCAATGGAAACAACCAAACAACCACATTCGTAACAAACAAACAACTGTGAATACTTTACAAGAGCTTGTCTGAGGACTTTGCAATATTTCACTGCTGCTTTGAAAAGCACCCATGACCCAGCAAGTTTTGTTGGTAAAGATAATTCCAGAAATTGTAAGGATTATACAATATTATGTAGCCCATTGCCAAGAAGTTGATTGACTTTTCTGATTGGTATCTCAGCTTTTATTTAGGAAAATAAATAAATAAATAAATAAAAATAAAAGGTGCGTTATTTTTCTCTCTATTGGATAGGCCAAGACCTGTGCTCAGTTAAGCCACTAAACCAGCAAAGAATTAAAGCATCTCCATTATTTCAAACATACATCAAAATTGCCAAGAGAAAAATCTGAACCAAAGTACATATAAAAATTAAATAATTAATTGTTATGTAACTGAAAACTGAAACAGTCAGTGTTTTCAAGACATTCTGATGAGCCAATGTGTACAACTAGGAACACTATTTTGAAAACCTTTTTTGCATAATCCTTTTAAGTAGAAAAAGT
This sequence comes from Aythya marila, assembly GCF_965140915.1. Lineage (NCBI taxonomy): Eukaryota > Metazoa > Chordata > Aves > Anseriformes > Anatidae > Aythya > Aythya marila. The sequence continues at coordinate 15,632,242 of NC_139046.1, forward strand.
TACCAGACTGGAAATTGATTAGCTACCAATGTCCTCTCAAAGTCATTAACTAACTAGGCAGAAATTAAATAAATAAATAAATAAATAAGTAAAAAATCAAGCTTAATAAAATGTTCTCAAATTCAGAGTCCTGATACCCAAGACATCCAATGGTAAAGTATTAGGAAATCATCTTCAAATCCCAACCTTAGTCAGAAAAATCCTTTCACAAGTTTGTTCACAGCGAGTTTGTGATTATTTCACCTTGCAAATAGTTCTCATGAATCTTAAAGGTCTTCCAAGAGCAAAGACTTTTCTTTCATGTTCCTCAAATTAGGAGCTCATTGCAGTTTTCAAGTCAGGTATTTCAAAAGTCAGCTTTAAAGACTGAGGCATGTTGAGTTTAGCCTTATGATTAGGATGTTTTTTCATATTTATATTATATATTTTTTGTAAGCCACAAAAGAACAGGCTTTTTTATAATGATGCAAACAAGCCCCTTAATGTCTTTAAAAAGCTGTGCTTATAACTCAGTCCAGGCAACGTTACACAGGCATAACTCCTGTCAATTTTAAAATCAATAGATACGTGAAATATGTTTATATTAGATATGTTTGTAACATCCTGTAAATGTGAAAATCAGAATAAAGATGAGACTTCTGTTAATTAAATACCAGACCAGAATGAACATCAAAGAAGGAATTAACTTGCCACTATTCAATATACTTATCTCTTTTTGACCCACAAATTTTTTTAGATAGGGAAAAAAAAAAAAAAAAAAAAAAAAAAAAAAAAAAAAAAGCTTGCATATTTTGTTCCAAAAGTACATATATATGTTAATCTCCCCAGTAGTAAAGCTGCGGGCATATTCTTCCCAAATGGTCTTTCATTCTCATCTGTGATGAAAGTCACGCATGATTTCACTTCCACTGCTGCTGCTGCTTTCAGCTCCTCCCTTTTCCACTGCTCTCTCCTCGCAAATAAAGCTTTACTTCCAGCTTCATTCTCAACCTTGTCAGAGCTATTGTAATAGTATGAAGTGGTATTTCACACTGCTTTTGTGAAATCCAGAGTGAATTGGGACCTCCATTTTAACAGAGGAGCTGTGTAAGCCTGTAAAGTCAAAACAGGGTTGATTTTAAATAATCCTTCATTGACGGAAAAAATTGCAGAGCACCTGGGACAATAGCATGTATACCTAACTGAAAGAAGAGAAATGGTGTTATTTATGTGTTCTACTGCAATAAACTGTACGTGCAATAAAGATTCTGACTAAAACCAAAGGCAAGATAGTGGGAAGGATATGGCTATTCCTCCAGTACACTGGCTGAATCCACAGACTCTTGGGTGTATGGATTTACTGTGTTTCATACATGCGCAGTTCTCCTTTGCTACCCAGCAGCTGGGTGTCTACATTCTGGAAATTGCTTTGAAAAAGTTGCAATTCTTTACCTGTCACATGTTCCCAAAGAATTAACCTGTAAGCAAATTATTCCCAAAAGTTGAAAATTCAGGAAGTCTCAACATGCATTGCAATGCCCATGTCAGCTGAAATTTGAAAGAACTGCTTGGAGGATGTAGAAGGACATGCCAAGAAATGCTTTCAGACAAAGTGTATGTACTCCCCATTAAAAGGCTAGAATTTCCTATGCAAGGGCCAAACCAATAAGAGGAAAAAAAAATAAAAAATAAAAAATCAGTAGAATATATTTAGATTATTTTTAAAAGAAGAAAAAAAAAAAAAGGACAAAGCACTTTTTTAAGCACTCCCCTTCCCCTCTCCCCCCCCCCCCCCCCCCCCTTTTTTTTTGGCTTTTCTTTAACATGTTTTTAATTTAGACTTCTTTTTAGCTGAATATTGCCTTTCAAAATGAAGAGTTTCCTTAAAGGTCAAAATTAATTTAAATGTTTCATTCTGTCATTCCCCCTTTTTCCTGTTAATTTAATATTAAAAGTAATAATAAATGCCCTTTCATACAGTACACTATGTAAATTATGCACTGCATAATCACAGTTCTGTTCAGGACTCAACCCCTAAACTGAGTGTGCAGAAATTTGATTCAATCTGTTCACCACCACCGAGAGACAGCCAGTGCTGTATCAACTGTTGCCAACATGTCCAAATGAGCAACTTCTGATGGGAATGGTTTTATTATTTTATTTTATTTTATTTTATTTTATTTTATTTTATTTTATTTTATTTTATTATTTCTGCAGTTCAACAAACCCTTAAAAATGCAGCTTTAATGTTCCACCTAGTGCCTTAGGCTTGCAAAATAAAATTTCTTATTCCATTCTTATTCTACGAAAAAATGTGTCCGTGAACAGCTAGTCTTCAGAAAACCTTCATGTCAAGGCAAACCTGTAAGAACATTCCTCTAAAAGAACCACGCACAAAAATCCATGTCTACTTCAGAACAATACTTGGAACGTAGCATACACAAACCTCAGCAGGAAAAAAATATTATTTAGCATATTTTCTAGTTTGTTGCTAAGAAACTGTTGCTTCATTTTCTTATTGCCATTTGCAGTAAAATTCTGATTGTTCATTTGCCACTTTGGTCAACTCTTTGTAACAGCTATATAATTAAAAAGGAAAACACTGGAAAGTACTCATTGTGCTGTCATCATCTGTATACTGGTCCCCATATTCTCTCCTATAATTTAGTGCCCTCCAATAATATATAAAAAAATAAAATAAAATAAAATAAAATAATAATAATAAATATGTATTTGTAAGATTATAAGCTGCATTCTTCATATCTTTACGTAAGAACTACCAATGCCCTACAGTGTCAAATCTGCTATCCACTCTCCAAAAGTAGTTAAATGCTCTTGCATGAAGACAGAGTATGAACAGAAAAAATACATTTATGTATGTCCTCATTCCAGATATTTGTAGGATTTCTAACCAAATAGTAGTATCTAAGAGCATATTACTTGATGAATTTTAAATGAATTATTTTCTATTTTAAAAAGAACGCTTTGTTTTTTTCTTTTTTCCCCCAGGTTTACTATTTTTAGAATATCTACATAAAGCAGAATTTACTTACATTTTAAAAATAGGAACATTAATGGTAAAAATCTCAATAATGTTGGTTGGATATTAGAAAAAATTTCTGCACTGAGAGAGTTGTGAGGCATTGGAACAGGCTGCCAAGGGAAGTGGTTGAGTCACCATCCCTGGAGGTATTTAAAAGATGTCTAGATGAGGTGCTTGGGGACAGGGTTTAGTGGTAGACTTGGCAGTGCTAGGTTAATGGTTGGACTTGATGATCTCAGAGGTCTTTTCCAACCTAAAGGATTCTATGATTCTATGATTTCATTAAGGAGTTCTATACAATATGGTATCAGTTTTCTCAACCCTTTACAATGAGCAGGGACCTGAAAACATCTCTGGAACTAGTAACATGGATTAAATGATACTGGGAGCAGTAGAGGGACTGGAGCTCAGCCCAGCCCAGAGACTCCTCTGCAGGCAGTAAGGATGCCCGTGCCCCAGCTCGGGAGGTTAAGTGAATTTGTGTGTGTGGACATGGTGAGAGAGCCTCAGAGCCAGACTGGCACCATTAAATTCCTAACACAGAGCTAGCCAGTGAGTCCAGTTCCTTGCTATGACAACCATGAACACGATCTGTCATAAACATGTCAAACTTTATATTAAAACTAACAACTTTTTGTCTTTGTGTAATCTTTACTCTCTGGTTGCCATAGAAACTTCAGATTTCCTACCTAAAATTACTGTTGGCCAGTTTACCGGGTTTCTTCTTGTGCCAGTGTTGTCCTGTACTTTAAATCATTCTTCCTTTCCTGTTATTTAAAGGCTGTAGTCATGTCTATTCTAATCCTGGGTTAAAACAAGCTAAGGTGAGCATTTAGTCTTCACTCCTAAAACAGGCTCTCCATTCGCCTCATCACCCTTACTGTCCTCTCTGCATCTGCTGCAGTTTGACTTCACTTCTCTTGAATAAATGTGACCAGAATGACAAATGGTATTGCAGAGAGGAATTTCAGGGAAGTAATTCCTTCCATGAAGAACTCTGTACAGGAATTAGCTTACCAAATATACCACATTGGCAGCTCACAGCTATCTTGTGATCAATTAATGCATGAGGTCATTCTTGTCCACAGTCTTCTAAAACTCATTAACTCCTATCTTAAAGTCTGAATTCTTAGTATTAGCCTTAGCTGAATGGTGCTGCACTTCGTGGGAGTAAATCCATCCCATTATTCTGGTCCTTAAAGTCCTTTCAATCTCACTGGTATCATAATTACACTCTGTATTAATAACTTTGTGTCATCAGCAAATTTAGTATTGTATCACAGTTATTAATGAAATATGATTAGTCCTTAAGAAACTCCTTGAGTAAACTCCCTGTACCCGATACGTTAATTTATCAATATACACACCAATGTGCTCCTGCAAATAAAAGAAGCGTTTCCCATCCCTCTTTAGCCAACTCATTTAATCTCAAAATTCTCATCTATTCCTCGTTATTAACCATTTCTCATATAGCGAACATTTTGATGGTGTCCAGATGGATTAGATGAACTGTATATTTCTGTCCATAAAACCATTTCTTTTCTCCCTTCTACCCTTCCTCCCCCCCAAAAAATAAATAAAAATAGAAGAGGTCAAGTAAAATAGCCTGATTTCCCATCTGCTCTTGACTAACCAATACAGGATTTTGTTTTATTCCCTGCTACCTTCATGACTTTCTTTATTATTCTTTCATTTAAAATACATTCTGAAGTATCTATTGCATCTGACTATACTTGTAACTATTGCAAACATTTCCCATGTCTTAAATGAAGGCCTCTCTGCTATTCTTCAGTAATGCAGAAAAATCTTCACCTTGATATATCTGTACTTGAAAAAGTCTTTGCTATTGTACCTACTGTTAAATGTGCCAGTACTCTTAAAACTCATGCCTGGAGATTATCTTGCTCTCTGGTTTTTATAAGTGCATTAGCTGAAGAAGAAGCACTGTCTTTGACAAAGCATCCTATATAGCAGAAACGCTTCACACATATTAGTAAGCGAATCAGCTGGTAAGTTAAAAGAAAGAGCAAAGAGAGAGGAAAGGAAAGGAAAGGAAAGGAAAGGAAAGGAAAGGAAAGGAAAGGAAAGGAAAGGAAAGGAAAGGAAAGGAAAGGAAAGGAAAGGAAAGGAAAGGAAAGGAAAGGAAAGGAAAGGAAAGGAAAGGAAAGGAAAGGAAAGGAAAGGAAAGGAAAGGAAAGGAAAGGAAAGGAAAGGAAAGGAAAGGAAAGGAAAGGAAAGGAAAGGAAAGGAAAGGAGAAAAAAAAAAAAAGCAGTGCAGTCAAGGCAGTATATCTTTTCAAATGAAGTTTAACAACAGTGGAGAGACAGGAAAAATGTTGCAGAATACTGTAGAAGACAGAAAGAAGAAACCATCCTAGAATTCTCTCCCAGTTAACAGTCCATCTCTCAGATTATTATTTCTATGATGCTATGTCTTAATGGATCTTGTCAGTCCTAGAATGATATTGAAGAACTAAATATGGGAACAAAGGCCTTGAGCCCAAGAGAACCAAGAGTTTACTTCCCACCTCAGGGACAGGGCGACAGCCTAATCTGAAATTCCATAACAGAAAGACAGAAGACCAAATTCTACAGCCTGCAAAGCACAAGAGGTTTCAAGTACCCCAGTGGCCAGTAGCCACATACTCTTCATGTGCAAAATGTGCCTTAAGGTCAGTACCAATATAAATCATTACATGGTGACATTCCTTTATTAGCAGAAGTGGCTATTAAGATCAGTAGTTAGGCAGATACTGATGTTCCCGCAAGAGAAAGGAAAAATCAAGAAATACATGTAAACCAAAGCATTACAGATGTGATTACTAAATGAAAACCTGCATCAGTCTTTCACATGAAGATTCAGCAGTTCCTGGCACTGAATGTAGTTACCGTATCACTTATCCCAGAATTAAAGGTTAAAAAGATCTCTGGCTTGACCTACTCTAGGAGAAGTCTTCTTTACTTTATAAAACATCAACATATTAATGCACAGAACATGTAATGTCTAACATGTAATACCACATAGTAGGGCTTAATCCATGATCTCAGGGCTACTGGTCTACAAGTTTACAGTTGGGATGGATAGAAGGATCAGTTGTCAAATAAAGGTTTGTAATAAAGACATCAATATTCTCAATTTCTCTTGCACGCTCAGACATATTGGCCTAAATCATTTGGATATTATTGATAAAATAATAAAATATGTATGTAACGACATGAGTTATACAAACATACAGCTGGTATGGTTTGCAACTATTAGTAATACACATTATTATCTTCAATTCGAAATATCCACAATAACTGTTGATCTAAAGAAGTTGTAGGAGGAAAAGCAGACCTTGAGAAGCTTTGTTTGCCATTGGCCTTTTAACCAATAGCTCACTTTGGACTGTCAGTAATGGAATTGTATTCACCAACTGTTTAACATCTGTCTTTCTGGTAAGACACACACATGCACTTCTTGTAGATAAAGGCTTCTCGCAAAACAGCAAAGCTGTGTCACTTTGAGGTAACAAAGACTCAGGAAGATTAATGTTACTTGAAAACTAAGCAAATGTTTAGTTCCTTTGGTTATGCCTTCTCAAAGCAACTCAGAATATCAATGCCTTACAGAAGTTGATGCCATGGTAGTAAGAGTTGACACCTCTTCTGCAGACTGTTCTGAACTTCCATGCTCATTACAAACTGTCATATGCCTTCTTTCAAATTAAGATTTAGGGACTGTAATTCTGTCTCTTTGTCTACAAATAGTACATAGAAATACTGATTAAGAAGTCAGCTGCATCCACAAATGGATTTTTGAGGAATAACCAGAATACTCCTATCCTCTGTAAAAATATCCCCATAATTACATTAAAAAGCATAATTCAGCATAGTTTTGCAAGTCATTATCCTGTTAAAACTTTCTTTCAGGACAGATCTACAAACTCTGGAACTATTTAAGGACAACATATCGGTAAGAACTCTACTGTCCACATTTTTTACTCTTTATTCAGAAGCCCACCACATCTAAATTTGAGAGTAATTACTCTCTTTTGCTTCTGAGAATTTTCTTTTGCTAATATTCAGTAAAATAAAAAGAGATAACGTGGAAAAAATCTAAACTAGTGAATTTTTCAGTGTTAAATTTGATTCTACACAACCTGGATGGAAAAATACTTTTCATGAAGAAATGCATTAAGACTGCTGAAACCCCCGTTAAACTTAGGTGGGAAGATCCAGTCACAGCTTCTACAGCTTGCTAGCTCTAGCAGTCATCAGTATCTCCAGTTCAGCACTACAGAAATAAGGTTCGCAGGTTAAACTCTATCAAATTCTGCTCCCTGAACTCACTTCAGGACTCTCATTGGTTTCAACTCATTTCTTACAGAATATGAGGACAGAGCAGCAAAATTCATATGCTCTTTAGCATTGCTTATGAGTATGTGAATTGGAAATAGTTCCTCATATTATGCATTGGCAGAGGCGTTAACAATGGTTACTTGGATCTGAAACTGTCCTGGAAAACATTTAATGTGCTTATTTCTTTCCTTGGCCTTAACACATTAGGGGGAAAAAAGAAAAACACTTCCACTTTCCCATCTTGTCACACAACCAGGAAGCACCTGCAGATACCACAGAGAAGAAATAATTGTAATTGCTGCTGTAATTGCACTGTAATCTACCGCCCTAGTCTTGCCTACGTTGAAATCTCCCATTTTTCTCTCTTCCCCATGTCTCACAGCAAAGAAGCCGCTCAGAGCATCTGCCAATCTTTCAGCAGAAATAAAAATCTTCCATTATCATAGTCTGTAATTTGTGATGTCCTCTTCCTACACCAAGCTGAAGCCGCAAGGAGCACTGGATGACACAGGAGGGAAGAATCACGCCGTGACCCCAGCAGTGTGCTTGCCTTGAGAGCCGTTTGCAGCTTTCCTCCCAGCCACGTTACTTCACCCACATTCTGAACAGGGAATAATAAAGAACGCAGTAACACACAACCGAGTATGAGTAACGAGGCTTTTATTGAAAGACCAACGCCGATGACATTCAACCTTAGGTGCTAATTTCAGAGTTGAAATTTAAGAGGCCCTTAGTGCATTATTTCTTGAACGAGCCGCATTAGGCACATCATGATGCAGAAATAATCCACGGAGGTGATGACTGTGTTTTGAAGGAAACCTTTCAGTGGCAGGAAGGTAAACACATTTTCCTCTCTCTCTGTCAGAGCTCCACCAGTGCGTCTCACCAAGCAGAAGTTAATCAAACAGCAGCACAGCCCCTAACGCGCCGGGGGGAGACGAACGCAGCCCCTGACAGAAACACGGCGGGGCCGCCCCCGCCTCTACCCAGCCCCGGTCGCCCCAGCGCCGGCTCCTGCCCCGCGGCGCGCATGCGCACACCGCCCCCCTTCGGCAGGGCGCAGCGGGCGCCGTGCAGTGACGTCACTGGGTAATGGCGGCGCCCGCGGGGAGAGCACGCGGCGGGTACCGGCAGTGACGGTAACGGTTCTAACGGCTGTAACGGCTCTGACGGTAACGGCGGCCGGGACGGGCCTGGGGGCGCCCGTCGTGCGCAGGGCCCAGGCCCTGAGGGAGCGCCCGGCCCCGCGGCGGGGCCGCGTCTGTCCCGTGTGCCTGCTGCTGGGACGGTTCCCTAAAACTAGAAGAATTATGCCTCGCATTCCCCCCCATTTTTTTAAATATTGTCAATGTAATCTTAATTCTTCTGATCTGGCGCCTTAATTATTATTTTTTTTTCTCTTCTCAGTTTCTTTTTAGGTAAAAATGAAGGCCAAAAAAGGAAGGAGATTTACATCTTCCGTTAAACTGAAAAGAAAGGGTATTGCAGTGACAGGGAAATGGAAAACGGTGGAAATCGACCCCAATCTCTTTGCTGATGAACAGTTTCGAGATATAGTATGCCTGGAGGAACTTACGGAGTACAAGCTGGTAAATTCTAACAAAGTGGGACAAGTAAGTGGGCAGAAGAGAAAGGTTAAGAGTCTTTCAAACGGGAGCGAGGAGGAGGAAGAACCTGTCGTCCCTCCCAAAAAGAAAAAGAAAGGCAAAGATTTGAAAACCAAAACAGATACAAGTGATGATACTAATGCAACAGAAGTTGATGTGCCAGTTGATGAAGAGACGAGATGCGAAGAAATAATCGAAGGCACAAATTGTGAGGACAGTGGGCATACAGCTGGGAGCACTTCGAGCACAAAAAGTGCTGTGAAGAAAAAGAAAAAGAAGGTAGATAAAAATAAGACCTCTCAAGATCAGGAAGCTCTTCCATCAGTAACCACTTCTAAAAAACTCAAAAACTGGTCAACAGAAGTTTTATCTGCCTCAACTGATCACAAAGCTGATGTGTCCGCATGGAAAGACCTGTTTGTACCTAAACCAGTATTGAAGGCCTTGAGTTACCTGGGGTTTAGTGCTCCAACGCCTATTCAAGCACTAGCCTTGCCTTCTGCAATCCGGGATAACATGGATGTGCTTGGTGCTGCAGAAACGGGTATGAGTCCATTAAACTGGTAGTACGTGCAGTGAGTTTTCCATCTCCATTTTCAAATGCTACTTATTGTTAAGATTTTTATATGTAGGTTAAGGGTATGAGGATCCTGCGTATACAGTATATTAGTAATGGTTCGTGGTAAAGATGGAATATTTTGTGTTTGTCAGTTACTAAATTTTAATGCTCTACAAGGTAGAATGTGCGTAACTTTTAAGTCTCAGTGAGGTTTTATCTTTTGACTGAATTGTCTTTCTCTGGTCCTCCTCGAATTTTCTTATTTTAAGAGCTGCGAAGTGATGCATTACAAACAGCGGAATTAAGGAAAGAAACAGGGTCATAGTCCAACAGCATACTTTTTTTGGAGGTCCCTGTCAAGGCAAGAGAGCCAGCCTTCTTTGGATCTGGTTTGGTACTGGCTTGGAGAAGCAAGTAAGAAAGACCAGGTGCAGAGCATTAATCACAGTGGGTATGGTCCAGTGTATCAGAGCATTATTATAGCAACACAGGCCCAGACAGTGCCCTTAATGTGGACTCAGGCTGTAAATTGTTAGTAGCTGCAGCCATTCTCAGTGCTTGTGCTCAGAGTATTACATAGTACTGCTGAAGTTAATGGAACAGTCTCTTGTCCAGGTTGTGACCAGCTCATGCCTTTTATCTTTGAGCATTGCTAGCCTTAGTGAAATCTGTTACAGCTTCTGTTTTACCTAAACAATATTATGAAGTCTCTGAACGTTACTTTCCCTCTAACTTTTTTGCTGATAACACCTTTGAAGTTTTGTCTTCTCTGACACTACAACATGTTTTTCCCATAAAAGATAAAAATAGGAAGCACAATTGCAAGCTGTGTGGCTTAAAGGATTCTTTTGCTCTCTTCTCATCTGTTCCAGTTGCCTTATCTCACTACTTGCCTTGTAAAGCCATTTACTGCTCTTGAGCATGAAGGTATAGTAACTAATTTAATAAGTTATGCAGTCATTTGCATTTTTAGTTTAATTAGAAGCCAGGCTGGTGTTATTAGGCTTTAATAAGATTAGATTAAGCCCCTCAGGGAGTGTTTTTGAAAATGGAACTGAAAAATTAAATGCTGTATTTGTGCTGCAGAAAGGTGCCATTTTGGCAGTGCTGGAAAACAAATCTCTCCCTAGCTGCGGAATGGAAAGCACAGTTAGTAACAGGTTGTGCTCTTGCTGTCTTAATTTTGCATAACCCTGAGCTAATAGGACTGTTTTGCTCATTTATTTTGCTCTTTTATGAGAGAATGCCTGGTTCCCTCTAGAGAGCCCAATGGGTCTCAGTGTTCCTGCAGAAGCTTAAGAGGAGATGTGAGCAATTGTCTGTTAAGAAAGTGCTGCAGGTGGGAGAATCTAAAACTCTCCCATTCTGTTTTCCACATCATGCATCTTCCCTCAGCGTTGGGCCTGAGGGAGGGCACTGGCAAATGAAAGAACTATTCTTCACCTTTCGTTAGCACCGTAGGAGAGGATAGCAAGATTCTGATATGGTGGGGATCAGACACAGGAAATTTCAAGTCTTTTTTGCAGTGAAGCTAACTAGTTCTGTTCGTTACAATTTAATCATGGTGAAGAACTAGTGAGGTTTTGAGCTAAGAAAACTGCAAAAATTTTACAATGTAAAATTATTGAAGAGAGCATGCATTAGCTTGAGCTGTAGGATCTGGGGACTGAGATGCACTGTTCTAGTGTTGCAGGTGAGGCTATCGTATGTGATCTGTGCCTTGTGAAGATAACGTGGACTGTGAGGTGATTATTCAATATTTGAATGAATGTGGTATCTGTAGATTAGTTCTGAGTATTACTGCCATAATCTGGCTGGGTGCAGTGCTGACATTTGCACCAGACAGACTGCGTTGTATATTATTCAAGATCAGCATCATGTCAGGCTAATGGTACTAATACTAAGACTCTCCTCCAAGTAGACAAAATACTGTACTGCTGACTTTGGCAAACCACCGTGGGCTTGTAATACAGACAAATACCGCTCAAGGAATAGAGATGAGATTTCCAGAGGACTGCTTCCCAGCAGTGGCCTGCTGCAGGAGTAGTGTAATAGTGTATGGTGCTCTGCGTGCTTTTTTATGACTAATGAACTGATGTTTATGAGAACCTTAGCTGAGGTTGCTGTGCTATCAGGATTCTCCTAACATCTCTATTAGTGGCAGATAATTCAGAAGGGAGTATGTGTCAGGGATGTGACTCACAGTTTGGTGCAATGAACCCCAGAAATTATAGCTAGGGGAGCACTTCTTTTTCTTTGACAACCCCTTCTCTGTTGAATGCCTTACCTCTTTAAATCAGATGTATGTGTTTTGACTATAAAAATCTGAGCTTGTGATGGAACAGGAAATTAGAGGCTGGAGTATGTCAAAATACAGTTTTTCAGAAAGTGGTAAACACTACTACGAATTAAAGATGGAAGTGAATCCTTCAAGTACTTTCCAGTTTGTCCTTGGCCTCATTTGTTATTCCTTTATTTGCAGAACATTGATCAGAACTGTCAATTAGGGCATGGTATTCTCCTTACAGGCATACAGTTCTTTAAAAAGATCTTGGCTGCAACTGCAGCTTTTTAAAACTACTTTCAGAACAAATGAATCTGTCTGACCTGCTAGAAAAAAAATACTTATTCCCCAGGAAATATGTTATTGGTGACCTCAAGAAGATGTATGAAGGGAACAGGAGAAGAGATGCTATTGTTACAAGTTTCTGGTCTTCTAAAGATCAAGAGTTTGTGTGGGTTACAACTGTGTTTTAAGAACAGTGTGTGATTGGCTGTTGCTTTTCTCATCTTTTCAAATAACCTTCGTGTCTTGTCAGTCTGTATTAACTCTGTTTGTTTGTTTCTTAGGAAGTGGCAAAACGCTTGCATTTGCAATTCCTATGATTCACTCTGTGCTGGAATGGCAAAAATCAAACAGCTCAATGAGCAGAAATGACAGCGTTTCTAAAGAATCCCATCAGCATCATGATGAAACAAGATGGGAAAATGAGGATGAAGCAGAAAAACTAACCCATCAGCAGGTTGAAGATAGCGGAGATGAAGATGATGCATCATTTGCAACAGGCTGTGTGAAGGTGCTAGAAAATGATGAATTTGATTCTAGTGATAAGGGGCATGCTGTTGGTCTCCATAAAAAGAGACCTCTTTTAGGACTGGTCCTTACTCCCACAAGAGAATTAGCTGTGCAAGTAAAACACCACATCGATGCAGTCACAAAGTTTACAGGTACGTAGACCACAAGGGCTGTGTCCACTGGGTTTGGGGCTTGGCACAGGTGTTGAGCCAGAATGTGTGCCACAGTTTTTCGCAACATAAAATTGGGTGGCTTTTGGAGGGTTAGGGCTCACAGTCAGTAATATTTGGGAAATGCAACAAGATTCTTCAAAAAGATGCACATGGAAGTAAACAATGTGGGATACTTTGCTTTAAAATGTTTATTTGTACAAATAGCTATTGACCTGGGCTTTGGAAGCACAGAATCAATACTAGATACAAAGCCACAGTTTATATATATGTATATATATTAAAAAAATAAAAATAAAATAAAATTTAAGGGTAGAAGGCTTTGCTACATTGTCTGACTTACCTGCAACAGCAGTCAAACACAGCATATTACTGGGTAGTATATTGATGAAAGGAATTTCATCTTGCTCCTTTCTCATCCAAACAGAGGTCAGCACATCTGTTAAGGGAATGAGTGAGGATGTGAAACTACTAAAGATGGGGAGAATAGAGAAGTAACTCCCCTCTTCTCAAACAGCAGCAGTTGTTTATTTACAACATCAACCGTAGGATATGGATTGCAGTGAACTGCTTAAGAGCATCTTCCTTTGGTGTCTACGTATCCTGCTGTGCTCATCAGTCTACAGCTGATTACAACACTAATTTTAACTCCTAGCCTAAAATAATCAATTTATGTCAGTACAGTCCTGACGGGATTGGTGCAATTTGTATATACAAATCTGCTGTCCAAGTGATGTGCAGTTGCTGTAGCAGGAGAGAAAATTTTGATGTGAGCTAGCTTTGTCTTAACATAAAGCTGTGCACAGTACTTGCACAGTAGCATTGAGTTCCTCATTTGTGTTGGTGTATCATCTGAAGAAGTAGGACGAAGTAAGCTATGTGTGGGGCCTGTGCTTCCCGAGCCAAATTTCTAGTACTTGAGCAAATTGCTTAAAACTGGCTTAGGGTTTCTGCACCACTCTGCAGTCCAGAGAACCATTAGGCAGTAACATCCTTGTTAAAAATGTTCCATAGCAAATGGGTAAGACAGGCCTTTCTTATTCTTAGAGGGACCTGCTGGTTATTCCTAACAGGAACTTGCTTGCTCGTACGGATATAATTGACAAAACAGGAGTTTCTGCAGTACAGGTAAAACAAAAAGCTAATGGCTGTGGAGGACCTACATGATTATTGCTGCTTTTGGAAGACAGGTGCACTAAAAGAAAGGCTATTATATGCACTAGGAGAAGGACTACTTTATTTTTAACATCTTCCTTTAACACGAATTTCTCTGCAAAGTTGACAGCATTGCCTTAATGTTGACAGTGCTGTATAGAAGCCCACAAATGTCCTGGCTGAGAGGCTTGATGCTAGTTGTGGTATAGACTTTTTTTTAACTCACTTCTCTGAGTGGATGTATATAAAGATATTCAATGATAAATTCAACAAAGGCTATAATTTATATCTTCTAGGCATTAAGACTGCAATTCTAGTTGGAGGCATGGCCGCACAGAAGCAAGAACGTGTACTGAATCGAAAGCCAGAAATTGTAATTGCAACCCCAGGCCGTCTGTGGGAACTAGTGAAAGCAAAACACCCACATCTCTCCAATCTTCGGCAGCTCAGGTAAAGGTGCTTTTAGACTAACTGCTGAATGCTGTAATGGGTGTCACTGCATATAGTGATTGCATTGACTAACTGATTAAGCAATTTAAACTATGTAAGATAAACTTACTTTATTGCCAGAGTATAGTGGTTAGTGCATAGTGGTTATGTGGAGAGAGGGAAATGTTAAAGTCAGTAACAAAAAACTTATTTTTCTTTCAGAAACCCATTTTTTCAGAAAGAAATGTGTAAGGCTGTTGTAGCTACCCTAGGATATCTATTGTTCCTTTGAGTTGTACATACAGATCTTTTCTTATGTGTTTATCAGGAAAGATTCTTTTGAAGTATATCAGATTTGTATTTATCCACACAACTCTATTTATACTGTAAGTTTTCTATTTGACAGGTGCCTTGTGATTGATGAAGCAGACCGAATGGTTGAAAGAGGTCATTTCTTAGAGCTGTCTCAGTTGCTGGAACTCTTAAATGATTCACAGTATAACCCTAAACGACAGACTTTTGTTTTTTCTGCCACCCTGACATTAGTCCATCAGACTCCCACAAGAGTTTTACAGAAAAAGAACGCTAAGAAAATGGACAAGAAGACCAAACTAGAAATGTTAATGGAAAAAGTAGGAATAAAAGGCAAACCAAAAGTGATAGACTTAACAAGGAAAGAGGCTACTGTTGAAACTCTGACAGAGACCAGAATCCACTGTGATACAAACGAGAAGGACTATTATCTCTATTACTTTCTTCTCCAGTATCCAGGAAGAACCATGGTCTTTGCAAACAGCATAGACTGTATAAAGCGCCTCAGTTCTCTCCTCTCAATCTTAAATTGTGATCCTCTTCCTTTGCATGCCAATATGCACCAGAAGCAAAGGTTAAAAAACCTGGAAAGGTTTGCTGAGCGAGAGAGGTAAGTTGATTGTTCTGCTTCTAGTAGAGGAGAAAAATCATGTAAAGAATGGGGGGGAGAAGAGAGGAAACAGCCATGTTATAAGAGAAGGTTTGGAGAGTTGGCTGGGGATGTAAGTCCCTGGTTCCTGAGCCAAAGTTACTGACAATGAAGGATGGGGTCCATAGGGTGGCTGAGGCATTCAGATGGATTGAGTTCAGTACAGGGGTCACCAAAATGGCTGAGAAGCCTCTGTAAGGGGAGGATGGGGGGCACTGGGCTTGTGTCACCTAGAAAAGAGGAGGCTTAGCATGGACCTAATGGCAGCCCTCCAGTGCCTTAGGGTAATCAAGAAGACAGCCAGGCTTTTCACAGTGGTGCATGGTGGGAGGATGGGAGACAACAGGCACAAGTTGAAATAAGA
This sequence comes from Aythya marila, assembly GCF_965140915.1. Taxonomy (NCBI): domain Eukaryota; kingdom Metazoa; phylum Chordata; class Aves; order Anseriformes; family Anatidae; genus Aythya; species Aythya marila. The sequence goes on from NC_139046.1 coordinate 15,647,926, forward strand.
GAGCTTCAGACTGGGTGCAAGAAAGAGCTGTCTCTGTAAGAACAGACAGGCATTGGAGGAGACTTCATTCTTGGGGGGTTTTAAGGGCTTGATTGGATAAAGCCCTGAACAACCTGGTCACAGCCATGTAGCTCATCCAACTTAGAACACAAGATTGGGCTGGAGTCCTCCTGAAGTCCCTTGGAGTCTGAATTACTCAGGGATCCAGCGGGTCTTTATTGCTGAAGGAGTTGTCATTTACGCTGTTCTCATCTATATGCTTTTATAATCATGCTGCACATTCCCTCAGGCCCTCTACCTTAGCTCTACAGCTCCTGTAAGTTGGCTCCTCTCACAAAACTATCAAAAAGTAAATCACTTTTTGCTGGGTTATGCTTTTGCAGGTTTTCTTAGATGAATTAGCTTCCTGAGGGTCAAAGTATCATAGAGCAATGTGAAGAGGCAGTTGTGCCTTTCAGCAGCAGTGGGCTGTCAGATTTGCCCAGGCATGCCTATTGGGTCATTTTAACAATGATTGTTTCCTTCTGGCTTTGAAACAGCCTTTGGGAGGCAGGTGTGTGTTCTCAACACTTCAGTAAGCAAGAAGCCTCACAGCTTAGTACTGGTGCAAAGTACTGTGTGCTGTCTGATTGTGCTGGAACGTGTACCACAGTAATAGACTCGGGCAGTGGAAGCAGATTGTATTGTCATGATAGATCTGCAGTATCCATTGGCAAAATGTAGTTTCAATAGCCTTGGTGTAGGCCAGGCTGAGCATTTTCAGATTTTCAAGGCAAGAAGCAACTATAACAACTATAACAAGGCAAGAAGCATCTATAACGGCCTCTTGCAGAATGCACACCATGGAATTTTCTGTTTATTTCTGCTTTGAACCTTGTAGCCATAGGGTATGCAGTCAGATGCCATAAAATCTTAACAAATTCATGCTACCTACAAATAACTCTTTTCAGCTGCTGGGAGGGTTGTTTTTTTTGTTTTTTTTTGTTTTTTTTTTTAATGAACAAATTGCTCCATACCCTAGGCAGACTTCTGTCTCTGTAACAGTCTTTTATATAAAAGAATGACTTTTCTGAGGAGTACTTTATTTCTAGGGGTGAAGGGAAATACTAATTATTAGAACAGAATAACCACCTTATATTTCTAGTTTTTAATTTATGTAAAGAAATTGAGTATGACTTGGTAGAAGACACTTCAGCCCCCAAAAGTGTTAATTAAATCTATAATGTTAATAATAAGGTGATTTTCTCAGCTGGTGAAATGTGTAATAGCCTTTATGTCCTGTCAAAAGATAACTGTCGTTAATGCTATTGTCATACCAAACTAATGATATTTTTAAATCCAGTCTGGGCAGAGCACTGAAAAAGGTACTGAGGGAGCGCTTTTACTCCCCCCTGCCAAGGGGTTGGATATGGTTGGTGAATAGTGATTTATGCTATTTCCTGTGAATTCCTGAGAATAAAAGCTTAGGAAAACAGGATACAGCAAGGTAGGGAATTTCATTATTAGAAACAGAATGAACCTGCTGAAGGTAACGTTTATGTTATTTCTTTTACTGTAAGAGTTTCTGTTTCAAGACGGCCTGTAAGGTAATATTGGGTATCATTTTCTGTAAGGGCAAACAAATAGCGTATTTCTAGCAGATGATATAGTACAAATTTATTCCTTAAATTGCTGTGGTAGAATTCAGGGTCATGTATTATACATTTCTTGGCAGATGGTTTACTCTTCAATTTTATGTTCATTAAATATTATCACTTTCTCAGCTGTGTCCTCCTGACAACAGATGTTGCAGCTCGTGGTCTTGACATTCCCAACGTGCAGCATGTCATCCACTACCAGGTTAAATGTCTTTTGCTTTTACTATATTGGTTTTGAGTAAGTTTCTTTTACTAGCAACCCAAAGACTATAAAGCTCTGATTCTCAGTCCTGTGTTAAGAGTATAAGGATTTAATCATCTTTAATTAAACTGTCCTGTAGTGCTTTGTACCACTGATACAGTGACTGTCATTATAAATGTGTGATTATATATAAGAAATGACATAACAGATATGATTCTCCTTGCTTTTTTCTTAACTTTGAAACCCAGAGGTGTCACATGACTCACCCTTATAGCTCTTCTTTGAGGATACATACACGCATACATTTTTTTCCTGCTTTGCAAATGAAATGTCAGAGTCAGAAGTTAGGAGAAGACTTCCTGGCATAATCTGTTACAAAAATACTAGGCCAGGTAACAAAAAGTGTCCCAAGGCAACATCTTTCACACTTACCTTCAGCTGTGTTACATGCAATGTGCCATGTGCATATAAAAAGCAATTTATCATAAGGCCTGGTACTATGTGGCAGTCTCTTGGCCAAAGAATGACAAGCTGCTGGTAAGCTCCCTTGGCCAGCTTCATCATTTGTCTGATGTTTTGCAGGTCCCTCGCACTTCTGAGTTGTACGTACACAGAAGCGGCAGAACAGCCCGAGCTGCCAATGAAGGCCTTAGCTTATTGTTGATCGGCCCTGATGACTTGATCAATTTTAGGAAGATTTATAAAACCTTGGAGAAGAGTGAAGAGCTGCCATTTTTCCCAGTTGAAACCAAGTATATGACTTCTATCAAGGTAAAGAAACATCAATCTATTTGCAGCCTGAGTAGTTGCTTACTTGCTTGCTTACATTACTGCATTGCCCATCACGTTCTTTCCAGGTTTCAGATGAACTTTACTCTTCAGGACCTGGATTTGAAAAATCACATTTTATCTTTTTAAACCAATATTTGTTGTTTCTCCTCAATAACTGGCCCAAGAAAAGTGTTCAGACATAAACAACACTTACATTTGTCTTGCCTGTCATTGCATAGAGCTTCTCATGACTAGATTCCCAAAAATAGTACAGGGAGGTGTGTATGCTTGGTGGCTGGGAAGCTGGGATGTTAAGTTGTTTAAAGTCTCTGTTAGGAATACATGTGTACTAGAACAGGATCTTCAGTGGGGTTTGGCTGCCATTGAACCTGGTCAGAACCCGGTATGTTTCCCTTTTTTAGCCAAGGAGAATTCAGTAACTCCCAAGATGTACAGTGGTTAGGATTTACAAAACAGTACGTTTCAGAAAGCAATGTTTCTGCTTACTGAAAAAATACCTTGTTTTGAGAGTGCTCTTGCAGGGGTCCCTTCGGCATTTCTTCATGAGTAGCTCTTGGCAGTTTTCATGCTCTGTCAATTAATGGGCAGGTAAATGTTTTTCCCACACTTAAATTTTCCTGCTATCATCTCACTCTCTTCTCTCCATAATAGTGCTCCTTTCCCCAGGTAAGGTGTCTTTCTAATTGTAATTACAGAACTCTAGCCTCCTAGGGCCTTCGCATGGTCAGGTGTCATTTACACTTTGCCCTTGGCTTAATCACAAAGCCCTTGTAATTGGGACTCATAGTGCTGCTAGTTCTTTATGTCTGTCCATTTTGCACTTTCTTCCCTGGTTCTGCCTGCCTTCATTCAAGTTGTAAAAAATCAGAAGGAATTTCACACTTGAAAGGAATAGAATTGGCGAACCATGGTAGAGAAAAGACCAAAAAAGGACTCAAATTTAACAAAGATGGAAAAGCTATTTAGAATTCCTTGTAATGATCTTAGGAGATGTCATTGACTTGTTTTATTAGTCAATTACAAGTTTAATTTCTTGTTTCTGCTGTTTTAATTGTTTTCGCAGTTTCGGGTGGTGCTGTAACTGTGCAGCACCCAGCTATTCATTTGGGCTCGTAAGGGAGTCCTACACACAGTTTTTGTGCAACCGCAGGCACATTCCAAACAGCAGAAGTTGTTGCTAAGTTGATTTATTATTTAATGTCAGTGCAGATTTTCTTTCCGTAACAAATTAGCTATTTAAGACAGCTTGGCCCAGCTGGGAGGCTGCAGGTCAGGTTAGGTTTGCTGGACATCTTCATTCCACATATGAGCAGCTGGAAAGAGGGATGGAACATTTTGTCCTATGCCTAAACAAAGTCAGGTACATTTTTGAAAACATGTGTGACCTGCAGGAACTTGGTTCTTCAGACTAGCATGAAGCTAGTGGCTGTCCCCCGTTGCTGAAACTGGTAACTTTTAAGATCCAGCTATACTTGGAAATGATTGGTGATCTGTCCCTGATGTCTCTGAAGTGTTTACAACAATTCCTTTAAAGAATGAGGTGCTAACATTCAGTGATGTTTAGAAGTTGAGATATTTTAGGAGTCAAATTCAGTCATGGATATCTGAAGAAGGAAAACGCTTTGGTAAATGACATGTCTGTATTACATAGGCTGTCAGCTGGGACAGCAGTAGGGAACAAACACATCTGTCTCTCTGCATGGCTGACACCTCAGTTGCATTGTAATGCATGTTTTCAAACACAGATTCTGCTGGAGTCCACCACATTTAAACCTGATTGAAATGTCTGCAATGCGCTTTTGTTGCAGGAGCGGATGAATTTGGCACGGCAGATTGAGAAGGCAGAATTTTTCAATAGCCGAGCAAAGCAACACGATTCTTGGCTCCAGCAAGCTGCAGAGGCTCTTGAAGTTGATCTCGATGACGACCTCCTTATGGGCAAGTAGTAATGCTTGTTATGGGTGTGCTCAGTTAGTCCTGTATAGCACTGGTGTCCAAAAGGAGTGCCACCGTGGCAGAAGAACTTTTAAACCCTGCAGGGCATAAGGGGAAGTAAAGCAGTGTTACTTCTTAGTATGCGGCATTGCTAGTGTTTTCAGGATGGTTGTGTAGTAGTGCTGCAGTGAGGGAATGAGTTGTGGCAAGACAGACAAGTCTACGCAACATAGGATAGCTTAACTTGTGGAACCTTTTAAAGGTATTCTAATGGTTCAGTATGTCCTGTGGGAGTCTCTTCCCCTCTGTGTCAAAGAAAAAGCTATTTATCTCCTCCTGTTCATTTCTCCCATCCCCCTGTAGTCAAGCAGCAGGACAGGAGCCAGGCAGTGCTGTGGAGGAACACCCAGGAAACGCTGGCAAATACCAAAAATTATGTTAGCCTTATGTGGGTTGAATTGTGTGGGCTAAGTGTCGAATAGTGGTATGCAAGTTGTTGAGGTTTCAGTTGGTGTGTTAGAACTATAATATTTTCTTGTACTTTAAGATTAAATATTCTGCAGGCTGTGCCTGAGGGAATACATAAAGCTGTGCAGCTACAGGTGCCTATTAGTTGAATGCCATGAAGCTTTGCACTCCTTAGATGGACTGTTAAATGCCGCACTGTGTTCCAATTTTAGGAGCTGAAGGTATAATTTCCTACCAGTCCAGAAGGTGTACTGAATGGAGTTGCTGCCTGGGTCACTTCAGCTTAAGCTGCCTCTATCCTGGTAGCTGCTTAATGCAGAGATGCCTGAACCTTAAAGCGTGTTCAGATATATATATTTTCCCCCTTCTTTTGTCCATAGACTAGCTTGTTTTCTACCACTTTGCAAGCAAAGACTAATCAGATCTGTCCAAACTGTTCAGCAGTGCTCTCAGATAATTAGCACCCTGTCTGTTTTGACATAATCTGAGTATTCTGTACTTTGAGATAAGTTTCAAAACAGCACAACTAATGCAAGTTAGTTGCAGCTCTTCAGTGAAGCACTTTGTAATTGCTACCCAGAATCTTGCCAGATTCATGCAGTTATTCAGTCTCCAATTCTTCCATAGCTTGTTGGAAACAAATGAAAGTCTTAGTCATACTTCCCATAAATAAAAGGCTTCTTACATTGTTACAAAGGATGTAGTAATGTCCTTTCAATTTACATTACAGATAACCTTAATTTCATTTATTCCCTCCAGATCAGACTTCTGATCCTGTGAACTATCTCAGGTCTCTTTTGTGCCCTTCCTTCTACGCTATTAAATCTGGCCATCTCATTGTTTTGTTTTTTTTTATGTATAAGGAAGAAAGGGCTTCCCACTTAACAGGTGTTGAAATGAGGCTCACATAAGGTAACAACTTACAGAGGAGAAGTTTCTGCCAGAGCTGGAAACCCTTGGTTAATATTTTGTCTTCTCGACCCCTTTTCTTTTTGTTCCTGAGAGAATGCTCTGGGTTGCGAGTCAAGTGAATGATTTAGCAGAATGTTACCTAGGATAGAGCTACTCAGTCATGTTTATTCTTACTTGTTTTTCTTGTGGACAACCTCAGGTGATCTAGAAATGTCACAGATGACTGGAAAACTTCATTGGAGTTGAGCGGTTTTGTTGGAGAGAGATTTGTAGCAGTAGGGGCAGATGCTAAAGGCAGATGAAACAGGCCAGTGCAAGTTCTTCTGTTTTTGTAACATTCTGTATCTTTGATTTTCATTCCCAAGGAAGAAAAACTAGTGAGCAAGAAGAAAGCCAGAAGCAAAAGATGCTGAAGGGAATGAAGAAACAACTGAAACATATGCTGTCCCAGCCACTGTTCAAAGTCTTTATGAAAACCAAGTACCCAACACAGTCTGGAAAACTCCTCCTGCCTCAGACCTCAGTGGGCAGTTCAGAATCTGCTTTGGGTACCGTGTCTAAACAACAAGCCAGGAAGAATAAATCAAAAAAAAATTAAATCAGATAACTAAGCAAGATCTCCTGCTGTGATGGAATCAAGGACTAGTCTTACCAAGGCTGATAGTTCTTATGCAGGAGCTCAGCTAGAAAACACGTAGTATCAAGGGATGATTCCTGTGTCTTGGTTGTGCAGGCACACAGCAAAATGTTGATCTAAAGGGCACTGTTAACGCGTGATTAGTTACTCTTGAATCCCGTCTTCAGTCTTATTTTCTGACATCCTTTTTCTTACTGTCCATATTAATAGAATTTAATTAGTTTTGAGATAGTTCTGTTCATTGCTTCTTTTTATAAGGCAGGTGGAAGTACCGGGTAAAACTCACTGTGGACATACTCTAATGTAACTTGATTTGAATTTTAGTGTTATTAAAGGGGAAGGTAGGCTTTATGTGGGGGACAATCTGAGCTGGTGTTAATGGCAGATTTGGCTGTTACTGCAGTCAGTTCAGTGAGAAAGGCAGTAAATACAAGTAGTGTTACCAGGAAGGCTAGAATTGTAGTTATGTGAATCTGTCCCAGTTTGCTTTCCCCTCTGATACTGTTTCTCAGTGCTGTTATCCACTGTGTCTAATTCCACTATTCCTTTAGTTACTATGTTTAAGAATGTTGGAAAAAAAAACACAAGGTGGCAGTAATCCAGGACTGACCTTGGGAGATACGCCATCCAGGCAGACTTTTCAGGAATGAGTGTTGCTATTCAGCATGTTATTAATTAGTATCTCAAGTTAAGTCTGTTTGAAAACATGTTTGAATCATGACCTTTTTCTGTTGGAAAAGATGATGATATGAAATGTCACTTATGAAGAGCGTTTCCTGATGATTGTACTTCTGAATCATTTTATCCTGACCTGGGCAAATACTTTCTAAAAATGTTTTTTAAACTATGTAAGAAAATCGTATTTTGAATTCTTGTTAAATTATATTTGGTATAAAACCCAAAGTCTGTGTCTGCTTTCAATTCCTTGGAATTTCTAAATTTCTCATAGTTTTCCCTTTGCATTTAGCAATTGAGGAGAAGAAATTCAGGGGAGAAGCACCCAAAAGGTAAGACACAGCAGTGACATCTGTATAGGTGGGAGCACAGAAAACAGTCACCTGCCAGATCTAGACTGAGCAAAGTTTTTGTGTCTTGTATTGAATCATTGTGACTGCCCTGCTAGGAGGCAACAACTGACTCAACTAGTCAAAGAGAAATTTACCTATGGAGTTAAGTGTCTCCACCAACCACTTGTTGGTTTTGGGAGAGTAGGAAGCTCTTTGCTCTTTCATCTTTATAAATAATTGACTCTCCTGCTCCCACCATCTCTGGCAGGGGCTTTTCTCTCACTTGCTGCCTTGCATTACTGAAGAAGAGATGTGACAATCATAAGCGTACAGAGCTTATCAATTTTATATGAAGCTTTTCTGGCAATACACTTCGTCTGATGTCCTTTGGGGGGCGGGGGGGGGGGAGACGTTGTAAGGCTCTTTATCCTTACCCATGTGAGAAGACAAAACATCTTTGCAGTCTCTGTGACATCTGAAAAACTACAAATTTAAAGAAAGCATCTTGCAAGGAGATCTGAAAAAATGAAACTGAGCAAAGGCGAGCATGCCCTGTGTCGTTCTTTTTTTTTTTTTTTTCTGTACCATTTTAATCAAGTTTTTAAGCTATGGAAAGAAAATGTTCATTGCTTTTTGCATCCCTGAAGGACTGAAGAATAGGTGGGCCTTTTATGTGTCTTGCGATACATTTCTGCCTGCGATTCATCAGACAAAATCAAGGCCGAGTCCTGACACTAGAGTTCTGCATCCCTCCCTTGTCTGAAAATCTGCATGAGGTGGAACAGTTTGGCAATTTATAATTCCACATGATGACAGGAAGAACTGAACTGGAGGATAATGAGAGTATTCTTCTCCATCATTGCTGTGAAGTTTTTCAGCTGCTCCTGTTTCCTTGTGCTTAACAGCCTAGTTCACACACCCACCCCTCCGTCTGGCCCTCAGCCCACTGTCTTGCTAAGTCTCCCCAGGATGGAGCATGATACCTCTGCCTTCCTCCTCACCTTCGTGCTTGCCTATGGCATGCTATGCTGCTGGTTTTCTCCCACAGCCACTGACACACTCAGCACGTGTTCTGTGTTTAATCTACTGATACAGCACCCCCATGGGAGCTCAAGCCATGCTTGGACCCTAAAAATATCCATGTCTTAAAAAGAATACTTGTCTAGCACCCTGCAAGCTCTCTTCTGACTGACTGCCTTCCCTTGTCCTTCTCTTACTAGCATACATGGAGTCTTCTAACTATAGGAGGAACCTTATGCTTGCTTTAGCTAATTTAAGCAAATTATTAAACAGTAACTGGAAAATATTACTGCTTAACGGTCCTTCTCAAGTGTGGACTAGGTTATTGCTGCAGGAGAAGAGGGCAGGGGAGCAGGTTTTTATTCAGGTCTGATTATTTGCATATGTTTCATTGGTGCAAATTAGACATGAACAGTTTTATATCAAGTGCATATGGGTAATTTCATTCCAGTATTTAATGAAACGTGTAGTAATGAATTTCTTCTGTAATGCTCTACTGGCACAGCAGTTATGCTAAAGCATCCAACAAGTAATCTTGTGTTTTGTGGCAGCCTATGTCTGCTAAAATACTCATTAATTAATAGACTAATTAGGTCTGTTGAGGCTGTAAGAGCAACTACCAAATAGATTAATCAAGGCATGAGTTCAGCAAAGTGTTGGTAGTGGCCAAGCTGATACAGAGCCACCAGTAATACATAACAGAAAATTGAAACCTTTCTAACTTCTGAGCCTGCTTTTTTATTTTGTGAGTGTGGGAGGCCACTCAACCTCACCCTTGCCACACAGCTCCTGGTATATCATCTGCCTATCAAAAGAAAGAAGAGTCCCTGTAGTTTAAGACATCTGCTGAGGAGATCGTTTGGACAGGTTCTCATACTTTGGACAGTAAAGTTTCCTGAAATGCATAGCCTTTTCTTTCTCTCTTCCCCGGCGTGTTAATGAAACAGCAAGTTAGCAGAGGAGAAATTGGAGAGCTGCCTCAGCATATGCCAGCAGCCCAGGCTCACCTCTTGCCATGTGGCATATGGCAGATAATTTGCACCTTGCTGGGAAAGGGACAGGTACCTCACGTTCACCACGCTCGCCACAGGGAAAGGGTGCACATGGAGGAAATAGCAATTAGGAAGCTGATGCAGAGCAAGTTCCTGCCCATGCTCATTCCTTGTAAGCCTGTGTTCGCATCTGAAAGGAGGAAGGAAAGCACATTCATGATGATTTCACCTCACGCTGTCTGATCCCAGGAGGAAAATCTGGTAATAAGCACTGTGCTTTCCTGAGTGTTAAAATACCCACTGCTTTGTCCTGTGCTAGCAGGGTGTCTTTGGGGGACTGAGTAATTCCACATTCTCTGATGAGTGGCTTCTTTCAAGCACCTCGATGTCCTTCTTGTAGTGAGGGGCCCAAAACTGAACACAGTACTCGAGGTGCGGCCTCACCAGAGCCAAGTACAGGGGTACAATCACTTCCCTAGACCTGCCGGCCACACTGCTTCTTATGCAAGCCAGGATGCCGTTGGCCTTCTTGGCCACCTGAGCACACTGCTGGCTCATATTCAGTTGACTATCCACCAATACTCTCAGGTCCTTCTCCGCCAGGCAGCTTTCCAACCACTCATCTCCCAGCCTGTAGCTCTGCGTGGGGTTATTGCACCCCAGGTGCAGGACCTGGCACTTGGCCTTGTCCTTGACCCTCGGCACTATGGCCAACTTCATGCAGTTGACCTCAGCCCATCGGTCCAGCCTATCCAGATCCTCCTGCAGAGCCTTCCTACCCTTCAGATTGATACATGCACCTAACTTGGTGTCATCTGCGAATATACCGAGGGTGCACTCGATCCCCTCATCCAGATCATCGATAAAGATATCAAAGAGGACCAGCCCCAGTACCAAGCCCTGGGGAACACCACTAGTGACTGGCCTCCAGCTGTATTTGACTCCATTCACCATGACTCTTTGGGCCTGGCTATCCAGCCAGTTTTTAACCCAACGAAGCATACGCTGGTCCAAGCCACGAGCAGCCAATTTCTTGAGGAGAATGCTGTGGGAAATGGTGTCAAAAGCCTTGCTGAAGTCCAGGTAGACCACATCCACAGCCTTTCTCTTGCCCACCAAGTGCATCACTTTGTCATAGAAGGAGATCAGGTTCATCAAGCAGGACCTGCCTTTCATAAACCTGTGCTGACTGGGTCTGCTCACCTGCTTGCCCTGTAAGTGCCGCGTGATGACACTCAAGATAATCTGCTCCATGAGTTTCCCTGGCATTGAGGTCAAACTGACAGGCCTATAGTTTCCCGGGTCTGCCCTCCGGCCCTTCTTGTAGATGGGCATCACGTTTGCTAGCTGCCAGTCGACTGGGACCTCCCCCAATAGGCAGGACTGTTGATAAATGATGGTAAGTGGCTTGGCCAGCTCCTCCACCAGTTCTCTCAGTATCCTCAGGTGGATCCCATCTGGCCCCATCGACTTGCGTACATCCAAGTGCCGTAGCAGGTTGCCAACCATTTCCTCATGGATAGTGAGGGCCACATTCTGCTCCCCATTCCCTTCCACCAGTTCAGGGTACTGGGTATCCAGAGAGCAACTGGTTTTGCCACTAAAGACTGAGGCAAAGAAGGCATTAAGCACCTCCGCCTTTTCCTCATCTTTCGTAACTAAGTTCCCCCCCGCATCCAGTAAAGGCTGGAGATTCTCCTTAGTCCTCTGTTTTGCATTAATGTTTTAATGTATTTGTAAAAGCATTTTTTGTTGTCTTTGATGGCAGTCGCCAGATTGAGCTCCAGATGAGCTTTGGCCTTTCTAATTTTGTCCCTGCACTGCCTTGCAACACCCTTATAGTCCTCCCGAGTGGCCCGCCCTCTTTTCCAAAGATTGTAAACCCTCTTTTTCCTGCTAAACTTGAGCCACAATTCTCTGTTCAGCCAGGCTGGTCTTCTTCCACACTGGCTCATCTTTGGGCACATGGGACAGACCGCTCCTGCACCATTAAGATTTCCTTCTTGAAGAGCACCCAGCCTTCTAGGACTCCTCTGCCCTTCAGAACTGCCTCCCAAGGAACTCTACCAACCAGTGTCCTGAACAGTTCAAAGTCAGCCCTCTGGAAGTCCAATACAGCGGTTTTACTGGTCCCCTTCCTGGCTTCTCCAAGAATGGAGAACTCTACAATTTCATGGTCACCCAAGACAGTTTCCAACCACCACATGTCCCACCAGTCCTTCTCTGTTTGTGAAGGGAAGGTCTAGCGGGGCACCTCCCCTGGTAGGTTCACTAACCAGCTGCGTCAGGAAGATATCTTCCACGCTCTCCAGAAACCTAGACTGCTTTCTCTGGGCTGTGTTGTGCTTCCAGGATATATCTGGGAAGTTGAAGTCCCCCACAAGAACAAGCGCTGACGATTTCACAACTTTTGTCAGCTGCCTGTAGAACTCCTCATCAGTCTCCTCATCCTGGTTCAGTGGCCTATAACAGACCCCCCCCAGGATGCTTGCCTTGTTGGCCTTCCCGCTGATCCTAACCCATAGGGACCCAACCTTGTCATTCCCAGCCTCAAGTTCCATGATATCAAAACTCTCTCTGATATAGAGAGCCACACCACCACCCCTTCCGTGCTGCCTGTCCCTTCTGAAGAGCCTATAGCCAGACATTGCAGCACTCCAGTCATGAGAGTGGTCCCACCACGTTTCTGTGATGGCAACCAAGTCGTAGCCTGCCTACCGCATGATGGCTTCCAGCTCCTCCTGTTTGTTACCCATGCTGCATGCATTGGTGTAGATGCACTTCAGTTGGGCCATTGCCTTCTCTCCCAGCCTTGCCGTTGTTCCCCCTGGCACAGCTCCAGCAAGCCTTGTTTCAGCCCTGTCCCTCTTCTTACCTAGTTTAAAGCCCTCTCAATGAGCCCTGCCAGCTACTGGCCTAGGATCCGTTTTCCCCTTAGAGACAGGGACCTGTCTGTGGCCATCAGGCCGGGTGCTGAGTAAAGGGCCCCATGGTCAAAAACCCCAAAATTTCTGTGCTGGCACCAGCGTCTGAGCCATGTGTTTATCAGGTGGGCTTTCTCTGTCCTCTCTGTACCCCTCCCTGCCACCGTAGGGATGGATGAAAACACCACCTGTACTCCCACTCCATCCACTAACTGTCCCAGTCCCCTATAGTAATTGTTTGATGGTCTTCAGGCTTCTCTCTTCGATGTCATCACTGCCAGCCTGGACTATTAAAAGAGGATACTAGTCAGAGGGGCGAACCAGGTTGGGAAGCTTTCTGGCAACGTCCTTGACTCTGGCCCCAGGGAGGCAGCAGACTTCCCTACGGGTAGGGTCAGGCTGACAAATAGGTCCCTCTGTTCCCCTGAGAAGGGAGTAGCCCACAACAATCACCCTTCTTTCTGTCCTGGTGGAGGCAGTCCTGAGGCGTGGAGTCGATTTCCTTGCCCTAGGCATCCTCCTGGGTACACTTTCTACCTCTTCCTCAGCTACCGGTCTCAAGCTCCAGGGCCTCAAACCTGTTGCGTAAAGGCAGCTGGGAAGGTGGGGCCGGTGGGGGGGGGCATCGCCTGCGATGTCGAGCAGGGACCTGTCTCCATTCCTCCTCAACTCCCAGGTCCCCTACCTCTGCCCGACAGCAACAGGGCTGGGGCTCCACCCCCATTTGGGGTGTCTCACCACAGTACCTCTCCTTGAGGCCGCACAGGGAGTTGCTCCACAAGTCTGTCTCCCGCTCACACTCCCTGATATCCCTCGACCTCTCGACCTCCTCCTTGAGTTCTGCCACCAGGCAGACCAGGTCATCCACCTGCTCGCACCTCACGCACACAGTCTCTCTGCCCCCCGCAGGTGGTAGCAACAGGCTCAGGCACTGCCTGCACCCGGAGACCTGAACTGCCGCAGTTTTGATCGGGCAGTCGGTCTGGGTGTGTACAGACCTACTGGAGAGCGCTGTGCCTGGTGTACACCATTGCAGCTGAGCTAGCGGTAGACCGCCGTTAGAGGAGGTGTTCGTATGGGCAGGGGAGAGCGCTCTGCCCTGCCTGCTCGCCCTGCCTGCGCGAACTGCTGTGCCAACTGCCGCGCCACGCCCTAACTGCCACACCCTAACTGCCGTGCCATGCCCTGTTTGCCTGTCCTGGTTGCCGCGCTCCTGGTAGCTTGCGCTCCCTAGGGGCGGCTTTTGACCAGCCGGGGAGGGGGCGCTGCTGGCTCCACCTACGCCTCGTTCTCACCTTGTTCACCTCCATCGCGAGGGATGCCAGGCCCTGGCAGCTCCTTCGAGTGGGCTCGGTGCTGGAAAAATTAGCCCTGCCTGTCCAATCCCCCACTCTGCTACAGAACGCGTCTGCCCCAGAGCCGATCGCCTTGGCAAGTGGCTGTTCCTTTTGTGAAAGGTACTTAAGGGCTCCAGTGTTTCCTCAAGTCAATCAAAAGCTCCTCATGGGGCTGGCCTCACAGAATGGAGACAAAAGAGGAAAAATAATAATCCATGACTCCTGAGGCAAGTTCATTGGCCTCTGAAAGCAAGTGAACAGGGCTGTTACACTTGTTTATCTTGGAGTTCAGTAGCTCTTGCTGTTAAACTAGAACAAATTGAGGCCTGTTTCCAGAGCAACCAACTTAAGATGGTACAAACTGCCAAATTTCTGTAGGTGATGGCTGCAGTTAGAGCACACAGCCCCAAATCCTAGGTTCAAAAAGGAGAAAGAATACTGCAAAGTACACACAGACTTTGGTACCCCAAGTTTGGTTAGAGGTATGATGTCCTGCTATCACTCGTGTGATAATATCAGCCTACTTGGTAGTGTGAATGCACTTATAGCAATGGATTTTATTTTCCTTTCCTCATGGAAATACCTACACAATTATAAGCAATTTTAGTACTGTCAGGAATATAACTATCAGATTTCTGTACCAGCATTGGTTATAAAGTGCTATGAAGTGCAAGGTGTAAGGAGACTGCCACTGTTGATCCATTTTCCAGCCATTTCAGACTGTTTTTTAAAGAGTTGTTTCTAAGCCAGCTCAAGTGAAGTCAAATCCTCTCAGTTCTCAGATGACCTCACAGAATGGTTTTCTTGGCAAGTTTCAAAATTTGTGAGAATTAGATTTGCTGAAATGCATCAATACTTTCTTCTTTGTTTACCTAGGTTCTTAAAATCTCTTGAATTCCAACTGCAAATAAAGTTTGTCCTTGCATCATGACTGGAAAATATGTGCCTTTCTTCATAGTTTTCCAAAGTTCATTTTCTAACAGATTGTTCAATCACATATGTGAGTACACAAATAATGTGACCTTGCTTTTAGCTAATATGACTCTATACAAGAACAAAAGTGGATGGAGAATCTCTCCTATGAAGACAGGCTGAGGGAGTTGGGGTTGTTCAGTCCTGGAGAAGAGAAGGCTCCGGGGAGACCTTACCGTGGCCTGCCAGTACCTAAAGGAAAGCTAGGGAAGGACTTTTTGTCAGGGGTATATAGATAGGACAAGGGGGAATGGCTTTAAACTAAAAGAGGGGAGATTTAGATTAAATATTAGGAAGAAATTCTTCACTCAGAGTGTAGTGAGGCACTGGCACAGGCTGCCCAGAGAAGCTGTGGATGCCCCATCCCTGGAAGTGGTCAAGGCCAGGCTGGATGGGGCTTTGGGCAGCCTGGTCTGGTGGGAGGTGTCCCTGCCCATGGCAGGGGGTTGGAACTAGACAGTCTTTAAGGTCCCCTCCAACCCAAACCATTCTGTGATTCTGTGATAAAAATACCGCCATTAGCTAATTAGGTGCTGATTGTATAAGTGTATGTATATATAAGGATATGAAGAAGTTTAAGTAGAATTTCAAAAGAACTTGTAAAAACCTCAACATTTCTCAAAGGAAGAACAGAGAGGAAAGTGTCATTATGTCTGCTTTGTAAACAGAAAAACAGCTCCCTGTGTCTTTCCCACAGCTCCTTGCTAGGGTGGCAGCAGAGCTGACACGCAGAGGTGTGCGGAGGTCCAGCCCAGTGCTGTGCAGGCTGTGCTCAGCTCACCTCTTGGCATTCCTTGGTTTGTTTCAAACATATAGGCACTCCCCAAGAACCAGACCCATCAGAGCGGACAGTGGAGCACTATTCCCACTGCTGTTTGTCTGCTGCTGGAGCCTTCAAGCTACAAAGAGCAGCAGGAAATGTACAGGGAGCTTTGTCTTCTTCATTAAAGGAATGAAGTATGAGTTCCCTAAATAATAAATGCTAACTGGAAAATATGTCATCGTGCATTTCAAAAGAAACAAGAAAATCTCAATGTTCAGTCCCAACTAAATCTCAAAAAAAACCAAAAAACAAAACAAAACAAAAAAAAAAAAAAAACACTGAAATTTAGGCATAAAAACCAAGACAGCTTTGGTGAGAAGAAATTTCACATTGTTTTCTTCTATTTCAAGTATGATCAGTGACAGCACCAAATAAACATTGAGCAATGTTTATCAGAAGCTGTTTAATTAGAAAATGGTACCATTGTTAACCCTGCATTTTTATGTATACAAAAGCTTGGTTGTCACCAGTAGCCAGGGGCAGCTCTCTGCTTGTAATTAAGAAAATGTTTGCGTTTTCCATTTTCTCACAATGCCTTATTATTAAAAAATAAAATAAAATAAACAAGGGAAAACTGACACTTGTAAGGCATTGGTCTGACTGAGAAGGGTTTGTCTATTTTTTTGTCAGCAAAAGCTGTCTTTGTTGTTCCTGCATTTTAATTAAACTTCCTCACATACAAGGGATGAGACCAAAACTCATTTTGCAATGAATTCCAGCCACCAGAGCTGGGTTAAGGTGTAAGAACAACCAACTGTGACGCACCAGTTCCCTGCTGGGGTAAGTAATGTTGTAAATAAACATTCCTGCTCTTTAGCATACTTATATATATAACCTTTCTATATGCTCTGAATAGCAAGTCAGGCTCTTGATTTATGGCATCGTTTCCCAATAGAGGCCCAACGCACAGGTAAGCAGAGACGGTGGATGTGCTTTGCTGTAGCAAATGGCCAAAGTGGAGGAGGTAGGAAGAGAGAGAGTTCAAGAAAAAAAAAATATCTTTCTGTGACCTAGTAATGGAACTACATGTTCTCCCTCTCAGCATAACTCGTCAGAGGAGTCAATGTGAAAAGTAAACACTCATTTTAAAAAATTGATTAAATACCTTAGAGCGCTGGGGGAGACTGGATTCAAGTGACAGCTTGACAAGTGGAGCCTGCCAATCCCTGGCAGCTCTTGTTAGTCTGTACCACAAACCCAACTAGAGCTGCCAGCTGCAGCTCCTGCGTGTTCGCTGCCTTACAAGCATTGAGCAGAAGATGGGCCAAGTCCCACAGGCCTGGGCCTGTTTGGGTGTCAAATCAATTGTCATCCGAAATCACTGGGACTTCTGCTGAAATCACTGGGACTTCTATGTGGTGGCTGTGGGACAGGCAGTCAGCTTGCCCAATTAAAACCTTAAAAGTCCTGTCTTTATCTAGTAAATGGTGAATTTCAGGCATGTTGTGTGTACTGTGCAGGAAAATGCCATGATTGTTCAAAAACTTTCCTCAGGTTCTGGAAAGACACCTTCATATTCAAAAGCTTGTTCTTGCTGTGAGAAGTAAACAGGTCTCTTTGCTTTATCCATTGGCTTTATCCATCCTGGCAAATCTGACAGTACATTTTCCCTAGCCAGCACTGTTTTAAGTAAACAAATTCACTTTGCTGTCAGATTATAAAGTGCATAGCACATTGCAGCAGTTGATAAATTGAGGGATAAGCTGGTTATGGTGATCAGCTTGAGTGTTCATTTCACACGGTGGCCTCATAGAGGTACATGTCTGTTCCATGCTCAAAACCTAAGCTGGAGCAGTGGTGCTGTACGAGCAGTGGTTGTTCCTGTGGAGTCCTGCCTTCTTCTTGCAAGAGGAAAATGAAGTATGGCAATAAGAAAGGAAGAGTCTTGCTATTCTCTGACATCTACTTCTTGTATCTCAAAGTCCTTCACCTCTGGCTATCGTTAACACCCCACTGTGCTGTCCCACTTCTCTAGGCAGTATTGCAATAACAGAGCATGAGTTGTTACTCTGTCTCTGTGTGGTTCTTATCATGGTTGAATATAAATCCCTACCAATCTCTCTGTTCCTTTTACACTTGCATATTTCCCCATATTTATTTATTCAGCTATTGCACCAAAATGAACTCTTGCCAGCTGTAGTTGCATTTCAGTTATTGAGAAGAACTGTTTCTAAAAGATGATGAACACTCACAGTAATTATATTGCTAATAATCCATTTCATAGAAATCATAATGGAGTCAACATCTAAGTCGTTAAAATGTCTTGTGTTAGCGTGATTTTTTTTTTAACTGAAATAGCACAGTGCTGTTTAAATTTAACCTACTAGTGCCAGGAGTTTCCCAGTCCAGGTAATGCATTTCCTTCCAGTGTTCTATTCCAATCAAAATACCTTAAATAGCCCTTTTCCAAAGCACTTGGAGCACATGAAAGTAAACTAGCAGAGGGAGGCTGTAAACTTGACCATTCCTCCTGCTAATCCAGAGTTAACACATTAGCTGTTTACATTGATGAAAACAGCCATGCTTCATCTGCTGGACAGCTGGGATACCTTGCTGCTGAACAGAACAAAATGCTGCCTCTGATGACAGTGAAGCCTCCTCCACAGTACTGCCATGTCTGAGTCACTTGTGAGAGAGGACTGGAGGAAGGCTTGGGACAGACTAAAATATTGGACAAAAAAAAAAAAAAAAAAAGGAGGAGAGTCTTTCTTTTCTGGGGCAATTGGTTTTGTCTCAGCTCAGCTTAACATCATGCCCTGCTGGCCACAATTGTAGTACAAGCATGAAAGTTGCCTGGCTTCTTGCTGGTTTCTCAGAGCATTACTTTTGCCTCCATTTTGTCCAAATTTCCGCAACAGTTTTGTTCATTGGTTTGTGTCTCTACAGGGCGAAACAGGACTGAACTGCCAGTGTTTTGGTCAAGAGCTGCAGCTATGGGGCACACTGCAGCAACACCTGCAGGCAAATCCAGCAGGAGTGTTCAGCCTCAGCATCTCAGCTGTGTATCTACTCACCGCATGAAAGATGCATCCAGCTGCTCTCTTCCTACATCCAGGAGCCTGGCTGTGCTGCCTAGTGGCTGTTTAGCTACACCAAAGTGACATTAAAGATACTACAGGCTAGGAGCTTTGATACACTTGTTAGGTTACCATCAAAATATTTGTGCCATTTCCAGGTATTTTACTTAGCAAGTGACTCTTCTGCTTTGCATTTTCTACACAAAGCCCAAGGACAACTTGAATGACCAGACAGCCGTCCTGCCTACACCAGTGTCCTGCAGAACAAGACTTTTTAGATGAAAACATCTACAAGATCTGTACAGAATGGTCTTCTACAGCAGGAACCACCAACACTGGTGATACTTTTCTGCTTTGCTCTCCTCCAGTCAGATGAAGTTTTGGCATCTTGTGCTGAAGATCTTAAATTTGCTGTAAAAGTGTGAGCAAAGGTTTTGTGGCCTCTGATAAGCAGAGAGCATTTTGCTTTTTGCAGACCTGTCTGAGTAGAGTCTTACAGAAGCTGTGATTATGTAGGGGCTTATTAGTTAGAGAAAGAGGAAACACAACATAAAGACAATATCAAGGCACTTGATGCTCGATTTAACTCCGAAATAACAACCAGCATCCATTTTAATGGATCTTTGTGTTTTCTCTCCGGAGAGAAATAGGCACTTAAAAAGACATCGAGATGCTATTTGAATGCCTTCTGAGCTGAATTTCATTGCATAGCTCCTAGAGGGCAAAACGACAGCACTTTATTTTTCATGGGTAACAGGAAAAGCGACGGGCAGAAGGAACAACTCCCCCGTGCCCATCTCTGCCTGGTGCTTAATGACCTGGGGATGGTGTGTGTGTGAAAGCCTCACAGCCCGTGCCTCTTCCCTCTCGAGTGGATCTCTGCCCACCTCAGCGTGCCAGCACCCGGCTGCTCAACACAGGCCTCACCCCGGCCCTGCTGAGGTGATGGCGCCCAGCAGCCGCTAGATGGCAGGCAGGGCCCGGCACAGCGGCTCGGCTGCTCGGCCTGGGGGCCTGAGGGGGCTGAGGGGATCTGGGGGGCTGAGGGAGTTAGGGTGGCTGGGGAGTGTCGCAGTCCCCCTCACAGTCACCACGCACAAAGAGCGAGTGTACCCCCATCAGTGCTCCTCGAGGGGGTGGCAGGCAAAAGCCTTGCATGTTTGCATTGCCCCTTTCACCTGCCAAAAGGGCATTTTGTTGTTGTTTGGGGGGTTGTTTGTTTGTCTGAGGCAAAAGACAGAAGAGGTTAAACTTTAGGCTCGCTTAAATTCTCAACGTTTCCTTCTTGTGCACTCACGTTGGTGCCCTGTGCACGTTCTGCCCCAGCGATAAGGATGATCACAGCTGTCCTTCATGTCTACCCTCATGAGGCAGGGCAAAAGCAACTGGAGGGGTTCTTGGAAAAGTGCTGGCGTGAAGCAAGTGGATGAATGTGAGTCTTGAAGCAGGGACCAGGGGGTTGTAATCAGTCAGGTGAACAAACTCAGGTTATTGCTCCAAAGTTGTACAAACAAAGCAATAGGGAGTTATTTCCCCATGTAGTTCCTGCTGAGAACAAGAATATTTTAAGTCTCCACCCATTTGTATTTGTGCTCTAAAGACACCTGATTGCAATGGTCCCACAGGCCAAGAGCTGTGTTTAGGCCATTTAAACTGGCTCCTGCATGCAGCTCTTGCTGGGTGGTGCTGGAACAAACCAAGGGAAAAGCTGTAGGGATGGGCTGTCCAGGCAAGTCCTCGTGTCCCTCTGGGGACAGCCAAGAAAAACAGCAGGGGATGCTGCCCACAGCAGCTGCCATCTCATGGCTTCAGTTTCTTGCTGTAAATACTGATGGTAAGAGAAACCCAGCCCACAAGTCAGTCTAAAAGAAGCATGTAACAAATGGGCAAGTACGGGGTCTGCTTTCACCTGATAAATCTTCTGGTTTTCAGTAATCAGTGATTTAGGGATTCCCAGTTCTTTTAGTCTCAAACTTCAATGCTAGATAGCCTGCTCAGGAACTGCAAGAACCTTTTCCATGGGATGGATTGCCACAGCAAGGCCGCAGAAATATGGGGATCTGCTAGGTTCAACTTACGGCCGTTACAAATATGAGGGATATTATATTTAAGAGCAATCTACCATATACTTGGTCTTAAGTTTAGTAAGTTTTTATGCAGTCAATACTCATATTCATTTCATACACTTCCGTTGCCTGGTAGTAAATAAGTCAGCCAGTACTTTTTTTGCTGTCGATATTCAGTGTTTTCAGTAATTTTCCCAGTTCATAGAGCAGAAACCCTACTTAAAGCTTACAATTCTTCCTCAGGTTCCTATTAAGAAGTGAGAATTTGAATCAAAAGTAGGCTAGATTTAATTCAGTCCATAACCTCAACACTCTCCAGATTTAATTCTCTCTTACACAAGACACTCACTGAGTGGCAGTCAAGCAAGGCAAAGACGCTTCTTCAACTGGGAAACTGAACTGAACTAGGATTGTGCATGTTTAATCCTGTAGTGCTGATGTGATAAGCATCTTGGTTTAATGAGATATGCTCATACCAGTTCTGTAGCTCTTGAGGGCATGCAGATGTTTGCATCGGCTGGTTATAGGCTGATTTCTGAAATGTAGGATTTGCCACTTTGGGTTGCAGCAGTAGTCCAGGCTGCACCTCTGAGAGCAGTCAGAAGCAGCTGTATGTTGAGAAGGAATATTGCAAAAAAAAAACATAACTGACAGAATGCAGATGTGGGTTAATCAGTCTTCCACAGCGGTCTCATATTGATCCAAGAAATTAGAGACAGGAATAATCTTTGACATGTGCAGTTCTTAGTGACTGGTGTACTTCACAGGAGGTTGACTTTTATCCTATTCTCTTCCCATTCCTTTCCTTCTCTTTCTCTTGTCCCTGGAGAATACACTTTGGGTGGAAAGTGTGCTCTATACAGAGCACTGCATATGACAGGAAAAAAATCTCTCGAGCTTGACAATCTGGCTTCATGAGTAAAAACTTTATTTTATTTTTTAAGCAAATAGTTTTGGAAGTAGATACAGCTTTGTCAGATTGTTATCCCACCAGTTGGTGTCTTTTTATTAGTGTAAAAATAAAATAATTTTCTTGCTGCCTTTTCCATTAGGTAATTAAGTTGATAGACATCATTCAAAAGCTTGTTTAGGATTTTAGTATTCTCAGTGGCTTTTTATTTTCATTTTAAAAAGTCTATCTTGTTTAAAAAATATAAAACTTAAATCATTTGACCCCATTGCTCTAACATTGAGTGAGTTATGGATTAACTTTCAACAGCGTATAACAAGATTTTGATTGCTTGATTTGAGTCAAATCTGTGTTTGCCCCTGTTTTGGCTTTTGGGCTTGGTATTCTATATGTTACTATATGTCTTTGACCTTTGTCCAGGGTAAGGATCCTGTTGCATGTAGAGCTATGTGTACAGGTAGTAAGCAGAGCCAGCCAAACCTGAGAGATCATGGGATTTATTTTATTATTTTTTTAATGTGGTTTTGATCAAAACTGTGTGGAAACCAGCATTTTTTTCAGAATTTCCAGCAAACGGAAACCTCTGCAGTCCCTGGAATGGCTCAGTTTAACCAAAACACTTGTCACTTCCACTGTTAACAGCACCTGCCCCCTCCCCAGGCAGCTCTAGGAGCTCTCAAAACCCTCCCAAAAGCTGGGCAGACCCCCAGCACACCGAGGTCCCTCAGCCCCAGGGCAGGCATTGGGAGCAGCTGTGCTGAAGCCACAACCTGCCAAACTGTCTTGACAAAAATTTGCCAGTTAGAATATTGCCTGTATTGCCAGTAAATGCATTATTTTGTTCTACCTGAACTTGGCTGATTTGAAACTTCGGCAGATCTTCAGAGGCACAGATTAGCCTTAGTACCATCTTACTCTCTTACATCTTTTCCTTTTGTGCTGTCAAGGACTGTGCCCTCTTAATGCTTTTAAATTAATATATATATACATGTATATATGTAATTGTATTTGTTATTCAGTTTGTGCAATAAAGTTTAAATATGACTGGAGTCAATAACTCCTTAATTCAGCAGCTTTGACAGCACAATTTCTCCATGGGATGAGGCAATAAGCACATTCTGCCATACTATGGATACCTACGTGACATGGGAAGCATTTTATCAGTGACATGCTCTCTTTTTGTTTCTGTATTATGAGTTTTAATCTCAGTGTTTTCAAAGTCACCAATATATCCTAAACTGAACTTAGGGAGGGAAGGCCACATCTTAGATCTTGACAGTCCTCTTGACTTTTGGTGGAAAGCTGAACTGCTAAAGCACTCAAACAGTGGTTTCTTAATAGCATCATTAAACACTTTGATTCAGAACTATATTGATTCCTACGTATCAACATGACTTGTAGTTACTGCTCTTTGTAAAACATGGTTTACCCTGAAAACAGGCTCTGTAACAGGGGAGTGGAAGGGAACCTACACAGCATTAGCACAAGATGTCTACAAATAACCCTGCCATCCTCCTGAGACCCCCACTAAAAACAAACAGCTCTGCCAGAGCCTGGAAAAGTCTGATTCTTTTAACTTGTGTCTTTTCACATCATAAAGCACTCTGGAGATTTCAGGCCTACCAGCTTTTGCCAATAATCCATTAAAGGAGAAACAAACCCTCCATGCAGCAGAAAATGAGTGGTTGCTGTCATGATCCTGTACTGGGAAAGGAGATCAAAACATGGCATAACCAGCCAGATAGACTGAGCTGCCCAAGCTTTGGCTACTGCTTTCTTCCATTGTCTGGAACAGGAGAGCGTGATGCTGAGCTGTTTGTTCCATGTGGAGAGGCCAGCCAACACTTCAGGATCAGGGTGGTCTTGCTTTCCTCACTCCTCATTCCTCCTTTCCTCTTGCCAAGTAAACTAAAGCTTTAGGGGCATCACATTTTCTTTGTCCTGCAACTGAAGGAAAACAATGGCTCTAAACTGACTGTGACCAATGAAGGGTCTTATTTTGCTGAACCTCCTTTGGCTTGCTGCAGGGGCAGATGTCCTTTCTGAGGGGAGCATTGCCTGGTGGGGATAGCTGCAGAAACACCTCACCTAGTGGGGAAAGGGAGCGGAGGGCTGGGAACCAGGTCTGTCAGTCCATTCATTCCTCCTTGGTCCAGGTGATCTGGCCTTCATCGGCAGCATGTCCATGCAGCAGGCAGTGATGAGCAGCTGAGGGTAGGGATGTCCAGCAGAGCTGGAAGAAGACAGTGGGGAAATGTAGGTGAGGAATAGCAGCACTTGGTTGCTGCTGCCTTGCACTCCGAACTGCCTGGGGCCAGTTTGATTCAGTTGCTTTTTACACTCTGCA
This sequence comes from Aythya marila, assembly GCF_965140915.1. NCBI lineage: Eukaryota > Metazoa > Chordata > Aves > Anseriformes > Anatidae > Aythya > Aythya marila. The sequence continues at coordinate 15,671,924 of NC_139046.1, forward strand.
CAGGCTACACAGGGCTGTAAACAGGAGAAACGAGATGCTTCTGAGTTTTGTCCATGTAATTGTCTGGGCTCTTGATTTTTGCCAGAGGAACCAAGTGCAGTTTTGGCACCGTTCTGCCCTTCATAGTCCTGCCACAGAAACAAAGTGCAGAGCGACTTCAGCATTCACTTTTCTCATGGAAAAAGGACTTAGAGTGGCCTAAAGAAAATAATAAAGAAATAAAAATAATAGGCAGTAGTTTGCAGTTTGGGTGGAAATCCTTTGAAGAATTTTAGTATGGGAGGGGAAGCGTGGCAAATTCTTGCTGAAATGGAAGTGTTTCATTCAGTGCTGAAATGGAAGTGTTTCATTCAGTGGAAAATTCTGACTTGTTTTCCAAAAACATGAAAGAGAGCAGTTAAAGCAGAGCTGTAATGCCTCTTAACAGTTGCAGTTCCCACTTGCAGCTGCCTTTCTCCTCCTAGGGCTGGAATCCCAAGCTGGCTCCTCAGCCCCCTTGCCCTGGGAAGCCCTGGCCTGGCTCTGAGGGGTGGGCAGTGTGGTGACCCTGGCCTACAGGACAGCTGCAGGATGCGGGGAGCAAACTGCAACTCTAGTCTAAAGACCCTGCAACTGTCATTTTTCACCTAGTCATTTACATGTTTATTGTCATATCTCAAATTTACATTTTCTGACAAAAAACATGTATGACTGGGTTCATATATTCACACGCATAAATTCCTCTTCAATCATTTCTCTTATCAGCAACAAAAATGCTTGCCGTCATCAGCTCTTCATACATGTTCTTATTTTCTTCTTTAAAGGACTCTTAGGCTCCCAAAGACTCTTAGCTTGCCCTCACTTCTTCTGAGTTTGTCCTGGGGGTGAGGTGGAGGCAGTCACAAGCCGTGCCTTGGCGGCAGCCCAGGGAGAAGCACAGGATGCACCGGGTGGGGAGGGAGCAGGATCCACAGCACAGTGGTGGGACATTTTGGAGAGCGTGCGTGCGTGCATGTGTGTGTGTGTGTGCACCTCTGGGGCCTGGGCCCAGCTCCACAGCTGTCAGCCAAGGCAGCAGTGCGATCTCTCACCACCACTCACCACCTGTGCTAAAGGATCCCTGGCACCAGTACCAGTTCTTGTTGAGTTTGGCTACAAATGCAGGGCACAAACACTATTTATCTGCTGTACCATGGGGTTTTTACTAGCTGTGTAATTGGTGAGTCAAGGAGGGCTAATCTTGAGGAGTGGCTGGAGCTATTAAAACTGATGCTACCTTTGGACTGAGAAAAAAGGAACAAAGTTTGAAGCTAGTTCTGAATGAACGTGATGCTGCCTGCAATGAATGCCTCTTCTTTCATCAGCCAGTGACTCACTCAGGAGTGTCTAACCCAGTGACTCTTCAGAAACAAAACTTTACTGGCCAGCTCTTCTGTTTAGACTGGTATCAGGAAGAAATCAAGGGCTTGGTTTGTTGCAGTCCAGTGCAAAGTAGTGTGAGATGCTTCCTTTCCCAATTGGTAGTGTTCTCCTGCAGCCTTGATCTGGCACAGAGATTTGGCAACCTGCAGGAGAACTGTGAATTGAATGTGCTCTTATGACATTGGAAATCTTGGCCAAGATGTTTACCAGGCAGCATCCAGCAGAGCCCTTGTGTTTTATAGGTAAGGAATCACTTCTTGTACAGGGTGGTGGATGCTGTGATAGCACATTGCAGGGAGTAGTGTACCCCCCTTCAGTGAGGTGACCTGGGCAGAGTGAGGAGCTGCCGTGGGGAGAACAGGAGAGCCAAACACCTCTAAACTCCACTGGCCTCACACTGACATGGCTCCAAAATATCACAGTCTTGTTCGGGCATAGGAAATGGCTCCATCAGCATCACTCAGCACAGTTCCCACTGTGACCCAGTATGTGTTATCCTATCCATTTTGTAGTCCCTTCTTTCTCCCAGAGAGGAAGGAACAGAAATGAGGAATTCCACATGGATTTCCAAGTGGATGTCCTGAATCAAAGTGCATGTAACTGTACACTGATCCCAGTTGTTCCCAACATGACAGGTGTAATGACAATGTTTTATTACCAGCGTGTATCCCTTGCACAGCAGTTACATCTATTATTACGGAGCTTGTATATGCAGAGGAAACAAATGAAAAACAGAATTAGAAGAAGGATTAGTTAAGGAAAACCATCTAGCCTGATGCTGACGTTTGCAATTTTAATCTGCTGAAGTAGCACTACATTAAAATAGTGTTGCGTGAGTGCTTTCCACCTTTTCTCACTTCCTTGTACTATTCCACCACTGCCCACCAGTGGCTGCTTTTGTGCCTTCCTCATAGTTTCTTGCACTGAGTTTCCAAAACTAGACTGCAACTTCCCAGGTCCATCAGGCTGTGTCACTAACTGTACAATTTGAATTTTTTTTTTTTGGAAAAGAATTCCTGGCAATGAAAAGGAAAGGATCCTTCTGCAGGAAACAATTACTTGCCCCCAGTCCTCTCCTAATCCATAGGATTTGAGTCTACAGCTCTGCTCTCCTCAGCCTATGCCCTCCCTGTTGCCTATGCCTGCAGGAGTGGGGCTGCCCCTGGCTGGCACCCAGTGTAGTGGGGAATGTGGGGAGGGAGGATCAGAGACAGTGCAAAAGGACGCTGATTCTGCACTGCTAACTAGTCTGGGACAGTACCAGGACTATTTATTCTTATTAAAACATCCTACCTTTAGGATTTCCTGCCCTCACTATGAAACACATAAATATGCAGACGAGGTCTTCATGGTCTGGGTTTTGAGACTGCAAGATGAACAGTTTTTCTCTTTCCCCCTTATTTTTGCAAGGTAAATTATTTCTTCTTGTCTCATTAGGGACAGGATTTCACCTCACACCTGAAAGAGCTGAGGCGAGTTTCAGAGTTAGACCCAAAGCTTGGGAACTGTCTTTAGACTCTGGTTGTGGCCCTTCCCCTGGCTCTGCCTCTGACCAAGTGCTTCCCCATGTCTCTGTATCTCTCTGGCAGGACAGGATTATTCTGCTAAACCGCTTTAATACAGGGCTCTGGGAGAGGCTGGAGAAAGCCCTTGAAATACTAATGGAAAAAACATAGCAGTTCTCACTTTCTAGACATGTCCATATATAGCTCAGTTGGGGCAGTCTCTGAGCGGAGTTATTTATTCCAGCAGCCTGTGTGCTCCGTGGCTTTCTCCAGCGCTGCTCTGTTGCACAGGTTTACATTCCCAGGGGCTGAATCCTGAAAAGATCAGCTTTGAAGAGTACATTGTGGCATACCTCAGCCAGGAACTCAAAGTCTCCCAGTCCTGGCCTTATACCTTGTCTCTTGCCAGACCAGCTAAGCGGAGCCTCATCTGCTGCTGTTAATGTTACAGACCAACAGCAAGGTGAGACCAGCACTGCTTTGTGCCATGTGCATGCTGCACGTGCAGATGTGCACAAGGTGATGATGAAATATAGCTTTTAGCTCATTTCCTTCCTGTATTTCAGTTGTTCAAGGTATCAATCAACACCCAGAGAAAATGGGAGAGGTGCAGGAGTGCTGGCAAGTCTCTAGGACTTCAGTGTATGCTCCTGGAGGAATGCCACGTCGGTGCCATGCTCCATGTGTGTCCAGGTGTAAGAGCAATGCCACCTCCTGCAAGGGCCCCAGGGCTGTGTGTGACACTGTCCTGATGGAGGTGGCTGCCAGTAGGTGCTTTGGTCTTGGCTCTGCCCCCGCACAAAAGCCCCACGTGAATTTTTGCTGCCAGCCCTAAGTCTCAAATTGCCAAGTTCCCTGAGAAGACCATTCCTCTCAAGGTGACAGAGCCCAGCACAAATCCCATTGTGGGATCCAGTTTTTCTTTTGGGTACTTCCCGATTATGCTGCTGCTGTTGTCCCTGTCCCCGCTTCCTCCCCATGACCCTGTCCGGCCTCAGGGCCACCTGCTCACCTGATATCTGTGGTGTCCTTGCTCCTGGGTGGCATGAAGCTCCAGCTCATCTCCGCTGCCCTTCATCTGAAGCTGAGAAAGCTCATGCATCACATCTGGACAAAGAAATCAGAAAGCTCACCCAAAGCTGCGCTTCTCACTCACAGAGAAGGACAGCATTGATGGCTTCCAGTTCCAAACTGGCTTTCCCAGTGATTACAGGAGTCTTTACAAATTCACCAAGCCTTCTTCTGGAGCTGGGCCAGGACAAGTGTAGTCTAGGCTCCCCTACAAGCATTAAGGCTCTGCAAAGGGCTGTGCACCTCTGCATTTGCAGGGCCAACTTATTTTCTCATTGGTGACAAAGTAAACCTCAGGCAGCACCAGTGCGAGGACTCAGCCACTGGTGAGCAGAAGGTATGGCTCCAGGAGGAGTGCCAGCAAGGTGCAGTGAAAGCCTAATGGGTGCCCCTTGAGCCACCCAGGCATCTTTCCTGGGTGATGGCCAGAGCATCAGATCCAGTGTTGTCTGAGGACAGATATGGGACTGCTTTCTCTCCCACGTAAGGACACAATTTCTCTTTTTATGCCATTTAAAGTATTGAATGAGTGTATAAGGGTGATTAATTTAACCAAAGTACTGGGAGAAATCTTTTAACCATAGAAATCAGCTTCAGTAGCAACATTTTATAAATGTGGCTCAAAATTAGACTTCAGAAACCCTGTCTGCGTAACACCATGGCCTGGATTGCACTTGGCCACACTCCAAAAACCCATCCGATACCCATGAGAGATTTCCAGCTGGGAGGGAGCCCAGGCTGTAAAATGGCCACCGACACCACTCATTTGACAACCGGTATTTTTTTCTAGCACGCTCAGATGAGGGGAATATATTTTATATTTACAGTCAGCAATAGTTGGAGAGACACTCTCCTCTTCAGCTGTTATATACAATTCTGGGCTCTAAGGCTTTCTTGCAAATCACAGCATTCAGCACCCCCCCCCCCCAGAAAAAAAAAAAAAAAAATTAGATAATGTGACTCTGTTGAACTAAATATTGTCCTATAAACTGTAAGTAACAAGCTTAATAATGCTACAGTTTTTGTGGTATCATGTTGCCATAGCAAGGCTTCAAGGTCACGCTGCCTCTTTTGTAGTCATCTGACGGGATGCCTACATTCCTTATCACCTTCTGGTTTGTAGCTGAGAATCTCGTGCTTCCTGATGACAGCTCTTGCCATGGAGTCCTCACTGTTTTCCAAGCAATCATTAGAAAAACACAGGGGAAATAGACTGCAGTGTGGATGTAGGTGCAACCTGCCCCCTATCACTTGTACTTTATTGTCTGCATGATATGGGTCAAATCCTGCTGATTTACAGGTTTCTTCCTACAGGATATGTTATTCTGACTGCTCAAGGATCCTGAAGAAGTGCCTGCACCTTATGAAAGGACCATAAGGACCATAAAGGACCAGAACATATTCATAACAACCCAGTCTCACTGCTGGGGAGTGTGTCTAGCAGTGGGAATTGATTTAAGGTGACTAGTTAAGACCACTTAGATCTGAGCACTCTCTCTACCACATCTTGAGGTCATCTCAATCTCAGCAATCATGAATTCTGAAACCAGAAATTGGGACCTCTTTTGCACTTGCTAGTTTTCGAATGTGGGAGTTTTAGTGGGTTTTTTTTATTATTATTATTATTTTTTTTTTTTTCCTGCAATTTTGAAGAGGCTTGAAACAGACTGTTTAGAAAAAAAAAAAAAAGTAAAATAAAAATCCACACTGTGTTTCCTTCCCTGCCTCCTGCCTAAACAGTGTAGATTTCTGCCTGATCTACCATTCCCAAAGCATCAATTAGTCTGAGGTGTGAGAAAACCATATAAAGCATTTCTGCTGGTGGAGTGCTTACAAAGGGAAACAACCTGGTCTTCTCAGAGAACATGGAAACGTAAGAAAGCAAAGTAGCTGAAGAGATTGCATTTCAATATTAAATTGGGAAAACATATTGGACCTCATACCTCTGCTTATTGAGGGCTTTAAGCTTCTGATCCCAGGGAATATAATTTCTTGAAAATACAGTGACAAAGATGGAAAAGAGGAAAACTCTTCACCAAGTAAGGTATTTTTACTGTAAAGTAATGAATGGAGAATGAATATAGCCAGTCTGTAGTGATCCAATAAGGAAATCAGACTAGTGTGATACTTCACACCAATGAGTGAAATGGGTTTTAAAGAGAACCTGGGAAAAAAAAAAAAAAAAAAAAAAAAAGCCAGTATGGGGACTTCTGTGCCCTTGGAACAGGCTATTCCTTCAGACTTGACCTCTTTGTGGAAGAAAAAAAAAAAAAAAAGTGACTTCATGGTTCAGGGTCTAAATGTTGCCAAGAGATAAACTATTTATAGGCTTAACACCTGACTAGGTGTTAAATAGCTGTCGGTGATAAACCTTTTGGTGCAGAATTATTAATTCAGACTGAGACTGGACTAAAAAAAAATTATATATATATTTTTAAAGAATGCTTAAAAAGATTGATGTAGGATTTAAGATGCATTTTTAAAAAGTTTGTTTAATGCAACTTCTGCAAGTTATGTGTAACTCAGCAGGATTAGAGACTTTGGGAATGACAGTCAGGTCCTTTACCTGCATGTAAATATTACAAAATAAATAAATAAAACGTATCAGTGAATGTACGTAAAAGAAAATCACCTAACTGTATACAGCACTGTAAAGGAAATGGGTCTAACTACACTAAATGCCTCAATCCGCAAGCTGGATCCATGCTTTACTGCATTCCCTGGGTGGTGGCCCCCATCTTGCTAACACAAATATTCCCTTGACCCCAGTATATTTGTTTTAAAAGCAAGAGAAAAAAGTATCAAAGTCTGTTGGACTGACTGGATTGTTTGGAGAAGCTGACAGAGCACTATTGACCTTAGACATATGGGGGGGGGAGGGGATCATGGAGCATGACTTTATTCATTTTATAGTGTAATAAAAGTTTCAACATATCACAGCCCCCTTGGTTGCCTTGCATGGTGCTACAGGGGTCACAACCAATCTGCCAAAAAGTACCGAGCTATAAAACAGTCTGGAGCCTCTTCTACTGCAACTCTAATCCTCTAATAAATAAGTGGAGAAAACCAGCCTGTGTCACTCACGCAAGAGAGGATGCATATGTTCAGAGTTGTCTCCCATCCACACGGCTGCCATGCAAGTTTGTTCTCCTTGAGCCATTTTAGGGCAAGCTCCACAGTTGTCTGGAGGGAGAGAAGCCAAACATGCTCAAAACCCAAGCCCTAGGGTCCAAGGATGTGTCTGTGTGGTCTGAGAAAAGCCCTAAGCAGGGCCAATGTGGCGTAACTTGCCTAGGCAGGCTTCTTGGGTTGGCTGTAGCCAGTTATTGTATGGCTGTGTGGAGCCAGGAGCACAACAGAGCCACCAGCCAGCCATGGAAGTGGGAAGCAAGGGGGCCAGGAGGCTCAGAGTGCTTATAGACACTTTCAGTGCAGCCTGTGATTGCAGTGGTGGTGTGGTGAAGCCATCCAAGCATCACTGTCCTATACATGCACAACACCCCTTCTGACTGCTGTACATGGGTGGAGTTTGCAACCCAAAAGCTCCCCGTGCCAGAGGTGCACTTTAGACTCAATAGCAGACAAGCTCAGCAAGAGAGAAAAGAAATACAAACTTTGTGAATCCTTTCAGCAGCTTCATGTCCTCTTGGCCTAAACCAATTCCCAAACAGGCATCACCAAAAAATTGATGCAGTGCCTGACAGCTGCGTGATGCAGTCCTGAATTACTGCTCCCCAAGCACAGTTGTACTGCTGTGAGGGTTTTTCTCTCTTGCACTGGTATCAGCAAGAGCAGCGTGTGTTCCCAGTTCACAGCCATGAGGCTATGCAGACGTCATGGTCAAACCAGGCTGTGGCTGTCCCACAGAAGGGACCTGGCTGCCCTGCCCTGTACCTGCAGCTCGACCATGCTGACCCAGCACGCAGGCTTAGCCCCAGTCCCTGCTGTGCCCTCAGCCCCTGAGCTGGCAGCCGTCACCTCTCTGCACAGCTCACTGCTGGTGATGGGATTCACTGGACCGAGGCTACGGAGCAAAATCAGGCAGTGACAATCGCTGTTATTACAGTAAAGAGCCAGCAGATGCTTTGGAGTAACACTTGCTGTCAGGCAACTTGTCACTAGTTTTCAGTAGGAAATCTTCAGAGTTTGAATTTTGCAACTTTCTTCTCTAGTTTTTGCTGCCTGAAAGGAAATGAAGAAGTACTCAGGGTTGTTTTGAAGGAGTTAGTTCAAACATGAGAATGAAATATGTTGGTAAAGGGATCCTTCGGAGTCGAAGGTACTTGTAATTGTGCTATGCCACACAAGGAAGATATCCATAGTGTTGGAGGAGTGTATAAAAATAAGTGCCCTTTAAGGGGGAAATCTGGTAGTGCTCAGATAGTTCAGTTTCCCAATGGCCTCCTGAAATAGTCGTAATGATAGTAATCAAAATACTTAACGATAGTAAGCACTAATGTCCTGTGGTACAAGACATTAATGAGATCTGTTCCCAGATATCGTGTGTAATGTTCTGGAAAGGCAGACTTGGAGCAGACAGGTGCAGGCAGGGAGAGCTGAGCAGAGCAGGGGAACTGAGAACTCGTCTGGGACAAGGGAAACTTGGCTGGCTTAATGCTAGCGAGAATGTGTCCCAGGGTAGATACCACTGCTTTCTATAAATAAAGCAAGGGCATAACACTAGGGAGAAAGAAGAGCTTGTTAAGCTAAACAGCAGAGTTGGCAGCAAAAGAAATAAAGGGCCATGAATCAATTAGAACAAAGTTTCTAATCAGAGGCAAGAGGTCTTGAACAATACATCACCGCGTGTAAAGGCAGCTGGGGTTAGGGCTGTGTTGTCATCCAGCGGTCCCTTTGCAGACTGTCATTGCAGGTTACACCCTCTTGAGTGCCCTCTAAGGCTAGCGGTGGCTAAATCATTTTGCCCATATGCATTGAAAGTCTCCTGGAGGCTAAAAGCTCTGCATCCCCCTGGGCCCAGCACTGCTTGGGTTGAGCAGCTTCTTGCTTTTGCTTGCACCTATGCCCCATCAGAAGTGGCTGATCAGCAGCTGAGGTCCTGAGGGAGAGCTCACTTCAGTGGGGTGGCAGTGGGCCATCAGGACCAACTGCCTAGCAATATTCATCAAGACCCACTTTATTTTAAATGACTTGAAGAGGGGGAGGTAGTGCTCCACCACCCACACTTGTACAAAGCAGCTTTTACTGACAACCAGGCTAAACAGTGGCTAACCCCCACTGACTGGCAAGGAACCTGAGCTCCCAGATCTCAAGTCCCCTTTGGCTCCTGGTGCCTATAAATCATGACTGGCACTGCCAAGTACTGTTGTTATGCAGCCCCTTACTGTGTCTAGCCCAGATTTCTTAACTAATTTTTGATGGGTCTCATTATATTTTGAATGGGGATTATACGTAATGTTTGCTGACAACAGCAGCAGGGGACAAGACTTAAAGATGCAGTGGATTCAATTTAGTACCTTTCTCCTGTTACTGTACTATCATGCTAATTAATTTTATTAAGTGAATAATTGGAACAAGGGAGATGCATGAATCTGGGTGAAGACTGTGTGCAGACAGTGGCAGCCCAATGTTGCATGATCTGATATTGTGGTGGGGGGATCATAGTCCCTACAGTCATCTTAGGACTGTAGCTCCCCTTAGACTATGTGGAGAGCAGCAGCAAGCTGAGTGGCTGCCCCAGCACATCTATACTACTGCAGCCTCAGAGATGAGAGTTCAAAGGCAATTAATGGTCAAAATGAGGTTAGGCAAAACAGAAACATCAGCAATGTGTAAATGGTGGTGGAAGGAGAGTTCCTCAAACTGTATGCCACATACCTGACTCTCAATTTTTCAAGCTATGCTAACAGTTTATTTTTCTTTCCCTCTCATTTCATTCAGTTCTACTTCTGCCTGGGACTTCAGATTGATCATCTCCTCTTCAAATCATTATCCTTAAAAAACATCTGAAACTTAAGAACTTGGTTCCTGTCTGGCACAAACAAACAAACAAACAAACAAACAAACAAAATAAATAAAATAAAATAAAAATGCACTTAAAATGTGGATGAGGCACCTGAATCTGTTGGATGAACTACCAACTTATCTAATATCCTGGATAGGCTCATTAGTTTCCAGCAGATTGGCAAGTATAATAATCAACTTGTCCACACTGAGACTGGAGCATGAGGGAAGATGTTCAGGGTCGTTGTTAAACCCAGCCCAAAGGACTTTACAGCACAGGCAAAGACATAATAAGCTTCAGTCTGCAGAGGCTGCGGCGCTGACTCCTGGGCCATGGTAAAATAGAAAAGCACTGCATTCAGGTTGTGTACTTGTGAGAAAGGAGGGGGAAGAGAGCACGTTACTTCCCTTTGGAGAAAGACTATCATTTGCGGCTCTTCCCTTGCTCTAGCAGACTGCCCGCTACTTAAATGCCCCACTGACTGCACCATGTGTGAAAGTGCAAATGCTCCCCACGAACAGCCACCACAGTCACCCAGGGACACATCAGGACTAAACCCTGACACCAGGGATCTTCTCCTACCTCAGAGTGGGAAGGGTGCTTACATCTTGCGGCTTGGCAGCCACCTCTGCTTTCCACTGGGATGCGGCTTCCATCCCCTCTTCAATTTCTTGCCTCTCGGCAATGAGCTCTGCTGTGACACAATTGACTTCAACATCCCTCTTTAGAAACAGAGCCTTCTGGAGTGTATTTGTAGAGCTTTACAGAGTCTTGCTGGGGGCCTACCAAGTGAACAAGTCAGTAAAGGCACACAGCAAATCCCTTGTGCTTGCATCGAGCCAAGTCAGAGCCAAGTCAGACAATAACTTTTTATCTTAAAGCTGGCCAAAATCTCAAGTTCTATCCCCTCGCCCTCACAGTGCAGGCATACACTTACATCAAGGCCACAAACCAGAACAGAAGTGTGACAGATTTAAGTCCCTATTTAGTCAAAGTAAACCACTAAGACATCCTTGGGCCATACTAGGAGCTACTGTGACCCAGGGTCCCATCTTGCCAATGCACCAAGGAAGCGTAAAGTGGGGAGAACCTCTTCAATCGGAGTTGCAGTGGGGCTGGGCAGGACCTGCCCCATCACAACCTGTAAGGCTGGTGGGACACTGACACGTAGGTCTGAACAGCTCTTGGAGTCTTTGACATCCATGGAGCTGACTAGATCAAGCTGGGAAGTGTGTGAACTGCAGCCAAGTCTCACTCAGGGCTTCGTTATGGTGGAATTGGTGCCTGTTGACTGAAATGAATAGTGAGTTGCCACACATGGGCTTGTGTGTGACAGACTTGCCAGATATGGGCCTCTCCTCCAGAAAGGTCTAACCTTGTGTGGTGTTTTTAATAGAACATAGAGTAAGTATCCTGGTTATCTCTAGGTATTTAAAGACGTGCCAAAGTTAGAAGATTAATCAACTTTAAAGCTGATAAACAAAAATAAACACCTCAAGAGGTCATCGTGGCCCACTCAAGCTCTGTGGTGGTCAAGGAGTTACTGCCTCTCTTTCTCTTTCTCATGGTTCAGTGAGGTGTAAAGTGATGAGAACATGAAGCATGGGTCAATATCTACAGTTATGTGGGACAAATATGGGCAAAGGAGAGTGGAAAAGGAGCTGAGCAGGTGCTGAGGCATGTCCCACTTTCTGTACAAAGGAAGGAGTAGCTGAGGTAGGACACACAACATGTCACAAACCAAACAGGTCCATAACTAATGATGCTATTGTAGAAGACTTGGAACTAAGTTTTATTTCCTTAACACAGCATGTTTTTCTTCTTCAATTTTATTACTGGTTTGTTACCTTGTTCTCATCATGAATTACCGCTTTTGTGTTGCTCTGTGTATAAAACTAAAACATACATATTCTGACGTACAACTTATTTTGAGGGAAGTCCCCACGTAGTAATGTGGCTTGGCCCAAATTTGAGCAGACATTTTGAATCTACTGCATGCTTGGCTTCCTGCACTCGTGACAATGCTGCACCTGGCTGAGGGGGCTGGATGTATGCACTGTACACTGAGAGGGCAGCATTTGATTTAAGAGTTAAGAGGTTGCTTTGATTTAGGGAGATAATGCAGTTTTCTGGGATTCTCTGACATATGAATAGGCAAAAAGATTTGTTCAAGCTCGCGGATGATGGAGATGTGAATGACACCTTTGCCTTCTTCTTCCCTAGGAAAATACAGAACAGTCAATCAAATCAACCAAAACGTTAGCCAGATCATGATTTTTTACTCCCTGTTTACTCATCTGTATGTGGTGAAATAGCCCTTGGCTTCAGCAGGCATTTTGCCCTTAGAAAATACTTCATAATCAACCCTCTCTATAAAACTGGTAAAGAATGGTGTCACACAAGAATATGCAGAAAAAGATGAAGGTAACACAGGGCTGCCTACCTTTCATACCCCAGTATGTGAGAGAGGAAAGCAACTCCTGTCCTTTATTCCTTGCAGAAGGCAGGCTGAAGGTGACCGTTTTTCTTTCCCTTCCCTTGGGACCAGAGATAGGGACTGACCAGATGTTAGTAGTGTTGATACTACCACCCAGGCCATGCATGACACAGTTGTAGGTCTCCTTGGTTATCCTTTGTTCCAGACTTGAGCTCTCTCTGCTGGCAGGTAACACCACCAACATGGCACAGTATTTGTGTCAGCCAGGAAAAATTATTGAATAGAGGTGTTTTTAAAAAATTCGTGTTACTTATTTGCCAGCAGAGACTGATCAGGCAACAGCTTTCATCAGGTTCCCTTTGATAATATTTCTAGTTACTGAATTTATGTTAGAACACAATCATTTAATTCTTTGACCAAGTCATAAGCTCAATAATGCTGATGTAAATTGAAAGAGAAACCATTTTATTCATTGGTGTTACAATCTTGTAAGTTAGAAGAGCTGAGGCAGGGTGCATCTCCTTGTCTCTAGTAGGTTTTTCATCAAAATACTGAATGCAGTGATGGCTTGTGAAAAGTTCTAAAAAATATATGAATTGTTGACAGAGAAATTTTAGTGTTCTGATTTTTATCATTCTTTGTTGATTTCAAAAGCAATTGCACTACTTGGAAAAAATTTATGATGCAAGGTAATTTCAGTGGGTTTTTATATTTCAATTTTTCTTTTAGATTTAAGATTAAGCTAAATAGAAATGAAAGAAATCGGCTTTTTTTAAGAAAGGCTATGTTGCATGTTTTCAAACACATCAAGAATTTGCTCCTGGAATCAGACCTTGCATGAAAAAATATCAGCTGTAGTGATGATTTTCTTAATACATCACTTAACCCTGATAATAGTAATTACATGTGGTGCATTGTCATGGCATATAATTATACGGCTGTGCTTGGTAGTGCATGATAGCAAAGATGAGAAAGGACTATACATACACAAAGAAAAGAGTCACTCTGGCACTTTCAATGCCAAAGGGATTTTGGTCTGTGTATTTACAGAGATTACTTACTTTGAAATGTGTACAAAATGAATGGATGCCTTTATTTATTTATATACACACATGTATATCGATACACATATGGCCAGGGCTCCTTTTGAGGAAAATTTAGATGAAATAAAGACCAAGGGAATATAAAACAGACCTGTGCAGCTTCTTGACTAGTTGGTGCCAAGATTATACTTTAGTATATACTTTAGCACACAGGGGCCAGGCAGTAAACAAATTGTACTATATCTTGCAATGAAGAGAGGCATCCAGGAGGTAGATGTGTTTTGCAACAAGAAGGTTCAACCCACAAAGTATCAGCAGGGCAGTCATTATATACAACTTTTCTCTTAAGTTTAAAATTAATGTTTAAATCTGAAAACTTGAATTTTTATAAATCCACAAGGCCAGATCCTGATAGGCAAGAATCACATATATTTTAATCAGTATAATTCAGTGTGTGATGGTCTCTTGAACAGATCCTTCCTTATGAATAATGCTGCAAAATGGCTACAAATTCTGGAAGTCTCAAATGTCAGGACAGAGGCCTTTGAAGGCAGGCTGCAAGAGAATGGTCCCAAAATGTGCAAAACTAATGGGCATGTCTGGTATGTTGCTGATTCTTCTGAAGAGAGGTTCTGTTGGAAAAGAAATGCTGCCAAAACACGTGGAAAAGACACTTTTGTGCTATTTTGAGAAGACCCACAAACAAGTCAGCCAGATGTAAGGCAGCTAGACAAGTAGGTTTGGACAGCAATTCCGATCAAGCTAGTCGATGCATGTATGTGTCAGAGCTCCGTGGTATATAAATAAGTACCACAGTGGTAGGCACATTACAATTGAGCAGTGGATTAAGTGGGCTCACACATGAGCAGCAGCTGCACACACTCAGTTTCCCAGAGCTGTCCTAAGCTTTCTGGGGCTGAATCAAGCAGTTGTGCACATGTGTGTCATATTACTTCTTTGGGGTTGTTCTGTCTTTTTATTTTTATTGACTCCAAATTATCTGCTATAAATTTTAATTTTGAAATGATGAATCATCTCACTGCCTTCTACAATGTGCCTTCCCCCTGTTGCAAGACAGATTTAAATTCAGTCAATGTGAGCCATCTGTAGAAATGTAGCAAATACCCAATAAATGGTTGGTGCCTACTGACATCTCTCCGGTTTGATTTTATTTTCTGGGATGCCTCACTTTATGCACAACACGAAGTTTACACAGAGCTGTTTCACATATACAGGAAAACTGCTATTCAGTCATTCCTGCTCTTTGTCCTAAATTCTTTAGAAACACTTTTATTTCTGAGAATTCCTTGCCACTCTATTCCCCATATAGTTTCCTTCTAAATTTAAGGATATGGCAAGTCTCCTGGCAATCTCTGGTCAGCAGGGAGAGCACATCAAGGAGTTGAGCTCTGCGGTGCTACAGCTACCTTCCTGCCATAGTCACAGTGGTGTTCCCCTGGCAGATTCGGCTGTACCTAGGAAGGGTCAGAGGCTTTGGGGCTTACCCTGGCAAATACTTCTTCCACTATGCAAAGCACTGCCCAGTCATGCTAAGACCCTTATTTGGGTAAATAAAACCCTTCTTTGCTGCATGTAACACCTTGGGGAAATAAATTCAGCCTTAAAGATTTAAAATCAACTAAAAAATATACATATACATATACATATACATATACATATACATATACATATACATATACATATACATATATATATAATCAGTTCCCAAAATGTAAATGCTGCAAGCAGAATCTGAGGTTCAGCATTAGATTTCCTTGATTTTTTTTTTTTCAAAAGCTGCCCAACTTGCTTGGTGCTGTCCTTTACACACAGTTCCCAGTCCCCTTTTTGCATCTGTGTGTGCATGCGGGTGTGTCCACTGTACGTCCACAGAGATACACAAATTTTATCTTCATCCAAACTGCAGAACTGTGTATTTTGTTTTATTTGCACCACAAAGTATGAGTTCCCCTACGAAGTCAGCAAAAGTGGTGCAGAGCCCCGTGCTTGTATCTGGTTTACTCTATTTAGTTATATGTAGATTAGTTTTTGTTTGTTTGTTTCTCTGCTAAGATACACACAGTGCTGCTATTTTTTATGATTAATTTTTCTTAAAGATGTTTAGCCAATATAGCTCTGGCCTGTCCACTCCGTATAGTGAAGGCATAAACTGCCTAAGCCAAACTCTTTTTCTGCTTGCTTCAGTTCAGCCTGTCTGCATAACACACATCTGGTTTTGTTGTTGTTGTTTGTTTGTTTGTTTAAATATATATTTCACTGATGCTCTGCTCAGACAGAGTGGCGAGCTCTGTGCACAAGTATGTCATCAAGGTCCTTTCCAGATCTATTTGCAAATGTGGTTGTCATTCTGCGTCAGCAAATTACCTTGAACCATATGGAACTGACAGAGAGCTTCTCATAATCTCCAAAGATCCTGACATCTTATTGTTTGTTTCTTACCAGGCATAAGATATGGCTCTGGAGCTTAAAAAGGAAAAGCACTAAAATGTAATGAGAATTTCACATGGCAAGTCACTGTATGCCATTTGCATGTCACATTATTTCACAGACCAGAAACTCTGTTTTAAAACTCTCTTCATGGGAGCTACATGCCTACATGTGAAGTGCTTCTTGTGCTCTTCAGTCTGAGCTGCACCTTCTTTGGAAACAACTAAGCACAGTTCCACTAAAATAAATAGGGTTATACTGATTGCTACTAGTTAAACATCTGCTCATTTTTTACATAAATAAATGCAAACAACTGAGTTCCCTGGCCTGGTCTGTCCATTTTGTGACATAAGGTGAAGAGCTTAAGGATGGGTAGAAAGCATGTGGAAGCAGTGGTTGTGAAGGAATTCTTTTTCAGAAGAAAACTGGGAGAAAGCCCACACCTTCTGCAATGTTTAATCAAGGTACTCTCTTGCCACACTAATTTGTACCTGCAATGGGTGTCTCAGGTAAAGGACTTTACCCAATGATAGCAAATTTCCAGTAAGACATGTACACATATAAATGTGAAGAGAGAGAATGAGTGCTTATTCATATGTGTGTTACATGTGTCAGGAAGGTCAGAAGAGATTACAATCATTTGTTATAAACAATAAAGTATAACTACAGCAGGGAAAGAAAACGCTGGCAATGCCTGCTTGATCTGTTCTTTCTTTCTATGAGACCTTAGTGGGTCTTGACTGACTGCTTTGTCCTCACTTATTCTAGTGTAACGCCATCAGCTTCTCTGGTCCTGGACCAATCTACCTGAGCATGCCACTAGCTGAGTATTGGCTCTTATGCTTTATTTTACAGATGTGATGCAGAGCAGAAACAAACTGATCCTGAGGCCAAACATGTGGTATAGATTGTGGATCAGTGATGAGGAGAGCACCTTCCAATTGCTCTGGTGGTTTCTGGTAAATCTTTGTTTTCTCTCTCTCTCCTTTTTTTTTTTTTTTTTTTTTTAGTCATTATGCTAAAAGCAAATACAAAGATTATGAACACATGCACTCCTATTCACATCCTGAGCAGTGAACCAATAGCCTGAGACATTTCTTAACACTGGTGAAAACTGACAGACTATTGATTGCTTTTTTATGACACAAATGTTTTGACTCTAGGCAGACACAGACGTCCTGTGGTGTCCTGTGCTGCACAGCCTGCACTGGTGAGTGTGCCTGCAAATTCATCAAGAGCTGCTGTATTGATGGCAAAGGCAAAGTTTTGATTCATGCATGTGTTTGGGGATTTTTTTCTTCCTCTGACTGTTTTTGAAGCTAACCACAAAGTTTCCTGTACAACTTGAACTTGGTGTTCAAAGCATGCCCCAATGTCATTTTTGTTACCCAGTGTGTCAAAAGCAAGCTTAGTGCGTGCATCCTCGCTTTCCTCTAATGCTTGGCTCACAGTTTCAGCCTCCATCAGTGATGGGGGTCCCTGCTCCTGGTGTTCAAAGCCACATGTGGGTCTCTGCTGGTACACAGCAAGAGGTTGCCACAAGTTCGACAGCCCCAGATGTGGTATTTGGGGCTCTGGAACTCATTGCTTCGCAATGTCGTGGGGATAAAGAATTTAGCAAGGTTCAAATTTGGGCTCAGCACTTCATGAAAACAGGATTCTTCAGAAGTAAATTAATCAAAAAAACATTTGGAGAGGCTGAAAAGTGCCAAGTTTTGAAGATTTAAGCCAGTCTTTATGAATAATCAAGACTTCTCTGAGGGGAACAATTTATCCTGCCAGAAGTTTTTTGCAAACGCTCCTAAACCACCACTGTGAGAAGACAACCAGTGGGGTCAAGCTAAGCTGACCACTGGCCTGATTGATTTTTAGGTATCAAGAAATGAAAAATAAGGTTAAGTCAGAGATTTATCCATTATATATAACTATGAACATAACTAATGTGACAGACATGATGTACAGTTGCAGCAGAGAAAACAAAACTACTGTCATGGAAAATAGGTTGTGCTAACCAAGAAATGACTCAGTCTTTGCAGCATTTCAATAAAAATATCTTTGACACTCTGCATGTACCTATGTACACACACATAGAGTGTGAGTAGCTGAAGGCATATAAACCTGTGTCACAATCTCAGGTCAAAAGGGAAAAAATAGTAACCATGATTTAAGCCCTGTTGAAAGGTGCTGTGCTGACATGCCCTGACAGCAAAGTGCTTTTGTATCTGGAGTACAAGCTCAAAGTGGATGGACAGGCTTGCCTACACTGGTGTGGCAATGTGCCTGACTCTCATCCCAAAAGACTGTCCCACCCGTGGGTGAGAGTTTTTTGGCTGAGGAGAGTGGACAGTGCCCGCTGCAGCCCATCACAGAATTACAGTGGTTGAGGTTGGAAGGGACCTCTGGAGGTCACCTGGCCCAGTCCCCAGGTTCAAGCAGGGCCACCCGGAGCAGAGTGGCCAAGCCCCCCCACACACATACCTTCAACTACTGGGCAACTGTTGGGCATCAGCCCCTCCATCTGGGCTGGACCAGCTTAGGCCTAGTGACCCAGGGATATGCTTGCAACCCATTTCTAATGCCTTGAAAAAAAATCCTCCATGCTCAGTTCCCACGGGAGAACACCAGGTCCCTGCTTGCTGGACAGCACTGTACGCTGCCCTCAGTGCTCCTGGTAAAGGAAAGCAGTAGCCATCACCCATGGACAGCAACACCTGCAGCCCCAACACTCAACAGCAGGTGAAACACCCTAATCTGTCCTTATTGGTAGGGTGGGGCTACATAAATGCCTAAGGACAGAAGCACAGCAACAACTCTGATGGAGAAAATGCATTCTTCTTGTTACAGCTCTCATTAATGTCAGTGAAATTCAGCTCCTTATTGCAACCTTCATCTCAGTTGTCATGCTTGTTCTCATCTGAAAAGGTATTAAACAGATTTTCCACAGTATAACTAACAGGTTTTTCCCTGGAGCTATGATCTCCTGACACAGCTCAAGAAGCTGATCATGATTATTTTGGAGATCTGGGTCTCCCTGCCTCAGCCACGCTGAATGGCATCACCTAGCCCTCTCGTAGTTCAGGAGACCATGCGTGTTGCAAGCCATTTCTTAATGGTGAAAGATCCGCCCTCTTCCAGGTTTAGGGTGGGAGTTTAACAGCCACTTAACCCTGCTTTTGAGGAATCAGAGATCTCTCACTTTGGTGAGAAAAAACTCCACAATTCTTTTCACAATTCCACTGTAATTTACCTACTCACATTCCTTTGGTAATCTAGGCTGTCGTATATAAATGACAGTAAATACTGCTCAATACAATAAGAAAAGAGAGCTAACACAGAAAAGGATTTTTTTTTCTGTCTTACAAGTAGTGATGTCCCTTTCTGCAGTATTCTTGTGACTCTTTTTATTGCCCAGTCTGATTGCCGTCTCAGTAGATAGAATCCAGAAGCCTTCTGAATTAGGTAAGTGTATGGTTATTTTTAACTGAATTGAACGTTACATGTTAGTATGGCATGTTGTGCAACAGATACATGCTGGTGTCATATGATATTCTGTCCAGACACTTGTCCTAAATTTAGCTCTAAATTTAACCTGAGAGAAGTAGGGCAAACAATTAAATGTCAACCCTGCAAAACAAACCTGTTGCATTGTGATTTGAACTTAAAGGAGGCATAAATCTCTGGTCCTTTCTCATGTGTGCTCAGAACAGTCAGTGCAGAATAGCCAAGCTTTCTCAGTGGCAGTATAGAGGGGAGTTAATTTGATCAGAGCTTCAAATATTGTATTTATTACATTTGAATTTGACCACACTGCAAAAACAGCACTGGCTAAATAGAGATGATGGTGCAATGTCCTTTAGCACAGTCTATTTTGGTTCTTTCGCTGCTCTCCTCTGCACAGCAAGCAATGATGTCCCAGGCCTGACCATCTCATTAGGGGGAACAGGCCAGTGCTGCATGGCAGGAGTCAGTAGGGGTGACAGGCTGTTCTCCTGCTTTGAGTTTCCCAGTCTGATGGCAGTGAACCCACTTCCAGCTGGGGTGGCTGGAAGCCACCTTCAGCATTCATCCCAAACCAGGCTGGAGCTCATCTCTGCGGAACCCAAACCACCCACTTCTCCCTGTGGCACTGCACAGCAGGGTCTCACTCCAGTAGCCTTGGTTTAACTCTGGACATATAGAAAGTCATAACTGAACTCCTTGAACTTCATTATGCTGAAAGGTATGTATGTGTTTGCAAGCTGCTCTATTTAGGTGGGGCCATCTTTTGGTTTCCAAGGGCTTTTTATCTGTGGAAATAGTGAAGCAAGGACAGACCTGTACCTAGAAGGCCTGCTGTTCCCAGGTCATTAAGGGAAGGGGGGGAGAGCACTATAGCAGATCTTCCTGCATACAGCGGTTACAACAGTTGGAAATCAATGAGTCTTAAAGGAATTAGAGGGTATCAGCGAAATTCATCCAAAACTGTAAAGTAGCAGAGGGAGACCATTCAGAGAGTAGATTACAGAATAAAATGGAGTAAACTCCCATGACTCCCATGGTATATTTACACAGATTGTACAAAGCTTGTGTATTTACACAGGAAGTGCAAAGCTTGTTGGACTTTTTCACCATTGCTGTTCTGGAGTCACTGTTTCTCTTAGGATCTTCGCTGTTTGCAGCAGCTCAAGTCTCACATTGCCATTCTTGCCCTCCTGCTCCCCTGCAAGAGCTTCAGAGCAAAGGGTTTGCAGCAACATCTCTGAATTCTGTGGATTTTGTGAAGGTCAAGAAAAAAGAAAAGCCTTTCATTAGAACTCTTAATAGCATACATTATAGCATAAAATAAATGATATTTACACAGTGAAGAGTAGCTAAAAGATAATGTTTATGCTTTTCCCCTTCCTCCAAGGAGTATTTTTTATATATATAGTTTTTGGGTTGCATTCACTTTGTATTAGGATTTCATGTTCTCCTCTGACTGATTGCTCTTTCAGTCTGAGTCAGTGGATATGACCTTAGGATGATATTTGCAGAGAGGCAATGACTGCAATAGCTGTGTGTTCTTCCAAAGCTCACTGGTATGGCAGGTCTGGGCTGAGTCACCAGATACCTGAAATAAGGCTTAGGACCCTAATACAGGGTGTTCCCCATTGTGATCATATCATGTTTCCAGAAGAGTGAGGGCTCCATTTTGATTGCTTCTGAAAGGTTGAAGCTTTCTGTGAAGAGCTACTGTGCAAACGTGGAGGTTGCACACTGAGTAAAAGTCCACCCCAACTTAGGGGAGAGGATCAGGAGCCGTTGACATGAGCTAAATCCCTCCTGATTATTATGTTCCCAGTAGAGTGCACTCCAAGTATCTACATCTTTGCAACAATGAAGTACTGAGGCAGCAGACTCAGCAAGGAATACTGTATATTGTATTCCCTATCCCTGGGCATGTGTGACACTGCACCTTTTCCCATGCAAGTGCCTCTGGCTCCTTGCCTCTCTCAGGGTACTGTGGCCAAAGCAATCTTTAGTTCTTGCAAAGGAAATTGAAACTGTCTTCCCCTGTGGGAGTTTCTGTCTCCTTGTTGTTTGAACGTGGGTTGTATAGCGGGAGGTGCAGGAGGATTGTTTTTGGTTCTGGCATTTGCATTTAATCTTTGGGAGTGTCTGATGGAAGTGCAGCATGGCACTAGCGAATGCAAAGCAAAGGTCTGCTTACTGGAATACGATTGCGAAAGGGGCAGAGACATGTGCCCTAGGTCTATACTCGCACTGAGAGATACCACCCAAAATATCTTGCTGTCTTTCTATAGTGAAAAAGTTCAGACAAGACACAAGTGACAAGGGAAGAGTTCAAGGTACCTGGCACACACACAGTCTGTGGCAAAGTATTGCAGGGTTGCTCTGCTTTAAGCATAAGAAATTGTCAGCAGGAAACCTAATCAAACAGGTGCCATGCAACTTCATAATGCAAGAAGTCCCCTTGGCTGGATCTTTTTGCATCTCATATCCGTGTGCATTCAGCAGTTACTACTGTTACATGCTGAAAACTGTACCTATGAACGGCAGACAGAAATGAGGTGGTTAGGTTACC
This sequence comes from Aythya marila, assembly GCF_965140915.1. Classification (NCBI taxonomy): domain Eukaryota; kingdom Metazoa; phylum Chordata; class Aves; order Anseriformes; family Anatidae; genus Aythya; species Aythya marila. The sequence continues at coordinate 15,693,858 of NC_139046.1, forward strand.
TCCTGGAGCCACATTTTCTGTCCAGGAACTGTCACTGTTACAACTAGTCAGTATTTTCTTACCTTCAGAACAGGCACTGCTGAGCCAAGCGTCTGGGTGCAGCAGAGGTGGTCGCTGCTGGGAGTTACAGGCTAAGGATGAGAATACACTCAGTGTTGTGACCGTTCTCACCTGTATTTCGTCGTGTGCTGGCAAATGCGTTGCCAGCTTTGCACACAGAACAAGTCTTTAACTAGGTGAAAGGCCTCCAAGGATGCACAAATGAACTTTATTTTTCCACAAGCCTTAGCCACCTGATTAATTTGCGCTTTAATAGAAAATAGCGCTTAGTGGAACTGAAGGGCTACTCAATTCAAGTAACTGTATTAGCGGCTGCAAACAAATCCAAAAATAAAACATGTTAAATGTGCTTTCCTGACCTGGCTTCTGATGGCTATTTTGAGGAAACATAAAAAATAAAGAGAACCTTGTTGTTCACTTAGCCATTTACTATTTTTATATGGTTGTCCTTTGTCTTCTCTCAGATTCAATTCTTTTTTATTGCTCCCTGTTTGTGAGACCCTAGCTGACTCCCCCATCAGCATGAGTTGGCTATTTCCATCATTTTCTATTTAAAAAGAAAGCAAACAGATCTAATGTGCAGTGTCTGAGTTTGAAGTCTGTCCCAGAAAATGGCATGAATTTATGTATTTATTTTTGCAGGTGACATTTTGTAATCTCTTGGAATTTCTCAGGGTTAAGTTGAAAATGCAAATTCATTACTGGGTGAGTCCCAGGGGAAATATTAACAAATCTGATGCAATGCTAATAAATCATAATGATTGTTATTATTATGCTTTGGATGTGTTGTAATAAAGACACGACATTGTTTTGGGAAAAAAAAAAAAAAAAAAAAAACTCAGCCTCCAAGTGTATGATTTCATGACTGTGTAGTAATATTTCTGTAATTAGTTTTTCAAACTTCTATGAGGTCTTCCTCTGAGGATAAGAAAGTATTTCACAGATACTGATTAAATAAAGTCCTATTTGTCAATCTCTATCCATATAAGTAACCTTGTTGGCTTCCTGACTATGAAGAAATCTGAACTCCTCTCTGAAGTTAATGCATTTGGTTATTCACTGACGCAGATGAGACACAGAGGAGTTAAATGTTTTACTCAAGAGAAAAGTGAGAGTCAGTGGTATGTAAAAATAGATCTTCAGAAGCACTTCTATTAGAAAAGGGTGCAGCAGCCTTCATAGGTGCTCCAAATACATCAAATCCCTGATGTCCACAGTGATGCGTTCCTCCAGAAATGGGCACTTAATGCTGCCTGGTCTGTCCAGAGTCATGCACCAAGGGAGACATTCATGCAAAAAGCTCCTCCATAGTGGAGCTTCTCTCCCACTCTCCAGCTACAGCTGGCAGTCCTGCTCCATGACCTACCAGCCTGTGGCATTTGGTTTGCTGAAATTTGGATTGGGGGAAGAGGCTACAGTGCTGTGCTGAGCTGGGCAGGCACCAGAGGACCCTGCACCAAAAGCAGCCACACAGCCATGGCCCTTGCCACTTCATGCTGTGTGTCTTGCATGTCTCTGTACAGATGCAAACATCTGGTGCAGTGCACAGCTTGAATAGTCTGATCTGTATAATGCTAAAGAAAAGCAAGGCATGGGCCAGGACTTATGGTGACATGTTCCTAATTTCTTGTATGCCCCAGGACTCAGAGTATGCTTCATACAGTTTCTGTGTGGGAAGGATGCACTAGGCATTGCAAAGAAAACCAGGAGTGTGGGAGGGAGGGAAGTGCAGTGTGCTTGGTGTGAATGACATGGGTTACCTCCTGCAATGTTCATAGCTGCTGGGACCTTGAGCTCCAGTGTCTTTTTTTTCTGATTAAATAGCCCTTACTGGAAGACTTACACACCCTTGCCTTTTCCAAGTCTGAATCTGCAATGAAGTATCAGCATTGTTCCTTGAGTTCAGTGGGTCATCATGCAGGCCATAAGAGTGCCAAGGGTGTGGATCTGATGAGAGGCTGCCAAAAAGAAAAGCAGAAGGGTTAGATCTGGGAGATATTCACTCTTGTTTTTAAGGCAAGGCTGATTGCAATCTTAAAGTAATATCAGGAAAAAAAGTGTTGGGTGTTGTTTAAAAGTTACAGAGGGTTGGCTGACATGCTGTCAGGGGTGTAGGAGTTTCACACCCACTCAATGACAACATCCATGGCTCCTTTGTCTGCCTCAGTAATTGCTGAATGTCCTTAACTTTGGACAAAGCAATTGCCCTAGAACTGGCGATGAGGGGTAGATCATTTTTCGGGCAGCAGAGAAGAGGGATGTGTCATGGAATGGCTATCTTCTTGTGCTGGAGCACGTCGGATTGAAGAACAGACATGGAGAAGGAATGATGCTGGTCCTGAAAGACCCTAAATGCAAAGCAGGTAAGTTGGAAGGGATCATGTAGGAGTGGATGATGCTAAATTGGTTCTCTTCCAGATTGCTCTTGACAAGCCTTGGATGGGGTTGTTTATGCAGTGACAGGGTGAGTACAACTAGCCTGAGGCTCAACAAGGTGTTCTGAAAGGAAACGAGACCTGTTGCAATCCAGGCTTTATTCTTTTAAAATGCAATGTTTTGTCACAGGAATTAATGAAATAGGAGCTGAAGGAAAAAGCATAGGCATCATTTTGATTCTGTATTATGCTGTATTATACTTCATTCATCATATTAGCTAGACAAATACACAGTAACCATCCCAAACGGAGGATTATGCCCATGTTCCAGTTAATCCAGCCGTGTCAGCTCTCCTGTATGTGCCTGACTATTTCTTATGATCAGAGCTCTCTCTTCCTTTGCCAGTTTGCCCTATAACACATGTGGGGACAATGGCTGCCATTTCACTATTATGGCCGAAGGCAGTGTTGTCTTTGAGGGTCTTGTCTTCTACATTTAACTGCTTTGAGAGCTGTTCTTCTCCAGTAGTAAGCTCTTATAAATATTACTTGGAACAGGTTCACAGCTGCTTTTGTCATCTTTGGAATTCTGAAGTTTCAAACCTTGTAGCCTTAAAAATGCACAAACCACTCTAAAACATTACAAAATACCCACAGTAATGTTTTCCTGTTTCATTTAATGTGCAGCAGCTAAAGGAAAAGTAAATTGAGCTCCCTTCACCCAAGTAAATAAAACTCTCCAGGACAACATATTTTACTTCAGAATTATATGGTAATTTCTTTTCTTTTTTTTTCTTTAGGTTCCAGAAACATGTCCATATATGGTCTACTTGTCAGGGACAATAAATAATGATGTAATAGAAAGGTCAACTTTGTGTCATTTAGTTACAGGATGCTTGATGAAGTGAAGTTCCTCAGATTAATGCAACAAAGAAGAACTTTAGAATGGGAAAAAGTTTCAGCAGTACATCTTCAAGCAGGAAATCTGAGATTCAGAACAACTTATATTTTGGCTTGTATTCGCTGATCATGGGGTGATCCAGAAATAAACTCCAGGCTTCAAAGCGAGAGTGTTTCAAAGCTGTCCTGCAGTTGATCGAAACATCCAGGCAAAGCAGGGAGATGAATACCAACAAGGATTTTCTGAACTAAGACTTAATCAAGGAGATAACTAATTTCAACAATATTATTACCCTTTTATTTCAGAACAAAAAGGTAATGCGAATATGCATGTTTTGAACTTATTTAGCATTTTCAATCTGTCTTTTCTATTTGCTATATCTGTGTAAATGCTTATTCCTACAGCAGTTTGTAACCTAACACCCTAACACAGTTTTGGGAGGTTTTGTGGTTTCCTTTTGTGTTTTTATTTATTTATTTATTTGTTTGTTTATTTATTTATTTTTACAAATAAGCCATACAACACTCACTAGTGTTAAGCAGAGCTGTAGTTCTGTCATTTCCTTATTTTTCTTTTACTTGCAGGTGATGCTTTTATCTTTATCCCTTAGAATAGCTTGCTCAGAAATAATTGTTGTTATTATGACATGAAAAGGTAAAACATAGTGTGCAAGGCACAGTGCAGAAAAAAGATGTCATCAGCAAATAATTTCTTTCATTTTTAAATTTCCAGTTGGTATGACACAAAGCTAATATTGCACTTATTGCTGTGTGAATTAATGCTTTCTGAGAAGAAATAAAAGCATGCAGGTGTATGTATTTCCAGTAAAGATTTTGCACAGAATCACAACTTGATGGCATCATAACCCAAGCCAGACTGATAGGTGACCTGTTTTGACAGCTGGGGCTGGACAAGTAGATTTGTTTGTTTGGAGGATTCCTTTGGGAAGCCTGGCTTTGATCCTCCAGCACTGTGCTATAACTTGACCAGTCTGCATAAGCTGTCATTACAAAATGTGTTTGCCTCTCACTGCAGCTGGACTGCATGATGTGTTGTGCTTCTCATGCCCCAGCTCTGACAGGTCTGATAGGCACTGGAAATCTTTCTCTTTTTAAAATATCATTTGCCTCCCAGCAGTAGTTAACAATATATTTCAAAAGCTGCAGAGATGTCTGGAAACTGACCTAAAATATAGGAAAAAAAAATATATGACCGCTCTAAGTGCTGTAAATTGGTCTAGTTTCCATTGCCAGCAGAAGATCTGGCCTGAAAGGTGCGGCAGAAAGAGCTGAAGTGGAGGCTTGGATTTCTGGGAAGACTTCCAGCCGTGTTTACCTTCCCCCTGTGTGCTCATGCTGCTTTCAGAAGTAAAGGCAAACACACAGAGTGGTATCTGCAGAACCTGGGGCTCACTCACGCCTTGTGAAAAGCAAAAGGAGCAAACCACTCCTCTTCTCTCCCATTTGCAGCCTTTCAAAGACTTGTTTTTGTTTTTTAGATATGTGGTTTATCTCACCCTGTGCCATAAATACTGAGGTCCTGTATTGAGTTACAAGCTGACCGGGTAAACGAAGTGCAAAGGCAGGCAAAGTCCCTGGCTGTGCTCCCTTAATGACCTTGTCACTCACCTGCCACCCTCCTCTGACAGCAAGAAGTAATTCTGCTAATTCTGCTGCCTGGGGTGCATTGAAGGACAGGCAGCCTTGCTAAGCTTTTCTTGAAGGGAGTGCTATCAATGGGGACCAGTTGTTTCAGATGCTAATGGTGTCGAACAGTGCGCTCCTGCATGTTGAGAGCCAGCTGTAATCCTCGTTGTTTATTTATGCTGCACCAGGAATCGGAGGCCCATTCTGCCAAACACTGGATGTTGACAGAGCCCGCAGTCCAAATATAATAGCATCCTAATTGTGTTTGTCTGTGGCTTTTACCACAATGTGAGTGGTTGCCAGTAGTCAGCTGGGAGCAGTACCTCTGCTTTCAGAGCCAGGTACAGCTGCTCGTCGCATGGTGCGGGCAGCACCTGGGCCTGCCGCCACCATGTCCCTGCTGGCCCTACCTGCTGGGCCCCACATGCAGCTGCAGTACCTCTGTGTGGCACAGACCTGATTGCTACATCAAATAAGCTCACTGAAACCAGGGGAGCAAAATTACAAATCAGGTGGAGATGTTGTTTATGTCAGGAGAGCAGGATCAGGCCCGAGGTGGAAATAATGAGGAATTTAGATCCAGAAGATCTTGTCAGACTGAGGTATTAAGTGGTAGCAGAGGCAGCAATATCCTAAGATGTGTCTTTAACAGGAGAGTTCACTAATGAGGCAATTCAGACCTGAAGGCAGAGTGTTCTTCTGTGACTAATACAGGCACTATAACCACAGCTTTAAAAATCAGGTTCTGTTGTTTTAAAGTACAAGCAATGTGTTGTGCTACCTGTCTGTGAGGATGGGCTCTCGGGCTGCCAGAGGAGTACAGGCCAACGTGCAAACCTCCCACAAAAAAATGGAGATAAAGTGGACAATTAAGCGAGCATTTAATTTCTAGATCTGATTCTAATATTTTAGAAAAGCAGTATTGAGGCAAGTAAATAGATTCATGCTGACTGTAGAAAGATCACTTTGGCTAAACCTTACTTAATCAAATTGGTTCAACCATTCCACCCAAGAAAAAAAATATTTATTTTTTATTTTTCTATTTATTTATTTTTTTTACATCTTTGTTACTGCAGGTGGAAAATAGGTAGCTTATAGCACATTAGCCTAGTGGGCATTTATAAGGTCGTGGTTGGAGGTTCACTGCTGTCCAGCCAAACAGGGCAGCAGCAGGTGAGTGACTGAGCCCAGCCCAGGGGGAAAGGAGGTTAATCTCCATCCTGCTGCTGTGCACCAGCCTCCAGCGGAGGGCATGCACTTGGGCAGCTACCACAGCTTGCATGGTTTACAGCAGCCCCCTACAAACTAAATCTAGATCACTGTGACTCCACAGCTGCCCACTAAAGCATCTCACCAGAGAATGGCTTCAAACCCAACTTGAATAATCTCTGGGAGGGTTCAGGGCAGCCAAGGATGTCTTTGGCTGTCCGCGTGGGCCTGAAAGCTCCTGCAGCCCCTAGATGTGACCCTCACAGCCACACTGCGGTTGTGCCAGTCAGATGAGCAGCACTTAAAGATTTCTCTATTTCAGGCCCCACAACATTTCTGCCTGCAGGATGAGTCAGTGGTGGGAGCTGCTGCCAGCACTGTTGTTTCTGCACTCCATGGGTCTCCTGTCAAAATATTTAGATTAGTGAGGATCACCAACACGTGGGGGAGGTTCTCCCTTTCCTCTCAAGTGGGTGGGACCCATTTAACCCATACAAGAGTAAGAGGATCAAACAGGAACAATCCCCAAGTTAAGAAATGTTCCTTTTCCCTCACTGTGCCTCAACAAGGAAGGAAACAAAAGGAGGGAGAGGAAGATGTCCGGAAATGGCCTTTGTATCTAGATCTGATAGGGGTTTAAAGGGGCACCTAAATCCGGCCAAGTGTGCTGGAGCATGGAGTTGCGTTGTTGCTGCTCTGCCCCTGTGCAATCAGGATGTAGGTGGTGGTGCTGGAGAGGACACATAAGAGGCATCTGTGCCCCATGCTTCACCAGTGCAGGTTCTTCTCAAAGAACACTTCAGATCTATTCTTGCCTCCTCCAAAGAGTCACTGTGCATCACCTTCATTAGGAGCTTAGGATAAGATCCTGCCCTCTCCACTAACAACTGAGTTTAAGTCTCTGAGTCACCACCTGGGCCAGGCCCCTACATCTGGGCACAAAAGTGCTGGATGTTGCAGACAGGCTCTCTGATTCCAACCCGTGGGTTTCACACAGCCACAGCACTCCACTCACTACGTAAGTACTTAGGCTGTGGGACTGTAAGTGTGCTGCCCAGCATGCCAGCAATTGAGCAAGCCAAACAGCAGCAGAATTTGCAAGGAAAACAAGGCTGTGTCATGGGTTTGGGCTAGCCGTGGGCTGGAGTGCAGCCAGAGACAGGTACTGGAGCAGCTGGGGTATGAGGCGACAGCAGCTCTTGTACAGGAACTGTCAGTAGTTTGATGCCTGGTTTCAGTTCCTTGGGACTGCAAGGGGTCAGAACAGAGCTGAAGTGCACCAGCTCACACTAGAGCAGCCTTCAGAAATCTGGGGAGGGGGAGGGGGAAATAAAAAAAATAAAAATGGTTTGCATTATATACAGGAACAAAAGGTTTTATTTTGACAGTTTTCATGACTGCAAAACACATCCTTCATCATTAAGAGTCATAATGTTGATCTGAAATCTGCTGGGCTTCCCTTTCCCACTTCCTCTGGGGCATGCTTGGAGCTTGAGGGGCCGTGGATGTAGCAAACATGACTGTTTCTGAAGTGAAATGCTTAAATCCAAGGTTTTAAGTTTCTTGTGGCTTGATTCAGGCTCTTGCATTTCTTTAAACACTGTGTGTATACATATATACATATATATACATATATATTATGGTTAAAGAAATGACCGTGAGTGTCTTGATGCACGTAGCTATGTCCATTCCCATGTGGGGAGTTATTGTTTCCCCCAGGTCAGGACTGTCTCTCAGCTGTGCACACAGCAGCAAGGGCTGTGGGAGCAGAGCAACCCCCTGGCATAAGCCCCAGGAAGCCAGTCTGCCCTGGGTGACTAAGTGGGAAAGAAAGGTGGAAGCATCACTCCATCAGTGGGGCTCTGGCATGGCAGGGGCGGGGATCCCCATGCTCTGGTATGGTTGCTGGGCCAGGGACTGACACCCCTAGGGGATGAAAGGGGTCCTGACCCCTGGTGGGGGGAGAGGCAGCTTTGTTGAAACCCCACAGATGCACTTAGCCAACCCCTTGCCTATGTGCACCTGTGGGATGCTTCTCCACCATTATATTCTGCTGTGTCCCTGTCCTCCTCTTAAAAGAGCCAAGCTTTCCACCTTATCCCTTGATTTTGGGACTTTGATGGCCAGAATCCTCTCTGGCATCTGGAGTAGATCCTGCTAGAGTATTGTACTGTTCATGGCATTAATTCATCCCTATTACTATTGGAAACACAGCAGTATTTTTGATTGTCTTTGCCTTTTTTGAGTCCATATTATGATGAGGGTTTGCAGTCATTCTGTGATTTCTGAGTGTGCCCTTGTGTTTCCCCCACCTCTCCTTTCCAGATCTCAACCACCAATTTTTAGAAGTGAGTCTTACCATAAGTCTTGAAACTGATGACCTTGAACTTTGTTCTGTGGGCAGCAAAAAATCAGAAGTGAAACTGAGCAGTGTCGTGTCAGAAACTGAACGAGACAAAGAAAGTCACTTCAAAGAATATCTTTGCATGTTGCTCAAGAGATCCCCAGATAGGGTGGAAGAAATTACTCCACAAATTTGCTTTACCCTGGCAGAGAACCTGTGCTTGCAGAAAACAAGCAGAAAGACAAACCTTGTCCCTAAATTTTCTGCAATTAGAATGAGAAATAACATAAAACAAAACAAACAACAGCAAAACACACACAGAATGATGCCCACTGGTGTTGACCTAAATAAACTCACTTCCAGGCTGTATCTCTTTAATCTGACAAGGATTTCCTTTACTGATTCTTCTCTTGAACTGTGGCAACCAGAAAGAGTAGATAAGAACCTGCCTTCCTTGCAGCAGTTCCCTTCCCTGTTTAATCAACAGATAAATCAGCTACTTTATGTGATAGAAAGGAGTTCATTCAGTAAGTTCATGTGCAGATTTTGGATGATGATATTCTCTCCCTGGTGAAGGATTTCTGAAGTGTTTGCCAGTCAGTCCAGTTGAGGGGCAGAGCTGAACAAAAGCACAAGATGGTTGAATTTCTTTGCTAATTCCAGATTTTGATTACTGTAATCCCCCTTTACAGGAAAGCAAAACAAACATAAAGGAATAAAAATGGCTACAACGGCAGCAAATACCCAAAGACAAACAATAGGCTGTGAGGAATACAGCCTGTACGGTAGCTTGAGCGAAGACGAGCTTATAAAAATGGCCATCCAGCAGAGCTTGGAAGAGGACCCGGTGGGCCAGGCAGCTGCCCAGAGCCACCAGAAGTCAGTGGTGGGGGGCCCTGGCGAGGCGGCCACCCCCAGCCGTGGCAGCAGCCACAACCCTCCCTACCAGCTCTACCCTTGGCAAAGGTGAGTGAGCGCCTGCCCAGGCTGGGCCATCTTGCACTGCCCGCCAGCAGGAAAACAGCTTCCCCCGTCAAAACACGTGCTTTCTAATTAATGCTGCTGAGCAGCTTCACGCGCTTGGTCTGCAAGCCTGTCATTAGTTTGAAAGCCAGAGCCTGCTATAAATCCAGTGAGGTCAACAATTTACATCCTCACGGTAAAACGAGAATCTGCCCGGAGCTGTCTGGTTTAAGTAATAAATAAAATGAGAAAGGGGCACTGCTGTGTGCTTTCCTGAAGGAAAGAAGCCCTGCTGAAGCCAGCAGTCCCCCTATCCTACAGGGGCACACGTTGCACCAGGCTTCAGCTTCACCAGAGGGAGCACAACATTTGTTATGGGAAAACATAGGAGAGAGGCCAAAACCAGACATATAAAACAGTGTGAGCTGGATACCTTTTAGATACTGTAGAGGATGAATTTCTTTCTGGTCCCAGGCATGCAGCCTTGGAGGCATCCCCTGCTCTGCCACGCTGGGCTCAGGCAGTGACAGTGGGGACCTGCTGGCAGGGGAAAACCAGACTTTGTTCTTCTTTCAGTCTTTATAAGGCAGATTTCTCGAGGGTAAGGGGATAAAAATGTTAGATAGTCACCCCAAGATCAAGGCAGATACAAAAATAGCCTTTCAAACCTTTTTTTTTTTTTCTTTTTTTTTCTTTTTTTTCAGGGAGGGAGGGGGGGGGGAAGGGAAGGGGAGTGCAGTAACTGAAGTTTCTGTTCCTTCTGCCTTCTCATACCTCTACTGTCCTTGCTTGGTTTCCAAGGCTGGGAGGCTTGGGACAATCTGAGGAGCCGTAAGCATGCCTAACAGCTGCAGAACAAGGATGCTTTACAGAGTGCACTCCTGCTCCGGCTGAAGTTTGTGGCTTCTTGGTGTCATTACAGTGCACTTGCACTGTCAGCTCTGCCGTGGGGACCCAATGCTGGGCGGAACAAGGGCTTCTCTGGCCATTTGGTTCTGTCCTCCTTGGGGGTCCTTGCTATTTTACTGAAAGACTGCATCCACTGCTCTGTGCATTAACTTGTCCTGCCTTTGCTGCAGGCCAGCAGCATTTGACCTTTCAGCACAGCAAAAGCCTTTGCAGCTTTGTAACTCCAGGCTTGGAGAACTGCTGAGCTCTTCCACCACCCCAAGGAGTCAGGTGTCTTCCACCCCCTGCTCAGACCTGCCTGTGTGACACTTGGGGAGGTGACAAATGTCACCTCGCCTCGTGCCTGCTTCCTGTGTGGTGGCGGCAGGGTTAAACTCACTCTTGTCTTATATGGTCATTTGAATCCCCTGACGCTTCCTCAGAGGGCCAAAAATAATCTCGAGCTGAGAGAGCAGCTGAATCCAGCGTAGAACAAGCTGTGGCCATCTGCTTTTATTCAAAGCCCTGACCGGCAGGCTTTCTTGCTCCGTCTCTGCGGATGTGTGTCTCTGTTTCTGCCTCAACATGACCTGTTTCTCCTATTCGGAGTATTTCTCTTTATTTCATTCATGTCATCGCCACTCCAGATTGGCAGCCCAGCCAAGAGGCCGTGCTCAGCCTCCCAGCACAGGAGCAGCCTGGGGGGTCAGGCGAAGGTACGACGGCAGCCTGTGCAGCACAGCCCAGCCCGTGTAAGTGCCTCACCTCCTGCTCCCGCTCCAGACCCCCCTTGCTCTCTTCTCTCCCTTCATCCCTCTCCATCCCTCCAATGCACACTTCCTGGGGACTTTGGGTCACTGGGTAACTCTGGGAAAAAGCAGGGAAAAGAAATATTCTATCACGTTATATAAACAGGGCAGGAAAGTCCTTCAAAGGGATGTTGTATTAATGCTGCATCTTACCTGCCCAAGGGGCAAGGCAGCACATCTGACTTTTGACCGTCCTGGCCACATTTTACTGTTGGCAGAGACCATAAATAAGCTCAGATGACCACAGTCATGGTTGAGGAAAGCAGATAGGCAAGGGGGTAGCCCTGTTCCGTGCCTGGGTGTTGTGGAAGTGTCTGGTCAAAATGGATTTATTACAGCTCTCTGCAGGCAAAGTAAATGAAGGCACCTGCCTTTAGTGGCTAGAGAAATTATTGCAGCAGCATTTCTCTTTGTCCTGCAGAAAACTCCTCCCTGCCTTTTTTATCCCAGTTTGAAACCACTTTCTTCTACCCATCTTTCAAGTCCCTCGCTGGTTGCACGCTTGCAGTGACTACCTTTCCACCACTCTACTTCCTTTCCTTTATCACCCATCTCTGTATTCTCCCCCATACCACCTATCACCCATTCTCCCCCATCTCACCCTGCACCCGGGCTGATCCAGGCTCTGTCCCTTGCTCTCCGCTGACATTGCCCTCCCTGACACGTGAAAATCCCTTTCTGCTAGAACATGGAGCCTCCCTTATCCCCATAACCCGACACCTCCTCTTGGTCCCACTGAAATCACACCCTCATGTTAAGTGTTCTGCACTCCTTGCACACCTCTCTCCTTCTCTGTGTGCAATAACTGGAGGGACAGCTTCTTCTGCATCATCACATAACTCAGTAGGGTTCAGTCCACAGTGTGGGCTGGGATAACACTGATAAACTGCCCGTCCTCTGCTTCCAGGTGAAAGCAGAAGTGTGGCAGGGTAGCTACAGGGGAGCATGCTGTCATGGCTATTTTAGGGCCCTGGTCTCGGAGCCAGGCAGGGCAGATTGTCGGCTTCACCTGGAGAGATGTTGCTCCTTCCTGCTTTCTGCATCTCACCAGGCTGCCAGGAAACTGAGGAGCTTCCTGAACCCTCCTGTACTCCTCTGAACCTCTTCTGCAGTACTCAGAATTGACCCCCCTGTATATCTCTTCTGCAATGTGTATTTATGAGCATGGCTACTGGCATTTGAAATGCAGTAATTCTTTTGATTAGTCTATAAGGTTAAGATTTCATCAGAGATTTGGGCTTCCTCCATAGTCCTAATACACATTTTGTATATTTCTGATGAAATCCAAGCAGCAGAATGGTGACTTTTTTTTTTTTTTTTTTTTTTTTTAGATAGTTTGGTTTGGTTTGTGTTTTGTTTTGTTTTGTATTTTATAACGGCCAACTATGAGCCAAGCAGAAAACAAGGATTTCACATGGAGATTCATTAAACTTTTTGTACTGATCTGGAATTTGCTTGGCTAAAGCATCCACAACCTGATCCAGCAAACCCCTCTTCTTACTCAGGAATCATTTAAGGTCAAGGATCCCAACAGTAGCTTGCTTCATTCAGCATCTAAGGGCTCAAACTGAACAGTAACCGATTCTTCACACATTTTTAACCCTATCACTGATACGAGGTAGGCTGCTTTCACTGAGGTCCCAGCTAATGTGGTGCACCTTGCATTTTCTGCCTGCAAGCACCATGCACGGACTACTGCCATGGCCCACCTGGCATGCTGTAACTCATTAAGCGCCAGTAACTATCGTGTGCTGAATCCTGAGGTCATGGTGAGCAGCCCAGCGTATGTAACGTGAACCTTAGCACAGAACAACAGATGGCTTCAGCAGCCTTGTGCCAGAGGCTGTTACAGACAAAGATCCCCCACCTCCTCCTCCTGTCCCAGCCAAACGCACTGATTGCTGCTGGCTGACTTCAACAAAATGCTGGATTTCCAGCATTTATATAAAAGTCTCTTATCTATAATTTAGCTGTAGTCCTCAGGGTACCCTGAGAATATGAAGATGCAACAGAAGATGGGACCTCAGCCCTGCAGCAGATCAGGTGATTCCTCCTGGCCAGCAGTGGCCAGGACAGCAGCTGCCTGCTCTGGCTGTTATCTCCTCATGCAAAATGCCTGGCTTTGTCCCCTATCTCCCTTCATTCCACTGCTGCTATTTTTGTGACTCTGCTGTCCTGAGACTGCTGCTCCCAGCTCTAGAGATACAAGTGGCACGAAGGACATTTTCATCTGGGGAATGGTGTCTTTCCCCATTCCTTGGCACACTGCTCCTGCAAGCTGCACTAAATGCAGAGGTTGTACCAATGATGTGGGTTATGAGGACTCCCATGCTGAGCTGCTTATTTTTTCCTGTCTTTAGTCTCACTCCAATATGGTATTTTAGACCTCCTGTCATAATTAGTTTCTGTCTGTTCCCAGTATCACTGCCCTCATCTCATACTGGGTTCCTACCTTGGTGATGCTAACACTCTCCCCGAGACACTCACCTCCCTCCCCAGTCTCTGCCTACAAAGCTGCAATATTTTCTCTACAGAGTTAGTGTGAGCTGCAGGCTCCCCTAGGTTTTCAACATCCTCATGTTCTCTGTCTCTGAAAATACAACCCTTGTTCATTTTTTTTGCAAGCCCCCATCAGAACTGGAAGGATGCTTGGGGTGTTTGCTGCCCTGGAGCTTGACAATTTGCTGCCTCAGAATAAGGAAGCAGTGGCTGCCTTCTGCCAGCACAGCCAGGCAGAGAAGGACCAGGCACTGGTGCTGGAAGGAGTAGATTGCCTGCTGGATCTATGCACAATTCAGGCTTGGCAAAGGAAAGGCTTGTCAGAGAGAAGCTCACCTGCAGGCTGCTCCTCATGTGTCACTTCTCAGAGCCATGGAGAACACTCCATGATTTTTCTAGGTTTTCACAGTGACTTTCTTCTTCTACACCCCATGGAAAGAGATCAGCACCTCCAGACTGTTTCTTCTGATCTGTTGTGAATGGCTAAATTAGAGCAAATACATTTCACCTTTAGAGGCCCCGTAGCTAGAAACAAGTAATCTTAGCATATCAGCTGTAGGGGTTCACTGTTTTTGCCAAATGATACAATGATGTGGCTGTCAAAAGCTTATTGGGAATGAAGGAAATGGTAATCAGGTTTTAATCTTGTTTTAAAGAGAACTTGACCCTGTGGTGGCAGCAATCAAGGATGGAGATGAAAAAGCAGTGTGCAACATGATGAAATCAGGAAAAAACCTTTCTGAACCTAATAAGGATGGCTGGATACCCCTACATGAAGCTGCATACTATGGCCAAGTGGGTTGCCTGAGTCTGTTGCAAAAAGGTCAGTGAAATTAAAACTAACTAATTACAAAAGGAGGAAGAAGAATATGAGTATACTAAAAAGCAGAATTAGCACCATCCCTATCCTTTTCTTGGACTGTGTGTGAAGCTTTTCTTCAACCTCTATGAGTGCATATTAAATTTAACATTGTCTTTGAGGATAGTTTAACAGACTTATGCCCATAAGAGCTAGGATCTTCAGGAAAAAGTGATTCCTGGATAGATCTTGCCAAGCCTGAGACTTCTCACAGCAGTCTTGTAGCTGGGACCTTGGCTGTTGCAAACTGCTCAGCCACCACAGCAGACATCAGTGTCGCTTGTTAGCACCAGCTTCAGAGCCAGCCCAGCACCTCTTTCCACCTCTCTGAAAGTGGTTAACTACTGTAATTTGTTTTCAAACTGCTGCTGAAGTGCAGTTACTCAACAGGATTCTGCATCATCAGTGGCCTAAACATTGTAATCTAAGCTAGTGACTGATCAGATTCATAGTAACTTTAGAGTATATTCTTAACTTTGTTTGCTGAAAACAAAAAGAGGAATAAACAAAGGAAACTCACCTAAAACTGTAAGGATGGAAGGGTGATGGTGCTGCAGATACTTGTGCACTACCTGCCATGGTGACTTTGGTCTCTTGGTTTCTTCACAGCGTACCCTGGCACCATTGACCAGCGCACCCTCAATGAGGAGACAGCTCTCTACCTGGCTACCAGCCGGGGCAACCTGGACTGTCTGCTCACCCTGCTGCAGGCTGGGGCCGAGCCCGACATCTCCAACAAGGCCAGAGAAACTCCACTCTACAAAGGTAAGGGTGGTGCTTCCAGGGATGATGAGCTCTTCTGACACCACCAGGGGAGAGCTGTAGGTGCTCGAAGGATCAGACACACCTTGCTCACCTCAGACATCTTGGCTGTCATGCCCTGAGGCTGAAACTCACCAATTAACTCATTTTGCACCCCCTGTCCAACAGTCCTCTATCTCCTATGTCTGACCTGCCATGTCATGGCCTCTCTTTTCATTCACACCAGAGACATTTTAGATGCTGCCCTGGGGGCATAGGCTGTAACGTGGTGCTGAGGGTGGAGTGCATGGTGCTCAGTGGGCTTCTCAGCACAAGGAGTCCATGCAATGTCCCAAACTTCGGGAAAGCAGAAAGCTGGATAGTACTGGAATATGTATGCCTTTCCAAGCAGTTGGTCCTAAGTAGCTGTTCGGTGTGGGAGTGTATCAGCTGTAGACATGCCAGTGATTCATAGACTGGGCCAGGCCAGGCTGTGTGCTACAGGAGATGTATAAAGTTGTAAACAATTCAGTGAAGCAGATGAAGTGTTTAACATGGACATACTACATTGCTGCTGGTCAGAGAGAATGCTTTCTTCAGCAGAACAACATCTGATTTATGATATCACAAGGATTCAGAGGACATGAACTCTCACACCTTTGTGTCCATCCCCTTTGACTGACTGTTTCTGCCATAACTATTTTTAGTGCTCTAAGACATTAAATAGCAGATATTACTGCTTTCAACAGCAACCTTGCCTCCAGCTTTGGATGTCTGGCACTAGACCTGTTTAGTTAAAAATGCCTTAGTTGTAAAATTCTGGCTTACAGTCTGTCAAAGGAAAGTTCTTCTACTCTGGCTGTTCTACTGTGTGTTAAACACACAGCAACAGTGGTAGTAGCAGGTAGCAGTGTTAGCAGTAATAGTAGCAATAATAATAATGTGAACGCACCCTTTAACCAGAGAAAAACTATTCTTCAGAATATACAAGTCTTTATGCAAAACCTTCTGGCCCATCCTCTAATAGAAAGAGTGACAAATTTGAAAGGCAAATTAACCATCCCTTGTGTGTTAACAAATTTAGTTCTGCAGAGCTACCATGCATAGGTGATTATAATAATGTCTATTCAGATCGTTGCTTTCAGTACATGTGAGCGACACCTGTGTATGGAAGAGAAATCCATGTCCATGTCCCAAGGGAAGAATCAAAACCAAAAAAGGACCACTGTGAGAAAAAGGAACTATTATATAAAACAAAACAAAAACAAAAACGCAATTATTATAGAATGTGCTGGCCTACCTCTCTGCACATTGTAGAACAAATGCTACAGGGGGGTTGTAAAAGTTTTTGATTATTCTAGGTGCCTTTAGTTTAGGGTGCCACAGTCGAAGTGTATAATAAGGATCAGAAGCCTCATGATTTGGAATTCAAGAAACAACGTGACAAACTGATGGAATAAAAATCAGTAAAATACTATTAATTACCAAGAAAACACCATTAGCTTGGGATGGTCCTGAGTTGTGAATTGTTGCAGGCTGAGAGAGTGCTACTGACTCACTCTGTTATTATTTTCTAAGGATCTTTTTCTGGCCACTCTTGTGTTTTTGTTTGTTTGTTTGTTTGTTTTTGTTTGTTTTTTGTTTTTTTTTTTTTTTTTGTTGTTGTTTTTTTGTTTTGTTTTGTTTTTGTTTTGTTTTGTTTTCATTTTTTTGTCTATATAGAACTCTATTTGTAGTTCAGAACAATAAGATCTAGAGGCACTTTGCTCAGAATTTGCAAATACAGCATTCAGGTCATGTGATTTCTATGATTTGTTCATTCTTCATAAATTATCTCTCGTCCCTTGTCCCCTCCCTGTGTCACTGTGATGTCCAGCTGGTACAGATGTGCTGGGCCAGACCCTCCTTAGAACTAGGCTTGGCACAAGTTCTGCACATAGCACAGCCTCCCCCAGCTCTGACTGAAGATTGGCTTCACTGCCACATCCCTTCCAAGCCCCAGACAGTGTCATCTGGCAGCAGCCTTAGCCATCATATTGAATGAGATGGTCTTATTCAATATGGCCAAGTTGTGTTATATTGCCTTGTGCTACATGAGGTGGATACCCACAACACCTAATATCTTTTCAAAAGCTTGTACTGATCACTTCTCTTTTCTTCAAAACAGCCTGTGAGCGCAAGAATGCAGAGGCCGCCAGACTTCTGGTACAGTACAATGCCGATACCAATCACCGTTGCAATCGAGGATGGACTGCTCTCCATGAGGCTGTCTCCCGAAACGACCTGGAGATTATTGATATCCTGGTGAAAGGTGGTGCCAAGATTGAGTCTGCAAACTCCTATGGAATCACTTCTTTATTTGTGGCAGCTGAGAGTGGGCAGTTGGAAGCTCTGAGATACCTAGCAAAGTGTGGTGAGTAGAGTTGTGCCCTTGACACACCATTACTCATTTCATCCTTGATACTTCAAAGTTCCCATTACTTTTCCCTGGCTCAGCTTTTCTATCTCCAGACAAAGACTAGCCTGTAGAGCTGCTGAACCCCTGTTGCTCCAGATGGCTGGATTTTGTAGGGTCTTTCAGAGAGCACGATCTAAACAAATGCACTTTAGCATGCATTCAAGGTCACCTACTTCAGGAATTAATATGATGCTCTCTAATTGCTTGACAGCTTTCAAAACCTGTATTGCTGTGCATATATAGCTTAAATCCAATTCATCATAGAAGAAAACTGTAGGTGGTAAGAGATGGCAGAAGTTGAATATTAGCCAGCCCCATCTGCTCATGAACATGTACACTGATGGGCATGGTTATCTCTCCTCCACTAATGAATCCTGCTGGAAATAGATAGAGCACTATTGTATAGTTAATGGATTTACACCTAGGAGAAGCAGACAGTCTCCCTGATGTTTATGAGTTTAAACATATAAGCAGCATGAATTTTTTTCTAGCTTACACAAAATCTAACTTCTACTGCTCCAGACATGTAAAACAGCTTTACAATAAGCACAGACTTTTTTACTACCGTTCTGAAGAATATTTTATTATTGCTGTGGACTACTACCTTCGATGTAGGTAAGAATTAAGTCCTGCACTTGTGAAATGAGAGTTAAACAGCAATGAAGATAAGAAAAACTTCTAAATCAGAACCGCTAAGAAATATATGAGAGTCAGGGAGAAAAAAAAAAAAAAAAAAGAAAAAAAAAAGTGTTCTGTTGTCCAGCTAACATTGTCAAGTCAGTTTTATATGACCATTTAGTCCATCAGACTGCCTACAATTTTAGAAACTAAGATGGAATGTGATTTATGTTTCAACTTTGATAGATATTATGAGTTTCTTAAAGTTCAATTTTGAGAAAAATACACAAGAGAAAATCCAATAAAACTGTCCAGTTTTTTCAAGCCCTCAAAAGCTCCTCTGAGAATCCCAGAAATGATATCACTGCATTGTTTACAATGAGCAATGTTCATCATAAAAAAGGTATCTTTTTCATTTCTTTTTCATTAAGAACTTAGTCCTGTGTTATGTTTTGTCACTGCAATTCTCCTGATGTTTCCAGCTACAACATCTTCAAAGGGCCAAACACAACACAGATGTTTCATTTTGGGGTGAGAGCATAGGGAAATGTTCTCTTTGGCAGGGATTTTTCATGATCAAACGGGAGACTGATTGACTCCTTTATTGGCGTTTAGAAGCAAAACTCCAGTGAACTGTCACTCCCATTTAGGATGCACATAGAGCAGCCTTTCCCAGGACAGCATGGTAGAGTATATTGCAGTCAAAACTCAGTCTGCCAGGCCTTAAATATCTAGCACAGAAAAAAAAAAAGCAAGATTCCAAACTATTTGTGGCCAAATAGTACCAGGGATTGGTTTATTCTTGCTTGTTGTTTATTAAGACAAGCACCCACTAGAGTACATGAAAAAGTGCCCCAAATACTCTAGTAGCTCATCAATAATACTTATCTTTTCTTAGGTAAAATTCACCATTTGGGGCCTAAGTTGAAGCCTCATAAAATGGAAAGATAAAGCTTTAGGTGCTAAGTTTTTAAATGAAATATTCATTAACTAAGACTTGCCCAAATGAAAGCTGATTAGAATTCTTGTTCATAACTATGCAGATGTCTTTATAAAATCCTATTTTAAACTGTATATATACAAAAATTGAAATATATTATAAATAGTATAAATGTACATACGTATGTAACTACATAAATATATAGATTATAAGCAATTTCAAAATGAAATAAATATATAAATCATAAATACATAATCATAGAATAATTTACTTTGGAGAGCTACTATTGAGGTAATTTAGTCCACACTTCTGCTCAGGAATATTATATATACATAGTGTAAATATCTAAGTACTAATGGAATCATTGTGTCCAAAGACAAGGCCATGTTAAATAAAGAACAAGCATATTTTAAAGCATTGTCTTTGAGATACAGCTGAATGGAGCCTCCATTCATAACTGGGATCTCATGTTTGACACCCACTGTGTGTTTTATCCTGAGAATATCTCTGCTTTCCTAGAGTGCATTGTCACTTTATCACTTTACTTTTCCCAGCAGTCTCTGAGTAAGAGTATGATTCCCTGTTTAAACTCTCCCTCATAAAATTCACATCATAGTAAAATCCAGTGGAGATCTATAACTGTATCACATTGTCATTTTGCTGTGATAAGACTTCATTCACATCCTCCTTCTGCACATGGTGTAGCTCCAGTGTCATGGAGATTTGTGTGTTCATTCAAAGTATGTTGCTCCCCATCTTATTTTAACCTTCTGGTGCTACAAAGATGTTCTTCCTTCCTAGGTGCTGATATAAACACTCAAGCCAGTGATAATGCCTCTGCTCTTTATGAAGCTTGTAAAAATGGACATGTACCTATTGTGGAGTTTCTTTTGTCCCAAGGAGCTGATGCTAACAGAGCCAATAAGGATGGCCTGTTACCTCTTCACATAGCAGCCAAAAAAGGGATTTGCGAGTAAGTTTTAGTTAATTTCATAATTTCATCTTTTAGATAAAAATACGAAGTCCTTATGAAAAGGAGAACATAATGTTCCAGATCCAATTCTGAGCACTGCAAGCAAGGGAGCTGCCGCTTTCAGAGCTTAGGCTGGAAATCATAAACTGAACAGAGTGTGTTTTCCGGATGGGGTGGTGTGAGCAAGGATGTGAGGTGAAAGGTCCCTTTAGCTTTGACAAGACGTCACCTATTACAGCTAAATAACCTCATGTATCTTGAGAGTGGATTAAACTGAGCCTCACAAAATATGCTTGAGAAAGAATAAAAAAGCATCTGTATAGCAGGTTAGTACTCAATAGCTATGACAACATAGCCTAGTCTGCAATCATTTTCCTACATAAATAAGCCCGTAGTAATTTTTCTCCACAAGCATAACATGCTGCATTCATCTCTGGTGTGTTCAGGTTTTATTAGCCATAATTCAGCTGCTGACAGCAGGAAGTGGTTAAATGAATCTTTAGGGCATTAGTGAGATTGTTGCTAGACTATGGTGTCCAGTTCTGGTATCCTGCCTTTTAGAAGGCTTTCAGGAAATTGGAAAAGCTTCAGAAAAGAAGTACAAGGATCACCCAAGGTCTGGAAAACATGCTTGTTAGTGAGTGATTAAACACTCTTTCATGGAACAGACAAATTCATAAAAAGATACTTTTTTCTTTTTTTAAATTAAATGTCTTTGGGATAGAACTGATTATATTCTGTAAACACTGAGAAAAGTACCTAATGGAAAAAATGATCTGGAATTGAGCAGATTTACCAGTCCTCTGAAGTATTTTTTTCTAATGGGAGAACACGGTCCTGCCTGAAATAAATGACAGCAGTTTAGGAGATGTTGTCTAGGGGTGGGATTGTTGTGCTGTCATGTAAGTAGTGCTTCCCTGTCTCTTTCAAGACCCAATAGGAACTGACATTGCAACCTGCTTATGAGTCTGAATTCCTGAGCATTTCTTTCTGATCCCAGGGTGAGCTCTAGCTAACACCCCTGGTTGCAGTGACAGACCCCTTTGGTGACTTGAGTGGACTCTTCTGACTATAGCAATTTCCGTCAAAATCCTTTAAGCAGTGATGAAAAGAGGGAGTACGTCCAGCTACAGAGGCTGTTTCTAGATAGTAAAGCTATCTTTGCAGACTGCTATAGCAGATTCTTATGTATTTCACAATGTCTTTTTACTTCACAATGAAAACTTTTGACAGCACTACACCTCCCCACAGTATCTTTTCTCTTACCATTTTGGCCCATTTGGGAATCCCAATTACACTTCTCAAATCACTTTCGTAGACCTGAGGATATTTATTTTGTGCAATTGCAGTAGGCCTGCTTCTTTGTGGAAGCTGTATTCAGAGGGCAGCCCAGTGTGAATTTACGTAATTGGTTTATATGCTTCTAGCATGTACATAAATATCTTGCATAGACTAATACAGGCACAATTCAACATTTTCTCCGGGGTTTGACTTACAAAGACAGTTTCTTGAAAACAAATGCATTTTAGATGAGAAATGTGCCAGAGACAAAAACCAGCTCCAGTCGCTCACTTTCAAAAAAGTTAATCCAACAGTACAGTAAATTGATCCGAATCCAATCTGTATAGAGAGTCCAGACCAGCTCTCTTAATCTATTCTTCCCCTCAGTAGATCCACACCACAATCTGAAAACAAATTTACATGGAAAGTCAGCAACCTGAGTCCATCCATATATTATGAAATAAAGGGCCTAATTCAGAGGTCATGTCTATCCTTGCTAACACTGAGCAGCATAAATGAGACCAGAATTCAGCTCAAACTCTGTGTTTGTTCACTTGCAAAAGTCTGAGCAAAAATTTTTGTGCACAACTGCCCAACTGCTGCAAACAGAACTGCAAGAGGATGAAAAAAATAAAAAGATCTCTTATAAATATTTATCTAAATGACAAAGCTTTAGCCCAATTGGCTGATTGTTCTTAATTCCTTTGGTATTCGGTAAAATAACACCCTTCATGGTGACCTCTCTTTGTTGTATTCCTGCAGATTTAATACGTAATTCTGCAGGAATTCCACGCTTCAACTTTTTGCCAGAGCATGAAGGCTCCCTACCATCAAAAAGCAAAGAATGTAGTCTCAGGGCTCAACTGTCAACTCTTGTAGCTTGGTGTTTGTTTATTTTAAATGACACCTTGTCAATACTGACATGAAATTCATAAGGGTCATCTCATCAGCTGTAGGACTGAAGGCTCAGTCTTTCACAGGATCATTCAATGCATCACAAGCAAAGTTTTTTCCTGAGACTAGGGCTTATATTTTACTTAGTTCGATATGTAAATATACGTTTGAGGGCCTAGTGCTGGAACCGGCCGTTGAAGCCCAGCTGAAGATGTGCCATATTTTAAAGGAGAGAGGCACTACTCATCAGGAAACTGAGCTCTGCATGTTTGTTAGAAGAGCTGTTGAATGCCAGGTAGAGTCATCTGCATGAGAGGAAGAGGAGGAGGTGCTTAACTTTCTGTCTGCCACAAGTCCCTTTTTTAGATGTCCCTGTCTCTGCCGGCATCCCATAGGGAGCATGGGCATCTCCTGGCATAGCAGGCAGGCTCAGGTTGGATGGTCCATACTCTCTTCCTAGATCTATCTTAGGGTGACTGTCTGTATTTACAGAATCAGGATAGCACCTTAGCTAAAACACACAACTTTATGAGCAGGAAACCAGGGTTTAACCCATGGGTCTGGTTATGTAGCTCCAGTGACACTTGTGGTGACATAAAATGCTCATGGGTTTGCAATGGCAGGGGCCTTGTACATCATATATTTGAAAATCTGATTACGTAATGAGAGCAGCATGATTTATGTTGCAGTGCTAAAGGCTGCATCACACTTTCCAATAGCAATCCCTGGTTACTGGGGTTTAGGACTTGGCTGTACATTTTTTCTCCCTGGGCTAAAAGCATGGCAACCAGCCTAGAAAATATTTGTGTTTCTTTTTCTCCCCTTTCCTAATTATCTTTTTGGCTCCCCATGATCTGGGATGGATGTTGATAGCCCCATGGATTTGCCACAGCCAAAAGCTGCACAGTGAGGTCCTCCAGGACGGGGCTCAATCAAGGGTAATAACTGAACTGTAAAATCTGTCATGGAGGTCTGGAAACCAAATATATAGTTTATCCCAGCTCTGTCCCACAGAGAAAGGTTTGATTTCATCCTTTTTCTGGTCTCAAGCCTCTTGCTGCAGCTGTGACCCATGAGGCCTTCCAATGTCTTGTGTGGGTGAGCACTCAGCAGCAGAGCAATCATGATGAAGGTGGGGACATACAACCCCTCTTTCAACAAGTCCGGCCTACTTCCTCAGGCAGTTCTTCTGGCTCCTACCCACAGTTAAGTGGTAGAGGTGCAGAACATATGTGAAAGCCCATCTGGGTGTCTGCCTTTTGGGTTGTGGCACAGGAGTGAGTTACAGCGGGATAGGTGAGGAGGCAGCACATTGTCTCTTCTGTTGTAACTGCCCCTGTGGCTGTCAATACTTCACAGAAATTGGGTGATAATTTCGAAAAGTTTGCTCCTCTCTGAAAGAGGAGTCACCTAACTCACATTTTCATAAAGGTAAGAACATAGGGAGATGAAGACAGGTTTCAAGTTCACACTCCGGTTTTGCTCTGAGTGAGTTGTTCCTGTGCCAGTTAGTAGGCTCTTAAGGTTACAACCACAAAGCGAGGATTTGCAGTAGATCCACTAGAGCTCACCACTGCTCACTGGCTCTCCATCCATCAGGATTGTCTCCATGCTGATCCCCGTGACCAGCCGCACCCGTGTCAAGCGTAGCGGCATTAGCCCCCTTCATTTAGCAGCTGAGCGCAACAACGATGACATCTTGGAAGAGCTGATTGATGCCGGCTATGAGGTGAACACCAGCCTCTCCACTGAACGCTCCTGCCTTTATGAGGACAGACGCACCACCCCCCTCTATTTTGCTGTTTTTAACAACAATATCTATGCCACAGAGCTCCTGCTGCAGGCTGGAGCCAACCCCAATGTTGACCTCATCAACCCCTTGCTCATCTCCATCCGCCACGGTTGCCTGAAGACCATGAAACTGCTTCTTGACCACGGAGCAAACATCAATGCCTATATTTCGAGCCATCCCACCACATTTCCAGCAACCATCATGTTTTCAATGAAGTACCTTTCTGTGTTGAAGTATCTCCTGGATCTGGGCTGTGATGCAGTTTCCTGTTTTCAGTGTCAGTATGGAAATTGCCCACACCCTGCATTAAATTACAGACGGGACAGACTTAATGATCCTCAGCTGTCCACAGAACCAACTGTAATACAGGTAAGCACAGCTTAACCTACCTTTAACACTTCTGAGGACCTCTCTCACCTATACATCTTTATAACTCCATGTATTTCTTTTCCCACGTTTCCTGTGAGAGAAGTTGCCTTTAGTCCTACTTTACTTACGTAAAAATAAGGCTTAATAAGAGTATGTGAGAGCTCCAAGTCCATGTTCAATGAAGTGGGGAGAGCGGGGAGAAGGAGAGGGGAGATAGGCAAAATCTGCTGTTGCCCTAGCCTAAATTTCAGGTGAATTATAGGCATCTTGACAGCTTTTGCTGTCAGATCCACAATACTCTTTTCCTCTGGACCTGAGGTGCCAGGAGTGAAGCATGTTTTCTTGACAGGCAGTGTCAAATGGGCAATGGAGACATGCCTGTATTTCTCACCCTGTAACACCTGTTTTATCTAATAGATAATTTAAACTCATGGTTAAATTAAAAATGTATAGTCCTTCACTTTATGAGGGTAAACTAGTGAATGTAAACTGGAAAAGCAGCCAGGAAGAGGGTGTATAAATCACTACATTAGCTACATGATTGCACATTATATTCAGTTTTCAAACAAGATTAGGAGATTTAGATCCATGACTCCATATCTTCAAAGCCACCTACAGGTTTTAGATGACCATGTCTTACATGTGTATCTCTGCAGTCCTTTCCAAATATCAGCCACCATTTGCATTGAGCTGGAATTGGATTTTCAGTCCCCATAATCTCAGATTTCACTTTTTTTTTGGTGTGTTATCTTTTCCTGTTGATTCCTTCCAAAATATCTCAAGGAAAATCTGACACTCCAGTCCAAATTTACTATCCTTCAACATAAGACACTACAAAAACTATCAGCACGGCAGTTCTCTTTCTCTTTTGCAAAGCATTAGGGAAGCAATAAGTCAACTCCTGTATAGATTAAGTATACTTTTGTGTGATTTAGAAGATAGTGTCACTTAGGCCAAAGAAATGATCACCAATAAACCGAATCATCTCTGAGTCTTGAACCATGATAAGGTAGGACTAGAGTGAAAGAAGGCTGGAGCTCCAAGGCGAAGAGAGCGGATTTGTCTGTACCCCCTGTGATATCCTGTCCACACAAAAATTGGTCTGTTTTTACTTAATTGAATGTGGTATTGCCTTCTGGATGTCACCTAACACAGGTTAAAAATAACCTGTAATGAAATATTGTGTCACACACAAACAGAGCCGTCACCTCAAAAGTCAGACCACATGAGGCAGAAGAAGCAAAAGCTGTGTAAAATTGTATCTGTGCCTAGAGAGAGATTGTTGAGGGACAAATGCACATGGAGCAGAAAAAAAGTGATGCCTTCCCTCCAGTATTAATTTAAAATTGCTTCTTAGTGCTAGGTTTCTGGCTAATAAAAGTAAGGCTTGTCTGGTCTAGCTTTGTGACGTGGCTCTGATATGGTTTGTATTCTAAAATACAGAACGTCACATGAAACTGTAGCTTTTCTACACAAAAGATGTGCATTTCTTATTTTCCTGTGTGGAATTACATAAGGAAAATAAATCTGAATTAGTCTTTACACAGTAAAGACTATGAGCTATTGGAGGTGGATTTGAAAAATACTTAGCTATAAATCATTATTGCTTCTACTGAATTAGTGTTTCCTGGAGAAAGCGAGTGCAGAAAAATGCATGCTGTCTCAGTCCCCATTTCCCGAATTGCAGTGTCAAAACCATGGACGTGGGGAGTGAAGCAACCTACTGCCGCGAGAGGGCATTCGGGGGCCTGCCAAGACTTCAGGCAAAGTATGTTCCGAGTCCAGAGTCACTCTGTCCCCGAGACAATTCCTCTGCCTGTAGTTGCAGTTTTGCATTATTTTGCTTCAGTTTGCTCTGCTTGCTTTCTTGTAACATGTTTTGAAACCTTTTTAATCTGGAAAACATTTTCGTAGGATGAGCTCGTGAATAGGGAAGAGAGAAAAAGACAGGCAAAGTCTCTGGCAGAGACAAGAGGAGAGCAGTAAGATCTGGAGTTTTATTACTCTGAAATTGTATCCTCATTTAAATTCTGTCAAAGTGGAGTTACTGCTTGGAGGTGTAGTGCAGAGCCCCAGTTTGCACGCTGTATGTGTAACTGCATGGTAAGGGCATACACTGGAGAATGTCAGATATGCCAAACTGAATTTCCTATAAACAATTTGGTAGAAAACTCTGTGTTGCCCACTGGGAGCCTCCCAACATTACTATATTTAATTTTTCTGACAAACATTACATGGGGATGCTCGGAGAAACAAAGCCAGAAGAACAGTAAACACCTCTGAGGATGCTCTCACCTGGAATTAAATGACCTTATAATTCTCTACAGCTTTATTCTTCCTAGGTGTGCTAATATTTTATTTCTGAATAAGAATATCCACAGAAAATCTTAATGCATTCTGAGTTAGTGCCCATACATGCACAGTCAAAGGAGATCTAGTTACAGGAGCTTAAACTGAAAGAGGTTTAGTCTGGTGCATTTTCTTTCTCATCTGGGGTGGGCTTGGAAGGTGCAGACAATTTCAGTGACTAAGAAGATGGATGGTGCTTAAGTCACCATTATTCAATAGTGTCCAGCTATGTGTCTGAGTTCTCATCCACACAGCATGATTTAGTTCATCTTAACTTATCTGACTGCTCATATGCAGATAAATCCACAGATATCTTCATCATATGCAGCACCCTAACAGAGATAGATGGAGCTGTCTGGTATAACACATGCATTTAAATCAAAGTGGGAAGGCAAATAACTATTTTTTTGAAATGACACTGCTTAAAGTCAGCTCTGTGCTTCAGTATTTCCATAAGCAGCCCTCCATGCTAAAGCTCTGAGTACTCTGCAGCTTGCCCTGTGGGCAACAGATGCCAAGAAGAGAAAGGGACCCAACATGCTGGGTCACAGTGCCCTGAGCTGCATGCACCTTGCAGCAGCTCCCTCATCTGCTAAGGGCAAACCTCTGAGGGCTCTTCTTCCTACACATTCCCCTGGTAGTAGAACTGTCAGACCCTGTAAACAATTCAGCATCCTTTCTGTGCTCCAGAGATAGGACTCCAGCAGGGTTTTATGTCCTCCTGTAGCTGCAAAGAGAGGATTCTGTCCTCAGTTGGGAAAAAAAAAGGGGGGGAAAAAAAAAAAAAAAAAAGCATTAGTAGAAGTTTTCCCATGGTAAACTGGAAATAGCCTTCACAGCTGGTAGAAATTTGGGACCAAACAAGTAGCTGGGATTGTTGCTGTTGTCATAGCTTCTGAGGGTGTATTCATCTCTCACTGACTGTAGTGAATCTCTTTTTTCTTGAAGTTTTGTGACATGGTGTCTACTCCAGAGATGAGTCGCTGGGCTGGGCCAATTATTGATGTTCTCCTGGATTATGTGGGTAACGTGCAGCTCTGTTCCCGTCTCAAGGAGCATATAGACAGCTACGAGGACTGGGCTGTCATTAAAGAAAAAGCAGGTATGGTCACTCAGAAGAGAATCCACCATTGGATTCAAAATGTCAGTCACCATCTCCTCTTAGAGTTTTCATTCTTCCTGTTGAAAAGTCCTGTAGGTTTTTAACCTGATCTCTGCAGGACCAGACAGTCAGTATCCATCCCTTAAACTCAGAAGAATTTCCCTACTGAGACTGATTTACATTTTGGACCAGTTATGAAGCACTAGAAATTGCTGGGTTGCAATTCACTCTGATGTTCAATCCATCAGCTGTGGATCTGTCCCACTGGAAAAAAGCCTTTGCAGTGCAGGAAGGCTTATTTAGCTTCACCTGGGATGCAGGCAGATCAGCGTAAGCGGCCAGCATGACCATCTCCAGAGCAGGCCAGCAAGCACCAGTGGCTCTCCTCAAATAGTCTTTCTCACAGGATCCAAAGTCTTTCCTAGTCATTATCAGAATTAGTTGTCCATCACCAAGCTAAACTGGGAAGGTTTTGCATTTATTTTCAGTGGGGAGGAGGAGTACTGTGAAGCAGCTTGCTTAAGTCCTCCCAGAAAGCCCACTGCTAGGCTGAGATGGGATACAGCACCCATCCTCCAGCCCTGCTTCCTTTCCTACGCCATGAATGAGCAGCCACTGATGCCAGACACATTATCTCTCCATTACATAAGTCCCATTTTTCCTCCTCCCATTCTCCTCTTGCCACTGTCCCAGCTGTCCCTCTCAAGTTCAAACCTGCTCTGCTCATGTTTCTGACCTGCTTCTCTTTCAGAGCCCCCACGACCCCTTGCCCATCTTTGCCGTGTCAAGGTACGAAGCCTGATCGGAAGAAACCGCATTAAACTTATTGACACCTTGCCTCTCCCGCACAGACTGATTCGATACCTACAGCACGACTACACGCAGTGACCTCAGGCATAGCAGACATGCAGCGGCTTCCCGGCACGGCACCTGACACCATCAGCATGGTAAGGGTGCACGCCACGCGCAGTGGAGAGGAATTGCTGCTGGCTTGGTCAAGTGCACTCCAATGATTAATCTAAAATCTAAAAGAAATATGCTTCTGGAGCACAAGTAAGAAGAAAATGGAGGAGGCAGATAAACATTAGGTTTTGCGGGAGAAAACACATGTGATTCACCTCAGAGCTTGGTCTGCAAAGAAAAAGAAATGAAAGGCAACTCTGAAAAATGAATAGTGCTGAAGCAAGTACCAGTGGGAGACTGAAAGGTATCCTGGGGTCTAGTGGAGCTTAGCATCCTTGCTGTGATCACAATTCAGAAGTTGTCAAGAGTCAACGTATTTGGGAAAACAATCACATTTCATTCACTGACTGAGATTTTTATTTTAGTTTCTACTCTATGTTTTGGATTTCTGCTCAGTGTGCTGATTGCTGATTCTCTGATAGTTTGACACCAGCTTGTTAACACTTATACTTTTATTTTTTTGGACCTTTCTTATTGAGTAGAGTACTTGATTTCTGAACATTCAAAGCTCAGAACTTTATGCTGATGCTGAGTCCTTTAACACTCAAGGGAAGGTTTATTTAAGAAGGGTGTAAGAATTGCATTTACACACAGCAAATACAGTTCATGTTGTATTACATTTACAATAAGAAGAAGATGAAATTCTGCTTGAGAGAATTTTCTAGACTGGGGGACTTGAAAGAAACTCTGAGCTCTTTTTTATTTTTTATTTTTCATTTCTGTAAATTAGAAGTAGCTGCACTGTAAACAGTAGCTTAAGTCTGTCATGAAGCTGATGTCAGAACAGAACAAAGGCCTAGAGGAGCATCAACAGTGACAGAGAGAAAAGAGGCAAGGTGTATAGGGAAAGACAACACTGCAAAGCCAACTTTATCTGTTGTTCCACTGGAAGATCTCATACCTATGAAATCCAACCTCTCTTACCTCCTTGGACCTCTCTGGCTATAACAGTACCATCACTGGAAGAAAAGAGGGAGTATCTCGAAATGAGGAAATGCAGACTTTGAGATTTAAAAAAAACAAATGCACAAAATTAGGCATCTAAAACTTTATTCAGATTCTTAAACAATGCCAAGTTGCTTGTGCTAGGTGTAGTTCCACTGAAGCCAATGGGATGACATTTGGTGTCAGATATTACTGAGGCAGAATAAAAGTCCAATGATTTAGCCCTGAATTTCCTGACTTTGGAAGTCTGAAGTATCTATTAGCTCCCTTTGACACTGATGAAAGTTATTATCTCAGCTTCTTTGAAAATTAGGTCACCTATTTACAGCTCAGATGCACAACTGATTTATGGCAGCTTAACAAGTTGCCATCTATCAGCTGAACCACCATAATTGTCCGTGAAATTCTTTTATTGAAGTTTTTAACAAGTCACAATCCCGCACAGCTGGGGAGGCTGAGGAGCCCACGAAGGGTTATTGGCAGTGTCTGCAGCTCAGTTGACAGGTGTGCCTTGCTGAACCACTGCAATTTGATGCATGCCTCGGTCCCACCCAGGCACCTAAGTAGAGATGAAAGAGCCTAAATTTGTAACCATGTCTTGGTGGATCTTATGTTAGAAGAATGCCCTTTATTACCTTAGGTAACAAAGGAGCTGTGCAGTAGGGTTTGTTTTGATTCCCCACCAGAAACCTGACAGATCTGTTCTTTGTTTGTTGGCCTGCGTGCCATGGAACCAGGTACAAATACAAGTAGGGAAAATGCATTGCACCAACTTTTCTTTGTGTGGAGTTTTACACTTTAACACAGGAGTAAAAGTGTGTTGCACACATACAAGTCTGTCTGGGCACAGAAATCCAGATTCTGTGATGATTTTGATTGAAATGCGTTCAGCGCTCTTGGGATAGGATGTGAGTGAAAGCAGAAATGGTTACAGCTAAGGGCACTCTGTCCATAGCTGTCCCCTTTCCAAATGCAAAAGCAGTTGAAAAAACAGTTTCAATTCACACTGAACTGTCACCTTCTTGAAAAGCTTTGGAAAGCCAGGTGAGATTCCTCCACTGCTGAAACTTCATTCAGTACCTTCCATTACCGCCAGGACCTGAGCCCTTGTCCTGCAGCATGAGCCCACCCCTCCTATAGGAAGGAGTGAGGTCCCTGGAGGCACCATGCCATCTGCCCGGTACAGCCATCAAGAAGATGGAGACTCCCAGTGACACCAGATAGGAGCTGGCCACCACTGCTGGCTGTACAGAGGACAGCTGGCTGAGCAGGCCGCTGAAACCTCCCCCAGCCTTTGTGAGTCTATCATCTTTAGAGCAGTATTGCCAGTGGAGGCCCTGTAATTGTAAGCAATAGTTTGAAAAATGGAAAGCCACCTGTGGAGGTCTTGCATCCCTCACCTTACAGGGCTGAGCAGTGAAGGTCTGGGTCTTACTCATATTGTTGTAAATCAGAAGAGAAATCCTTGAAATTAAATGAGTGTAACAGAGCAGAATTGTAGGGGGTGAGAGACACACAACATGGCCTGGTGGAGACCATTTACTTAAGCATTTTTTTTGGTGTGCAGTGATAACCCTGGAGATTTCTGGCTGGTAGAAGGGTTCAAAATGACCACCTGCATGCATAACTGCAGGAGTGTGTTAGCCATCCCAAACTGGGAATTTCCCCTGAACCAGCACTGTTATGTGTACAAAAATCTCACAAGCTGCAATTTCTTTTTATGTCCTTGGACAAGCCCATACTGGGTTTGGGCAGAGCAAATACAGAAAGTCCATTTCTTTTTTTCAGTCAAAAGACCTTCACCTCTTTTGGGAGACACGTCCTGGTTGCTCACATCTGTCTGTCTTGAGCCACAGAGCCAGTGGCCTGATGTGAACATACCAGAGCTGCAGGAAGGGCAAGGGCCCACACAGAAGCAGGAGAGACAGGGATGTTAGAGGGGGAATCTAGGAATTATGTTATTGCGTTGTTTCTGCTTGATCTTTACTGCGACCCTTCATACAGTCAGTTTACATTTATTTGCACTGAAATGGAGCCAACTACCTCTCCTACACTCCGGTCACTGACACAATGTTTTATGTGTGATACTGAATCTGCACAAAAATGACTATCATTTACTGCATCTGTCCAGAAGTTGCTGTGAAAAGACAGATACCCAACATCACAAGCAACCCAAGCTTTGTAAGCAGATCAGTTGTCCCAGTACAGGGGGAAGTGGCTTGTTTATATGGAGCATGTTAGAATCCTTCAGAGATGATGACTTTTTGTGAAACGTTGTAGGAGTATTTCATGACCAGGTTACTGTACTTTTTCTTACTGCAACATGTGCAATTCACTTTATGTTCTTGTGCACTTTTTTGATTTTTTATTTTGTATCAATGCTTTTTCATTTACCTCTCCCTTCCCATTATTTATGAAAGCTATTGTAGTTTCAACAGTTTAAATTTGCACTGCTGTAGTAAATAGCAGCTCTCAGTTGTTATGTTTCCATCTTTCAAACAAAGTACAAATTAAACAATCAGACTCTGAAGGGTTATCATCTGTTCTGAACAATAGTATTGAACAACCAAACACTATAACAGCCAGGAAAAGTCTGAATCAATCCAAGCTTGAACAATTAATAATTTTGATGGTAATCTCAGGGGTGAGAGAACAAAGTATTGCAAGAGAAGAGAGAGAGTTGTTATTCTTTGCAAACCTTTTGGAAAGTCTCATGCATCTCCATTCAGTGATTCTGAATATACTTAACAATTCTCTTCTGTTCATTTGTGTTTTACTTCACTGCTGCTCCAGTTCAGAGCTCCAGCAAGGGCCAGTTCCTGCTCTGGGCTGGGGAGGGAAGTTCCATGTCACGAAGGAATTTAAGGCTTTTAAAACATAACATCAGCCTGAATCTGAGGGTAAGTGTGTAAATTTAAGTGCATTGGCACTATAGAACCAGAATGGTCTGGTTCTATACTTTGACTTAAAATATGCTATACAGCTATATAAAAAATGTACAGCAACACACATTCAAATAAAAAGTTAAAAATAAAAATAATAATAATTAAAAAGGTATCTAAAAGGTAGGAACTTGTTTTTAACTCCTTTCATTTTCTGGATGTCTTCAGAAATGAAATTTCTGCAGAAGCTATCCACTTTGCCAAGTATTTCAATGTTGATAGAAATCCATATTCTTGTGCAACATGCAACACTTTCAAATTTCTCCCCTGAAATCAAGCAGGAGCAGTTGCCCACAGCAATTTTTGCAATACCCGCTGCTCATTCCATGAGCTGCTCTGGTCACCCAGAGGGAAATCAAGAGTGATGCCAAGGAGGCTGCTCTGCATTGGCAACACTGAGAGAGAGCAGTTCAGCAGCAGGCTTCATCTGGATTACAACAGTGACACAGAGCTGTTTATGTGAGAAAGTGCTCCTATTTCCTTGTAAAAAATACCTTGCCTATGGCTCCGCGATTTTAGAGCCATAATTCTCCTCCCACTAAAGTAAATAGGGCTACTGTTTCTGATTTTTGTTGGAGTCTCCTTATATAGAGGGACAGTCTCCTCGTGGATTTTTTTCCCCAAAAGAGAAAACATAAAGACATAAGTATATTCATATCTTCACTTCTGGATCAAGAGCTAACCTGATGCCTTTATATCTTAGACCATCTCTTTACCACCTTGCACCTTGCATGTAGTTGCATGTATGCACTACCAAAGCCATCTTTTTCTCTGTGTCCTATAGGTGAGGCTTGATACATATGTGAAGTACTGGTAGCAGTGAGAAAGCAATGAAAACCATCTCTGCTTCTACTTTGGATCTGCTAGACCAGTACACTACAGCCATTGTTTCCATAAAAGTAAACATCACTGGGATAAACTGAGAGGTTTGGGAAAAGAACAAGCTACATTTGGCCTGAAAGTAGTTTATGTCCTAACTACAGTAGCAGCCTGGTTACATAACACCAAGCCCCATCACAAGATCCAAAATTAGACTCCATGGTGGCTTAAGATGATAATTATTTCATGACCAAAATTGGAAATCGCAACGAATGAATGAAATTTTCATGACTGCACTTGAAAGAAGCATAGCCTGTTTTTCTCTTCACGGAGATACCAAGAGTGATAGAGCGCTACAGTAGCCAGAGGCCAATGATATTGAGGCTACTTTTTGTTGAATCCTGGGAGAAGATCCCATTCACTCCATCGAGAGCAGGTTCAGGTCTGGGGAGGTCACAGACATCCATTCTCTGTTCTTTCTTCCCCCATAACGCACATCTCATATCCTCAGTGATTTATTCCAGTGTAACTGAATAGCTATACATCTGCAGTATTAAAACTTTCAGATCTCATGTTCTGTGCCTTAGCAAAGGGCACAGAAAGGTTTAAGAAAAACTTAACTTAAAAAAAATCACCTATTAGCTTTTACAATGCCACTTCACTAAAATAATTAAGAAAACATTTGGCAAATCATTTGTAGCCAGTGATTACATCTTAAAATCAGGCAAAATAAAAGATCTCTGCTAGATAGAAATGAAGGCAGGCTATTCTATGCTCTTTTCTATCATATTTTATGTTTTTATATTCAACTAGTTAGATAATTTATCATTTTTTTGGTTGGTGCAGAACAATTTCTGAGGCAGAAATTCATTCAGCTTTCATTTACACTGGTTTAACACCAGCTAATTTCCCAGCCTCAGAAGAATTACATTTGATTTACATCACTCTGAATGGGCAGAGATTTCAGCCCTCGTGTCTAACCACCAGTTGCAAATTAAACCTGAGTCTACCCAGTGGGGCAAAAGTAAACACTACATTTGCAGAATCACTAGAATAAAATTACCTCCTTTCTTCCTTTATTTTTTTTTTAATTCTCTCAGTATTTACACACAAGAAGAGATTAAATCAATTCACAAACATGGTTTCTACATTAAATACTGTCCTTCTAGTCTCTTGCACGCAAAAGGAAGTGACCTGAATATCTTGACTTCTCCAGAATTACTTAAAAGTACAAAAACTGTTTCAAGCAGTTTAATTCATTTCATTTCGCTGCTGTGGCCACAGGGCAACCCCCGGAAGATGTTCCCATATGGAGGAGGTCTCCGAGGTGTTACAAGTGCAGGCTGTGAATGGCCCGGAGTCCCACTTGCCATGGCTCGAACAATGTGCTTCCACAAAAGAGGCCTGGTTAGCCCCACACGCCATGCCACTGGCTTCATAAGGCTTATTCCTGACTTGCACCCATGTGGTGAGAGGAGAATGGAGGCCAAACTGTTCCTGATTCACTGCAGCCTGTGCAGGAGGACGACTGTGTGTTCGCCACCATCTCTGGATGCAAACTCCTTTCCCACACTGCCAGCAGCTCGTGCCCACTGCCTAACCTGACACTTCAGCTCTCTCTGAAGGGCTGTCGTGTCCAGCGTGACACCCAACAGCCTTTTTCCCTAGCTAAAGATACCCAAAAACATTGAAAATCGGTGGGGGGACAGCAGGCTTGGTGGGGATGGGTTTCAAAACCACGGGCCTGTAGAGTTTCTGCCCCGCGCCCTCCGCCTCCTTGCAGAAGGGCTGTGCCTCGGCCGGCAGTGTGGCCGCACTCTTCCTCCACAGCCCCAACCCCGGGAAGGGCGATGGGGGCAGCGTCCCCGGGGGCTGGTACACAGCTGGCCCAGGGCACGGGAAGGGGCAGCAGGTCCAGGCGCCCACCCGGCCTGAGAGGACTCCAGCAGGGTCTTTCTCCCCTGCGTGCAGGGCAGGCTCAGGGGGGCTCTCAGGACCAGCAGTGTCCAGGCTCCTTTTGCTTTTCTTCCCCTCAAAGGGAGGAGTGTCTCTGGGGGCTGACAGCCCCTCAGGGCCCGGGGGGAAGCCCCTGGATGGCAGGCTCTGAGCCGGCCGTGGCTCTTCCCAGAAGGAGGCAGGGAGCTGTCGTTTCCTCATGGGCACCTGGTCGGGCCTGCCAGCCTCAGGGTTTTGCTCTGGCAAAGCCCTCTCCCCAGCCAGGCTCTCCTCCGCTTCAGCTGCCTGCAACACCTTCTCAGCGGCAGCCCCACTGTGGGGACCGGGGTCAGGCACCTCAGGCTGGCAGCCACGGGCCCTGTCCTCTGCTCCCCGTCGTGGGCCGCACTCTGTCGGCTTGCCAGGGTGGCACCGTGGGACCCGCGAGTACTTCTGAGAAAACCTCTTGAGCTGCTTCTGCAAGTATTTTCTGTGGTCCACTGACCGGCGGCAGGGAGCGGATTTATCCAGAGCTGCCTTGATGTCACTGGAGGCCAGGTTGACGAAGTTCAGCAGGGTTTTTACCTCACTGTCCGATGCCATTTCACTGGACGTCGTGTGCAGAGTTTCCCATTAAAAGTTTATAATCCGTCCCGGGCAACCTGCGAGACACAGCGGGCAGGCTTGGAGTGTGACGCCTGCATTCAAAACACATCAAGAGAACTGAGGGAGGTTACGGGAAGCCGTCAAACTTCTCAGCTATGCCCACAAGTTGTCCATCAGGTCGCCTCCATGCAGGCAAGCTGCCGGCAGAGCTGCCGCACACCCGCAGCCCCTCAGCGCTGCCCAGGCACGGTGTCTGCTGGCTTAATCTTGTTAGGTGAGGCTTAGGTGGGGAAGAGAAGCCAGGATGGCTGCTCCAGCATCCCTGCAAGCAAGCGCAGACACTCACCCGGAGCACGGGAGCTTCTCCGGCGGTGCTGGCGGAGGAGAGCCCTTCTGCTAATCTCGTTAGGCAGGTTACACACCGCCACCCCGGCGGAGCAGAGGCAGCCCGTGTGTGGAGGCAGTTGAGCAAGCACTTGAGCAAGCTGAATGAATATCGACTCCACCGAGTTCGGGGCTCTCTCAGGCCAATCAGGAGCCACTTTGCCAAATACAAAGCATCCCAATCAGGCATCAGCCTCCCCTTCTCACATTCTTTGCCATCACAAATTGTTGCCATGGGGACAGCCACAGAAAGACAGCTAATAAATACAATCATTTCCCCGCGATTTCTACCATTCTCCCCTATCCTCTTCACCCCTACCAAGGCCTTTCTTTTTTAAAGGCACAATCCAAAGGGAAAGCACTGATGATGAGTTAGGAAAGTTTAGGCACCCTTTTCTCTGCACTCCCCGAAGCTGTCTGGGGGCTGATACTGACCATGCTTCATTGGCACAGGACAATGTAATACGGGGGACCAGGCTAGCCTACTTTTAACCGTTCCCCATCAGAGACTTTTTTTTTTTTTTTCAGGGGAGGATGATGTCAGAAAAAGGTAGGAAAGGAACAAATCTCTAAAGAGATGTGCAGATATCCATGGAAAGGGAGCTTGAGCGCTCAAGAATCTTGTCTTTATGTTTGCCCCCTCAATTGAGTTACACAAAAGCTGAATTACCCATTCAAACTACCCGGACAAAAGGATGGAGTTGGATAGTACTCTTGCATCTGTAGTCAAACAGTTAGAGACTTAAATCGAGTCGTCATGATGGAGAAAGAGTTAGACAAAGCCCATAGAATTGCCATCAGCAAACATTTTCCTGTGTCATATTAGTGGGTCTCCATGACTCCCCCTGGCCTGGGGACAATAGCACAAGTTTGCACACTCGACTACTGTCACCCTGCCAACGCTGGCAAGGAGCAGAAACAGGACAATCCTTTAAGGGGAAAGCATGCCCGCTGCAGGGAAGGTAAGAAGAGAGGGAAGAAAAGGCGTGTGAAATGCTAATTGAGCTGCTTCCTTTACTGATCCAGAGTTATGCGAGCCCTCCGCCTTCTCGCAGGCTTGTCCCTAAGGGGTAGCAATAACTTAATAGCACAGTAAAACTGGGAGCCAGAGGAAAAGGAGAGCAGAAGGGCTGCCCTTGGTGCATGCCGGCGGCACAGAGCTGGCGGCAGCCCCATGCCCCAGTGCAGGACTCGCTGCCTCCCAGTGCCGGCACAGCACTGCTCCAGGGATGGGAACTGCGGAGCGGGGGGCAGGCTCTGCATGCTGGGAGATGTGGCCAGCCCGGGGGCAAGTACACATGTGCCTTGGGGAAGGCAGGGACTGAAGTCCAAGCTGTCCCCCCTTTTGCAAGTAAAATCTTCCTTGCTGACAAGAGGTGTTGAAGGTCTGAGTGCTGAGTTGAAAACCGTGGCATTTTACATGTATTTCTATTGCTCTGGTTTTCCTTAGAGAAGGACAAGATCCAGACCGTGCCACTATACCATGCTCCAGGCAGTGTCCTCATACCACTGCACCCAGTACTGCCGTTCCATTTCACACCATTTCTCCCAGCCCGACCCAAGCCACATGTGCCGGTGTTGTAGGTCTTGGGAGACCCTGGAACCAGGACATCCCACAGCAGGAGATGCTGCAGAGCCATTTGCACCATGGCGGGCTGTAATGTCCAGGCTGGGTAGAAAACCTTGGGGGCACCTTGGTGCTGTCTGAGGTGAGGCTGGCAGGGCGAGGGGCTTTTCTTCTGTCCTCACAGTTTCTATTGCAGAAGCAGCTCCTCCCCTGGGAGACCTGGTGCAGCTAAACCTGCCTGCACCATCCATCATCTTCCTCACGCTATCAGGATGCAAATCTCTGCACAGCCTTCTCCAGTAAGACCTTGGGGAGGGAGGGGTACAGGGGCAGGGACAGGACACAACAGTTTCCAGTCACCTGCTCAAGCGTCTATTTTGGGATGCACTAGCTGGGGTTTGCCCTCTCTGTGACCCAACACATATCTTTCTCCTGCAGCTGAGGTTACAGAGAAAGGTTTTGTGGAGTTCATTTAACAAGACACACATTAAGGGATCACACCTTTGTTTTCAGGAACAAACTGCCTCCTGTGCTCGAGCATTTGCCCCAACCTGGCCATCACATTGCATCCATCTCCTGATGGAAATATAGTTGGTAGCCCAAAGGAATGAGAGAGAGAGACAGAGAGGTGTGGGACAGATACCAAGGAGCAAAGGATTGACTCAGGACATTAATGAGCTTTGTCCTCAGAGGCCTGTGAAACTCACGTTACATGCTTTGAGACCCTACATTCATTATAGGGGATTTATAGGAAGGATATGGGATATATGCTTGAGGATACAGGAAACCCAGCACCCCTCCGAGACACCCATGGCTAAAGTTCTCTCCCAGTCCCCATCCATGCCTGTCCCCTCCTGGCAGGACACTTGCCCAGGTCACGGCTTCTTGGCCACCACGTGGCAGCTCCCCATGCCCCAGTGCACTTGCTGCTCCGGCATCCCATTCCCCTGCAGCTGGGTAACGGCAGGGAGCTGGAGGGGAATGAACAGGCAAGTGGGATTTAAAAACCAGAGCAACCCACCCTTTCAAGGTCAGACTCAGGTTGAGCTGCACAGGGTTTTCTCTAAGAGGCCACCGGAGCCCTTTTGTTCCTCGCTGCTCTCTCCATGTTCATCCCAATGTACATGTGAAAGGAACAATTAACAATAGGGCACTCCTCTCCGAGGATCCAGTGCACTTTGAAGTGTCCACCAACCAAAGGCTCAAGAATGATACATCATTTTCCACTGTGAACGTGTCAAACTAGTACAGCAATTGAAAAAATGTCTCCACATGCCTTCCCAGCATGCAGACAGGGACCAGCTGGAGAGCCACTTCATATCTGACATGTCACCCCCTGACAGCTGTCTTCTTGGGAATTTTTGGTATGTGAGGTTTACTAACTCCTTTTTTTTTTTTTTTTTTTTTTTTTTTTTTTTTAAGTGAAGCACAAGAATAAATCCATTCACTTTAAAGTTGTAGCCAGGCTTCTCCTAAACATGCAGAATCTCATCCAAGACTAAATAAAGGAGAGAGAAAAGAAGATTTTCTTCCACAAAAATACCTGGGAAGTGGTTCTAAAGTGTCACACATTGAAAGTGATGTCACGATTTAGCCACCTCTACACCAAAATCTCCCCCAGTTTATTTCCACTCTGAGGGCCCCTTCAGCATGGGTATTCCAGCACCAGCATCCTCCTTGGACGATGCAAGCAGACCCCTAACACGGCCCACTAATGGAGGAAGCTGTCCCTAAGCAGCAAGTGCATCAAGCAGTTTGGGTAATATGCATACCCAAATCACTGCTGTTATTTGAATGGTCTGTAAAGCAAAGAGCAGCTCAGTGAGCAGCTGGGTAGTATGGAAGTGATGAAAAGCCACTGTGTTGACACTGGTTTGCTCAAAATTCCTTTTTGCCCCCAAAACCAGCACTTTTTCCCTATCTTAGCCTGAGCAATAAGTGTTGTTGTGGGGCATTCCCCCCTGTCAGTATAACAACACTGCATATTGCAGTGCTGGTACACCTTCTAGGCAGGCCTGGGCTGACATCAGCTCTGGGTGGCTTCTTGCCCTCCCTGATTTGGGGTAAGTATCAGTTGTCTAATGTATGCCTGTATGGTAAGACTGTAATCCCAATCTCTTCCCTATGCATGTTAAAACTAGGCAATATCCATTAATAATAATAATAATAATAATAATAATAACTCAGATTTTTACTTAAAAAATAAGGTTTCTTAACAATTGTCAAAAGATTTGCTTTAGAGCTAAAGGTTTAGGTTCTTTATGCTTTGCAGAGGAGAGGACTGGACAGGACCGGACAGGACAGGAAAGGAGAGCAATGTTAATTATGCACTGATGGCATAAAAGTGGAAAATGTTGTTTAATAGCATACTGCAAGAACTGGGTGGCCTTAGGAGTTAATGCAGTAGGAGAAGAAAGGGTAGTAGGAATGCTTTGCCACATACTTCAGGGGCTGATAACAGGAATTTCTGCCATGAGGAGAGAAGTCGCTGTCTGGAAATGAGCAGGAAAAACAGGTGATAGGATGAAAATGAGCGTCACCTCTCCATCCAGTCTGACCTTCCTGGGCCCCGGATGGGTTCAGTAGAACATAATCCAGAAGGGGACACTGATGGGGTTCTGGCCTCCAGACAGGTTATCCCCTGGACTCAGAGCCTGGCCCAAGCCTGGGGCACAAACCTACAGATTCATTTTGAAAAGGGAAAAAGACTCCTAAGCTCCTTTTATAACTGTTTCTGAGGATGAAATCCATCTGTCAGAAAGCTGGCAACCTCCATGCTAGAAGCCTGGTACCTGGTGCAAGGACCTGAATGACCTCTGGGGCAGACAGGCAAATAGTGCCCGTGGCTGCAAGACCAGTCCCCAGGGGATGTCTGACAGCGTCTGCACGGGCATGCAACCAAAGCCCTTGGCATCTTTTCCTGCGCCCCTGCACACGGGCGCTGCGGACAGCAGCAGGGATGTTTTGCCCTCGCACTTATCCTCACACTGCCTGGTCCTGTCCCGAACCTCGGTCCTCTAAGCTCAGGGAGGGAGAAAGGACAGAGAATATGGGATTTCTCCCCAGACTCACACTGCCCAGCTCCCTCTCCTTTTCTCCCTGTTGGAGCCAACACCTCTCCTCCCAGGAGAGCAACCTGGCTCTCCCAGAAGACGCAGCTTTGACTCTTCTCCCCTCCCCACATCCCTTTTTTTTTTTTTTTTTTCTCTTGACAGTCTGCTGTGACCTGAGTGACATCCTCCCTTTGCTTTCAGTCCCCAATTTTCTGCACTTGGGGACAGACTTTGGGCAGGCCCCGAGTGCCGAGGCGGCGAGGGGGGGCCGCCGAGCCCCACAGCCTGCCATTCAGGCAGATGGCGGAGGGGGCTGCTCTGAATAGCTCCTGTCAGTCTCACAGAGCGAACTTTACAATTGTGCTACGTGTTGGACTGCACGTGACTAATGCCATTCTTCTGCAGGCTGCAGGCAGGACACAGCTGTTTCTTTAAGGAAGAAAAAAAAAAAAGTCTTTTTTTTTTTTTTTTTTTCTGGGAAGGAAAAACAAAACCCAAGCACTATTGCAAGGTCACGGCAATATTGTATCTATGTATCTAATATTACACTCCATAATTGGACATGATCAAAGCTCATCCTGCTTTTCACTGCTTCTCTTTCTGGTAAATCAGATAATGTGTAAAAATGAGCCTGGTCTTGGTTTGGTCCTTCTGGAGGTTTAAATCCTGTCTCTACATGCATCAGCTATGCATTGAGCAGCAGCAGCGGGGCCAAATACAGTTTTCTTCACATAATTCTGGAGTAATTCAGTATTTCATGATCAGTGAGGAGTTCACTGCCAAACACTACGGGTAGAACGTGTTGATGAGAAATTGTACAGCAAAAAGGATTTAAAAATACAGATATGAGTATGAACATGTGAATAGGTGAAGATCTCTAAAAACCTGGGGGGAAAAAAATCCACAGTGAAATAATAAAAAAAAAAAATCCCTTGCCCTCTTCTCACCCTTTACATCGTGATATCAGAGCGCATTTGTTGTCCTGATGCAATGCCCAGCAGGAGAAGCCACTGCATGCAAGCAAATGCATCTCCATGCTCATGAGTCCTTCATACAAGGAAAAGCTCAAATGAGACTGAGGAAATCCCCAAGCAGCCTCAAAACTGCCCCAGCTCAATGGGTCCTGAGTGTGTTCAGCACTGTCCCAGTGCTCAAGCCCAGCTCTTCAGGACCAATCCTACCTCCATAAAGCATCAGGAAGTTTCAGATGGAAATGGGGTGTGCAGTGAAGAAACTGAACAACTCACAAAGCCAACATTAAGTAAAGCATCAGTGATCAGAGTCAGTTTGTCTGCTGGAGCTTGTGTGTTTGCTACTGCAGTTCTGGGCTCATTTCTTCCACTGAAGCCAAATTTGAATTGGGCATGGATTTCTGCAGGTGCCAAATGAGGTTTCCCCATGAGTTTTCTGTTCAAAACACAAGAGTTGGATACTTGGAGCAGATTAGCACTCTGCTTGTCTGGGATATTACAGTGACTGTGCCCACTGGGAGCCTATATGTAGGTGTTGATGGGACACAGCAGGGGTTGGTATGTGCTTCTGTAGAGTGTGAAGGGCTTAGAACTGGAGAGCAGTGTGTTGAAATAAAGAAAAAATCATAGATGCTTACTGGCCCTAACACAGTGTTTTCAACCAACTTTTGCTGACAAAATGCTAAAAAATAAACCAAATACATATTTTATTTTTTTATGGAAAATAGCAATAAGAATGTCTTGTCCAATTTGGATGGCCAAGCCAATTTTTGCAAGTCTGATGCCAAGTGTATCATTATTCCTCTCTTTCTGCCCCCAGCAGATCTGGTACATGGGGTTTTGTCACTGTTGCACGAGTTAGATCTGTCCATGAAGCTGCCAGTCATGTGCAGATCCCCACAATACACTGCACAGGAGTTGCTGGTGTTGGGGTGCACAGTCTGATCCACCACAAGGATCACAAAAATCAATCCAGAGAGCTGGTGTTTTTAAGAAGCACTTCACACACAAAATGCTGTAATCAGTGGCTTATGCTGATTGAAGAGTGTTTGTAGCTATTTCCAATAGTAGCTTAAATGCCTATTTCTTGCAGTGTGATTTGCACCTTAGCAAAGAAATCTGATAAATCTAGATGATCTTTAGAGGTCCCTTCCAACCCTGCCCATTCTGTGATTCTGTAATTAAAGAAGGTAGATCCAAGGTAAAGTCCTGGATAAGCCTCATCAGAAATGTCTTTGGTCACAGAGAAGCAGTGACAGCCTCTAGAAAGCAGACCCTCCTGGGTGAGTTGACCTGGATCACACTACGAGGATGAGATGGCATTCAATCAAGTGTGCTTAAAGAGCTCGAATACAAAATTGCTGAGCTACAAACACAGACCTTATACCAGCCTCCCTCCCAAGGAACAAAGATGATTAACATAATAAGTAGTTGTATGAATAACAGAACAAATCATCATTTTCTCTGGACTGGAGGCAGATTTACTGCAGGAGTGCCGAGAGGGCTTATGCTGGCATTGGTGCCATTCACCGTCTCTGCATGTTGCATGTAAAAGAGGGTGAGCAGTGGCAAAGTTTGCAGAT
Source organism: Aythya marila (assembly GCF_965140915.1). NCBI lineage: Eukaryota > Metazoa > Chordata > Aves > Anseriformes > Anatidae > Aythya > Aythya marila. The sequence goes on from NC_139046.1 coordinate 15,737,696, forward strand.
GATATAAAATTATTCATAATAATCAAAGCTAAAGCTGACTGTTGCAGAAGGAGCTTATAATACCAACTGACAGTGAAGTGCCAGATGAAATTCCATATTGACAAGTGCAAAGTCAGGCACTTAGGGAAAAAATAACTCTACTTATACATCTGCAATGATGGGCCCTAGATAGCAACACTCAAGAAGAGATCTTGGGCAACCGAAACAGAGGTATGAGGTTTCTGAAAACATCATGCATTGCCCTGCAACAATCAGAAGGCAAACTGAACAGCTGGAATTAATGAAAGAATAGAGTAAAGCAGAACAGAAACCAGTAATTACAACATTGTTTATACTGTTTGTACACCTTTGAACTCTACTTGCAGTTTTGCTCTTCTTAGCTCAAAAATAAGTAAAAACATTGGATTTAAATAGGTATAGAAAAGTTAGCAAGGATGGCCAGAGGTCTGGAATGGTTTCTGTACAACAAAAGACTAAATTAGATCTCTTCATCTGGAAAAGAAAACAAGCTGAGGGGGCATTATTTAAGCGTAAAAAATCACCAGTGGCATGGAGAAGGTAAAGAAGCCAAGGTTAATTTCTGTTTCTCCAATACAAGAATTAGGGGTAACAAATTGAATTATCATGCAGTAGGTCTAAACCATAAGGAAGGAATTTTCCACATGATGCATTAAACTGTGGGACTTGCTGCCAAATAACAAATGAGTTTAAAAAGGTTTTAGACAAAGTCATTCCGTATAGGACCCCTATTAAGCTGAATAATCCACCTTCAATCTGTAGCTCAGGGACTCTCGAGGCTGTTGACTGTCAAAAGCCAAAAGAAAATATCAGGTACAGATCGCTGTGCACTTCCCCTGTCCTTGCATCCTTCCCTAAATATCCACACAGGCTGTTATGGGATACTGGACTAGAGAGACCTTTGATCTAATGCAGTAGAGCATCTGTTACCACAAGGAATGATAAAATACATCCTGGGTATGACCATGCAGTGTGAGACATGGAAGGGGTGCACTGCAGCTGGGTGAAGAGCAAAGCCCCATTTCATTCTACCTACTATTTACAAGTTTAATTGGGGCTATTCTGTATTCATAGTGATTTTTTTTTAATGCTTATAAAAGAAAGTCTGAACCTCAGAAAGATTTACTTATGATTTTTTTTTTTTAGAAGAAAGATGAGGTTGCTCTAAGGGGAGCTAACATAATTCAAAGTGTCATCCATCATGAAGAAAGATGTTACCTTTTTGAGATTTTGTATCGGTTGCTGTTGTATCATTGTTTCAGTCACAACATCTTTTCTTACACCAGAATATACTGAGCCCATTGAAACAACAGCCCCGGTCCAGCTCTGAGAACAGCCGTGTGCCTGCTTAGCTCTGAAACCTCTCCCCAGCGTGCCTGGAAACCAACGTGGCCATTCGTTTCAGTGCATGTAAGCATGTATGAGCTCACAGAACTAAGAACTAACAAGAAAAGCCCTATAATTATATATAATTACATTATTTCTTGCTTGCTGGTTTGCACACCCCACCAAGGGTTCAGATGCACCAGCTCAGTGTGCAGTTACTCCATCCAGGGATGACTACATGTCTGACGCCGTGGCTGTGGATGACACACAGCTGGTAGCAGCTCGATGTGGTCCTGGCAGCACCTCAGTGTGGTCCTGGCAGCTCATGAGGCAGCACAAACTCAATTTTGCTCAACTTGCTGCTGCGTCTTGAGCTGCTCTGCCTTGTTTGCAAACACTGGGGAGGCATGCTCCCGCTGGAGCTAAAAAGCAATGAGTTGGGCCCATTTCTGCTGTCCCATTTTACTCGTACAGATTTCCTAGCCACACTCAAGGTCACATTTGATACACAGACAAAAGCCAAGGATTTCTGAGACTTCCCAGAAGCCAGACAAATATGTTCCTCAGCCCCATGAGCCTTCAGATACTGAAATGAAATGTTTGGTAGGAAAACTTTGGTTGCTTTCTGCTCCAAACAGCTCTGCTTTGATAAATGCAGCAGGATTGATCTGTGCTGTGCATCCCTTAACTGAATTACGATGCATAATCCTCCCTGGAACAGAACATTTACATTCCACTGACCTAGTTGAAAAAATGCATTAATTTTAATTTATGTAAAATTCTTCCAATAGAAGAGTGAGAGGAAAGAGGCCATGTCTTATTTGCAGTCCCTGCCTGCTTGGAGCTAGAAGAGAAGTCCAACTTTTTAATCAGGATTTTTGAAAATGGTGAAGCATTTCAGAGGGTGGGTTGTTCATGTAAATCCAGATAAGGCTTTATTACCTCCCATTTTAGCTTACAGGGGTCATGAATAAAACATGTGCCATAAACCTGTCTGCTCTGCATCAAGGGCTGTCTCCTGCGCTGATCCCGGGGCAGTGGGGCAGTAAGAATTGTTTGTATAGCCCAAAATTTGGGTCTAGGGTCACTTCACCCATCTGAATGAAACATCACAGGTATATTTACTAAAGGGACTGAGTAGAAGGTATTGTTGCATTGTTTCACCATTAAAAAAGCAATTGGAAAGATGTCTCATGCTAGAATTCCCTTTAGTAAGAATTACCTGTGGGGTCTTGAATCGGAATGTTGCTCCTACTCCATTTATCCAGCCCTGCTTCCACAGAAGGAGTTATGAGAGCAAAGAATTGATAGGATCCATCATTATACACTCTACAGACTCCCTGGCTGATACCAACATTACTGTAGCCAGTGGGAAATAAAGCTAACTAGGGAGCTTTCAGTACCAATATGGCCTAGGGTCAGAGGAGCACAAAGATGTCCAAGTCATCTTTTCCTTCCTTTCCTAACTCTTGCATAAATGGTAAATTTTTACATCTCTATTTCATGTCATACCCCTGGTATTTGCAGTCTTATACCTTCCTCTGGTTCAAAATCATCTTTGTTATAACTTCAGGAATGAGAAAAATTTCCCTTGTAGGGAAGCATCCCTGACTAACGGAGATATCCTAGGGATGAATTTGATGGCTAATGTGTAAGGGCCAGACCACTGTGCTTCCAGGAGGCTACTGCCCACCTGATGTAACATTTTTTCTTACTCACTGTTATCTTTAGCTTCCATTTCAGACAGAAAGTGCTGTAGATGTCTTGCTCATTACCAATGGAAATGTGATGGTATGTTCTCAGTAAGGCTCTGAGTGTGCTTATCTACAGCCATTTGAGGACACAATCCTATTGCTGGAGAAGGGCAATCCCTACACTAGACCACAGCTGCTCAGAGTGATAGAGTATCATAAAATGCAGACCACAGTAGTGACTGAGAAATTGCTATTCTTTACCCAGGCAAAAATCAGTCATTTTGGACCTTACTTTATACATGAAAAAGCTATTATGGAAAGCATCCTTTCCCTGTTTTCTAATAAATGGATACCAGAAGTATCAGGCAAGTATAAATCATGACAGGCAAGGAAAGCAGAAGGAATATTGTCCACAAAAGGAAGCACCCCATCCGTTTGCAGAACATTTCCAAAGATTTATTTTCCAGTGAAACCAGCAACATTCATTTCAAACATTAGAACCCACTTGCCATCTTTTCAGGCCTTGATAACCCACACGTTGTAAGTTCTCCTTCTAAACACACATTCATGTCTTTTTCTGTGGTGAACTGCAGCAGATCCTTGAAACAAATGTTTTAAGAGAGATAAATGGCTATGCAATGATACAGCTTTCTCTAAAACATAGAAAACCTAAATAAGTAAGTGATATCAATCAACCAATATGCACAAATTTAACATTTGGAAGACTGTCAGAACAGATGGAAATTTATCAACTGTTCTTCCAGGTATAAAAGTGTTGAGAAGTGACCAGCCAAGACCTGGTAAAAAGTCTGCAAATGGGAATTTTATTTCAGCAGAATCTTTATTTTCCATGGAATTTCCCATGCTCTTCAGGAATTTGCTTTACTTATAGTTTGTATAGATTTGCAATTACTATTGTTTTTTGTTTTCAGAATCAACAACATGATTGTCATTCTACAACGTCACTCTGAGGGCAAAGCAGACATGGATTGATTTTTGACAGAGAAGATTGTTCTCGAGTTTTGCACACACCTGGTATTTTGTGTACTCTAGTTGTGATTGCATCCAGATACAAGCTCAGAAAAGCAGCACAGATACCCATGTGTCCCACACCAGCTGGGACTGCTTCACGTAAAGGTGGCTGTCTGCACCAGACCCTTGCCTAGACCCTGTTCTCCATGCAGGGTCTCTTCCAGTGTAAGCAACTCAATGAACAAAACTGGGGATACTGCTAAATGTGTGTTGAGGGAAGGTGTGACAGATCTGGAAAGGCTTATTATGTCATCTGAATTGACCTATAAGCATAGTGTTCTCCTACAGTATCTAGGAATAAAACTCCACAAACTACTTTGGTTGTTTAACTTCTGTATGCCACCTTGAGAACAAGATCAGCTGAATAAGGATTTCTAGCACAACAGTATCTGTGGCTTGATACAGATGCATTAGCCTCTCCCTTCTCTTCTTGCTATACTTTTAGATCATATTTATGCAAGTACACTTGTCAGAAATTCCTTGAAGACTAAAATAAAGCTATTTTTCCTTCTAAGTATTATTCATTACTTATCCAGCTATGATTTCCTGAAATGTTTAGGTAGCCTAGGCTCCAGCTACTGGGTTAATTCATTTTGTGTCAGTTCAGCTGGGTCACACCATGTCATCTTTGTTTCTTGATTGGGTGAATGAAACCTTTAAAATGGGATGTAGCAAGTAATGAATACCCTGTTCATACAGTAGAGTAATTCTTGGTTTTGTGTGTGACTGACTACGCAAACAAGATTACATCCAGGCCAGTGCAGCCAGCCACCACGGGGTGAATGCCGCACGCCAGCTGCACAGGCAATAAGTAGAGTTTGAAAATGCCACTGCAGACCTGGTCCAAATACTTTGAATAAAACGGTCCCCATTTACAAAGCTTTTCTAGGAAAAAAATATTAATAATAATAATAATAACTGTCCCTACAAAATGATCAGCACCATTATCTGTGGGGTTTTTTAAAATTATTATTATTATCTAACAGCGACTTTTAAAAAAAATTAATCACCTGTTATCACCACTGGAATAAGTAATTTTGTTATCCGAACCCATTTCCCAGAACTAGCTGTTAGTACAGAGAAAGAGAGAGAGAGAGAATAAAGAAAAACAGAAACATAGTCTAATCCAGCAAAATTTAAAAAATAAATAAATAAAAAAAAAAAAACGGTTTTGTTTTTTTGTAAAATTGCCTTTGTATTTTAATGCACAAGCATGCCCATCAACAACTCAGCATTATTTTTGATACTGTAGTACACAGAAGCCTTAACATACCAGGATCTTATTGTCCTTTTCTTCAGGCTTCTGTGTGGAGTGAGTCTCAGTCACAAGCATCAATTTCTCCAATAATTATAAAGGCATAGGGAAAGCTTTCCAGCAATATATGAAATAGCAACTGATGTATGGCTCAGGAACATGGATCAATCCAACAGCATTTGGAGGTTCTCACAAATATTTACAAATGCTGTTTGTGGTGCGCAGGCAGCCCTAATCAGCAATACAAAAGCTGTATCAGCCTGGTGTTTAGAAACTGCAGTGAACATTAAGAGGCTGAATGCTTGTTGGCTCTGGAGAGATTGCTTGGTAGTGGAAATATCAATTTGCAGGAAGATGATTTAGATAATCCATTTCTAGGAAGGCTTGTAGGAAAAATAAGTTCTGACTGCTGTGTATTTTACATGAAAGAACACTGCACTTTGGTTAGTTGTATCTGCATTTTACACATCAGAAAGTGAATAGCTTTTTTCCTTAAGAACTACCATTTACCAGACTTCACACTGTTCTGCTTCAGGCAGATGGAAGCAAGGCAAAAGGTTGCAGAAATTTATTATATCAGTGCAACTGGTACTTTTGGAAAAAAAAAAAAAAAAAAAAAAAAAAGTAAGCTTTTGAACACAAAAATCCTTTTTTTTAGGTCTGAAAAAAGGCATCAAGCTTCACACTGAGTTTAGTTTAGTTATGATAGTTATATAGTTATAGATAATCTAGTTGTTGATTTAAAAACTGTGCTAACTGATTATGAGCAAAGGATGCCCAGTACCCATGGAGCAGGTGAATGGAGAAAGCAAGAGGAGATATGAGGAAGTCCTGCAGCTACCACCTGATGACATTATTTTATACCACTGAAGTGATGTCTTTGTTCAGTTGGCAATACCTAGTGCCCAGTAGAGCTATGAATTTCTGAAGTAGGTGAGCTAACCTGTTGAGTACATATCTGCTGGTGATGAGGAAAAGGGAACAGATCCTTTGCAGTGCTCTATCAAGATTATATTAAGTGCATATGGTCAATGAAATACATCCAGACTGCCTGACAAATCTCTCAAATGCTGAGGTGTTTATTCAAAACAAGATTGTGGGGCAGAATGAAAGACCAGTGGGAAAGTATGTGGCTAATATTGATTGGGCTATGAGCTTTCTATAAAGCTAAACACAATAAGCTTCCAGTGAGTTCAGCTGTCTGCCTGCATGTCCCAGTCCCTCTGGTGCTGCTCTCCATTAGCAAGTCTCTTTTAGTGCAGGGTGGGGTGTTAAAAAGGCTTGACGCCCTCTGGGTCAGGGCTGCAGGTCCCTCTTTCTGAGCTCTCTCTGCTCTCTTGCACCAGAACCACTCTCTTTATGGGTCTTTCTTGTCTTTCTATTTTCATCTGTCACAGATTGATATTACTCTTATCATCATATTGCTAACAGCACTTATTTAGAGGTAGAGGAAAGTAGCATCTTTCACCCATGTGTTTATCTTGCTAATAGGAATTATCTGAATAGAAAATGAGCACAAGCAACACTCATTTACCATGAAAAAAGCAAGCTGGAAAGTGTCAGAGAGATGCAATGAATGAACTCCTCTTGCTAATGGCTGACTGGCCTTGTTATTAATATAGATATAATGATGTTAAGCTTCTCTATTAAGTCAGCAGACCGGGGCTATTGGTTACACTTCATTTCTAAGAAACAGACTCATTTTTCAATTACATTATAATTTACAGTACCTTTAAGTGCCTGGAAAATGCAAGGAGTTCACGAACACCTTACAGAGGATTATGCAAAGTTTTGCTCAAACTGAAAATTCAGTACAGAAAGGCCACATCTGCTGGCTTGTGAGTCACTTCTTCCCTGTGCTCAGGTGAAAGGAAGAAAGGAGCTACAGTCATGCAGATCAGGGTCCAAGTTTATAATAAATAAAACTCCTTCCCTCTCCATGCCCTTGTCTTCATCCATTTGGTTTTGTGGTGTTTCAGTATCTCAGAGCTGGGAATCCCAGGGAATGCTGCTTTCTCTTGGCCGGAAAACTTGGTGCAAAGGAGGCAGTTCATGGCTGCCCAGAAGGGTGAAGCATGAAAGCTGGAGCAGCTGGCTGTGAAGACAAATGTAACAGTGGTTGGCAGGAGGAGACAGTTTCCCTTGCCAGCACCCTGCCTTTGCCAGTGCTCAGGGGCACCAGACCACACACGAGGCCTTGCTGGGCCTCCACGGACCTCTGTGAGAAGTGTGTTACCAGAGCACTGAGGGATGCCCTCCTCTCACTGCTGCTGGCAGAGAAGCCTGGCCCAGGCCCTCACAGTCATTGCCTTACTCCTGCTAAATTTCAGCAGCAGTACCTCTCCATGTACCATTTTCTAAATAGGTGCCTTTGCAGTCCCAGCATGCCAGGGCTATCACCTGGAAAGGTTTCTTCCTCTCCTGACCCATTTCATAGCCATTTCACCCTTCCTTCACGCAGCAAAGTGATGTCCTGTCCTGCTGCCCTTTGGCTACTCTGGGAAACTTCACCTTTCAGAGATAAAACACTTGTAAAAGTGCCCTGGCCACGGATCTACCATGTTCTCAAACAAGATCCTATTACCTGGTTTTCACAGGTTGTCCAGTTCAGGCCAGGCTAAGGTAAAAGACAAGTAATTTATTCATAGCCTCAAAATACAGCAGCACTGCTGTGAAAACTGGCATCTGCCAGCAGCACGGCCAGGGCAGCTGGTCTGCAGACCAAGCAGGAGAAATTTCAGGGCACCTGACTGACTTCCATGGCTTAGCATTTACATTTTAAGACCTGGGGCTCTTAGGAACATTGCAGATAGAGTACAGCAGCTTGAAGTGACAGACAATGGACATAAACAGGGAAGGTTATCAGCAACACAGCCAGGTGCAGCACTGCAGGCTGCCTCTTGCAGGCCAGCACAGCACCCAGGCCTCCTCATTGGGCCTGCGCCAGTGCTGCGGCATGGCTCCTGCCTGGTGTGGCAGATACTTGTCTTGAGGGCTTGGGTGAAGTGTGTGCGGCAAGGGAACTGCTTCTGTCTCAAACAGGGGGAGCAACTGTGTAAGATCAGCTCATCCCTGCAAAATTCATATCCCCCTAACACTCCGAAGGCCAGAAAGACCTGCTAGGCTGGGCAAAGAATGGCCAGGTGTCTGAAAGGTGACACTGAGCACCGCTGAGTGCTGCACCCACTCTGCTTGCAAGGTCTGTCTGGCTGCACAGGGCCTGCTCCTCCAGGAAGCACCACAGCCCTAATGGTGAGGCTGCTTTTGTAACAGGATTGCTCCCTATTTCCCACTGGGACAAACCCTCTCCCAAGGGCCCTGTTGGAGGTGCTGAGCAATTGGGAATGAGCCCGCCTTGGGAACAGGGAGTGACCCCAGGGAAACAGTGGTTGAGCCAACATGCTCTGTGGATGGTCCCAGCATTTCTAGTCTGTGGAGCAGGGAAAAAAAAAAATAAAAATCTTTCAGTGTCCATTTTTCTGAGTCTCCTGCATCCCACCCTAGTTTCACAAGCAGGCTTTACTTTTGAGCTTTATCCCTGTTTCACCAAGACAGCTGTGTCCTTTGTAAAGCTAAAGCCATGGTTACACCCTCACAACACAGGGGGATGAGGCTGAACTTTGAGAAACTGTTGGACAAGGGGCAAGTTTAAACTTGAATTTGATCCAGTTGCACACCATATCCTTCCAAGTATTTATTCATTGCAAACATCTACTGCAAGCAGAAAATTAAGTACCCACTCTGTAACATGGGGGAGACCCAAGTGTAGGGTCTTCATCAAACCTTGGCTGCGGAACAAAGGCAGTTTAGGTTTTTTTAGCTTTAGCTCTTTCTTGCTCACTTTCTATCACTCTGGCAGAACAACTCAGCTCCTGCCAGCATGGCAGCAGTGATTTACTTCCCACAGTGTGGGTAGGGTCAGGGCCTGAGGTACATCCCTTATTCCCTTGTCTCTTGGTCTTTTATCTCCAGTGACTTGCGCCACACTGCAGACAAGTACAGGACAAGAACAGGCCTTTGCCTGGTGTCCAGCTCATGGGACTTCTAATAAGAGACCTGGCCCCAGATAGTGAACCCAGTTCATTTTGGGGGTGTGCATGATGACATTGGGCATCTCTGAGACTCCCAAAGCAAAGCACTAGATTCAGAGAACAACCAGAGACATTTCACCTTCCTGATTAGGAAGAAACAGCCATTTGAATTTGAGAGTGACTGATATTCATGACCTTTTCTTCCTAGAAATGAAAAACTGCCTTTAAAATGCACATTGTCTGTGTCTGGGGATGTGCCGTGAGCTGAGCTGCTCTTGAAAACAGGACTTGAAAGGACTTCCCTTCTCAGGGACTTGGTCCGAAACCAGGAACTTGTCCTACAAAGGGAGGGAGGTTGAGGGCACTCATTCAATGTCAGAAGCAATATGTGAGGGATCATGGTGAAGCAGTAGTGCATCCTGTCTTGCTCATCTGTGAGAGCTGGACTCCAAGCTGCAGGACACCCTGCAGCCCAGGCTGGTGATGGCAGAAGGATCGCTGGCTGGAGGAGACAGGCTGGAGCCCAAGTGCAGGTCCCACCATGGCCACAGCTGTGGGGCCACAGGGAAGAACCTGTCTTTTTGCCAACTGGGTGACAATTGCTTGTTGCATCTTGTGCTCTGTGTTAGCTCTGGGAGGGTTTGAGAGCTAAAGCTGCAGACAGCTTGTCTTGCTAATGACCAGAGCTGCCAGGAGGGTTTGGAAAGCTAAAGCTAGGCTTTGTGGATTTGGCAAGCTGTTGCAGTCTGCAGCTTGCACCCTGCCTGAGACTGGAGAGGAACCTACAGTGTGGGAATGAAAATGCTTCCTTAGTAGCACAGGTGAAAAGTTAGATGAAGACATAAGTTATCTTCATGCACAAAAGTATAAAGACAATATGCACAACCAAACAACGGGGTGGAGATATTTAGATCACAGATACATGACTCTTTCTTGCTTTCCTACATACATATACATCACCAAATATCCAACAGACCAGGTTTTGATTCTGTTTCTTTGCCAGGATTGTTACCTGCAGTCTTATCAAAATCACAGCAAGATAAAATAATCCTCTACATGATCCCAAACCACAAAATAATAATAAAATAAAATAAAAAAATAAATAGATAAAGCCAGAGATTCAAACAAGATCATAACAGTCTTCTGAACATAGTGAACAATTTAAGCTTCAAAATTATGCTATATGGAAAGGTTATTTTCCATGCAACATAAGAATGTATGCTTATTGCTACAGCAATTTATTATTATAATCTTTTTCACTGGTAAGCACTAAGCCAAAGCATAGTTTGTTTCCTGTCTACAGAGTGGATAGGAAGTCCTGAGATTTGCAGAGCCATAACTGAGAGTTAAATTAGGCTGAAAATATTTTTAGAGATTTTGGCTTCATTTAGCATACCTCATTTTGCATGGCTACGCATTACAATCTCAAGCTCTACAGCTGTAAGTAGGCACTGTGAAAAACCCAGGGAACTTTCTCAAATACATGCATCAGAAACCAGTCCTGAGGCTCACCCAAGGCTGCTGTACCTACTTAGGCAGTGTTTGAAGAGCTTTCAGATCATAATGAATTCATGCATCCTGCTTTATTTAAATACACATAGACACCATTTTTCAGTGCATAATCCTGAGTTCTCCCATTTCATTTTGCATATCAAACAGGGAGGTGTCTGGGATCAGTCTGGTCCCACTCTCATTGCCATTACCAGGGCTCTGCCTGCCAGCCCCCACCCTAGGTGGCACTGCAGCTCCCCGACACCCCCAGCCCAGCAGCTGAAGACTTTGAGCTGCATCCCACCCCTTTTGTTCACCCACTAACCTTATGCAAACAGAGATATAGATGTTAGACTGTTTCGTGCAGATAATGAAAGGGCTCTTCTTCAGAAGATTGAGGAAAAAAATAAGAAAGACTTTCTCAAGCGTGGAGGAGTGCGTGTGTACTGATAGATGCATTATTTGCCAAGATTCACTGCAAATAATGGCTCTTACTTCCTACAGGCTTTCCCTCTGGCTACTTTTTTAAGGTAAGTAAGTCAGCTCCATCACCACCATTTCTGGTGGTGGACCTTAACATGCCCCCATACAGTTTTGGGGCACACATTGCTCTACTGCTTTCATGGCAAGGAAGCTCTCCCTGCCTGTGCACAAAAGCCTCACACTAAGGCAGAAAGATAGAGTATACAGAGTATACTGTGCTTACTTATTTGCAGACCTAACCTTTTTTTCTGCCTTTAGTTAACACAGGGGCACCTCTACAACCACAGGGCTTCTTGTGCACACTCTGCTTGTGTCATGGGGCTTTCTGTATTATGGAACTGGCTATCTGTGATATAGAACTGGAATAGGAAAGGACAGAAGAAAAAAAAAAAAAAAAAAAAAAAGAGAGAAGAAGAAAAAAGAAACCCAGGGAGAAGAGATGCCTAGCCCACATGCAGATGGCCATAGCAGAAAGAGAACTACAGATGTGGAATGAACCCTAGCTTGCACTAGCACTGCTCCTGCCCCTGGGGGGTGGTGAGTGTAGATGGTACCCAGTCCACCCTTGGTTCCAGGTGCCAAGCTTCCTACATCCAAAACACTTTCAAGACTCAAAATGCCCTTCACCAGACCTCCTTACTGTGAACACTGCAAGTGTTTCAGACTCACCATTACACCTTTACATCTTCTTCAGCATACCACCATGCCCCAGCCCATAGCCCCTTCTCTTCAGGACCTCAGCTCCAGCATGCTAGCCCTGCTCCCACCTCAGCTGGTGCTTACCAGCCACAGGTCTTGGGTCACAAACTCCCTTCTGGAATGCTTCAGAAAAGGGAAAATGTGCTATGCCAGAGGTACCTGAGCAGGTCTAGCAGGGCTAATTAGCTCTGCCGGCACCACAATGGCTTTTTGTGACCCTTTCTGTGCAGCAGCTAATACACAGTGGGTAAGGCAGTTGTGGGTGATGGAGAGCTGACAGCACTGCTCTCTTCTGTGCTGGGGACATCATAGATGGTGAAAGGGCTGGCAGAAGCATCCCTAGAGCGGCGTCAGCAGGGCCCGTGCACACTGCTGTCAGCTAGGCCCTTTCTGATCACGTACAGCCTCCAGCTGTTTTGCAAGAGTATGCACAATGGATGCAGCTTGGAGTATGAATCACAAAACATGCCTTCTCCTCTAATTTTATCAGCCATAAATCGTGAGTCACAGCCAGGTGTGCTAAGTAGTGAGTTCTCTGCAAGCCCTCATTGTCCACACCTGGGAGACCCTGGCTTTACAGCATTTTGAACACAGTGTAAGCCACATTGTCCATAGCGTTGTCTTTTTATTTCTCAGCAACCTGCTCTCAGAAGTAATCTCAAGCACAGAAGATTTGCCCTATTGCTCTCCTTCCAAACCAGCAGCATCCAAGCCCTTCCAGTGACTTTTCAAAACCCTTGTCCCATCACAAGCAAGAAGGATGGGAAAAAGGCTGTGGTATCCCTTTAGATTTTAAACAGAACATGTGCATCTCTCAGCCTCATGCAGACTGCAGTCACCATGCACATCAGGCGCCACTGTCAGTCTCACAGGTTGATGGATGCAGATGAAGCCTCTCCTGCAGAGCAGAGGCTGATGCCTGCCTTGAAATGTGAAAGGAGTGAGGCCAGGAGATCTCCTGCAACAGCAGCACCAGGACCTGGCAAAACAGCAGCAAAAAAGACTTGCACAGAAGTCTGTGCATGCTGACAAGCTTTCCTCAACGATCTGTTTGAAGCCACCTTGGCCATGCCTAAAGGACAGAGCAGGCAGTGGGCTGGGCATGTTGGGATCCTTCAACTTCCTCTGAATGTGTAGTGGTCCCATTTTGCCCTTCAGTCCATGCGCTGGCTGCCTCCCAGACCAAATACAAAGTCCTTTCACAACCAGACTCTCCTTGCCACTGCCCCTTTCCCATAATTAAATAGCAGTGGTCTAATGGACCATGGCATGATGGCAAGTGCTTAAAAGAATTATCTTTGTATATTCATTTAAGACATTTTAGTATCAGACACTTACCAGCTGTCACGGTAATTTATTTAAATGATTTATATGGAAAACCAAGACATTCCCCAATACCTCTAAGATGGCTCCTGGAGCTGTTGCTGGCTAAGATGCTTCAGGACTACCAGCCAAGATGTTGCTAAAGTGCCTCCAGGAGCAACAGCTGTGGGTGTTGCAGGGTAACACTGCCTTTAGGAGTCCCAGGTACTCATTTACACCTTGTACTTCACATCTCTGTTGGGGTGGTGATTATCCCCTGATGACAACACCCCCTGCCAGGGATCTAAGCATTTAAATCATGAAAAAATGTGAAGCTTCATGGAGTAATTTCCAAAGCAGAGTGCACAGGAATGACATGGGAAATCTTTTTTTTTTTTTTTTTTTTCAGTGCAAGATGCAAAACCTGCAAAATGGTACATCAGGAAAAGAAACAAATATTGTAAACCCCAGAAAAAGATTTCCCCAGAGTAAAACCAAAACATATGTAGGAAATTTAGAGTAAATTTTTTGGGGGTCTGATTAATCCATAGGAGTAGTCAGACACTAGCTAGACACTACAGCATTACAGATCTCATAAACGTTGACTGAGAACAGCTGCAGAAAGTACATTTTTTGTTCCATAAAACAGCAGAGAGCCACTTCACAAAAAAATAAACAACCAGTTTAAAGTGTAACCATTGCCTCCAGAGCTGCCTGGTTTATCCATTTGCAAAGAAATATTACCAGTTAAACAGAACTGATGTGTATTAAGGGCTGGCCTAAACCCGAGCTCAGGTCAATCACCATGCCATTTTTGAAGCCTCGAGTGAGAAGCCTGGCCCTGGCTCTTCCTCCCTGGCCTTGGAGGGAAGCTCCGTCAGGTCACCATGACTTGAAGCCTGGGACTCCATCCCCCATCAGCTTTGGCTTTACTGAAGATGCCTTCCCAATACCAAAGGACATGGTGTATGTGGTAAACATGTATTACTTCCTTGTCTACATGCATGGGGCTGTGACTCCTGCTGGTCATGAGACACTCATCCAAAATCAAATTGAGTGTTCATCAATTTCTGCCTTGCAGGGATGGGGAAGAGGAGTAGAGTGTGACAGAGGCTGGCTTGCCTGCACTCACAGAGAGGAGAAACTGTGCTAAGCCTGGGACAAGGCTCAGTGGGGCTGGGAGGCTCAGCTCACCACAAAATGCCAGGGAGCTCTCCCACTCAGTTCCCCTTACGTGTGCTTCTAGCCTGGCATCAACCACCTGGCTGCAGCATCCAGCCTCCCTTTGCATTGGCAGCCTGAGGCAGCTAGCAAAGCAGGAGAACTAGTCAGAGGTCTTCCAAGTATTCAAAAGTTTTTCCACTTATTAAGTAGGAGTTTACATTAAACAGAAAGTTATTTTCTCCCGGTAACCTCAAGGCCAGCTAAGCACTACAAAGAGCGCAGCATGCAGAGTAAATCAGCAGACACTCTGTCTGGCCTCAGCCTGCATGTGAGCAGGGCATCTGCAGGCCGAGAACAGAGAGCACGGCCCAAGGGGACTGTCCTTGCTTCCTGCTGGTCTGATGGAACAGCCAAAGCTGCACTGCTATAACCCAAGCCCTGCTGGTGTTTTATAGGCATAAAAGGCCCTGAAACTGTGCTGCAAGCATCTGCTGTGTCTTTCCCCATGTTCCCCCAAGACCCACTTCCATTTCTCTCTCTCAGAGAAATTTAAACAAAAGCAATAGCAGTGACCTGGTTGGATAATATCCATTTCCCAAGCATAAATGTTTGAAGTGAAGGAAGTTAAATAACTTTACTTATGTCCTGGGGACCCTGCCTCCAAAACAATCAAGGTTCAGGCGTTTGTTTTCATTATGCTCAGTAACATATTTCACCAGTGAAGGTTTTCTCAAAAGCAGTAAGTTTTCATTAGACTTCTTGCTTTGAATAAGCTGTGTTTTTTGATAAATAATAAAAAACCTGACTAAGGAATAACTATTAATCATTCATTGGAACAGCAGCTACAGCCTCAGTTGTGTCATGTCCCAAGCCAATGCCCCTAAACAAGGTGGGGAAGAAGGGGGAAAAAAATAAATCATTTTGTTTCCCTCTTTGGCTCCACAAATTACCAAACCTGTGGTCTCACAGTACTGCTTCAACTCACTGGGAATAGATTTATGCATTTAGCTCTGTTACAACCCAATGAAGTGAACATGCTGTTACCAGGTTAAGCAAAATTAGTTTTGTCGCCATAGCGAATCAGCGCAGGTCCCTGGTGATTAAAAAGCCACACCAAGGTATATCAGTTGCAGTCCAGCCTATATTACCCATATGAGCTCTTGCAGGAAAGGAAAACTGAACAAGCTCTAAATTCCCTTACATAGACTGTGACCACAGCCAGGCTGCAGTGTTACTTGAGGCAAGTCAGCAAAAAACCATCAAAACACTCAAGATGAAGTACTAAGAGAGCAGAGGGACCTGACATTTCAGGAGCATTCAGCTCAGTGCACACCATAGGCATGAATGAGTGAGAAACCCCACACCCTGTACCTAGTTAAGTTCATCCTTATTTACAAAGTTAGGTTTTGCCTGCAAATTATCAAACTATGGTAGTGACAAGCAATATCTGCCACTAGGCATTGGCATTTTTTAAAATATTTTTTTACATGACCTCTTCTGAATGAATTTTTATCCCTAGTCCAGAAATGGAGGATGAAGCACTATGAGGTGAAGTGATTTGTACAAATTATCTTCAACAAATGGAAACCACAGCATTTGGTTCCTAAGCTCAGCATGCCCATAGGTCTTTACTTTCTCATAAACATAGGAAAGGAAAAGGTGAGTGAGGTAGGAAGACCTATATTACCTTTTTTTATAAGTTCTTCCTAATACCAAGGGAAGTTTGTCCTATAAAGCAAGCTCTATCCTTAGTTATTGCTCAACAATTGCAAAGTTACATGACTGTAGAAGTGTTGCATTCTTCACTAGTGCAGGGAGTGGGCTGGAAAAAAGATTGTGTTTCTCTTTGCACAAAAGGCTTCTACTGGAACCAAATCTCCCAGTTTGGTCAGAGACAGCAGGTAAAACTGTACCTGGGCTCATATGGTGCTGCTGTAGAGGCAGCCAGCCACTGAAACACTGTTGATCTTTCCCAGCTTTGTTCCACCTCTAATATGTTAGAGTCAGATGTTTCTATGATATGTTTGAGCCAACTTATAAGTCTTCATTTGCACCAGTTGTTTCTCTTGAGAGGGTAGAGGGCTTTTACTGATTTAGGCCTTTGGGCTTAAAAATTCTTACAAGCCAGTGCTAGCAATATTAAAAACAGGTATATTTTTAGCATGTGGGACCAAGATGTTGAGATGTATGGCTGAGATCCATTAATAAAAGAAACCATAGAAAATAAAAATAAATCTTTATCAATCAGAAACCACAACACCATGCTCTCTGTAGTGCCTTACCTGTCTCAAGGAAATCCACTGAGTGGCCTGCGTCTTTCTCTCTGGAGTGTGATTTCCCTCTCATTTACACAGCTGTAAATCCAGACTGATTCCTTTGAAGTTAGAGGAATTTCAGGAGTTCAAAATACATGAAGTAAGAGAAGAATTGATCTCTGTATAAATACAGACTCCCCAGCTGCCTAGATCCTGATCCTGTTGATTTAGTGGGTGTTGCCTGTTGAGTTCGACAAGAGCAGGAAGAGCCATTTCATTCTGCACAGTAATACTTGTAGCTAAATCTTCTCCTGATTCCATGCACTCCACTCCATGGAAGTTATGTTAGTCTTTGGTGCCAGAAGACTTGGGATTTGATTTTGTGTGTGCTGGTGTAACTCAGAATAATCTAAATAAATAGCTGAAATCCCAGTTATGTCTGTTACTTCCAGTGGTAAACAACTGCTTTACTAGTCATCAGAACATTGATTACCATTTTATAGCTTGAATAGTGCGAACCACTAGCAATAAAATATCGATAGGCCTCCAGCTGAAACTTGATAGATGATAGGCAGTTCAGAAAATTAATTTGTACAAACAAAAGGTAAAGCATCCTTAGAGGGATTGTCCTAGGGACCAATCTGGCCAGGCACAGAAAAAAGTCTCTAAAGAGGTGTCATATAGATATGAAGCAGGAGAGGTAATTGGCCTTGCTATTAGCAAGTATGTTGATTCAGATGCAGTAATAATATGACAGTGTCAAGAAGCCAGATAAAAATCTGAAGTTCTAGAATATAGTTATTATAGGTATCAGAAGGGCTCATTGATTCCTGTAAATGTCATATCCATTTGCAAAATCTGTCATCTTTAAATTGTCATTTTTTAACAAACACAAAACCCTTTTTCTCTCTTTAAACAGAATTAATCTTTGGTCTTTAAAGACTAATAGCTGATGGAAACCTCAATAATCTTTTAGAGTCTGTCTGGACTGTGGTGAAGGTGCAAAGGTTGAATCCAAAAACATGATTTATAGAGCTGAAAGTGCTGAATTTTGTTCTTTTGTGTGAATGCATGGCAGCAACTAACTTTATCTTGCTTTAACACACCACAGCCTACAAGATATGACACTTTCCTCTCACCATGCTACCTCCTGAGCATAGGTAATAGTAGCAATGATGGCTCTTCTGACATAGTCTAACAACTGTGGCATATTGGAATATTGGCAAAAGGGGCAGAAAGTCAGGTATGAAACCAGCCACCATGCCCAGCCGGCTGTTCCTGCTGGTAGAGTGTGGACTGACACAACCACCATAGGGAAGACCAACTAAGAAGCATATGATGAATTCAAACACACAAAAATATTATAAAATACCAGCAACATTGCCATGTTGTCCAGTCTGGAAGGAAATTCTACAGCCACAGACTTGATTGAGCTTCTGCTGGTAAATCACTGTAATCATCACCTTCAATAGCAGCTATGTTGTCTGTAAGGTCAATTGTCTGTAGAGGTAAATTGTTCAGCTTTGGGTAGTTCAATTTTTCTTATCTTTTTGAAAAGAAATTCCTGAGGGTGTGTTTTATCACTTTAATTCTTTCTATAGTGCTACAGAAGACATTTGACTACAGATCTTTTGAATCCCTGAGTTCACAAAGTTGTCTGTTCCAAACAGTAGGTCCGGGGCTCATTGTATGCCATATTACTCTACAAGGACCTTTGGAAGCTGGCTAGAGATGGGCCAACATGAAAAAAGGTGGCAGAGATCTGCAGGGTATCATTGGCTTCAGCTGTTTTATCATCATATGTTGTACAAAGCAGAACTTGTCTTTAATATTCTTTTGCTGTTCTCACATCAAAGGGCTAAATTATGCCCCCTAATACATGTAAGAGGCTTTTCAGTTATCTTTCTGATGCAAATTATATCATTTTGCATTATTCACTGATTATCTGCAGTTTGAAAAGTACAGCAGATGTTGTGCAAAGCCTATATGTCAGATCTCTCCTCCTTTGAGAACAGGATCCAAGTAAGCAAAATTGAAAGAGCCCCATGGTGAATTTGTGTTTAGTTGTAGCTCAAGAGTGGAATCGGTCTGGGCTTTCAAAAATTTGTCAGGTATTAAGGTTCAAATGAAATTGGGTATGCCCAGCTCAGCACCTGGAAGTATACACGTTCTTTTCCAGCACGTACATCTTCTCCCCTTGTTAAATGCCTACATTTAGAGTGGAATGTCATTACATTTAACAGGCGCTTCAGGTCCATTAGATGACAGCCCAGTATGAGATCTGCCCTTAGCTCTCATTGCACTACAAGGAGTAAGTTGAATTTGATTGTGGCATCATGCCGACAATGCCGAGATTAATGAATTAAAGATGTATAACAAAGAATGCTTAATGAAGTCAAATTATAAGAGATTGTTTTACAAGGTGGCATTTAGTATTAATAATAATCATTACAAAGTAATTCCTCTACCCACCTCTGACTGGGCTCTTGCAGTGGTGCATCACATTTCAAAACACGGTTGAGTTAAGAAAAAGCAAATATTAAAAAGGTTTGCAAAGCATTATCAATTAAATGTGGTGTTATTTATTGTCATAGAACTGTATGGGGAGAAAGAAGGAACAGTATCATGACTCCTTGCCTTATAAATGTTATTATCATAATGTGGATAGACCATCATTCTCTCTGTTTTTGCCTGTGTTAAATCTCAGCAAACTGGCTCCTTTGCCAGTTCAAGGTTTTGTATGTCTATGGCATAGCCTGGGACTGTAATCTACAATTACTAATTGAGTGGTGTTTCTGGACTATATCTTGTTATCTAGTCTGATACATTAAATTATGACAGAAGACCTCTCCAGAAGCCCACTGAGGGCATGTCTTCAAAATAAGAACACAGCCATATGGTAGAGCATCTGAGACAGAGCTGTTCCCCCAAGAAGGAATGAGAAGAGCCTTTTAACTCAGTCCCATCTATCCTTTTGAAAGTCTGAAGTCTTGTGAAACTCACCCAGTCCTTCACTCATGGATGTTAAGGAAGATGGGGCTCTGTAGGCTTACCCTTCTTCCTCCTATGGTCAACCTACAAAATTGTAATGGGACCACGACTTGGCTAAGATAGGCCTTGACAGAGGGCAGAGCATGAAAGGCAGCTGTTGGTGCTGGAGAAATCAATGTAGACTTTTTCTCTTTGCCAAAAAGACTATTGATTCTCTGTGCTTGCTTCTGTAACTTGGCTGACAGGTCTGTAGGATAGCAAGAATCTCAGCTAACAGCAGTGCTGCTTCAGCCAGTTGTTCTTAATAACCCTGCAGAGGAAGGAGGATTTATAGACAGGCACTGAACAAGGTAAGAGAGATTTTGTTTGTTTGTTTGTTGTTTGTTTAGTTTGTTCATTTGTTCATTTTCATGTAAGCATATATCTCAAGACAATTTGCTTGTGTGTTGGCTGTCTTACATTCTTTTCCATAAAGTTTCAAGAATGCAGCCTGTCTAGGGTGCTTGATGGGTAAGAGGTGATAGATGCAGACGGAGTGAGAGAGAATATCCGTAGAGCTGGTTGCTCTGTGTTCCCTCGTATAGGAGCAGCTGTACAATAACATGGATTCTTAAATCATGACCCTCGAAGCTAATTAGAAAACTCTTGTTGATCTGTATGGGGGTTAAATGTTTACCACAGTCAAAGTTTTGTCCTCAGTATGTCCTAAGGCCCTCAATTCATTTCATCATTATTGCTCTGTGCACACATTCTTCAAAATTAATAACCAAATCCTTCCAAATGACCTCTGTGCTTTGCCAGGTGTCTAAACTGCGACCTTCTGTTTCATCTACACTACAAAATCTGTCACAGTGCACTGGAAAATAAACAGAATACAATAAAAATAGGAATGCAGGTGATTGGTTGGATGCTTACTGCTGTGGTAGAATATACATCAAAAGAAGGACTATGTCATGCTGAATACAGGATAGCTCTGATTTAATATTCTTTCAAGTCACACCTTAAATAACCTGTGTTTCAAGGCACACTATGTATTTCTTTGGAATCTTGCTTTAATGCAGTCCCTCGTATCCATTATTTTTATGAACCCTCTGTCCCCAAAGAAATACCAAACAGCACAAAGTACCTTCCAGGCTTTGTAAAAGCTTTTATGGAACTATAAAGAAAACACCAAAAAAAAAAGAAAAAAGTTAGATATCTGAAATAATGTCTGCACATGCTTGATATGTGACTTTATGAGTGCAATGATGCCACAAGATGGAAATAAATGTTTGTCAAGATTTGCTCATCAAAAAGAAGCAGAGAGAAGCATGAGCTTCTTTCATTTTGTTCTGTTTTTCTTTTGTTTCTGTAGTTCACTTTTCAGTAAAACATATGGGTGAAAGTCATATTTATTTTGATCTTTAAGTCTTAGCTACTTGTTGGGCAACACGGAGGACTTTTGAGGACTGAAAGCCCCTCTCTTTGGTCTTCTAGAGAATATATTCAATAATGGAGCATAAAACCTCTGTCCTTGACACTAAAACATCTCAATCATCTTGTCAAAAACTTTACCCTTATTGAATTCTGGCAGTGCACTGAGCAGGGAGCGAGCTTTTAACCTTGAGACTATGAAGCATGCCTGGTTAGTTTTACTGCCAGCATGAGGAAGTCCCCTGGAGACCTAGTATTGCAGTAGGAGAATTCAATCACTAAGGTGTATCCAGGCTGGATTAGGCTGAAATACATTCACAAAATGTGCTGACAGGTTTTCTCTGAGCAGGAACCAATTATAAAAGAAAAGCCATTTGTTTCTGTAAGTGCAAATCTAATTTCTGGTTATTCTCTTGTATGTGCAATGTAAAAATAATTCTACTTTAATAGATAGGGATAGCTCCTAAATTGAGCCTGAGCCTCACAGTACTAAGCAATTATTTCTCCCTTTTTCTCACTCAAAAGCCTTAGGCCAGTATATTAAAAATAACAATACTGTTCTAAAAGATTTGACTGTCACTTTGCTGAACAGTGGTTTCTAGCTAATAGGACACAGTTTGCTTTCAAGCTTAAGAGGCCTGTGGTAGAAACTATTAAGCTCACTGATTAGGAATGAGATGGAGCATTCCCCAAGGGACCTTTGCTCTCTGATGTTCTCATTGCCACTGGAAGAATAAATAAATAAAAACTGTCATCCTAGCTAATAACTCCCAGAGATAGAGGTTACAATTACGCAATGGGAGTTAGCCTATGTTTCAACAATGTTTTGGTATTAAATTTGCCTCCCTAAAAGGCTTTTTATGACTGTGAGAGAAAAAGAGGTGGCAGACACAAAGCATATGACCCAGCAGTCTGGGTTTCATGAGGGCCAGCATTGACCAGGCATAGAAGAATTTGTTATTTAGCCTGTATGGTACCTTTACTGTAGAGGAGAATATAAATCAGAAATGTCCAGTCTACATGGGTACAGATGTCCTGGATAAAGCAATGTCTTGGACTACACAGGACTCCAGGGAGTGATCAGGTCCCAGTAAGTTCAGCAAGGAGGAACCAGGACCAGGACAAGGATTCAGCAGTACTGTGCCTGTGGTGACAAACCTCACATGGGGCATTTGAACCCCTCCTCCTTCCACCTGGATGTTCTTAGTGTCACAGTTGTGTTGTACCACAGTTTTGGTCACTGTTTTATGAACACTCAGATAAATGCAAACATAAACTAGTGCTCCAGAGATTTCTTTGAAGTGGAACTAAATTTATCTAGGATTGTAGTGATAGGGCAAGGGGTAATGGCTTTAAACTAAAAAAGGGTAGATTTAGTTTAGATATAAGGAAGAAATTCTTTACTATGGGAGTGGTGAGGCACTGGAACAGGTTTCCTAGAGAAGCTGTGGATTCCCCATCCCTGGAAGTATTAAAGGCCAGGTTGGATGTGGCTTCAAGCAACCTGGTCTGGTGGGAGGTGTCCCTGTCTACGGCAAGGGGGTTGGAATTGAATGGTCTTTAAGGTCCCTTCCAACCCATTCTATGATTCTATGAAATTTTATATACATTAACAGAAGATAACATGGAACAATTTGGCTTCAGAGACAGAATGTTTAAGGTGGAAGTTTTGCTGATGCTAAAGGACATATTAAGCGTGACATATTAAAAATGTTTAATGCTTTTGAGGGTTGTATATATATGCACGAACCAAAGTCAATGAAGAAGACAACCTGCGTTAAAATCCTTAGTGTCAATTACTAGTTCAAGGAGTCAAGAAACAGCAACGGAAATGAATGATTCGGGGCTTTTCATAACACAACCAGAACAAGTGAGCCACAATGCTGGTTAGAGCAACCAGTATGATGGATACGCTGGGAGGTTAGTTTTATAGGAATGGAAAAACTCCGGTTTTCTTACAAACATTTTAATTCTTTACCTCCACCATATGTCTTCTATTAACTTTCAAGTGAAAAAGGAGCTGGATATTTCTGTATGGACCTAACTGCAAAAGAAATATATAGGATGGCAGTTTTACAGGGTGCAGGGGTCCCCACCAGCTGCACTGTGAGGGCAGATTTACAATCTCTTTACAACACAGAAGCAACCAAAAAGGCCAAATCTAGGAATCTGACCCCCACTTCAAATAACAATAATCATAATAATAATTAGAAATGATAGAAGTGAAGTTATAACATTTCTCTGGCACCTTTTCCATTTGCAAACCTCAAAGCACTTTGCAAATGTTAACTTAGTTCAGTCCCCAGGAGAGTTACACTACTTTTCCCCTTCTCTCTACTTTACAGGTGAAAAAACAGTGAGGAGGTGAAATGTCGTTCTCAAAGTCACATATGGCTTTCCTTGGAACCAGCAACTTCTACTCTCCTGTTCATACCACAAGACCACAATGCCTAGTTAACGTGATAGTTCCCAGTGTAAAATGGTCTCCTGAGAATTAAATGTGTAACCTGTAAAATATACAGCCTGCTTATGTTTGCTTACTTTTTAAAGTACATCCTTTAATAATGTTTTCAATGAGCAATTTAAATAATTCATAATTTATAACATTAAATTATGGCAAGGTGGGTTGTGTGTTTTTTGAAGTCAGACCTAATGAAATGACTTAACTTCAAACAAGAAGTTGAGCCAGTGATTCATTGCAAGGTTTATCTCTGTCAGATTTGCGGTTACACATATTAAAAATTGATCCACTTATATATATATATGTATATAGATGTATATATATATTGTTGTAGTTGAAGTTATCAGGGTTATAAATTCTGAGTAGTTCCCAAGCTTGCAGTGAGTATTACCAATTTTAGGAGGATAATATTTATAACCACCTTTCATTTTGCACTGAAATGCGTTTTCCCCTGAAGCCTGCCTCTTTAACCTCTGATATCTTTCCCTTTCACAAAACACAAACACTTCTGTTTTACTTGTGTGGTTTAGCAAGCACTCAGAAGTAGTATCTTTTCTTTTCTTCATAATGAATAGTTCTTCAACTATTGATTGCCTTTAAAATCACTTTAAGTACAAGGCATGTAATATTTCTTTGTTAGTTTACATATTTTTTCCAGAAGCAGTGGAAATGCCAGACCAACACATTAGGTGTCTGGTTAGGTGTGTCTGAACAGAGCCTGATTCAAAAGACATTTTTTTCAGCTTTATACTTGCTCCAAAATATCGTGTATTTTTACATATGCAGTATGTGTGCCCATGTATTGTGTGCTCTGAGAGGGTAAATCTGGTTTCTGCTGAGCATGTCCCCCAGCCCTGCTGAATGGAATGAGAATCACAGATTCTAAGTCCTGAATTTTGGTGAGACGTGAGCTGAGGTGTCCCATGTCTTCTGGCCATCACAGTGTCTGTCTCACACCACTGGGTCACCTCCCAGTCCACAGCTTCTCCCATTCAGAAGAATCAGCATCTACTCGAGCATTCTCTGTGGGAACTGAGATTTTTCTCTCACTGCAAATTCCTCCCAGTCTTCTATCTCCTAACTGCTCATCACAAACCTTCAGATTCTTCTCACTTTTGAATTTATTTTTAAAGCCTTTTTTTTTTTCCTATGATATATAATCAGCACTCATCTGACAGGAGAGTGTACTCAAGACTTATGAAAAAGCTGCTTTAAAACCACATGATAATAAATTCCCCCTAATCCCAAATATATATGAAATACTGAGCAGGGACCACAACAAGTTTTATAGAAAGCATTAATGTCATCAGTTTAAAGAGAATTAAAAGGAAAAATAACATTCCATCCCTGAGGAAAAATCCAAGTGGTGCATAAGACTAAAACAAGCATTTCTATAGGGAATTGCTCATGAAAGAGTTTTTTAGTTCAAAATAAGGAAATCACTAGGCACTGCAGAAGGATTACATTGATCAAAAATAGTCTTCTGAAATACCAGGATCCAAAGAACAGCTTAAGTAAAGCCACAAATGAATTGAAAGTGAGCAAGCTCACATGCAGGAGAAACTCCATATTTCATTTGCAGCAAGGGCTGTTTGTGATCAGACTCCTGAATAAGACAGATGCTACATGTGGTTGGGAACATTTGAAAACTGACTTATAGCTGTGATCCATAACAATGCTAGATTTATTGACCACCTGCTGTGGAAACACAGTTGTGTTTTTTTTTTTTGTTTTGTTTTGTTTTTCCCAGAAAGACCTCAGCTTGCCATTTGTGAAGTATCTCCTGTGTCCTTTTCACAATTTCCTAGAAGATGTGATTAACCAAGATGTCAGTGCTGCTCCATTCCTGCACACTCACCAATCAGTGCAGTGTTAATAAGATGCCAGGTGAGACTGCTGAACCTCCTGTTGAGCTATTCAAAGGAAACTGAGCATGCTAAAAATATTTAGAGAGATTTATTTGATTTCTCCACATGATGTCCTCTATAATTTATCATTTCAGCTCCTACTTATTCTGTTTTCTGCTCTGTTTTATTTTAGAAGGGGACCTTTCTTTCCTACCTTTTACGGTAAGCACATAAGGGATTTGGATCAATGATGTTTACCAGTGCACTTTAATCTCTGTGTTTAGGCATTTGTTCTATTTGGTAAACTAGCAGACTTCTCCAGTTATTTTGCTGAGCACTGAGAGGCTGAAATGATATACATCTCAAATATGTATGTACTGAGCAACAAGGTTACAGCATTCTCATTTTCACAAGTATGTGTGGTGTCCATAAATACCCAGATATAAGAATGGGCATGGCACTGGGGTAAGCAGGGGATTGATTCCTATTCTGAGCTGCAGAAGAAACCTGCTCAGCTTCACTAAATCACAGTGAAACAACCCCCTCATCTAATGGTTTTTAATTTAATACAACAGGTCCCCTTGGAGCAGACGGGTTTTCTGTGAGAAGCTGAAAGCAAAATCAAACATGACATTTTGGGGTGTTCATCAAAGGCAGTGGAATGAATGGATGTCTGAAAATAAACACCAGTTTTTCTCCAATATTTCAATACCCAGGATTAGAGACATGAAAAATTTTAGAAATAAAAAGACCATTGTGTTTCCATTGTGAGCTGCTGACAAATTAAAGTCATATGTTAGGTTTACTTGAAAACTTGTGTTTCCTTGGTGCTGTAATGGAAAGTCTTATAAGCACAGAAACAGCCCCATGGAGTTGATGGATACCTTGCATACAAGAAAAGCAACTCTTTTTTTGCATAAAGATATGTCACAATAAGTACGGGCTGCAAAGTGCAAAAGCAAAAGACATGAATGAGCACACAGGTAGGGGATGAAGTTGTCATTCTGGGTGGGTCTCTCAGTGTGTTTACTAAACAAGGTAACACAGCAAAATTGTTTCTGGCATTTCTAAATGGACACCAAAATTGACTACAGCACAAGCACTAGGATAGATTGGTTGATAATACAGAAAAAAAATATGTATATAATTAAATATATATATATATATATATATATATATATATATATATATATGTTTGTCCCTACCAAGCCCCAAGAAACAGCTTAAGAGCCTGTGGAAAGATGTAACAGGTGAGCACCCCTGGAAGAGGGAGGCAGCATGAAATCACTTCTTGTACTGCTGCCTGTCCTGTGTATTCCTTTCTGCGCTTTTTCTGGTCAGTCTTAGTTTCACAGGAATTAACCCCAGGCAGAGATTATATGGGAATTTTTTATGACTTTAGACAAACTCAATGAGTCCATAGCGAGCAACAGGACATTGTCTTTCCAATGTGATTTTTCTCCTCTACGTGGCTGGAGCAATAAATACCCTGCAAATGAACTTCTTCCTTGCTAATAAAATAAAATCCATATTAATCTCAACTATCAGAGACAACTGTAAATTGAATGAGAGTAAAACAGGATAAAGAGGGTTTGGAAACAACAGCTCTGTCACAGGCAACACAGACATCATGGCAAAGCTGGCTGACCAGCAGTCGAGGGGCCCCAAAGAGCTGACTTCTGGGTCAGTTTCAATAGGTTGACATGAAACTTCAGGTCTCCAGGAGCCACATGCAGGTTCTGGAGGCTGCTGCAGGGGATAATGATCTCTGCTGTGCTCCAGCAAGGACACCGGTAGGAAAACTGAACTTTTCATCACTGAGAGGGCACAGAAGGAAGTCGTCGGAGAGAGGGAAGAGGGACATGGTGAATGTACCAGAGGCTTTAAATTTTAAAACAAGGCATCATTGGTCCTCACAGGTCAACAGAATGGAGCAGGCTCACCTTGTCTAGTGGATGTGTACGAGTCACAGGTGTATATGTGGTATGTATGAGTTGTCCAAGCTCTGTCTTTCTGTAGCCAGTCTTCAAGAAGAATTGCATAATTTAAGCCTTCTATAAAGAACAGATTCTAAATGTTCTTTCTGGGGTTAGAGGTCAGTGCTGTTCTTTCAAGGTGACTCTCCAGCTGGGTATGACAAACCACCCACATAACTAAATACGCAGGGTTGCTTCAGAATTGAAGGTAAAACAAGGAGACGGAGGGCAGAAGTCATTGCTATTTCAGACTTTTGGGGTGACTTTTTTGTTTCTTTATTGTATTATAAAATGTGGTGAAATACCTATAGCTTTCTTAGCCTGCGCAAATGTATTCTTTAGGGCTCCTTTTCATCAAAGAATATTGTCTGCATTTATCTACAGGTGCATGATCCCCTAAGCCCTATAGATAATACACACATTCAGTGTTATATATACATATACTTATAAAGCCACTTAAATGAGCACCATGTGCTCTCAGATTTGCAGCACTCAGATATTCTGTGTTCCAAATGAGTCCTGGGCGAATTCCATTTCTACAGCTCACCCATTTTTCTATTACAGCAAATCCAATTACCTCAGTCTCTTATCTTCCTACCAGTGAGCACATATGTCATCTTCCTCATGCAAGTCATCCTGTAGAAAAGTTAATGAGCATATTGATGTGAGAGAAGTTATGAACCAAAGTGTTTATGGGCACAGGAGTTTATTACCTTTGTGATCAGCAATGCAACATGTTGATCAGCAATGCAACATGTTGGTGGGCAAGCAGATGAGTGCAATTTAAACAAAAGAAAAGGAAGCATTAATGAGTATCTGAAAAAGGCTAAGCCTCACCCTCAGATCAGAAATAAAATAACACAAATAGAAACGTTCTTGAAAGCAAAAAGTCAACACAATGGCGAAAGCTTTCAGGCAAATGATCAAGCCAAAGCTACAACTTGCCTGAAAACTGGTTCTATCTAGAACTGGTTGTGAGGAGAGGAGAAACTGTCTTTTTTTTTTTTTTTTTTTTTTTTTTTCCCATTCAAGCTGGCTAGAGAAGTGAGTTTGAACTGTGACAGATGGAGGATGTTAGCAGAGGTGAGAGTGCCTGCAAGCGTCTGCACACTGGTGGCAGACTGCAAGGAGGTCACCCCTAACATGTGAAAATGCACCCAGAGAATTTGCCAGCTTTCAGCAAGGAAAAATCATTCAGTTACAATTATTCTTTCTGCAGCTGTGTGGCAGCTTATTTACTAGTCTGGCCATGCGAGTTCAGTTTCCAGATTCAAACAGTGAAATGGGATCCAATAACTGCTTGTACAAGACACTTGGGAAGGAGCCCGATGACTATTACACTTGGAAAGATGATAAGGGTGAGACCTGTATTAACTGAGAGTTAACACTGTTCCAGCACCATAAAATAAGGACCAATGTGCACCCTGATCAGTGCTGCCAGAGCACACCAGAAATGGCTCAGGGGGCATGAACAAACTTTCTGGGACTCTGGAGTCAAACCTCAGCAAGTGCCTTGGTATCACCAACACCAGTAATGCAGGGCAGAGGGAAGGTCAGTACTGGGTTAACTTATAGGATGAAAAAGGAGGAAAGAAGTGGAAGAGAACCAGCCTATTTGCTCTGGGACCCAAACCAGCTCTTAGCAGCTCTAAATAGCTCTGTGTGGGTTTGTCAGTGTTGCTGATGCTGGGTTATTCCAGCAAAAAAGAGCGTTATGAGAGTATATTAAAGTGTGGGATAGGGATGGGGCAAACCAGCATCTGACAAAACACCTTTGTTGTGAGGCAGTTCTCTTACTCAGGTAGAAACATTTGTTCCCTCAAGAAAGAAATCATCCAAACTAAAATTCCCCATGGAAAATGGGGAGGAAGGAGCCATATGATGGAAGGAGCCATAGGATATACCATCTTCAGGATCCTATTTCCCTCCCACTGGGAGGACAAGTTGCAAAGACTTTCAAAGGGGCAGAGGGGTTGCATTATGGAAGGCAGCACAGAGGGCCTGAGGCTTTGCCTGGCCAGGAAAGTCCAATATCTGCTAAAGTCCTTTCCTGAAGGCAAAAAAAGACAGCAAGCTCCTGCTTGTACTCTACAGACATGGGCAACATGGGCATATGTGGGCATTTCAGTTAAAAAAAAAAAAAAAAAAAAAAAAAAGCTAAGGAGCTGGCTAGATAAACAGCATAGTATTCCAGGAAAAAACAAGCTGTCCTTTGCAAAAGAAGATACTTCAAAGACAGAGAATTGTTTATCACTTCCCATCATTAATGCTTGCATTTGATACCTTCTTGATGGATGCCTGTTCTGCTCCTTAAGCCCGTAAGAGCATTGGGGCAGCACTGCCTGTTCCTCAGCATTTGCACAGGGTCTTATTAAGTGAAACCCCAATCTGAGCTCATCCCTTGGTGCTGCAGTAATATGTACAAGGAAATGATATTCACGCTAGACAAATAGCTGCTACAGTTTTGGATACAAAGAAAGCAAAACACATGCAGTTGTTCATAAACAAAGAAATGATTCCTCTGATTATGGGCTTCCTCCCTGCTCATTACAAACACTTGTCAACTACCTACAGGTATATCAAAATCACTCATCACCAACTAAACAGCAAGGTGATCCACAGTAGCTTCTATAATTTAGGTTTAAAATTATTACAGCAGCATAAATCAGAAGGATTAAATGAGAAGGAGTGTATGCTGAATCCAGGAAAATATTATATGCAAATTGTGATTATTCATGACTGAGTCACAAAAAGTATGTATTCAAAATCCATCATGATTTAAAGTTTTAACAATGCAATGCTTTGCATTTATGTAATGACTTTCATCGGAGGATCCTGAAATGCTTAAGAGGTACTGAGTTGAATGCAAAATAATGTCAGTCTTAGAGGATGCATTTCTTCCCAAATCAGCAGCTAGTAGGGGGTGATGCACCTGGGAATTGCATTGAGGAGTAAGCTAGAGGACATAGGAAGAGTCACCAGAGGCCTAACAGTCAATAAAACAAATCTGGACCTTCAAACATGGGGACAGATAAAAGAGTACGAGGGGAAGTCAGAGGCATAAGTACTACATGTTACCACATTACCTCCTGGGGAGCGAGCAACCCCAGCCAGCATTTCAGAGGCTGTGTGTGTCTGCGTGCTTAGAAGGAGTGGAGCCAGGGTGAGCTGCCATGTGTCATCACTAGCACACATTGAGGCTGCTGCCTCAATCATCTCTCCGCAACACCTTGCACACCAGTTATCTCGCTTCACTGCAATGGACAAATGGATGGGAAGGTTCCCCAAAACAATGGCTCCTAGGGGTTTCCAAGACATAAGAAAAAAAAAATTCAAACTTCAAAAAATCACACAAACATGGAAAGAAAAAATAAGAACATCAACATTCAAAACCTAGATTATTTTGAAATTGAAAGCTGTTGTGAAAAGATGGCACAAGACAATACTTGGTAGTCTGGGGAACAGAGATAGATATGATGCTTCCTCTTTTCCCCAAGGAATTTCAGCCTCCATTGATCCTGTCAGATGCATTTCTAATATCTTTAAAAACATCCAGTGACAGGGTACTTAAAATTAGATCCAAACTCTTTCTTCTGTCAATTATCTCACAGTGACATCTCTAATATAAAAGAGCTTACAGATTTATATCTATATTTAGATTGTATCTATATTTAGATATTTATTTTATTATTTTAATATAAGTAAATTTGTATTTATTTATATCTTTTTCTTAGAATTTTAATTTTCTTAACATTTTCCTTTGTGTCTAGCTGAGAAAATTCATTGAAATATTTACATCACTAGGCCTACCACTGTGGTGAGCCTTTCTCCCAGAAAAAAATAATAATAATAAAAATAAAAATAAAAATAAAAATAAAAATAAAAATAAAAATAAAAATAAAAATAAAAATAAAAATAAAAATAAAAATAAAAATAAAAATAAAATCTGATCCTAGAAAACAGCCGAAGTGGACAATAGAAACCCACTGGACACTACTGGATAGGACTGCTTTAGGAACACAAACATGGCTGGTGCTGGGAAAAGTATAATGCTTTGTACTCTCTCAGTTCCTAAAATATTTTATAATGTTGACTGTTGAAATTCCACAGCAGTATGGTCTTCAAAGGCCAAGCAAGGACTAGTACAATAGCCAGTCCTGAAAGACCTATATGTTTTGCTCTCTTTTGCCCAAGGCAGGTGACAAGTTATCTCAGGCAATATGTGCATGTGGCTTTTTGATAGTCAGTCCAGGTCCCAAGGAGACACGCTCCCAGATTCTCTGGGCCAGCCTAATCTAAGACATTATAACAATGTCTTACCAGACATGGAGATAACCTATCACCTATGGACAGCCAACAGCTCTCAGTATATCTTCTGCCTGCCAGAATGCATAGACACCACTTCAGATGTCTTTTGTCTCTTGCTTCAGATGCAGACCACACAGGAGCTAAGAAATGATGGCCGTGGGCAGCCAACTGGATTGTCATGCAGTCCTCATGGTGACTTCAGACACATGATGCAAAAGGCTTACAGAGATTTAACACACTGTAAAAGCCTAGAAACCACTGACAAACTGATGGATCTTCCTCCCTAGCTGCAGAAAGAACCACAGTAAATTTTCAGAGAGAACAGACATACTGGACAGTTTTGAATTAATACCTGATACAAAAGCTTGTATTACATACCAAATAGAGACTGCCAAGGAGAAGTGGGAGCTGCTACCAATAATGTCACCAAGATGTGTCAGTGCTTATCCCAGGGCAGAGTCTGATTCTCAGCAATCAGATGTTGGAGAGAAATTCTCCCCGTTAACCCCAGTGCTATGCAAATACAGCAGATCTCAGTGGTGAGCTCTGATGTCAGTGGTGTCTTTGTGATAGCTCCCTATTAGGTAAGACTAATAACCTGATCAATAGCCACTGTTGTGAGACAGATGGGCCCATTACAATCAGAGATGTTCAGCGTCTGGCTCTTAACTCTTAACCTCACCCAATATAAAATATTCACCAAAATTCTGTGTTAGACATTGGCACAACCCCATTTTTCTTTCCCTGCCATTAACAAATGTCAGGCTGCAATACTGTATACCACATCCATCTCACCACAATAGATGCCACATTTGTTGCATGTATTGTTAAAGAAACAGTATAATGGATCTCTTTACAAAAACCTGTTGTGGGGTTTAAGAGTAAGTGAAAAAATAATAATAACTTGGGATGTGTTTCTACCATATTTTGCTACAACAGTTAATATCTCTTTGTGATTTCCTCTTTAAACCAAGGTCAGGCACAACTCACACTGATGAAGTTTGTCAGAATTTAGCCTTGTTTTGCTAAATGACAAAGGGACCCCTGAGTCTTGCCCGCCCAAAGAAGTAAAGTTTTGCATGTTTGCTGCGGGCTGGTGTGGAGGAGGCCGCAAGCCTGACCCCCAGGGCCAAAAGTGGCACTGTAGTGATGGGAAGGGGAGGATGTTTGCAGGGCAGGGGGTCTTCTCAGGGTGCATAGTTTATGTGCACCTTCAAACCATGGTTCTACATGTACCGGAGTGAGTCAAACCTGAAAATCCTTTTATTTCAGCAGTCCACAAAGGCCACCCTGCTGCTCTTCCCTGGGTACAGGCTACACCTCACTGTGGGATCCAAGCATCTCCAAACCTTCCTGATGGAGCTTTCAGCAGGGGTGGGATGGGGAATAGTGAATATAAACATGGCATACACATCTCAAAAAAAAAAAAATCATCATTATAAAGTTACTTCTGTCCTTTCAGTGACCATTCATAGGTGCACACACAACCTGGTAACTCCTTCCTGTCTGCACATGGATATTCTTCTCGCATCCCCTTGAACTATGGGGTAATTTTTCATGCCAGGGAATCATCCAGTGCAATTTGCATAGAATTTTTCACAATGCCATCTCCAACAAGATATAGGTCTGGCATACAGTAGCAGAAGAAGAGCTGCAGGAGGAGGACCACCAAGAACAATTTTCCATCTATTTCTTCCTAAGTCTGGTCTTGCACAGCAGTGAATACAGCAGCACCTGGTTGCTCACCTCCTCACGTAATGCAGTCCACCTTATTCCTTCAGTCTCCCCATATTATCTTGCTGGCTAAGTCATCTGCTTGGATTCCTGTGGCAGATTTCATTTTTTTCCACACACCTCTCACAGAAATAGCAATTGCCTGGCAATAAGCGAATCCCTAATGCCTATGTCTCCATACACAATAAAGGAAGAGGGCTGCTAAATCAAAATGGAGGGACTGTTGCCATTGGGTTTCAAATGTATCCCACTGACCAAAACAACAAGGAAAAATAAAATAATGATAAGAAACTATGCACAAATGTAGTTTTCAATTATGTTTCTGATTACTTTTATTAATAATTGAATATTTTCATACATAATTCAAGCTTTGCCTACAGTTTATACTATCATCAAAAACCCTTATGGACTGGAATCAGGCAGCACGTTGTGTTCACACCTCCTGTGTAAGCATTGCGCATTCACATAGCTAGAGAGGGGACTGCTGGGCACCAGGACTTTGACCTGCTGGCTGCTGGTTCTCCTGATACTTTGTGTCTGGAGCAATCCTTTCTGAGAAGTTCGCCTTGGATTATTTCCAGTCACTTTCCAGATCTCATTCAGCAGCAGCATGTACTAAAACATAGAAGATGTAGGTATGAACCAGCTCTGCTCTGCTGTCTTTCATTGCACCTCCTCCAGGGATTTTGTGCCATGTTCCCCAGCCTCACCTGAGTGCTGAGGTCAAGGCATCCCCATAGTTTGGAATCCAGATCTTAGTCCAGATGGTCTGTGTGGCTGCAGCCACAAGGACAGGCTGGATGAACCACACCTCACAGCTTTTCAAAATCAGGTTCCCAGTTCTTCAGACTGGGAATCATGTCAGTTAGAGACAGAGATAAGAGATGAGAGAGACAGGATAAAAAAGAGTAGTGCTCTGTGAAATGGAACGTCTTTCAAGTTTTTGTTTTTGTTTTTTTTTAATAAAATGTCCAATAAACATATGTATAGACAATGATTTTAGTCACCAGAGCAATTCAACCATATTTATGCTGGGGATAGGAGCTCTTAGACTTGTAGTTTTGGGGAAGATTATGGGGTTCACTCTAGAGACTGACAAAATAAGACCAGCTTTCTTCTAATGAGATCAGATAGAGAAAACAGATGAAAATATGTGCAGGTTTCTACTTGCCGGGGGAGTTAAAAAAAAAAAAAAAAAAAAAAAAAAAAGAGAGAGAGAGAAAATTGATAGGGTTTTTCTTAGAAATTGTGATTCCCTCTCCTTCTCTCCTTGCTCTTCAGCTGGAGCTACTTACACTTTTTTGTACATATACACAGCCCCATCCTTGTCATCTATCCATTTCTGTAACAGTCTGGGCAATCACAGTTCTGTTCTTATTTCATTCTTTGTCTATAACAACCTCAAGGATAGTAAAGAAACATATTCCTAATACTAGTATGGAGTAAACAAAGAGGTACGTTTTTAGGGCTTATTAAGGTTTGATGACTTTTTATCATCTAGCTAGACATTTTCCAGTGGAGCAGCTACAGACCACATTGTATTAGTCAATTGTACTGAATTTCTGCAGTAAAGTGGATAAGGAATTCCTCCTAGAAATGTGTAACCAACCCTGACATCCACAAGGGAGCCAAATGGAGTCCAAGAGTAAATCTGAAGGCAATGTTTTCATGCTGTTTTTTACACATTTGAATAATGAGTATTTAATCTTCTGTAAAAACAGATGAAACCTAAGCAGTAATGAATATTGAGTGTAAATCTGATACAGCACTTAAATGATTTCTGCAACCTGCAGTCCACTCAGGATGTAGAGACTTCATTATAATAGCCACAATGGACTTGGAATGTAATATCTGTAATGAGAAATAATGTGATTGATATAGCTGAAAAACAGATGTGTTTGGGGCATACATGCTCTTCCTCTCATCTGGGATTTTTCTGGACATTTTTAGTAGCTAATACTATGCATTTTACCTTTACATTTTTAAACAAAGAACTATGATGCTGCTGAGCAAATCCATTTTCTGAAGAGAAAAAAAAAAAGTGACCAGCTACTGAAAGTGAGTAAGCAGGAGGCCTTTATCACTTTAATGTATCACTGGATGCAACATTTCAGAGCTAGAAAACTGAAAAAGCAAGAACAGGCTTCCGTGACATACATGTATAGTCATAATAGAGAGCATTTCTGGTCATGAATACAGATCTGAGGTATCCTATAATTTAAGGTGCTGGAGCACAAGCTAAAGATTATATGATGCAATTTTCCATGTTTGTCTTTTTCACCCCTCACTTGAACTAACATGGATTCACTGATTTTGTTGAAGGTATTCCTCTTCTGTACCAACTCATATTTTTCTAGGGTCGATCTAGGAGAAAACTTGAGCTGAAAGTCTGACACTTTTAATATTTAAAAAAACATTTAGAGTATTTTATAAACTTTTCATTTAATATAATGAAAATAAAAGAATCAGATGACTTTATATTTAGTCTAGATGTGCTCAATGTTGGGAATTCTGGTTTCCACAAACTGGAATTATCAAACAACTGAATGATCAAGTCTTCTGAAAACCAAATCTATGTGCAAATACAATTAAGAGTCCTAAAGTTTTTGTTTGTTTGTTTGTTTTATTTTGTTTTTGTATCCTTTGAAATAATTGGGATCATCAGGAACAATCCCCTCCACTCCCTGAGAGTTGATGGTGGTATTTGGAGAACTGTAAATTCTTCTACTGTTTTCACTGTTGTGAACTTTATTAATCTGTGAACCCATAAAAATTCATCAATAAGGTGTGGGATCCTGTGTAGAGTCTTCAAATCCATGAACAATAAACTTACTTTCTACTACTGAAAGCACTGCCTTAGATACATGAAGCAATAAAAATATCTATAAAAGAATAACAAGAAAAATATTTTGAGTGTGATCCAACATTCAAAGTATATTGATGCTGTGCATTTACCAGCCTCTTGATGGTATTCTAGACTCAAAACTAAGAATTAGTCTGAAAGAGACAGTGCTTTCAGGCAGCAGGAGGCTTTGAGATCTCAGTGCTGAAACATTTTCTGTTTATGTTTTGGCTAGTGTTTCTCCGTGTCTAAAACTTTTCTCAAGTTCATTGACTTGCATCCAGAAATGTCATTAGCAAAAAATGCTTAAAAGGATTCTTCCTAGGCCTTCTTCCTAGGCCTGGCTGACCACAAAGCCCTGCCTTGAGAAGTGGTCACCTTGACTTCCTCTCCTTCTGGCTCCAGCTAAAATCACATCCCAAGGTATCTGAAGATGTGGGAACAAATCCTACCTAAAGACAGATTGGTGAGTATCTGTCGATTTTGATGAGGTTTTGACAAGGCAGCCTGGAAGAGCTGCCTTCTCATATTCTCTCATGCCCTCTGAATACTTGTACACATGGTGTAAAATCAATCTATACAGACAAAATAAATAGCCTCTTCGAATCCATTATAACCATAATGGCTTCTTAGACTAAAAGAGTTTGATAATGTGTTTGTACAGCTAATCAGTGTAGCATTCCTTACTAATGTTTCCTGAGTAGTTACTGTATTGGAGTGTTAATCATGATTGTTCTGATTATCAGGAATTGTTCTTAAAAAAAAAAAAAAAAAAAAAAAAAAAAAAAAAAAAGGTAAGATAAATACTTTCTTCTAATAAACAGACCAAACATGAAAAGAGAAAAAGAAAAAAAAAAAAATACAAAATTTAATGCTTTTTATACTAACAAGTGTTCATATTTGCTTAAAATTTTTGAAAGACCACTTTTCTGAAAAAAAAAAATATTTTCAAATAGGTTAACTCTGTATTTTGAGCAGTGGCATTTGCTCATATGGGACTCTTAATCTCCAGAGCACCAAGCCAGAAAACATGGAACTGTGTTGATCCCACCAGTGAAGGATCTGGACTTGTTCTTGATTTTTGTGCTGTGATAGATACACCTAGGAAGATAGGATCCCGTTCCTGCCTCAGCCATCAAACACGCTGCTGCCATTGGGTAGCTGGATTTAGATGTGCTGTTTTGGCAGGCGGGGAAACTGATGCAGGTCATTTTAAAAACATGTCCAAGGCAACAGAGAAGTTGCAGTAGGATCACAACTCAAGAAATCTTGATTATGGTTCAGGGGTTGTACCCCAGTTAATATCCATCTCAACCTTTAAGTAGTGTGGCTGCTGCAGACAGATCATCATATTCTTCCTCGCACCAGTCCTGGTGCTACAAAACACTTACTGTGTTATTAAGGAAAATGTATTTAAAGCCTGTCATTGATTCAAAGCCTGCAGTCTTATGGGCACTATGTCATTTATCTTCCTTGTAAGTGGGAAAAATTCCTGGACTCTATTTTTTCTCCATAGAAACTACAGAATAGAAGTCAATGAAATTAATGAAAAGCACTGGTATCATGTGGACAAGAGGGCATATATTCAGCTCTTTCTTCAGCCATTCAGTCTAATGGGAAATAAGCCTGCGTGTTGACTGCATACTGCATGACTGGGGCCAAAGCTGGAGATTGGTTTTAATGCATCCACAGCCCAATCATTTCACTCAGGGAGCTGTCAGTTACCAGAGCAAAATAGAAAAGATGCTGATTACCTGGACCAGACTCTGCTCTTATTTGTGTCCAGCAATCTCCCTGGTTGCACCTGCTTCTGTGCAACTGCGGGCAGAGCTTGGCCCTGTGTCCTCAGTTCCCTGGGTTGTCTTTGAACCAAAGGAACAACACTTAGAGATGGGCATTTGGAGAATTGCTAATGGCAGGAAATTCCACAGTTCTCCTGACATTAAGGCATTGTAAACACTGAAAGAAAAGAAATATGTGTTGTGTGGTTTGTGGTTCTTTTTTTTTTTTTTTTTTTTTTTCTTTTGGCGTGCAATGCCTAAAGCCTTATCTCTCATTCTGTCAGGAACCAAGGACTATGTATACAGATGGTGCAATTTATTATGTTCTGTACTGTGACCAAGTGCTGAAATACCTTCAGGAAATCACCAGAAAGCCTGAAAAGCTTTGCTGTCTCTTGTGACTCCAGCTCCGTAAAACTATAATTGAATGAGCACAATATATTAAGCACTATATGTTACACAGTAGACTTACAGAAAAGGATGCCATCTTTTTCAGCAACATTACAGAAAATATATTTGCTCTACAATTACTGCTTGTACCCAATGTCATGTTGTCTCTCTTTCTCTATATTCGACCCTTAAAAACCCACAAGATAGGGATTTACAAATAAATGTCTAGCCACAATGGGACTAGTTCAAGTCAGGTGTAACTCCATTAAATTCCACTATATTGTCCTCATTTGTAAGATGTTGCTGAGCCCGATAGCCCTGACATTTAAACCAGCATCTGTTGGGATTGAAATGAATGGAGATACAGTAGCGTGAAAAGAGAATTTTAGCCCTGTAATGGCTGAGGGGTTAATGCATTTTCATTCTTGTTCCACTGAGCGGGTTTTTATGAAACAATTTATGAAACTTGTCTCAGCGGGTGCCAGAAATAGGGGGAAAAAAATAAAATGCATATCCTGAAACCCAGACATATCTGGGTATGAAATATAAAACTTGAGCCCAACATCTTATTTGAACCCATTTGTTTACTTCATTCACTGAAATGGATTCATTTACTCATCCACACACTAAAAACAGGACCCCTGTGCCACTGACTCAACAACAGACAGTTATGGTCATTCTGGTGCACACCAAGCTCAACTTGCAGCAATGGCCACCATTCACAGAGCAGAGGTTTTGCTCATAATCACTTCACTGCAAGCAAAACCATTTCCATCTTTGATTTTCCATCCTGTTACCTCCCTGTACGGCCATGATATTGGGGGATTCTTTATCTACATCCCCACAAGTGCTATTATTTCAGCGTGTTGTGCTATTATTTTTTATTTATTATTTAATTATTATTTACTGAAACACCAATGCCACGAAGCATCTTCCTTATGACATCCCAAACCGCAGGCAGGGACACAGAGCTGACACCTCGGGCCTGTCACAGGAGAAGACTTTGCAACACTTTGGGGGAAAAATAAAAAAATAATAATAATAAAAAAAAAAACATAAATAATTAAAATTAAAACACTTTTAAACATAAAAAAAAATAAATAAAAAATAATTTAAAAAAAAAGCCGCCCCCGGCCCGGTGCAGTCTTCGGCGGGCGGAGGCCGGGCGGGAAGGGAGGCCAGGAGGCCGGGAGGGAGGGAGGAGAGCCGCGAGGAGCCGGGCGCGCAAGGGACTGCCTCGATGGGCTTGAAAAATCACTGCAGCAGCGGCGGCGGCGGGCAGGGGGGCAATGCAATCCCCGGGC
The DNA here is from genome assembly GCF_965140915.1 of Aythya marila. NCBI lineage: Eukaryota > Metazoa > Chordata > Aves > Anseriformes > Anatidae > Aythya > Aythya marila. The sequence goes on from NC_139046.1 coordinate 15,777,493, forward strand.
TGCGCGCTGCCACGCCGCTCTGCCCGCCTCTCCGGCAGCTCCCGGCCCCTCTGCCCTCCAAAACTTTCCCCTCGCCCCTCCCCGGGGTGCGAGCTAGCCCCGGGCTGAGCGGTGAGCGCCGGCCCCGGGAGCTCCCGACGCGGGCGGGCGGCCGGCGGAGCATCCCGGCAGGGGGCGGGCGGGGAGGGGCGGAGGCACGGCTCCCCGCCGGGCGCTGGGTTTTCCCGACCACCCTTTCCCCTCCCCACCCGCCCACCTCCCTCCTTCCCTCCCTCCCTCCCCTCCAGAATTAAAGTTGGGACGGTGGCGCTCCGGGGATGGGTGCGAGCCGACGCCTCTGCCGCCGGCTCGCTCTGCTCCGTCCCCAGGTCGCCCGGAGCCCGCTCCCCCGCCCGCCCGCCCAGGAGGGATGCTGCTCCGGGAGCTTCTGGGACTGCTCCGCTGTTGCTGGCCCTCCCTGCTGCTGCACTGTGCTCTCCACCCGCTCTGGGGCTCCGTCCAGGTAGGGCCGCGCTGCTGGCACGGCGAGGGGCCGGGGGGCGGCAGCAGGCAGCAGGTAGAGCCCCCGGGCGGACCCGAGGCGGGGGCGGGCGGTGGGGGGCGCGGCGGGAGCCCCCGAGGCGGGGGAAGCCGCGGCTGGGCTCGACGCGGTCCCCCCGCTGCCCGCGATGCGGGACCGAGCGCGCCGGGCAGCCGCGCCCGGGTGCCGAGACCCCGCGGGCGACTCCGCGGTGCGGCCGGAGCCTGGCGGAGCGGGACTTTTCTCGGGCCACCGGCTCGGACAGCGCCTTGCGCTGGAGATGGAAGAGGCGGCCGAAGGAGGCGCGCACGGAGCCCAGCTCCGGAGGGCTGGTGGTGGTCGTGGTTTGCCGTGGGGGTTTAATGACGGTGGGGAATCGGGGGTTCTCCGGGCAAAAGCAGCCTTTTGACAACTTGGACACGTGTGACCTTGGTCGTGGTGCACAGTGAGCAGGGAGATGGACTGAGAGTGGCCATCCAGTTTGGAGAGCCAGACCGGCTGCAAAGCTCAACTCAAATGCGTCACTTTGATATTTTAAACTTTATTTGTAATATATGTCTTCAGAGGAGTGATTGATGAGCCAGCCAAGTGCTGTTCAAGAACAGAAGGGTTGCAGTTTCTTGGAGAAAACACAGTGGAGACTCCACGTCTTTGACTCCCTGTTCTAAACTTAGTGGCTCCCAAGAGATTAAATAGAGATGTTTAAATATCTTGTCTCTTGCCGTGAATGACAGAGAGGATTTGTGATCCTTGCAGATTAAAATGGACAGAAATACAGCAAAAACAACATCTTTTAAACCAATGCCCCTGTTGTAAAAACCTCTTCCACCACTACCACTGCTGTCCTGCTCAAGTATTCAGCTAGCTGGCCATAAGTTAAAACTGTAACTGCATCTCTAAGGGAAGTGCAGTTGTATAGAGATGCCTTCTGAAACCTCTCTTCTGTAATCACTCAGTCAATCAAGCAGATGGGAAAAAAAATAAAAATAAAAAAATACTAAAAAAAAAACTTGCATAAATATGTCTCTGCAAACTACTTAGGTGATCTAACCTAATCTTTCAGAAGTAATTATGTTTAGTTTATAACAATTGAAACAGGCTATGAGAAATGCAAAAGTCAAGGGGTCCTGCCTTTCCATGCAAAAATTTGGAAGTTTTGTTGTCCCATTCTTCATCCATACCTGTGTAACTGCCTACTGTTCTGTGTAAGGGCAATCAATAAACCTCCTCAGTCTCAAGCTTTTTGCCTGCCTCTCCCAAAACTCTGACATATCTAAGGATCCCAGTGGCATGTAGCGATGGAAAGGACAGGTGTGGAGCACTCACCAGCATGAAGACCTTCCTGTGACAAGAACTCCCTTGTCTTTGAATCCCTCCCATGACTTTCTTCCCCATGTTGAGTCATAATCCTTACTCTTATCTTAAAAGTTTCGCAAACCGTACTCTTCTCAACTAATCTGTGAGTGTCCCATCTTGTCACTCTCTGTCCCTGCTCCATCTACAGCAGCCACTGTGTTTTGTCACTTCTCTTCTCCCAGCCCCTCTTTACCGGTTCGTCTGTGCTATGACCTACGTGGGGCACAGCCTTCCCTACCACATCTTGGCACTCCCTCTTCAAGCCCTGCCTTGGGACACTTTAGAGAATCTGTCAAATGCTAACCAGACAAGAAACATTTATCTTATTTAAAAAAAAAAAAAAAAGAAAGAAAGAAAGAAAGAAAGAAAACATCTTTAACATATTTTTTATTAGCCTAGTAGCCAGAACAATGACAGGAAGGAAGGGACGATTCTGTCTGAGGCTTTTGACATACTTTTTTTTTTTTTTTTTTTTTTTTTAATAAAGTGTTCTGATAAATAATGGTGTCACATTTTTTCTGGTTTCATAAACGTGGATTTGGATTAAATCTGATGTGAATTATGCAGAGCCATTCTGGGATATACACGGCAGCATCGAGAACTCTTCTCTGTAGACTGCTTCCAAGAGACAAATGCTCTTGCCACATCAGCAGGCTTTTAGAGGTCTCTGTGCTTTTTCAGTCAATTGCACTTTTCCTTTCAAGCTTTTCTCCTTTTACCTGATTCACAAAATAACAAGAGGACCATGCTGTGGGGACCATATTAATCCTCTTTCCCCATTCCACTCTGTAGATCATGCTTGTGAACTGCTGCAACCCCATGGGACTCTACTGAAATACCAAACACTTATGAAATACCAAACACCACATGCAGATTTGTTTTTCCACTCCATGCAAAGCAGGAATAGGACCACTGTATCTGCAGGATATCTTGGATTAAAAAGATGTATCACAGATATGAACCTCAACTGAGAAACTATAGAGGGAAACCAATGTTTACAACTTTTTGCTTGCTTTTCCCTGGACATTTGTGGATCAGACTTCCACTTCGATGAATATGTAAAGATGTTTGTTTTTTGCAAAGCATGTTCATATCAAAGGCACAAATCCATAAAGTCAACTGTCTGTTTTCAGAGCAGGGAAAAAAATGAATCTCCTTGATGTCCAGGCAACACATGTCCAAACTGACAGACTTCTGAGTGTGTTTAGAAAGCCTCATGCCAAACAATGAACGATGTTTTAGAGAGGCCAAGGAGACACGTGTTCATGGCACTTACAACAGCTGGGCTGGAAGGTGCAGATGTAACATCTGGGGAGCAAGACCTGTTTGGTCCAGAGATGAACCCTCACCAAGACAACATCTGTGCCACGAGCTGACTGGCAGCCTGGCAGGTGTCTTCTTGATCATCATCTACAAAGTGCATCCAAAGCCATTCCAGGGACATACTGGTGTCTGGCAAAACAAATAGGCAATAAAGTCTGAGGACAGGCTCTAATTAGCAGACTGGTCCAGAGAGAGATTAGGCTCTTTCAACATGCTTTTTTCTCCTGCCATCTCCTGTAAAAGCAGTTTACCTTGAACTGCAGACAGTAGGAAAGAAACATGGAGTAATTTATTTCATCATCCTCCGCCAGAGCAAGATTGTTCCCTCAAGCGTATTTTCTAGTGATTTGTTCTGCTTACCTTTAGAAGACACAAATAATAGCCTTCATTCCTTTCATAACAAGACTAATAGACATCAACAGTGGGATTTTTTTTTTTTTTTCTTGAAAATGAGCCAAATATCTTTTCCTTTTTCTTAATTTTATCTTTCTACTGTTAGTTAATCTTCCTGAAACAGTCCTCCACTACTTCTCTCCCCCTCAAACTCAATTTGTGTCTTTTCTTTTCTTGCCAGATTTCAGCCAGTTTACAATATCTTTGTTCTTGCATACTAACCCTCTAAGACAAACCCCTGGCAAGGTAAAATCTGTGTTCCCAGAAGTATCTTCTAGCAACCAGACATTCTACTGAGTGAGAAGGGAAGGAAAACAAACAATTTTGGTAAACGATCAGACTAAGGTATGGGGAGACCAAACAACTCTATTTTCAGGAAAAGTATGCAGAAGCAGAGAGCAGCTGGACATGTGTAGGGTTAATCTTGTCTGCAAAGTAATTGAGAAAAATATTCACTGGTTTCTGAGGACACTCTATTACCAGCCTAAGGTAGAAGAGCCTCCAGGGATTTAAAAGCAGTCAATAGTCTAAAAAAAGACCAAGCAAGCCTTTTGGTTCTGGTTGATATTAAGTTAGAGCAATAAGTCAGCATAGCTTTTCCATACCAGCACGGTGTTCAGACTCATATACACAAAGCTGTTTCTGGTCTGCATATGAGGTCGGCTCCAAGCCTGCTGAATGTTATTCTTCCTCGTGTCTGGTCTCTCCCACTTTTCTGGCTCCTGCAAGACTGCAGCGAGCCATAGCATTTAGCAACCAGAGAACCAGGTAGGGAGCAAAAATTAGAGCTGGGTGTTAATACTTGCTTCTTTATCAGTTGCTGGGGCCAGTGGAGAGATATTGCCCTACTTGCTCTGTGAGCACTGCAGGTGCTGTCCCATGGGTCCAAGCCAGGAGAAGTCCTGGGTGCTCTTCCAGCAGGGCTCCTCTGCTGGTAACGCCACAGCCTGACACACGAACAGCCTTGGAAGAGCTGAAACAGTGTAGAGGATATTTTGCTGCCTGTGATCACTTACTTTAAAGATAAATATACCTACTTAGCAGACAGATTTATTACCAGCTATGAGGGATTACAAAGCCCAGTCAGTTTGATTCATTAGAGCATTCAGAGAGTTTGTATAAGTTCCTGGAAGCTGCCTGAGATGATCTTTAGCCATCCTCTTGCTGTTACCTGATGGTGAAGGGGAAAGTTGGAAGGCACTTGCACTGAATTTGTTTTTCCCTATGTTTGGTAATAGATTTTGACATGCTGTTTAAAGAACTGAGCCTTCTGCCTTGTGCTGTGCCAAGCCGTCCTTCCAACTCAGTTGCGCGTAGCTCTTTCTATTCTTTTATTCCCTCTCTATAATATTTAATCAACAAAGCCCTACCGCCATTTCCCCGAGGCCAGAGTAATGCATCTTTCTGCATTTAGAAACCTCCTACGCATGTGAACATGTCTTTTGTGCTGTGATGCTGTTTTAATTAGCCACATCTCTCTTGTTGGCCAGAAATACATGAAAAGACTGCGTGCAGCTCTCCTGCAGTCAGGAGGTACCTAGCTGTGGGCCATGGGAGAGGCTTGCTGACCATGCTGGGGGCTAGGGGATGAAGGGGAGAGGAGATGGGCTCTGCATGCCTGGAGCTGGCAGGGGAAGGGAGGCAACCCTGGGTGGCTGTGGGGATAGATGAGGACGCAGAAGGGGCCTACCTAAAGCAGGTCGGAGGGGCAGGCATGAGACATCCTCTGTGTAACGACCAACGTGCTATGGAAAATAGATAATTCAAGAATATGATGTTAGCCTAAAACTGTTAGGACAATAGCCCTCCCAACACCAAACTGTACAAGGCAACAGCTGAATACTAGTGTCACTTCCCTGCGCTTCAGTGAGACATGGGTCCATCCTAGGCGGGCTCTTAACCCTACATTCAAAGTTCTTGTTAGATAACATGCTGCTTCATCTTATAGGCTCTGTCTCCTTAAAAGAGTATCCTGAGACTCTGTTAGAGTCTCAGTCCTTTCAAAAAAGCTGGCTTAAATACCTCTGAAATTAACACCAGTCAGAGCTCCTGCAATGTTCCCCAAATTTACTTTTCATTAGGGACTTACTCCACTTCATTTTTTAGCATTAGATCAGGAATTTTACAGTCACTGAATATTCCTTAAGTCCCCAGTCATGTAAATATTATTGCCAGTAAGAAAAATATGCTGTTAATAAGTGCCGCTTTTCATGATGAGATCAAGATATTGAATACATTGAATACTGGCTAAATTGTTGTCCAGGGCTAACCCACTTGGGTTCAACAGTATTTACACTTGGGCTTTGCAATGCCCCCTCTTCAGCTTTATAACTAACCAATACTGCATGTTACGGAGGCTACAAGTCACAGTTTGTGGCATTTCCATTTTCACCATGCCATAGATGTGGCCTATAGATGGGTAAAATGTGGGTTCCCTCTCACCATAGTGGGAAGTGAAGTACTCTGTGAAATGCTCTCCAAACATCAGAGGGAGACTAGCAAAACAGAGATCTCATCTGGCTTTCAGTTCTGCCATAAGGAAAATGAACATAATCCTGACCCTAAATGTCTTGTAATTTTTTATTAGCTCTCTTTGGCTTGCAGCAATGACCCTGTGAATAATGCATGCTGCTAGATGGCTTTCCTAAGGAAAGAAGGCTTACGCAATCATATTGTCTGCCACTACCCGCCTTCTCCCTACCTCATAATAACTCAGAAACCAGCTGTCCAATTTCAACTGCATTTGACAGAGGGAAAGAGGTCTTGAAGATACTATGTTAAGTAAAAAATAAAATAAAATTGAGACCACATGGGGAAGAGACCTTGTAGTGGCCTCAGTGAAAAGCAGTCGGTGGCAGGGACTCAGTTCTCACCAGGGGATGAGGTGCCACTCGGGAGCTCAAGTCCAAGAAGCACATTCATGGAAAATAAGTTTTCACTCTTTCTGCTGTTCATGCAATGACTTGTTTCTTCACAGATCACTCAGGGCGAGCCCCAGAAGTCATGCCCCAAGCCTGTAGCAGACAAAGTGACAGAGAGCTGCCAGGAAGTTTGCCAGTGCAGACCACCTCCACCATTGCCACCACCCCCTCCACCTCCGCCGCCCCCGAGGTTGCTGGTGGTGCCGGGTAAGTAGCCACTGGTATGGCTGTGGTGCACTGAAGGGGTGCAAAGCGATGGGAATACCTGGATAGATGGAAGGAGAAAGGATGTGGGAGAGGGCACAGCTAGCTCATTTGTCATTTTCCACTTGGCAAATGGAGGAAAAAATGTTCTCAGTGGAGATGGAGATCTGTTTTCTGATCAATGAATAGTACTTGTCTTTTGGAGGAAAGCCAGAGAAATTCCCTCCTTTTGTTGTGTTATATATGATTCCCTGGCTTTAATTGGTTTGCTAATGTCCTAGTCCCGAGAAATGCTCTCCTATGCAAAGTGCTGTGCTTCCCCTTGGTTTGTATGACCTACTGTTTCACCAGGTACACACCTTGGAGGTCCTCATGGTCTGAGGCAAATTAATTTACAAGCAGGCAAAATTTTCATCATTCTGTCTAGTCCAACCCAGGAGGGAAAGGTGGAATTGGCAAAGAGGCTGTGTGGGGTCTCCGTCTTTGAAGGTCTTCAAAAGGCAGACAGGCAAGGGCTTCTTTGAGCAGAAGACTGGAGTTAGTTCGTCTCCAATTTACTTCCAAATCAGTACTTCTGTGATCTCTGATACATGAATCCTTTCCAGAGAGTGGAGAGTCGCCTCGTGCACAGATAGTTGTGTCAGCAGTCCCCAGAGAGGAGTTCCTTGGCAGTGCAATGGACCTTGCTGGCACTACATGTACTAACTGGTTGCAGGGACACGGGCTGAACCCTGTGCAGGTACCTTTAGATCCCAGCTGTTTGGTATTACAGCAAATTTCCTTAGCACTACTATATTATTGCAAATTTGTCTCTCCCTAAAAGGCTGCTTATTAATTCTTCTCCCTGCTTAGATAAACTCCCCTGGAACAGTGTTGTAAAGTAAAATGGGAGAAGAATTCATTAGGTAGCATCATTTGGATGTTTGTCTTTATCAGCTCCATCCCCAGATTTGCAGAAGACATGAGGAAGGCTCCTGCACAGTTTTTAGCCTGCTAGAGGACAGGCAGAATTTTGCAGTGTTTTCTGCCAGCAGTATGCTTCGTATCTGTGCCAGGCTGCAGAAATTTAAGGCAGAGGCAGGAAAAAAAAAAAAAAAAGAAAAAAAAAAACAGTAATTTGAAACACTTGGAAAAGGAAGTACAAAGACAGCTTTAAAAGCAAAGATGAAGGTTTTTAGTAGCAGGAGAAATCTCTTTCAATATTCAAGAAAATGTTATGGGTGTTAATAGTAGAAATTGCCTTGATCTTTGTCTCACAGTCAGAAACTAAAGTGTTTGCCACTCTGCTTTCTTGTACTTGGGCTACCCATTGCCTTGGGGAACCACTCTTACCTGTTTGCGAAGTGGCAGAGCAGTGCCAGCACTGGTCCTCGCCGTGGTGCTCAGCCGTTCTGGGAGGACTCTGCTTTCTTTTTTCTGGGCTGCTGCCAGGCAGCTGCTCTGCATGCATGGATTTGTCTACTGTGAAGTGGGAGGAAATCATACCAGAAAAAAATAAGTCTGTCACACATTGCAAAAAGAGGAAACAGAAATCAAACGGGCCTGTGACTGGGATAGCCTGATGCTTACTCAGGCTGGATTGCCAGGTGCTAGCCCAGTTCTAAAAATGAGCTGTATAAATCCAGATGACTAATATTTAAACAAGCTATTTCATTTCAAATGCAATAAAAAAATAGATTACACATTCCTTTCACGAGTAAGCTTTAGAGTAGCAATCAAATGCCTCATCTTGAAAGATGCTTTCATTATTATCATCTGTCTAGGCACTGTGATTTAGCCCACATGTACAGCAATCCCCATCCTTGTGAGAATGAGCAAGCCTTGTGGTTAAATATTGATGTTACGGACACTGCTTTTAAGCAGCATTTGGAGGAGAGGGCAGTAAAGGGACAAGACAAGCTATAATTAAATGGTTGATGCTAGGTATGCACTTTGCACTTTTTCAGTGATTAAAGTGTTGGAAAGACCTCAGCAAAAAGAAGAAGCAGCCCAGGAGGCACAAGTTTTTTACTTTTACATCTTTGAGAAGACGCTGTCGTTGCTTTCAGAGCTTTGTCGGCCCCAAAATGCTGCAGCCTGCTAGGCACAGTCCTTAACAGCTATTTGTGCAATTGCACTGAAAGTTGTTGGAGGTATAGATGATCTCCACATGTTGTGGTTTGGACCTAATGATGAAAGCCAGTACGTATGTAACTCCTGTCCATCCAGCTACTACAGACATTGACAGCTCAGTTATCTGTTAAATGAAGCCATGTTAAATGAAGCACTCTTTGACATGTGCTTTTAGGTCTCCAGTTGCTGCTACAGAAAAGCGGAGGACCCTCTTTGTGTATTCTCCATCAATCACACGTCAATGTTTTGCAAGCCCTACTTGGATGTATAGAGTGTCATTGGATACCTGCATGTGAGCAGCTGAATCAGTTGCTGATAAGTTTTTATTGTGATTGAGAATCATAGAATCATCGAACGGCTTTAGTGGGAAGGGACCTTAAAGATTACCCAGTTCAAACCCCCCTGCAGTAGGCAGGGACAGCACCCACTAGATCAGATTGCTCAGGGCCTCATCCAACCTGGTCTTGAACACCTCCAGGGATGGGGTATCCACAACCTGTCTGGGCAACCTGTTCCAGTGCCTCACCACCCTCTGAGTGAAGAATTTCCTCCTCATCTCTAATCTAAACCTCTCCTCTTTTAGAATAATTTAGGGCTTTCAGGAACAATAAGATTGCATTTAGTATCTCTTCAGGCTGGTCCATCCAGTGACAAATCCTCAGCTCTGCTTCCTACAGATAATATTTAACATATTTATATAAAACTATGAATTCCAGAATTCGCATATAATTGCTCATAAATTCTGTGTTCACTCTGATGGATAATAAGCTAATTCCCTCCACAGAAAATAAACAGAATCACATACAACTTAGCAGTCTGACAAAACAAATGAGAGGTGACAAAAACACCAACTTGTGTGTATGAAATGTATGGGTTGTGCTTCAGTGCACCCTGTGGAGATGTATCATCCATTCAGCAATATAAGTACGGGAAATTAAATTAGATCATTTGGCCATTATATTTCCCAACATGGATAACTAAATTACGGACTGGTGGATTCAGGGAATGTCTCCACCACCCAGACTGCAGGTCCCAGGAAAGAAAACACAGGCTATTTTTGTTCTCCTCAGCCACAATCAGAGGCCTGCTTTTTCCATGTTTCTAACTCCTTCACACAGGCTATTGGCATTTCCAATATCTCTTCCAAACCCTATTCTTGCCTTCACTGCACCTGCTCTGCAACTATTGTGGGACTTTACTCCACACCCTGCAGCAGCATATCCACGTTGAGTAGAGGACTCTTGGTTTGCTATAGTGAATCCTTCTGCTTTATGGTATCTAAATGAAGGCTGGGTCAACCACACTGGTTACTGTGGGTGCTGCTTCTTTCAATACTGTTAGGCCAGAGTTCAGTCCATTAATTGGGACACGTGGATCTTCACCATGATTATTTCAGTTTTGAATTTCCTGAGCTTCATGCCAAGTGCTGTTTGTTTATGTCTCAGATACTGCTGTTTGTTTTGGTATAGACATGTGCCTTGCTGATGGTCTTCAAGCTGAGGAGGCCCAGCCATGTCAGAAGTAGCTAGGATGCTGGGGACTGTGTGGCAAACTGGTAAACTGGTGGCGGCTGTCAGGAGACATGGTGGTTGAGCCGATTACAGTTTCTCCAGGCTGTCTGGCATGTTTATATTTCCACAGTATCTCTCCTTATACAAGCAGAAGCTTGCTCTTTAACCCACGCCTAGAAAACTGCTGGATAACAAAGTGAAGGGAAAGCTCGTGAGGCTGTGAGGGTCTTAAGGCCAACTAAGTTTAGATGCTAACAGGAAAGAACATATGATCTTTCAATGAAATTCACCGTGTTCTCTAGACATGGCTTTAATGACCTGGAGGAGCTAGGGATTTTCAGAATCTGGCCATTAATTAACTGTTCCTTTCTCCCCCCCCCCCCCCCCCCCCCCCCATCTACTTTCCTCCGTGTCTCTGGATTTCAGCCAAGACTAAGTAAGGCAAGGTGGATGGAGTACTTGTTTAGGCAGCATTTCTAACCCAGCTACACAGACTCATGAGATTAAGCTAGTTCAAATGATGTTGACCTTTCAAAATCTAAAACATTGCAGTTGTCAACCTTTAAATTCTTTGTAAGCACACAGTATTCTCCAGGGCCATGGCAAAGAAGAAAAGAATTCATCTGGAAGTAGAAGCTAGGCTTTCAAAATAGGGAAGGATTGAAGGCAGACATCCAAGTAGAGACAAATACAGCAGTCAGTATCAGTTTTAACCTGCCTAAGGTTTGAGGAAAAAACAGTTCAGAGGTGACTTATTCAAAATGAATCAAGGAAGGGAAAGGATGTTCAGCACAAACACTTCCCTCACTGGTTGGCAACATTTGCTGTCTCTTCTCTGTCCATCTCCTGCATTGGGTAAAGAGTCCATGGTACTGCCATCCCTCCACTGATGATGGAATTGTCAAATCAAATAGTGCTTCAGTTGAAACCTAGAGGAGGAAATGTGAATAAAAGCTTTTATCTGAGATCCTTACAAGCAGAACTAGCACAAATGAGTCTGGGTATGTGAACCAGCCTTTGACTCATTGGACACTTAAACATACATACACAGTTAGGTCTTTATAGCTCCTGAATTCTGTGAGTTTGCCTTAAGCTTTCAGTTGAGATAAAGCACCATCAAGTCACAGTGCAAAGCCAAAGTGAATGACATCATTGCAGAGGACTCTAATCTCAAGGCTGTAATGGTACAATTTGTTTTTTCAAGGTGAAATCTTAATCTTTGGAGATAATGCATCTAATTAACTAATGATTTGGTCTGAAAATGCCAAAACAAAAATGACCAGCTGTAGTCAGGGAGCAACTTTTTGGCAACTGTATGAGCACAAATGCATAGCTTAATTTTTCAGAGTGTGCAGGGTCCCTTCAGTGCAAATAGGAAAGCTAAGGACATTTGGATCTTTAAAGACAGATGGTCTCAGTGTGTGTAATATGTTGGAGCCTGAAGTACTGGAACAGACTGGAACTTCTTAAACTTTGAGGAGGTTTTAAAGCAACCAAATTTTGCAGATTCAGATTGCTGACCACTAGCAACATGGCCTTTCACAGCAGGAACTTGTTATAGAAATGAAAACCATATGGTTCTGGTACATAAAAGAATAAGAAATATTTTTTCCTTAGGCTTTTCTGTGACCTAAATGCTAGTAGTAGAATGGGCGGCGTAACCCACTGTGGATCCAGAGAATGAGTTTGAGCCTCACATAAATATGCTCTCCAAAAGGCTGTATAAGAAGGAGAGCTAAGCGTGGTCCTGGTGCTCAGCACATCACCTGTCGTATTACATGGGCACAGACATTGAGGCGCTTGCCTACGCAAGACCAAAAGGACCCTTGGCCTTGGCCAATCTATGATTGTCCTCCAGGAGGTGAGGGGAGGTTGTGATTGCAAAACTTCATTTAAATCCTTCTGGAGGCCATCACATGCCTTAAAACATGAAGCACCAAAGAATTTGCTGCAGGTCATCAGGTACAGCTCTTGCAGTATGGCCTGTGTATCCAGCTTCTTTTGTGTAGGTCTTTTGTCTTTTGAGTGCTTTGCACCTTTCCAAACACGTGCTGTGACTGTAATTCTGACCCTAAGAACTTGTCTGGCATAACCAGCCCTTGCTCACCCCACTTCTGCCAGAAGGACTGGGTTTGAGTAGTTTTGAGATATGTAGGCACATTTTAAGAGTTTATGATTAGCTTCTCCCAAATATTGATGACCAAAGAAATTGTTAGCAAACACATGGGGGTGTTTTTCTATGATAATGGGGAAGAAGTTTTCCTCCGTGCTTCATATGTAATACCTACTAGCAAAACTGAGCAGTACTGGAAGAGAACTACAGTAACACCCAAAGTGGAGGGGTACACAGACTCCTACATCAAGAAATTTATAGCAATGACATCTGCTGTGAGAGAACATTGTTTTAGCATATTGGTCTAGACAGTGATTTTTAAATGCAAGCAGAATGCTGAAACAGGGAAGCCCTTTCAGTTTTGATAACACAGCTGTTATACTGTGAATTACACTCCTGTGTGAGACTGTTGTTTATACTTTACAAAGCAAAACCAAAATCCATTTCTTGTCTTCTCCCAGATCACTTTCAGTTTATTGAAGGTTTGTGATTCTAAGAACTTACAGTATGATTTCGAGGCTTTCAAATCTAAATTGAAATCCAGCCATACAGCCTGGAGACACATATGAGAGCACATGCTGAGTTGAGCCCAGGTCCCTATCATGCTGTCTTTACGTCACAGATGCTACCTTCCCTGTTAGCACAGTGAACCAAATCATTAAGCATCCAAGGTGGGATTTAGGCAGAATTCACCCACCTAAATCAGAAACACAATGCTTAGATTTCCTGCCTCACACTCCAGGTGCTGGTGAATTAAACACCAAAGACATAAAGACCTCAATATCACGATTATTTTTTTTTCATCTAGCACAGTTATTTCTAGTGCAGGAATAAAAGTTAGAGGTCTTCACCTCCAAGTCAAAATGGGAAAAATGTTCAGGGTGAGAAGATTTCTTAAGCAGCAATCAAATATGAAGTTTGGATTAGTTTTGCATCTGGGATGTTGTATTTAATCTGAAGAGCTGGATTAGTGATTAGAAAGCAGGTAAGACTGGGAAAGGTTCATGCGAATACTTTACTCATAGGATTTTGCTATAAACTGTGTACGTAACATCTCATATTGTGCTGTTGTAAACTGTCTGTCTTTGTAAAATAGTGGTTAGATCAGACTGTCAATTCCAGCTTCTGTTGCTAAATTCCCAGTTCAGAGTTTTTCACCACAATAAATTCTGAAATGTTTTGTCAAGGCTAATTTTTATTTAGGCAAGTGATGAATATTCCCTCTGCTCTGAGACCTTGCAGATTTGTTTTCAATTTTTCATGCAGTAATAAATTCACGTTATGGAAAAATCCACTCTCTTGAAAATGTACTCCTTCATACACTTTCCAGTATTTAAAAGTAAAAGCCTCAGGCTGGCTTTTGCAGTGCAGAAATCATTGGGAGTTCTGTTATCTATAGATTAAAAGTATTGTCTAATTTTGAAACAAGAAGCATTAGATATTAAACTCATTCTGCAGTAGAGCTGTCCTTTCTGCTTTGAGATGTGTACGTCAACAGCCTGATTTTTCTTCTTTTAAGAAAAAGGACTTGGCAAAACTGAAGACATTAATTCTCTGTGTGGATGGCAGTCCATTTGTACATGACTACCATTTCATTGATTGAGAAGATAACAAATCTTCAGTGAAGTTACTGATGAGTCAGAGCCTGCTGAGTTACAAATAATTGTAAGTTCTCGTGCCCATGGCAGACTGGAGTTGTGTCTCATCTTGACAAGCCAGAAGCAAACTTAATTGGCACAAGCTGTCCTAGCAACAAAGGTTAAGCAGCTGACCTTGATAAAGCACCCACAGAATCATATGTTCTCATAAGGTTCTGGGCATTGTCTTAGTTAAAATGTGGTAAAAGGGTATTGTGTTGCCTGTATAATTGCAATTTACGGGGAAATTTTAAGTCATCATAGCAGATCAGGAAAGCAGCAGTCTGAACATTTTGGGATGTTATCCTGAAGTGAGTACATAATATCCATTAATGTAATAAAAATGTAGCTTAATAACTGATACCACTGCCAAAAATTATCATTAATAATTATGTGAGTTAAACATTTGCCCTAGTAAATCATATCCCATTATAATCGCATATATATACTAGCAAATAATGAATACCTAATTGTTATTATAATGAATCATTTTATAACTTTGAAGAGTGTCTTTTAAATGGAGCTGATATTTCATCACTTCATTAGTTTAAAATATTTTACACAAAGGTCTGTCCCTTGGCAAGTTATACTGTTAAACTGGAATGTTATGAGGGAGCCAGTGGAGCAAATTCTATTGAATCATCACTGGACATTTTCCTTTCCCTCTGGAAGGAAGGTATACTCTTATTTCATAGCTACTGTTGAAGGAAATGACTCTCAGTGGACCAAAAGGAGGGTTTGTTTTAACCCTCATTTTGATTTAGCAAGTTGCAGGTGCTGTTTCATCTTTACAGAGCTTTATTCTTTAGCACTGGCTGCCAAGTGCTATAGGCTTCAGGAGGGAGTGATGGTCAACAGCATCTCTGCAAGTGTTTGCCTACCATGCAGGCCTAAAATTCTGTGTGAAGACAGAGAAAAGTGCAGAGAAAAGACCAGTAACCAAGTGGCTTGCTTTTGTGACTGTGAGGTAGGTTGTACCTTACCTTTTGGCTTTCAGAGAGTTACAAGTGTACTCCAAGTGGTGATTGAGGACTTTCTGTTGGGCCTTTAGCATGGTGAAATGACTTGATCTGTTAACATGATATAATTGCCATTTTAACTATTCTATATTTTATGAACATTGCAAAAGAATCTATCAGTTGATAAATGGAATTTTATACTATTAGGATTAAACATACCTCTGGTTTGGAAAACATTTCACATTTTAGTTCCATTTCACTTCAGCCAGATCATCAATTTTAGCTATATTTCTCTTAGTGAAACCCAAATACAATTTGGAAAAGGAACCTGAGTGCACTAAGTGTGGGAATTACTAACTGGTCCCAGGGACATTTTCTAAATGATAGTTGAAGCCCTTCCAGCAAAAACTGAGCCACTGAAGTGATATAAGGAATAAACTTTGTAATATGTTATGCTTAGGTAGATGCTGTACACTAACAGAAGTATCTGCTACATAGTCAACCAGCTGTTCCCTAAAACTCAGACATGTGACTTGCAATGTCTTTCTTTGTAAACCGAACTCTTTAAAGCCATCTGTAGTTATCAATCTAAAGTGTATGTCTACTACAACCACTCTCCATATAGCATCTGAATGCCCAACTCACAACCCATTAATTTTTCAGAGATAGACACAAACCAGTGACTTAGAAACTGCTGCTACTAACAGATGAAGAAAATATTCCAAGTATTTCCAAGTCTTCTATTATCTGTGCTAGGAAAGTCAGTCTTCAGTTGGCTGAAGCTGTTTTTCTATTTGCTTCCCTGAAGGCACTAATTTGGAGAAAGTTTCAGCTCCAAGCTATGAGGTTTGTCCAGTCTTCACTATTGTCTGGAGTTTCCTGAGCTCTTTAAAAAGCCACTATCTAAGAGATAATATCTTAATCATAGCAGTAGTACTGAATTTTACTTGCATTTCATAGCCTTATTGTCTTTGATGGCACCATTCTTGTGAATACCGTTCAGCCTGAAGAAGTTGTGCAGATCTGGACTTTAATTTGATCCGTATATAGAACATTATAAAGAGAAAATCTGTCATCTTTCTGTGGGATGGAATCTGCCAGCCCTGAGGTATCTCATTAATCATTCTCTGGCAAAAGACTGGTCATCGATGTAGGAGCTTAGACGTCCGAAATCATATTTCATCTGTTTGGATTTCAGCCTAATTCATCCCTCCTTTGAAGGCCTGTTGACTGCAAGAGCTGAAAGATGGATAAGCTTTCAGAAGACTTCATGGTGATGTACTGTGACTCTTGCAAAAGAGGTGCCTTCCCTCCCTGTAGGAACATCAACAAGAGAGTCCAGGGTGCTGCTTCTCCCTCTCCACTAACCTGCTGGTGGGATCCCACGAGGGCCAATTAACCCACCAACCACTCACCCCTACCATGTCTGAAACAGAGAAGCTCTGTAAAGTTTGGATCTGAGACTAGTGGATGTGAAGCACTGAATATTGTTAGTGTTAGGCTCAAAAATGAACAATAATTGCTACAGAAGTGATCGGCAAGTTCCTGTCCTACCATGCACTGAAGAGAATAAGGTGCTTGCCCTGCCAGGAGGAATAGGCAGAGCCTATGGCCATGCCATCACCACCTGGTAAAGAGAAAGGAGGCAGCCTGAGGTACCAGGGCATCACTATGTTCATTTCTTATTCTGTCAGTGATGCTACAGCTTCATCCAACACCTGACAAAAAAAAACGTGTATCAGCAGATATGGGAATTAAAAGTCTGTAAGGGCTATCACTACATGTACTTAAAGTGTCCATAGGGGTGGCACTACCTTCCACCTGATCTTACTTTGTCACTTTTTTCTAACCAACAGTTTCTCAGAGAGATGCTGTTTCCCCCTCTCCATCTGATTCTCCCTCAGCAAGAGGACAGAATTGTTTTTACCTTGATGAAATCACACACTATTGATTTCTGTCCCAGACAGAAAAGACCACTGGTACCTGATAAGGCTCAGACATACCTGATAAGGCTCTGCTGTACCTGCCTTCACAGTGCTGCTGGGGCATGCCTTTCATCCAAGGCTGCCCGAAGCTCAGTAAAAGCAACAGCCAGTTTTTAAGGGTTTTTTAAGCACCTAAAAGTGCAGATAGTTTCTCAGTAGGCTCTCCAAACCACTTAACACCGAGTAAGGGTGCTAAGCCATGGCCCACTCCACCTTATTTTAGGGAGGATGATGCTTTCTCAGTGCTTATTGCTCAATGGTTGCTTGCTGCTGAGCTGAGGTGGGTGCTGGCCAGGAGGTCATGAGGGAGGACAAGGATGATTTTTACTCTTACCTTTGCTCCTCAACACTTGTTTCTCCATGGCATGCCAGAGGTCCTGCCACTGCAAACACAAAAAACAATTGCCTTTGTTTTTTTAACCTTGTTACGAGATGCACGTATAGATACTTGCAGAGATGCATGTACATGCACACGTGTATGTGGTTGTTGAGTATTGATGTGGAAATCTGTTAATCAGGTATTAGAGCACCAAAAAAGCAAAGGCAGACTCAGCACGATACTTCAGTGTTTTCAGGCCTCTTTCCTCCAGGATGCTCTTTTCACTGCTGTAACGTGAGGGGGTCCTGCGGTTTGCTGGGGCAAGCAGCTGATCCCCTGCACTTATATTCCCTTCTGAAGAACAACCCGTGCTCCCTGCATGCGTTGCTTGCTGCTGGAGAGCTGGGCTGTGTGTTTGTGCAATGAAGTGGATGGCACTGCGCTGGCGCATGTCTGTGCCTCTCAGTGGTGCCACTGTTCAAAAGAACTGAGGATCACTGTCCTCAGGTCAGGGCTGTGCTGTTGTTGTCCTGCCCCAGTCCGCTGCCTTGCTGCTGTACTTGCTTGAATACATGATCGATGAGAAAGCCAGGGAAATACTAGAAAAATACAGTTGAAGTACTTGTAAGGGAAAAGGTGCAATTTAAAGGTAAAAATTATTTACCTTATTACAGAATTGGGAAATTAATAGCAACGGTGCTAACACGCAGCCTTATGTTGCACATTTTATCCTTATATCTTGTACCTGTTTGGAAAGCTGGGACAACTGTCCCTGTCCTGGAGGAAAATTGGAGGACCTATGTCCTCAGAAGAATTTCTGTCCTCTACCCAGAGTGACACGCTGCCTAAGTAAAGAGAGGTTGACCCTTGTATCATAAAACTCATAAGGTTAAACTTAAGCTTGCATATCTGTATTCATGTTAAAGCGTCCTGGCTCTCAGTGCTCAGAACCTCTGGAAATCAGGTCACCTTCTAAAATGAATTCCAGAATACTTATTTAACAGCAAATTTTCAGACATTTGTGACCTGTTTCTTGAAGCCACCAGATACCTACTAATCTGATCGGCTCCTCCTGCATTTCGAAAAGCAGGCCACCAGACACAGCAACATGTGCCTGAGCAATGGCTCTCAGACACTAGGGATATGTGGGGTGTCAGCTCCCTCCATGCTGCGAAGTCTGGTGCTGGTTCAGATCACAGACAGCAGGGAAATGCAACAGTGCCCACCAGGCTTTCCAAAAGGACTGTACTGTTGCAAGGAGGAGACTGCCTTGCAAGCCACAGGTTTCAATTCTGATTTGCTTGGGACAGAAATCAATAGTGTGTGATTTAATCAAGGTAAAAACAATTTTGTTCTTTTGCTCAGGGAGAGTCAGAGAGGGGGAAACAGCATCTCTTCAGAGACTGTTGGTTAGAAAAACATGTGACAAAGTAAGATCAGAGGGCAGTGGCTGACGTGAGTGTCTGTTGTAAAGATAAATGCCAGAGCAGAGTGTTAACACAGAAACTAGCTATGATGTAATCTCCTTAAAAGCCTTTTTTCCACAAGGCCTCTAAGTGCTACTGCTTCTCCAGATCATGCTTTAGAGAACAGACTCTCCCTCCGCGCTCACTAACCCCACTGTCCTCCAGAGGACCTTGGCAGCTGAAATCATGTTTTGCTCCTATTTAGAGTCGTACCTCAGTTCTGCTGGGTCTCATCAGCTCCACCAACAACCTAATAGGATTAAAGCTGGCAGATCTGGTCCTCAGCATGTTGAGTGCTTGGAGCACAGACTTTCCTTTTCTAATTTTTTGATGCTCCTCTGTTTGCTCTGCTGTCTGCATCATCATTCTTCCACAAGCATGTAGGACTTGGAACTGAAATACTGTTCTTGCTCTGCAGCGATGCTGAAGCCAATATGTTATCCTACAAACTTAGTACCAGCCCGTCCTAGGAACATGATGGGATGCCACCTTGGCTCTGTCCATGGGTCTCGGCTGCACAGAGGTGCTGGGCATGGCATGCATCGGGCAGAGATCTGGCACCTGTATGGGAAGTCAGCCAGGGAGCTTGCTGCTTCCACCCCAGTCATGTAGTTATGACTGAAGCCAGTGTTTCCCTCTGACCCCCAAGGAGGAGGCAAAGTGAGCCAGAATGTAAGACTGCTCAGGAGTCAAAAGACATTCTGTTTCCTTGTTTTTTCACAAAGCTGAGATGACTTCAGGCAAGCCGCTTTGTTTCAATGTGCTTCACTTATGCCTGGGCGACTCATACTGTCATCTCGTATTATTTTTATTTTGGTATTAATGACAAGTTTCATTTTCTAAAGGACTCTAAAATCTGCCAGGGGAAAGCAGCTCATGAGACCTTCTAAGGTAGCACAGCAGCACTGCTGTCACTCATGACCTCCAGAAAACTGCAAAACTGCCCCTTTTTTCCACTTCTTGCTCCATCCTCCAAAACCATGCACAAAAATTAGCATGTTTCTTGTTTCAGAAGGAAACTATTTTTCAAAAGGGGGAGAGAGGTAAAGAAAGGAGTTAACTGAAAGTATAGAAAAACAGCATCTACAGTGTAAAAGCTGTGGGGGAGGGAATTTCTCCAGCATCATCCCACACATGTTTTTATTACAGCAGAAGATCCCACTGCACAGTGATAGCAGTACCCCCTTAAAACTGTAGTAGGAACATATGCACAGAGCAGCTGCCTGATATAAAGTTGTCTGCAACATAATGTGATAAACAGAAGTATCATCTGCTACAGGAATAGCTGATATCCACCAGTGTTATTTAACCTAGCTACTCAAGGGAGGCAGTAAATCAGGACAGGCTTTTTGCTGAGCACACCACTATTGCTTGGTAGTAGTTGTTTACCTGAGTAGTTCATGGCTTTCTGGAAATGGCCCTAAGTTTAGAAGCAACAGGAAAGGCACAGGACTAAGAAAAAGAAAGAGGAGAGGGGAGGAGAGACCAAAAAAAAAGGAAAAGGAAAGAAATAAAAAAAAAAAAAAAAAAAAAAGGAAAGAACGGAAATTGACATTTGGGTTTTGTTGTTTGTTCATTTTTCTCTGTATATGTGTACCAAAAAATTGCTGCAAATTTAGGCAGTTCTTATTATATATAAGCCAGTCTATTCACATCTTGTACAGCTGCAGCCATACTCTGGAGGTGAAGATGGTAGGATAGGATATTGCTGGTCTAAGAGAGTTCTTTGGACTTTCCTCACTGGGCAGCATCTTCCTCTGGTGCTTGCTCTCTGTGGCAGGATCTCAGGGAACAGGTCCAACAGAGTGGCTTTCTAGGTCAGTGCTCTTTGGGGACTGTCGTAATCCAAATCCTTTCCATGATGTTTGGATTTACTGGAGATGAATTTGTCCCAAACTGACTTCATCTGTTATTGAAGTTGTCATCCGTTCCTGCTTTACATTCCTGCTGTGTTGGCCCAGTCCCTCAAATTAATGATGGATGCTAATGGATCTGGCTTTCTGTGCTGCCCATCCTCCACCACATCCCCCCCATACTCTCTGAACAAGCAACAGCATGTCCTTCAGCTCAGGAAAAGCCCTGAGAAGTCGTGGTGTTCTGAGAATCTTATATTTTATTGCATTTGCTGGATTTAATTCACTCAGTAAGTACAGCTTTAGCATTTGGAGCTCTTCTTCAGAGCTTGCTTTGTTTCTGCTTCTCAGGGGGAAGCAAGGGAGAATCAGCAGCAGAGCCAGAGTCATATCCTGAACATTGTGCCCAGACACCTCCATGCTGGACATTTGAAAAGCCATGCAAGCGTACTACTGCGTATTGGGGAACCATCTTGTTCCTCCAAGGTGGTCTGCTCCTCTATGCCATTTCTTTTCTCCCAGGGGAGCATAGGTGCCGTTGGGGCACCAGGAGGGGTGCAGTCTGGCCAAAGCTCTCCAGCCACCAGCTAGATGGGTTTGGTTATGACCATGGCTCACCACCGGGCAAAGGAGTGGCCCCACAGCCTATGTGGCCAAACCCAGGTTATGTTTCTGCTGTGCGGTCTGGAGTCCGAGCAGAGAAGGTGATGGCTGTCTGCAGGCTGTCCCCAGGGCCATACCCAGGCAGGGAGGGGGCCCAGCCTCCATGGCCTGTGCTGATACCAGCCCTGCCTTTGGCCTGCAGTTTGATGTGCTCCCGCAGCTCCCCTCTGGCTGCTCAAGCGTGGCCTGGTGGTGTTGTTCACAGGCAACGACTGTGAAGGGAGGTTGATGAGGTGATTTTGGGACCTGCCAGGGAGACAGCGAAGCGCATCCATTCATATCTTATAGAGCTCCTATATCTTCAAAATGAATTGTTTTAGACTCATGTGGAGGTGCCCCAAACGTGAATGTTTGTGTTTATGTTCAGCTCGTGCCAGGAATCTCAAGTGCTGGGCAGAGGGAGCAGAAACAGCAGTGGAGGACCCACTGCATGGTACAAATATATACCTACTGCTTTCTGCTTTGGGGAGGGGGCTCCAAGGCCCCCATCTCCTGGTCAGCCTCATCTCACCCATCCTCACAGGCAATTTTCCCCCTCAAATCCACTAATTTTTTTGGATAAGGCCCAAAGAGGACACATACTACTCCTGTTCCTGAAATGCTTTTTAAAACCAACAGCTGAAGATCTATATTTGTATCGAAGTCTAACAGTACCCCACATTTCATTAGATGGCTCTTTGTGAGAGATTTGTTTTTCCATGCTGGCCACCTCTCCCTCTTAGCAGCTCAGCGTGCACAGTGTGTTTGTACCACACAGGCTATCCAAACACATCTGTAACTGTTCCTACGTGACGAAATGCAACAAACAAGCAGGGGACACTTGAGCTGATGCTGACTCATGGATCTCTCCACATTGCCTGGGGTTAGGTAACAAAATCTGCACCCAAAGAGCCCAGAGCCATCAGGGGACTGAGCTCCCCACCTTCAGCAAAGTTTGGAGCTGTGCTTACAGGCAGCATCACATGCTGGGAGATGGTGGGAGAAGGTCCTCAGCTGGCACCAGTCTGGGGACTCAGTGGACTTCCACCAGTTTACATCACCTTAGCTCTTTCTCCCCTTTTTTTAATCTGTCCAAGGGTTCATTTTCATGTACAATTAAGTCAATTGTCAATTGTACACTCACTTTGGATTCATTTACATTCCTGGAGGGAGCAAGGAGGGGCTACAAGAAAGTAGGTGGGAGACCTCAGGCCCAGCACTGCAATCAGCTTTCTCAAAAAAGAAGTGCACATGTGATGGAGGCTCTCCTTGTTTTTCATCTGTTACACAACACAGTGCTTTTGGAGTCGGTGCCCAAGTCCTGGTGTTTGTGTGTGTGTAACTGTTGCTCTGCAGGGCTCTGTAGGGATTCCTGCCAGCCCCAAAGTGTTTCACATTAATTAGGAGATGCATTGGATCCCTCCATTCCATCAGGGTTTGAATAAGACACCTCAATGTGAAGAGACCCAGACTGCTGCAAATCCAGCATCTCTCTCCATGTTTAACCAGACACGAAGCATCCTGAGAGACATACGTGACATATGTATGGGTCAGCAGTAATGCATTGCCTGTATCACCAGTTCCTTTCAGGTTCCAGCCAAGACTGACAAAACACTTGAGACCCTTGGAATATGAGCCTGCCTTCAAAACACAGTCCAACTTTGCTTCCAAGCAAGCAAAATAAAATTGTGTGGCTGATTCAGACAGCCCTACAATAGCAAGAGGAGTGCTGCAGGCGTAGAGATGGATGGGTTTAGCCTGTTGTGAATATACAATATTAAAAATGGGCAGATGTCTCATAAAGATGATTACACCAGCACTCTTGACCTTTCTGCAAGAACAGAAATAAAAGCGGGAGGAAAAACAATAACCGGTTTTGATTTATCTTGAAAGTGCTCTTCCTTTTTTAGGCATGAAGTTAGTGTTCTTGTAGGGAGGTGAGGGGGCACCGTCACCCCTCCACATCATGTCAGCACGTACTCACCAGCTGCTTGGGACCGAGCCTGTGGCAGACTGACACGCTCAGACCCTGGCCAGAGGATGCTTCCCCTGGGACTTTACGTGGGAGCATGGATCGCTGCCTCCCCTATCTATTTGCTGGCTCATGCCTGTGTTTTGTTTTGTTTTGTTTTGTTTTGTTTTCTTTGTTTTGTTTTGCTGGGCTGACTGGTGAGTGATGGCCAGGACAGAAGGGATAAGCAGTGCCCTGGTGCTGCCTCCCTTCCTCTGCCCCTCTGGTGCTGTGGAGGGCTGGTGCTCAACCCAGCATGGTCCCTGTGTTGGAAAGTAGCCCTTACTCCCTCCTGGCAGGCTTGGGGCTGTTAATTTCTAGTGTAGTGTCATTCCCATGCAAAGAGCAATTAGTTTACAAGCAATATCGCAATGGAAATAGTAATCCTCAACAAAATAAATAATGGGAGTGCTAAGTCTCCAAAATCTAAGCTTTATGAAGCACAGCTGTGATCACTGAAGAAAACCTGAGGATGTATTCAAGGATT
This sequence comes from Aythya marila, assembly GCF_965140915.1. Classification (NCBI taxonomy): domain Eukaryota; kingdom Metazoa; phylum Chordata; class Aves; order Anseriformes; family Anatidae; genus Aythya; species Aythya marila. The sequence continues at coordinate 15,801,305 of NC_139046.1, forward strand.
CCAACTCCCATCTCTATATTCTGTTGCAGGCAGTACAAGTACATGTTGTTTGTATAACATACACACAAGCACTTAATGGTGATCCAAAAGACATGACTAAAAACAGCTTCATCACTGACTGGTTGTTCTGTTTATTTTTTGTTTTGTTTTGAGCAACTCAGGACAATTCTGAGAGTGATCCACACTGAGATTTGCTAAAGAGAAAGTAGATATTTCTTTATAATCTTATGGAAACTTTCTTTCCAGTGACGTGACTATTATTTTTGTGCCTGGACATTCAGGGAAACCCTCTGTTGCTGAGCTAATCTTTCCTGGCATGCACGTTTCTGGCTAGACCCATTTGTATACAAATGCTTGCTAACATTAGAATTGGAGCTGTGTCTTTATGCTGAGACTCCAAAACAAATTTAGTCAAAGAAAGCGTGTGAGTTTTATGTCACCACAAGCACCCTTGAATGTACTCTAAACTTACTTTACTCTAAATGTACTTTTTCATGAGTTAGTTTTCAAGAAATTGGATCCAGCCACCCACAGGTCTGAGCTGCGTCTCAATCCATTGTATTGATATGTTGTTTATTTAGGCTTGGTGCTGTTGGGAGTAAGGGAAGGCACTGCTCTCTAAAAGTAAACGTAACCAAAATCTGTACTTCATGAATTTTAAGGCCAAGGGAAAAAAAAAAAGGCATTGTGCTCTTCTGTACTTCCCAGAAGCAGAGCATTTTCTTGACTTAATGCTTCTTTTGAGTCAGTGTCTGCAGCTGAATTTAGATTTCTTTTAGGAAAAGTAAACAGTCTACCTTAAACTATTTTCTTCAGTGAAATACTCCACCAGACTTGATAGAGTATTGAAATGGATAATTACCCTTAATGATAATAATTATCTTATTTCTAAACTAAGTATACTCAGTCTCCACTTGTAGTTGAGTACATTCCTGAGTCATTTACAAACTCTACCAGTATCTAGCCCCATATTCTGGGGGGAAGGAGGGAGTCACTGCTGAAAAACAAATTCTCCCAGTAGTGACTTTCCATGTATAGGTAGACTTTGAGACATAACAGGCCCCTGGCTTTTAAGTCAGTTCATCTGTGCTAAACTTACTATGTAGCATTACAGTTTCATAGCTTCAACATCATGTAGAATTGCATCAAATGTCATACCAGAGTCTAAGTTTATCACACCAGCACTAATATATGTATTTACCAAACCATTAATCTCCTCAGAAAATATCTGGTCTCTATGCTGTTTAGTATCAGTTACTTACTTTAATACTTTATTAATTGAGTGAGATCTTCAATATTTTGGCAGGATTTTTGTCAGGATGACAGACTGCAATTACTTAGCTCACCCTGCTTAACTTCTTTAAAATGTCAGCACTTTCCTACTACTTCCCACCCAACAGTTTGTTCAACATACAGACCAGTGCTTCAGGGCTTAGGAGAAAAAGCACGTTTTCCTTGAGTTGCTTTGCACTGTGAAAGTCACTTTCTTTGTCCAGCTGGCAGATCTTGAGACCAATGAAGAGCAAATGGGAATGAGTGGAATCAGGAGCTGGTCATGCTGTGAGCAGTTGAAGCCACTTGTGTGAGGCCAGTGGTGGGGGCTGAGGGTATAGATGTTGTGGCCACACTGGCCAGCCCTCAGCTCTTGGTAGCCCCATGGTGATTTTTCTATATTGCAGGCAATGACTTCAGAGCTGGGATGCTGGCATACCAGCTCTGGGCATCACAGGGAGCAGGTCAGGACTTCAAACTCCAGCCCAGAGGAGTGGAGACATCAATGTCTCCCTAGCACTGACAGCCAAATGGGGGCCCTTCTGAGGACATGGCACTTTCCTGGGCACCTTGCTGATGCTTTGGGAAAGTTTGCTCCAAGCTGACTTTCTCAGCTGCAGCTCATAGGCATGCAGCACTCCTGTGCCTTGCGCCTGGCATATGGGACATCCAAATGGGCCAGGCTTTGTCTTCCCATTAGTATGAGAGGATTAAAGCAGCTCTGTTCTTCCTCAGAGGGTAATTGTGAGGAGAAATGCATTGAAGATGTAGAAATGTCACAGTAATGAGGGCTGTATGAATGCATACTGAGGAAGGCAGAAACTAGCACACAACCAGAAGCTTATTGGGAAGAGTGGATGTGTCTAAGGAAAACAAGATTACCTAGCGTTGCAAGAGTAAGCATTAGAAATAGAGGATATTTTTTAACGCTGTGTAAACCACCAGCTACAGGCTTTGACTGCTTCCACTGTGATTTCTTGCGCTTCTTTCTGAGTGCCTGGTGTGGACCACTGAGGAAGGGAACGGAGTTGTGTGAATTAGGGGTTACCTCTACATCAGCAACTCTTATTTCCTGTCGTCAGTAACTACATGTAGGCTGTCAGGAGTCATATACACTATTCTGTTCCGAATGTATCTATTCTCCATGTAAAAATCCCGTGATAAATCATGAAGGAGCACATGCTACAAAGGCACACGAGAAGTGTTGCTTTAGACCCTTTCTCTGCCATTTGTCAGTCTCATTTGTTGTGCTGAAGAGCAGTCCAGTCTCACCATCTTGGTTTGCTCTGTGACTAGTTTGGTTGATCCTGCACTGGAGGAAGATGAGCCTACCAGTCCCATTTTGTATGATTGTATCTAATTGTATGTGGCATCTGCTGACGCATGTGTTTTGTTTGATTTCAGTGGAATGATTTTTGTTTCTCAGGGCAACATCAAGAGGGTAGAGTTGGCCCTAAGACTGCATGCTCGCTCATACAAACATTTTCTCATCTTTGAAATCCCCTCTGTTATGTTAGAAAATAACAATATTGAAATAATTCAGAAAATATCAGCTCATATCACAACACAATAAATAGTTCCATCTATACTGAAAGCTGACATCATGGTAAGAAAGCAGAAATTCTGTTGCTGAAGTGAACTCATTGTCAGAAGAGGATCCAGTAACCCTTAGTTCTACAAATCACTTGAAATCTCAGCTTTGTTTCTTTTCTCCTATTGAGGAAAACAAAACAAAACAGAACAACACACACACAAAAGAAGAGCAAACAAACAGAAACAAAGAAAAACACCCTCAGAGTCAATGTATGTATAGTAATTTGAAGTCAGTATTTGCTAGGCAAGTATGATCATAGTGATAGCATGTGCTGAAGGCTGATGCACCTGAGAAACGTGAGCACTTCATGCACCAAATGGTGAACTGCCTATAAATTATCAAGCTGATGGCTTGATTATTTTGATTGCTTCTTTATTGCACCAGGAGCTCTCACCTAGTCTAAGATGCTCCTGCAGATTTCTCAGGATTAATGTTATCGGTTCTTCTATAATCATACCAGTGGAAAGAAGTGCACAGTAATTGTGTACTTCAGTATTTATCTAGCAAAGTATGTCAATGTTTGTTCCTAAACATAGGATGCACAGAGGATGTCAGCCCACAATAAATAAGTGTGATGACATATTTTAGTTTGTACAGCTGTTTGTGATGTGTACAAAAAGAAGTACAGAATATAGGATATATCTGATCATATAATTAGACTTAAAAAGTGCCTTTTGCTATATTTGATTCTCTTATCTGCTTTATGAACATGCAGATTTAGTTATTCCCATTAACTGATTTATTATTAAACTTCCTTTAGCAAGACACAAATTCTCATGGAGGTTACGTGACTGTGTACACTGGGGGAAGGGGCTCTTCCACCTCTGCAATAACCAGTACTGCTCTTGGCGTTGTCTGTTGTTCACCATCCTTCAAAAAAGGTGTCCCTTAAAGCATGGGGAAAAAGAATATAACTCTGGAAGAAAAGATTTGAGCTAAATGCCACCAGTATTACTTCTGATGTAAAATAGTGCTTGTTTTGAGTAGTATTAAATGCACAGTTCTAGCCCTAAGTTGAATAAGAAAAATGCAATAACAATTACTTATTCTTTCATGAGTTAACATTTCGTAAGGTTAACATTTCTTAAACATCGGACAATTTAATTGGAAGGAAGTTTGATAGCCACAGTCCTCTAAAAGCAATTAATAAATGTAATAAAATTCCTGTTCTTTTAAAACAAATTCCCCCTCCTTGCTCCAAGGTTACAATGATAGCGGCTGTGATACTGATTGGTAGGCACTGCTGCTGCTCCCCGATAAACCTCCCCTAATGAGGTTTGAAAGCCTACCCTTATCAGCATGACGTCTCTCTAAGACTAAGGCTGATGCAGCAGGAGATGGCGACTGTGGAGGGGGGAGAGTTTTTCTGCGGGTAGCAGAGCTGAGCCTTTCTCCTCTGTGCTGGGTGCCAGCCTGTGAACAACACTGGAACAGAGAACTCGGCCATCTGGATACCATGGCAAGAAATATCTAGTACCAAGCAGGGAGATAGACTGCTTGAGGCAAAATAAATAAATAAATAAATGTCCTAAACATTAAATAACCTCTTCTTATATATCGGTTGACCTGGCATAGTGCTATTATATGGATGACTAAAGTGTATCTGATTATACACTACATATGTGGGAGAATTCATGCATTTTTCCACACTCTCTTTACAGCTCCCAAGTCTACCTTCTGCCCCACTGAAGAGACCTGGTGGCCAGGCCTGGTTATTATCATTGCAGTATGCTGTGCCACACTAGTGTTCCTCTTTGTAGTTGTCATCATTTGCTACAAAGCCATAAAAAGGTAAGACTACAGATGCTTTTAATATGTTCTGTGTAATGCAAACCCACAAAGACTGACCTAAGTCTTTGCTAACACCTTGGTTTCTTCAAAGGCATCCTAAAGGCAAAATGCAGACAGAGGCATCCTATGCTCAATGTTTTGGTTTTGTTTGGTGGTGGTGTGTTGTGTGTTTTTTTGTGAAAGTCTCTGTATGTACCTTTTCCTGCATGTGTAAAGGACAAAGTTCAATGCACAGCCATGGGCATGAAGAGGAGAAAAATAAATAAATATGGGACAGAGCCTCAATTTTCAGATTAATGTGAACGTTAATGAAGTTATAATGCTATAGGGTGCTGAGTAATGTCGATAGGTTTTTGTTTTAAAATGTACACGTGGGATGTGAGATTTTTGACCCAGACCCATCACTAATTTCAGCACTTCAAATTGATGCAAGCTATTCTAACCCAAACTCTAGGGTTGTTGGTGTAATTTTTCTTTTGGAGACTCTACGTCTTATTTATTCTTGCTTCAAAATGATCATCTACAGAATCAAATTCAAAACCTGCTTCCTTTAATTTGAAAGCCCATGTGAAGTCTATGTACAACACTTTGTGTAGCAACAATTTCAGCTCCCCTACCTCTCCCTCTGTGATAGATGTGCTTGCATAGATCCCAGGCACTTAGAAAGTATTGACTTCAGTTACACAGAAAAATGTCATAGGGGATCGTTTCTTTAACTAAAGATTTCAATTTTCTGGTAGAAAAAGTCAAAACTTGAAAATCTGTATGAAGACTCCAACTCTAAATCCAATAAATTGATTTAGAAAAGGAAGTACCTTGTGGGAAATGTATTCTCACAACTGGATGGAGTTTCTTAACTCCTCTATTGCTCTGAGTGCTGCTCTGAGGACACCCTACAGTTGTGTTTTCACTGAGTCACTGTTTCATAGAAGGGGGTCTCAGGCAGGGGTTGTAATACAGGTGGGTGACCGGGCTCACAGATAAGAGTGCAATATTCAACCCATAACTCTCAATAGATGCTGCAGTGACATCTGAGTCACAGGGTTTTTGGAGGGAAAAAAAAAAAAAAAAAAAAAAAAGGAAAAAAGAAAAAAAAAAAAAGAAAGAAAATAGTTTTCATGAAAAAGTTATTTGCATTCAAAGCAAATGCAAGACTTTTGACAAGCCCCATCAGGGATATCACAATGGTGGAGCATTGCTCATACTTTCTGGTTGTCTGAAAAGATTATTCAGGATTTGAAGGACAGCATGTCCAAGAGCATCAAAAGAGAAGAATTTAAACAAGAAAGTCTGCATATACTATCTTATTAAATTCGCGTAAGTATTCTTGCTATACTAGCTTAGTTTAAATTAATGCTTATTATTTTTGAGGAGTTGGTAAGCTTTCACTCTGTCTACTGCACTTCAAGAAAATCATCTATAGAGGACTGAAACTGGAGTCCTACTGGATTGGTAACAGTACAAAATTTCTTACTTGTAGTTCCTAATCTACCTAGGACTGTTCACAGTGGATTGTGGTTCAGTTCCAAGTGGGAAGTTGTATTTGTTTCAACAACAACTATTGTATTTGTCTGCCTAATGCCAAATTGTGAATGATTTCTGCCAAGGCTGTAAAATATGCCTACGGGAGCAGTAACTCTCCAGGGCAACTTGTGCCTAGCAAGAAATTGCTCTTCAGATCTGCTCTCTGCTGCTGGTAGATGGGAGGTACGGAAAAGAAATTTAATCAGACAAATTTAGAGCTGCCTTGAAAAGGCTGTGGGAGTTCACATAAACAAGTTTCTTGTGTTTCACGTCAGTGAAGAATAATACATGTACTTGATGAAGACACCAGTTATTTGTCAGCAGTGTGAATATCAACATACAAGTCTGCAGCTTGAACTGGCATTAGGCTCAGAAAAAAATGACAATTCCTCTTAGATCTTATTGTTGACATTCACACTGCTGACAAATGCTAAGCTGAAAACTGCTCAGATGTGGGATGGACGGCTATAAAAGACAATCTTATTAATTATATTTTTACAGACTAACTAGAGCATTGCTTTTCATCAGTGAGTCCTTTCTTAAACAACTCTGTCAAATGGATGCCCTGAAGTACCTGGCAGCCTCCCACAGTAGTTCAGGTTCCTTGAACCATTGTAAAGTGTATCTATTGATAAGCCCTAGGAAATAAGATAAGACACTTCACAAGAGAAGCATATCTGTCTTCAACACAAAGTATTATCACCTACTGTTGAGCTGAATTGGTTTTAACTAGTGTGAGAAATCCTCCACTCTATCTTTTGCAGTCTAGGGAAGGAGGGAGGGGGTTAATCTGGCTGATGCTGAAGCTGAGAGTCCCTCCAGCATGTTCCTGGCCCCAAGCTCTGTAACTGTGCTCTGACCCACCCTTTCTCACACCTCCATCCCACCAGCTCTCCTTTCCAGTCCTCCCAGGCTCCCATCCCTGTGCATCTCCTGGAAATGGGGCTTCTGTCATTGCAACATCTCCAACAGATCTGGCTCCCATCTCCAGGGCAGTGTGTCTGATTACCATCTAGATTGGATTAGAACTTTTATACGGCACAACCCTTGCTCTCCAAGGGAAGGCACACTCTCTTTGTTTCTTTTTAGAAACCAAAACACAGCCTGAAGACCCCACCTTTGCCCACCCTGCCTTTTTCTTACCTCTGGGTGAGGATAATGTTGTGTCTCATCACTGAACAGCATCACTTCCTTCTAGTGCCATGTCAGGCATGTCTACAGGTTTCAGAGGTGGCACATCTTCAGTTCCTGGTCGCTGAGAGGGCAGTGAAGGAGACCAGGAGAGTGGCAAGGTTTGATGAGAAGGGACTGTTTACAATGCCCATCACAAAATGACCCTCAAGCCCATCTCCTGCTCAGTTTCCCCTCTCTGAGACAGCTATCAAGCCATTTGCCCACATCTCAAGGGTGTCACCTAGGTTCATCACCCACTGTCTGGTGAGCAGTCGAAATGTGGAAGTGGCAAAAATTATTATCCAGTCAAATACTCTGTAAAACCTTTCATGTCACACACCAGAATTTTTATTCAGGACTTTTTTTTACCTCTTCCTGAAGGAACCAGGGAAGGAGATCCACATCTTCACATCTGGAAACCTTCACTCTCATGAGAGCCTGCAGTACACATGGAAACTGGCTTGCCAGCAGCAGATAGTTCATTATCTTTTTTAGAGTATCAGAAAAATCATTTAAATTTTTTTGCCAGCCCATCAACTAAAAAAAGAGTTAAACCAAACTAAAAATACAAAGAACACACTGAACATGATCTCCTTGTAATATACACCTATCTGTGGGTAAAACTTGTACTATCATCCAATCTGTATTAAACTTTAGTATATATATATGGTATATATCTCCCAGTGACAAATTTGTAAGTATTATGAATAATGTATTGCAAATAACCTAACTGGAATAACTTGATAATAGGATTCCAGATTTCTCTGCTTGTTAGTCTTCCAAATAAAGTGGGGTTTACAGCCCACTTCAATGATTTTAATATCCTATTTAGCCGAAAGCATGAGTCTCAGCTTAATTAGCAGTATAAGCACTACAGAGATGCTGAAGAGTGAAATAATGGCAATTACCTGGTTTTGGAGGGTGTAGCAAGAGTTAAATATCTTAGCAAGAGAGTGCAGGCAGAGTTTTATTTCCACTGAGCTTGGATCTGTTGTATTAATCCCTCACTTTCATAAGAATCAAATTTGAAGTAGAAAGAAAAAGAAGAAAAATCCTATTGTGCTTAAGTTAAAATCTCATTTACTGGTTTCAAAGAGCCAGACCCAATCCAACTCTCTTCTGTCTGCTTTTCTATAGCAGCAAGAGAGGGAGAACCTGTCCTCAAGGTATCATAATTCAGCTCTATTTTGATTTGATCTGTTTAAAAAATGTTCATCCTGAGGTTGTTTGTTTTCCCTTGTGAAAGCTAAAACTTCAGCTTATCACCAATTTTTGACACTAAGCATTTTTGTCATAAAATACAACTTTGAGAATCGGTGCTTCTTTATATGAAATATCTACCAAATCCAAGCCAGCATGCTGTTATTTCCATCCCCATCTCTCCCCTGGAAATATTCAAATTCTCCAGTATGAAATGCTAATAAGAAATGCTGAAATCTGTTCCTGTGTTTTCTCATCCATGAGGGCACTAATATCAAAATATCTCAATGAGCTTTAATACTCAGAGCACTGCCAGACTTTTGGGAAGATGCCTATGGGACAGCTCTTCAAAGGCTCTAAATTGCCTGTGTATGATGCTGGGGTCAGCAGAGTTGGGTGCTGCATGGCTGGCACGCTGGTAAAGATGTATGCAGCTGCATAGATCAAGCACTCAAAGAGACTGCACGTGATGTTGTGTTGTGCTGCAGTGTGGTTATACACACGGTGACAGCATCCCCAGTTTTGCAGTAGAGGAACAGATAGCTTTTTTGGTCTTGGTGGCAGAGAGATATTTCCTCTTTAAAAAAATGTGAATTTTCTCTTAAGAAACTTTTCCAAGGCACATTAGAAAAAAAAAATAATCAAAGGATTGGCTGAATGTGTGGCACTTTGTGCAGGCAGTAATCAGAGTCTGTGACTCCTTTTGTTTGCAGATTTCTAGGACAGACATAACCACTGGCCAGGGCTCAGACCCATTATAGGCAGTGGGACTTCTCATTTCAGGGGTAAAGAAAGTGCTCTCACAGCTAGAGATTTCTGTAGCACATACCATGACTGAATGAGCAGGTGAATTACTGGTTCCAAATCTGGACTACCTCAGGTATTTCTCCAGCATTTCTCCATCCAAAAATCTGCTGCCCTTTCTCTTCCCCTGGAATGCAGTCACCAAGAAGTAAAAGAAGGGGGTCCAAGGACAATTCATACTTTAGCACAGGCTGGGGGTAGCAATGTCATTTCAGTATTACATGGTTTATGGGCTGGACTTGGGCAAGAGCTCTATGGATGCAAGCAGCTCAAACAAATCTTCATCTGGCAAAAATCAGTGCAGCTTCTGAAACAATCTGTGGAGCTCTGTGCCTCTTAATCAGCTCTGGAGGTGGCTGCCTCCTGAGCTTTTTTCAACATCTACTTACCATGTAAGCACCTGAACCATGGTAAGACAGTAAGACTGGAGGGAAGTGGGAAGGAAACGCAGTAAAGAGGATTAACGAGGGTAGTTTGGTAAATAAACAGCTGAAACGGGGGAGAGAAGGACCTGCATTTTGTAATCCTATTTTTGCAGCTCACTGGTGTGTCAGTGTCTTGCTATGAGAGGAGTGAGATATTTACATAAAAGGGAAAAATAAATCCCTGGTTCTGTTTAATATTAAGATACTGGAGCCACCTCCCAGTTCTCGAAGGCAAGGGCAAAGCAAGCATCCAGGTCTCTGTGCCAGCTGATATGCAGGCCATGCAACCTGACAGGAGGTGTTTAGGATGCTTTCCAATATGCAAAAAACCTGTACTTAGTATCTCCAAAACATCCATACAGTCTGAGATGACCTGTGATCAGATCGTAGTGCCTAGGGATGCAACTCATTGGCTCTGCTGGGTTTTATGTAGGACGGATACCTCCGCTCCCAGCTGTACCACAGGGTTTGCTGACAGAGTCCTCTCGCTAAGTTGGCAGAGAAAGCAGGTTGATGATAGCAAAGTCTCACATAATATATCTTTTATTCACTATTCTAACTTTGTCAAGCCACAACAGCTTTGTATGTGTCTCATAGCCTGAGAGAAAGGTGCCATAAATGCCTACATATGCACATCCTTAAATAGGTGGTGAGTTTACTTTCAGATAACAATTAAATAGAAGAAAGCATTGTACTGAAATAAAATGACAGGCTATATTTACACTGTCTTAAAATTCATTGCTCAGGTATTTTCTAGGGTACTCAACATTGCCCTGTGATTTATGGATGCCATGTACTGCACAATCTAATTTCAGTAGTTGGAGCAGGTTTCAGGAGGTTGGCTTTGTTTAACAAAATGAAGCAGGTGCTTACAAGGGGAAAAGTCTTTCTTTCTTTAAGAGGACAAAAAGTGGGAGTGAGAGCTGTGATGAGCCACTGTGTGTGACAAATGTGTCCCACGGTGCAGAGGTGCATGTCCTACCCGGAAGGCCATGGCCTTCTACTTTTCCCCAGCACATTTTGTACCACTTGCACCCCCAAGAGCAAGGACAGTATAGTTCTCCATGTGGCCATCTCTTATGAGAAGCACTGAGGCTAAGCACAGTCTAGTTCGAAATTGTTATTTATTGCAACAAAACAATGTTTTTCAGTATGGGGAGAGAAGACAGAAGAAGGGCCCAGTCTACTTAGTTGCTGTAAAGTGGATAGCCGCAGTGTGATAGACAACGGACAGGTCAAGATGAATCAAGATTGCTGATCTCTTCTGTTCTCCCCAAAACATTAGACGGGTTTGCACTGAAATGGTGCCTTGATTTTCAGCAGATGGTTGGAAAGACCATAATTACTCATTAGATGAAGTAGGATAGTTGGTGGAAGAGCTGGGTTAAAAAGTACAGATTGAGGGGAGGACAGTCAAAGGGAAGAGGGTCTGTGGGAGCAGATCTGTTTATCTTTGATGCACTTTCCCGATGTCAAATCAGTCTGGCACTGCAAAAGGGGTCAACTCCTAGGAAGTGCCTTTCAAAGGGCATATGGTCTTCATCAGAAAGGCCTGAGAATGTCACTAAGGACAGTCGAAAGAAAAACAAACTTAAAAATTCTGGAAGAGCAAAAAGACAGTCACGTTGTAGCCTGAGTACCCTTTCTGCTGGCTGAATGTTGATGCTTATCAGTAACAGGTTTGGTGTCTACCACTGAGCACCTCTAACCACAGCCAACCTCTCTGTGTGTTGCCTACCCCCCTTCCAGTGGTGAATTTATTCCCATTCTGAGATGAGGCTGCAGATGATCTACAAACAACAAATGAAATATTATGAGCAACCAGTCGTGCTGCAGGAGATCCCGTTTTTTAACCCTCAAGCAATGAGTTCATAGAATCGCAGAGTGGTTGTGGTTGGAAGGGATCACTTGAGATCATCTAGTCCAACCTATTGCTCTGGCAGGGTCAGTTAGAGCAGATTGCCCAGGACTGCGTCCATCCAGGTTTTGAGTATCTCCACAGAGATATCAATAGCTAACACTACTTATTAAGTGTAGTCCTATTTGATGAAATTTGGGTAAAAAAAAAAAGCAGTTATTCTTCCAAAGAGCCCCAAGCCTGCATGTTGGTTGCTCAGCGATTTCCAGGCTAGCATATTTGAGACAAGCTGCTGAACAGCTTCAAAACTTGACCCACGCCCAGTGTTGTTGCCAGAGCTCAGCTGTATTCATCCTGATGACTCAATGGCACCACTGGGGATTTTGAAAAGGGGCACTCAAGTTAGTACAGTCCAATGATTTTTGGGTACATCAAGACAAAAAAAAGGTTGGCCTCATTTTTGAAGCAGAATACCAGAAGTATTGCTACTGCTTGTTAGCAGGTTCATTTGACAGATCAAGGACTGATGAGTGGGGTGGATAAAATAGCCTTTCATCTGGACAGAAGGCTGGGCCAAGCTGCATGGGCAGGGCTGTGCAGGAAAGTTTGCTTTGCTGTTGCCTGTGCACTATGTGTATTCATCAGGTAAGCAGGAGGCTCTGCTCTGGCGCTGTCAGTATGGGGTTTTTATAAGCAATGCATGTTTGCATAATTCTTACAGAGGAAGATTTCTCTGTCCATCTTTCTTTCATAAGTTATACCCAAGTGCATATTAGTAGGGAGAAGGTTTGCTGTCATAAATGATTAAAACATCCCCCTATTTCCTCAAAACAGGGATCATTAGAACCCTGCAGGAGGCTGGAGCCACCAATGTAAAACAAATTCCCCGAGCATTGCACAGAATACTCTCCAATGTATATTTTTTTCACTTACTCACTCCTAATTTGTGATGTACTGAAAAAGATGCCAACAGAAATCTGTAGACCATTATGGTCAATCCTGTGGTCATTTAACTTGTCACTGTTAACAGAAATGAGCCTGCCATTTTTCTGTTTTCTGCTGTGGATGAGGCTAGCACATCAAGTGGGCAGAAATCCTGCACTAGATGCAAGTATTTTACAGTAACTGCCTCAGCACAACTGATTTCACCTGTGTGATGCTCATGCTAGTCTGGTAGTACTGGCTGAAATATTTCTGAAATTCATCCCAGTGATATTCAAAGATATAGGCAGATACTGGAGCTTTGAAACCAACAGGAGATTTGTCAGTTTGGATGATTTTACAATGACTTCTCTATTATGTGGTGTTCTTCTTGAAGCCATAACCTCTGAAGTAATATGAATAAATATGAGATAGGGGTTTTAAATGGTGTTTTCACCTCCTCGTATGTTCTCTTCACCTATTAGTCTAAAAACTGACTTTAAACTAAGGACTCTTACATATTCAAAACCTCTCAAGGCAAAGAAATAAAGTTCAATTTCTTAAGAAATTCATTTACCTTTTAAATTTCCCCCTTTTCATGTTGACATGAGGGTGCTTGTGGCTGACCCCAATGCTGAAAACCAACAGCTGAGTCTGAAAGGCACCCGGGACAGTGTGCTGAGACATCTAGGGAAAGTTTTTGGCAGGGTTATTGGGGGCACCTGAGCTTAAGTCTGTATTTGTTACAGTCTGCAAAAACCCAGCAGCCTGGGTTGCCCAGCACAATCTGCTTTATGGTGCAGAGGAAATTGTACCCACGGCACTGCAGTAGGGTGGGAATCAGTTACTCTAGCTCCGTATCACCCAGAAATTCTCTCTGCACAAAAAGAATCCCCTAGGAACCTGCTGGGTGCCTTTATTGCTTTATCCTTTTCCTTCCCACAGAGGATTTGCAGTGTGTCTGGAGTCAAAGCAGCAGAGCCTGTTTTCTCCAGTGTCTGAACAGCCGCAGCTCCCCGTGGCTTCAGCAGACATGGCAGGTTTGCAGGAGCTCTAAAACCCCAAAAGTCAGAATGAGAAAGCCAGGGAAGCATGGGCCTGATTCATCACTGTCACCCTACTTTTCTTTCTGAATAAGCCTACAGAATTTCAAGTCCCATCTATCTCCCTTTAACCAATTTACCAGGGTGGGAGTGCCAAGCCAGCCCAGCAGAGGGGAGGCTGCGGCTCCAGCATTTTCTGCCCTTCCTGGTATCCACCCCCTTGCTGCAGCACAAAAAGAGCCAGAAGAGCCAGGATTGTGCCCATCCACACACATGGGCATCATTGAACCCTCCCCAGGAGCACCCCAGCGGTTCCTCCATGGGCCCTGTGCCGTCCAAAGGCAGTCACACTGCATGGCTCCCCTCCTTCCTGTGGGGTTGCTGCCACAGAGCTGCACCACTGGGGTGCAGTGGGTGCAGACAGGGTCCCCCCGTACCCAGCTGCAGTCCTTCTTGGGCACAAATTGATTGCTCGCAGCCACCCTTCAGCCCCTTGCTGTTCATGCAGCCACACAGCCTGGTTCCTGCTCCCTCTGCCCTTTCCTCTCCATACCCCAGTACTTACTGCTAAATATTTATAACACTCCCAAGTTGCTGAGCAGCACACTGATCCCCACTCGGACGAGCCTCCCCATGAGGGTGAGACATGCACTAGGTCAGCGTGGGCAGAGCTGGGGGTGGGAGAAGATGGCGTTTGCCTGGATGGCCCTGCTCTGCCACACGCCTGCTTCGTTCCTGCGGTGTTCCTGCAGCCAGTGGGTATGTGGTCACCCCTCCAGTATCACCAGGCTGGAGGATAGTGCTGCCAGTTTGTCCAGCTTGGAGCATCGTTGGTTAAACATCTATGTCAGATGGTGTTTTTGGAGTGGCCTGTTGTCGGAGCATCACAGCATCTATTGCCCAAGCTAATGACAGGTGATGGAGTGAAGCACAGAGAGAAGTGAAGGGTCTGATCCCAACTGTGTGCAAGTTAAGAGTGGGGAGACAGGGTCATTCCTCTTTCTAGCCTTTGCCTTAAACCATCCTTGCAAAGAGGCCCCATATGTGGAGTATCCAATAGTGGAGTGTCTTCTTTGGTGTCTGCTTTTTGAGGCGGTGATGAGAAACGTCGTGAAAGACATTAATTCCCCCAAGCAGCAGTAACTGCACACAAACCTGGCTCTTTCCTTAGGTTGCTCTGGAGCCTGGGAGCCTTGTGCTCTTCTGAGTACAGAGACTGGCTGAACTCAAATCCTTCCTCAGAAATAGTCCCCACTTCTAATTAGCTAAACCTACTTAGCTCCCAAACTACACAAACCCAGATCTTTGTGCAGACATTAAGGTGCATAGGACTTGCTGCTTGCAGTGCCCCTTCATGGGCTTGCCCAGTATCACACCTGGGGAACGGGAAGGCTGGGACCACTGTGTGCAGTCAGCTTGGTGGGTTTGTATTTTTCCTGCAAAGAGCCAAGTCTGGCTCTGCAGACTTTTCTTCTTGATAGGAGAAATTTAGGAGCAGCTGCTTGGAAATCAGTGGTGTTACTCTAGTTGGTGGCAGGGACAGATTGCTTCAAATGCAAAGTGATCCAGAGTTGCAGAGGTCAGCTTATTTTACAAATTTTGTTTTTCTTCTCAACTCTTTGCATTTATTTGCCTTGCAAATACTCTTCTATTAAAGACATTTCTACAACAGAATTTTGGTTCACCTGCACAGAATGCAAGTAACAATTCTGTGAATCTCTGCTCAAATGACTGTGAAATTACAGTAGCCTTTTTCTTCTATATGGATCAAGTCCATCACACAAGTTGTTGCCCAAATTTGCAAGGGATCAAATAGCAAGGTAGCTATCTACATTCAGCAAAAAATCTGGTCACAAAGTAGCACAGCAGATCAACTTTGTTTTGGGGATGGAAAAGTCCAGTGCCTAGAATGGCAATATCTGTAGTTTCTTGGATGGTGAGAGACATAATATCCTTCAGAGAAAATGAAAGAGCAGTGGAGAGCAGCCCTTGCTCATCTCTCTCTGCCACCTTATTATTCTAGCCCCACATATTTCCAGTACTGGTGGTCCCCCTGGCCTAGAGCATGGCACACCAACAGCCAGAGGTGGAGTGGGATTCCTGCACTGCCTCCTCCACTTCCCAAAGAGACGTCTTTTTGTAAGGACAAATTCCACATGGAAGCCCAGCTAAGTAATAGTTTATAAATAGCTTTTTTTTCTGGCCTCACTGTAGCTGAGCAGAGCAATTAGGTAGCTCTCATGTGTTGTTCAGTGTGTATGTTTAGATGTCTATAAAACAAGCAAGGTATTAATCAGGATTGATACAGCTGGGCACTTGAAAAGCATGTTTCTCCAGATTTCCTTAATGTTTGTTAAGCACGGAGGACAGAAAGAACTAAACAGTGATAAACATTGTTCTGTCTGCACCAGAAAGACTGGAGAATGTTATGGGACTAGGAGAAAGAAGGTCTTGAGTTTTGGCTTTCACTCATGGTTCTGTATTACCAGCAAGTTGTGGATGAGCAGAGCAGGGCTTTCTGCCTCCATGCCACAGCTGTGTGAACATGCATGGCTGAGTTCTTTGCGAGTCATGGAGAGCTCTCACAGGCATGCAGAAATCAAGGACCAAACCTCCATGTGTTCAGCTTCTGGACACAAAAGCCCACAGAGTGTGTACAGTCCATTTTGGGGGCAGCCTTCAATTTTTGTCCAACACTGCACAAGCCCCGTGATTTTGATTTTAGTGACACCAATATAATGCCAGCAATGCATCCAGTTTGTAGGATGTTCACAGAGGGGGTCTGGGAAATACTATTGTGCCTGAAATGGGGAACAAACAACAAAAAGAGCAAAATGGGAGAGTCTGCTGCTTTTCTTATCCAGCTGAACCTATTCCCAGCCACCACCCAGCCCTGGCTGATGATGTGAAGCAACCCAGCCCATTTCCAGCTCTGGCTATAGGTATTGCTGTGGTCACTGAGTGTCAGCCCCTGAGTAACTGAAGCCATGTGTGAAGTAGTCAGTATTTCAGCTTTGCTTCTTCAGCATGGCAGCCTGAACATCGTAGTAACATAGCACTGGAACAAGACCCTCAGGTCTCCCTGTGTGACCCCAGTATTGTGAGCAATTTGGCATTTGATCTCTTCCATAAACATATCAGTCTCTTTCTTGAAGCCATGTTGTTTTCCCTCAGTCCCTGCTCCTTCCTCCAGCAATCCCTACTCAAACCATTATTCTTCTGAGGGCAAGAAACTTGTTTGCATCTCCAGCCTAAATTTACCTGTGTCTACTTCCCATTTCTTCTTTTAAGTAACTTTTTTCCAGTATTCCTTAAAACCAATCCCATCTCCTCTTTTCATTAGACTAAATAGTTCAAATTTTATTGTCTTCCATGAGAAATTTGAGCTGGCTGCTCTCTTAAAACTATATACTAGCTTAGGCAGACCCTGCCTAACACAACAGAGTTACTAACAGCCCCAGTTATCAGGGTACTATATGCATATAGACAGTATCAGGCAGTTTCTGCATTGCTTGATTGTGGTTTTGGCTATCTTCCAGATGTGTTTTGGCTTTGTTAGAAGCAGGGTGCCTTCATTCCATGCATTAAACCTCTCTTCTTTCTTTTTTCCATTTAGTGGCTTTTTGCCAGGCTGAAAGGCCAGCAACATGAGCTCATTGTTTCACATTAGGCCCATTCATTTTATTTCCTTTTGTCATCAAAACATATCGATGATGTATTCTGCACTGAAAACACCCAATGGATAACATCAGCTGTCATATCCCTCCAGTCAATAAAACCTTTTAAAGATCATTATAGGGAGCGCAAAGAATGAGAGGTGACTGAAAGTACTTTTTATCAATTACCTCAGTTAATAGTCCAATAATAAAGCTGCTTCTCTTCCTTAAGATAGGTTTTGTGTAGGTGATAAGTAAGGAGCATAATTTTGAAGCTAGTTTAATTGAAGGCTGAGTAGGAAATGTGATTACATCACTTTAGTCTCCCAGGGACAGATCTTTCTTTGTTGCCTCATAAAAAATCTTGCTCAAGTCCACCAAAGCCTGTGGAATTACTTTGACTTTGCACTACCAAAAATAAACGAGGACTAAACTCCACTTCTTAAATTTCATGTGTGTCTCAGCAATCTACTGCAATTACTTCCAATCTGAACAGGCCAAATCCTCCCTTCAGATAGACTCAGAGTGACTTCAGCAGGCTGGGGTAGGTACACCTCTGCTGCAAAAGATCTGCCCACTGCATTTTAGTGTCCAACAGCCTCTAAGTGCTGATGAACAGCTGCAGAATGGCTCTGTATGGAAATGGTTTTCCCTGAGAGGAGCACTCAGCAAAGGCTAGACATTCAATCTGAGCACAGTGAGAGGGATCTGACTATCACAGGGGAGTGTGAAACACCCCAAAATGGAAATCACCCACTTGCCTGCGGAGCTCACTTAAATATACTCCAGAAATTGGTCAGCTAAAAATGGCTGTGAGGGAGAGCTGAGACAGCTGTAAATTGCGGGCTTGAAAATGCTCCTGTGAATATCCAGAAAACAAAAAACTCTGCTTAGGAAATGGTATATTGGGGCTAGATCAAAGCCTATTGATGCAACATGACTGACAGTGCTGTGAAAGAGACTTTTCTGGTTTGTATACTGGTTCTAGCTCATGCACTTGTACAGATCTCCCCTTCTGCACGTAGGAGACTAATTGAGTAACATGTCCAGATGGAGATGCTTTTTAATATAACTGTAAAACATTTGCTCTGTACGTGGGAAGTAGCTGAACTAGTAACCTCTTCCTATGACTAATGAGTAGTATGCTGCTTGTTTTCTGGACAGACTGATGGTCCACATATGGCTGTTAACTAATTAAATAGAGAAAAACTAAGGTTTCAAAGAATGTCCGTCTTAGAAGCCTTAGGGCTTCTTCTTTGATTTCTATCTTTATATTGACAAATAAAAAATATCCAGATTGAACTTTTCTGATCCCTTTGAGACAGACAAATGGAAGTCAGAATGTGACTCCCTTTCCATGAGTCTGAAAACAATCTCCAGAGAAGTGGCCTTCCCGTTTATTGGGAGACACAGTGCCTGTGTGGCCAGGCCACAGCACCAGGCTGGCCAGCCCGGGTTAGTCACAAGGCAAGGCACATGGTGGGTGGCTGCACACAAGCTTTCTAGATTCGACAGCTGTGTCCCAGAAAGCAACTTTCTTCAGAGCATTGAGTCTCTCTAGCAGGGGTCCTGTTCACAAAACAGTCTTAGAAAGCAAGTTTGCTTCTCCCACCAGTTGCTATTATGGGAACTGATTCATCTCTGGTAGCTGATGCCCAGCATGAATCAAACTGCTGTTTGATGAACGCCCACAGTGCTGAGATGTAAACACCCTCCATTCACTTACTTCGCATTCTTATAAGTATTCAGGTTACTGAGACAGATGGTCTACTAACTGTGTACAAAATTTATTCCTCCATTCCTACCTGTATCTGCTAAATAAGGATTTTTTGAAGTGTGACAGTAGTCCACACATCATCCTGTCTGGGCTTCCAGCAACGAAGTCTTGCCAAGAGCTCTAAGCATAGCTGCCACAGGTATTGTTAACATCCGAGTCTGGGAGAAGTGAAACTGAGTGAAAATATAGTTACCAGCTATGTACCCCATTTCAACTCAAGAAGATGCTGCTACAGTTGGATCACTAGTGGTACCTAGACAGCTTGGATATAGTACACTGAAGACCCATGAGGATAGACCAATCCTATAAAAGCAAATGGATGTGTTGTATGAGAGCCAATTTTACTGAAAATCATTAATTTTTATGTGTTGATAGCTAATTAAATATTTATCCTTATAGAGAGTAGCTTTGAAGTCATTGCACGTACAAGTGATATATCTCGACTCCCTGGTATGCCTCTTCCCTTCTGTCGCTTTGCCCTGGGGAGCGACAGGCATACACACAACCAGTCACCAACAACACAGGAGGGCTCATGAGTCATGGTGTCCCTTGTGGTAGAACAGGTCTCCAGCTGTTTATTTTGCCCTGTAGAACTTCTTAAGTACATTTTACAATTTTGTACCATTATTCAGGAAAGACTTGTACTGTGGTCTTCTGAGCTTCTTCTACTGTGGTCTCCTCTCCTCAAACAACACACAGCAGGGAGGGCAAAGTGGCTTTTCTTCCTCTGACTGCTTTTTAAAAGGAAAATTATGTTCTATTCCCATTTTGTAAGAAGCAGAGTAGACATTTCCCTCAGCAAATCCCAAGCAGAGGCAGGCATTCTGGCAGTGCTAAGTAGAGCATCAGAGCCCCAGCAGGAGATGAATTTAAGATTCCTACATTGTTCTGCTGCCAGCCCAAAGTCAACCGCTCTTAGCTGGGCTGCGTTTCCCTGGGATCCATCCTTCCTGAATGCTGCCTATGGGGCAACAGCATTCAACAGAGACATTGCAATGGAGGCAGGCAGTAGAAAACTAGCAGGGTTCAGGCTTCTTATGAAGTCACTTTTTAATTCTATTATCTCATCCCTTCAAAGCACAAAATAACTTGAAAAGTATGAGCATGTGGATTGGGATGTGTCTTTTAAACTCCATTGCAGTTTACTCTTTTGGAGAAAGCTTCTATTCCAATTTCTAGGTGATCTGATTCTCCTCAATGCTTCAAATGGCTATGAACAACAAGACATAATAAAGTCCTGATTAAATAAACAGTTTGCTAATCATTTGATTGATTTTCTCTAAAAACTCGTTTTTTTTTTTTAAATGTGTGCAAATGAGACAAATGAGAACAAACCCTCCCATAGTACACTACCAGCAGAACTGCATTACAAGCATAGACCTACATCTATGCCGAATTTACACCAGCAGCAAAAGCTAGGAGGGAGGGTTTGGTCAAACATGCCAGCTGAGTTTTGTGAGTAGACAGGATCATGTGCCCCAAACTGTGTTTCCTTGTCCTGGTTTCAGCTGGAATAGAGTTAATTTTCTTCATAGCAGCTGGTATGATGCTGTGTTTTGGACTTAGGATGGGAATAATGCTGATTACACAGAATCACAGAGGTTGGAAGGAACCTCTGGAGATCATCTAGTCCAATTCCCCTGCCAAGCAGGATCACCTACAGCACATTGCACAGGATTGTATCCAGTCTGGTTTTGAGTATCTCCAGAGAGGGAGGCTCCACATCCTTCCTGGGCAACCTGTTCCAGTGCTCTATCACCCTCACAGCAAAGAAGTTTTTCCTCATATTCAGCTGGAACTTCCCGTGTTTCCATTTGTTCCCAATCCCTTTTATCCTGTTGCTGGGCACCACTGAAAAGAGTCTGGTCCCATGCTCTTGAGACCGTCCCTTCAGATATTTACACATTGATAAGATTCTCTCTTAGCATTCTTCATGCTAAACAGTCCCAGGTCTCTCAGCCTCTCCTCATATGGCAGATGCTCCAGTCCCCTGATCATCTTAGTTGCCCTCCTCTGGACTTGCTCCAGTAGTTCAATAGCCCTCTGGTACTGGGGAGTTCCGAACTGGACACAATAGTCCAGGTGAGGCCTCACCAGGGCTGAGTAGAGAGGCAGCATCACCTCCCTTGACCTGACTCTTCCTAATGCGGCCCCAGGATACCATTGGCCTTCTTGGCTACTAGGGCACATGGCTGGCTGGTGGTTAACTTCTTGGCCACCAGGATTCCCAGGGGGGGGACATCACTAGCTGCAGGCCTCCAACTGGATTCCTGGATTCTGCACTGCTGATCACAGCCCTCTGAGCTCTGCTACCCAGCCTGTTCTCAATCCTCCTCACTGTCCTCTCATCCACCCCACACTTTCCGAGCTTGGTTATGAGGATGTTGTGGGAGAAAACACTGTCAAAAGCCTTGCTGAAGTCAAGGTAGACAATATCCACTGATATTGTCCCATCTACCCAGCCTGTCATCCCATCATAGAAGGCTATCAGATTGGCTAAGCATGATTTCCCCTTGGTGAATCCATGCCAACTACTCCTGATTACCTTCTTGTCCTCCACGTGCTAACACCAATGTTTCAGTACTTGCAGAGCAGTGCTTACGGAGAGCCAAGGACTTTTCTGCTTCTCATGCTACCCAGCCTGCTGGCTGAGGGTGCTGGAAGGGGACTCAGCCAGGACAGGTGATCCAGGCTGACCACAGGGATATCCCATGCCATATGGCATCATGCTGAACAATAAAACTGGGGGGTAGGGGGTAGCCAGAGGGGGTAAGCCACTGCTTGGGGATAGCTTGGGCATCAGTCAGCAGGTGGTAAGCAATTGTATTGTTCATATTTTGTTTTGTATTTTCATTATTATTATTATATTGTTATTATTATTTTCCCTTCCTTTTCTGTTCTACTAAACTGTCTTTATCTCAACCCACATTTTTAACTTTTTCCAATTTCTCTCCCCCATACCACTGAGGGGGGAGTGAGTGAATGTCTCTGTGGTGCTTAGCTGCCTGCCAGGTTAAAACACAGAGTTTCTCTAAGAGCTTTCCTAAAGACAAAAACCTACAAATTCTGTTTGACTGTGCATTGTTACATTGACCTTTACACAGGACTGCAGAGAGCTGGTACGAGCCAATATGAATTTCCTTGACAAATGAGATTTATCATTAAATGTGATCAGAACCTCATCAGAAATGGAAGCTTAACTTGGGAAATGCACTATTAAATGGCTGTTTGATGCTTTCTTGATTTTAGGACTCATGCAAATTAATGCATACATGGTGGAGAGCTCGTTATGGACTCAGATGCATCATTTCAGGCGTGTACTAAGCAGTGCAGAGTTGCATTTACTTTTCATTCACAGATGTTTTGCATGAAGAGTGCACCAACTTGCTTGCTAAACATCAAAGCATGATGTGTAGCAAATCATACCGTAAATCAGTGCAAACCACTTAGCAAACAGCCTGTTTCACCTGCCACCAAGTGAGTATGCCAGATATGAACAGTTCCCTCCCAGTTCCCGCTCATTCCCTCACTAATTCGACCCATCCCTCCCTGCCAGTGAAGAGCAACCTTGAAATAAAAATGCATAAATGCAGGGCCACAGCATTTAATCTGAAAGGGCTTGGAATCCTACATATAGGAAGATCATGCATAACCTGCTTATCAGGCTCAAAATAGGGTAATAGGGTTCTCCTTGGTGTATAAGAGGAAAACTGTATACTGTGATCACAACAGCCAACAAAATCTGAGGGAAAAAAAGAGGAGGTAGTGATACACAGAGCTGGCAACACTGAAAGAGCTAGTGCCCTAATGCCAAAGCATGGTTTAAAAATTGCAAAATACCAGAAAGATTCTAGGATTCTATATAAATAAACACCTCAGATTGCCATTTCATTGAGACCCAAGACAGTTGCTCTGTTTTACTCACACTGACCCTGAGTAGTCGATAAAGCAGAGGAGGATGTTGGGGCTGCAGAGACAGCAGAACCCCAATAAAATCTCCATTCTGCTATTTTCAGGCTCTGAAAAAAAATAAGTTCTGGTTCATTCTAGTATAGGTCATACAATATCACAGGGAGCCTCTTCAGAAGGGTCTCACTGTCGGAGGGCAGTCTCCAAACAAACAAATCTCCAGGCAGGGGAGGTAAAAGAGCTCCTGGAGACCAGAAACAGAAGTCAAAAAAGGGGAAGAAGGGAAACAGAGCAGAGTTTCAGGAGGACTAAACTTTCTTTTCTCTTGGCCATTCTTGAAATCACTTCTAGGGGATAATTCTTGAGGAAAGAAAGAGGCCAGGCAGGAAATGAAAGGGGGAGGGGGGAGGTAGGGCAGAAACACATAGGACAGCAAAATAAAGAAAGAAGGGGTAAACAGGAGAAATGAGGGGAATATTACCTCTGCACTTCTGCTGAGAGATGTGGTGGAGTGGATCAGTGCTTTACAATGGTATGAAAGACAGAGCCTCAGGATCTCGTGTCAGATATAGGCAGGCATGGCATGTTAGCAGCTGAAAAGGGGTTCAGTAGAGTTCTTAGGCTCACCTTCCCTTCCATTTTAATTCTCTAACAGCTGAAACCACAGCTAATATTAACAAGCCTTAACCCTTACTAGGGAGTAAGATACCATAGTCAGAGTTATCTTCTTCAACATTACAAGAGAAACAATTTTATCTTCCTGTAGTCATTCTCCATAAACCTTTCACTAATGCCTTTATCTGCTGAAATTAAATGTGCTTAACTATTTTTATTGATTGATGTTTGCATTGTTAAATAATGCCAAGAACATTAGCAGAAAATGTTGCATTATATGTGTGTATGTAGTGTTCTTTTTGCTCTTACAAGCATCTTGAACTCAAGGCACTAATGGATGAGGTATCTACATGGAAAGCACAGAGCTTTTGCCTCTTACTGTGTATAAAACTTTGTCTTTAAATAAAGGCCATGCCACTTGTGAGGAGAGAAATTGTGGAGGAAACAATCCATGATGTAACAAGGTCTGTTATAGGACTTATGCTCAGGTCTTCCCTTTCAGAGTCACTTTAAAATCCCAAAGAAGATGCTTTTACTCAGTGATTTGCAGATTTTTGTTGGTTTTCTGCACTTGCTGAGCATTTGCTGAATTGCCTCACGATTAGCATTATTGGATCTAGACAGTGTTACCAAATGGTGCCAATGACCACTAAATACAAAGGGAAATGCTTCAGTGATTGGTGTTGGGGGACTGGCAGATCATAGCAGGAACTGTGTTTTCAGTCACTAGCTTCAACACCTAGATGGACTTCTCTGTCTGAACTGGTTAACTAGGCCTCCTTCACAAGCCATATGGAGAAACAGGAATGCCTCTGACATATTTTGGGTATCCACTTAAGATGATCAGAATCATGTTTTAAAAGTACCTCTTTCTGTCCACTGACTGTGAAGAGAGTCTAGCCTGGCCACCACAGATGTACATATTGACACCTGCTCAGACAAGTCCTCTCCTAGTGACTGAACACAGTGGTTTTATAATGACTGCTGGGTGAGCTGGGTCCTCAGTGAACACGACTGGCCATCATCACAGTTTGAATGATGTGGCACTTCAAGGCAAAAGGCCCAGGAGTTGCCCAAGGCAGAGCCTCAGCCAGTGCCTGCGCTCCAGGGATAAAGGTGGCAGTGGAGAGCTGGGAACATACATGGCCCCATGCAGGAGGGCTCTCCGGGCAGCTTTCATTTCATTCAACACACACACCAGTATCTATACATAAGCTGACATGAGGAGACCAACAGCCCAGCATGTGGCTTAGGACCAGACCCCTCACTTTCCAGCTGAATCATAAGGTTTGACAAAATTTAACTGCTGATTTGACCTGTGCTCAGAAAGGGAAAATAGAGGAAATATTCACTGTTATAATGTACTTTAAATTTCCTTGATTTTCTGTATTGACAATGTTTATCTGTGTCCTTTCTTCTCCCCCCACCCTACCTATACATCACTGAACCTGGGATCACCTAAGGAAACCCATGAGAAAAGAAGAGAACGGAACCAGTCGGGCTGAATATGCAATGACCTCCTCCCAAAACAACAAAACAGTTGACAACAGTGCGGTCGTATAATCCCTGAAACCCCACTGAGGTGCAGGAGGTGGTAAACTTTTAAAGCACACGCATGGAGTATGCAAGGTGGGTGAAATAAGGCACCGAAAGGGGCTCTGTGGCCACGGACTTCATTTCAGAAATAGCGCACGCATCAGTGACTAAGAAGAGAAAAGCAGGCTGCTCTTCAGGCTTGCTGCTTCTCCAAGGGAGGATAAATTCACCTGTCCAGGCTGCCCAGAGAAAAGGCAACACAAAGGCATAGGCATCGCATGCTGCACGTCGTGAAAGCAACGTCACGATGCCTCCTGCTTCCTCTCCACCTACTGTTTAGTTTGAACTGGGTGCCCACAAAAAGCTCCTTAAATAGGGTCTTTCAAGGAGAAGGTGATCTGCCAGAGTGGCAGCAGTTTATTATAAATGTGTCTGAGGGTCAAGGGTGGGAGCTGTCACCTACATGCTTCGCCAGCCCGTGCAGTGTTTTCACCTAGAACCTAGCAGCTTTGTATCCTTATACTTCACTCATTCTTATCATTTTTATTACTTCATTATTAAAAAGGGAAAAAAAATCCGTTAAGCCATCAAGGAACCAAAAGTTGGATGAACTTGTGACTGAACTTGTGACCAGGAAATTCATCTGCGGTCTGGTGACTATGCAATTTCCAAGGCTGAAGACTTTTCAGGCAAAATAAATCAATTTTAGCATTTTATTTTAGCAATTAGCATTGCTAATGAAAGAGAGATATTATTAAGAGGTGCTTTGAACATTATTACTTTACAGTTAGCCTCCTTTTCCACATCACATCCTTTTTATCTTTTAAAAAGTCCCTCCTTTGTGAAAGTCTACACATTTCCCTGTGTTTGCATCACACTGATTCGCCAGGGAAACCCCTACATGAAAGATTTTGTTTACATCTTGGAGTGAGCATTTGGGTGAGATTTTGTAGAGAGGATGAGCAGCCCTTTGGAGTCCTTTTCCTTCACTGATGAGTGTTGTTTCCTGAAAGTGTCAAGTCTCATGAAATGACCCACCAAGGATGTTGTAGATCTGGCTTAGAGGACCATTTTTGAGGGCCTTGTAAGCTGATTGTGCCCATGTTAACTCAGTCTCTGCCTCTCCTGGGAGAGACTGCCAGTCGTGCCAAATTCAGCATAATAGCTTAGTGTTGTACTTTCCGTGACATGGATTGCAGACTACTTAAAGCAAAGCTGAATCCACCCAAATCCATTTCATTTAGGATCTCAGGTTAGACTCAGTAAGCAACCCTTAGGATAAAGGCAATTGGACTGGCCGAGCCACTGGTCTTTACCCACCTCCTGAAAACTTTTCTTTGTGTCACACCTCCACATGTATGTCTCCATTTACCTCTGTGCTGAAAGTAGTGACGCAGTGAAAGACAAATGTGCACCCTGGATTCTTGTCTGGACATCAAGCACCAATACCACTGGGTCTCCGTGTCTGTGAGTAACTCTCAGGGGCCAACCCGCTCCTGGTCTGGGATGTGGCTGTTCCCCAGCCATCGCGTCCATCGGTAATGCAACACACCAATGCTTTCAGTTTTATGTAAGGATGTGCCTGAACTGCAGAAAGCAGATCTTGATTTTGAACGTGTTCCTGTCTGCATTTGGTCTATCTCTGGGATGTAGAGCTTGGCCTGATGGTAGAGGAAGACAATGTTCTGCAGACCTTCCCTGAAAAAGCTCCGGGATGCTTGAATCAGCATTTTCAGCTCAGGCCCATCTCTAGTTTTCTATTACCTATTGAACAATAGGATATATGTAAATATAAGTATCTTTTCAATGATAAAATGAAATGCTGCTATATACCGCTGTTGAGAAATTTATGGAGTTATTCATTTAGCTTTTTAGCCTGTCACCATTATGTAGAAGTTTAGCTACATAAAATTATTTTTAAAGGCTAGACCTTCTTGAGAAGTGAATTATAAAAGTGAAAGGGAACAAGTAACCTTTTGCCCAAAACTATGATCATTTCCTGCCATATTTATATTGTGTGCTTGCACAAGATACAGTGATATGCTCTTAGATCCAAAGTGGGATTAAAATGACAGAATTTACATTTTGAGTCTAGTATCCCAAATGTTGATTGCCTAAAGCACTTAGCCCCTAAATACTATAATAAAAATATTGCAAGTATATTTCTAGAATATTTTTAAAGCTATAATATTTATTTTGGTGTAGTTACCTATGTTTGCCTTTCTTTTTTTACTCCAGTTGTTTCTGCCTAAATGTGTCATAGTTTGAGACTGGTTGCATGTTTAGCTGAGAGTATAAGTATGAATGCAGATGAGTTTAGCATGATATGGGCTCAGGATTAGCACTTTCTCCTAAAGGTTGTTGATTTTACTTATTTCATAATAAAGCTTTAAAGGCATGTTCTAAAAGGCCAAAATCACAAAAGGGATTTGTAGCTCATTATATTCATCAAAATGTGTCTGTTTTTGCAAGAAAAAGTCTAAAGAAATGGTCAGTGGATTCTGTCTTATTTTCTTTGATGTCAATGGTAAAATGTCCTTACTGAGAGAAAACCATGGTGTATGACATAACCCATGAGCAAACCTCCCCTACTGCCCCGGAGGTCTCCTCAGTGGAACAGGCTTCATGCAGAGCAGGAAGGCAGCACGTTTCAAGAAGCCACACATGGGGACTGGCATCTATTTCCAACTCTGCTGTTTACTAGCAAGTAATTTTGCCTCTCTGTGCCTCAATTTATCCATCTGTGTAGTCAAGATAAAAATACTTAACAGCTCTGTGGCAGTATTTTGAGAGATGTATATGTATCTTACTTGCATAGGCAGAGTTACACTGTCATCATATCCAACATGCTGATATTAAATAAATGTATCTGGGCACATCATCGCCATAATACTCACACTTTCCAAGGTACTTCATAAGCAAACAATCCCCAGTGTGTTTCATTAATCCACTGGCCACAGAAGAGCAGCAGACAGGCTGGGAGTTGCTCCTCTGCTTCTCCAGAGTCCTTGTTCTCAGCACTTACACAGCTGCATTGCTGGCAGAGATGGGAAATTCTTTTTGGGGCAGTTTTGCTGCCATTATTGTAGAATTCTGTGCATACAAATACAGTTGAATGCAGTAAATATACCAAAAAATTAAGGTGATCTTCAGAAAGTCACTTGGAAAAGTATGCTGGAAGCAGATTAAGTCTTCAGAAAAGTGAGGCCAGAAAGGCAGTGTCTCTGAGGAATGATTTTTGAAGTTTTCTGATGTGGCTTAAGAGTTTGTTTAACACTCCACAGACTACTTGGGATGCTTTTCTAAAACAGCCTTCTGTGCTTCCTTATTGTACTATAATTAAATACAAAAGGAAAGGAAAGGTCTTGATGGATAAGGGCCTCACTGAGCAGTGACCCTGGATCTAGGGAACTGGCAACTCAAAATACAGCTCTACAAGCATTGCAAGTTTATTTTTAGCCACCAAAATATCAGACGCAGAAAGGTCCTGTAAAGCTCCATTCACAAAATGGCCAGATCCTCGGCAGATGCAAAGGTGGCCTGTTTCTAGACAGAAGTCGATTGCTGTGCTCTGACCCCTCTGACCACCACCAGGCAGCCTCACAAAATAGAAAACCGCTTTTTTTTTTTAAATCTGAGGGAGAGCATTAACTCAAAATTTCTTTTCTACAAGCATCACCACTAGCAGACACAAGCAGAGACTGCACTTTAAGGGTCTGAGCTGCCAAGCATTGTTTCCTCGGTCCTCCACAACACCAGGAAGGCCGAGCTGAGGTGTCCGCTTGTTGCGGGAAGCCTCGGCCATGCGGCCCTTCCTGGCGCAGACCCACCGCAGAGGTGTGACCAGGAAAGCATCTCCACCTCACGTAGATGCTGCAAAAACAGACACGGAAGGAAAGAGGAGAGTTCTAAGATATAAATATGTTGATATATATCTAGGCAGAGACCTAATTGTCCAGTCTTGCATGCCATATGGTCATGCACAGCATGTGAAGCAAGCGTGGCCCTGCTGCTCCAACCAGGTAATGACCATAGATGCTGCCAAGCAATGGAGAATCAGGCCTGTGGTAGATATGTATTTACAATACTTCCTGCATCTGTACAAACAAAAATATATTATTTTAAACTACAAAATAGTGTGTTTAAATCAATGCATGAATGTAAATATTCTAAGATCTGCCTTCTTGACTGTGTACCACATGTACAGATGAAAACGAATATTGTTTATAGGAAATCTGTATCAGTGGTTAAATGACTAAAGAGAAAAAATATCAGAATTAATGTTGTCATGTTTCTCAAACAAGCCATTAATGTATATTTAGCATTTAAGGATATTGCTCAATAAGTATGTTCCGTACCAAAAACTGTGTTGCATATACAGATTGTGCAGTACCCTATTTTAAAAAGGCACCATAATTAATTTTTATTTTAAATAAAAATGTACTTGTAAAAAGTTTCCTGTGTCCTGTGGGTTATGTAGCTGAGGGTTGAGACATGGTAAAGAGAAATACTGCCGGGAGGAACAACTGCAGTGCCTGTTGAGGCACTTCTCCTGCTGCCTGAATTAAGCTTGCTTAAAAGAGCTTTCTGCTCTGGTTTCAGTTTAGCTTCTGGCTGCTGCTCATGCCAGTGTCTGGTTGGGTTCTGGGTCCATCTCATCCAACCCTGCAGTTTCAGTCCCAGACTCATGCACTGCCATGAGATTTTGGGCCCGGCCTGTTTCTCACCCTCACCCCTTCTCTGCCATGCCCCAGCACTAGCTGCATGGCCCAGCTCTCTGTGTCCCTGCCTACCCCGTGCTTACCCCAGAGCCCTCCACTGAGCAGTGCTGGCAGAGGAGGAATTTACTGCCATCATCAGTGAGTGGCAGGAAACTGGGTCCAAAAGCCAGTGCTTTGTGAGCTAGGGAATTGCACTAACACATTCCTGCAGCACCCCCAAAGCTCAAGAAAGCCTCTCTCTTTATTATGCCTGAGGTGCTGCAAGTTTCCCTAATTCTCTTTTGTTTAAGATTTTTTTTTCTTTTCACATTATACTCAGTGCCTGAGGGGGTTTTGATGCAAGAAATAATGTACAGCAATAATTCTAACTCATCATGTGGGCTTAACCTTCCCTTTTCCACACAAGAACAAAAGCAAATCATTGACCCAAGCTTCAAAAGATCCACTGGGACCTATAGGAAGCAAATGTGGATCTTTTAACCAGGATTCACCCCACATAATATTATTCCTTTAACAGACAGAGGAGAAGAATACAATCTGTGAGGGTTTCTAAAGCCATCACCAACCTGAGCCATCCCCTCACAGCAGGATTCCTGCTTCTTCAACCAACAGGGAGCCTAAAGTAACTCCCTGGGTACCTTCAGGTGCCTGAACGAGGTCAGCTGTATGTGGGCCTATATGGGGAAAATTTATTTCAAGTGTGGAGGCATCTTGGTTGCCTTTAATTCCTAAAATGGGATTTCCTCGTGGTACAAATATTTGTCTGCCAAATTCCTGGAGCTCAGTAGGTTTTATTGTTCCCTAGTAAATGATTTTATATCTCCATTTATAGGATCTCTAGATCTGAACAAACCCCAAGCCAACACACATGTAAATTGAGCAGGTGGCAGCTTAATAAACTACAGCAACAACCATTATGCCACGTACTGTGACATCCACCAGACTTTACTATCAGCTGTGTTCTGTGAAAGAAAGCTTCCACATTACAATCACCCTGTGACCACTGAGAAAGAAAATGCCCCCAGCAGACATTTGTCTCTGCTTCAGGCATCAAAGCTGACAGTTCAACATCCATACCTCCAGCCTGTAGCTGAGGAAGCAGCATGTCACTGGGAAGAGGAAACTTACACAGCTGGGGAAACTGGGGAGAGACTGCTTGGACACCATTCTGCAGACAAAGGTGTTGATATTCAGGTGAGGACCCTCAAGTCCTAGTAACAATAAAAGTATCGACCCAAAATCCGCATTTGACTATTTATGTGCTCTAGTCCAAGTGAAATGGTCACATGAACCAAAGGATGAGCATCTTAAAAGATGACCAAATGACTGGTGCTCTTTGGTAAGTATTTGGTGCAAATCTGACTAGACTGGAACATAGTAGAAGATCTCCTAACCTAAAAACTGTGGGTATGTTTTGAGACTCACTGAAAATAAGAATAGGAGACACAGTAAATAACTTTCCATGCAGAAAAGCCTGGTGTTGCCTGGTGTGCTCTTCCTCCACTGGCCCACCACTGGAAACCAACATTATGATACCAAGAGAGTAATTAGATTACTGGGTTTTAATATTATTTGGAGAGGGAGCGAGAGATTTATAATGAGGGAGATGTGGTGTATTATGTGATTTTGGTAATACACAATCATTATCAAGTGCATTTCACTGGTTTCATCTGGACACATGCATTGCCAAGGTCTACATCATTTTAATAGATGTCCAGTACAATTAGTTTTAAATAACATCTTTCTCCTTTTCTGAAAGAGGCTCTGATTTGGGCATGCTTGATTCATGCAGGTGCAATCTTTGCCCCTCAAAACAATCCTGTGTTTTAAAAGACCTGATGTATTAGTCTTAAGTCATCAGTGTGTCAACATTCTTGTTAATAATAGATATTTCTTTGCTATCAAAAATACCCCTCAGAGATGGTCTTCCACTTAATAAAGATGATCTAAAATAAAGATATCTAAGCCATTTCCTTATTGTGCTTTCATAGTTATTATATCCTCAAACAGTTTTAAAGCACAAAAACAATTACCTAATTGCAAGCTAGCAGAGAAGTTGCCCTTGAAAGTGACCTGAATCTAATTAATTTTGTTAGCATTCAGGCAAAAAATACTGGGAATATTAATACCAAGATTCCTGGCATGTTCTGAATTTATTTTTGGTCAGAGTTAATACAAAAGCACTCACTATCACATTTAAACATTTGTCATGTTTCTCCTGCCTTGCACCATGGCATGTGTGGCATAGCCACTGGGATTAGCAATTCTCCTGATTACTCCGAGCATGTCAGCAGTGCTGTTGCAGCATCTTCCTGCCCCAGCCCATCCCACCAAGAGAGTCTGCACAGCACAGTGAGCACCAGCAAGGGCTCTGTGCCTGGCCACGGAGCAGGGAGGCAGCAACGCCTGGGTGAAGCATGCAGCCCCTGAAGGGGGAATTCCTGGGGAGAGGGAGGGATGGTGCTGCTGCTTGGATCAGGATGCGGCACCAACACCCCTTAGTCCTGCTGGTACGGTCACTGAACAAGTTAAGTACAGAACTAAGGTTGCAGGTGAGCAGTCAAGCCTGCTTCACTGTATATTATAAAATGCCATAAAGGTATTACACCCATGAAAGACACATAATTGCATTGACCAGTTTCTGATTAGCCTCCAGTGCTGCTGGGGAAGGGGATGAACATGGTGAATGTGGTCCATGGGATCCATGGAGACCCAGCTCTGCTTCTCCCAACAATTTATAAATGAAAATCCTATAGACTTTAGTTTCTACCTCACTGTATAAACGGCAAGGCTATAACAAGCTGATTTTATTATGAGTGCTGGCTAGATACATTTAGTCTTCTTTCTGACTTGTTCATTTCCTTAATCTGTAAGCATCTGTAAGCATCCATAAAAAGCAGTTAAGTGCTTTAACTGTTAAGTGCTTTAACTTATTAATTAAGTTAATATTTATCTGCCTGAAAGTATTTTATATTATATATCATAGTGGCTGAAAGAGAAAGAAAGTTTCTTTGTAAATAGCAGCTGGCTGTTTGCTTTCTTATGCATTGAAATAAATTTCATGAACTGGGTTTTGTACAGCACAAAAAGAACTTTGAGCCAGAACGTGAATAAATTTCCCTCTAAGTTCAGCATCACTTCCCCCTACACATGCACACATAAATGCTTTCAGTATTTAAGGTTTCATTTAACACAGCCATAGCAGGAAGTAAAAAAGAAAATATAAAGAAAAGCAGCAGTATGGCAGACACATCCAAGTGAGCGAGCCTGTGAGCCAGAGACAGCCTTTCCCATTTTGATTTGTAATTTGAGGATAATTCAATTAGACATTTCAAGCAATTTAAACATTCATGCATTGTCCAGCACCAAAGCATGAACTGTTCAGCAGCAAACTAGACCTGACAGCCTTAGCAGGCCAAGTACAAATCTCAATGTTTCAAATGAAAAGCCCTCACCTAATTGATGCCTACCGGAAAATTAAAAAAAAAGGGGGGGGGGGGGGGATTCAATGGGGGGGGGCACGGGGGGTGAAAGAACTACAAATGGCAGAATGAGGCATATATCCTGATTAGGGGCTTCACACCTCATTAGCAGTCATTTGCTTAACAGAATATTTCAAGGCCTGTGTGTTCCTCGTAGAGAGAGATTAAAATCCAGATGCACCTGATCACCCATCTGCTGCGCCTCTCCAGCAGTGGCTGACAGCAGGCATTTAGGAGCAAGGTGGAAGGGACCTGTGCTGACTATTGCTGCCTGAGCCCTCCTGCTAGCAAACAGCAGCACAGGAAGCAAAGGTCCCAGTACCCACACAGCAGGAGAAATCCTGCCTGAACAAGCTTGCGGCCTTTTTGGACACAGCAAGGAGAAGTCAAGAGCAGGAATCGTTGTCCTCATGCACGTTTCTATACAGTAACTTCCCCAGCATCACGAATGAAGCCTGCCAGGGGCAAGAATTTCAGAGGAAAATTTAAGCAAGGATGTTTCAGAAACCTATTTGCTTTCAGTGTGTTGTTCCCGTGTGTTGTGACCACTGAGTTCGGGGAAGAAGCTATTTGTCTTCTCCACAGCAAGCTACCCTGAAAGCAGCAGGTCATGCTAACCTCTAGACTGGCTGTCTGGCTGGCAAGACTGTTTTGATGGACACAGGTTTGGGCTGCCCAAAGTCATTCTTTTCATTAACAGCATTTAGAGGCAGGCTATGAAAACACCATGATTCGTCAAGTAAAACTTCTCTGGCAGCTACGTGCCTTTGGTATCCCTTCAGCAGCTCCTCAAAGCATCTCCGGAGCAGAAAACAGGCCTGAAAATAGTGTGGTACACTCATGAAAACTTTTCATGAGTGTACCACACTTCTTCTCACTTCATTTGAAGCATTGTGCAGGATCAAGTTAGGCTGCTCAAAACCCAGAAAGTACATACATTATGTATGTGGATGTCAGATACAGCGGCAATTTTCCTTGTATCTTTCTATTTGAAGACCCAGTGTCCAGTGTGCTTAAAACATGTTTGAGTGAGAACAACTTGTGCTGAAATTTTCCATGTTGAAAGTAAGCTGCAAGCTGACCATTATATTTGTCTAGGAGCTGCAGAAGAACAATTCCACTGCTTCCAAGAATGACATTTGGGGAAAGTATATTAAAACGATAAAAAAAAAATCAACAATTTCTGACAGTCTTATTGACAATCGGTAATTCTTATGATCTTTGGAGAATGGATTAAATTTGATAAGCAGATCAATGCTTTTATGGTAGGTTACAAGCCTCTGGAAACTCATGGTTTCCCTTCTCTATAGGGCATTTGAACTGGACAGGTAAAACCTCTGAAAAGGCTGTCTGCATTGTTGCAGTTATCTGAGTTATCTGTGATAACTCCTGCTAAAATAAAGACACCAAATATCAGTCAGTTCCTGTCCAAGAATGAATAAAGTGAATACCTTGGAACAAAATCAAGGCTAGAGCTGAATAAAACCAATTCAACTCATCTGTTTTGAAAAATGTAGTTTTGGAGGATTTAAACTATTTGCAAATTCAGTTCAAAAATACCAATGAGTTTTACTCATAAAATATTTGCGATAGTTGGGAAGGGAATGGGGAAGAGTATACTCTAAAATGGCAAAACATGTATTTTGGAAGAAATTAAAAGGCTATTAAAAGGCTATAAAAAAAGGCTATTAAAATTTGCCACGGTGTAGGCACACCACCACTCACATGCAGATACACCTGTACACATGGTGCCTGTCCTGGAGCGGGCAGTAATTATTTGAAATTTTACATGACAACACAGCATGCATTGTTTCAGTGCATCTTTTGAAGCAAATGTTTCTCCATGCCCCAACTGCTATGGCAGAACTGTTATAACCCGATTCTCCTTTGAAAGATGACAGTGGCAAAATGGAGCGGGAAATATCTCCAGCTTTATCCCTTTTCCCAACGTTTTGAATACTAATTGTGCTCATCAGAAGTTAATGAGGTTTTACAGGGATGGAGGAATCTACCTGAATGAAGAAATTACAGGGTCAGCAGGTATGTTGTTTGTTTGTTTTTTCACATGCCTCATCGCCTGTAATATGAATTCAGGTCTCCCAGCTGGGTTTTTGGCTGTATTTGAACAACTCATCACTTTCTAATTATGATCTTTCTGACCCCTAGCTGTGTTAAGGGAGTTTGTCCAGGAAGAAAAAAAAATGCAAATTTGGCAAGCAATTCCCTAGCTAAGACATGAGACTGTGTGGTGTTCATGAGGTCACTTGCCATTGTCACAGTCTCTACTAAAAGCAATAGAACTACTCTGTAAGAATAGGAGCTGGGAAAAGAACCAGAAGTTTGTTTCAGTAATTGCAATTTCATGTAGGAATTATCTTGTTAAGATACTGCAGAAGATGGATACAAGCACTTTCTAGAATTAAAATTTACCAATTCTAAGGAAGAAGAAGAAAAAAAAAAAAAAAAAAAAAAAAAGGCTTTTCTGAAATTCTATTTGCTTCACATACAGAAAAATGATCCATCATAAGCTTGACAGTTGTTCTAAATTTAACATTCCCTTTAAAAAAGTTTTAACTTATGACAACAAGTCCTCTGATGAAATCCCATTTGCTATTTCTACTGTGCAGGCTGCTATACAAACATGGTGAAGAATGGCCTCTGCCCAGCACCATGTTACCCAAACAGGCTTAGTTTTTGCTGTCATGACCCTGAGGGATGTCAATAATGTTGCAGTTTCATTTCTCACCTGAGAGAAGTGATTTATTCTCAACAGCTACGATTTACAAAGCCTGATTTACAAAGCCACTGACTACCTGGGGCAGGATTCCTCTCACCTGATTTTAACCAAACTACAAACTAGGCATTTAAAATACCTAAATTGTCTAGAATCTGTCGTCAGTGGAGAAGGACAGCACCCCCACATGGCAGCCCAGCTTACCCTGAAATAAGTACCCAAGCTGGGAATGCAGAACAGCCCCAGGCTGCTTGGTGGTGCAGGGACAACTGCTGCAATGTGGGATGTGGCTCCCAGGGTCTAAATCTATTCCCGGTGAGAGGGCAGGCGCTGCTGCATGACAGCATCTCAGCAGGGGGCTATCAGCCAGTCCAACGATGTCAGGCATTCCCATCCTAACGGTAAATAATGCAAAATTAAGTATGAATAATAATCCATAATCAGAGTAGGAACAGTCCATTCAAAACTGAATATACTCATGCCAAATTCTACAGAAAATCCCACCTAATTATTGAAAAGAGAATGGATTTATTAATACAGAAAAGGACTTCAGAAAATTTATAGAAAAGCATCTTGTGTGTATGTGTGTGCGTGCATGTGTATGTGCACACATGCATGCAATTTAATCCATCCTGAGTAGAAAAACAAATGTTGTTCTGAAAATAGTAGGTTTTGGTAGACAATAACTTTGAGGTCACTTGAGCAGCCTGGTCAGGATCCCCTGAATGGGATAACTGAAAAGCCAGTGGCACGTCCTCCGCCCTCCCAGTTAACACCAGCACAAGCAACATGTGCTTTGATGGTGGCCGCAGGGTTGTGGCCGCTCACAGCTCAGCTTCCCTCTCTTCTCCCCAACAAGGGTTCACGGAAGCCTGGAGAACACATGGGAGAGGAGCCTGGGGTCCCAACCAGGGCCTTCTCTCCAGTGTTGAAGTGAACATGGAGATACAAGTTACAAACATACTAAAACGTGAAGTCCCCCTAGTCAATTTTCTTTTTTCTGGGGGCTAAGACAAACTGCAGCAGCTGTAGGCCACTTCCTTCAGATCCATTTCTCCTGTTTTTGAGCAGTTTCTTGTGTTAGAGAAAACTCTGCAGACACATCAGTGCAGAGGCAAGTGCCCTCTGACCATCAACAAGAACAAGCAGAGGTGCCTGGAGAGCACCTCATCCCTTTTGATGGCAGCAGCCAGTCAACGTCCCCTGCATTCAGCACACGTAGCAGAGACGTGTCCTTCCTCCAAGGGAACTGAGCAGCTGAAGCTGAAATGCTTCATCAGCTTGGGAAAGCTTGAAAACAACCAGCACTGAATTTATATCTGTGGGTTTTCAGGGATTTTCTGTCTGGACTTACATTGAATCAGCAGAAGTAAGGAAAAAAAAAAAATAAAATCTAAAATATACCAGCTACCAAACCACCTTTGCCAAACATTTCAAGCTCTCAAACCCCATTTATTCCTGAAAAATACACCTTTATTCCAGGAATACCCCTGATGATGCTATTTGCATGAACAGTTTTTAAAAATAGCTCTTTTCAGAACTGCTTTTCAAACTCAGTCCCCGCTCTACACAAACAACTCGTCGAGATCTGCTTCAGACCAGCTTATCTCAGTCGGATTGAGTCGGTACCTCTAGAGTTTGCCTGGAAAACTGCTGCAATTTAAAACCTTGCTTTGATCTCTATTAATTTTCAATTGTAGCCAAATTAAGCCTGTAAATCTGTAAATAATGTGTATGAACAGTAAGGTAGATTATCACCTGAGGCTGCAAGCCTGTGAGGCTAGATTGGAGAAGGGGAACCCAGCTCCCAAATGCATCACCAAAAGTACGATGCCGAGGGGGTGATGCTGGCTGCTGACAATTAATGATCTGCTGGTGCTGACGGATCCAAAGAACTGAAGAGGGAAAGTGGTCTTATGTGGTTAATGCTTTTAATAGGGTGATGCACTACTTGTGCTGATTTCAGGCTGGACTCCCACGGACTTACACAGCAGAGAAACTGGCTGCTGATCGGTTCATTTTCAGGCTTTCAAGAACAAAGAGAGCACTGGTGCACTTCATGCTGAGTTCTTGGTTTTGAAGTAGCTAAGAGGATGTTTGCTGAAACCTAAGTATAGAAGATTTGTCTGAAATTTAATTTTGCAGAAAGCAACATGT
The DNA here is from genome assembly GCF_965140915.1 of Aythya marila. Lineage (NCBI taxonomy): Eukaryota > Metazoa > Chordata > Aves > Anseriformes > Anatidae > Aythya > Aythya marila. The sequence goes on from NC_139046.1 coordinate 15,839,497, forward strand.
TTTAAAATGACACTGGAGATGAGAACAGCTATTCCATATTATGTTTTATACACTTTATCCCATACTTACACAGTAAGTATGGCCAGGAGACAAAACAAGGAGGTGCAAATCTGATTAGATTCTTTCTGATGAGATTCTTATTTGCGGGGGGAGGGGAGGGGGGGGGGGGGAAGGAGACAATTTGCCTAAATATCATATGATCATATGATACATAGACAACTATAAATCAGACATGACTTTTGGATGCTAAAGCATAGCCTACATTCTGCATTTGTTGTGATGATTCACAGCAATGAACTTGACCCAAAAAAATGCTGCAAAAGTGCTCAGTGTTATTAATAATAGTCATTATTCAGAGAATTCCCAGATGGATTACTTCAACTTCCTTTCTGCAACAGCTCCAGTCTCCTTTTATTCATCATGTGCATTTTATTCCCTTCTAATTAAATGTGATTTTCTCAGCAGATGCTTTTATTTTTCACCCCACCTGCACCCACAGACCAGCTGTTGAGGCTGCCCAGTGGCTCAGGGGAGCATTAGCAGCTGTATGGAAAGGGAATTTACAAAATTGGGGGCTGTGTCAGGAGCTTTTCCCTGCAACACCTGGCAGGTAGTGGGGTATTTGTGTGAGGCTGTAACAAAGAGCTCTCCTGTATCTGCCTGGTGACACATGAGCCTGTGGACAATATTAGACTCTGATGGGACTACAGCTCTTATGTCCATAAGAAGAACATGGACCTGTTAGAGCAGGTCCAGAGCAGAGTCACAAAGATGATCAAGGTGTTGGAGAACCTCTCCTATGAAGACAGGCTGAGAGAGTTCGAGATATTCAGTCCTTTCAGTCCTGGGGAGAAGAGAAGGCTCCAGGGAGACCTTATAGAAGCCTTTCAATAGATAAAGAGGGCTTATAAGAAAGATGGGGAGAGCTTATAAGAAAGATGGAGAAAGTGTTTCTTTTTTGCCAGGGCCTATGCTGACAGGACAAGTGGTAATGGTCTTAAACCAAAAAAGGGTTCATTTGGATTAGATATAAGGAATAAATTCTTTACTCTGAGAGTGGTGAGGCACTGGAAGAGGTTACCCAGAGAAGCTGTGTCTGCCCCATCCCTGGAGGTGTTCAAGGCTGGGCTGGATGGGGCTTTGGGCAACCTGGTCTATGATTCTGTACTACTGGGATGGATAGCACTTTTTTTCCTCACAGAAAGCAAGGTAATGGAAAGAAGGGCTGGCATATTATTAACAATAAAGTTCCGATGAAGAAGAGTCACCCAAGAACTGAAATTATGCACAGTCTTGCCCCACTAGTGACTGCATGCTACAGTCTGTCCCTCCAGTAGATTTACACTATTTCATGCAAAATAAAGCAGCTGCCATAAACCTGCTCTGTTCATAGAAATGGGCTGAGATCTTCAGCTGGTAAATAGTCATGCAGTCCCAGTGGATTCAAGGAACTTCAGTTTTATCGAAAGCAAAGATATATCCCTTTCACTCCCTTTGTCAAGCAGCCAGAAAAGGAGCAGTTCTGCTGTGAGCTGATATTCTGCCTGGCTGCCTTCCCCATCTGTGCTGCCTGTGGTTGCCTCCGTACAGCGCTGCTCCACCCGCCTAAAGCTTGAGGATGGTTTCCAGCCTCCCTGAGCATTTCATTAACTTATCTCAATTTTTTAGACAAATACAAAACATTTCTCCAGACAGGTTGCAGGGCGCCAGTTTATCTGCATTAATATAATAGTGACCTTTTATCCACAGTATCCAGCCTCCCCTTAAAAGTCAATCCCTACCCAGTGAATGTGCTGTAAATAGCAGGATCTACACACGACAGTGCTAGACATACTGCCCTCCTCATTTGATCACGCTCAGCTGTGTTTCACTGCTTTGCTTTTTGTTTTGCTCTCCTGAAGTCACCTTGTTACTTGCCATTTAATGCTTATTGTTAAATAACCAGTTTGAAGATTCATGAGCTAATTAATGGGTCTTATTTTACACATGCAAAGGATCTTAACCTTAAAGCATTTACCTGGCTGAGTAGGGGCAAATGGTAGCAGCAGTGAACTGGATAATAATGATAATGATTACCTTTGTGCTGTCCATGAAATCTTGCTATGGTCAGGACGTACCAGGGCTAAGCATGATACCATGTAATTGCATGGAAGGAAAGAGAACCCCATAAGAGTTATATTATTCTGGGATTTATATGAAGCTATACTATAGCAAATCAGTCAAGTGATACAGACCTTTTCTCAGAGTAGCTACAGGGCCATGTATTTATTTTACATGCCCTCTTAAGGACCACTTATTATTTCAAATGCCAGGTTTTTAATATCAATCAGAGAAAGACAAAGCTTATGCTCAGGCTTCATATAATTTGGAAAATTATAGGAGGACTTCTCAGAAACATAATCCTATAAATGTAGCTATATGTGCAAATAGCATTTCAAATGCTTTCTTCTGGGGTCTCTAGCCCACACTCCTTGAGATGCCTGTCCCTCGCAGTGAGGTGGGGACACTCAGCGAGTCCAGGAAGCTGCCTCTGTCTTCAGAAAGAGTCGAAGCAAGTCAGCAAGGCCCCAGCCCACCAGTAAACCACCTCTGGGGACAGCTACCTCTAAGCTGCAGTGACCATACCCTGCCACGGTCTGTGGTGGGAACCACTGCTTTTTGATCCTGCTTTTTCCTTGGCATTTTTCCTTTTTGAGAGAAATGCCTTTTTCTTTCCAATGGACAGAACAGCTCAAAGGCAGGCTATCTTCCCCTAACTTTCCTGAAGAGAAAAATGAGGTTATATATACTGGCATTTTCTTGTACCACTTTAAATAGCTACAGACCATCGCAGTTTGCTTGCCCAGAGCAGTTAGGACTGGAAGGTTTCTTTCTTTTTTTTTTTTTTTTTCCTAGCTGGGGAGAAAGTTCCTGAAACAGAAGGAACATGCCTTAGAGCAACATTTCAAACAAAAATTATCTTCCCTGAAGATCTGAAAAATGATTTTGCTATATTTATCAGTTTTATAGCAGAGAAAGGTCAAAATGTGAATTTATCCAGCAAGTTCAGCAAAGCCTCTTTTTCTTCCACTCTCCCAAAAGGAATAAAAGTAAAATTACATCTACCACTTTAATGCTGGTGCATCTAGGTTTTCTGTTTTATATGAAAATGTTCTACAGAAGATTTGGGGTAATGAGATAACACAGGGTCAGAAAAAATCAGATTCAAATAAGCAGTCCGCAAATGTAGAATTCAAAAAAAAAAAAAAAAAAAAATGCAGAGACACTTCTTCTCAAGAGAGAGACAAATCCATTAAGCTAATCTGACGTTCTGACCTAACGTTTTTTCTTCATTTAGGATCTTTCATCCTTCATGCAAGAAGATCTTTCATTATTTTCTACCTAAACAAATCCCAGAATATGGGCATTCTTCTGCAAATAGTTTGCTGAGAAAAAATCCTCTAAACAGTCACAGTCTGAAGTTTGAACAGTGAACTATTGCATGAGTTTTGTTTTCTCTTTTCTTCTGAGCCAATGACCTAGACTTTATAAACAACTTCCTTTACCCTCCCTCAACAATTACTTTCCATCCAAAAGAAGTTTCCTTTCAAGATTTTGGTTCTGAAGAAAAACAAGAGGGATGACAGGACACTTTGATGCAGATCCCATTCTGTCACATACTTCTTGTAAGACACGGACAAGACAAAGCCTGATCTCCAGAAGACTTCTGACATAGCTATCCAAACAACTGGGTTTTCAAGAAGCTTGGTCTCTCAGGCTGCTTCCCCTGCAGAGCAGCTCTGCCTGGGGTGCATTCATCTAAGCAAAGCTGAGTGACATAACACTTCAGGAAGCCCAGAACAGTCATTTCTCCTGCCCTGTCCCAGTGGTCCTGTTCCAGCAGGACAGGCTTGCAGTAGGTGCAGCACTTCCCCAGTCAGGGGCTCTCTGGGATGTGTGAGACCTGAGCTACAGCCCTCCCCTCGGCTCCGTTTGTGAGCAAGGTCTCAAAGCTGCTCCCCGACTCCCCACACAAGACAGCTGTAGAGGCACCAAGGTGCTGTCACCTTTACCTGCTGAGGCACCTTCTGCTTTGTATGCAGTCACCATTCACCAGGATGTGCAGAGAGGCTCCAGCCTATCAGCCCGCCATCACACACAGACCAGAGGCAGGAGGGGGCCACAGTCACTGCCCTGCTCCAGTGTGCTGGGCAGGGAAGGAGGGGAAAGAAAAGAGGGAAATCCCTACCCAGCAATGCCAGGAAAGGCCACAGACTGGATGGGACAGCTGGATTCAATCAAATTGGCAAAGTAACTGCTGGAGGAGAGGGAAACGTTTCACCCTACTATGCCCCACCGTGGTGGCTGTACTTGGTACAAGGAGCACTGAAATGAGTTAGGTACTCAGCTGTGGCTTTCACCAATACTAGCTCCTCGCTGAGGAAGGCAGGTAGCTCTGGCACACCCTTAGGCAACAAAGTCCCTTGAGGAGAGAGCTGAGAGGTGAAACCTCGCTCAACACCATGCCGCCTCCTTCCCTCCAGCTGCTGACAGTTCACCAGGAGCCACCTCAGCCACCTCCTATAGACACCTGCAGTGCTGGCACTGGGCAGTGAGTGCCTGGGCAGTCATTTCTGCTTTGTGGACCCCCGTAGATAGCCTCCTCCAGAAATGTCATATGTACAGGTTGCAGTACATATAGTTGAGCTTTGCGTGCCAACATCAGCTCTCACAGTTTCCCAAGAGGCAGTCTGTAGGCCCAGGGAGTTGTACAGCATTAAGTCAGAGACCGAAAGACATGTCTGAGCTCCACACCCAGCAGTACACCAAGGTACCTTAGCTAACACTGGGTGACTCATCAGTAAAAGCAAGCATCCCCGTTTTCATTGCGGAGCAAGAGTGGGCACACATAAAAGCTGAGGTGCTCTTGCAGTAGTAAATATAAATATGTCCTTGCAATAACTCATCCATGCTTCCATATTTTGTATAAATAGCCTTATGTTGCAATAGCACATCCATTATCCCTCCTCTCCATCCCATATAAATAGCCACCACTGAAGTCAGTGAACACTGACCCACTTCACATGACTCCAAACTGTCCTTCAGGACAACTCTTCCTTGCAGCAAGCTGGCAAGCAAGGTAGACCCATGCTGAGCACCATGCCATCACACTGCCCCATAGCCAGACCCACACGTCACCTGCATGCAGCCCCTCACATCTCTCTTCTCCCCCTGTCCCATAACACTTGCCATCCTCTAAACATAAAGAGGGAGAAGAAAGCTGAGAAGCAGGGTAGGTACACCAAAGATCATGGCCAGACTGGACAGCAAAAAAATTGCTACCTCTTTAGCATATATCAGTTCTTTCTCTGCTCCAGAGGTTTCTGAGATTAAAAGCCTGAAAGTCTTGAAGTTGTGACAGGAAAAATGAGTACATTTCACAGGGTCCCGGTAGCCTCTTTGTGCCAGGATCAGATGAGAGAGTACCACTCATGGTTAGCCTGGAGCCTCCCTGTGATCTCTGGCAAAGTTTCTGGTCCGGGTAATTAAATTGTTCCAGCAGAGGCTCGCAGCCCTCCGGAGGCTTTCACAGGCAAAGCAGGAGCGTGGTGCTTCCAGCCCAGAGGGGTTGTGTTCTCATGCTTTTCCTACTTCATCGAGCTCTCCAGAAAGTGAATGAACAAGCCCGACTTTTAACAATTTAATTTCCTGAGTGTGTTTTGGCATTGATGAAGAAGCTGTCTGTTTTGGACTGTAAGTGATTGTCTCTGAACTGTTACCCAATATATACGCTTGCAAGTATGGCCCCCTGTGACATTTTTGCTAAGCTAATCAGTTCCTGCTGCTAAAGCTTAATAAATGTTACTCCTCTGCCATGCAGGGCCTGAGGTCATTCTGCTAAGGAAAAGAAAGGTAGAAATTGAATTTGCAGAGGAAAAGTTTTCTGCAGGATCATAATTTGATACAACCCTTAACCCTTGAATATTTTGCACTAAAACATCTTATTAAAACTAAGAAAATGAAAACAGCTTATACTTTTGTAAGCAGGAATTACTTTTTTTTTCCCCCATAACTCAGCATTGAGAGTTTAACCTACCCTTCTTGCATCACAGGTATATGGTCTTGATGAAAAACAGGGTCAATGGTGCTTTTATTACCACCTTTCTTCAGAAATTGTTCTGGATACTCTTTCCAAAGCAACTTTGTATGTTCTTAAAGCAACCCTGTTATCCTTAGAGAGAGGTCAGCGGTGAGTTTCAAACGCACAGAAGTGCTTATGAGCACCACTGAACTACCTAAACCTGAGGAAGAAAAAACTCTGTTCCTCACTGCCACACTTTACACAGTGCTCTGCTCAGAGTCTTGGACTTTGAATGGTCAGTTTTGAAATTTTCTGATCTCTGAATGTATTTTCTAGGTGTCATATATACTTCAGGCATATAAACTCCCTAGAGAGATCAGATGTACACTGTGTCATGTATGTCCAGAGCTTAAAAGGTAAACTATTACCTAAGGGATCAGACCTTCAGAACATTAAGAGAAATCTCTCTAGGGAAAATACAAGCTATTCCAACAGTCTGTTGTGTTGTTGCCAATCTCTTTCTCCTTCTGCCTTTTTATTGCTAAGCACTTTCTTTCCCACTTTCCCACTTTGTTTAAATTTAATAAAATCTCTTTGCTTCTTAACAGGAAGAAATATTTCATCCCAGAAATGTTTGTGGGTCATTGACAATGATACACAATTTGTGTTTTGCTCATTAAGGACTTCCCAGGCAAACTTCAGCTCTATCCTGTCTATTGCTTCAATTCATCTTTCATTTGGCATTTTGGCTGCCTATTAACACTAACAAAATATTGTTATGAAAACAAACCAAGTTGCTATTCTTTGATTACAATCAGGCTTTCTGGCTCGAAGTATGGTCAGGTTCAATATGAACTTTAAATTCATTTCTAAATTTCAAAACATGATGCAATCTGTAAAAGTTATCCATTCCCATCTGCTATGTGAGATGATCTTTTTTTGTTTAATTTTGGTATGCCCTCAAAACCAGATATCACACCCAGAAAAAGAAAAAATATATTTGAAATGTTTCCTGAGTGGGTCATTTCCCTTCCATGAGTACTGAAATCTACTGAAAATTGTCAAATGAACTTTTGTTCTGGCTTTATTCGTTTTGCTTACAGCTCCATGTGAAATTTCCTCCATGGTTTTTGAGACCCCATAGCTACCTCCTCTGATCTCCCTCCCTTTGGCACTTCAATTCCTTTTGGACGTGCACATCATCTTTTGTGCACAGATCTTTGCACATAGACACTGGGGGTGGACAAGTTCCTTTTACATTTCTCAGGAGGATTTGTAAATATAAATATGGTTTTACGAAAACAGAGGAAGGTCAGCCTTACCTCCCTCACAGTGCGAGGAAGGAACTGAAACACAGATGCTTTGTCTAAGAGTGGTCCTGCTCTGGGACCAAGGGAATGGAAGCCAGACCTCCCTGCTCCACGTCCAGACCCAGGCATTCCCTCACAGGCTTCTTTAGTTGCTGACAATTACTCAAGTCAATGCAATTGCTGTATCATTTTTAATGAATAATACAGATTAAACAAAGGGTGTTTTTGTCCCTGACCCACACACACACACACACTATATACATATAGTGGTTCTATACCAGTACCACATTTAGTTTGCTTTATGAAAGCATAAACCCATTGTTTCAGTGCCTCAACGACAATATAAGCCTGTGTATGCTGGGAAGGAATATAATATCAAAGTATATACATTTGAAAATATGACTCTCCATGACAGCAAAGGAGACCAGAGAATTTGAGGACATATTAATTTAATTACATAAGTATTATTTCTTTTATTCTAAATGCTTTGTTCCTAAACATTAGTTTAGAGGGGGTTTTAACTTGGCTAATCCAATAAAGAAGAGCAAGTTGGAATAAAACTAGCAATTACTCCAATCCCTCTCCTTTCTTTTGCATCAAGGAGCCTAACCCACGATTAGCTTTTAAGCTTTCAGAAACATCCTTTCCATCTCACCCACTGCTGACATTTCCCAAATGAACTGCCTCCATCAACAGCAGTGTTTTAGCAAACAGTCATTCTTTCCTGTCACAGGATATCCTACAGCTGTCTGACCCAGTGAACCTAATCAACCTGCTGGGGAGAGCTGAATTATTGCAGATGTAAGGTTGATTGAAATTAGCAATTCCCAGCACTTAATCCCAGTGTGACAAAACAAGCCTTTGCATATTTAAATACCAAGTTATCTCAAGCAAATGTGGAACAATAATGCCCTGAAATACCCATGTTGTTCTCTCAGTAATGCATGAATTACTGGAAATTTTGGTAAATTATTTGAATGTTGATTCCAACTGGTTTCAGAGTGTCATCCCAGGTATATCTCTGTATATGAATGGAGTCATAACAATTGCAACTTATTACATTTCTTAGGAATGATCTCAAGGCTCTAGCCCCAACCATCTGCATTGTATAGGAAGAAGTCTTAGAAAAGTCTTTGCAGATTGTATGCTTTTGTTACCACAGCTGATGCTGGAAGAAGAGACTCCAGGGACAAAGGCATTGTAGATTCACAGCATTGGAAGGAAAGCCTCTAGCAATGGTGCCTTGTATCAGGAATTTGCTGTGACAAAAAGAAAAAGACTGTGCTGTGGAAGCTGAAGAAGACAGCTAGACTTCAGAACAAGCCCAGCATCACCATGTCAGCCACGTGAGGAAAATTTGCCCAACCTGTCCCAAGGAACAACCGAGATCCATGAGACAAGGCTCCAGAAAAAGTACTGCTGAGTGTAGAATTGTTCTACTGGAGCAGTCCTGCAGCTGGTATACAGGTGCCCACTATCAAAATATACATTTCCCATCCCTCATGGGAAAAATTACCCTATGTAAATGAGCTCACCTCAGCACAGCTAGAACATGGCTTGCTGTTGAATGCTTTAAGCCTGTGGATGTCCTTGTGGTCATAGTAAAGTTCTGACATCTGCAGGAATGCTGCCATTTACAAGAGCCAAGGCCTCTGAAAGTACTGCATAACTTCAGCAGGTACTTAAAAACAAAAAATCATAAAGACCTTGTTTTTTCACTATGGATTTATCCTCTGAGAAGACCCCTCCTTCAAGTAGGTTCCTAGTCCCCCCAGCCCAGATGGTGAAAGTCTGCTTCTGAGGGGGTTTCCTGAGCTGTGAAACCCATAGAGGACCATCTCTGATCACCCTGTTTGCTCCAAGCACTGCCTTCATTCACGAGAGACTGTAATGAAGCCATTAGGCCTACTGAAGGAGAAAAGAGCTATTTAAAGTAGATCTAGCACCAGAACTGGCCTGAAGAGGAATTTTCCATTCTATGTATATGAGAGACCAGGCTGTGACTGAGCCACGCTGCTGCTGAATTAGCAAAGGATCCAATTATGACTCTTCTCCCTTCAGTCTTGTAAAGCTCCGTTTCTGAATTCACGGTCAGCAATAAAGTGGTTGATGTTTATCTAAAATGCTTACAGTGCTTCCCTCTCCCTTGTGCTCCTCATCAGTTAGCCCTCAGGCTGCAAGAAAATATATTGTTCACCCACCCTGGAAGCATGTCTTGGGTGCCTAGGGTCAAACTTCACACATAGCAGGTGCCGCTTTTAATGGGCAGTGCCTTTAACTTTCATAGCTATGGTGTCACCCACCAGCAGTGGCACTATTTGCTGCATGCTGTGGATAAAAAACAACAAAAAGCTAACAAGAGTGTCAGCTCAGCACATGGCCTCTCCCTTTCTGGAGCTATCACAGAGCATAAGCACTCTGAAGGTTACATCTCAGCCAGTTTTGAATATTGACCTTGATGTCCTGTCCCTTACAATATTCTTTAAAATCCATCATCTGCAAACTAAGTTTAAATCAGAAAACCTAATTAGTAACAGAGACAATGAATAACAAGCTTAGGGGGAGGGAGGAGAGAACCTCTTGCAGGTGGCCAGCTCTTAGCTGAATAATTCTCTGTGCAACGGTCATGCTTCAAAAATTTAATTCTCTCTAATTTCATTTAGGATGGGGAAAACAAAACAAAATGAGCAAAGTGATATAGGATTTCATTTATATTCTGGCAGGTACATTCATCTAAAGTTTACCTATAATAGCTGCAGTTACTGTACCTTTCTTCCAAAGCGTTTAATGGTGTGAAACAAGTGGGGAAGGAAAGAAGAAAGAGAAAGAAAAGAAAAAAAAAAAAAAAAAAAAAAAAGAAAAAAGAAAAAAGGACTTACTTGGCATTTCTCTTTGCTATTTTTATACTGAAAAAAAAAAAAAAAAGTCTTCCTAGTCTCCCTACTGTCAGGCTGATTGTATTAATCTGATACTCATATGGCCCTCAAGTCTTGATTGCTTTTTGATTCTTGCTTGGTATAAGTGGTGACAAAAAAGCTGAAATCATAATTCCTATTTAGAAGACAAAGGGGAGGCCACTTCTGCGGTGAGTGGTGCATTTTATTGCTTTAATTAAAAAGTTATTCTGAAAAGCTTAACTGCTTCTGCAGAACTCTACTTGGAGCACAAAAAGGATGTTATTTACAGACATGTTGGGGAACATCCTTGCAATTTTTCTGAGCTATGTTCATCTTGTTGCTTAAGCATACTAAGGAAGAAAATCAGTAATTGTATTTGAAACATTCCTTTTATCTTGAAAATAAAAAAAATAAAATGAAAACAAAAATCAATCCTCTCAATGGTGGAAATATAGTTTATTTTCTGTAGTTCTTAAAGTGCTATCCATTTCTATGAAGGCTCCTAAACAGAAATTTTCAGCAACAGAACACCCAGGGAATTAAATAAATAAATAGATAAATAAATAAATAAAAGGGAAAAGGAGAGAAAGAAAAAAAAAAAAAAAAAAAAAGACTTAAGTATGAAGCAGTAACTGAAGACCTTTAGCCCAGAACTGAAATGATTTTCAAGTGCCAACTCCCTTTGAAATAAATGCCCAGCAACCTCTACGGTCAAGGTTTTCATTCCATGAGAGTGAGTCAAAAGTGAGCATCACTGTACAGACAGAAGCTACCATTCTTTTATGGAGACAGCAATGGCTGACAGATGATTCAGTATCTTATGCAATCCTCTGAGCCATCCAGACTCCCTTGAGACTCATTTTGCACTTAAAAAAAAAAATCAATAGTCTTCACTGGTACTTTCAGTTTTTCATATTACTACAGCATTGACAATTAATATTTTACTGAGATAAATAACAGCATAATAACAGCTAAGGGGGGACATGTAAGATTTGGACCCACTTGAGTATCACATGAGATCTCAGGTAAGATGCTGTTGGCTTTAAAGACATTAAATTAAATGATATCTAGATTTTTATTTGATAATGCAAGAATCCTGCATGTTTCCTGTGACTATAAATTCAAATGCTCCTTCTGCACTAGTTATGACACGAGTCCCTGCTAACTTTAGATCTAAGCTCAAGCCAAACTACACAGACGTGTTTGAGATTTCTTGTCTGCTCTGGATACAAGCAGATAGCTCTCTCATGTCAAACCTCTGGGCAGAGAGAGAAAAAACAAGTAGCTTGGCACAGTAAAATTAGCTGCAAAGGTTAAGAAGGGATATAAATGTCCTAGCACCCAAGGTTCAGTTATTAAACTCTGAAACTACGTATTACTAAAAAAGTGAATTCCAAGTTAATCTTGTTCTCACTACATCTTTTGCTACAGGTCAGAGTTGTCAAGACCTACAGTTTTTATCTGCTGAGATACTGAACAGGGAAGGAAAAAGCTCAGTCCTGTTTTTTCCAGTAGGACTCACTTCAACTAAAAGGGAGGAAAAAAGTCAGAATTAGTCCTCCTGTCTGCAGATGACACCTGAGACAAGCATACAGCTGAAGTGACTTCATTTACTCAAAGATAATTAACAAATGAGGGAGGTAATTGCATTTGTAAAAGTTATGCCCTTACAGCTAGGAAAAGCCAGCACACAGCATATGCACACCCTTCTTGAGCAAAGTAACTAATGTCTTCCAAAGGAGGACTTCAGATCTGAAAGCTTGCTGCATCCTTGTTCCTGAACATGAGCACAGCTGCTGAGCAATCCAGACAGTACACTCAGGAGGGAACCGGCTCCCCGTGTTCTTTTCACACCCAGCCCTCTAGCTATCCCCTCTACCTTTGCAGGGATATATCAATGGTCACTAGCAGTGGGCAAATGGGAGACCTGGAGACTAATGGAGGCTAAATTTAAGATTCGGGTTTCTCAGTAAAACACCAGCTGGAAAAGTTGATCAGGAAAGCCTCAGACTGGTACATGTCTACCTGCACATCCCGAAGCATGTTATGTGGCCTCTCCCACCTACCTCCAGAACAGGGCAGGAACAGCTCCTCCTTGGGTCTTCATGTCACTACAGGCCTTGCTCTGTGCCTTTATGAAGAGGTAAGGGAGGCCAAAGTCCCCTCAAGCCCCTTCTCACTTTGCTGAGGGAGTAGCATTGTGTCACTCCCGGGGCTGGTACATCAATGGAGGGTGTATAGGGGAATGGTTATTCACCCCCCTCATCTCTCCAAACCCTAACTAGCACATCGCCCCCATGAAACCCCAGCACAATGCCCCAGTGCATGCAAAACAGCCCTCAAAATGGGACCAAGCAGAGCCTTGACATGCTGCTGTGGATTTAACTTCCCAGCCATGTCATCCTGCTCTGTTTTGTGACACATGAGGGAACATTAAATTCCTTGCTTTTAATACCCTGATTTGTGGCAAAGCATCTTCAGCAGCCCTGATGTTTGATCTCAGCCACACAGCTGGGGAAAACTAGCAGCTGTTTTGTGATTCAAAAGGGACAGAATAATAACCCTCTGAGACTATCTTCTGCATGTAGGTGGGTGAATCAGATGAATAATTGGACAGTGCAGATTAATTAAGACTAACTCCGTTAATAGAATTAATTTGCAAATTATTACACAGTAGGTGAATCAGCTGCAATTCACTTGTGACAGAAATGTTAACAAATATTAAACTACTTACAATGAAACATAGATAAATAATGCTGCTGAAAAGGCTCTGAAGAAGGCAGTTCCTACACAGAAGATTTTGTCTTGCAGGGATGCATATGCTTGAGTTTCATAAAATCCTTGGAGCGGTAAGCATATTTTCTTCCTGGCTTGTACAGATTTCATCACCCTGACAGCTCTCAATGGATCATAAATAGTCACTGGAGATGAGCTGAGAACTTTCTGATTGGGATCCAGGCATAGATGTTGATGGAGCTGAGATACCAGGGGTGAAATAATCTACATGGCCCTCTCACACTCTTCCTCTCAAAGCCTGGAAACGTACCTGGGCTATTTGTGTGAAGTGACACACACTTGGAGCAGATAAGCATCTGATATTTGAGCATCATTGTAATCAGGGTAGGAATCCCTGAGTGGGAATGCTAATACTATTATATTAAATGATTTTGGAAGGTTTAAAAATGCTTTGGTCAAGTATAATTAATATGATCTCCTGAACAAAAGTAGAGCTGCAGCTTCTGGAGCACCAGCTGTCCTCGGATGAGTTGGGAAGATGCTGAGCTCTGAGGTGTGTGTGATCAGAGTAAATCAAAGATGAACACAGGAGAACAAACATGCTGTTCCCCACACAGCAAAGAAAACCAACATTGTCCACTTTGTAGTGTAGTGATGGTAAAATCTGCTTTTCAATAAAAATATCAGTATGAAGAAGATCAAACCATGGCTGCCTCACTTCAGCAGTTTCATGTGGCACCTCTTTGGAACAGCCTAGCACCAGAAACAAGTATTCCTCCGCTGCCCAGTTGTTTCACAGCATCAATCCTTGTTCCTTGTGAGCTATAAATACTGGGTTTGATACTTAATGGCTATAAATCTGTGGCTCTGCAGATTTCAATAAATCTCTGGCAGTTTATTCTTGCTTTGATTCTAACTAATCAACATAATTTACACAGGATTTTCTCTGTAATGTAAAATGGGTATCATTATTTATTTGTTTGTTTATTTATTTACATAGTGGTCATTTATATTCTGTTTTACTGATGTTTTCCTGCATGGATAGGGTTCACAGGTTTAGAAAAGCTTTTGTAAAGAACTTCACTGCAATCAATTTGACTTCACATGAAAGCAAAGGCACTGTCAGAAAAGCTAATCTGCCCAAAGAAAGGATTACCTGCAAAATTTTTATTGTGTGTAAAACGTCACAGATGTGCTGTTGTGCCTTTTTGAAAGAATCTAAAATAGTAAAACAGCCGTAGCAGTTTTGTTGCCCGGCTGCTGAATTATACATAGAGAAAATTGACCTAGCATTACACTATGTCTATCAAGCGCAGAGCCTCCCAGCTCACAGTCACAGTTTGTTAGTTTCCCCATGTTTGATGGGGAGCTGGTTAAACACAATGTCAGAGTAGGTTACCTGGGGCTGTCCACAGAAGGCTGCTTATCAGTCAGTTTGCAGTCTTGCAGTGTCTTATCAAATCCCACAAAACACTGGAAAGTGACTGAGTATGTAGACTTCCAGTTACTGAGTCATGGCTTCTGTTTTTCCATGTTAATGCTTTGTAAGTAAGAATGAGGAACTAGTGCCCTTCCCAAGTACTGCTAGCTCCTGGCAACGTCCTGCTCCAGAATGGCGATGCACAGGCCACACACAGGGATAGACAACAACTACATAGTTCCCACTGCAGGATTTCGGCACTGAGGCAACTCACCAGGCCATATCAGGCCTGCCTCATCCTTGCGTGGCCTTCTGTTACCTGACAAAAAGCATTTCCAGTGGTGGTCATTGACTCCCCTGCTGCAGGCCCTGGAGAGGCTGATGCCAAGGGCAGATTCAAGTTCTCTTCCTGATGCCTTTGCAGCTTGAGAGGCAGCAGGGCACCTTCCCTTGAACTCGCTGTTCTCACTGCTGTCCCTGGCTGCTCGGCCTCCAGCTGAAATTGTACTCAGCAGGGAGAGGAAGAACTGAATGGAGTAATTCAGAGTTATAAATCAACAGACACAGAGCCCTTCCTTTCTAATTTGCATCAAGTCCAACCAGTGGCGTGTCAACTTTAAGCCAACTGCATTTCTGTTGCCTTCGCCTGCTATTAGGCCTACTGATAAAATGAAGACCCACATCACTGACTAAAAATTCAATGTGCAGTTGAGATTCAGATCCCACAGAAAGAATATAGGCTCTGGCTCTGCTAAAGTCACATTAAGCTGCAACAACAAAAGCTGTGGATGAAACCCTCTCGGAGCTGTGTGCAAGTGGGGAGCAGCACAGGAACCTTTCCTTCAGAGCTTTTTCCAGGACACATTAGCAAAGACGAAATAGCCCTGGGCTCTGGTAATCTTCATCCAGCTTGAAAGAAGGCGATGCAGGCCAGAGTTCAGAGAAATCTTCAGGCCCAGAACATTTGTCAGTCCTACAGTACATCACGTCCTATCATATCAAGAAAAACAGAGCCAGGGAAGTGACTGTGTGGGTTTAGGGCATCTGACCCAACTGCGGCTCTAATTAGATGTCACAGAAATGTTACATATAAGATAAGGCATGTGTGTGGGTAGTAACCGATGTGCTGAAAAAGCTTTTTGTTTGTGTAGCCCTGCGTGTAGATTGGATAGTGGCTTTCTTAATAGGCTGCAGAAAGGCCTGCTCGGCAATACGAGGGATTCGGTGCAGATGTTAACCTCGCTTTCAGGTCAGAGCGTTATGTAATTTACCCACACGTCGCACCGCGTACGATGTGGGTTTTTACCATCATTTCATCCCGAGTGCCCTGCGTTGTTGAAACTCTCATGGTTCAGTGCACAGTAAATTGCTTCTTTTACTAGGTCAGCCCCAGTAACAGGCAGTGCTTTAAGCAGCTTATCACAACATATGACTAAATACTGTTTCCAAACCGCAGCTCTTTGTGATGGAGGGAGGCTGGATTCTGCTGCAGCGGCCTGGCTCCTGGAGGCACAGCCCCAAAGACACAGCCATGCTTGGATTGTGGCCTCTGTTATGTGCTGGCATTTACACAGAACACCAAATATTTGCTTCCCAATCTGCATAGGAAATAAAAAGAATTGTTGCTCTGGGCTATTTCAGAGGGAGAATGAGTGACTTACTTGAGTTGCACCTTGACCTCAAGCACTGTAAAAGATATATTTTACTGTGTTTTTAAAAACAATTAATGCAGATTTGTGTATTTCTGAAGAAGTCTACAGTGCATTTAGTGATTTTCATGGGGTGTTTAACCACACACATCTGGCCAAGCTGTGTTTATTAGTCAGCACATGCTAATCATCGATCGTAATCTCTTCCAGGCTACATTCTCTGTGATAGTGCAGCTGCTCAATTCATACTTCGTCTTAATTTGACTACGCATGACAGCTCTACAAGAACCATGCCAAATCCCTAAACCCTATGTTCAAATATGGAAGCAGGTTCTGTGACCAGCTCTTATCTCTAAACCCTGAGCTGTAACCAGATCTAAATTCCCACAAAATCTGAAAGAGCTTAGTTATGGACCTGAATTCAGCATGTCTGTGTTTAATTCTACTAACTACCTACCACTGTATTTGCATTTTTTAGTGTTTTGCCACTCTGAATACCAAATCCTCAGAGGCAGAGATTTTGCTTTGCAGGGAAAACTCTTGTGCCATGTTGCCTACATTCGCTGTCCACAGGATGCCTGATCACGTTATCTACTTTCTGAAAGTGACTTTTGATGACAAACCGCTTCCCTACAAGCGATCTGCCTTCACTCTGTAAGTCTCCACAACCTCCATTGTGCTCACCTGAGTTCCCCCTTTTTCTCACAGCCAAGGCCCTCATACAGTTGCCTTTCAGTTGTATTTCAGACTCACCAAGTCACTGAAACAGTAGCACAGAGGTGGTGAGGAGTTAGAGCAAAATACAGAAATCTCTCTCCTACATATCCTGCTTTCACAGAACCATTTCCATTCCTTGGAGGTGACCCCAGATTCCACAACAGGTGAGCCTGGGCCCTATTTCTGTGCTTGCCCAGCAAAGTTATCTTCTGTATCACAGACGCAAGCATGAATGAGATACAGCCCAGGAAAGAAAGGAGCCAAACCCAATGAAACCACAAACCACATCTCCTTTCTGCCTGGAAGTCAAAGTTACAACTGCTTACCACTTAGTTTTTAACTGCAGTGCTGCAAGGGAGTGACAGACAGGGTCTATGAGCAAAGGGCCTGGGATGATGTGACAGTAGAGGATCACAAAATTAACAAAACAGGCAGGGCTTAGCTGGAATTACAAAGCAAGAAAACACTTTTAAGGCACCATTACAGAGAAATTTCCCAAACCCTTTCTGTGAAATCAGTATGCTGGGGGTGTCTCTCTGAAGTGCCAGTGCATTAATGCACACAGCACAGGGAATAAACTTGACAAGACAGTGAAGCGGACTGAAAACTAGCTGACGGGCCAGGCTCAGGAGGTGGTGATTGGTGGAACAAAGCCTAGTTGGAGGCCAGTAACTACAGGTGTACCCCTGAGGTCAGCAGTGGCTCAAGTCCTGTTTAACATTTTCATTAATGGTGTGGATGACGGGGCAGAGCAAACCCTTAACAAGTCAGCAGGTGACACAAAGCTGTGGCTGATGCACCAGAGGGTTGTGCTGTCATCCAGTAGGACCTTGACAGTCTGGAGAAATGGGCTGACAGGAACCTCATAAAGATCAACAAGGGGAAGTGCAAAGTACTGCACCTGGCGAGGAACAACTTTCTTATAAATAGCCAGTCAAAACCTGGAGAAAGGAAGTGGTATTTCCCTCTGTTACTGCTATGCCTGAAGCACTAAGAAATATCTTCTGATGGACCACTTAATAATGTTCAAATCAAAACAGAAATGCTTTCCAGAAGCTCAAAAATTCTGCCTTAGTCAGATGCAAGTCACTGACCTCAGTACAAGCAAAACTATCTGCAATTAAACAGCTTACGATGAATCTGCTAGGTTTTTCATTGTTGTTGCTTTGACTGATTGATTGATTTTATTTATTTATTTATAATGAATGGCCTATTCTGAGCTTAAACTCCATTAACGTATGAATCTAGGAAGGAAGGAAAACCAGATCAATGCCTATCCTCTAAAAACACTAGAAGGGGTCTTTTAAGCAAGCTAGTGCATGCTTTACTACCTTTCGTGGTGGTGGGCTTGTTTTGTGGTTTTTTGCTTGTTTGTTTGTTTTCAGCATAGTATTAGGTTAATGGAATATCTCCAAACATTTCCACTTTTTTCTTTGGTAATAATACTGAGGAAAGATTGACCCTCCACAATAACTGAAACATACTCAATCACTTCTTCACAGGTGTGCCTTTCTACTTCCATGCAATCAGGGAGGAAAAATGTTGATTCTTAGAGTGGTAGTAAAGACTTTATAATAGCTTTCTAATTAACAAACGTGTTTATGTTGTATTTCTTCTAATCAGTGCATTGCAGTAATAAGTACAGAAAATAAAACTGTGATTGCGCAGATTTAAATTACCAGAGGTGG
Organism: Aythya marila; assembly: GCF_965140915.1. Lineage (NCBI taxonomy): Eukaryota > Metazoa > Chordata > Aves > Anseriformes > Anatidae > Aythya > Aythya marila. The sequence continues at coordinate 15,857,975 of NC_139046.1, forward strand.
TAAATTATGGTGCTCTTAAGATTTGGGGCAAAAATCACTGAATTTATTGATTCCTCCTCAGATTTCAGCAGGCTTTGGCTGAGTCCTTTAAAGATATTAAAATGCATTTGTTATTAAAATCATGTTCAATACAGTAGTATGCAAATGTTGTGATTTGTTAATATTATGCAAACTCTCAGTTCCAATCACACTCCTCTTGAAGTCTTGTAATGCAATTTCTGTAGACATCAATAAAAATAGGTCTGGGTTATCCATTTTTAATTGCATTGTATACAAGTATTACAGAAGAATGCAATACAGTATTCACAAAAATCAGAGAGGCTTCTATGAAACCTACAAAAAGCAGCACAGAATCAATGAAGTTAAAGCAATATTTCAAAAAATACTAAATTAGATTTGGCAGTTTTGGAAAACAGTATTGAAAAAAAATAAGACAAATGAATTGGCACAGTTTAACAACCTAATTTCTAAGTGCACTTTATAATAACTCTCCTTACAAGCTGCTATTTTCCCAGAAGATGATGACAAAAAGCCTCATTAGAATACCACTGTTTTGTAGTGACAGGTTTTATTGCATTGCCAGCTGTGACTCTAAAAAAAAAAAAAAAAAAACCTCCCCCAAAAGCTATAAAGGTTCCTAAAAACCCTGTTTTCTTTTATCATCAAAAAATAGCAACATAGCACTTCCATATGTTTGTGAATAGCTACAACTCTAGTTTTAAAAAAAATAGAAGTTAAAGAAAAGTGATTTTTTGTTTTAGCTTCAAAAATAATGTAAAGAAACATTTATTAACGAGATATTTCACTGACCAGAGAGATATGTACAATGTGATAGACTTGAGTCTAATCCTGCAAATATGTTCATAACTACAGACTTGAATACCTGTTGATCCTGCTCATTTGAGCACAAATGAGTAAGTGTAATTAGGGACTGGCAAGGTCAGGCTCTTAGCTTCACAGCTTCACATAAACCTTTCCACAATCTGTTCTGGGCTAAAAAGTATAGATACAGTATATGCTCTGTATACTGTGTTGTTTTTTTTTAAAAAGGTGTTCTACAGCTATCACCCTGTTATTGCTAGACTAAAAATGAACATTTGGAACAATTGACATTAATCATAAAGGATAAAATTGAGATGCAGCTTCCGATGACTGAATTTCCACTTGAGCCATTTTAAATTGGGTACACTGCAGCCATTTGCGGAGCACAGACGAGCTATTGTTCATTTGTCCTGACCCCTGTAGCATTCTTAGGCTGTGATGGTTGACGTTGCTCTGGATGGCTTGGAGGCGTAGCTGGAGTCCAGCAGATAAATGCTGTTGAAACAATGTAAAACATTTAGTTTCTCTAATGTACTCTAGTAGTAAATGTACTTATTGTCATCAAGCGGTGGTTGTTGGTCAGAGGAAGTTCCTCCACTGCCCCAATGTCACCTTTCTTTCTTCCACAGCCTGTACTGCAGCATTGTCATGAAGGACAAATATGCCTACAAGATCACCATGTTTATCAAAACCAACTACATACTTAGGCCACATCCAGCACCTTTATACCCATTAATAAAACTCTTGAGTGGCAAGCCACACTGGTCCACCTCACTCTTCCTTACAAATAGGGACAGCAGGCACAGTCTTACCCAAGTAGTCCCACAATATCTGATACATACATATATATGCACACACATATGTATATGTATGCATAAAAATATATTCATTTTTATATATAACAAAAATTCATCTTCTGAGTCAAGACTCCCAGTCATTATCTGTGAAGAAAGTTTCAAACACAAAACACAAAACCTACCAGCTACCATCTCAGTGAACAGTGTGGAAAGGCTGGGCAGCAGAACCTGGTTATTGGAAAGTGTGTCAAAAGAAACAGAGAACAGCACTGAGTACAGGGCAAGTACCGTAGCTGATGCTCTGCGTACGCTCACGCCCAAGACCTTCAGTGCTGAGCTATCCAGTGCATCTGGATGTGCTACAATGACCTATTTTCAAATAGTTTGGAGACCAAGTCTACTGACCTTATTTCCAGAATTTACAGAAATTTATAACACTGAGAATAAAAGTTATTAGAAACAACTTACCTTTAGATTTGACTGTATCATTGGCAACCACATGGGTATTAGCTGTAAGAAGAGATACGTTTTGTTATTATACAAGTGACTGTAAACATGTTCCAGTTACTGTGAGACAGAAGGGTATCTCTATCCCATTTAACTGTCAGAATGGACACAGACTGAACCATAAATCTTCAAATGTGGTTATTTTCCAATGATGTGTATGTTTTAGGGGCGGATGTCTCTGAGGTAAAGAAGCCAGCTTCCTTTGTTTGCAGCTTGATGAATCACCAGTAGCAATTACTGATAGCACGGTTTAAGAATCGCCTTAGACAATGATGAGAGTACAAAATAATAAAAAAGGTGTTAAAGGAAATCACTTCTTATTTTCCTGTGAGGGTGTTTTTGTATGTGTAAGTGAGCAATATTGGAATGAATACAGTATATGTTCTGCATTGTGAAGTGCACATCCAGAACTGAAAAAACATAGAGCAAAAGTTCCTATTAATAAGACAGATATTCAAATGGCAATCAGCATTTTATAAACCACCAGTCAGTGTCACTGCTTCATTGCAGAATGTGACCTGTAGTCCTGGAAGCACAGACAAACTCTCCTAAATATCCAAAATGACAAGGCAAGGAGGTCTGGCAATCTGTCACCCATGGCTGATATTTATTTCAGTCTCCTGCCCTTCAGAGAACTTTTATTTCTGAGTAAGCATAACATGACAAGCTTCTGGAAGACAGACAGGCATTTCTAGCAAAAGTATTCACGTTATCCAATATTAATTTAACCACTGAGGTTCTAAAATGTTCCTCCAAATGGCATCAAAATTTGCAATTTACCAATTAAGCTACCGGGAGCTGCAAGTTAAACCTAATCACTATTGACAACATTAGATAAAGTGCTGTTTCCCTTGTGCAAGGAATGATAATTGTTTCAATTTCACTGCTGTTTTGCTAGAGAATCATATGCAGCACTGTCAGGACTGATTACTTAGCCTACCAAATGAAGAACCATATTCAAACCGCAGCATTAACAGAAAGATGAATGCCAAAACAGCTGGAACGCAGCCAGATGCAGAAGACGTGTGAGTTCTGTGCATCATTCTGTGGACTTTCGCACCAGATGAAGTGCTTAATAAGGTCCAGAGCTCCCAGGTCAAGATGTGGTTTTTGGAGAGGTGAAAATAGGTACATGTAGTGAGAAGCTATGTTCCATGCCCCTCTGCAATCAGAAATGTCACTTAAAGTTTCATTCAGCATTAATGGAGATAGCCAGTGGGGACAGAACTGGTGTCAGAAACATGGCAAGCAAGAAGGAAACTAGGCAGAAAACCCAGGGAAGGGAATTCCTCAGGGTCAAGGCACCCTTTTGCATCTGAACCAACAGTCTGGACGTCTTTTACAGTCAGCTGGGAGAAATACACACTTCTCACACCTCCTTTGGAACAAGACAGATATCTAAAGCAGATAAAGATGAATCATGACCTAAAAATAAATGTTTATATCTATTGACTAAAAAAGGTTTTCTAAGGAACTAGCTCACACTGATATTTATGCTGTAGAAGTCTAAGGTCAGGTATGACTACTGTCATCCAGCACCACTTCTGTCTTTCAGGATCCAGACACACTTAGGGAAACTAAACATCCCACTGCAGGAACAAGAAAGTAAACCTACAGCTGCCAGTTAGATAAATAAGACAGAAGAAATTTTATTGAAGTGCTTCAGTTTTATGACCTAATCCACAGCCAGCCTTTTTCACACAAAGGAATAATACAAAGGAAAAAAACAGCTGGGAGAACACATTGCTGTCAGACACTGTCAATTTTTTGGAATTGGTATTTTCAACAGGATCATGTTGATGCCAGTGCAAGTTTTGATAGAAACCTATCTGGAGAACAGACTGACTGCTGTACCTTTCTGGCTCCCCAGTTCTGCTGCCTGCCCAGGTCTCTAGAAATCTACTTTGCAGCCAATGGAGAGTTGCCTATTCTCCCTGGGTCTCTGGAAATGATTCTGTGGTTTGCTGAACTGCTCTCTTCTCTTCTCTAGGCTAATCTGCATCAGTGTCTGTCCTTCAATAGCTATTTTCCCCACTTTCTTTGACCTGGAAAACCAGAAGCAAAGCTGAACACTATCACTTCAGTTCTCCTAAAGTGAAGTGCCTTCCTCAGAGAAAAATGTAATTGATAAATTATATACGTGAGTATGTATCCATCTTTGTAAGTCCATACATACACATACACGTGTGTGTGTGCACTATCTCAGTCCAACTTAGAAAGGAAAATAAACACATAATGGTTGAAATGTATTCACAGGAAAGAGACTTCATTTTCCTCACCAGATCAGTCAAGATGGTCTAAAGTCAGATCCAAAAATCATCCTCTGAGAAAACAGGAAATGGCTCAAAGACCATAGATAGCAATTAAAGACATGTCTCAGTAAGCTCAGTATGAGGTTAATAGCCAACACAGTACCAGGAGGAGGAATCCTCTTAAGTATCAAAACAAGCAGGAGATGGAGGACTGCTTATACCAGGCACAAAGAAAGAAAGCACTTCTTTCAGTGAAGGAGGAATGAATTGTTTACGTCCTCCCTTTCTCTCTTGTTTCAGGACAAATTTTCAGAAAATGGCCACTTGGAACAGTTATCCCCTGAACAGCCTGGCATCATGTGACGTCTTCTCATTGCGGTGCATTAGAAATGTATGTGTTGGATCATGCATTATTACACAATGACTTCATTAACAAGAAAAGTTTTTGCAGCACCTGGCTTCTTCAGGTGGAATAAAAGACATTGCAGTAGATATTATGTGAATGATAAATTATCAGGATTTAACAATGCTATTGTGCCTGTTTCCAAGAGGATGTCATTGGGAATTATCACTTTTGCTGAAAGAATGTGGGGAAAAACTAGGATAAATACTTATACAATTAATTAGCTTTGGAAAAAAAATAGTAACTTGGGACTATGAATCCTCTAATACTATTATGCCTGCAGATGCTCCCACAGGATTTCATGTTAGGGCTAAGTAATGGGGATTTAGTTGTCCAGATTCTTCTCCTTCACCTCCAATCTACTGAACATGAAACAAAGCTTAGCACCTTAACTGAATTTCATGGGTTTACAAGCTTGATTTTATAGTAACAAAACCTGATTTAACCTGATCTAGCATATTATTGATACTGAAATCAGATCACTGATATACTCTGAAATACAAACCTCTGGAAGTGTTCATTTGAATGGTGGCAGGAATTTAGCCCTAAAGGCCTCTCTTTTTACAGCTTCAAAGCCATTCTTCCATCTTCTTTAAAGACATATCCTTGTCAAATTCTGGACATCCTGGACTGCTCCTCTAGGGAGAGCCACACTCACTTTGATGTCCTACGCTGACGGTTTCTGTAGTGAATTTAGTCACTGCTGACAATAAATGTATGTTTTCACAATGAATGTGAATACTTTCAGGCCAGTTAACATTAAAGCCTTTAATTTTAGCTACTAAATTTTCTATTCCTCCTTGACAATAAAAGACTAGAGTAAAACAACAGTGACAAGTCTCCTTTATGGCAACAGAAGAACTATATAAACCAATATATTTCAGCTAGATTAATTTCATTTCAGAAAAAAAAAAATCAGTTGCATTTAACTACTTGGTTTTTTTTTACAATTTTCTGGGAAAAAAAAAAAAAAAGAACTTCAGAATAATATGATGGGAAAAATGCAAAAAGGCTAGTGAAATTGATTCATGCTTGTGCATCTACCCTGATCCTTTGAACATCTATTCTGTTCCAATCTGGGTAGCATAAAAAATGCACAGAAGACTGCTGATTTCAAAAGGATGAAGTGTGAATTATTTGATCTCTTTTACTCGAAGAGTAGCCTGTTACACTCATCCTAGGGGAAGAAGATTCACTATCAAATAGTATCTGACTAAGAAAGCCAAGTAGGCACTTAAGAATAAAGCGACTATGATATAAGGCTTTGTTATCAGCCTAAAAGAATGTAAGGATCTGAACAATGAGGTGGATCTCCAAAGGATCTGTGATGGTTTAACGTTACAGACTGGCTAAAAATTCAGACAGTACCTCCTAGAAGTTCTTATAAGGTCAGTGACACCAGTTGAGTCCATTAGAGGAATAAGACCAGTACAACAATGGAAAGAGGATCAGAAGTTCATTCCAAAAAATCAGGTGAATTTGGATTTGAGATTATGTTCTGGTCTTACTAGAGATTTTATTGTCTGTTTTGCTCTACTAGATTTTATTTCTGCAATAAAAAATCAATCTCAGGTTGTGGGGTTTTTTTGTTTGTTTGTTTTGAGTTGCAGCAAAGCAAGGGACAGTGTCTCTAGAAATCACAATTAAACAGACAACACCCTTAGTTAAATATTCATGATGTGGTATGCCTACCTTTACAAAGATAGTAGAGTTGCATTCCTGTAAAGCCTCCATTAAACTAATCACATGTAGACACACCATTTCCACCATCTTGGAAAATAAAAAAAAAGTAAAGCACAAAAACAAATTAATGTCCAGTGTTGTACACTAAGACAACAATCCCTAAAAAGAATCTTGTTGTATTTGCTTGGCAGTTACAATGAATCACTAGATGTGTATTTATCGTCTACACATAAGATTAAGTATTACATGTACATACAGGGCATATTTTTCTTTATTTAATTTTCCCCTGATACAGCAGCACCTGGTAAATATTTCAAAGTATTGAATGCATTTTAATTCCTATCACACATCAAAACAAGTTGCCTTCAGCTTTCTTCATTTCAGACATCATAAATCCTTTTTCATGCCTCTGTAGTTCTCATCAATCAAGGTGTCAGAAATTGGTATTTTTATTTACTGAATCTGTTGAAAATTAACGGAGCCACAGAAAAGCATCTTTTTTCCCCTCTCCTATTAAAGACAATTTATTGTTCTGAACTGGCAGCTAGTCCATAATTTCTCCATTTGTACCATAAATTATGACAGATGCAAATATCATTTATTTGGAGGTAGACAGCATTTTATGTTTTATATTATTTAAATTCATAGGTACAAGACAAATACCTTCAGCCAACAGTAAGTACTTACAGTGCCGGCATGAACTGTGTGTACATTCCCCTAGATAATAATAACCTTAGCTTTTATGTCACGTTTTTGTTTTTTGTTTTTTTTTTTTTTTTTTTTTTTTTTATCTTCAGAGTGCTTTACAAATACTAACTAATTAACCTCATAACACCCATGTGAGATGGGCAAGTATTATTATCACATTTCAGAGAGCAAGTACTGAGGCAGATAGTTTAATAACTTGCACTAAAGACACATAATGAGACACTTTCCCAGAATAAGGGTTGTAACTTAGGAATTCCAGGTCATATTCTTGTCCGGAGGGCTGACATTTTCCTTTGCGTCTGACTGAACAACCGTCTAGTTAGTAGCACTATGCACAGCTCCCATTCAGAGGCTAAAATATCATTTAAACACAACTTTAGGTGTTCCTTGCCTAATATAGACAAGACAGAAGGAAAAGGTGAACATTTCCAAACTTTATCTCTAGGGATGTCCTCTTCAAGTCATTCACTGCTTAAAAATGTTTCCAGAGATATCTATGTGGCTTATTTCTGTTGAGGAACCAATGGGTTATGAGTAGTCAAATATCAGCAATGTTTGTTTTTCACCATCATGTAGTAAAAAAATATCAAAATGGTTATTCACAGAATTCTCCTAAAACAGTTGCTCTTGTAAGGCAGAGTAAGATGAAACAATAAGGCCAATGTGAAAAGTAGGAAGATAAATAAAATGAGACTTGAAGAAGAGAAATAAGATGAGACTTGAAGCAGGGAGCTCTTAATCCAGCAAGCAGTGACTCTAGCTCTTGAATGCCATGACCCTGTTTCTGGCAGATCCTGGCTCAGGACCTGATATATAGATCCTGCCTCAGGCCCACTGTAGGGTTAAACCACCACAAATTAGCTTTCGCTTTAGTTTCTCAAAAGCATCAAAGTTGCTTTAGAAAGTTATTCAGCGTCTGATGTATTCCACTGAAATATGGAAGAAAAGCCAAGCCCTCTGAGTTTAATCTGTACTGAATCTGTGCACAGCATCTGACTCACCACTTTGTTATGTGCCATTAGCTGTAGGATGCTAGGTGTCACTCGGCTCCAGAACTCCAGGGCTGTAAGGATGGCTGTAAAGCTAAATTCGTTCTGATTCTGGACTGTCGGAGCTACTGCCGTTTGTTCACAATACACTGTCCAGAGCTGAGCAAATATAAATGCATGGAAGAGGGAACACATGTGCAGAACAGATGTCTGTAAAAATAGAAAAGAGAGGACAATGTTTATTGAAATAAGTGTATTCAGGTATAGTGCAGAAGCTTTCATCGAAGTACTCCTCCGTCATGCATTGCACTCTGCAGTCCTGCCCCTCATTCCAGAATGTTTTCCTCTGATTAGGAACTAACCAAGGATGTTTGATAACATCATCTCCATGTTTAAAAACTGTTTTTATAACTAATAACTAAAAACACAGTCCCATGCAATCTTAATATATGACATTAAGGTCAGTCCCTTTAAAGAAAAGGTTAGTTTTGCAGAACAGCAACTCAGAACTTGTCCTGAGACTTTCTTGATGAAAAACTCCCACCACCATCTGCAGAAGGCCTGGAAGCTGGGACATTTACATCTCCATTTCAAAGATGCTGTTGGGGTACATCAGTAAGTCTGGTCACCTGCAAGGAAGGATATCATACAAAGTACAACATCTTACACCTGTCATCCATTTCTATTTCACTGGGACACAACTGCTCTCAGTCCATGTAAAGCTAACAGAGAATTCATCCTGTGTACTCAAGCATGACTTGGCTAGTAAGTGTCATATTTTGTACTGTCTGAGCCTCCAAAAGTGCTGGACATTAACTATTCTATTATAAGAAAGATGTTGCTGGTCAGAGATACTTTCCTCAGTTTAACAATGCAACAATGATTCATGCTCTGTGGCAGTATGACTGCACCAAACATTACAATGGTTGCTTGGTAACTGAAAAGTGGTATTTCAAAAAGAAAAAAAAAAAAGCCAGAAGACATGAATGGAAGCACCAGTGCCTTGGCTGGATGAGGGGAAAGAAAGGGAGGATTTTCAGTATCAGACAAATGTGTGATCATTCTGCTTCTTTAGTTAATCAAATCCTGCTTGGAGTCAGAGTACTTCTGTATCTGTGTTAAGCTACTGTTGCAAATTGTTTACAATTTGCAATAACACTTCCTGTCAAGCGCACCTTCAGAAAAATAAAAAGTTGTGCTTGAACCATCATAGTTTGTAATTGACTCACAGCATTTATAGGTTATCCAATACTACTATACACATGGAAAAGAATAAGCAATTCTCTAGAGATTTGCTGCAGAGATGGTCATCGCTAAAGGTTCAGTTTGGAATTCAGTTTTTCCTTCCTTATTCCTGTGCTGAGATATTTTGAAAAAGTTAAATCTCAAACTTACTTGTAGTGATTTCATCATCAGTTTACTATGCATGAAGAGCTAGCTATGGCAGAAAAATTATAGATTCTTTTTTTCCCTTGATTTCAGCTTTTAATAGTTTTACCCCTCTTTTTATCTTAGGAAGAAATAAATACTCCCATGTTGTCCACTTTAATCCAGTGGGATCTTTCTTATAAAATAAAAAAAGTAAACAGTTCTAAAACTCTAAAACTGTATTAGTGAATTACTTCAGAAACGCAGTCCATGGGATACTGTGCTGGAAATACAAGCCGTTTTAAACAGGACATGAGTTTACATAATTTAGTTTTGATGATATTTAGAAAAGTTTAAAATTTCATATCACAATAAAAATACAAGTTAGTGATAAATATTTTTCAATAGTAAGGCCAGTATATACCACATCTCCTCTTAAAACACAGAATCCCTTACCTTCGATTGCTCTGGAAACCCAATCAGAATAACAATAAGGTGGTCAGCAATTTGTGAACCTGCATCCAGTGGAATAGGCATGCAAGATGATGGAGAATTTGGACAGACAACATTGTGTGTCAGAGACCCCAGGAGTAGCCAGGACAGCAAACGAATATGTGAAACACATTCTATGAACTCTTTGGGCCTGTCAAGAAAGAGCGGATTTTATAATGCTGCAAAGTTTTCTATTTTTCCCCCAAACAAAGAGCCTCTTTAAACACTTTGCAGATGCAGTCTTAACTGTGCTGGAGGCACAAATCATTGGCAGAATTTACAAGAAGACTAGAATCACAAAGAACTTAGTGGACTTGACAACCTTTAACAAGTCCAACAGAACACACTTGGTGGGCTGGGCCTAAGAAATGGTTTCTATAAAAGACCAGAACATGCACAGTCTCACTGGTTCCATACACAGTGATTTTTTACACCGAAATCATCAAATCAGAAGAGCTGCCCAAGGGAAAGTGCTCCTTCCAGGTCCCCTAGACAGTGTATGGCTGAGAAGGCTATGGCAGGAAATTCTTCACTCCGAGACAGATGCCCTACCTTACTTTTGCTGTGTTGCACTTCTCCACAGGTAAAGTGGAGCTCATTTCTCTCCTCCTTAGCCTCTCCTTGGACATTTGGACTGCATGCTTTTAAGGGCAGGGACAGACTATGCTTTTTTGCGACACTTATTAATTATTCATGTAGTGCAATCTTCAATTGTAAAGCAATTGTCCTTAAACAATCTGAAAAGGAATAGTACTTTTCAAGTATCATCCTGTCTATCCCCTTGCTGTTAAAAAATTCAAACTACATACTCATTTAAATTCATAGGCTTAGGAAAATACATTGATTTTAGATCAAGAAACCACTACCTAGGAGGCCACTCACTACTGTTATTCATTTCTAATTTCATGTTGTTGTCGAGGACTCACAGAACCAAAGAGGCATTTCATTATTTTTTTTCTTTGTATAAACTCTGATAAAATGTTCATCTTCAAGTACCTACAGGGTCTCACAGGAATTCCCCATCTTCACCTTGGAACGTATAATGCAATTTTTACACGTGTGAAACAGAAGCCCAAAGAGATAACAATTCCTTATTTCCAAAACTAGGTATGTACACAGAAGTACAGGCAGACATATCTGTAGGACTGGAGCCCAAGCAGCCTACTCCCCAGAAGCCTGGGGCAGGAAGTCTGGAACAAAGTTGGGACAAAAATACTGATTTGTTAAAACACAGTCCAGTGGGCTACACTCAAAACATCTCATTTGCTATCACTGTAAGACAAGGGACAGTATTTTGCCCTTCTTTCTGATCATACGACACTGCATACTCTCACAGCGAACAAAAATAAGAAACGTGTCTTGAAGAGCAGGATTTCTCTCACCTAACTTCACTAGGTGAAGTCAGTATTTTTACTGACACCTGAATAGCTTTATGTTTACAAATCTCACTCATTTGTTCTCAGTAATATCAATGAACATTTCTCATTTTTCTCCCACCATATTTTATACAAGTTTAGGACTACTCAAGTACTTGCATGCTTTTCACTGTCTGTATCTAGATCAAGAATCAAGTTCATTTCCAGTGAACTCCAGTCAAGTCAAAGGAGTTACTTTCACTGTCTCTTTGGTCTGTACTTTAAAAGTTGCACTGATGACCTCCTCTGGTAAGGATCCTGTTTGCTGCTGACCAGCTGTTTCGATGTCCCATAGCCACCACTCCCAAATTGTCCATCCTACCTATTCAATCCATCAATAAACAGAATTCCATGAAGATTTCTAATTCATTTTAATATTCCTATTTGTGGAAAAGCATCCTCACCCTTGTTGCATTGCAGAAGGAGGATGGTAAAGCCAAGGCAAGTATCGGATCACAGCTTTGTTGTCTCTGTGGTTTCCTCGTGTGATTTCCATAGCAGCAATCTGAGCTAAACCAACTTTCAGATGCCCACCAAATGTGTCTTCATGCAGTGGCTGAGAACAAGTCTTCATGTGACTCTGCAAAGCAAAGACCTTATTTCATACCTGAAAAGAATATTCTATTTCACTTCCCTGCAGTTTTTCTCAAGGTCTCTACCTGTCTATAAAACTGCAAAACTCAGAAATAGGTCTAAAAAAATTATCCAGTCCCTATATTAGTAACAATATTATGATGCAGCTTTTTCCATGGAGCCCATATTTTCAAGAGACCACACAAAAGGTGAATTATACAAAATGAAGAAGCACCTTTTGTACCAGCAAACTCAGCAGCTGATAAGTACAAACTAATGGTTGCACATCCAGACTGAAGATCAAAGAATCTAACTGTGTAACAAGGTAGCACTCCGGGCAGGAAATGCCATCTTTGTGTGATATTTCATTTACATGTACAGAAAAGCCGTCTATCATTTACCAACGGTATGACATTGTAGCTCTATTCATTTGCTACAAATACCTTTAAGCCCTGGAAATATAAGTACTAAACCTTTTACCAAGAAACCTGCATACATCTCTGCCTGGGAAGATAATTACCCTGTTTTGACAGCTGTAAGGAATGTTTCACTGATGATCCTTGTGATCCTTCAGTACTTCTAGTTGAGCACACTTTGCATTACCTTCTGTCCCTGGACTAACACATGCTGAGTGCATGTGCATACTTAAATGAAAAACATATGCTTTGCACAAGAAAAAACAGGCTATCAGTAATTGAATTATTATAACGGGATAAAAATCAGTGGATCGGTAATATTTTATAAAAGATAAGGACCTGACTCCACCAACTTGTACTCTGAAAGATCACTTTAAGTCACTTTCAAAAGAAAAAAGAAATGTATCAGCATGTATATCTAATGATTTTGCTAAAGAGACAGGTATGAAGGATAGAAAGGTATGCAGGCAGATATATTCTTCAAAAATAATGGAATTTTCTAATTAAAAACCTATCTGAGCTCTATCAATTAAAATATTATCCCTAAGGAAAAAAACAAAGTACAACAATGTGAACAGAAACAGTAAACTGGAATGTGATTATCTTAAGAATTAACATTTAAACTTTGCTTATAATGCAATAGTTGTTAATATACAGGACTGCAAATAATTAACTTCTTTCACAACGACTGTTCTCAGACGCACAAAATAAGACACCAGAAATGAATAAACAACTTTAACCACGTTTGCTGAATTCCTATATAATGGTTTTTCTTTTACATATATTTATTATATAATAGCATTTAATAACTTTTTCTCAGTTTTTGTGTTTTTTCTTCTGCAAAACATCACTCAAAATTTGAGAACCAAGATTAATCTTTTGCTGTTTGACTGCAACTAGTCCTATAAAGCATATGACATTCTTTGTGTGAATCTGGTAGTCCAGATGTTGTTGATAATACATACTCATAGTAAGAAATTATACAACTGGATGATCTTAGAACTCACTTCCTAAGAACACATATGTGAATAAAACCCAGCAACACAAGTAATTATATTAAATCATTTTAAAAGAAGTGAATCTAGATTTTGTGAATTTGTTTAAAGTTTTGGCTATTTCTAAACTTAGAATCGTTTGCAATATTTTCCCGACTATCACAGGAGCACGTGTAACTTTCTCTAAAGATCCTACCAGAATCCAAAAGTAAAAAATATGGCTTCTGAAATTCAGCCTTATTTAATAAGAAATGCCTTTTCATTTTGCAAAGACAGACAAAGCTTATTCTTCACTATACATAAAATTACAGCCATTTTTGATTCTGTTAAGTTCACCTTTTTCTCAGAGTCCTGTATTACATGGACTCATATTACATGGAATCAAATCAAAACAACATAAAACTTATACCATTTGGTTCTGATTTCATTTTAAATGCTACAGAGTACAAATCTGGGGAGCTTCTTGTCTAATTTCAAAACATAAATGTGACGAACTGGGTAAAGTGTTCATTTATGTTCTAGCTATATCTGGGTGCAAAAATGTCATAAATAAATAGTCCTACCAAGAATAAAAAAGCATAAGTAATCAACATAATGGACTTAATTATTGTAAGAGCATTTCTAAAAATCAGGCTACAGTTCAAGGGAAAAGGGGGTACAAAGAAAAAGTGCAAGTAGGAGAGATCTTTCTACAGAAAATTTTTACAAAGGAGATAGGATAACTGCAAGTATTTACAAATAAATTTTACCATTCCCCATTTCTTTGGAAGTGGCAAATGAGATGTATTTCTATCTCATTTATGATTTATTTGCCAATTTTGAAAGCAGTTCTGAACTGGAAGAGAAATGGGTGAATAGCTTTAAAAAGATACAGTGCAAAGGCAATCCAACTGAGCTTAAAATGATTAATTCATTTGTACTTTGAAGTATATTTCTAGTTCAGCACAAAAGGCTGCTTCTCTTTATTGTAGGATTTCTTTTAAAGCTCAATGGGATTCAAGGCATCGGGCCAACAGGGTAAGAACTTACAAAAAGGTGTTTTGTCCAGAAGAACAAGGTTACTGTGAGTTTCAAGAGATGTCATTTTCAGTTCCTCTGGGATTCTTCCTCCTTTATGGTATTATCTTGTAGTGAAGTGTACCCTCTGGGGCATGGTGTGAGGTCGAGGGGGCAATGGGAGAGTGAGCAAGCAAACATGCAAAATAAACCAATAGGGTAAAAATTCTAACCTCATCGATTCATAAAAAAAACCTCCAGTATCAAAATCCACTACAGGTTACCATTTTTCCTGTCTTGCCTGTAACAGAAATTTTGTATGAACTCACAGAATGAAACACTCCAGTGTATTGCCAGTAACTTTCATCAGGATTAGTGCAATAGTAGAGGCCCTTTCAGGGAAACACCATACTCATTTCTCGGGAAAACAGCTCCCAACTAATCTACAACAGCTCTAACACTTAATTAATAAAAACAATAGTAATAATAATATAAAGTCAGTCTTCCTCAAAGACTTCCAATGGTTTTTTCCATTGGCAGGTTACTTACAGAAAATATATTAAAAACAGATACGCACATATACGTATTTTAGATCATGTATGCCCATAACCAACCTTTAATTTGGTCAAGGTATGCATATCTGCAATGAAATCCAGCACTTCCCCAACATATTGCCTCATGCATTCCATTGCTGCTGTTCCACACTTGTAAGAAAAAGAAATACATTTAAGCACCATATATAAAAGAAATATGTTTAAGCACCAATTTCTGAATCTCTTAATGTTTTTTCTCTTTGCTTCTTGTTCACCAGAACACAAGTTCTTGTCTGACTCAAGTTCTTTGTTTTACTTTTCAGTTGGATTACTTTACTCTAATTAGGAATATGCATTCTTTGATGTTTTTCTTCTCACTGCATTTGCCCTCTTATCTGACGATAGCATAAAGACAGACCAGGCACTGTAGCTTCTTCATGAATCATAAAATACTCTTATCTGTAACAGCAGTGAAAGATCAACTGATGAAACTTTCAATAATATACTTGTCATGCATCTGAAATTTACAGCAGTCCAGAATCAAAGTCTTAAAAGTCAATGAGAGTTTAACAACCCAGTTGTTCAACCAGCTGAACATTTCTGCAAGTAAAACCAATCAGATACAATCCCAGAAAACAAAATGCAATCACAGGAACAGATGCCCTCACAATCACATGAATTATGACAGACAAACAGGGTAAGTGACTGGTTTCATGAATTTTATGTGCAAACATCACTGGAATGAACACTGATGGAATTTGGTACTTTTTTTTTTTTTTTTTTTTTTTTTTTTTTTTTACACTAACAAAGGTTTTTGGGATATTCCTGTTATGAAGTCATATGGCATTTTAATGGCACTCAAGCTAGTTGCAATTTTCAAAAGAAGATGCACGGGTGGTTAAAAGGGATGAATCCAATCCTATTTGACCCTAAAGTTGTAAGCATTGAGACGTGGTCTGTGCCAGAGTAAGAACAACCAACGACCACAAAGGGAAAACAAAAGGACTCAAGGTGGTGCTTGTATTCCCACAGTACGTATTTTCATAGTTCCTTTCCTAGATCAGTGAAAAACGCCAATCTGGCCTTCAGCTAGTACAAGACATATCCAAGATGTGCAAAGCAGTCAATTGAACAAAGCCGTCAGATTAAATAAAGGCTTCTGACAGACCAGAGAACCCTGGAGAAAAGCTTTCAGAAGGTGATATGACTGACCCATGAGCCATCATATAATGTTTATATGTTAACAATCTACGGTGAAGATAATTCTAGCTGAATTCAAGAGGAACTATGAATGTTCAACATTCCTCAACATCTAGTCTATATACACCTTATTTTTAGGGGCCAAGTGTAAGCAACGCTTAACTTTAGAGGCTATTCTTCTTAAGGTGGCAAAAAGCACTATTGTACCAAGTCATAGGCTAAGGACAAAATATTGCAAAATGCTTACAGAGGGAAAATATTCTTCTCTGACCTTTATTTAATCACCTGTGCTTTGAAACACAGAAACACAAAACTATCTGAGTATATAAATGAATCAAATTTAGTTTTGATCACAGAACTATTAAGCCATAATTGAGTTTTAGTGGCTGAAATTTGAAAAAAAAAAACCGTTAATGTTCTATTTTTAAGGAACTAATCTGAGTGCTTCTCATTTTTCTAAGTTAGTATCCATCTACATGGTGTTGAACTATAACACCTTCTGGCTTTTCAAATGCTATGCAACTCAGTTCCTTTGACAGAATAAAAAACAGTAAAATAAGGTCACTGAAAGCATATCCTCCATCCAGTTTATGTGGAGTAAGGACCCCACATGGGCTCTATATTACTGAGTGACATAATTATAAAAGATACTATACTCAAACCTCTGAAAAAAAATGTTCTGGTGCAACACTTCTCCCCAGCCTTTTGTTCCATTCAAGGTTCTCTATGATTTCTTCTGAAATGATCACTTACCTATCATACCTTGTAAAATCCATTTAAAGATGTTATCTCTATCTATTTAAACCAAGCTAAAACTTTCCACTGGGAGAAAAGGTCTCACTAAAGATATGAATTTAAAACAAAAAATATAAATAAACACACACACACACAAAAAACACTTCAGAAGATATATAGGAAAAGGCCTGATAGGTCACCCCTAAAGCTGCCAAACACATGCATGGAAACAGGTCTTGGTCTGGCTGGGATGGAGTTTGCTTTCCCTGTGGTGGCCCATATAGTGCTGTGCTCTGTACCTGAAGCTAAAACAGCCCTGATAAGCACACCAATACTTTGTCTCTTGCTGAGCAGGGCTGGCACAGAACAAGACTTGATTCTGTGATTCTGTGAAATCCCCAGAAAGCCTGGGGGTAGGCAAGAAGTGGGGAGTGGACATTGCCAGGACAGCTGACCTAAACCGACCAAAGGGATATTCCATGCCATACGGTGTCACAGTCAGCAATAAAAGGTGGGAAAGGGGAAGGAAAGGGGAGGCACTAGCTATGAAGACCCCAAACAACCACTATACATATTGAGGCCCTGCTTCCCAGACACGGTCAAACATCACTCATTGATGGGAAGTAGACAATAACTGTGTTGTTTTTTTTTTCCTCTTTGCTTCTGTGTGGCACTTACTTTTTTTTTTCCTGTCTCTTTTCCCTTTAATTAAATTATCATCTCAACTGCCTCACGCCTTTTTCTTTCCATCATACTTTCTTCTCCCCCTCTTCTTTTTGAGGAAGGGGAGCAAGAGAGCAGTTGTGGTGGAGATTAACTGCAGGGTAAAACAACCACTGGCTATACTTCATTCAGCTGTTGGGGTATTCAGTGACATGTCATGGAAGAAGTCAAGCCCTACAACTGTGCTACTTCCTTGCACATTCACCAGCCATATTTTCAACACCTAACCAATGATGAGCATTGATAATTAAACTACATTCATCAGTAGGATATATATGAATGCCTTATATTACCAGAAAAAAAATGCCATTAACTCAATTTTTTAACCAAATTATCTTTTGTCAGAATGGAGGCAATGGCTTGTAGTTTCCCACTCTGATGTCATTTTTTGAGGCATTCAGCTGGTCTGTTCTCCAGATTTTGTTTTCTTGAGCACAGGCTCCAGCTAAAGGCAGACATATGACTTAAGATTATTAGTGAGAGTAAGGGAAGCAGTATCATGTCCAAAACTTTTCAACATTAATAAAAAGGAAAAAGTGTATCAACTTCTGCCTGCAATATAGCCTGCTAGCCAGAGGAGAAATAAAAAGAACATTCAAACAAAGCATAATGAGCTAAGACATATTTTTAAAAGCCAAAACTAAGAGATGTTTGATTCAATACTTACTCCAGGCATAGAGGCAATCATCTGTTTATGCAAGATTGTTGACTCAGCTAGTTTAGTTCCAGCATCTGCACAAACAAACTAAGAAGAAATTAAAGATGAGTTATTTTTGAATTATTTGTGGAGGAACCTGAAAACCCTAATAAGTTATTCATGACTTCATTACGATCACTTCAGATCTCTTCTTGCTTATATTTGTCGTAATTTGCCCTTAGAGCTCTCTTCCTTTATAAAGAATTCAGTTTGCTCACTGTTATAAATGAGACAATTTCAATGACAAAAAATTGACTTTTACATACTTGAACATGTGCATGCTGTGCAGAAGCAACTTTAAGAACATTATGTAATAAATCAAGTTTTCCTTTATAAGCATAAATATTTATATTTGCCGTTCCTTGGATATATACAATCATAGAATCCTTTAGGTTGGAAAAGACCTCTAAGACCATCAAGTCCAACTGTTAACCTAGCACTGCCAAGTCTACCACTAAACCATAACGCTAAGCACCTCATCTACACATCTTTCAAATACCTCCAGGGATGGTAACTCAACCACTTCTCTGGGCAGCCTGTTCCAATGCCACAGTACCCTCTCAGAGAAGAAACTTTTTATAATATCCAACCTAAACCACCCTTAGCATAACTTAAGGCCATTTCCTCCTGTCCTATCACTTGCTGCCTGGGAGTAGAGACTGACCTCCAAAACGTCTTTCATTACAGTTTAAAACAAGATATAGGAAAACAAGGCAGCATGCCATGTTCTTTACTGTGATTACAATGCTTTCATTTCAATAGAGTTCTGCAATGATTTAATCAATTAATTTAACCAATTCATCAATGATTTAATATGAACACACTGGTATAGTGTAGTTTAACTTTAGCATAATAAAAGCAAAAAAAAAAAATCCATACTGTTTCTGAGACAAGGTCAGTATCATTCTGTTATATCTAAATACCTTCTTAAGTAGTTTTCTTATGTTTTTATTTTCCTTGATTTCCTTTTTTTAACTCTGTTTCAAATCTCTTGCCCCAAAATCTCTGATGTCCACATCACCCTTGCATTAGATCTACCATTACTGTTATTTAACCTTTATAAGCTTTAGTAATATATTTGACACCACACAGATGATGTGCTTGTGCCTAAAATTGTTGTGCTAATACTGTATTTGCAGTTGAGCAATATCTGTCAATGATGATGCAAAGTAACTTTCTAACAAAGAGAATACAGAAAAGAACTTATAAACTAAGGTATAAGCCTTGATTTTCTTTCTTGATAATGAATACTGTGGTACACAAACTAAGACAGATTTGACTACGCAATATACTTTACAATTGTCTAATGTATGCATTAGCAGTGTTCTCAATGACTGGAACTCTTTTTGAAAATATATCAAATACACTTCACAGACCTAGAATTTATTCTTGTGCTTCCACGACCTTTACCTTTCAACGATAGATTTATTCTGAACTTAAGACTGCCTACTGAGACCTGGAAACAACTCATGTATCAAACCTATGTCTTGACCAAGAGTCTGTTCTTTGGGATAAATACCAGAAATACATATCTGAGTTTAGATTAATAATCTAATTAGGTATCCTCAGACATAGGCCTGGCTCCAATAGACTTCTTTTGCTTAGAAATTATTTTTCACCAGAATAAGCCAAACAAAAATAAAATAAGAATCTGACTCATATTTCAGTTGAGAGGTAGCCTGGAACTCTTCTTACCAGAGCTGTAATGATCACTCAGAAAGGAAAAAAAAGCCTTAGGGTTATGGGCTATGTCAATCCAGTCTTTGTCTTAGTTTTAGCAGTAACCATGACTCTCCACTTCTCTTTAAACAAAAGACCCATTAATGGACTTATGCAAATAGATGACAGATTTTCTCCTAATGGTGTCTGTATCAGAAAGAGCAATACTGATGCTGGATCTGTTGGAGAATAGATATGCTGTTTTGCTGTGTGAAGGATTTCCCAATCATTTGCAGGTAAATTAGGGTTCCCTTGTAGTACAACAAGATGCAAAAAAAAAAGCACTAAAATTCCCTGAATAATCTGGTTGCGTATATTTAGCATTCAACAGTGAATGCATTGCACTGCTACAGACACTATACAGCACTAAACATAGAAGTTAAAAAAAAAAAAAATTGACAAAGAGAAATGTCATTTATTTCAGACATTTTCTTTTAATAACAATAACAAAAAACAGCAGCAGCAGCTAAAAGAACTCCTACTGGTTTCCTGCAAGCTTTCTATATTTTTTGCACAAAGGAGTAAAGGAGTTTGGGTTAGACAAGATATTAATTTATATGTGAAAAACAGCTGAGAAACTCCATTCCATTTCTAATGAACAATTAGGCCTTGTTTAGCTTATCTTTCTCATCTTTTGACTACCAAGTCCAAGGATCCTTCCTCAAGTCACAATGCAGTCAAGAGAGGATAGGAAAAACAGACTCAGAACAAGAATTTCTTTTATTTCCAGTCCAATCCACTGTCATTTGTGTTGGCTGCTACTACAAATACTCTAAGGTGTTAAAATGTTACTGGCAAGAGATTCAATGCCAGCCATGTGTAAAGAAAATAGGAAATGAGAGTATTCCCACACTGCAAAAACATGAGGAATGGGCAAATAATTGTCATGCATCTTCCTAACGTTGTCTGATGAGATACAGCATAATGTTCAGTTGGGAAAGTCTGTGGAATGAAGTGAATTACCTATATAATAGTTTGTCTGTATGATATCTCTATTCATAATCAGAGTTGTAAAAGTATATATTCCTAGCAATGTATTATATGTAACTTTAAATCCTTCTGGTCAGTAATTAGCAGAGCAGATCTTCACAAATACATAAATTGGAACCACGAGCTTTACACTGATTTACAGTAGCTGAAGGTCTGGCTGAAAATAGGAGTCATCTAATCAAAACAGGTCAGATATAGTGAACCTTAGGGACTGACTGAACAAACAAGTCCTAATGAGACTAATATAATTTAAAGTCAGTGAAAATCCTGAAGATGTACACTGATGAAATCTGAGCATAAGAACAGTACTGGAAATCAAAATGCTGGGTGAAGAAGCTGTTCCTGTGGAAACCCGTGGAAGAGCAGCAGGTACATGATGGCCTTCATTTGCTAGGACAAATCAAGGAGACAGACTTTTTGTGCCCATTATCATCCAGAATAGCTATGCAGGATTGGGATGATCTGGTTAAAATTCTCATTCTTTGTGAAGTGGGCTAAAGATACTCTCATCTTAGCACTGATGTCACCAATCACCCTGATAGCACCATATAATCTGGAATCAATGTGGGTGTCAAATGTACATTCCTAGGAACTCCTTTGTTAGACAGCCCACAACTGATCTATCATTGAAATAAAGTGTTCCTAGCTCCTTTGTTACTTTGAACATTTTGACTGAAACTCTGTATTCTGTATGCTCTGTCTGCATAGAATCTTGTATAAAGACTAACATGTTCATGGATAAGGGGCTGTCTTGGAAATGAAAACAATTTCCATTTGGTGCTACATTAACTCTGATTTTGAATCCATAAAACTGTAGCAGACAATTTGAATGAATACTGTAGAGGCCTTGCATGGTAAAGAGGTAAGCAAAGCCTTCCATTCCATTAATGACACCAAAGAAAATTAAAGCAATTAATACACCTTATGCACTGTTGTATTTTGAGAAACCTGCTAGTAAAAACAAATATATATCTAAGTGGTTACCGTGGTATTCAAATTCAAGAGGCTGTTGAATGTTTCAGACCACACAGTACTGAGAGCTTCCAATTTGCACAGGCAATGGAAGAAGTCATCACCATCCCTCCAGTAGGCATCCATGGCAGGTAGTCTGAATACAACCCCTCTTCTTTACCATTGACTGAACAAAAACAGAAGCTGGCTGCTTCGGACAGCAGGAAATATGGCTTACTTCATCAGCCTCTGAAATATTATATAAGACATTCACAACCACATTGGATGCTGTTGTGGAAGGTATGAATAAATCCCGAAGCGAACGTAGTATATGGGAACAGTGCTAGGAGGAAATCCCAGGCAATTATCATTTAGCCTTTACTTCTAGCATATAAGAGAAAGTTTTCCTTACTGACTCTATCAGGTGATTGACTGAACGTTAAGGACAAGTGTTTACCAGTTCCAAATTCCACTGCCAAGACTGAAGTAGTATGTTTGCGTTCCCAAATGAGGACTTCAGGATTGACTAGACTATGAAAATTAAGCTTCCCCATCATTTTCACCATAGGACTGAGCTGTGCAAAATAATGGAGCAGTACAAAAAAGTTACTTTATACCGCAATCTAGAAGAAGTCAGCTCAACACTGATGCCCATGGTATCAAGCTGCATCACTACAGCTTAAGACAGAAAGAGGTTGGTGGTTAAGTTATTTGAATCTGATGGTCTTCGGTTGGAATGAAAATAGAAGTCTAAGAATAAAACAAAAAAGCAAGCAAACTGTGGGAATCTTAGCAGTATGCACCTATGGTTACAAATGTAACTGGATTCAAATTTTAAAAAGTGTTTCCCCTGATAATGCTGGTACTTTTTGCAACCATGTTGGACTTGAAAATTCTTTTTGCTGAATTTCAGTTAAGACAGAATCTATGTGAGAATAACGTGAGTCAGATCTCCTGTACCTGCACCAACAGCAATAGATTCATGTCTGGTAAGGGTGACTTTAACTTCAGTGCCTGTAGCAACTCCAATATGACACTGCGTGTCAAGTAGAATTTGTCCCTTTCCTAAAAGAGAAAAACACAGAATTATGAATGGCATGAAGTTCACTGACACCCACTAGTAAACCATAACAATACTTTTATCTAAATTTAAAAATAAAGTTATAGAAGTGCACTTTTTGCTCTTATCTTACAAAAAGGCTGACATCATTCATCAATTATCCAATTCTACAGATCAGGTGGAATGGACATAAACAAGAAAATGCATACAATTTTTGCTTGACTTTGCAAGGTATTTCACAAGAAACAGACAGACGGTCATACAGCCCAGGCATGCACGGTAGATCTCCCTGCATAGTTACATATAAAGGGAGAAGGAAAAGCAGCAAGGATTGACACAGAACAAAACTGGCAATAGTATTTAGCATTATTCTTTCATTAAACCTGCCAAAAAAGGTCTAGATTTTACCATGTATTTTACAGTTGTCATTCCCCTTAAAATAAGGTTGTCTGCAGTAAGCAGTACTTTTCCACTTACACAATAAAATCTATCTTGGCTACAGCTGCTACAACAGAAACGTTTTAAAACACATGGGGGAAAATCAGCCAATGGAGATTAGACTACAGAAGCCTAAGAGCAGAGCTGTAAAGCTGAAACAGCAAGGAGGTGCAAGAGATAAGAGGAGCCTGTTACACATCATACTTTGACGTTCTGACTTTAAAAGATAAGATAAAAATGTGGAACAAATGCATAGCCTGCTACTGACCATAGCAACTCAAACATTTGGATCAGCTAACAGACATACATCAAGCTCTCTTTCAAATGACCATTAAAGAAGAAAAAGATGTCTAATAGAGAGAGCACATCCAAAATGAGATAAAGATTTAAAGATTAGCATCTTTTATCTTGTAAATCTCATGCATTTGTCTGCTCACTTGAATAAGTTAAATGCCTGTAACTTTTCTCTTAGTCAGGGCCTCAGTTACTGCAAAATGGAGTAATGCTGGCCTTTTCCTCTAAGAAATCGTGCAAGGTTTAATTAGTGACAGTCAGTTTGTAGCCCTTCTCCAGCTGCATACAGTAACAAGCTCAACTAAAAGGGAAAGAGTTGGAGGAGGTGAGTGGCTGGAAGTAAGACTGAGCTTTGGTTACTGCAGACCTAAGTTCCTCAGAAAGTTGATGTCACCACATTTTATCTGGGTAGCACACAGCCAAACAAAGCTTACAGGAATGCCGAGTGCCTCCCACGGCATCCACATGCCTCTTAATGAAAGGAGATTTTAAATATCAGTCTTTAGTTTGGAAGAAGGCACCAAAACAACAGTATAGCATGTCTGTCATAGAGATTACAACACCAGTCTGTGAATCAAAAGACCTTACTTCAAGCTCCTGTTTTGCCCAACACAAGCAGAATTTTTTTTGATCTTCAATTACATTGACTGTGGTCAGGTAACACATAAGCTGATGGAACAGGCCCCACACTGCGGTGGTGCTTCTCTGAACACATTGCAGCAGTCAAGCTGCTGAACTTAACAGAAAGCTAAGGCTCCAAGATATTTAAAAAAAAGAAAAAAAGTCCATTCCTTTACAGCAGCAGAGCAAACGCTGGATCAGTGCAGCTGTATTATGAAACAATGTCTTGAGGGGACAAGTACTCAAGTCACAAATCCCACATGCATGAATGGTGCTCTGATCGTATTATGTCCTCAGTAGCTCATCTCCATCAAGGCCATAGGCAGATGCCACAGGAAGAAGAAAAACAGGGCAAGCATGTATAATTCCCACTATCACTCTCATAGCCAGTAACTATTTTTGGCTCAGGGAACTTCTGAGGTCAGTGTCATTTCTGTATAATCCTTAACTCTCGGTGGATTTCTCTTCCACATGTGTCCACTGACCTCTTGCACCATGTCAACTTTTAGCACGAATTATTTGGCAAGGAGTCATTGTTTAAAAAAGTCACTTCCTTTTACTTGCTTTGACATTGGTTCCTACTAACTTAATACGTTCTTGTACTGGGCAGGCATGAAATTACCCACCCCTGCCTGGGTCACTTGTGACCTTACAGACCTCTGTCACATTCCCATCAGTTGTTGCTTTTTCAGATCGAAGAGTGCTGACTTAGTTGCTTTAGAGCATGGAGTTTATTCCATGGTTTGATCCTTCTTGCGTTCCTTATCTGAATTTTCTCCAGTTTTACTACATCCTTACTGGGCATGGGGAACCAGAATGGTGCATGGTACTCAAGGTGCAAGGGGACCCTGATGACATATATTCCCCAGCAAGAGTGAGCCTTCCTACTTTCACATGCCTTCACACTCCTGAGTCACACAACACAATGACTTGCCCAGACGGTTGACAACTGCATCCCCCAAAACAATTGACAGAATTTCCTATCATTAATCCAGTACAGCAGCCTGCACATACTGGAAAAGAGGTAAAATTATTGTATAAAATGATAACACCTGTACTACACCGGATACAATTGGACCATCATAAATTAGTTTATCAGAACACTGGGGAGGAAACACAGACTTCACAAATCCCAGCTTTCCTTTTCTTTAAGGATAATACAACAGAAAGCAAACTTCTTCTCAAACGACTCTTAACTCATTGTCTAAACTCCCAATGTTTGTCCAGCACACGCAGTGCACAGACAGATTAAGGAAAATCAAGCAAAATGGTTTTTGACCTCTTGCTTTCTGCACTGTAAATCGGAAATGATGACACTGAAGTCAGTGACCCAGAGTACCCTTCCTACTGATGTCTCTTCACTCTTATCATTCTGATGGTGATAACTATGTATAAATTATGCTTTTACATATTTTAAGAAATCTATACTCTGCCACAGCTCAGTGAAGTGGCATTAGTTCCATGAGAATAAAGCCTGGAGGACTTGTGTGTAAACATGGAACCAAAGAGTCAAGACTGCAACCCCTTTAGTCTCTGTTCAGCCAAAGTAACTTTCTCAAATGTCTATGCATCCCTACAAAACAAATGCATTGCAGCCTTCAAACTATGGCTTGCCAGAGGTGTATGTGTAGAATGTGAAGTTTATTTCTAACAGTATCTCAGTGCCCTTAATAATAAGAACAGTAAATTTGGTTTAATGCAGTAGCATGCTACCATCCGAACAAGCCAGGATAAAGCAAAAGCCTTTTTATTTGCCTGCTTTGGTATTGCAACAATTAAAAATATTGAAGATCGGCCATCTGAATGTTCTTTAAAAATTCAGTATCAAAATCTTCCCATGTACAATTCAGTGGCATACTCCATTTATTTAATAAGGGCCAACATGTTAGTAGAATGCTAAGTTTAGGATTAAGCTTCAGCTGCTGTAGGAGGTAAGAGAGACAAAACATGTTCATTTAGGACCTTAAGAGACTTGAGAGCAAAAATGATAAGTTAATAACAATACACAAAAGAGATGCTTCTCTCAACTGCAAGTTCCAAAGGCACTGAAAAAATCACATTGCTGATCTGGAACAGAAACTCAGACAAGGAAATATCGATTGATGTGAGTCTTCAGGCTCACCGACAAGAAGTATTCCTGCCATAGGGTGTTAGGAAAATGTTGGTAATAAAAATAAAGAAAGAAAGATTTGGAGTGGTCGAGCAGCATTGACTTCTATGAGTTACATATTAGACTCGCTTGTTTGAAAAGAAAAAAGATTCCTTCACAGCATATCTGAAAGTTGTATCATGTTGTGACATGGCAACTTGTTCAAGTCAGTACATTCAAAGGTACAAAACAAATAATTAAATCTGAATAGTTTCAGTGTTCACAAATAATATTCCTTCTGGAATTCACTTCTACATGGTATTCTATCACAAACAGCACTATTTGGTTCTAGTGATTTCCATTGTAGAGAAACACAAATAGCTCAACTAGCCTGTTCTTTCTAACAGCAGTCATTAATTTGATATTTTTAATGCAAAACCATGGCAAGCTTTCAGCAATAACAACGATAATGTAGTGTGGAGTTCCACTAAATTAAGCATTTTGTGGATATAAATTGCAGGAGAACATTCGCTAATGATTCCATTTCTGGGTCACCAGGTTGCATTAAACTAAATCAAGAAGGAGTTTTTACCAAGTGCTATAATCCAAGTTTCCTGTGTGCAATTAAGTACTAAATACAGTTATAGAATATTGAACAAGGAAGCATTCAAGAAAAAAAAATCTGTTTTGTTTTGTTTTTTGTAATACCATGTTTTAATAAAATTTTCTTAAAATAACTGGAACTGTGGAGTTTGATGGGAGTGAAACATTTCCTGTATTTCAAAATTTGTTTCATGTATGCCTTCTAAAGCAGTCTTATTAGATCTCAAATACAACAGCTGTGTCAGTTCTAAACAGGGCTTTTTTTGTTTGTTTGTTTCAGTGAACACCCTTCCCTCATTCTAAGTTAACATTTTTCTTCACTTTACTACGCCTTGCCCAAAGCCTGAACTATAGATTTAATTCAAATTACTTCCAATAGCTGGATAGTCTCTTTTGTATTCAGCAATTTTTTTTCTTTCATGAACTCTTTCAAGTAAGACAAAAAAGGGAATATTTGCTTACTGTAGTTAAACTTGCAGTTTCTATTTAATGCTACAAACCATTACATCCAGTGAAATATTTTTGTGTTGTGGTGCAGGTTTTCTTTGGGAGTGTCACTGGTTTTTCTCTTCACTGTCTGTCCAGTGATACTTTAAGTCTTACTGACTGAAGTGATGCACGTTCCAGTTGTACAATACCAACATAGAAAATTATGTAGCTACATATGAAAGAATGTTTCATGATGATCAATTACTGTTGTACCTTAATTTACATAATGAAGCATACAAGGCCCTAGTAAAAGGTTTGGTTGTTTTATGTGGGTTCTTTGGTTAACTTCTCACCAACTGTGCGAATAATGAACTTGACTAATAACCGAGTGCTCTCTGTATATCGTAGATATACAGACAAGAACCTTAAGAACTTTTTAAAGGTAGACAAGTCCTGTTTTCTACACAGTTAACAGCCATGCACGTCAAAGTGAGATACCTAATACAGAATAAAACAGGATCTAAGCTGTGAAGCTCCTAACTTGGAGTCTTTCACTTTTATCAGCTATCTATTGCCTGCCCTCATAGCTTTGCTCTGAAGTGGCACTACCAGGAACATTTAAGTTTTTACTGCTGCACAAGTTACGTGGCTGAATCTGTGCACTAGGTATGACTACACAGACATTTTAAATCATGAATGACTACCAACCACCATCTCCACAAGAGAAACATTTTCAAAAATTATGAAATCATACTTCTTTTTTTTCTGAGCAATTTTTTCAGCAGGTTCCCTTTATCACTAACTACAGTGGGAATGTGAAACTCAGTATTAATAGGCACTGAATCATCCTTTACTACTTGATTAGCCAAACTACATTAAAACTGTTGACATGTCTGAGACTTGACACTGATTTCATCTTTACTTACAAACATCCTACTTGAGGGAAGTAGGACTTTGTCTGTCCTATTTTCAGTGGTCTCTAATGGAAGATATAGTCTCGTTACCTTAGTGAAGGCTCGGTAGCACAAACCACACAGTTCCACCAGGTAGGCCAGAGTGAAGACAGCATTCTGAATTACAAAGCTTAGTAATTTTGAAAAAGGTTCCAGAAGACTCTGCAATGACATGATTTAGGGAAATCAATAACTAGTTGCTCAACAAAACAAAAACCACTCCAACTTGGAAATGTCTGAATGGAAAAGCATCATTATCTTTAGCTCAAAGGCTATTTTGCTGTGATTTACACTGTTTCAGTCAAATTGCTGTTCTATCTAGCATTTGCCTTCATTCTTGTACAACAAATTAGAAGCAACAAATCAGAAGACAGTTTCATCTCTGACACAGTGCTATGAGACATCAGAGACTCTATGGTGTTTATGCATGAAAACCTCACGGACCTCAGTGGAATTGTACAAGTGAGTGGACTACAGAATCAGGAAGTTCATTACTATTTTTTTCTCTCCCCACAACCCCCCCCCCTTTTTTTTTTTTTTTTTTTTTTTTAAGAGGAGAACATCAAATCTTTAAGATATACACTAACACCCACACAGGAATGTAATACCACACGCTCTTTACTGTAACCTAGATTCCAAAGCTCTTACTGTTATCCAAAGGGTATCAGACTGAACAATTTTATGCTTATATATAATATTTTCCTAGCTAGAGGATCAGAATGCATTTGCAGAATAATGCAGGCTGGCTAAACATGAGGCAAGAGAGTTGCATCTTCTTGGAACTTACCCTGGTGGCACTAGTGGTAGGTATCTTCAACAAGCAAATCATTATTCTTAAACTAGAATCTAAAGAACACTGTGAACATATTTGAAGGGGGAAAAAAAAAAAGTTAGTACCTTTCTGTGCATATCTCTTGCTTTTACTGCTGGCAGCTATTAATAAGCTATAGGTTAAGTCTGAAAAATGATCCCTGGAGACTGATCTTTACTTACTTTGCCTAAACTGACTTAATCCTGAACACACAATCATACCCCACCCTCACTGGTAACATACCACAGCATGGACCTTGAAATGAGAAAATTTCACAAAAGCGCTAGTTTAGAAAAGTTACCTTTTCCTTCCTATGACAAACATCTCCTAGAAATACATTCTCACTGTAATGAAAATGGATTTAAAAACAGAGTGGGTTAGCATGTGGTATGTACTATCTACCTCATTTCTGTCATTGTCCTGGGCTGACATTTCCCCATGCCCCAAGACAAAGCTGCAACTCAGAGCCATCAGAATGTGCCTTGGCAAAAATCTGCTCCAGAGGCCCCCCTGTTCTCTGTGGTGTAATTTATTTTACTTCTGTGTACATCACACAGTTTGCAGCAGTGAATGGGACTTTCCAGGATCTATCCATTGTCTTGACTTGCCCCAGCTGCAAACATCTAAAAACAGTAGAGTCATTTATGACCCCTTAGAAAGAACGGGAGAAGGAAAGTTCAGAAGCAAGTGATTGTTTTATTTATATCGCTAATGATACCTCCCATCAATAACAGGGAAATCATAGTAAACACTCCATCTAAATGTTCTGTGAATGACTGATATGCAGATGTAACTATTAAGATTCATTTCATTGATTTTCATTTGTTTTACATTACGCAAAATGCAACAGATTGGAGTGGCTACTACCCAAAAAAAGAAAGTCTGTTTGACTTAGTAAATGCTGCTGGATAGTGCCTCAATTTACCTACACCTGAAGACATGTCAAGATCTGACTACTGCTTAACAGATGGTGACAAGGAATTTAATATGTTTCATACAGTTTGGGAGTAACACCCAATTTAAACACAACATTGTAAGTTGCAAAGGTAGATTTTTTTGATCTCTCAGTTCATACTGAGCAATACATCTTTGCATAGGAGACACATCGTGGGAAATTCACATTGTGGGAAATGAAGTCAGAATAAGGGTATCAGAATCCCTTGTTTACTGGAAAGACTTAGAAAAGTTTTCGCTGTTTACTTAAAAAACATCTGGAAATGTACACAGCGGGAGTTAAGACTTCTCTGTATGTCCTCTGAGCACTCAGAAATCAGAGCCCAAGGCTTCTAGATTCAGTTTCCATATTCTCATTACAGCTGGAACTATAACCTGGACAGTTAAACACCTTAGGCCCAGTTACTACTGGGACTATTCCCAATAGTCTCACATTCCTCTCTGCCTATTGTGTACTTTTAGCAAATAAATTAGGTGGTGATGCTCTTCTGATGAGTTTTATATAGTTTTAACAGTTAAAGCCAGATAAATTTTTACTGCCAAAATGCTGATTCTCTCTGCACAGTAACCTGTTCTGACAAAGGTAGGGTATGGAAAGCGTAGATGGAAAAAAATCAACAAAGAGTGGAAGAATAATCTCTAGTCAGAGTCGTTATTGTTACACATGGAAAATATAATTAAAGGGATGGATCGGGTATACGACAAGTCCATTCCTCTGGAAACATTAATTGAAAAGTTAGAAAATGTTCACCACTACTTGTACTCTGGCTCTCATTTCTCATCCACAGCTTTCCTACAGTTTCTGAACATCCTGACCAATGGTAATATAGCTCATTTCAGATGTCTATATATCATACCTTAAGTGGCAAAACACAAGGGAGTTTGGTAAGGAAGGTCTGAAATTGATTGCTAATTGTAGTCCACAGGTTGCTGGGTGAATCCATCGGCAAGGCTTCCATAAAGGTAGCAATGTTTTCTAAACAGCGTAGCATCGCACCCCCTGCTGGCAAGTTCTTTTTGTTGTTTAAACCCTGGGAAACAAATAAGAATCATAAACAAAGGTACACTTGCAGACATGGCCTTTTAAACGATAATTGGAAATACTGAGGTTAATTTGGTCAGACCAAATACTACTCACCTCTTCCATAATACTAAATAACATTTTGTGCAGAGAATTTAAACTGTGCATGTAACAGTTAAGTTCAGTTCCTAACGTACTGACCAAAAAATGTCAATGTCAAAAGTGTAAAATGTAGAACTTTGAGCCAATTTTTTTTAAATGAAGTCCTAACTCACATCCTGCTTACATTGGCATGGCAGTAAAAAGAAAGCAAAACTTGTTTTAACCAGTAGCTTGTCTATATTTTCCTCTGGCTACTACTAAGATGAATTCACTAACATTCAGTAGACTGAGTACAATTTTTTTGCCTTATGTACTAGGGACATGCCTAGAAAGATGTTAACAGTTTTAAAGTGCTGCCAAAATCTTTGAATGAAGCGACCACGATGTAAGAGCAGGAAAATGCATGAAAGTGACCAGTACCAGCCAGAAGATAAAAGTAAGCCAAGAGCACAGAAGGCAATCAGTGAAAGGCAGGCAACGGATCTTTGGACTACTTAGAGAAACTGCCATCAGATACAAGGGAAAGAACAAACCTAGGAGCAGAAATCTCTCTGAAAACCAGAAAAAGTGCTGGGAAAGAGATGGTTTATCCTGCCAATGAGCAGGACTGCTCTGGGAGCTGTCTGAGCCTGAAGAAAAAAAACAAATGCTATCAGCAAGAGCAAAATCCAGAAGAAAAATGGTGAGGACAGCCAAATCCTGCTTACAGGGACAACAAAAGAAAAATTCACATTACTTTGGGTGATGTAAGTCTGAACTCTTAATGAATGAGGAGAGATGACTCCATACGCCTGATAATGCTAATAAAGCTATCAACATTAATAGAGCTGATTGCCAACATACCTCTAATAGCTGGCTCAGAGCAGCAATAGAACTCAGCTCACTGAAGTCCATAAGAGATGTGGCCAAGGTCCGTAAAAAACTTCCATCTGAAATTGAAATACCATTTTTGTGTTGAGTGTAAATACAGGGATATTTGAAGAGATCAGAAATGCACTCAGGAGCCGCACTTCACCTTTAATATTGCTCTGGAAGAGCTGGGGGAAAATGCCATTTGGAGCCAGCTGATGGAAAACACAGCGGAGGAATTGCTTGGCCACACCTGCAGCATTTCCAGGGATCATCATGCTGAAATGAAAGGGAAGGAAGAAGAGAGAAATTGCCTTGTAGATGAAACATTTCTCAAAGCTGACTGTATGGCGGTAATAAGGAAGATTCTTTTAAATTACAAAAGTGTTCAGTTATGAGACAGTCAAAACTTTCCTGATTCAAAAAAAAAAAGTTTATTTTATTGCTTCAGCTCAACTATTTAGAGATGAAAAAGCTATGTACACATATCTAAAGTATTTTTCTCAATAAATAGTTGCATTTTCCCTTATTGTCCATATATTTGTGCTTGTGAATTGTCAGGGTTTGAAATACAATTCTGCTCTCACCTTGTGGATTTCAGTGATACAAAATAAGGTTCTTGGATTTACCATAAAACACATGAAAAATAGGTAAACATACACATTACAATATCAATTTGCCTATTTACTCGTTAACTGCACTTCTGAGCACTTTTTGCAGCTTCTCACAATGAATGTATCCTATTCAATATCTGATTTAAGTAGAGACATCACTAGGAGGGGTTGTCCATGGCCAAGGATGACTCACTTCACTGAATGTATGGAGACAGTTTATCACAACAGATACTGAACATGGAACAAGCCAGAAAGATCTGCAGTGAAACTGTGGAAACCAGGAGGCATTTTTAAATTAATTTGAATCTGAGGGTTTTCAGAGTCAGTACATATGCGTACAGGTTCCTATTCATCTTCAGAAGGCAAGAGATATTTGAAACAACTGAAAAAGGGCAGGTTTTTCCTTACTTATAAACTTATTTTTTTATTTTTTTATTTTTAAAAAAGTTAAATCTGATTTAATGACAAGGAGGATAATGTCCTCTTCTCACAGGTAACTAGTGATAGGACCAGAGGCAATGGCCTCAAGTTGTGCCAGGGGAGGTTTAGGTTGGAAATTACGAGAAAATGCTTCTCAGAAAGAGTAGCCAGGCATTGGAATGGGTTGCCCAGGGACGTGGTGGATTCACCATCCCTGGGGGTGTTTAAGGGAGGGTTGGACCTGCTGCTTAGGGACATGGTTTAGTGGGTGATATCGGTGGTAAGGGGATGGTTGGACCAGATGATCTTGGAGGTCTTTTCCAACCTTAATGATTCTATGATTCTACGTTTTAGATTAACTGCCTGATTTTGGCCATGGTATCCTTTGTTACCATACCTTTCTGCTTGATTAGAGAAACTGGTACTTGATGCCAACCTGGAATTAAAAAAAAAAAAAAAAAAAGTAATAATAACTGAGGCTCATATGCTTTTTTGTGTTCCATTTTGAAATACCTATATAAGAATAAAAAGTAAAATAAACAAGTTTAAAAGAACATTAAAAACATCACCAGAAAGATCTTCTGAAGTGCTCTTAAATGCAGGCATATCATGTTGGAACAACACAGAAACTCTATTCAGTCTTACAATGCCACACTTACCAGCCCCAAAGACAATTCTACTTGCCTCCCTGGATCAGAATGATGATAATGAAGTAAAACTATTGTCACATGCACATCTAGGATAGTTACTAATTCAGAGGGATGTGGAGAAAAAAGTTTGCCAGAAGCTGCCTACTGACTTAATAGTTTCTGATTAACACTGCAACATAGACTGAGGCAAAATTATCTACTTGGCAGTCTGAAGTGAGGCTTCTAATTTTAGATTTTGGCACCTGAATAAATGGCCTCGTTCTAGAAACAATAAGTACCTAGGCACTCTTGCAAAGTCAGATGAGAAATAGTGGGTTCTCAAAAATCAGGTCATTTAATTCAGTACTTGAATATAGACTTGGAAGCCCAATATGAGCATCCAGTTACGAAAATACTGAACACAGTCTTAAAGCAAATCATGCACTTCTCCAGCCTGTCCAGGTCTCGCTGAATGGCACAGCCTTCTGGCATGTCAGCCACTCCTCCCAGGTTTGTATCATTGCAAAGTTTATGTATCTGAACTAAAAGTTCATAGAGGCAGGCTAATTTACATCAGTTGATGATCTGGCCTTCAAAGTTTATCTTTGATTCAAGATCCTTTTAGGTTGGATTTAGGTATTGCTCAATCCTCTGTCAGCCTCAGAAGACAGTCACTACTCTGGTCTCCTCTCTAGTCACTACTGCAAAATCCACTCTTCCTTGAAGCACAGAAAAAGGTAGTCCACTCAGCCCTCATCCTCATCTTCCAAGTGATTTACTCTCTGTGGCTTCTTATGACCCTTTAGTAATGCTATATTTACAAGAATCACACAGAATGGAAAGCATCTGTCTCGATTAGAAATGTTGCCTCCATCAGAGTTCATTAGCAGTGACAGCAGGGAATTGCAGCATTGGAATTAATGGAAATGGAGGGCTTGAAGTGCTGCTGTGTTTAGATAGAATTGGCAGACGGAATAGAGGCAGGGCTGTGAAGAGCCATGCACCTACAGAATCCAGTCAAGCAACTTTAATTCCAGACACTGAGAGGAACATGGAAAAGGAGAGGTGTATGCCATTTCTGCACATGTAGCGCTGCTCATAAGTTTGGTCTGAAACATCCTAACACATCCCTCACACATCTTAGGAAAGGAAGTTGCAATTGCTGAGGCAGCAATGACAAGTACTGCAATATAATGGTGCACTTGAGTTATCCCATGCACACTGGGTGAAAGTCACACCTGAAAAATAGCAAACACCTATATTTAAGACGTTATTAGAGATAATCTCATGGAGGAGCTGGTTAGGAAGCCAGGAGATGCAACTCTTTAATTAGTCTTAATAAACATACAAAATATTGTTGAAGAGCCTGACGAGTTCTCCAAATAAGCAGAACCTGATGTTATTCACTCAAAAGTTCTAAAGCATAGAACTCCATATAATGAATTTTATGTAAACCCAATTCCAAGTACGAAAGTTATTTTAATCATACAAGAGAAAGTCCTGAATTTACCGTCCAACAGACTGCATGATGTCCAACAGCAGAGGAGCAGCCAAGTCTGGACTAAGGTGAATAAAGGTTGAGAGCACAACTATGGCCAGGCCTAGTGTTTCTTCATCATATTCTTCAAGAACAGCTCCGCAATCATGGCACCTGCAGTTTTTAAAACAGATGTGAACAGATTTAAAATAAAGCATTAGTATACATATAGACACACATATTATGACTTTTTAAAGTACAATTATTTAGTACATTCTATTCAAAATTAATTTAGAAAATAATGTAATTGTGATCTTTCTAATAACTAAAGGCCATGGCTTTCAAACATTAATAAAGCTTTTCACTAGCTGCACTGGCTGTTTCTACACTGACAAATTAAAGAGGGCCACAGAATAGGTCTACATTTTGGGTCCTTCATTGGTCATGTTTAGCTACTTCCCACACTCTTTATTGGCTGTCTTCAGTGTGCACTATCCAAAAAAAACCCTACTGCAGTAAAGACCTGCCCTCAGCAATGTTAACACCAGCCAGTTCGTGTTACTTGGTTTCAGGCAGGGGCTCAAGTCCCAGTAGGCTTTTACTTTGCAGTATAGACACAAACAATGACACTCATAGATGATCTCAAAGAGATTGAACAATTTCATATTGTCCTTCCTGTCAGTAATGAATTATGAATAACAAATTATGCAATTAGGAAACAATAATTTGATTGGTTCCCACAGCTGTTAGAGCTATTAAGAAGGAAATGAAAGGACCTCTCAGGGGCACAGAACCTTAGTTTTCAGAGAAGCGTCCTTTCCCAGGGCACATTTGCTGCTGAGTCACTTATCCCTCCTGAAATGTTAAAAGAAAACCAACAAAGTTCTGAAAGGGCTCTCTAATGTCTAATTATAAAGAGGATGTCAGATTCAGGAGATATGAGACAGGCTTTCACAACTGTACAAAAAAAGCAAACCAATGTGGAAAACTGGCTTATCTCAGCCCAGTAGGAAGGCTTGCTTAATTTGGTCAATCAGTTGCTAATGACTCCAACAGATTGTGATATTTTAACTTAATGGAATTGTACAGGCAATTTTCTTGCCTTTGTGACTAAACAGAAGGAAAATATGCCATCGAAGTCATGAAAGTTGAGCTCAGCTGGACTGCATGTTAATAAGTGGTGCTAGAGGTTTGGGGAATTGGTCAAAGGATGTGCCAAAGATAAGCCTAACTTTGGGGACGTTTCACTTTGTCACACAATAAGGTCTACTTCATCTTGCTGGGTCTGTCTAGTGGACTAAGCACAGCAACACAAGAAAGAACTTACAGTTGCTCTTCCTAGTTTTTGACTAAATCGATGTATGCCTCCCTACTGACTGCTTTACTTCTCCATTAAATGAGTACACTTAAGTTTAACACCTCCTTCAGAGGCATTTTAACAAGCAAATAGATGTTTGCAAAAGCTTGTGGGATCAGTGCTATATTCGTAACAGAAGTGTTGGTACATAATCATGACTTTATATTTCAAAAGAAAACAAAAGAAATTCAAAAAAGAGTTGATCTTTTTTTTTTTCCCCTAAGGCAAAAGTGATTTCCAATGGATCACAAGGAGCCACTGATTTAAAATATGGAACAGTACAATGTCACCTATTTACACAACCAGCTTTAATTAAAGAAAAATCCAAACTTTCTGTTACCCAAATGTCTTTAGTAGGCTACATATATTGTACAATATTAACCACATAAATATCCAGTTTCAAAAGGAGGGTAGAAAGCACTTCTTTCTCTCCACATACACACAATAGCACAAGTCATAATTTCACCTGTGCAAACTCACTCATATCCCACTGAGTTAAAAACACATCTTGCTGGCAGTGTTCAGAAAATTTTTACCTTGGGATAAAAAAAAATAAATAAAAACATAGTATAGGGATAAAGGATAGAATGGACTCTGTATTTCCATAACATATATTTATACTTAACTTGACCTATTTGAAGGTCAACTAGTTCTTTAAAAGGAACTTAAAAACTTACTTGTCAGTCATCACAGTGGGCTGGTCATCAGCAAATTCTTCTGGTGCAGGTACAAACATACTGACTATACTGGGAGCTGACAGCAAGCTAGATTTTGTGGCACCTTAAGGGAGTAAGAAATAATAAAAACAAACAAACAAAAAAGCAAAAGAAATCACTAAACAGAAATCCAAAATGCACTGGTCTGAAGATCAGACTTATAAAGATCAGCTATGATTTTAATGTGTACAGAAGAAAATGTGCCCGCGGAAAGATATAGTACATCCCTTGCTTCTACCAGGTTACTCCAATTACCTAGAACTATGGAAAAAAGAAAACAAAGTCCGTGAAAAAAAAGGTAAAGCACAAAAATTCCAGGAAGGGCAGGTGTAGTTGTATCTACTTTAATATCAACATTAGCATGTTCTGATGATATTTAACAATAGAAACATCAGTTAGCTTCTCCATGTAAACTAGGTTGAGAAAGAATTTATGACAAGATAATCCCAGTTACTTCAGGAAAAGCAAATTTAATAGCACCTCTCAGTGAAGTAATCTAAGAAACTCCCACAGTATCTGAACTCAAAATATGTGGAGTATTGAGAGCTGGTTTCAAAAGAAAGACAATCATTTCACTAAAGCATGGGAGGAATTTTTTACGTTTCTTTTACATACAGAGTTCAGTACTTCATAATTGTCCCCTGAGGTTTAGCTGGATGAAAACAGACACTCCAGAAAGTCCAGAATATTCTTCAATAACATAGGATATCATCCAGAATACAAAGAATAGAAGTCGATTTTCCATATATTTATAGCTGATTATTTTTCCCCTCACAAACAAATGAAGATCCCTCTACCTTGACTTTGGAAGTTTGCTATCATTTTTTCTAGATGTAAGTCCCTTTGCAACATGCAAATGCTAAAAGCTGTCATAATGTAGGCTACAATGTCAGAATAAGACTTAACTACTTAAAAATGTCCTCTAGCATACTGAACAAAAGAGAAAACACCATTTAGGTAAAGAAGGTAGGTCTTTGCCCAATTGCAAGATTTTAAGTCTGTATGTATTTTGACTATGAGGGAATTGAACTGTCAACTTCTGGGTAGATGGAAAGCCTCAGCCTTTAATCAGTTGTCTCTGTCTTGAATGAAATGCTTTATCTAATAACTTTTTGATAATCTACATTCTGCAGGACAGTTGAGGGGTTTAATACAGCTGAATGGAACAGAAAATTCACCACCCTTTGGTACTAATGGGAAACCATCCTGGCAGTCTTAGCTGAGATATCAGGTCAAAAAGATGGGGAACTAACCTCTGATTCTTAGTGGTGGTCCCTCCAAGTCAGGGTTTAAGCAAACAGGGACATTGCACAGCCGCTTTCCATGCTGTATCTGCTCTGTGAATAAATACAGAACTTCAGTCTCTAACATTATGAATCCAGCACATCAGCACAAGTTTTAAACAGTTAAAACAAGAGGAAGACAATTAAAACAGCTATTTTTAAAATAATAATAATAAATACAATAAACGTTATTTTTAAAGCATAAAAAGAGCAACAGAAAAAGGAAGGAAGAGAAAGATAAAAGAAGCCTGCAAAGGAAGAAAATGACAGATTACATAACAGCAAAGAAGGCATTTTTGAGAAGTGTCATTAAAGAAGAAAGGAAGTACTGACTGTAAAGATTCAACAAGATAGGGAATATAAAAGCCCCAAAAAGAGAAAATTAATGTTTAGGAATACTGAGAGATTAGAAGTTCATGTATAGTTTTTGCTGACAAAAGCTATACACACAGTGATTTTTATTTTACAGAAAACAAGCTTGGGGGGAAAAAAAAAAAAAAAAAAAAAAAAAAAGCATGAAGTAAGTAATGAGACATGGTACCTACCAGTGTTTAAAACAATAGAAAGCATATGTGAACCAAGCATGCATCAAAAACTTCTGCAGAATAAGACTGTTTCCTAGTTGTTATACTTGAACATAATGAGTCCCAAAACCATGGTGTGACAAATAGTCACACTGAGCATTTGTCCCCCTCTCCCCAAAAAAAAAAAAAAAAAAAAAAAAAATTTAATCTGTCCAGATAATAATTTTCTTTAAAAGCTAGTGGTCAAAAAAAGAGACTGAGAGATGCAAAGCTTTCTGGTAAAGAACTTTTTACTTCGCTCCATACTTGGAGGCCTTTAGTTGATATGAATGTTAAGAGAGAAAAGTCATAGATATTGTGAAGAAATTTAGTGGAGTCAGAACAAGATTAACAAGACTGAGTTCCTAAATGGTTTTGAGTACTGACTTGTTGCTCTGGTATACAGGCTAAATACTTTTCACAAAAGTAGTAACTTTTCCACTTCTAAAACCCTGCATGAAAAGTAGGTGATACGAACTAACTCTCTTTAACAAACAAACTTACAAGTAGGACATAAAACATTGTTAACATTGACAAATTCTCCCCTTTATGATTTAAGGATCTCATGCTGAGCATGCTACTCAGCAGACTGGACTAGAAAGGATAAACCTGAGCTATACGCTGTACCTTTAGCCATGCTTCAGCTACAAGATTTAGCTTGATGGGATTTGAGGCTGAAGACTGAATTAAATAAAAATCTGGGCTCAACTGTCCAGAACTGGTAGTTAGACATCCATTCAAAATGCTAAGCTCCACAAGAAGTTTTAAGTATTATTTTCTCTGGATTCACCTGGACCTACCTGCTCATGATTCCTAAGAAGCACAATTCCATAACATCACTAACACAAAGATGGGCAATGAAATACCTAGTGCCTTTTACAAACTAGAATGAGTTCACTGTTTAGTGACATCTGCTATGAATTTGGACATAAAAGAACATATTTTAAAGAAAAAAAAATCTTCAAATGACTAATGAGGAAATGATGTGCTTATTTCAGTTTTCATTGTCTGCTTCACATTCATCTTAAAGGGTGAAAAAACAGGTCAGTAACAGAACAGAAACTTCAGGTGTTCAGTGTGAGCTAACAGAACCTGCGCTACAGGGAAATGAGACGGGATGGCATAAGGTGCAAATCCTTTGTGTACCAACACAATTGCAAACATATATGGAAATTAATGATTCCACACACCAAGGATGAAATTCTATACCTAATGAAATCTACAATGACTCTTCCATTCCATTCAAGGAAGTCAGGAAATAATCCAATATGAAACATTACGGGGACACCACTGTACCAGAGGGGCTGTATCCCAAATATGTATCTTCCAACTCATATCAGATGAGATACTGCTACTCACTATGTGGTTTCTCTTTAGACTTGAGATTGATGACTTATCTGCAGTAGTAGACTAGAAATACTTCTTTTTTAATGGATTGATACAGAAAGTAATTGGTTTAAGGAAACAGAAATAAGGAACAATAAACGCAGCTCACCAGTATCCCAAGTGCTGATATTGTGGGGAGCACTAGACTGGTGTTCCAGCTGCCTCTTCATTAGCTGGTTCATTGTCAGAGCTCCCAAAGAGCCTCTTTTCATTTGTCTGAACTGAGCTGCAAGTCAGAAATGCAAAAGGATTTCAGGGGCTCAAACAGTATGTAAAACTACTCTTATTTCCTGATCTTACAAGTCAGCACAAGAGAAATAGTGACAGGACATGAACTGCCTGCCCCAAAGATTTTGATCAAGTCAATACACGCTTTTCACACAACTACAGAGGGTAAAATTCTGGACCCAGCAACATCAGTCATGAGTGACTTGGATCTAGGATCTCATCCACTGTGTCAACTGTCAGTGCCTTTTTGTCATCAAATAATACAAAAGTTCTTCAAAGCACTTGGTATTTGTGTAATGTAAAATCCCACCCCCAAATTCTCATGCCAACAGGTGATAGATAAATATATACTTCAACCTCACTCATGCACTACATACTGAGAAAGGAAACTAAGTGTCCTCCCAGCAAAGTATAGAGAAATGCTCTATCTACACTCGCTATTGGGGAAAAAAAAAAAAAAAAAAAAAAAAAAAAAAGGTTTGGCTGACTGTATAACAGTCAGAACATGCCTCCTAAATACCTGCTCAGGCATAACACCTGCACATTCTTCTGAAATGTGAAGCCATTCTCTGAATTGTGATAATGTGATGTCACTTTATCAAGCCTTTGAAGGTGGGTCCCCTTTATAACTTCCCTGACATTTTTCTTACATGGAGCAACAACCA
The DNA here is from genome assembly GCF_965140915.1 of Aythya marila. NCBI lineage: Eukaryota > Metazoa > Chordata > Aves > Anseriformes > Anatidae > Aythya > Aythya marila. The sequence goes on from NC_139046.1 coordinate 15,899,501, forward strand.
TCTGCTGTTTCTTAATATAATACTTCTTTAAACAAGTGTTACCACATGCTTTAAGGATGTGTCTCCTGGGAGCATTGTCCAGTGAAAAAAAAATAAAATAAAATAAAAATAAAGCACTCCTTGTGGACTTAACTATTTAAGACTTATAGTTCATGTATTTTCTCAGTGCTTAATTGGAAGAAAAAACAGACATATAATACTCCTGATTTTCTTACTTTTCTCTCCATTCATAAGAAATTCATATGGAATAAGCATAATACTTTTGCTTTGCCAGTTGAGCCCAAGCAATATATTTCCACCACTGAAACCAAACTCATTGCTGACAGCATGAAGACAGAGGCTGTCACTGAACAAGGCATGCCCACGTGCATCTCCATGCAGGAAAGCTTAGAAACTGTTGACGTAAGTCTATGTTTAAGTGCCTTCCTGAGCAAGGATAGCAAAGCAAAATCTTCTTCTAATGATTATTTTCATCAGTAACTACATTCAACATTGTTTAAAAACCACAATATCAAGCAGTGTACTTCTAAAATTCCAAATAGTACCCAGATAAGTTTTGAAATAAACCTAGTCTTTCACATGATTATTAAGCCCAGTCTATTCACAACTGTGATGAAGAAATACAGACATGGGATAAACTACAACTTTCAGAAATCTCTGATGGGTTGAGTGCCTCGGTCCTAAACTGGCTCTGCTCAGTTTCTAACTAAGAGTTTCAAATTCAGAGAAAGCAGGATACATCCTAACAAAACATCTACTTGCCCTGAGTAATAATAAACACAAAGACAACTTCAGAGGGAATTTGCACTCTAAATCTATTTCACTAGGTGAAGATTTTAAGCTTTTCCTCATTACATCCATTCAATGTATCAGAGTGCATTTAAACACTACTTTTGGTATAAGCACAATCTCCTCCAGCATTGCTCCAAAGCTGCCCTTGTATAACTGAACTTCTGAAACTGAACCAGGCCAAAAGACCCTTCCATGTTTCACTTTTTAAGTTATATTGCAGCTGCCTTTCACAGCAAATCAGGAGAAAAATATAATTTCCATCATTTCCAGGGCAAGGATTTTAAATAGATGCTTTATCACTTTATCAAGCATAGAATTTCCTGATGAAAGAACAGCAATTAATGTTAGAGCTGACAAGACCGCTTGGAGTGCAGATGACTGTCAAAATTTAGAAAATTATCTCCCTGATTTTTCTTAACAGCTTTTGCAATTATAACTTTAAAGTTCAAATGCATATTTCACATCATCAGGCTACTATTAAGCAGGTTTATATTTCTATTGTATTTACCTATTTTCCCATGGACAGACAAGATTTCCAATGTCAGTAAGTAAAGGAAAAAAAAAAAAAAGAAAACCCAGATAGCTATCAGCCTTTGAATAATGCTGGAGCCAGGCTGATTGCTGTGGACTACCACGTGAATTTTTCAGTCTAGAAATGACTAGTGGGTGGGAAGGGTGGGAAGCATTTCTTGATCAGGTCTTCTACAAGAAATCTAAGAATCATGAGAGGACAGAGAACTTTCATATATTATTTGGTGAGCGGTGGAATTCCCTACTCAGCAAGAGAAGTCCAAAGCCAGTATGTTCCAATCACAATTAATGATATGCTTTCTGCAGCCAGGCACTGGCTGAAAATGTAATGATATCTATTTGTGTTACAGAAGTGCCTCGTATGCACAATCCTCATCAGGATTTAAGCAAAGCACTGTAAAGGCACATAGTAAAAGGCTAAAAATATTTCAATCTAAATATGCAAGAGACATAATGGAAAGTGTTTTGTTCTATTTTACAGCTGGAAACTGAGGCACACAGAAGTAGGAAAGAAATATTTACAAAAGGAATTTAGAATAGAATCAAATAGTTCTGTTGGAAGGGACTTTCACAGATCATCTGGTCCAGCTGCCTGACCACTCCAGGACTAACCAGAAGTTCAAGCACATTACTGAGGGCACTGTCCCAATGCCCCTTGAGCACTGGCAGGCACAAGGCACCAACCACCTCTCTAGGAAGTCTGCCCCAGTGTCTGACCACACTCACGGTAAAGGCATTTTCCCTAATGCCCAGTCTGACCCTTCTCTGGCACAGCTCTGTGCTGTTCCCTCCCTCCCTGCCATCGAGTGCTGGGAGCAGAGAGCTCCCTCTGTGTTCCTTGGGCTACACAGGCTCACCTCCTGGCTACACTGGGTTTAATGAACCCCAAAATGCAGGTTGCCCCCTCAGGTACCAGGGCACGCTGCTGGCTTGTGCTGGGCCTGCTGCCAACCAGTGCCCCAGCTCCCTCTCTGTTGAGCTGCTCCTCAGGACAATCCTCTCCATGACTTTTCCAAGTACTGATGTCTGTCATCACCTGGGGCTTTTCTCAAGCCCATCTTGTAGAATGGTACAATAGCTATCTTCCAGTCAGCAGGGACCTCCCCAAACCTTTGGTAAATTGTTGAGAGGGGGACAGCTCTAACATCCACTAACTCTTTCTGTGCTCTTTCAGTACACTGGGGTGAACATTAGGCCCTGCATACTCTGACAGTGTCTCTATATTCCACCCCCAAGAGGCCTGTCCCTTTTCCACATGCTGTAAACTTCCTTCTGTCTGAGCTTTGCCAGGAGCTCCCTGCTCATCCATGCAGGTCTCCTGTCTCCTTTGCTTGCCTTCTTGCTCATAGGGATCTTGAGCCTGGAGCACTGCCCCTCTTGTGACAACGGTTGCCTGCTGGCCAGTGCTTCCACACACAGCACAGTGCTGGGGCTCAGAACCCCCCTCAACCACCCCCTGAGACCTCATAAACCTCACGCTATTCTCAGCACTGCCACTGCCGATGCTATGAGTGACAGATTCATGAGGCTTCCTGTCATTTTGAGCTGCTCAGTATGATCTGGATACGATTCCAGATTTCATGTATCGGAACTTACAAAAACACAGCGCGTACAGTGAAACCAGACAGAGATAGGTCTTAACTGGCAGGTCTTCAGCTGCATTCCTAAGTGCTTCGATGTCATTAGATCGCCAAGGACCATCCAGCGTTATGAGATGCACATCATACAAGATGCTTGTCATAAAACTGGAGAGGAAACCTCTATTCCAATTGCTAAATTTGCATGTCACAATAACACCATCCTTTAATAGACCAGATATCCCATCCAATCAAATCAGCAGATGCTGAATTTCAGGAATCAACATTTAACTTTCCTACAGCAATCTGAAATTGCAGTTCAGTGTGACTGTTCAGCTGATCTAGCAGCTCACTGGTATCAAAGGACATGATTTTCCCTCCTTTTTCTACTAGCCATAGATTACTGTCCCACCCACCTTCAGATGTGTTACTTAACCTTACTGAACCAGACATACTATACTGGATTTTACTGAACTGTTCTAGGATGCCTTTACCTTCCAATGTTATCTACATCTTTTCTGTTAAGCCAATGATTGCTTAAACCAACTTTGTTCACTTCCCCTGGGATGGGTACAGGGACTCTCAGATGAGTAGTTACTGCATTTCAGCTGAGCAGCTGAGAAAGTGGCATTTCAAAACATTTCTTAAAATTGCAAGAGGTTTTTGTTTTGTTTTGTTTTCCTACGGTAAATTAACAAACACGCTGACCACATTAACAGCCCTATTAAAGACCTCACCCTCTGCTTCTGCGCACTGACAGTTGACATTGCTTTCTCTCGCTGTAAAACAGAAGTTTGCTGAAGCAAAATGTTTGCTTTTAATTGCCACCTACTCTAATTCAGAAAAAAAAAAAAAAAACACATTTGTCAAATTTGCCATGTCACAACAGAGAACCTGGCAGCCACTAACTGCTAACATCCTGCTGACCACCACAGATTTAAAAGACCTAACAATATCCACAGTTGTATTTCCAAGAATCAATAACACTCAGGGGGAAGCATTTACTATACATGATATGTACCTGAAGCACAAATACGCTACAGATTTAATTTTCAATTTAGTTCTTAAATCAGAGATTCACTTACTTGATATGGAAGAGTGACTACTTGTCTCTGGGACACCTGCCTCAAGCGTTGGTGCAGAAGATGATTCTCTTGGCATTTCCAGAGTTGAAAGTCCTTTGGCAGCAGGATCTACATACGGAAATTGTGTTTAAACTGTCAGTATTTAGAATCAATAAATATTTTCCATCTGCTTTCTCTCTGGATGTCTTTTTCACATCTTTTCAATCATCCATTCACCATCTGGCATTCCCAGCAGTTTTAAAAGGACTCAGTGGTAGTGTTTGTAGAGGCATAGAGATCTATTACTTAAAATTACTTTTTGCTGGAGATTTGTACATATGCCCATTTAGAGCTCAGAACTAATGAAATGCATGTAGATTTTGATCCCAGTCACAAAGTGATTAAAGGGACCACCCAACATGGAAATAAGAGAGGTACCACTGATTTAAAGCTAGTCTGTGATATGTTAGCATTCTTTGAAAGTCTTATCCCCAACACATTATCAGCTTTCATTCAAAGGTCTGCTGTTCTAGCAATTGGTCCCAAAGATTCAAGGAGTATAAGAAGGCCAAATCTGTCACTAAAGAAAAGATAAATAAAAATAATAATATTAATAATAAATAATAATAATAATAATAAAAAAACATTAAAACTGAGGGGTTTGTTTCATTATAACTAATATTGTTGATATGGGAAGAATAAAGCAAAGAAAATTTCAAGTATTGACGAAAGGTTTCGGCATATCCTATAAAAATGAGTATGTATCTGTGCTGTAAAGGGCCTTAAGTTGGAAACCATGTACTCCAGAACTGTGCAGTTGAAGAAACAATCCGTTTGGCTATTTAATACAGAAATCAGTTGTGTCAGAAGCCCTTCTCACACATATGGCAGCATAATAGTCTGACAAAGCTCAAACAAGGCTTTGAAATTATAATCAGCATATTATGATGGCAATATTAAGCCTACTTAAATGAATTACAACACGTTCTCAAATAAACAAATCAATGAGGCTAAACAAAGCAAAGCAGATGCATAAGAAAGAGACTGAACTATCCAAGTAACTAAATTACCTAGTTATCCAGATTTACTGTATCAACCGGTAACACTATGTGAGCACTTAGTAAGTCATTGTGAAAGTTTTATGCTCCACTTGGATGACATATGTAGATGCATGCAGCCAAATGACCATCTTATATGCTAAAATCCCAGGTTCCATGGGGTGTTTCAGAACTGGGACAGCTCTTCCAAGAAGTTTCAAGGGTGTTTATGTCAGCAGATTCATGAAAACTTAGTGGTTCTTAGTAATGGTCTAAAATGCATTTGAGTCTAAATACTTTTGTGACAATTATTCTTGAGAAACCTATGTGAAACGTCTCTCCTCTGTTTTTAAAATGCTCCAGCAGTTCATCAACTTACTGGTACAACAAATGGGATGTTAGGCCTCAAAAATAAAGGGAACAGCATAGCCATGATCACACTGAATGATTTCTCCTTGTAAAACTGCGATACCATAATTTCATGAATCATAATAGGAAATTATTCTACAGTTCCTTCTGAAGCAATTGAGAAAGAAGTGAGGTCAGGAATACAAAAATATTACCCCATCTTCAAAGAAATGAGGCCTGAAAGATTCCTTCTTTTTTTTTTTTTAACTGATAAAAATCCAATAACTGAAAAATCCTGAAAAAAAATAACCACAGAAGTAAAGAGGCAGCAGAACACATTTTTAACACTTTTTGAAACATCTAATTCAAATCTGAGCAGATAAAATGCACTTTCTCTCCACATGACAAACTTGGTAACAAAACCCTGTATTGAAATGAGCTGAAAGAATAGGGATACACAGAAATACTCTATAGTTTTCCCCATGAAATCTTTAAACAAAAGCCTTGTAAACTTTGTGGATATCCAACTACAAAAAAGGCTAGAGAGTTTTTAGTGTATAAAAACATGTCTGTCTCTGATCGTAAATGCAATGTGCAGTTAATTCCAAGTACTCTTAGCTCTGCAGTCCACAGCCTGCTCAGATTCGCATTTCATGATCCAGTTTCCTCTCTGCTGCCTTATGTTTGCAGAATAAGTAGGGGACAAAAAATCACGATACAGAGAAGAGAATCAGTGTAACACGGATCAGATTAACAGGACATAAGGCATAGAGGAACAACAGTTTTACTGACTCCCTGCATAAAGAGGCCATGGAGTTTGGAGGCATTAACTTTGATATGAGAACCAGTATTTTTGTCCTTGAGCTCCAAGTACCTTTTTTAATGGGCCCTTGCACATGCATGTTACCTGTATGGCTGGTACACTTCCGTGTGTGAAAAACAAACAAAGAAACAAACAAAAACTGGAAGCATTCAGCTAGCTCAGACCACATCAGTTGCTATGTGATCACACATCTCTCTCTATACTGGCCTGCAATGAAAACCTTCACAAAATAATAAGCCTTTTCATTGGGTCAGTGGTTGAGCTCACCTGCCTCCTTCTGCTCTCCCAGCTTGTCAAGGATGTTAAAGGAAATGTCCAGGTATTCTCTCTGAATAGCACTCACAGCAATCTTCCTCTGCTTTCTCTGGCGGGGAACAATCTGAATCTTAAATTCTGACTCCTCAGTCTCCTCCTCTTGTTTTTGCTCTGTGTTTTGCTCAGTGTCAGACTCTGTGTTGTTTAAGCCAGCAAGTTTATGACTTTCTGTTTGGTTTTCAGAATCCTCGGGGACTTTAATAAGGACTGTTTTTATGTTTGGGCTTGGAATTGCTCCACTAGGCCTAATTTCCTCTACACTGAGTTCAGAGTTATCATCAATGGACATTTCTGGAAGGGCAAACGATTTCTGCAGCAGGTCCCTTTTCTGTTTCAGTGTTAGCGAGTTCCCACTGGGTATGTCCTGAAGTTCCTCTGGCTTAGCTAACTCTGTAGAGTCCTTTTTACCTTTGGGAGAAATTGAAAGCAACTCCTCTATTCCTGCTGAAGTACTGTTGCTCGCATCCTTAGAACTAAAGTCCTTCGAGCAATCTTCAATGCTGAACTGGACCAGAGGAGTTGTGCTGAGGCTTAATGCAGAAACATCGATCGGAGTTGAAGGAGATGACACAGCAGTTTTACCAGAGACTTCATCATTTAACTGGTTTGTTGTTTCTTCTTCTTCATCACTCTCCACTATTCTTAGGGGAGGAAGTGGTTCAAAGACTAAAGAGTCACTGTCTGAAGTGGAGAGTACCGAATGCTTTTCAGGACCTGATGTTGAGTCAGAGGACAGATCTATCAGATCTAAGTCTTCCTTGGGACCAGCAGGTTTAACCGGAGAGTCTACCTTCACTTCATAGGTTTCCATGCAGTTTAGCCTAACTTCTGGTATGACGGGTCTTCTTGTTTCCTGGAAACTCTCTGTAGGAGGAGGATTTTCTTGTATTTCTATGTTTTCAGCTTTGGTAGAAGAATTCTGCCGAGATCGTCCATAGTCACTCTGTCTGTGTATGATGTAAGCAGCGGGGACAGGTGGCTTTTCTAAGTCACACCGGTCTATGCAGGACTTCCTGCGATGTTCATCTAATGTAAACAACAGGGAGTCTGCATTCCCTATATCAAGAGATTTTTGTTTTAGAGAGCGCAGTTTTTTTTTCTGAATGCTTTCTTCTCTCACACAGCGCAGAATACTGTCTTGTAAGGCCCCCGTCTCTCTATATTCAGCCAGCTCTATTTCACCTGATTAAAACAGAAAGAGCTAATACTACCTTAGTTGCAGACTTCTGATGGATATCTTCATCTTCATCTCACAATTCAACACATGACTGGCATTTCAAATACAAACCCAGTATTAGTCAAAATCATCTAAAATTTGTTTTCACCTCACAGCCACATTACGTAGACTTTTACAATTACAAAACACACCCTACACCCAAATAGTAGGCTTTATTCAAATTCTACTAATCCCGAACAGTTGTACCCTGCAGATAGTCTGTTTAAGCTTATGGTATGGCTTCATTAGGGGTAAGAGTTGAAAGAAGGAATGAGCTACATAGACCATGTTGAAGAGGTTTCAAAGTAACTGGGGACATTATTCATATATGAGCATTATACACACACACACACGTATATTAGAACACATCTACATATTCTTATACTGAGCTTATATTATTAGGGCACGCCTACATGTCATTTATAGCAACAAAGTAGGCTTTAAAAGGATGCTTCTAATCCAAGAAGCAAGGGTAGCAATAGCAGTGAGGATGCAGCAACACAAGCTTGAGCTCAGACAGGTGTTCAGAGAATTGTTTCTCCATGTATACTAGACACCAGTAAAGCCTAGCCACTATCGCATCACATAGTATGACCTCCCCAACTTAGGGAGGTGTAAACCAAGCACAGCTGGTGCTACTACTGCACTTGCTGGTGCTACCAGTTCATTTGTATCTTGCTATGTGAACACACCCACTGAGAACATTTTTTAAGTTTGTTCGTGTTGGTGTCGCTGTTGTTGGTGTTAATGACATATTTTCAAGTAATTGAGAATATTCTTGATCATCATTAGCCCCATATTTCAAAATGCTCCACATATGAATCAAAAAGCAGTGAGAAAAATTAAAGCATTTTCCTATTCAGAACATTCTTCCTCCAGTGCAAAATTTCTGGAAGAAAAAAAAAAGGGGGGTGGTGGCAGAGGTAGAGAAACTCTGATGTTTGAATTCTGTTCTGTTTTAGAGTGTTCACTTCAGAATTCTACATTTCTACATTTGAAAACAAACTCTTTTCTATTTTTGGAAACCACCAGCTGACCTTTTCTACCAATGGAAAACCATAATATTTGCTGCAGCAGCAACAAATTTGCTTGACCAATCATCCTACCTCATCAAAAAGTCAATTTCCATGAAAAAAAAAGTAATTTTGAATAAAAATTTCCAGCCCAATTGTAAGAGAATGTTGTAAGAAATCTTAAACATTTTGACATTCAAAAGAGCTTAAGTTTTCAGGAAACAACTACTGATTTTAGATACTTTCATTCTGGAGATTCCTGTAAGAGATCTGAGATTCCTATAAGAGAATTCATACAGAGAAATGAAGAGTACCTGCTCTCAAAAATCAGACAGAGGGCTTGTATTCAAATTATACATTGCAATAAGCTCTACAAAGGTGATAGCCTGAAACTAGAGTAGGAAATTGTACTTCTACACAAGTTTATAGCAATAAAAAAAATCATACTTCTCTGAGCATTCATCTCAACAGGTTGATATTTCACCATTTTGCTGCCACCAATTCTTTTCAGTCTTGCAAAGAACGTTTGAGATTCTTTATTGCAAGGGCCAGTTGGTGTATCATGAATATCAGATTCATCAAAAACACTGTCTTCCTCTGCTGGAGAAAGAAAAAACTTTATTACTTGTAGTAGAGTGCAATTCCTTGAATGAAAGGCCGTCAACATGATAAAACCTCAGCTAGTTTCAGTTAACTTTGAACTGGAAAATTAAAAATCATCTGAATCTTTTAAGAAAAACTACAGAAACAGATATAACTGCCATTCTTGTTACATCTTAAGTTAAGGTCAGAAAGGACATTGATAAATGGAAAATGGGTTACAATACAGCAGAAGTATGCCAATGTTTTTACCATTCTGAGCTGATTTTTTTCCTACTACTAATAGCACAGATTAGATCTTTAGATGGAAGAAAAACAAGAGATCTGGACACTGACTTGAGTAAATAATTGTCTACAGCACTCAGTGAGAAATGGTAATTTGCAGGAGATTGGACCTAGTACAACTGCAAGGTCAGTAATAAACCAGCAAAATAGAAAAGTGGAAAAGAAGGAAAATGATAATCTTGAATGGCTGCTAATAGCAATACAATGACCTATGAATATGAAATGCAAAATTATTGACCTAAGTAGTAATAGTGAAACATTGAGCTCTAATATGAGATGTAGTGTTTAGAAATGCCAGATAGAAAGATCCAAGTCTACCTACCCACCAAAAAATAATCACATCACTTGTATGAAAGTGATTTCTTTTTTAAAAAAAGAAAGTGATTTAAAAAAAAAAAAAAAAAAAGAAAAGATAGAAAGAAAAAGAAAAAAATCCTCATCTATCATGTGTCTAGTGAGGCTTCTCCAAGGAGGTAAGAAACACTACTGGGACAATAAGAAAAATAGAGAACTCAAGAATAAGTTTGCTTTGTTTATTCTGGGAAGCAGACCTGGAGAGAAAATGCTTTTGGAGTTGAGGAATAAGGTAGAGGAAAATAAGTCAAAGAGTTGGAATGGCCAAAATTGAAGACATAAACTAGACATTAATATCTTTAGCTTTCAAACTGATGGAACATTTTAATAGATGTGAAGCTTTGTAACAGCCACTTGGTATCAATTAGTTTTCTTATCCCTTATGCTAAGATGAAAACAGGAAAAAACATCAATCAAAGTTGATAACATGAACATCTACAGGAACTGGGCTTAATAAATTGGTACATCGCTTTTAAACTCATGTCCTGTGTCTCTCAATTCTTTTTCCCTTTGGCAACAAATGCTTCTTCTTACAGGATATATCAACAGCTCTACAACAGTTTGTACAGATGCCACAATCCCACCACAAACTTCAAACCTTGTTATAATTTTTTTGTTACATAGTGGGAAAACCATCTTCTGCATAGGGATTCTTGTTGCCTGACAATAATATCCTGTTATGTTGGTCATCTAAATACCACCTTTGATGATGATGGCAGTGCACAATGCACCTAGCCAGAATCTCATTAGAAAAGGTTCCAAAACGTTATAGAGTTATGCTGGCTGCTTCTTGCAGGTAGAAGAGGGGTGGGGGGAGAGAGAGAGAAAGACACCTTTTCTACATAATCTTTATTTTTTCTCCAGCATTTCAGTAAAGGAGAATATTCAGCCCTATAATTAAATCAGCATTTATAAAAACAGCCCATTTATGGTCTTTAACCTCTGGGCAACCCAATGCTCTTCACAACAGCTTTGGAAAGCAAGTAAACATTATTCTCCTTTCTTTAAACACTCGGAAACAATGATGAAGTGACACACAAGGCCACCCAAGGAATCAGTGTCAGATACAGGACTGGAACACTGGGTTTTTTCAATGTAACTTGGCACTTACTTTGAACAGGAAAATTGGTATTTAGGCACCTCACTTTGTCCTAGAAATATCTCAAAATCAACCCAGAAACTGACTATGTTTTATAAATGTTACTACTACCCTCAGCATTCTTAAGTCATCCTAATTCAGTTCTACAGCTCTAAAATAAGGCAAAATCACCATTAAGTCCACAGGCCATAAGTTCCGTAAGTTCCACAGGCATTAAGTTCCACAGGGAAGGCCCTCTTGGCCTTCCTCTAGCAATACAAAACGGCCAAGTTAGTAAGAATATGCAATACTTCATTTACATCTATTTTGAAGTTGCTTTAATTTGCTAGAGCTGAGTAATAGGGTGTTCAGGTAAACAAAATTTCATGTCCTTCTTCTCTTGGATATTTTTCAATGAGGTACAAACAGCAAAAGAGGAAAAGGATATGTATGTAAAGACAGAGTATTCCTTATATTCTTCTTCCTCTGGAAGAAGAGTTTGCTGAACACTCAGGAAGACTGCTTGAAAAGGAGGTTGAAAATAGTCAGTGAATAAAAGGCAGCTAGAGATTAGCATCAAAAGAACCCATCAAACTTTGATCAGAAATACTTATCACATAACAAACTTCACAGTTGTAGGGAACTACTCTCAGTGACCCCATGTAACTTCAAGTTCTAACCTTACACCAGCTCACACCATCACAGTATCTCTGCTATAACAAGCAAGAAAAGTACAGTTAACAACCAGATGCAGACTCCAAGGGTTGAACCACTTTTCTGCCTTTAGACACAAGCATCATACATGTCTGCATTGGAGCTACTCAACTTCAGCTCCATTTATTAAGGAGGAAAAAAAAAAGCAACAAAGCTATAGACTGAGTTCATCACTTTAACTTTTAAACTTCTCACTATTTAGTACTAAGCCATGTTATTATTATAAAGCAGCTATCATCCAGAACACAGTATTTTGAACATCTGCTGTGGGATGAGATGAAATGCACTCCAGAAGTGCCTGTTTTTCTGCTAATTGGACAGCTAGCACTTGCATGTCTGTATTTGGTCAGATGAATTGCACTTACCATATCCAAATAGTCAGACTGCAGTGACAGGCTGGTTGCAACGCTTTTATGTGAGCATGACCAGTAAAAATTTTCACTTAAAGGCTAAGCACTACCCAGGCATGGTGACTCAGCTACTCAGCCTAAACTACGCTCCCTTCAAGATAAAAGTTACACTGCTGTGCTATGCTTAGCCTACAAAGAAACAGTAAGCGTATTTCTTTTATTATAGATGGCTATAGCTGGACACAAAAATTATACCTTGGCCTTAATTCTGACTACTGTGTCCTAAATTTCAAACAACATATACCCATTTCTACAACATCTGTGAGACTTAATGAATTAAATCAATGACTGTAAGATAAATGAGAGTGTTTAAAGTACCTTTTTCCTTTTCACTGTATCGGCTTATGTTACTGTTGTCACTATACAAAGGACCAGCAGTTGCATGGGGTTTGCAGCTGTGATACTGAGCGTTGAGGGTATTGACTGTGATGTGGATTAGGTGAAGTACAATCTTGCTGATTTCACAGTCTCTGTAGGGGTACTGTTCAGTGAAAGAGGAAAAACTTCAGCTTAAAACCCAACTTTTCTCCATGGATAAGCATTTAAGCAGTAAAATAGAAAAATGACAAGAATATTGTCAGCTAGATATCCCTTCCCTTTCTTTGATCGCACATTTCTAAATACATGTTGAGAAGCAGGACTGTTTTCAGCTTTGTGCAGACACTTGAAAAGATTTTCTATTAATAAGATTCAATATATAATTTCCTTGACTTTTATATGATAAAATCAACCATTTATAATAATGCAAAAGGTCTTATCAAAACTTTTCTCCCAACACTGTATTTCAACCTGCATCTTAACATTCATTTCTAGCATCTCTACTTCCTTCTATGCCCTGTAAACCTGCAAGAAATATCAGAAGTATTCACAGCTCCATTTCAGTGTGTAAACACACTATATTTTAACAACAGATCCTAAAAAAAAAAAAAAAAAAGCATCACTTAAAGATTACAAGCTATTAAGCTGACCCCTCATTTAAAAGTTAAAATTTGTTTTAAAAAACAGGGTAGGTTACCCTAAATACTATTCATGACCTTTCTAATTAGCACTTAGATCTTCATATAGAATTTTACTCTTTGCATATCCGTTGTTTTTTGTTTGTTTGTTTGTTTTTTCAGGTAACAATGGGAAAGACAATACAGACAGCAGGAGTAACAGGTCTGTAGCACAGATGAAAGCCTAACTATTTCAGGCACTGAAATGAAACACTTAAACATTTAATGCAAATCAGACGTATTCTTTATAGCATTTGCAGTACAGATATTGTTCCCTGTAATTAAATTTCACTCTGAAGGTGGATTTTAAGGCAGATGCCACCTTTTTAAGACCACTTACCTTATAGAGAATAACAAGTAAAGCTTTTAACCACATCTGCCGAATGTGAGGTTTGAGGGACCACAGCGAGCAGCGAGGAGGCTGCTGAAAGTAATGCCTTAGCTGAGGACAAGTGCAGTATTTCAGTACCTGCACCACCAAAGGAAGAAGATGTTTTCCCAGGTTGATGTTATAGTCCATCACCTGAAAAGAACATCAGCACAGGAGTTAGCTCACTAAAATCAACTCCACTGGTAATAGCTTTTGATAAAGCAAAATAAGTAATGTAGTTTAGATATTAGTTAAGTGAAAAGAAATAAATGTTTTTAAGAAAGTCTTACCAGCAATTAAAAAATTCTGCCAGTTTGTCAGGCTCTATTTTTAGCTAGTTAGGTAAAATGAAACAAAACAAGATGCATTCAGAAAGCCTTTCATCTTGCATAGTCTAACTTTTAATGTATATACATATGCATATACATACATACATACATAATGCACATATATACATACATATATTACGCTGGGATAGCTTTATATTGTGGCGCAAGTTGATCACACTTTAACAGACAAAACCATGCTAGACATATATCCCATGTTTAACAGACAAGATGCAATTGTGGGTTATCTGGTGGTGGCAGTTTGTTTTTTCAATTAACGCTGCACTGACAATTTTCATTATTTTCTCATCAGTCTTGCAATGCTATCTGTTTTTTTTCTTAAGCCACATGTTCTGGAATCAGGTAATGAGCCAAGAATTCCATTGTAGCTGTAATGTTATGCAGAAAGTCTAAACATGCAACTCTTTAAGGATGATCCAAGAATAAAGCTGATGAAAAATATCTTGCTATAAATAAAATGTTCGTTGTTTTTAAGTGGGAGTGTTGCTGAAGACAGGTTACTGTTATTACTACTAGCCATAAGCCTTGCCTCCTTCATGAACACTGATGAGCATCATGCTATTTGGTGCCTATCCTACAGGTTTGAATCCTGATGACTAGCTACAGTATAGGCGTATATTCTCACTGCCCTAACACAGTCTTGTGTCTTCTATTGAAAGAGAATTATTAGTTTTGATTATTTTCCTAACAGTCTTTCAACATTAATTATTTTTCTTTAAAGCCGTATGTCCTGGAATCAGCAGCTGAACTGGATCATATCAAGGATCCCTTCTCTCTGGCGCTGACCCAGAATGGCTGATGTCTAGGAAGGTACAACAAAGCAAACTCCAGCACATCCCCTAAGATCTATCACCTTCCTGCAGTTTAAGTGGAGTTGGTGCTTTATCAGGAGCCCTGTATACCTAAACAGACACAAACATCAGTTTCTTCCACATCAACCATTTCCTTCAAGTCTGTATTTATTTATTTTTTTTAGTTGTGCTTTTATTAGAACAAGGGACCTAATTTACAAACACAAAGCTTACCTCTCAAGTTCCCTACTGAACAAGCTGATTAGAGTTTTGTCCCTGTAAGTTGCCTCAAATTTTCCTGCTACATGCATGGACCTAAACAGATGAATTCTACATCTCTATCTATCCTTGTAGGGTTAGCCTGTTGAACAGATGATGTATAATCACCAAATATGGTCCTCTCAGGCTGAGATACAGTTTTATAGCATGGTTAGGAAAAGATCATCCATACAAGGAAGACAGAACCCTGCCTTAACACAGCACGTAATGTAACACAGATGGTCCTAAGCTGAGCAGACATATTTTTTTTAAGATGTCACAGGAAGATGTGGAATAAATGATGTTACAAATGCTGAGCAGACCTCAGCCTGGGAGGCAGAGCCTGGCAAATCATTGTAGGTCCCCGTAAGTGCTGTACTTCCCCACCAGACACGACTGTACAACATTGCCACCATGCGGGACAACGCCGAACTGCCTTCAAACACCAACATTTTTCCACTTCAACTGCTAGAAATTGTGTGCTTTCAAGGACTCAAAATATTCAGATTTTATGACACAAACAAAAATTTGATTTTTTTCCTTGAATTGGCCATTAAAACCTAGTTTTGAATCAAAACTCTTTAACCAGCAAGTTAGTCCAGTCCTACCCTTTGTGGAGCTAATTGTGGAAAGCAAATATATAATAATATTATATATTATATAATAATATTATATATATTTATACAATCAATAATATTTATTTTATTACCCTTACAGCAACTTTCCAATACCTAAAGGGGGCCCACAGACAAGGAGTAACATTTTAAACTAAAAGAGGGGAGGATTAAATTACATACAAGGAGGAAATTCTTCACTCAGAGAGCGGTGAGGCACTGGCACAAGCTGACCAGGGAAGCTGTGGTTGCCCCATCCCTGGAGGTGTTCAAGGCCAGGCTGGATGGGGCTTTGGGCAACCTGGCCTGGTGGGAGGTGTCTGTAATTCTATAACTAGGAGAGAGGGCTGTAACTGAAATGTACCTCTAAGAGTTATTATACTGAGTTTTCATTCTGTAAATGCATCTTCAAATAGTATTTCTCTTGCAGCGAAGATTTTCATCAGAAAGCAGTCCTACAGCTCAGAAAAAAAAAAAAAAATCCCCTGAAAATACAAGTTAAAGTTTTTATGCCTTAGACATGGAGACAAATCATGGCCTACTTAAGTCCTCATACACGCTCTATTTCACTTCAAGGAAGGCAAGATTCAACTATGAAGCTTTTCAAACAGTGATGGTGAATTTGGCTATCCTGAGACATTTTAAAGGCAAAGGAAGACGAAAGGAAAAGACTGATGACTGTGTTACGTAGTACTTCTTATAATCAGGTCAAATATGGTCACTGAAGTTTGGGTACCCAAACTTGGAAAACACACAGAAAAATGTGGAAGATAATGTCCTGTGATCTAAACTGGCACCTCTGAAAACTGTATAATAGGCCTGGAATTCCTTTTACACTCTTTAGCTTAAAACTACAAGTGAAAGATTATTCATTACCAATATATAGTAATGATGCCTCAAGATGAGTGGATCAGAGTACATTGTGATAAGGAGGAAGTGTGGAAGTGATGATTACGCTTCATCACAAATAAAAAGAATATTCTGCAAGTGTGAAATTTTTTCCAGCCTAGCATTACAAACTGCTCTATCAGTAAGAATTAAGTCTTAGAAGAGCATTGTGAGGTAAGAAATTACAGTCCTTCTTACTCTGAAGATGGAGACAAGAAGGCACAAGGCAAGAAAGTGCTAATTTAACACAGCTGTACAGGCAGTTCATCATTTCCACTCCCTAAGAAAAAAAAAAAGATGAGAAGAGAAAGCTCTGGTGCACTCTAAGGAAGGAGGAGAATGAGTCTCCTGCAAAACAAGGAACGTCAAAAAGCTTACAGACCATTCTTGTAAGGTTCCATGTCTTCCTGAATGAAAGGACAGAATGACATGTGAGGAAAGCAAGGCATTTGTAGGCTAGGTAAAGAGAGCAAAGAGGTTTGGAGCAGTCTCCAACTTTTCATACAGTGATAATAATCACACACATACACACAACCCTTATTACAATGCCACCAGTGCAGGAAGTTTAGTGTACCAATAGGGAGCTATAAATAATTCAACCCTTTACTTTTTAACTACAGAGCAAAACTCTACATGAAACACTTGTTTAGACTACAGAGAGCCTTCTAAGAGTAAATAAGAAAGTCCTTGCTCCCAAATTCATTTCACCAACTCAAGATGCATTAAGAAGGTTTAAGCAGGATTACTGCACTCAGCCTTTATTTTGGTACAAAAGCAGCCGTGTTACCACCATTTCAACAACAGGCAAAGAGAAATAGCTGCAAGAGATAGTAAGAGCCTTCACCTACTTGTGCTATCCCAGCAATAAAGGCATTAAAGCAGGTTGAAACACGCATTTTTTGTGGTGCAATCATGAAGCATCCTTCCTGCTGGTCATAACCAAGCAAGACATACAGATGGCGCTTGACTGTGTTAAAAGCTTTAGCACTGCTGATATCCGACTCAGCGCTGCTCTCATCCTTTGCCATGAACTTCATTAGCACAGTAATCAGCTGATGAACAGTCTGGTGATCAATCCCAGCATCCTCTGGCAGTAGGTCTTTTATTGTATTATCATTCTCTGGGGAGGGTTGTCCTATCAGTACAAGAGACAATGGTATCAGACACTGGAAAAGACTGCAAGAAGGATACACAATACATCACAAAGTTCTTCCAGAGCCAGTTGCTCCATTTCTGCCCAAATACACCTGGGTGACGTCACAGGAGAGACGGGCATGCATTTCTGAGGGCACTGTTCCTCTATTGCTTCAGTCTCAACATCACAGTAATATATACTAAGTATACAGAATTACATTTTTCAGCTTTCCCATATTTACCAGAACTGCTTATCTTCCCATTCCAGTGCCCCTCTGACAAGCTGAATATTACCATTCCTTTACTTTCATGTGCATTAAAAGAGAATCAAATTTCATGGTCATCAAATTCTCATCTGGCATAGTTTTCAGTTTTCCTTAGCAAACAGCAGACATTAGACTTCACCAGTTGAGAATGCAGCAAATGGCAAAGGTAGGAAATAGGGAAAATTCTACCCAATAATGATTAAAAAAATGAAGATTTCCCATTTTAACATTGAGTCCATACTTCTATCAGATAACTTGAGCCAAAACGTAGGCATTATAATGGTTTATGTTTGAGACGCTATGTAATATGTGAAAATTTAGGTGGCTTGTTCCCAGAGAAGAATCTTGAGACTTCATTTATAAACACTGAATGGAAATAATCAAACAGTAGTACTTTGCATTATTGTCAGGTGAAAGACTAGAAGCTACTTAAAAAGCACAATGAAGCTGACATGCTGCCACTCTCTGCCCGAGTAGAACAGACTCACTGCACATAACAGTTGCTAATTGGACATGAATTTTCATTTTCAAATTCCAGTATTTTTTAAATGCAGTATTACCTGTTATTTTTCAGACCTGCCTTTGGAGTTACCCTCTTCCATCTCACCCTAGGTTTAAGGCCTTTTCTATTATTAAAGATCGTTAGTGCTTAACAGTTCCTACAATAGCAACTGAAATCATGAAAAGCAGCAGCTATTTCACACTTCATTGTATCAGATTTTTTTGTTAAATCATTCTGAATATGTGCATGGCTAGAGCACAATGAGGAATACTATTCCAACTTGTTCTATTTTAAAAGAGTAATTTAAATTAAATGCCTACATAAATAAAATATATATATGTAATTGTATGATAGTTCTATTATATATGCATTATATGTGAATTTTTTTTTAAATTGGCTAGGGTAACCAAGAACAGATAATACTATTTTGACAGCATCAAAAGCAAGCACATTTTAAAATTAAGTTTTTATTACATCATTAATTTTAGTTTGTTCTGTAAACACTGTTACTATTAATTAACATTGGTGCTAAAATGTATTCAGATGTATTTTCTAATCTGTGGTTAAAAATCTATCTTACAATGAATTATTGTGATAAAGCAAGCTGGTATGAAGCAGAATTACAAAATGATCTATTTGTTTTCATTTAATGGGTAAGTCTTTTCATGTATTGGAAATAGCCCTTACTTTTGCAATAATTGTTTAAGCTGAAGTTTGTAGGACTGACCGTACAAGTAAGATTAGCTTAAATTCTGATCTTGCATTTGGATTGTGCAAGGATTAGTTTTAGATCTAGAAAAAACAGATGAGCATGAGGACTAGTTCATTTAAGTGGTATGCATAAAATAAATTATTTTCTACCACAGATGTACATACTATGTTTCGTAGTTGGTTAGGTCCTTAGAAGGATGAGATACGCTCAGTACTGTCATTGCAAAGTGTTAACAAACGTAAGCCAAACCTTCAAAAAAACAACATTAAGATTTCAGAAAGAAATAATAAACAGTGGGCAGGTAGAGAAGGATAGCCTTTTGAGGGTGAGGCACTGACAGCAAAAGCTGGCTGCTTCTGAACAACATCCGCCAGCCCTGAAGTAGTACATACAACTGGGGACAACTTTCAATACAAATCTAGAACAAAACTGCAATTTACACTTTTTGGAACCATGCTGTGCTTGTTTCCAAAAGGGTGTAGATCTTGAAAATAGCTTTCATCTTGCATAAGTTTATCTCATGAGTCAGCTAGAAAGCAAGCACTAGTGTCTTCATTTGCTTTTCCCTTTAAAGCACTCCCCTCCTCTTCACACCCACCTGGTGTTTGCTCTGGTGTTCCGCCAAGTGCTGGAGCAGACTGCTCATGTCTGGTCAAGCTCACAGCTTAAAAGAAAAATAACAAACAAACAAAAAAACAAGAACAGCTCTGTTTAAATAAGCAGCACTCATGACTTAAACTTCAGCATACATTCAGCACTAGCATATTTATGTTCATTTACTCATGCACTGTTGTCAGGCAGTGAGTGTAACCATTTGAAATGTCACTTCTGTACTATATAGATTTTGTGCACCCTGTTGTGTAACTCTAGTTTTCTCCATCATTTGTTTTTGCTGGTGGAAGAGTCATCCCACAGGAGCACCTGTGCAGGACCAGAAGTGGGTCAAAAAGGATTATGTAAGAGTTCCAAAATATGGTGTTGCCTGGTTTGGAGAAAATATATAAACCTTTTAACCTAACAGCCCACTAGTGCCTAGGTTTGAACATTTTATCAGTTCCCATATAGGGGTAGGAGCAATGCAAGAGGTCCAATACGAATATAAGATAACTCCATGCTTGAGAAATTCTCTAAATGAGACTGTGTGTAAGCTTTAGTTTTACTCCAAATAATATCTGTACGTTGTTTCATAAAGGCTTATGATTTTTGAGCACCTAGGCCCTCCTATTCAAGCTGGCAGGAAGAATGTGTTGCATGGACACTGTTTCCTTGTTTTCCTGACAAAGGAATTCTGAAGATTCCAAACAGAACATTCGAGAACTTAACAATTCTTTTTAAGATGTGTAAGCACATACTGCATACTAATTTGTTAATTGCAATTATTCATCAGTGTAACCAAGGAATTTTTCTATAAACATTTTATCTATTTTAGACAAAATTACTGTCTATTAGCCACAAATAAAAATTAAGATTTATCCACAAACTACTTTTGGAGCATTTTGTCCCAGCATTTTAAACAAACACAGGACAAATGTAACGTTTTGTCTATGTTCCTTGTCAAACACACTAACTTATTATCTGAATACTGCCCAAATCAGTCAAAAACCTAGATTTGCCATCCTGTTTAGATAAATATTTACAATTCCATTGTGTACCTAGCAATAGGATACAAACCTAAGAGAGAAGATAAGGCTTGTCACAAAAATATAAATAGATACTCAACGAATTTTGGTGGTTAAGGTTTCTGGGAGGGAGAGCGCTCTCTTTGACTCCACTGGTCCCTTCACACTGTCCCTCAGGGAACGTACACTCTTCTGACGGTTACGTGCGAAACGAGCCCTCTTGATCTTCCACATTGCTGCATCACTGAGGTTGGCGACATTTGTCCGGACAGCAGTGATAGCTTTGCAAATGCAATTGACCAAGTTAGGATTCATTCCACAGCATGGTGAGGCCCTAATGCTTCCAAGTGCCAAATGCAACTGGGCCCCAGGTCCCACTCAGGTCAAGAAAGCTTCATATGGGCTCAAGGGGTCCATCTGCAAGGAACTCATTTGCATCTTCTCATTCTGAAATCCATAAAACCCCAAAGAGATTAACTGTGTTTAAAAAATAATGGTGTCCCTTCCTTCTGTGAAATTGGACAAAAACAGACTCCTGAACCAAATTGAATTTCAGGCTATGGGAATTTGAGGTGCCCTCTATTTTGAGTACACATCACATTTAGTGCTGATAACTCAAATCCAAATGTGGCCTCCAGTTTTACCTCAAACTGACCTCATGTCCTACCTACACCTATCATCCTGGATCAGTGCCCCCAAAATGCTATGAGGGTGATTATGTGTTTACAGTTGTGTTACGAGGAGTATCTCTGCATGCCTTAATGGAGTCACTAACACTTTTCTATACTTATGTCTAGAGTGCCTTCAAACTGAGTTTTAATAACTGAGTGACTAAAGTCAGTGACCCCATCTCTTGCACCACTTATGCCTTTGAAAAGGCAAAGAGAAAGGTTCAAAGTAATCTTGAAAAGTATCTTTTGACCTTACTTCTGCAGCTAGAGGAGCTAGAAACCACTGCTGAGATTCCCTTCTCAGGCCACAGCAGTAGATCCCTGCTTTGTGCCAAGGTACTCACATATGAAGAAGAAAATATGTTTGCAGCTCCACTTCTTATGTGGATGCAGCAGGAGTCCCTAGGCTTTTTTAGGTCTCCATGAAAGCATAGAAGAAGGCACAAGGCTGCTGAGGGAGCGTATGCTGTCCAAACAGCTGTTTCCCACCTCCTCCAAGCAAATCACATGGAAATAGGTCTGCCTCATGGTCCATCACTTGGGTAAGGAAGTTTTCCATTACGCAGCATATTAAACAATCATGCACAAATTATTTTTAGCCCCCTTCCCCCAGCAGTGAATGGAGAGAGACATGGTATCTCATCAAGAAACCAAGTTCAAACAGGATAAACTTTTGCTTTAGTCACTACAGGAATAGCTAACTGAGCACTGGCTCTAAGAATCTGTGCACCTCTTGTGCTGTGCCCCATGTATTTGGTTGTGTTTCAAGGACCATGCAGCTCCTAGGGCTATCTTTGTACATATCATTACAGAACAGGATCAGACATGACCTTTGAGAATAGCAATGCTGATAGCATAAAAGCATCTACAGAAGAACAAGTGGGTTAATGCAGGTTGCAGTTGAGTGATTACAGAACCATACCATGTTTCAACCAAGGTTGGCAACCAAATCCTATTGAGAGTAAAATATGATGCCCAAAGGTGCAATGGAATATGATCTAATCTGCATTCAGGCATTCAAAACGTGCTCACTTTGAGGTACTCTCTTCTGTCCTGCAAGATTACTTAGTTTCAGACAATTTATACAAGTGAGGCCTACATCTCTCTCAGACCCTTGAACGCAGCTGAAATTCCAGAAGCTGATAAAAGGTGATCAGATTGATTTGGACTCTGCTTACTTGTTGGGAAAGGGAATTCTTTGTTGCAGTCCAGATGAAGCTGTGCTTCCAGAGACAAGGTCTCAAAGCGATTCACAAAGAACTCCCAGCTCAAAGCTGGAATATCCGCTTTTAGAAAATGAAGTAGCAAAAGCTTACTAAGAATTGTGGGCCTGTCCTTGACAACTGTGTCAAACTGGAAATCAAGGCAGAGGCAAAGACCCTATAGAGAAAAAAAACAACAACAACACAGTACTGAGATGTGAAGACTATAAACATTTTTTTAAAGCAAAGGAGGGTCAAAGTTCTAACTTCACCCCACAATTTTTAAAGGATAAAGATTTAGCTTCTTTTCCCTCTCCTTTAATTCAGGACTAATGCTACTGATATCAAAGGAAAAGGTAAGTAAGGAGATAAACAAATATGATGTTTATAATGGGAAGTTTCCAAGGTTTTGAGGAATATAAAAGTATGAGCAAAAGTTCTGTTCTACTACACATTTGATTTGCAGTATCGAAGTATTCTTTTCATGTATCCCTGTGTGAGAAAAGGCTTACCTTTATGCAACCGTATCAAGCCCTTGATTAGAAGAATAATGAATTGCCAATCCCAAACAGAGAAAAGATTACGTGGTGAAATGTATCAGAAGGAATTTGAGTCATAAAATGCTTCTGTATTTTATCTGCACTAGAATTTTAGGCATACTGTAAAGACTTATGTTTGAAAAGTAAATCCAGACATTAAATATGTAACTGCGGGATGCTGGGACCAGTCTCTGTTCCTCAGTGAACTATACATTTATTTTTCTTAGTTCAAAAGAATTCAAGTTCTCTGGAAACTATTTCGAAAAGATTCTATATGGAATAAAATTAACAAGTATTAACAGCATTTCATAGGCAGCAGCACTAAACTTTTCAAAATACATTTTCATTACATCCTCTAGAGAACTAGAATTGAATTTTATACTATGAGATTTTTTTTTTTTCCCTCAAAATCTTATTTGTTTATGTAGGCTTTGATCCATTTTTATATGCACTTTGTTTTAATCATGATAATTTTCATTGGCAAGGCCTCTCACATGCTTAAAATTATATGTCTAAGTAAGTCTTGCAAATATTAAGGCCATGTTTGGTTTTGCTTGAATGTATTTTCTCACTATCAGCTCAACAGGATGTAATGAGAATTGTAAAACCGTTTAGTTTTAAAATGAAAAATGTCAGTACATTTTAAAATTATAAAAACATTTACAGCTTTCTATGATAACAGCTCAAATGTCATAGTAATCCTTCGTAGTCATCAAAGTTGGGGCTCAGGCAGTATCTTTCCCATGTCTATTTTGTGTATATGTCAAATACCAAGACCTGTAAGGCTTGTCTAAAGAGGTATTAGCAGTGACTATGCCACTGTCCACGTGAGCCATTTCAAATGTTGGGTCAAAACTCAAATTCCTGTTTCAATGCATTTTTCCCCTGTATAATGAACCTACCTGTAAAGCTGGCCGCTTTATGGTGTCAAGTAGTAGTCCAGCTCTTGTAGCTACTGCTGGGTTGACATCTTCCACAGCAGTCAGGAAACAGCAGAATGCATGAGCCAAAGAGTACTTCAGTAGGTGGTTTTTTGTCACGGAGTGGATATCCAAAAATCTGCACAACACAGCCACTTTCTCCACTGTAGCAGCCCCCAGAGAAAGAAAATATAAATATTAATTCAGACAATGGCTTCTTTATGCCCTTCATGTCTTAATAATCGTAGATTATTAAAAAATATCTCTAAAATATATATATATATAAATTTTATATAAAAAATATATAAAAATATCTCTCCTAGAAATATGCACATCTTAGAAAGTAGCAACAAAGAACAGCTGGGAGGTGTTATTGTGAGTTTGGTCTTGCTCTGATTATCCAGAATGCATTATAGTCTCCTCTATTCTATTGCATTTTTGTGCCATAGTTTTGCATCCAACTACCTCCCAAACTCCCCAAACCAGCAAAAAGATGTAATCACCCGTTACAAGTTTCATCAATTACAGCAGAGAAAGCTATAGCTCTTCAGTGAAGCAACAAGCACTAAATAGCATATGTTTCTCAGGCTTACCTGCTTCAAACCTCATCTTCCAATCTTTGCTGTTAAAATTGCTGTTTATGATTGTCCAGAAAATGTCGGCTCCATGGGGAAGTGAAAGTGCATGAAGAAGTAGTGGGACTGCCAGAGAAGAAAGCTGAGAGAATTCAGACTTCACAACTCCCCATAAGCTGGAAAGACCAAACACAGCAAGTACGCTTATAAAAGCACTCCCTTGACATACTTTCTTCTAAAAGCCCATACTGTATTGTTAGAGGGAATGCACTTTTTGTGAAAATCTCTATAAGCCATCCTGAGCCTTAATGAGAATACTGCAGAGTTGCTGTTAGGTGAATAGAGCCACTTGGAAATCTTCAAATGCAACAGTTTTTCTTGAAAATCCAGGTTCAAATATTGCTAACATTGAAACATTTTAGATTTAACAAGATTTTGCTTAATTCAAGGCACAACAGCCATGAAACATAATCTGTGCTATAAATCAGCATTTTCAACATGACCAAGTTCAGCACACGAGCCGTGTCAACCACCTTGACATCATGAGTGACATACATTCACAAATCACTATGATATCCACGCTTCTTTATGACCTTCTGTTAGTTTTCCCTACTAAACCTGCAAATTCTTTAATGTCACAAATGAATGTATAGTTGGGGAATCAAAAAAGTATGAAGACAAAACTTGTGATAAAAACCTACCTTGCAATCAGCATGTGATCTTGAATATAGGCAAGAAATTGTGGATGGTCCTTTCTTGCTATGTACAGGCATTCCCCATGAAGACAAAGAATCTTCAGACAATTCAGCATGTTAAAAAGAATGTCTGGTTCTTCAAATCTTGACATTTCCTGTGTAAGCAAGATGCACTACTCTCAACACAGTGAAACTGCTTAACTGAAAATTCAAACTAAACAAACATCATTAATTTTACCTGCAGTATTGTGTATATGAGCTTCAAGGTAACTGGAAGTTGCTGATAACAAAATTTTCTTTCTGTGTCATTCTTTATTGCTGTTAAAAAAGTAAGTTACATAAATTGGTGACAAATTCCCTTCATTTGTTAATTCAAAGTGAAACTAGAGAATGTGAAAGTAATCAGAGGTAAATTAATTCTTGCTATCAGTAATACTGATGTCAGTTGAGTTACAACTGCACAGAATTTGGCATCTAATGTTTTGCTACTTTATATGTCCACAAAGCCACGATTTCTTCTAACACTTTTTGAGACTCAGTCACACTTGCAGCCAACATTATACAGCCCTCCTATTGATAAGTTGAATTAAATGCATGAGAAAAAAAAAGTGACTATGCATTGTTGGACCTGAAAAAATGCTTCAAAACCTTGTATTCTATACAAGTGAAATGTTTCATTTAAAGCCTCACTTAAATACTCTGTCTTCTCACCCTGAACCTACCAGCATTTTCTGTGGTCTCTGTGTGATTTCCTGGGTTTTCTCCATGTTTTGGTGCTGATTTGTCATCTTCTTCTCCTTCAGTTCCTATAATAAACTCAGGTCTAGTATACAGAAGACTATCCTCAAGGTTATCTGTGGGCTCCTTTAAGAACATAGTAAGTTAAATTCATTTACTGATGTTTTCTGTATACATTAAGCCATATCCTCTTGTTTAATATTTAGTGTGGATAAGCTGAGCCCAAATGACACACTGTCCAGTTTCCATGTACACTCATGCATTCAAATCACCTGCATATCTAAAATTCTGCATCAGCAAATGGATTGACAATAAGACTGTGTTTCAAACATGGATTTACATGATAGCACTTAACAGCTATTGTATATGCATATTGGAGCTGAGGGGCATCCAATCACACTGGTTTCACTTAACCTGTCCTCCTTTCTCAGCATTTTCAACAGTCAACCATCAACTAAGATTTTTTAAGTTGCCCACTTGACATCTGATTCTCTCAAAGTCATTAATCATTTGAAGATACCCATTCTTAGGTTTTAAAAGATGAAAAGCACTACGTATTAACATTTCACATTTTATTTAAGATGGTATCATAGGAGTGTACTTCCAAAGCAGACAATGGTGACAGGGAGAAGAATTCATACTGGATGAATATTGCCATCTTCCCTGTGTTCTTTAAATCAATTCAAACCCAGGAGATTTTAAATTCAATGGCATTTTTGCTTTAACCTCCAAGCTCTTCCATGCCATCACAATGCAATGAGCACGATGAAGTAGAGGAGTTATGTGCCAGTAACAAAGGTTCTTTTTCTTGCTGTACTTACCACAAGTCTGATTTCTTCTTTTGGAGCAAGCTGTTCCAGCAGCTCAAAACCCAGCTGGTAACACAGAATGCTGGACTGACACAGACCACATTCAACTGCTTTTTCATCTTTCTGACAGCTGTGAGAACCACCCCAAGGTGCCTGGAATACATTGTTTATGATGGATATTATATCTTTTGAAATGCTGTTCTCTAAGCCCAAAGTGACACCATCATCCTGGAGTTCCATCTGAAAGGGAGTGAAAAGAATAAGGACTTATTATTTATTTAAAAAAACAGAGCGCAGTCCTGCCTATTCCTACATTTGTTCCAGTGAATTGCATTACTGGGATGAGAACTGAGATAAACTGCAACTCACAATTTTAAATTGCCACTGGTGTTCAGGACAAAGCTTGAACAGCTGGAGTAAGATTTTGAAGGTAATTAGACAATTTCAAGCATAAGCAAATTAACATTACCTGGAGACAGTTATCCAAAACACTTGGGCTTAGATTCACAATGTATAACTTTACCTATCCAAAAATTATGCATCTAATCTAAGGCCATCAACAAGCCCCTGCTTCTAGTCTGTAGCAATAACTGTATCTCCAAGGAGAAGTTCATTTCATTGATATGAGCCACCTAACATGATGTGGAGGTATCTACCTTCTCTTCACTGACCATGAACCCACAACTCATGTATGGGTAAAGCCACATGAAAGCTGCAGAAAGGTTTCAATGCCTTGTACTTCATGCCACTCCCTCAGCATAAAGGGACTCAATACAGGACCAAAGGAGAGACAAAAGTGACTGCAGAACTTCACTGTCCCTCAGCATGGATGTTTTTCTTCTGCAAGTACCTGCTTCAGGATGAGATCAAACATCAGAATGAAGCAATTAAGATTCATTTCATCATCCTCACAGTCTAAGTCAATTGTCTTTCCACTGGGATGTCCAAAGTTCTTGAAGGGACTGTGAAAAGGACTACGTATTGGACTCCGAAATGGGCTCTGGAAAGGACTTGGGAAAGGACTCAGCATGTTGTTCTGAACTCTGCGCCCAGGGTCAGAAGCAACGCTTACCTGAAGACATATAAAATAAACATGTCCAAATGAATGTTAGGCATTTAAGCAATCTAATCCTATACAAGACTGGTAAATGTCAAGAACTTTGAAAACCTTATCATTTCCTTTGGTAGCTTTTTTTTTCTTTTTTTTTTGAATCTATGTATGTCCCTTAGTGCCATTAAATGATAAAATATGGTATAAGTACAATAATCATATTCTGCACAGATGTATGTATTCTCTTAGGTTAAATGGCTGTCATTCATTACCTTATT
Source organism: Aythya marila (assembly GCF_965140915.1). Taxonomy (NCBI): domain Eukaryota; kingdom Metazoa; phylum Chordata; class Aves; order Anseriformes; family Anatidae; genus Aythya; species Aythya marila. Next base: position 15,927,632 of record NC_139046.1, read on the forward strand.
TCCACTAAGAAGGAATTTTACCATCATAAACAGAACAGAAAATTGGTGCAGACAGTAAAGCGGTCATGAAGTTACAACAATCTTCCCCATGATCCAGACATACCAACTTCAATAGCAGGAAGCTAATAAATGTGGATGCCTTGCAGTACTCGCAGCAGTATAACTAAGACTACACCAAGGATACAGGTAGCTGGAAATGAACTAGATATAACAATAGCAAGACATGCACTTCTGCACAGATTTACATTCAACCACCATACAGACCACCTACAACACCATCAGAACCTTCAGTTATTCCAAGGAGATAAACAGTTAAGTAACTCAAAGTCTATTTTTAGGCCAGCTATGCTCTGGAATACCAGACAGTAAGATTGTCCTTTTTTCCTTTTTTTTTTTTTTTTTTTTTTTTTGCTTAGTTTGGAAGTGGTTACAGGCTAGTTGTACTCTCTGCTGAGCTACATCAGAGTTTAGAAGGACTACAAGAAAAGAATCATCAATCGTCTAGATGCTGTAAGTCGTAGGTCCTTAAATCTAAAGAGCTGACCTTTGAGCACCCTTTCTGCTGTCCCTCACGCATTCTGTAGGAGATGTTTGCAAACATTTTCTTCCAGACAGACAAGTTTCCTTGGCATCAATTTTTGCATCTCTTGGAGGGGGAAAAAAATGCAGGGAAACAGAAGTAAGTTCTGGTCTGTCATCCTCCCAAAACATCCCTAGGCCCACCAAATTTGTACCTCAATACAAAAATTCACTCTAACTGTTGGTTAAAAATAAATAAATAAATAAATAAAACTTTTTAATTCTTCACATGCATTCGGTTAGGAAAATTGTTCAAAGCAAAAGAATAAGAAGGATAAATGTTACCCTCCGAGCTGCAAGATTTCCCGCCAGTTCACTGGCTCTGGATTTTCTTTGATTTGCTAACTCTTTTACAGAATTCACTCCGTCAGAAAACATGCTGATTAGTAACTGAAGAGGAACAACAATGTCAAGTTCAGATAACACCTGAGGAAAGACAATAAGTTAAAAAAAAAAAAGCATGAGTTTCGAGATTGATAAAAATATCAGCTACTTTATAAGCATATTTATCACATCATATTGAGTTCAGCAAGTTTCATGCATTTAATTTTGGGATTTGTTCATGTGAGCTGAGACCTTAGGTTTCTCTTCAAATCAGGGCAAAAGAGAAGTGGCAAAACATTGCATTTTCAAAATATTTGTTGGCATGATGCTTGGTGCACATTGCGAACAGTTTTATGCACAAACACATAGGTATGTGAAACTGTTCCACAAAAAAGTTTATGTGAAGCAAAAATATTACAAATACTTGTATGAATAACTATCTTCATTATTACCTAAAATAGGATTCCTGTAATTATTCTAAGAATCCAGCCAGAATGGTAGCCTACAGACGTCAATATATTGACAAGATAGGTTATCTGCAAATCACAGTGGTAATATGAATGAATAATGAAGATTATCGGTATTATTCTGAGGTGCCGTGGAAAATTTTATAGCCTTTTGAATTGACTGTCCCCAAAGCTGACATGATTTTTCTTGTAGTATTTGAATACGAATATTGGGTGAATGCCAGTGAATATTGACAAATAGGCAAATAGACCACGAGACTGCCAGAGAAGCAGAAAGTGTGGTGGGTACAGTGATAGTCTGATCCAGTTCTTCAGATGTGGCAATGACTACAGCTGCTTCTACAGTTTGGAATTATTTTGGAATTTACAGACCAAATTCTGTGGAGACTAAGGAGTTCTGCTGACAGAAAGTCAGAGATAACTGAATGGCCCTAAAGACACAACCAAAGGGAAAATAATTCCCAGGACCTGTCTACCAACCACCTTACTCAAGGGGCAGAAAGGTTCCATAATCCCTGGTAAGTGGCTTCTTTCTTCCTCTCAAAATCATAAATCAATCAGCATGACTTGTCAAGAGAGTACACTTACATGCAGCCAAAGCAACGCTTGCTCTTGCACAGAGGATGGATACCCTGTGAATCGACAACTAATGAAGCCAAACATCTCCTCCATGGAGAAAGGAAGAGGGCAAAGTTCAATGTCAAACATTTTGCTGAAAAGGAGAACAAAACAAAGCATCACTGAATTACTACAACATACACACTGTAAACTATGAAAACAGAAAAATAATAGAAAGGCAATCTCATAACCAGCACTGATGACACTTCTGGTGTTTTATTTGCATCCTCATTCTCCAGGGGAGTTGCGCTAGGTCGATGATACCACCTGTCCTGATTGACTATTATCACCCTGAATTTATTGATACACCTTCAGAATTTGTACTACATCTCATCTGCCCAGTTACACTTGATTTCAAAATCCAATGTATGGGAAAATTTTCATCTTACCACTCCATCCCTATTCCTTATTCACACTAAACACATTTTCATCAGTCCCTACAAATGCAAAATTACAGGCAGTTTCAGAGCCTTTTACACAGTACAAAGCAATGCAAAGCTGGATTGTGAAAGGTATACACCAAACATGAAATTATGACTCCAGCAGTCACCACCCCTATTCTGGTATTTTCTTTGCTCAATGGGGGAAAATAGTAGTTAAATCAATAAAAATCAACTCTCTTTCAGTGCTAGTTCTACTAATCCCCAATGTACCTCCTCAACAGCTGGCCAGAAAGAGAAAAATGCTTCCTTCATCATGCTACAGGAAGCCATGGAAAGCGTGCCTTGTTCAGAGCAAAGAAGCTGATTCAAGAATATCAGCATCAATAAAAGGAAACTTTCCCAAAGCTGAACTGCTCTAGTCTAAATATAATTCATGCAAAATTCAGCAGCATTCACTTGTCTATTGCACACCAGAGAGCAGGCTGAATGGCATTTTTATTCTTTGTCAACATTTTATTGCACTAATACCCTCAAAAATCAACATAAATAATTATAAAGTGGTTTCTACAAATACCTACATACCTTAACACTTCCCGGAATTCTTTCAGTTGATTATCAGGCACTTCTGTCCTTATAGCTTCCAGCCACTCTGGCATAATACATTCCCACACCGGCTGGTTTATTACATTGTACGGAATCAGGCAAAGGATTCGATTCAGCCCTTCTTTTAATTGGGTCACAGCACTACACGATTTGTCCCAGTATCCACCAACCTGTGGGCATTTCCAGGAATGATACTGATGAGCAATATTTCTAATCCCTATAACTGGTCCAGCACCAATTTGCTCAGCATATTGCAGCCCAGAAATCATGAAGGATGATTATCAGCACCTGCCAGCCTGAATTGAGAATACAGCCATGGGGATTACATTGTTTTTTTCCTCTCTAGTTTCACCCACAACCTAAGAAGCACTGTCCAAGATTTAGATGAAGTATGCTTACTTCCAGGCCATGACACAAAACAACCCCCAATTGTTTACAATTCTCAGTGAAGGACAGATTTGTTTGGTCAAACTTACACCTTAAAGTATTTGCTCTGGGCCACTAGAGTGCTGGATCTTTTTTTTTTTTTTTTCTTTTTGAAAGTTTAGTCCTTTTGTGTTTTGTTTTTTTTTGTTTGTTATTATTTCTTTGAGGGAAGGTCCTGAGTGAAGGAAGCCAAAAAATATACTTCTGAGTACATAAATAACTAGTCTACAGAGACTAATTATTCTAACTGACCTCAGCTCACATCTGCTGTTCCTTACTAATGGCTCTAGAGATGCCTGCTGTTTTGGCAGCAACTACTGGTAATCTCAGCCAACAAACTATTTTTTCTCCATTCATCACAGCTAATTTCATGGCTGTTTGTCTTCATGTTCTAGTGAACCTTTGCAAATCTGGCAAGTTGTCAGTCTAGTCTTCAGCACTGCAGTGGGGGGTAATAAAACTTTTAAAAGGGCTGGATCCAAGACAAGAAAAAGGTCCACAATAGACTACAGCATGAGTTTCAGCCCTTTCTCTCCTTAGTCTCAAACTCAAGATCTGCTTTCTTCAATTCTAACACCAGTGCATCCATTCACCTTTCAAATTCCTTCAGCTGTCCTCCAATCCTCCCACACAGACAAGGTCTATCTTCAGAGAGGTGGTTCAGAGTAAGACTTACACATATGCTGGTCTGCACTTGCACAGCAAATCCCATTTACAAGGTCATGAAAAATCTATGGATGCACGCTTCATCCCTGATAATATTATGTATCACACCAAGTCTTTATGGCTCTTCCTATACTAGCCACTGAATTATATGAAATAAAACAAATGTCCAAAATGTATCCAAAGAGGGGAAATGAAGCTGGTGAAGGGTCTAGAGAACAAGTCTTAGGAGAAGCAGTCTCAAGTTGCACCAGAGAAGATTTAGGTTGAGTATTAGAAAACTTTTCTTCACTGAAAGGGCTGTGAGGCATTGGAACAGGCTGCCCAGGGAAGTGGTTGAGCCATCATCCCTGGAGGTATTCAAAAGACATGGAGATGAGGTGCTTAGGGACAGGATTTAGTGGTAGACTTGGCAATCCTAGGTTAATGGTTGGACTTGATTATCTTGGAGGTCTCCTCCAACCTAAAGGATTCTGTGATTGGCCATTTAACATAAGAAGGTCATGAAATGAAAGTTGTCTCTGAATTCTGCAAAAGCACATCTATAGCTGGCAGCAATAAATGTGGAAAAGTCTTACACATCTCACAAAGTTCCTATTTTCATCCTGATATCTAGTTTTCTATAGCAGAATATTCATGCATGCCTTCAGTATCCAAGTTAAGTGGTAAGTTCTGTTTCACAATTAAAGGAGATGGTAAGAAAGACTTTTTCTAGGAGTGATTCCAGCAGGAGTCTCACTTAGGCACCCTGAATGACCTTCCAGGTAAGTCTCCTTCCTTCCATCAGCAGTAAGGCATACTACGGCGGACTAGTCTCTTAACTGAAATTTGGTATCCAAAGCTACAGGTTATCAGTATGCTCAAAATTCCCTTCAGTTACAACCATGTGATTTCATGAATCTTACTTCACAGCTGCAGAGATGAAGTATGCAAAGAACAGAGAAACATATTAGTAAAGCAGACTAGTAAAGGACAGGCGCATACCTAGAAGCTGGCATGTGAAACCTGTTTCTCAAGAGAAATTTTTATGCTTTGGCAGCATAATGGAGATGTACAGCTATTGAAAAAGCACAGTATCTTTCAATCCCCAAAATATTTTTCCACTCTGTCTTCATATTACTGTAAATAATCCCCCACCTCTGGCACAGTAAAACCAGAAAAGCTATAAGAGAAAAAATTCCTGAACTCCACTGCTCCTTTACCAATATTTCTTTTGCCTTGAGAGGGTTGGGGAAGAAATAGACTTACTCTATTTTACGTTAATGTCTATGGCAAATAAATTAACCTTCAGATAAATTACCCTCACCCTGGCAAACTCCATTGGTTTAGGAAGGAGGCACATAACCATGACATCAAAGCGAACATCACAAACCGTCTTCAACCACTTAGTAACAAACTGGGGTTTCAGTTTTTCAACCAGGCTACCAACTTCATCATCCATCATGTAAGCTGTAGAGTGAAACCACTGGAATACCATGCTAACCAGCCTTGCTAAACTCTCTGTGGGTGTATTCTCACTGGGAGTGCAAAGGCTCACCTGTAAGACAGAAACACAAATCTAGATTTAAAGGTGGGAAACTTGAAATGCTTGTCTACTATATTTTGCATATTTTCAGAGATACATGGATGCAGATTACATAGACAGCAAGTGAGCTGATCAGTTTTAAGTAGAGCTTGGCACAGGATAATTGAAAAAACATTTCCATAACCAGAAAATAGCAATAAGAAGAAAAAATTAAGCATTGAATTTCTTTGTTTCTCAGTTTCAACGCTAAACATTTAAATACAGAATGCTGCAACAAACTGAAACATTCTGTTTTAAGCTTTGAAATTACTTTTAAAAGTTCATCTAATGTCCAGTAAAATATATGATACAAACACACATACAAAATGTAGAAATTGTAAAGATAAACCAAATGAAAGGTTTCAAAAAATCTGAAAGAGGATGTTTACTTGGTATAAGCGATCTTTGCTTTACAAAAGGGTTATATATTTGTCCTCATTTAGGGCAGGAATATGAGCTTTAAGACCTCAAAAATTCTCACAGAATGATTAACAGTAGTCTTCTCTCTGTCTCCTAACTTACTTTTTTCTGGAACAGTATCTTTACTGTAAACCTGTCCCAAAGCTGAGACCAAGTTTGTACATGAATTCACAGACCAACCACATTGCTAAACCCATAATGATCTACTGATGAGCTTTTACTACCATCTAGAGACGAGAAACTTTCAAGTCAGGTTCTGCACTGAATCCAAAAAAGAAAAAAGGAAAGGGGATTGCCTCTTAGGGTTAAAATAATGGCATTCAGCAGAGAACATTCAGCAAATGACATTCAGAAGACAGAGAGATAATAAAAAGCTGAAGAGGGTGAGTAGCTATTATACACTCAATAGAGGATTCAGAAGGTCCATCCAAACCAGTTCTGTAATCTCCAAGTCCGAGAGTATCACAGAACTCCGTTTTTCCTACAAATCAGAAAAGTATCCAACTAAAATTCAGACAATGGGGGGAAAAAAAAAAAGAAAAAGAAAAAAAAAAAAGACAGAGATAACATCCAGGCTTCAGAAATAGAAGAAAAATATTTTCTTACCAAGAACCAGATTCCAAACTGGCTTAGGAGGCGTTGGTCATGTTTGTCATCATCTTTATTATCAAAGTCTGTGTTGTCCAGGGAGTGATGGGAAGAAGAGAGGCCCATCTGCCTCCTGCGGTTGAGCTCATACTCCCTCTGCTCAGCATGGAACTCTGCTTCTTTCAGCAAGCTACAAAACAAGTTTGTGGTCAGTGAATACAGCCTTCCTGCACTGGATACAGGTATCTAATCAAGGATAATTATAGATGAAGACATCTGACGTCAACATTTTCCTGAGAACAGTAATAAAGTAAGATTAGATTGAAGGCTGAACACTTCCATGAGGACAACACTCCCAGATGATTGGTGCTCTGCTTACAGCAGCAGGAGTTCTGCACCCTGGCACTATGCAGACAATATTTAGATAAAAACCCAATCCTGCTTTACATTTTTATGCTGAATAACCAATAACATTACCTGATGACAGCTTCTACAGTACACACAAGCTCCTCTGCCCCACACTCCCGTGTATTGATTGGGGGTGGTGAGGTCTGGTAAAGGTGGGTTTCTGCTGCTGCCCCAACTTCACTGCTGTGATGATTTGAATGGCATCTTTTGCAATAGCGCACTGGCCTGTTGCCATGGCGGCCACAGCATCCTGCTGAGAAGCACGTAACAACAGCTCTTCTGACATGGGAACTACAGTTCTGCAAAATAGAGAGATTTTATTAGGACACAAGTATCAGGCAGTGGAAATGAAAGCAGTGATGAGAGTCTGCAGTGAGGAACTGGCTCAAGTGCTGGCTCTTTCCAAATTCACTACGCATAAGCACAAATGTGTAAGAATCCTGAACCAAGTGTCACTGAGCTTCCAAGAGGAGCTCAGCCCTTAATGATGGGCCTGGACTTAAATGTCACGATTGCTCTTCTTCAGGAACAGGCCAAACCAAAAGTTAAGTCATCAACCTCTATTTTCTGGCTTGGAGCAACCTTTAAATTTTACAGTAGATCTCTTAACCTCTGCTTGTAATGTCTCTAAGTTTCATATGGCAACTGACAGATCCTTAGGAGTATAATCAATGTTGACACATCAGTTTACTCTACGTAAGAATCTGGTTTATCATAAGTAACTGTCCAAACCTCTGAAATATGCTCTACCTTCACTTTTGCCCTCTGGTAATCTGGCCCAACATAAAAACTTTCTTTACCACACCACATCTCCAATATATTATATGCTGTAATCCTCATTATTAAACTGTTATTAAATCATAGTAGCTGGTATGTTTTGCAAGCAGATTCTTTTTGTCAGCAGTCTTTTTACAGCATTGAAGACTTTCAGTCCATATATTTAAAACTATTTACTATTTACAATAGGAGTTTTGTCCAACTTTGGATTAACCCGGGACTTCAGAAAGACAAGAACATATAAAACACTTAGATTTAAAATTCATCTTGTGCTGTATCTTCCTCAGAAGCAGACTTAGAATCACAACTCAGCTCAATTGCATAATTAGATTGCCTTACTAATTATGACTTCAATAAAAACCTTCAACTCCAATCAAATATCAGTAGTTCAAACAAAAAGAAGTCTTGCTGCTAAATCATTCCCATCCACCAACAAATGCATACATGGATAAATTGTGAAAATTTGGAATGGTACAAAAAAGAATGCACCACACAGGAATGGAATGACATTACACACAACATCAAATCATGCCCCATCACACAAATGACTTTATCTTACCTTCTTCTGACATATAGCAGAAATTTCAGCTGTAAGGGGAAGGCATACAAAACATCAACACAGAATGACGATCCTTCTGTTTTACTATGGCAACCATGGCAAAATGGAATTGCTGCAAGGAAGTTGCTGAGGCTAAACTTGTGCTTCCAGATATAACTGAAAACTCTAAATCTTTTGTATTGCATGAGGTGTGATACTGTATACTTGGGCTTACTAGCTATTTCTGCACTGAAATGAAAGAACAGCCTTGGTAAATTAAGTGTGGTGTGCTGTGCATCCCATCCACCTTGCTCATGCTTCTGCCTCATAGACAGACTTGTAACAGTACTTCTGTTGGTATGCTAATGTGATTGGCATACTGTGAGAGACATGGGTCAGATGTGCCTACACTGACTGTGAAAGCTGGCAGGAAGAAAGATTAGTGCATTTAGACTCACAATGTAGATGTAGCCACCATGTCTGTGGCCCCTAACTCCATAGAGAAATGTTTTCAGATTCAACCTGTAGTCAGTACCTACACAGTCGTTTGCCCCAGCAATATCCGATTCAGTAAATGTAGGTGGCTGAGTACTTCCCTTAAATAAATTAAACATTCTGTAATCTGGATTATGTTACAAGTGTAAAGAGATGGCAAGAAAAATCTCCACTGCCTAAAATTTTTCAGTTTGCAGAACAGAGAGGGAGGGGAGTGTCTTTGTTCTGCCCTTGAAAACTGCAATTTAGAGAATATGTGACTCTCCTTTAAGCCCAGGAAATTCTACTTAGTCTGTCAACAAGTTTTGTCTGCACTCTGGTAGATAATACCAAACACTTTCACTGGTCAATGGACCATGAGTGGATCAATGAAAAATATTTTATATCCTTTTCTGGTATTCTCTAAAACTTTCTGTTCATGCAGTCAATTTTCTGAAGCCTTAAAAGCTCTAGAATCAAAGCCAGGTTACCAAAAGAACCAGACCATTTTTGGACACAGATACTTTTAAAAAATTTGGCCCCACTTATGGACACTTCAAGAATTGAAAATCTATTCAATTGTCTTCGTTTACTCACACATGACGAGTTGCATACTATTTCAAGTAGAGGACTAGTTAATTCTCTATAGTACTTTAAAGACATAAAGCAGCATTAAATACAAGCTACTTCAAAATTCTACAATATTCCTTTAAAATAGAATGCAGCATTTCAAGTAATACAGTATGCAGAAAAAATCAGTGAGGATAGGGTTGTACAATTATGTTTAGTTTGCACCTACCCTTGAAATACCTCTTACCTTGTGGTAGAAGAACATCAATCAACCATTCACTGTGATCCCTATAAAAATTATATATCTAATTAGCTTTTCATTTCTTTTTCATTCATTTATTTTTGCACATAGGAAAGTTACCTAAATTAATGTGGTAGGATGACTTTATTCTGAAGAAGCATTTTTACATGGTTTCATAAATTGCAAGCTGTTTTACATTACTTCTCTCTGTTGTGCCTGACTTATTGAAAATTACCACTCTGAGACTGATATTTCATGCTCAAAGCTTTTAAAAATTACTTTTAAGTCACTAATTTATTGAATGAAAATAGTGTGCACCCTGAAAGTTTGAGGACTAAGAAATGATAGTGAAGAGTGAAAGACAAACATGGAAAAAAATTGTACTTGTACCATTTACTGTAAGTCTCCGCAGAAGCTACACTTCTACTAAATTCAATTACTTAACCTGCAGCTTTAAATCAGTAACTTAAAAAACTAAAATGATTTCCACAATACTGCTCCTTCCTGCAGCTGGTATGATGCAAAGGTGTCTGTTAAACTGAGGCCGAACAACAAAAACAATAATGTACATATAGATTCTGAACTAACTGTAACCTTGCCCATTGGGACTAATGATTGGAAGTCACCTTAAGTATTAGTAGATCTTGTAAAAAAAAAAAAAACGTGTATAAAATTTCCAATTAAAAAAAAGTAAGTGAGGTTAATTAATTTCAGGATATAGTCCTTTCATGAACTGGACAGGCTTGGACCAGTTTTAATTCTTTATTCTGCTGCTTCACAGTATGTGATAGAGAATAATCTGAAGCACATACTACAGAAGAGCAACAAAGTCTCTGTGATCTTTCATTGTAACATACTTTTAATGACAACTAAAAGATGTGGAGAAAGAAAATAATTAATAACCAAAAGCTTGCACATTAACAAGATTCCCCTATCACAGTTAATTCATCTCACACTATCTATTCATTCAGAGATCTTAACTTTAAGGCTCATTACTGTCCAAGCTAGAAGTGCTAATCATGTGGGGTAAGTTTCTGTAATCCTTATTCATACTGAGTTTCACTATGCTCAATTTATTTCAAGTGGGGTTAACTATACAAATCATATGCTAATCATACAAAAAAAAAAAAAAAAAAAAAAGCCAAACACTCTTCTGTAACAGACTGTTCTGAACTGCAACGTTTAACTGACAATACCTGATCATTTTCTGTCTCTTAGTATATATACCTACCCTGCAATTCTCTGGCTGCATTCCTCACAAAGATAAAGGGGAGGTGGTTTATCACCCAAAGCCACAGACAAGGATGGATCAATGCACATCTGAAACACAGAGAAGGAAAAGGATTAACACATCTGCCCATGGGATTTCACTGAGGAAGTGTTTGATGCATTAATGCTAGTACAAAATATGTAATTAACATTTTGGTAACTGTTTAGAGCATTTAGTATTCAGAAAGATGATACCAAGCATATGGCAATAGAGAATCTCAAGTCATTTCTAACAAAGAAAAGGATGTAACTGAAAATGAGAGCCTATGGGAAAAGAACAAGGCATGTTCCGATATCAATATTGGATATTCACATTCTCAAGGACAAGTATCTTTTGTGTTATACATTCATATGTATTAACATTACATAGTCACAACACACTTTTTATTCTTTCCAAGACTCAGTCACTGAGAAGACCCATTGCTCATGGCAAGGCAAGGTAAAAGTCCAGATTTCTCTCTCTGAATATATGCCTCTTCCAGCAAAATCTAATTTTCAGTCATCATAGCTGTTAACTACCCAGCACAATTCCAGTGACAGAATAAAGACTATGGACCAGTAGCTACCCTGGCAGCATAGGCTGCCAAACTTAAAACTTATGTCCAAACTTAAAAAGAATGTACCTCGTCTTGCATTAGCTTTTATCCTTCTACATGTCAGTCAATTACAGGCCAATATGCTTAAACATGCATTTGTTTAAGCACTTTGTACTACTTAAGGAAAAGTTGAAAAGTAGCATGCATACACAGTATCTTAACCATTTAAAATGTTTCTTACTCCACCAAAGTGCTTTATAAAGACAAATGCCTTTTTGAATGTTTCTCATCTTTGTAAATCAAATTTACGTTTGTCTATCCAATAGACAACAGGCTGCATTCTTCCACGTGGTGACAGATCATGACTGCCTCAGTCACACAACAGAAGCATGACTGCTTCTGGTTTGCTCTGCTCAGTGATTAGTCTCAATGTAGTGATCATTACAACATGAAGCAACACCTTCCAGCTTTTCTTCCTATGGAAAGGGATCACAGAGAATAATTGAAGTGGGCATCGAAGTGGTCCGTTGCAGGGCTTGTGGGATGCATCACCATTAGGACAATCAGTATAGCAACCTCTGGAAAAGGCTAACTGAAGAACTTTTTGACTAATATAATTATGTTACTATATGAACTGATGCTGGGAAAATTGGTTGTATCTACATACTTAAGTATATCCAAATCTAATTAACTAATTAGTATGCCAAAATGTAGAATGCACTGGACTTGGGATTCTATTCTTGTCACTACAACTGAATAGCTCTATGATCCTGGGCAAACCATTTTGCTTGTTATCTTGTGTATTAGCAGGAAAGCTATCATTTACCCCCTCTTAAACATTGGCTGTAAAAGAGGCAAGTAAAGCCTTGTAGCCATTTGCTTTCAGACACATTCCAAGCAAAGGAATAAGTGTAGATGCATTGTATAGCCTCATTCTGATAACAAGGTGAACATATACCTATGTAACTGATGTAATATTTCATGTATATAAAAAGATTTGCGTATATATTTTACACACATACATGTGTTCAGGAAAACATTTAAATGGATTAGCCAGAAGCCAGCTTAGAATTTTTATGAAGTGCTCTGTAACCACTCATGTTTAGTATCACGACTTGACACACAGTTGTTGAAGGAAATACTCTATCTTGCTTTAGGCATCCAAAGAATATATTCAGATAGTTCTGGCACCTTCAGTGTTGAAAGGCTTTGCTGTACCCTTAGCTACTGCCCTTAAGTCATCTGCACATCACTAGGTCATACAGCTGGGGCAAAGTGCAATCTCCCCTGCCTCCAGATACTCAAATTTGACCTCGTAATAAACAGCAGTACCTTCACAGCCGGTTTGTTAATCGCATTGTGGCATTCAATGTGCTGGCAATGAATAGGATTCCAGGCTGCAAAACCAAAATACAGCAGATTAATCAACAGAGAAAAGGTATTTGTATTCTCTGTGTCTAGTGGTATCAATACAGAACAAGATCCTCTTGTATAAGTACTACATAAATACAAGAAAATACCTAGCCATTCCTCAGGAAGCCTAATAACTACAATAAACAACCTAAAAAGAAAAGAAAAAAGAAAGACATAGACATAACCTTTGTAGGCCCTTCCTCATCTCACTATGTTTTGAATTAATTAATTATTGTTCCCCTCCCAGAGCAGAATAGTAGGAGTAACTCAATACATTGAATAACATTCACAGGCTAAATGAAAACAATTATAATAAAGGAAGAACAGTTTAGCCACAGGAGACTTATTTTTGCAATGACAAGAAGTAAACAACAAAGGTGTGTTTCAGCAGCATCAATTGGATGCCTTATGAAATACCCTGAAGTGAAAAAATGCCATGCAATTGCAGAAAACGTGCAACTCTTCCTGGGATACATTAACAGAAAACTTATATAGAAAAAGATGATTCCAGTCTACCCAGTGCTATTTAGGGGTCAGATGGTATAGTTTAGCTTACAGACCTGGTTCCATGAAACAAGAGATAAAAAGCAGTAAAAGAAATATGATTTAAAAAAATGTCAAGAAAATCTATCAACCTTTCAAGAGAAGGCTTTACGTACAAACTTCTATCAGGAACTTCCTAGATGTACTTGAGTTAGTCTAGTGGGTCTTCTAAGGTCTCTTTCAATCCTTCATTTTCATTATTTAAAATACTGTATTCTGTAAATTTTAAAAATGAACATATGCTACACAACAGACTGTTTGAAACTGACAGGTTGAGACATGCAATTGGGAAAAGTAAGTTCTGAATTGCTGCTGGAGAGTCCCAACCACTGAAGCATAACCCCATCAGCACCTTTAGAGAGTCTGGTAGACAAAGGACTTTGTACTGTCTGCCTTCTCAGCTCCAGCTACACTGCTGAGTTTGTCTAACATTTTCTCTCACTATATTCAGCCTTGAGAACTTATCCATTATACTGGCTTCACCTGACATCACCTGATTTTTTTTTTTTTTTTTTTTTGACAATAACAGCCAGATAAAGAGCCTTAGCAACAGCAGCAGAGATAGAAGCTGGCACAACAAAAGCAATCAAAGCCATAATTGAAAGGAGCATAAGTCAGAACCCTTTTGAGGCAAAGAAAGCAGTTTCACAGACCATTTGGAATGTTGTATTTATTTCTTCTGTTCTGCTTTAGTTAGCATTTGGAGTAACACAACATACTTATTAGCCACAATCATATTTTTTATTTTTCATAGCATCTTTTGAAAACACAGACAAATAGATATTGTATTGATATACTTACAGAATTACCAATTTACAGAACAAAAGTTTTCAAAATACATTTTAAAACTGCAAGCATGTAATTATAGATTCATAGAATCATAGAATATCCTGAGTTGGAAGGGACCCTTAAGGATCATCAAGTCCAACTCTTGACACCACACAGGTCTACCCAAAAGTTCAGACCATGTGACTAAGCGCACAGTCCAATCTCTTCTTATCACACCATTTACTTTATGTTCATTTTGGTTTATACAAAAAAGCTGCACTGACCTGTGTACTGCAGTCCTCTGTACTCACTGATTGCCCCAGGGGGTTTTAAATTGGGCCAATAGTGAAATAACATTTGTACTGCTGGAGGTTTAACTTGAGATGGTCCATAGGCTATGACATATAGCAAATCCTAAGGAGAGACATGTACAATATGTTTATTTTGCAAGGTAAAAAACACCCTTCAGTATGTATTATTTTCTTTCAGAAAGATACCTGAACAAATAAAATAGTCATTTCATGCCCTACAAATTTTCTTTTGTAACCTCTTACAAGTAGACTAGATTACAAACTTCAACAATATGTTTACAACTGGCCTCTGAGTTGGAATGAAACATCCAAAAGCTATGACCCCCCACACACTAACATATAGTGAATGAAGCCTCTGTCTAGCCATGGGGCAACAATCTGTGCTATTGCTAAATAACTGGTTCCTTCTCTGATTCACATACTCATAATATTCACTCAGAGTCCTTGGAAAAGTTCAGTCCCACATGAACTGAGAAGACTGGTGGTTATTAAAATTTCTGCCACTTGGAGCCATGGCTACGTAGTATGTAGGAAAAAAGGGCTTTGTTCTACAAAAGATAGAGCTGCTTCTGTAAACTAAAAATCAGAGGGACCTTCCTCTCCATAACTCAGGAAGATTGGATATAAAGATCATTTAAGAATTCTTGGCACATAATCAGTCCAATTTTCAAGTCATCTGGTTTTCATTACTATCCAGTAATTTCCACGATGTATATATGATCAGAAACTTACTTTCCATACTTCTTGTTTATATTTCATGAGGCATTCCAATAACTGGCAGTGATACACTAAGAGAGAAAAGAAAGTATAGACATAATACTGAAGTGGAAACTCAAGTTACAGAAGTGATGTAATTAACTAACGGGCTTTGCTTTGACAGTCCAAAACTCTACATTTAATTTAATTACTTCTTATTTAAAAGGGTTTGCTGAAGGATCACTGCCCAGAGAGTTATTACAAAAGACCAGAAATAAAATATTACTAGTTTGTTTCTGTCAAGAAATGCAGTAAGCTGAGAAGCCTTACAATGCTACAGCTCTTTGTAGAGCAACAGAGATCTTTTTCGGATACGTCTCATTTAGGAATATCTGCTAATTCACTTAAAATTTGTCCTTCTGGCACTGTATAAAGCTGTAAATGTGTATCTTGTCATTCATCGTAAGGCAGCAATAGAAGTCACACGTGACAGCACACCATTCCTTTGTGTGCCAAGGGGTAGCATGACGTGACACGTCTCATGCACATACAGCAGTGTGGGGTTCCTCCTCACACACACCATCTACCCAGTTAAGTAAAAACATAAAATGGGAGGTAGTTGACTACTATGAAATATGACAGATACCTCAGGTTAAATTTTGTTTTGTTTTGGTTGTGTGACCCCACTGAATTAACTGGAGTTGCACTGAAGTGAGAGAATGGCATTTATGGTTAGGTACTTCTAATTACAATTAGATTAATGATAGTTCTGTTCTGAGCCTGCAGCCAGCATTACCTGCCATCTTTGAAAAATGGTATCAGTCATGAACTTGGTGGGATATGAATCATAACGTAAGACAAACTTTTACTATGAAATTCTATACTCAAAGTTAATAGCGATTTCCCTCCAACACTGACATTATAAATCAACACTATTTTCTGATGTCAAGCAGAAGAAGACCAGACTCTTCAATCCTGGGTCCAATCCTAATTCTTCACCACAATGAGATCTTATCTACATAATGATGACTTCAAGCATAATGCTCAGAAATACAAGTTTTGACTGAAATCATTTATTTTTTATCCTGCACTGGATTGTGAGATGGAATTTTATATCACTGAACTTTTTTGATTACGTTTGTCACAGAACTTCATGACTCATAGTTTCACAGAGGATTATACCATACTGCATGTTTACATACCTGGGTTTGATGTGTACTGCATTGCAATCATTAACATTGATGATGCAGATAAATTGACATGTGCTGGAACACCTTCCCTTTTTGAGGAGCCCACTTAAAAGAAAAGGAGAAAAAAAGATTTTTTAGTGTACAAGGAAAAATAGGCAAAAAGAGCATATAACTCTGATTCCAAGTGATGAAAAATAATTCTAAGGTACCATGTAATTAAAAAAATAAACAGAACCATTCTGTATTGGTGGGGGTGAAACCCCTACGAGAAAAATATGACTAAGAAAATGGCATTGCTTCACAGACCACACACGTGGTCTCTCAGATTAGTGAGATTTCTTCCTCAGAGCTACATCAACCCAAAAAGGTGATCTTTTGAGGCATTCTGCTTCAGAACCCACAGACTGGTCAGAGCAATTTCAGTCATATAGTCACATGCACCTACTACTTGGATCATAGGAAAGGCGAGGAGAAAGTAGAGGGTAAGGAAACAAGAAACGTAGAAAGCCTGCTGTTGAGGTATACGGATGAAGGATTGGTGCTGGCGGTAGATGGCTGTTGCATATGGCACAGATTACTTCTCAGGGACCACATGGTATGAATTGCAGTTAGAGCTACATACCAGAAAAATCATTCCCCCTTGTTATTGTGAATTGTGCTAAGGATACACAGTAGCACTGCAGTGCAGCTAAGCTGTTGTAACCTTGACCTCACTGAAAGGGGCTTGAGTTCTTTCTCCTTTGCTACTGCATGGTTAGTATCAACTAGTAATAGTTGAATATGGAACTTGGAATAACCCTGCACAGTGTAGGTGTTTATTTGCAGAACTGTATCATGGCAATATGGCTTTGCAGGCAACCTCCTACACAGAAATGTGGAACGTATCTTCCCCATTCGCATTCTACAGCTCTATCCCAAGCCTGTCTGCCAGCATTTTGGATAGAAGCACATAATTGTAACTAACAGTTCAGTGAGATCCTTTCATCCCTCCCATCTGGCTCTTCAGCTGCTTATACAATCTCTTGCACCCTTCCCTTTCAGTTGATTCTGAGCTGAACACAAGGAAAAGGAAAGGTTCTACACTTGCCTTGTGAAGGGACAGATCATTCCCAGTAGAGAAAGCCTAGGATGCTATTTAAGAACACACATGACTGGAAAAGGGAGACTCTCTCTTTTCTGTCTGGTATTTCTCCACATGTCCCAGCATTGCTATGGCTCTCTTAATTACACCTCAACCTTTTTTGAAAGTCATCCACACACAATAGGGCAAAGCATTTATTTATGTTAGCTATGGATCTGGCTCAATCAGATGTTTTGAGATGTTTTGGAGAATAGTTTTGGAGATGTGAAGATTACCTACATCAGCTCCTCTGAGCTGGGAAAAACACATTTAGTGCAACAATGGGGAGAACACATTTAGTGCAACTTTCTGCTCTTAATCCAAAGAGGACCTTCTTGGAGAAACTTCTCCAAAGAACACTGACCAAAGAAAACCTTACGTGTAAGTTTCCACAAAATCTTAGTCTTGAAACACTGGACCACACTTCTTTCTTTGTTCTAACATTTTCCATGCTCTTCAGTGGCATCACTGGAGATCTTTGTACAAAAATTCATGTTTTTTCCATAAAGGTCTGCTATGCAGGTAAGGAGGAGACATTCTCATAGAATTACAGAATGGCTGATGTTGGAAAAGACCTCTGTAGATCATCTTGTCCAAGCCCCCTGCTCAAAGAAAGGTCAACTAGAACAGGTACTCAGGACTTCGTCCAGCTGCATTTTGAGAATCTACAACCTTTCAGGCAACCTGTTCCAGTGATCACCCTCACAATAAAACATCTGTTGGGTAAAACTGACTTTAAACTTAATGTTTTTGTCTGCAGAACATGGTTAAATCTCTCTGCTACTATTGTAAGCCCATCAAGCTTTATCAGGTACAAAGATGGGTACTCAGAACACACTTCAGGATTCATAGTCTTCAGGAATTCTGAAATTACAAAGTCCTATCACACCTTGAGGGGAAAATTAACAAAACAAAAGAAAAGAGGAAGCCACTGTCAGATTCAATTTTAATACTTAGGGACCAAAGATGTGCACTACTATCTAGTACAGAAATTAAATGGAAAAAAAGAGAGAAAGAGAAAACCAGAAATTCATCATGGTATCATTGATCATGGTATCATTACATTGATAAGAGTCATTATTGTACATCCACATTTAGTGCAAATGCAAAAATTATACATGTTGCTATTGCATGTATCACTTTAGCAGCGTTCTGCCCATCAATTCTGTACTCAAGATCCCCTTTACCAGCACTGAAAGTTTTGTTAGTCTGAAAACTGTATTTCTTTACAGTTTATCTTCACTCTTTAAGTGAAGAAAGAATTCACAGCAATACATCATAATACATACATATGAAGTATTTCCTTTTGAAAATAGTTCCATGGAATTGTTTTTGTATACATACAGTATATTGGTGTCACATAACAATTCTATGACAGATCACACTGACTCTTACAGTCTGACATTATAGCAGTGTACCACTTTTCTGAAACATAACAATACTAGAGTAAGTTCTACTTACAGATAGCCATAGGCAGAAAAGATGTGCTGAGATACTCTATAATATCCTTGTGCAGAAATGGAGGAAAGGTAGCTAATGTTGAAATCATTGTATAGGGTAAAGTACTCAAAATATCATCATTGAGAAAAGGAAGCAAGCATGTAGTAGTGTAAAAAATTGATTGCCCAAGATCTGTTGAATAAAATGAAATACATAATCATTACAATGGAAAAACAATTATGACTATGTACTTTGTACAGATCTATCATAAAAGTTACATTTAAATTCAAATTTTCCCCTCAAAGTATTTCAGAAACTTAACTCCCATAGTCACATACAAGTGACTTCACCCATCACTGAAGCCCTTCTTAAAAGAGAAGAAAACAGCTGTTCAGCAGCATTTAGAATAGTTTGGAATGAATATGAATACTATAGCCAATAAAATCAACACACCTACATAAAGCAGCCTGCATTTAAGCAAAGGTGTTATTACAATCAGAATTGATAAGTATTCCAGCATGAGAAGGCCTGCTTTTGCAAAAAGCATCCCATACTATCTCTCAACAAAATCAGATTTTGATCTTAATTACCCTTAAGAAAGCTACAAATTGCCTCCCACATAGAAACTAGAGGGAACATCACTGCATTTTGCAAACAGTATGTGATTAAACAGTGGATTTTATTTCCAGGGGAAGCCATTGAGACCAAAAATGCCCAAAGCTTAAAAAGAATAAGCCATTTATAAATAGTTTCCAGATTTTTCTGATTAATTACAATATAATGCTTTGGAAGGGATACTTAAGGTATCATGCATTAATTCAATATCCAAATAGAGCAGACAAGTTGCCATGTAAGTGGCCATTGTGGCATCTTACACATGAGGAACTGAGCTGGGACCAATAACCCTCTGAGAAAGACTACAGCACCCAATAAACCCCAGGTTTGAACCTGTATGGTGACTACAATACATCATAAGGCTTTCTGCCTGCAAAAGAGGGATTTCTTTTGTCACTGACTCCCTCTGCAACCTCAAGGTGTAACACACAGGTCTTGACCTTCATCTGTATAACTAGGATGATTTAAAGCTGCCTTTTAAAGTTCTCAAAGATCTGTAGCTGTAGATGTAAACATCATGAGTCATAATATGAAGTTAACACTTCATTCTAGTCTTGTGCAACAACTAGACCCTTAATGCCAGAGAGCATTTGCTCTTGCAATACATATTTGTCGCCGAAGCATTGACAATTTTGTATAGGCTGACAGGACCCAAGCTGAGGAGCATCTAGTGCACCAGTTGTACTTACCCAACCAATACAGACTGTTCAGATTAAAAAAAGAACGAAAGAAAAAAAAAAAAAAAACACACACACACACATATTTTAGTCAAATTCTACACTGAGGGAGAAATAAATAACAAGTTCCACAGCAAAATGTAATTCTTTGTACACGGAACCATAGGAAATAGCAGGTGACCTTCCCCTGCCCCAAGCATGAGTCAACCAATTATTTCTTGCAGACGTTTATCTATCCTGTTCTTAGAAATCTGCAAGACAAAATTTTACTCGTTCATCTGGCAATTCTTAATGCTTAACCATCTTTACTGTAAAACCGTTTTTTGAAATTTTCTTTGCTGCAATTCAAGCCCATTACTCCTTATCCTGATGCTAAACACAAATAGTTTGTTTATTTCTCTTTGCAGCAATCTTTACATGTTTGTAATCATGTCTCCCTCCAGTTTTCTTTAAGCTAAACAATGTTCTTTCAGTTTTTCCTCACTCTTCACAGATTCTAGACCTCTGATCGTTTTTGTTTCTTTTTCCTGGACTCCTCCCAAAAGGTCCATGCCTTTCTTGAGACCAGATGGACAAATCTGAAAATTGTACTCCAGCTGACGTCTTGCTAGGGCTATTAAACTAACTAAATAAAAAATGCTTTGGGTGTCTAATAAAGCATGTGTTTACATATTGTTAGGATAATATTAATACATTAGTGAGTTATGGTCAGACTCAGATCTGCTGTAACACCCAGATCTTTTCGCAGTATGACTTTCAAGCTATTACTTCCCTCATTTAATTTCTTTATTTGATTTCTCTTGCTTAAATATAATATTTTACACTTCTTCTTTGAAGAGCCTTCAAAACAGAATGCAATTTGCCAAGATTATTTTGAATCAAATCTCATATAAGAGACATGCTATTCACCATCTTGATATCCCCTGTAAATTGTCATCTTCTCTCACTGCTATCAGCCAAGTAAAAATTTAAAATATTTATTAACACTAGATGCAACACAGACTCCTGTAAAATTCCCTCTTGGTATACCTTCCAACTGACAAGAGACATGAGTAATTGCTCCTGGAGTGTTTTCCTCACTAAAGTGGTGACCGTATGTCCCAGTTTGCCCATCAGGATGTCAAGTGACACAGCAACAAAAGCCTGCCTAAGGACAAGAAAACCACAGCAGGAGAACCACTGTCCTGCCATAAAACAAAATTATGTTTGTTCAGTGTTATTTGTTCTTCACAAGTCTCCATTGGTTGTTAATTACCACCATGTTATCTACTTAGAAAAAGATTGCTTTGATAATTAACTTTGATTTCTGGAAAAAGTCAACAGGTCTATAATTTGCCAAGAGTGCCTTTTTTCCAAGATCATAACATTTCTTTGTGCAGCAATCTTTGATTCAAAACATGCTGCTGCCAACTCAAAAGAAAATCAGCATTTAACAGAATTTCCTGCTAAAGAATTTAGCAGTGTATGAGATTGATGACAATACTTCCTATACTGAACTATATACACTGATATAAGTTCATCTTGATGTAATACACCCTGATATCATGGTGAAAATTAATATTTGACTTTTACCACATGAGAAAAATACTCAGCTCCTGTACCCCAGTATGAAAAGCCAGAGACTAACAAACCAGACATTTGCAGAACTTGAGAATAAAACAATATAAACACAACACAGTCACAGAAATCTAGTGCTGAACCAATTCAAAACATACGAAAATACTGCTTTTCAGCAAGTTAGACAGAGATATTGCTACCTTTCTACCCTGAAATATTTTAAAGCCATCTCTAGAGCCATTGTTTTTCTTCAATCAAATATATCTTATGTTCTATTCAGAGATGGACCTTCACCAAAACACTAAATCTGCATATTCCTTATTGGACATGTATACACTTTCAAGCAATGCATGCCTCTTTAGAGAGCCACCCCAATAGGACCAGTTTGAAGATATCCCAGCAGATCCAAATTCAAGTTCCAGATATTTTTTTTTGACCTATTTGTATTATTTTAGTTACACATCACAAAATATCACTGAAAATCAGACAACTTCAGAATTCAAAACCAAATCCACAGTTCACAATAAATAAATAAATAATCTTTTATTTTAAAAAGACAAACCAAACACTTAGATATAAACATCCCGGTAGATTTGAAATCCAGATCCAGGTCAGTTTAGGCCCATCTCTTCTACTGCATTTATGCATCATTCATGGATTCACGGCACTGAAGTTAAGCGTACTGAAGGGTTCAAGGGCCTGCTTACCATGTTGACCATGTTGTAGCAAAGGAACTAGATCCAGCAGTGTCACCAGTGTCACGTAAAGTCCTTGATAGTCCAAAGATGGGTAGTCTGATAACTGAGCATCACGACTTTGCTGGCCACGTTCAGATGGAGCATCTCGCAGGACGCTGTAAAGGAGGGAGCGAGTAACAGTAGGGTTGATGGAACTGACCTGTGGTCTTAGAGATGGGGTGAGTGGGAATGGCACAGGAAAAAGACACATGGTCATGGGCACTGTCAAATTGGAGGCATCTTGATTCTCCTTCTTCCCTGTGCGGGACAAAATGCTGTTGGGGGGACAAAGAAAAAAAAGAGACAACAAAGACACAAAGAACAGCACATTACATTGAAATGACACTATAAAACAAATAATAAAACACCAGATACATCCCACATAAGATGCAATTGCTACCAAAACCAGTGTATCTACAAATCTAGCAACCATTCATTTTCATGCTTCAAGATACAAGAATTAAAAATTGACATCTATGGAAATTTTCATTGCATCTCATGTGTTATCTGGTTCATAAGGAGCAAAAATATAAAAATGCATGTTTCAGTGCCCTACCCATGTTTCACAGTTAAGAAAAATTCTAGGTATTAAAAGTGTTCACTACAGAAAAATAGCTGTATCAAAACAGATTGCTATTTTGCACTGAGAATATTTTGAGGATTTTGAGTGTTCTCCCCCCCCCCGCCATGAAATCTTTGAGCCAACTAACTGAAAACATGTAAAATATAGGTGTGGCACTTGCAGAAACATGTTTTAGCAAAGAATAAACATGTGTGTTTGTTAAGATAGTCTTAAAAATCACATGTTTATTGCATTAAAATAATGTCTATGTATTTTATGATACTGTTTCATGACCACTCAGTCAGTATCATTTGAGATAATGAAGTTTAAACAGGCACATGGATTTAGAAATAATATAATATTTCTAAAATGTTAACTAAACTACATTTCAAAAAGTTGTAAAATAATATATAGTAGATGGTCTTTAGCATATGTTTGTGAGCTAATGATAATGGTTGTTTATGTGTTTTTAATTTTGCTCATGTTTAGGGAAGAAACATTTTACTTTACAAATACAAACACTTCTTGGGTAAATAGTTACCTTCAAAATCTAAGGGCTAAGCAAGCAAGACCAATTACGTAACTGCAGATCAGACAGTATGTTACCATACATTCCTGCTGCTACTTACGTTATTATTCAACAAAACTCACTATAAACTAAAGGAGAGATAATTTCAAAAAATAAAAAGGATTTAGTGGGAATCAAAATAGAGGCTATACGTCAACCACCTTGTTATGTTGTTTTAAGAATGTTGTAAACATGGTTGTAAGCATGTTAATTTAATTTTCTAATAAAGAAAAATTAATAACTACTTTAAGTAGATATATATTGTCACTTAAGCAGTGCTGTATTTTAGTTATCAGGCAATTATAGTGTTAGCCCATAATCTTAATATGTGCCTATAGTACAACTTTAAATATATTAAACCACACACAATGTTGTTTGTTTTTTTAAGCACATTTCGCATCTCTCAGCAATTAGGATTTCCAAAAGTGATTTCTGTTGGTTTAACTCCACTCCCAAAGTCAGCATTAAAACTGTTAAGACAAGTGAGTGGGATTAAAATTTCCACTGACTAATGAAGAGCAGAGTTACGTCAAGAGGGAGCACTTCTGGAAATCTCAGTCCCCTTTACCAGTACAGACATCCCTGCCATATAATCACCTTAGCAAAGATACACCTGTGTCAATGCAACGACTCACACAAGTAAGCTAAACTCATGCCAAGGTGCTTATAAGAGGAGGTGCCATTCATTTACCAAATATATAAAACACTTTCACAGGTACAGTCTTATGCCAAGTGGCTACTACAAGCCAGATCTCATATCACACTTTCAGTCAGAGATTACAGTCAAATTGTCTGTTTTAAGATTTTTTTTTTGAATTGTTATTACACCTTATGTATTTGGCAATTATTTTGGTTTCTGTTACCCAATGTCCAGTACAAGAAGAGTGATGGATGTTATTACAGTGTTTATGAAATTGTATCACGAAATTACCCAAGATCTAATATGATTTTAAAAAACAAATGACCAGAGTGCTGATTCCTCTTTTTCATATTAACTTTTAATTTGCTTGACGTTTATTTGCCATACTCTGCAGCTCTTGCTTATAGATGTGAAGATACTAAATCATATTCCATCTCTGTCTTCTAACAGATTTTACCAATTATCCATCCTTTTACTTGCCAACACATCACTTCAAATACCCTTACTTCCAGAAAGAACATTATTGTATTATTTAATCCTTGCTTTGAAAAGTGTAAGGCAGTGATGCAAAGCCTGCACTATAGGCTTCCCTTCTATTCTGACATGGAGCTATTGCCCGTCTGATTAGAAACCAAGGCACATATTCTTATATGTTGACAGTGGCGTCCTTCTGTTCACTTCAGGAACAGAAGTGAGACCAAATTCCAGCTCCAATCATGCCAAATATAGGGATAAAATAATATTAAACTTTCAGACAATATGTTATAATGGCAATAAATCAGAGTCAAAGCTGAAAATCTAGGAAGTCCCCCTAAGACCATGATCCAATATTTATAGCTTGTTCCTGTTTCTGCTCAAAGCACGTGCTGAGAACCTGATCATGACTCTATACTGAACTTGCCTCATGACATGCATGAAAGCCATCAGGGCTTGTTTCAAGATTTGTACACCTTTCCTATCTATCTATCTCAAAATTACCATCTTCCAGGAAAGATTTCCTAAAATGTCCACAGGAGAATTGCATCTCACCAAGGCAGCAAAACAAGCTTGATCATTAATTAGGTAGTGGCATTTATAACTATCCCTTATGTAAAACATTTTACTTAGAAGTACATGTGGAGACCTTTCTCCAAGAAAATGTGAAAGAATGAGCTGTTCTGCAATATGTTTAAGTCTTAGATCACTCCTCAGATGAGGGGAAAAAAAAAACACTGAAAATGAGCAGGGCATGAAACAAATTCATGCTGTAATGTAAAGGAATGTTTTCGCTCAAAGAGAAAATTAAGAACTAAATGAATCAATGTGCTATGCATCGTGTATGGTGATTTTATGTAATGTTTGTTCATAGAAATAAGGAATTGATTTTTTTTCAGTCATTTCACATCTGATCCCCCCACCCCAAGCATGTGATATATTGAGGCTACATACAGAGCAAAGGAACAAATTAATCCCTTGCATGATCCAACTATAGCTAGCAGAATGACACCAGATATGAATGTGATCCAAAACAGTGGGCATACCCTACTGAAAAGAACACATTCAACATTCCCATCACATGGAAAGTTAAAAAGTATCATAAGTAGTAAATGCTACACCTGTAAAACCCAATCATCATATGGAATTCCTGTGACTATACGTTACTCCTTTGAGGAGTATACATTACTCCTTTAACTACACGTGTTCATCAAGAAACACTTATCCTAAAAATTCAGCTGCAATAAGAGTACGCATCAAACTGGAAAATATTTTTTAAGTTATTTTGAAATAGAAGATGATCCCAAGCAACCTATTCTGAAGGCCAGACCCAAATCTCTCAAAATCAATGGGTGTTTTTGCTGTTGTTTGATCAGTATTCTTTGATCAGTCCAAAATCATTTCACATGTTCTGTCTTAAACTGGAAAGGTTATTCTCCATCACGTACTTCTATCACTGATGTTAAAACTTACGCAATGGAGTCTCAGTGTAGGAGGCAGAAAGAAGACTCAGCATGCAGAATGTTCAAAGAAATGTTTGATCAGACTCTTCAGAAAGACAAGTTCTTAACCAGTCTGTTTAGTTTTAGGGTAAATCTTACAGAGATCTGCATACAGTGGGTGGGAGTTTCCTTCTTTCCATCTGCCACACTAAATACAGGGTATGTTTTGTTTTGCTTTTTTATCCAGCTTCTTTCTTAGTATCAGCAAGCGTATAAACTTGTATTGGTTCAACCATAGCATTAAGGCTTTGCCCACAGTTCAAATTCCCCAGTCACCAGGATCTGACCTGGCTGAGGTATCAGAATGCAGGCCACTTAATAAATTTAGATCGAAGTCCTGGCTGCAACTTCTGGAATCCTTCTAGTGCTGATGCTGATCAGATCCAAGATCGGAAAGGACAAAGCCATTTGTGAACCGTGTAAATCTATGTACAACATATGAACAGCATTTCTGCCCCATGAGGTTCAGCATCATCTATGAAGGATTTTGGTTCAGTCCCATTCCAAGCACAAATTAAAGAAGAGGAGCCAAGCAGTTGTACAACTGCTACCCTGATTCTGATCTGCTCTCATAGCTGGTAACTATCAAGCTTCTTCAACAAGCCCAGAAACATCACTGTCAATGGAGTGTGAAGAATTTGTCACACAGGACATGTCAGCTGTACTGTTTCGGAAGATTAAGGCAGCAGGGTGGTATGGAGATACTTCTTAAGTTTCTAAATCTACCCTGTCTCAATTGACTTCTGCCCAGAAAGAAATGGATCTCATCGTAGCTAACACTTGGTAGTTACAGTGAGAAGAGAAGAGAGAAAATGTCCAGAATTAAGCTGTTAAACCAAGAAAGTCAGACTTGCAGGTTCACAACATTTAAGCAGAGGCTGTTTTAAGTAAGAGCCTTCCTTAAATGCGATTGAAATGTGTTTGTTGTACAAAATAATCCATTAAAACACCCTGATTTGGGAACAAAACCCTATCTCAGAGTTCTTTTCAAGGACTCTTTGAACGCTTTTTCACCACTGTTACAGTGTAATGAGACAAAAATTCATTTTTTTTAATCTTTAAAAAAAAAAAAAAAAAAAAAAAAGCCCTTGTGGTTGTCACAGTTTTATTCAACACTCTCAATGACAAGGCAAACAAATTTAAGTGGTTAAACAATTCCACTCTTGAAATTTTCAGAAGTTAATATAAGTGCTGGGTTTCTTTGTTTGTCTGGTTCTAGGTTTTGTTGTTTCTGTTGTTGTTTTGTGTTTTTAAGATTGCAGTACAATAGCTATTCCACTGACAATGAGTGTTTTTGTCTGTGTCTTCTCATAAACAGGGTCACGAATCTTATTGCATTACATTGGCATTAAATGAATGTTAGAACAAACTACTGAAATTCTTTCAAGTTTAAACTTGCTTCTCCACTTGTATGCATCATAGGAGTATGTGTACAAATATATAGTAAATTGTATTTTATTAATGTTTCCTTATCAAATAAGGCAAATGCTGTTTTTCCAAACTAGCTTCTGACAACCTTCCTAGGTATAAATTAGGAAGCTATACAGAGAAATGCAGCCTTAACTGTATTTTTCTGGATATAAGAACTAATACCAATCAAAACCTGACAGACAAAAATTATATCTTCACTGTCAAAAGCCACTTTAAAACCAATTTGAAAATTAAATTTTAAAACAACCAGGTAGGCACTATGGAAAAAAGCAGCATATATATTCCTAATTGAGCCTTACATTTTTTCACATCTTTTTAGAAAGACAAGAGGCAGTATTTCCTATTCAAAATGTATTCTCTAATCATATGGTATTTAGCACTATATATCATCACTAAATACTAGACTAGGTCAAACCCCTTGGTCAGAACAATCCTGATCTGTTTTTCCATCCATATCCAGATTTGTATACAAATTTCATGTCTGTTCATATTGTTATAAGGGACTGAACCAGAACCCAAACCTGGAAACCAGCTGAACAATGGCACAGTCAGAACCTAGTCCTGCTTTTCTGGCTCATTACTCTACAATCCCAAAGCACCAGGACTGTCAAGGAGGTCATAAGTATATACTTTTACAAATCTACAGGTCACTAACTCCTTTCCTTACAGGTTCAGCATATTTGTACATTCACCTAAGTCTTAGGAGGGCCAAGCAAATGTGTAATCAACCAAGTTTATTTTAGAATCAGCCACTCAATAAGCAGCTCAACTGGGCAAATTGGGCAACAGCCACTGAAGAGATGAATTTATACCATTCGTTTCTTCAATTATGCTCTGACTTTCTGGTTGAACATTGACCCATTAAATACTGCAATCAATTCAAAGTAAATGAATACCCCCTACACTTCTTTAGCATTTTTTTTTCTTCAACAGCATTAGTTAAAACTTACCTCAATAGTGTCTGAGAAAAGTATTTCAAAGTATTTGCAATGTCAGTTCCAGAGGGCACAGGGTAAATGTTGTGGAGAACCCGGTTGTGGTATTCCTGAAGGTAACGGATTTTGGAAGCAACTACATAGAAGACAAAAAACAAACACAGAAACTTGCATTTAGCTTTCTGCACATGTTAAGGGGATCATGTCTGTTCCTACCATTCTTGATTTTTCTTTTTAGATTTTAGATTTAAGAATTAAACTGTAAAAAACTTTCTACTCTTTTTAACTGAATATACTGAACATCCCAGTGCACAGGTGCTAAGGGAAAGGCAAGGAAGGCAGCGAATGTCTGCATCTGTTTTAGACTGTCTTTGTGCTAGCAAATGAAAAAATAAAAATAAAAACTGCACATCTTTGTGTCTCCAAAGATCTCAAGATTCATTATAAAAAAAGTGACTCACTGGATCACAGGAGGTTCATGTATTTCTGTAGCCAAAGCAGAGATAAAAGCTAAGACAGCGAGAGCTTATATAATTTACTTCATGCCATAAATTTACTTTATGCAATGAATAGTGGGTATGAAAAGATCTGTGCTGTTTATTTAAGTGTCTTAGGAAGTCTGATCAAGTAGGTGAGGGGATTTCAAAGAGCTGGAGAAGCTCTACAACTTTTCTGAGACTACTTGTTTTAGAAATAGCATTCTCAATTTCCAACAAAGATCCCTGTTTAGTATTGGAAGAATGATTACTCACCATAGTTGTGATGCCTGACATTGCCTACTTGGCACAAGCCAGTCTCATGCTGAGATAATCGAGCACACTCAGAACTCTTTTCTGCTCTACTTAAGACTAACCAACTGCACTGGGAAACCCAGTCTTCCAGCACTCGATTGCCCTAACCTGATCAGCCTTTCTCCCCTGTTTCCAGCTGTACTGACCATACCCTTGCAAATTCTGCAGGAAGTGAAGCTTCTACAGACAAACATCTCCTTCACACTACTTCCCTGCTTCATCACAGGGAGAAAGCCCATCACAGGACTCAATAGGGCTGAGGCCTAATAGAAAATAGCAAGTAAACTAGGGAGACTACCATACATAATACGTATGCAAAAGTAATAAGATTGCTTATGAATCCTTAGTTTATTTCTCCCCACTTTTAAGCATTTTACCTTAAAAAACTTATTATTTTAAGGTGTCATCAATTGATTTTAATTATACTTCACTTCTCTTTGCTTCCCAGAAAACCAGAAGACGAAGTTTTGTCCTGTGGGCACATGCTGTCTCAGAGTAGCTATGAGTAAGATCAGAACCCCCCAAATGACCACACAGGCCTGGGGCACACGAACAATGCTTTGCAGTATGTTACCCACGTCTCTGGAAGACCAGTCAGAACTAGCTTCCTGTAAGACTCCAGAACTACTGGGATAATAACATCTGAACATCAGGGGTTTCGCTCCAGATTACAGGTGAAGTTTATTTCAGTCTGCTTTTTCTCATCTCATGCTTCATTCTTTCTGCCCACTATCTCAGTTCTGATCCCCACAGTGCAGGTCAGTTTTGTGTTTATTTTTTTCCAAAGGTAACTGTATATCTTTTACTATGGTGAAGGTATCTGTAATCTAGTCTAGGTTTGTTTTTAATAATTATTTCATAAATGTATTTTGTGAGATTATCTTTGCTTGCTAGGGAAAAAGACCACGAAACCAGGCATATTTGCAAGGAAACAGATCATGTATCTTAAAACCCAACACAGAAAAATTCACAGTAAGATGCACAGTTTACTGTGGCTGCCATGGTCTGCTGCCAGAAATGTGTAAATGAATTGGATTAGCTAAATGCTAAAGATGACGTCAGAATTCAGGTCAATATGTATTTCAAAAAACTGTCCACCTCCCTAGGGCCACTTTCTTTCAATAAAGTGTATAGGAAATCTAGAATTATCTTTTTCGCATAAAGAATTAAATCTGTTTTTTTCTATTACTCAGCACTGTCACACAATTATGTAAGCTAAAATAACAAAGCAGAAAGACTTAGTTATTAGTTAGAAAGTCTAAATATTAACATTAGCTTTAGGCTCAAGGCTTTGGCCTCATCTCCCAGAGCTGCCCAGAACTCTGTCCATTTCAGCACAGCGTGCCAGAACACTAAGACACTTCTGAAAGGAGGCCCCAGAGCAAAACTCGGGAAGCCCCGAAGATACAGAAGTATGTCAACGGCCTGATTTTCTAAGTTTCTGAGCACCCAGAGATACACTTTAAAATGCAGAATCATTCTGTGGAAATACTTCCTTTGCCACTGTTATAGGATCATCATATAAAGAGAAAAAAAAAAGAATAAATAAATAAATAAAAAGAAAAAGGAGAAAAAAAAAAAAAGATTATTCTATGATGTTTTGCTAGGTATCGCTCTAGTATCTACACAGACCTAACTGAACTTCCTAGCCCCCATGCAAGCATTTACCAAAATCAAGAGTGAAACCATTATGAGTCTGTAAAAATGGTTCTGATTGCTCTCTGTCCTGGAGAAGAACACAGTGGGCATCAGGCCTTCCCAGGACATTACTTACCACAATTAAATGCTAGTTACTGTCATTTAAGGTGAAAAGAACATTTCTCTTTTGATACAAAGAACACCTCAGGCATGCTGTGGAGGTGAGTCAAATGATGAAAGCCACTGTCAATATTTCTTAGTATGAAATTCAAAATGTGTGTGGTCACAAAGAAGGGAAGCTTCTCAAGATGATTTCCCACATTGCCACCATTTTACCTGCTTTTCATACAACCTGCCAAAGTGCCGTGGGGTGGCCATGGATTCACGTTTAGACCAGTGCCTTTTTGCTCTTCTGAATTGACTGGTCTGTTTCCTCATTCGCAGTGTTTTGTTCTTGGTAAATTCAGATACATTGTAACTTGTGGCTCCTTTTTGAGACATTCCGGTTCTCATCTGTCAGTCAATCAGGGCAGAAGCAACAGCAGCAACAGTTGGAGTTTGAAGGTTTGCCTGACAGTGATGCACGTACACCAACATAATCCTTGTTGGAGACCATTTGTCAAAAATTGCAGGTGAGTGAATCTTAACATTATATAGAGAGAAAGACATCTGGTAACGCCATAATAACTAGTCAGGAGAGCAACCTTGGTAAACAAAATACAGAAGTTATAATGCACAGGGTATTTCCACTAACTGAATACTCTACCTAGAGGCACCATGAAAAAGCATTAGGAAGAAGAAAGATCTGCAATCTGGATCCCAAAGAAATCTTAAAACAAAGAGCAACACTGATGTGGCAGAGCCAAGACGCAGTCTCCAGAACAGTACAAGGGGATCAAAAGGAAAGACAGGGAAAAATATGAGAGAGAAGCTCAAATAGAGCAGACCACAGACATCAGGAATGGAGGAACGGAAGGCAAAACAGAAAAGAAGAAAAACGGCAGAGACAGTGGTAGGACAAGGGGCAGCAGAAATCCCCCCACAGGGCAATGTGAAAGAGGCATAATTAGAAGGAAAGGACACAAGTTCAGAACTCAGGTGGGAGGAAGGCAGCGCAGAGCAGTGCAGATCTGAGCACTGCACACCTCAGGGCTGCTGCACGGCCGGAACATTGCCCGTCCTTTAATTGCGAGGCCAGCAACACATCCCTACAGCAACAAACCAGCATCCACGTAACACTTGAACAGCACCACCATCCATCACGGTAAACAACCGGCAAGCCCTAAAGGACAAAACACAAGCATCCTCCTCCTTAGAGCAGCTCAGCACCGGCTTGCAGGAGCGCCGGGACGCCTCCCGGTGACCCGAGGAGCCGGCGGCAGGACGGAGGGCACCGAGCCCGGCACCGAGCCCGGCTCCTGGCGGCGCGGCCACCGGCAGCCCCGCACCGGTTGCCACCAGGACCGGCGGCGGCGGGGGGGGCAGAGGCCCGGCGAAACGACCGCGCCTCGCCAACATGGTGGCTAGGAAAGAGCCAGAAAAGCGGCAGCCCCCTAATTATAAAAAAAAAAAAAAAAAAAAAAAAAAAAAAAAAAAACACCTCTCCCCCTGGCTGCTGCCGGGATGCCCACCACGGCGGGGGGAGGCCGGGCAGCGCCCCCCGCTCCCCCCCAACTGCCCGGCCCCCGGCCCCCGGACTCCGGCCCCGCCACTCACACTGCTCCGCCTTGGTGGACATGCTGCCGCCGGGGGGGCCCCGCTCGGCCCCCCGCACCTCCCTGCCCCCGGTTGCAGCTCCCCGGCTCCGAGCCGGGCTGGGGCTGGAGCCGCTGCCGCAGGGCTGCGGGGCGGGGAGCGGCGGCGGGCGGAGCCGGGGCGGGAGCGGGGCCTTAAAGGAGGCGAGGGATGCAGCCGCCTCCCGCCGCTCTGAGGCACCTGAAGCGGGGAACGCTGTCCCAAAGGGGCTGGGGGGTGCTGAGGAGCCCCCCCGGGAAGCGGCAGGGTGTCCCCGCAGGGCTCTGAGGGCGCTGCAGAGCCCTGAGGTGGCCGCGGGTGGCGGCGACATGGCAGGGATTTGTTCGTGAGGCTGTGCATGGTGCTCAATAAATACGGCTTTAATCGGGGATGTTGTTTCCTTGGCTGGTTCCCCTCCCCTCGGGCTGTCACGGCGCATCTCGGGATGTGCGCCCGGCTTGTTTTCCTCATTTGTTTCCATAGCGCGCCCGGCGTCTTGGGGACAGTGGTGCGCCTGGCTTCCCTTCGCCAAGGAGCTGGGGGCTGAGCCCGGGCCTGAGGGTGACACCTCTGGCACCGCTCCCATGCGGTGGGTGCTGCCCCGGGCTCCGTCAGCACCGCATGAAGGTGAGGTGCGAACACCAGTCGGGGTGGGACCAGTCATGATGGGAGCAGCAGGCTTGCCACAAAGCCATCCAGTCCTGTGAGCGAGCCAACAACCCGGATCGCCAGGAACTAATCGTGCCACAGAGGTGGCAGGATCTCCTTCCTTCCCAAAGTGGAACTAGTGGTATAGCAATAGGGAGGAGAAAGGATAGGAAATGTTCTGAAATGGGCCCCTTAAAAAGCATAAAATTTACTGGGTACACAAACCTATGGACATGTGTTCATCTATCTTTGGTTTAAACTGTCAGTAGTATACAAATGAAGAACCCTGCGATCCATGGCAGTATCCAGCAGTGTAGCTCAGAAGGTTGCTCAGCCCATTTGAGATCTGAATCCCCTTCCAAAAGTGCCTGGTTTTATCATCAATTGCAGAAGGCATTGGTGATTTACAGGATCCATCTTTAAACTTACAGGTGCCTTAAGGTGGGTGGGTGGCATCTGGACCTTGACAAGTAGCACATATGAGTAGCTGTTCTTTACTGTTGGGTAGAAACATGTCTGTATATGCAATCATTTATTAGGGTATATCTACTTATGAGGTATTAGAGGGGGGCTATAATACCCCCCTCCTATCCTATATGAATGCTAGAATATTTATACATGGACATAGAATCACAGAATCACAGAATTTTCTAGGTTGGAAGAGACCTCAAGATCATCGAGTCCAACCTCTGACCTAACGCTAACAGTCCCCACTAAACCATTTCCCTAAGCTCTACATCTAAACGTCTTTTGAAGACTTCCAGGGATGGTGACTCCACCACTTCCCTGGGCAGCCTGTTCCAATGCCTAACAACCCTTTCAGTGAAGAAGTTCTTCCTAACATCTAACCTAAAACTCCCCTGGCTCAACTTAAGCCCATTCCCCCTCGTCCTGTCACCAGGCACGTGGGAGAACAGACCAACCCCCACCTCGCTACAGCCTCCCTTGAGGTACTCATAGAGAGCGATAAGGTCGCCCCTGAGCCTCCTCTTCTCCAGGCTGAACAAGCCCAGCTCCCTCAGCTGCTCCTCGTAGGACTTGTTCTCCAGGCCCCTCACCAGCTTCGTCGCCCATATATATCTATAAGGGAAAGAGACATTTAAATACTAAAAAAAATGGAAGGCCACCTTGTATTGGTTTTAATTTAGTTAACTTCTTCAGTGAAAACCAATATAAATATTTTCTGTGGCATATGGAAATTTTATTTCTCGGTATTTGACATTTTCAAATAAAATAGCTTTGTCTGAAATACTATTGCTTGGAAGCATTCAAACGGGTCAAAATGCAGTAATAACAACATAATTTTTGTCACTATTCCTTTGCCTGCTCCAAGAGAAATAATTTCAGCAGTGTGTGTCTTTTCGGTTTCCCCTGCTTTCTGACTTTGCCAGGTCTTAGGTATGAATGGTTAGCTATAATTTTCTTCTCTGAAATTCTCAGAAATAGTTTTTCAGATCCTCACACCTCTGAGAAAGGTATATAGAAGCAGTATTATTTCATCGCCCAAGGTATGGCAGAGTTAATAAATATTGATAAAAGGCCATTTGCAGTATTCTCTCCCCAAAAGGCTGAGCTGCCTGAGATGAGGAGGCCTGCAGCAGCCAAAGAGAACAGTGCTATGGAGGAGGAGAAACTTGGGTACATTTTCCTGTTCATCATGCAAGGCAGTGTATCCAAATTACTGCGGCCCAGATTTGAGGATGATGCACATTCTGTGACAGGAACCGTTGTGAAGGGGCAGGTGCTGTTCACTGATATTTTACAGGTTGGCTTTTTTTTCTCAAAATGATCTAAAAATACTGAATGTGCAATGTTTTTCCAACACCACTTAGTTCCAAAACAGAGCTCTTAATGCTTTTCCTTGAGGCCATCACAGCCTTCACAGAGCTCTTCCCACACTCCCTCCTGTTGAGAGCCCCAAAGAGAGAGGAGCCAGCTTAAAGCACTACCAGTGGCTTGTGTGAACCAGCTGCAAAGACAGTAGTGGGACTGAGCAGTAACTGAAAGACATGAGTTAGCTGGGAAAGGAGTTACCTCCATTTCCATGAGTAGTACTTCACAAAAGCAAGGAGCTCTGGGCTTCTCCTTCCTGTTTAGCTCACTCCAAGATCCTCCTGTAGATTCCCACCTGAATAGTAGAGGTGAGACAGAGACTGCTGACACTTCAGTTCACTCTTTTATTAGAAACTGACATGGTGTCAGATCCTACTGAAGCTGATGAGAGATTTTCTATTTATTTATTTTAATGAAGTGCCCAGGGAGGTTGCATGGTGCTTCCAGCCCCTCTTCCCCCAAGTCTAGGCCTCACAAGTGATAAAAACAGAATCTTTCAGAGTATAGGTTTTCAGCCCACTTTTAGCCTATTGAAATAGGCTCTTGAAGGCAGGTTACGTCTTTATCTTGAATTTCCATCTGTTGAAGCAACAGATCATGGTAATATTGCTCATTGCAGAACAATAGGGAACTCTGTGCACTGAGAGGAACTGAGCTCCCATAGGTATCCTTTATAATATACCAAGCATTCACATACCACAGTGCTGAGCCTTCTGAAAACACTCAGCTTGATAAAGCAGGAGTACGCTGAGAAAATATGAATTCCATTTCTCATGTAAATTTTCATCTTTGGTTTAAGAGCCTGAAAATTGCAGCTATGCCTGCATTTACTGAGTAAGGTCCTATACAGTTCAGCATGTAATTTAAGTATATGGAAAGTGATTTATTCCTTATGAGTCCTTATGCATGCATAAACAATCCTAAGCCCCAGATAAATCCTGATAAAAGTCAAATGTTATTTGGTCAAACAATGTGATAGATTTCCCTAGTTTGTTAATGTAACTAGGACACTCATGCTTTAAATTGTGAACAAATGTCATAAAGGAGCAAGTACAGGAATATGGCACTCTAGGAAGTAATTTCTAAAGTCTCTGTACAGAACAGAATTCACCATTTCTCAGCAAGATCCTTATGGCTTTGTCTAATAAAAGGTGTACAGTGCTCTCCTGGAAACATTTTTAAGCAGCTAAGGTTTAAGTCCATATGCTTTTTAACTCTGCATGTACTCAGTTAAGAGAAGACAAAAGCTGCAGGCATCGGAAAGCCCATAAGTCATTACTACAAGAAATATTTTTAGCAGTAAATGAATGGGGAACTTAACCTTTGGTATCAATTGAAGAAAACCAAAAAGAACAGTTTTTCTGATTTCATGAGTGGAAATTTCATAGAGTCGCAGAATTGTTGAGATTGGAAGGAATGTCTGGAGATTGTCTACTCCAAGTTTCCTGCTTAAAGCAAGCTCAACTAGAGGAGATTGCATGGGGCCATGTCCAGTCACATTTCAAATATCTGCAAGGAAGAATACCCTACAACCTCCCTGAGCAATCTGTTCCAAGGCTTGACCATCCTCACAGCAAAAATGCATTTCTTACAGTTAAGTGGAATTTCCTGTATTTCAATTTGTGCCCATTGCCTCTGGTCCTGTCACTGAGCACCACTTAGAAAAGTCTAGCTCCATTTTCCTACACATTCCCATCAGGCATTTATACACATTGACTTGAGACCTTTATTGTTGAGGTTAAACAATCACATCTCTCTCAACTTCAAATTGTGTGACAGATACTCCAGTTCATTCATCATCTTTGTAGGTCTTCCCTTTACTCACTCCTCTATGTCCATGTCTTTTTTGTACTGGAGAACCCAGAACTGGACTCAGCACTCCAGATCTGGTCTTACCAGTGCTGGGCAAAGGAAAATAATCTCCTTTCTTCACCAGCTGGCCACGCTCTATCTAATGCAGCCCAGGATGCTCTTGAACTTCTTGTTACAAAAGCTCCTTGTTGACTTAGTGCCCATCAGGACACCCAGATCCACTATTGCAAAGCCACTTTCCAGCTGATCAGCCCCTGGCCTGTACCAGTGCTTGGGTTATTTCTCCCAAGGTGTAAGACTTGAATTTTCATCTGTTGAACATCATGAGACTCCTGCTGGCCAATGGCAGCCTCTCAAGCTCCATCTGAACGGCAGCACAACCATCTTGGGTATCAACTACTCATTCCAATTTTGTATCTTCTGCATACTTGCATCATCCCATCATCCAGGTCACTGATGAAGATGTGAAATGGTACTGGCTCTGGTACCCTGCAGAATAGCACTAGCAATTGGTTTGTATCTGGATTTTGTGCCACTGAACATATCCCTTTCAGCCCAGCAGTTTGTCCACTTTCCAGTTTGCATCATTTTCAACTTATCTAGCCCATCTGTTAACAGTTTGTCCATGCCAGCATTATGGGAGACAGTGACCAAAGTCTTGCTAAAATCAAAATAAACATTCTCTGCTCTCCCCTTGTCCACCAAGCTGGTCATTTTGTCATAGACAGCTATCAGGTTGGTCAGGCAATAATTTCCTTTTGTAAATCCAGACTGACTACTCCCAATCACTGTCTTGTTCTTAGTGTGTTTGGAATTGGTTTCCAATATTATTTTCCCATTAAATTCCTAAGGATCAAGGTAAGGCTAACTGGCCTTCAGTGTCCTGGATCCTCCTGTTTGTCCTTGAAAATAGAAGTGACATTTGCTTTCTTCCACTTCTCAGAACTCTCTCCCAGTTGCCTTGAGCTTTTAAAGATGATCAAAAGCAGTCTCACAATGAC
Organism: Aythya marila; assembly: GCF_965140915.1. Classification (NCBI taxonomy): domain Eukaryota; kingdom Metazoa; phylum Chordata; class Aves; order Anseriformes; family Anatidae; genus Aythya; species Aythya marila. The sequence goes on from NC_139046.1 coordinate 15,965,716, forward strand.
ATTGGCCAGCTGCCTCAGCACTTGTGTGTGTATCCCATTAGTTCTCATGGCCTTGTGTATGTCTGGTTTGTTTAAAATTTCCCTGACCTGATTCTCCCCTACTCAAGGGTAAGTCTTCTTTGTTCCAGAATTTCATGCTGACCTCAGGGGGCCTATGATTCCTGAAGGCAGGCCCTACCAGAAAAGACCAAAGTGAAGAAGACATTGAATACTTTGGCCTTTTTCATGTCCTTCATCACTGGGTCTTCCATCCCATTTTCCCTGGCCTTCCTTTTGCCGTTGATTTTCCCATAGAAGCCCTTCTCATTGCACTTCATCCTAGATTCAACTCCTGGTGCACTTTGCTTTTCCTAATCCCATCCCTGCACACTCAGACATTCCTGCACTGTTTCTCTATTCCTTGTAGGTCACCTACCCCTGCTCTCACCTCTTGTACACTTCCTTTTTGTGTTTGGGTTCTGTCAGGAACACCTCTTTCATCCATACAGCCCTCCTGTGACCTGTGTTTGACTTCATGTTGAGAGGAACCATTTTTGAGTTTGAAGGAGGTGATTCCTGAAAATCAGCCAGCTGGATGTCTGGATAGTAAGGTGACAAAGTATATTCAAGAAAGCTACAAAATTTATCTACCTCTTACAGAGGAATTAGTTATAATCCACATTTTCTGTTCCACTAGGAGACTTAGTTCTCATATTTCCTTCCACTGTGTCTTTTGCAGGGTAAGGCAGATAAGGTTTGGAAGGGATGGGGATCACATTGCCTCTGTGGTTTTTGCTGTTTCTGTAACTTAATTTTGCCTGCTGTAACAGTGCGAATTGCAATTAATAAATTAAGGTAAATGTATATATGTATGAATAACACGTTTACCTGTGTATCTGATTATAGGTATATTTGTAAGTATTTCTGTATAGATGTGCTCACTGTTTACCACCTCTTCACATATTCTCATGGTGTTTTCCTTAAAGGTTCAGCTTTAGTCAGGGAATTATATGAATCTCTATCTGAATTTTAAATAAAAATTAGTTCTTGCCTGGCACATTTAGATACTCAAATGCAATATGAACACTGTTTGAAACAAATGAGCATTTAAATGCCTAAATGTGAGGGAAGGGTCTAAATGCCTCATAAGTTTATCAAACAACACAAAACAAATAAAGACAGCCAGCTTTTAATTTAACTTGTAACCCACTGTCTCAATTTTTTGAGACTTGCTCACAATTTCTGTCATGAGGTTATCATTAACTGCATTGTGATAGGATCACTAAACCCCACAACAGAGGTGGGAGAGCACAGAGGGTGTCTCAGAGGTTTGTTTTAGTCACTGCAGATTTCTGAATGCAAGGCTCCACCATGCCATGGAGGAGGCAAGGAAGAGCAGAGTCAGACTGGTGAGGCAGCAGTAATCCCAACAAGAGAGGTGAAACATAACAAGTCCACTGGAGCAGAGCCAGGAGAGGACAAGCTTCTCTGGCCTCAGGGCTTTTCAACCCACATGGTGCTCCCTGGGTATCTAACACTGTCCCCAGGCTGACCCAACCCAGAGGCCAGCTGCTTGGAACAGGACTGGAGCCCCTGAGCAGGGCCTGCGTAGGGACTGACCTCCCCCGTCAGATGGGAACAGCAGATGGAGGCCCTCAGGCTCAGACGTGCACATCTGACAGCAAGAGTTAGACCACATTAAATTTAATTTGTCCCTAAATCTTTGATCTCTGTAAACATTAATCCTCATGAATGATGGTAAAATAGATCATCGCTTGAGGAAAAAGTCTATCCGGGATTAAAGTGAGCCATTAGGCTCAGCTCAGATATGCTACAGCATGTATCCTGGTTGACACAGGATGATTTCTGGAAGCTGTTGCCCAAGGCTCCGACACCTGGGCTAACTGGCATCAGCCAGGATACAGAGAACACTCTTCCTCCTCACAGAAAATCATGTCTATGCACAAAGGCAACACAATCTTTGTGCATCATTTCAGAACTCAATCTTACTGACAAATCATATAGTTTTGCGCTGCTACTCCGCTAAGAATTAGTTTCTTCCTAAGAGAAGAATATTCAGGCTCAGCCTCTGTGCTGAGACTCAAACATACAAAGAAAACTTCCTATCCTGATGGCAGTGCTACTGACACAGAAGAAAATCAACCAGACCTCCTGTCCTGGGAAAACAGGAATGCAGCAGTTCTGAGGAGGAAGATGTAGGATAGGACAGGACAGGACAGGACAGGACAGGACAGGATAGGATAGGATAGGATAATAGATGTTGGCAGTCATGGTAGAAGTGATCGTGATGTGTTCAGAGGCTTGGCTGAAGCCACCAACACGTATCAGTTATGCCATCTGGCATGTGACAAATACATTTCAGACATCACTGACTTGGGTTGATTTAAAGTGAGAGGCTGAGTAGTAAAGAGCTCTGGGCCTCATTACTTCTGCTGTGATCCCAACAGGGTAGCCAGCTTGTGTGTTAATATTTGTTCTTTCTCTCCCAAATATAGAATAAGGACTTTGAAAAAAAAAAAAAAAAAAAAGCAAAAAGAAAAAAAAAAAAAAGCATCATTAGGAAATACAGTTGTTATTTGGTTGTTTTAAAAAGTCTCCAATTTTCTTCTTATTCTGAGAATTACTTCAATTAACTCTGTGGATGTTAGATTTGTTTGTCTGTATCTGTCACTGTAAAAAAAAATCTAATAAATGTCTTCAATTACTCTTCTAGAGTAATCTCATTAGGCTCTAAATGAACAAAATACTTAATTTGTTGCCATAGCAGTGGAGTTTAGAGAAATCAGTGACCTGCATAGAGAACCAGGACAAACCTGATGAGCATGTACTAGGACTATTAAAAATCAGAGATTGGCTTTACTAGCTCTAAGAAGCATGGTATTTGTGATAGCTGCCATGCCATGTGGGTGAAAGTTGGCATCACTCATGAATTAAATTTCCCTCCAATAACTTGTGTGTTTTTTGTTTTTTTTTATTACCTATAATCTCACACTAGTGCAGAATTGTCTGTACCAACTACGTGCATGGCCAAAGTAAAAGTATTGCAGTATTAGGAATTATGACAAGTGAGAAAAAATCACTTTCTTAAACCTATTAAGGCATCATGGCCCAAAGGATAAGACACTGACAGGGATGACAAGAAACCAGAGCACAGTTTTCATTTTGCTTTAGTATTTCTGCACTTAGGTTAAAATGTTTGGGAAAGGGCTCTACTGGGCAAAACCAGTGACAGACAGCAAAAAAAGGCATGGGATTTTCCAGGAAGATGAAGAAAATGTACACAACATTGAACACTTGTAAGATCCTCGGCATTTTTCTGTGTGGGGGCCCCTCAGTTCCATGTTTGTGACCCATGCCAGGGTGCAGGTCTTGGCCCTGAACAACCTGCATTGGCTCACCTTGCTCATGTAAGGGCATTGCTCCACCAAGGCTAGTTTCCTAGCCAATGTCAAGTCCACTAGGTGAGTGTCTCCTCCAAATGATGACACCAAATTGGCTTGCTCCAGATAGGAGTCCAGGAGCTACATACAATGAACAGAACAAAACTGAACTACACTGACAAAATAGGGGCGCCTTTAAAGCAGCCTGTAGGAAAGTTGCTGCACTTTATGCAGAAGCATCCATATTTTTCTAATGTGCAGAACCTTAAAATATTCAAGTGGCCATATTGCCTGATTTATAAAGCAAATTTAAGCCTGCTAAGAGTTGGATAGTTTTCCCCAGATACTTTTTGCAGACCCAGTGAGTACATGGAGCATAACCTGAATATTACTGAGTCTCTTAAATTAGTAGAGTGAGTTCTCCTGGAGCATCCATTCATAGAAGAGGCAAAATAGTGACTGAGAGGCACCAGGGCCACTTCTACTTACTCAGAACTATAATGAGTATTTTAGCAAAATAAGTACTGCAGCACATAACTATAATCACTATATTCCAAAGTTTAATTCCACACAAGACCACTTGCCTTGGTAGGAACAACTGTTGTTCCTATGGAAGGACAGACTTCAGGTACTGACTCTCAGGCATACGTGTTACCTGCGCTACTGCCTGTAGCCAGATTAAAGCCATCTGCAAGAAATGCAAACCCTTGCTGTAGATACACAATGAGAAACACAGCAGGGGCTCTTCCTCCAGCAGTCTGTTTCCACCTACTCCTAGCCTGCTGCCTGATCTCAAGCAAGCACTTTATTCTTGGTACTCCCCATTTGTGTGTCATTAGAGGAGGGTGGTTCTTGCCTCTCTTTGCAGAGCTCACCGCTGATGCCCGCACACCAAGTGCAGCACCGCTGGCAGAGCCCTGGACTAGCAGGGAGCCCCAGCACTGTGGTTTGAAATCCATCAGCGTTTGAAATCCATCAGTGAAGAGGGCTACATGAAAAGAGCACTATTTTAAAATACCTGTAAAATGTAAACCACATTACTTTTAGGGAGAATGCTTGAAGTGGACAGAAAATTTGAAAAAATATATATTTATGAAGAATACTTATGTTTCAAACAGTCCTTTAGGTAAAAAAAAAAAAATCTGAAAATCACTTCTGCTTGAATATAAACATCTCTATGTACTCACAGAGCCAGATGTTAAACACTGAACAACCTTTTTATCACATTTCATCTAGTGCAATTCTCCGTGCCTCACTCACACACTCTAAGTGCTCATTATAACCAGGCAACCTTATTATTCAGCGCCATAATTTAGAGAGACAGCTACAACGATGGAAAGATGTCATGTCTTACTGATTTATTTAGTTGTTACTAGGTGGGATATGGATGACAAAATTAGATGCAGGACAAACAGGCATGCTGAAATGTTCAAAACACTTTTTTACAAAAGATTCTGCAGAACAGCCTAATTGATTTCAGTGGATATACTCATGGCATGCAAGAGCAGTGTTTCACAGAGCAGTCACAAGGCTATATTTCACTTACTGGCATGGATTTTTCTCTGGTTACCAAGAATTTAGGCCTGTATCCAAAACTCATTAAAATCCATAGGAAACTTTCCAAAAAACATAACTGGGCCTCAGATCAGACTGTTGGATTCACTAACAAAGTTATAATTTTCTGGGAAAAAAATAAATACCACTTTTCATATACTACTAATCTTTAGATATCACAAAAGGTCAATATTGTACATTGTTTGCAAAGCAGACATGAAACAATTATTCCTTTATAACACCTATAACATGGCGTGACAAATACTATTTATTTTATTATATAGTGTAGATTTCAAGGTATTTATCATAGCATTTATTTTAAACAGTGAAACAGCAAAATCTTTCAAATATCACAAATTTAGATCTGAAGACTGAAAATAGATTCAAGCATCTGACAATCGTGGCCAGCAGAAAAACATCTGTTCTGGTAGCACATCAGGTGGGAGGCCACCAAAAGAACACATCTAAAGGTCAAAAACAAAACTTTCAAGGAAAAAATCTTTAACTCTTGGAGCTTTCATCTGAGATGAATGTAAATGAAAGTACTAATATATAACTATAAAAACTATGTAAATTGTATATATATATATATATAAATGATTTCATGATGTTTTCTCCAATTTGTTTAGCAGAAGGCAGAAGAGTAACCCTATCCCTATTTTGTATCACCATGCCATTTTATATCAGGGTCCAGTTCTACAATATCTGCAAAGGAGTACAGCTTTCTACCTGTGAGCGGTCCCTCAGGACTAATCCCAGTGTGTGAACACTGAGTTCTGCAGAACTGGAGCTGTAGTCAGTTGTGTTCCCTATCTGGACTTTTTTCATACAGAAGCAATGTGGCATACATAAAACTTGAACTCATTTTTCAGTCATTTCATTTTAAACTGTCCCTCAGTTGCCTGTGTGCTCCCTTTCAAGAGATTCCAAGTCAGGGGTATTATGGCTTATCGCAGCCTCCAGATCTTAATTTTGAAGGGATGTTTTCTATTTCTCTTTATAGCTTGGAAGGTGGTACAGGAACCATCCAGCCGGTCCAAGAACTGCCAGAGAAAATGCTGAGAATCCAATGATTGTCTCCTAAATTAAAGGAAATACGGTTAAATAACACTAAACAAACTGGAATGCTTCCAGGGTAAGCAGCCTATTGCCAACCAGATTATGTGATATTATTCAACTTCTGCAGCAATAATGCCAGAGACATGACCAATTCTAAAGGAAAAATAATCCACAGAGGATTACTTTACATGTTTGAACTATAAGCACTAGTAATCCATGTCAGCTGGAAAAAAATGGTTTAGTCCATGCCATGCACAAACACACATAAAGACACATTTGGAAGCATCCAGGAGAGGTAACAATTCTCTCATTTTCCTATAGAGTTAGTACATTTTGTGTCTAATTATTGAGTTTTTCTGTATATAACCTTTATTGAAACAGTACTAATTGCTTGATAGTTCCAGTAGTGCAGCTCACCACCAATCGTACATGAGAACTCCGGGCATCTATTACCCTGGGAGGTGATGCAGTAAGACAGAGAGCTGCTGCTGAAGATTTAGTTAGGAGTTATATGTCTTCCATAATCTCAAATTAGCATAGTTATGCTGGGGAGTATAATCAAGGCTCATAGAAGAGCACTCTAAAAAAATGGGATTTTGTTACACATCCCTCTATGGGATGCTGTGAGAGCATTCCCTCTCCCACGATCAAACTTGTTTTCTAAGAGGTTGGAACAGGAGACCTTCTGTGATGTGTGGAGGACAGTTCCTGGGAAGTTTCTGGGTTTCTAGTAGGGGTGGGGAACAGGACTGAAGCAAACCTAATATCTAAGCAAACCTGTATGGAAAAGAAGAGCAAGGGGAAGCTCTTCTGAGAAGACTGGGCCTTAGCCCAAGCTGTGGGTGAGGAAAGAAGTGAGGACACAAAGGTAGAACTCACCACCAGTCCCACTTTTTCCTCTGGAGGAGAGCTGTGGATGCCGCGGCCGCTCCAGCAGGCAGAGCCAAGGCGGAGGAGTCGAGATCCGTGGCGTGCTGTCGGGCCCATCTCTGTGTCCCTGGGGGAGAGCACAGCTGGGGGATGCTGACCAGACACCAACAGCTGCTGTGACAAGCTTCACCCTCCTTTCCTGCTGCCTACTGCTCACCTGTAGGATGCTGAGTATTTCCCAGTGAAAACAAGGAGTCCTTCTGCTTGTCAGGTCCCTTTATTTTTAAGCTGGATGCACGAAGCACCAGCACTAAACCAGACTATGCCTGGTAGATGCTGTCCTGGGGTCAGCAAGAGCAGGAGTGTGTGCATGTGCCTGCAGGGTGGGAAAGCTCCTCGGGATCGCTGTAGCCACCTCCCACGGGCTCCGAGGTGATGTGCTGAGCCCCTGGCTGGGAGGAGTCTGCCTACTGCTGGTGCTGCGACACAAAATGGAGAGAAGTCTCTGTCCTCATACCTCCTACAGCCTTACAATTTGCCTATATTCACAAGCACGTGGCTCTCCACACAAATTATTTGCACCCCAACTTGTACACTCTGAATTTCCCACGTGCCCACACCTGCAGCTCACTTGGCACCCTCATCCACAAACTGACCCGACCAACAAACGACCAGTCCCTGCTGCGTGCCCAGAGCTGGCTGGGTGCTGGGCTTGGGTGCTGCGGCTCCGAGCCCAAGCAGAGGAGCTGCACCATGCTAACCTGGCAACTCAGCTTGCAGCTGGAGCTGGCTTGTAACTGGTCAGCTTTCACCAGCAGCAGCCGGGTGTCTGACAGTCTAAGCACATCTGTGTAAAGTGTACTAATAACGCAGCCAGAGCTTAAGAGGCGGGAAAGTAAGTGGCCCTCTGCTCCACTGTAGTGTGCCGTTTCCTTCCAAGTATTCTTAATAGATGATATGTTTGTTACACGCAGACATGAAGATTTTCATTCAGTTTCATTAAACATGAAATGTGTTAGGTTCCCTATTCATTTCTGTCTTAATACATTTTATTAATTTCTTCTGTGCTCTCTCTTGCCTTCAATTACCCAAGCCTGAAGCAGACAACCATGGGATCCTTCTTTAGGCTTTTCATCAGAATATATCCCCCAAGCTCACTTCCAAGAGAGCCAGCAACGCGGTGGTGGTGGTGAGAGCCTCAGCTTGAGTTTTTTGACAACGTGCAGAATATGTTAGCAAGGTGTGAAGAGCAAAGAGTTAGCAGTCTACACAAACAAACAGTACTGGATCAGTGATTAAACAGACATGTCTGGCATGGATTTTACCAGCTCTGTGGTTTTGATATCGCAGTAAATTTGCTTGCTCAATTTTATGGAGGAAAAGGTAACAGCTTTTTTTTTTTTCCTGTAAATCCTCCCCTTTCACTAAAAGTCCTACCCAGGCATAACAAGCACAGAATTTGTCCATAAATAAATATCTGAGAGGCATGCATAAAGTAATTAGGGAGCAAAAGACTGATTTGCATTCATCAGCTGTGGCAATACCAGCTAAATATGCAATACAAAACCCTGAGTAACCACAATTCCTGAGCCATACTCTCTAACACCAAGCGGTTGTGCTACATATACGATCCTGACTGTTTCAAAATAGCACTTTTCAGGTTCTTCTACTTGTTTTCAGCTATTTAGCATTAGGAGTTCATGCCTTCTGCAGACTTTATTTTTCTCTACAGCACTGAGGATTAGAAACAATATAAAATTAAATGGAGTTTCTGCTTTCATCTTCCAGCTGTCTACCGGCACAGACCTCACAGAATTACTTTCTGCATTAAAATGAAATCACTGTTCTACAACAGCAACAGTGGCTTTCATTAATCTTAACAGGTTTGGCAATTGTTTTCCAGCTTTCTGCAGGCTTGCTGGAAAATGAGACACAATCTTATTTTTCTAGCTAACCTTCAAACTGCTCAGCTGTAAATTCCAACCCAATCTTCTGACCCATTACCATAGACCTCTGCTCACCATAGTGCTGCACCCTGGCTTTCATAACCAGCCTATGAATTTTTACATAGCAATGAACAGCATTTTTCAGACTCTTTCCTTCCCCACCCTCTCCCCCTTCCCCCCTTCCCCCCCCCCCCAAAAAAAAAAAAAAAAAAAGGCTCATCTGTTCTTGGCTCATTACTGGCCCTTTTGTTTCTTGCTTGGGCTATGTCTCATCCCTTGCATAGTGCTTGGGGATGCCCAGCCTGCTTCAGCACCTATAATCACCTATAATCTTTCTTGCACTGCCAGCATCCCATATGCCACTTACACACAGCTTCTGAACACTAATTTTCCCACATTACTTTTAGCTTTGGAAAGCTTTTTGCTATTCCTACATTTGTTATTGCTCCCTTCAGGGTGGCAGGAGGATTTCAAAGCTCTCCTGAGTACTTCTGGCTGGCTCAGATTATCCAGGATAATAATAATTATCCTTCTTCTCTGCTACCTTAAAAACACATTCTGTATCTTTCCCAATATTTCTGATCCCACAGGATAATTCCTTGCTCTTTCAGAGCCCAGCTTTTACTAGTATTTGCTCTTTAGACTGCTACCTATTGCTCTTTAGACTCCTTATTTTAAAGAGAATGAAGGATTTATTATTGCTTACAGCCAGGAAATTATGACACAGAAGGATCAACTAGATTCTCCAAGCTTGCAGGTGAACCCCATAAAAGAGCTGGAAAAGGGAATATCCTGAGCTGAACGCCTTCCAGACCGCCTCTCATCCTTGGCCTCATTTTCTTTAATGAGAAAAAATACAGCAGGGACTATTCCTAATGCTGCAACTTTGACACAGGTTTTATATTTGGAAGAAAATCAATTCTATTCCTACTGCTTGGACACATAAAATCTGTCTTCAATAAAATTAAATATATTTGATATTTATAAACGTGCCTGATATCAGTAATATATTTTTTCCCAGAAATTGCATATAAATAATTAATATAGTGGAATATAGAGGAGTTGGTGGTGATTTTCCTCTTAGCCACTTCTTCAAATACAGAGTAACACATGCTCAAATTTGCAAATAGGAATTATTCTAAAGTCTATGTCTAGACAAGATTCAGTCTAGATGCGTTTTAGCATAGGTTTGTTATCTTTTCATTCTGAATGATAGTGCAACTCTTGTTTAAGCCACAAGGACTCTGGGGAAAAAATGTTGGAAGTGTTTCTTTCACGAATGCAGCAATGGGACTTGGCCAAGCTGACTTCCAGCATAACTAAACACGAGCATAGCACCACCATACACAGGATTGCCTGGGTCTCTTCAAGCCACGACCTGGGCTTTTTTGTGTCTTTGCAGTGCAAACACTGCCACCTGGGGACTGTACAGCTGAGGCTCATTCCAGTTTTAAACTAGATGAGCTCATTAAATTTGGTGAAGTTGCTCCTGAATTACAGAAGCATGAGAGAAAGAACCAGATGCTGGAATCAAATGCTGCATAATCTAGAAGACACCTTGCTCAAGAGCATTACCAAAGCAGTCTTAATAGCACTCAAGTCAACATAACATTTTGAATAATAGTAATAATAATAAGCTAATTATAGATATTCTTTTGCCTCGAATATTTAACCAGTCTTTGATATTCTACAGGTTGTTTCTGTTCAGAAGAAAAACTGAAGGTAGGTACTTCTTTAACAAGTTCCTTTAAAAACAAAACAAAACAGCTTTTATTCAACAAATATATAAATGATATATATATATAATTATACATTATTTTAATATATAATTATATATTACTATCATATATAAATAATAATAATGTATATAAATAATAATAAATAAGTGTTCTTTCTTTCAACTCCAGCCCCCATTGGATTTATCACCCAGACTTTACTGAGGTATCGATGTTAGGAGCATGATCTCCATACATTACTTCTACTGCTTTCTGATTTCTTCCTTGTATAGGTCTTCCCTTCCTATCAGTGTGCACAAAACATCTGAATCTACTATGCAGGTGCCTTTCTTCCTCTACTGACTTTAAGTGACTGTGTTCCTAAGATACCTTGGTTAAATATTGTTATTTAATGGGATGAACCTATGCCTGACTGCTGCCAGGCTCAGAAAATCAATGAGGCTTTCACGATTGATGTGGGCTTTCTGAAGTGACGTAACAATATCTCTACTAATACACAAAAACTCGTATTTCTAGATATTTTTGAATTTACCAGAAAGAAGGGCTGATGCATTTTTTAATGTGACCATTCCTTCAACGTTTAACAAGCCTGTTCTGCATTGTGTGTATATATATTCACACAGGGAGAAAATATGTTCTTGATTTTGTCACTGTATTACCATGAGAACAATACAAATAATACCACTGACATAAGGAAACAATGGATCTAGTTGCAAAGACTTGTAAATATGAAGGAGGAATACAAGGAAAAGAGAAGGAGGGAGGGAGAGGAGAGCAGTGAGGAAGGTAATAAGAGATCTTGAGATCAGTGCCCACTGCTTCAGTTCTTATTCTTAAATCTGTTTAATTTTAGAAATATCATTAATGGCGTAAAGTCATTCTTTATCAGTGGCTCACAGATCACTGTTAGAGGTTTAGCTTGGGTATTCAGGTACTGCAGAAATTGCAAAGCTGCCCTTTCAATGATTCAGAGCCTGACTGCCAATTTATAAGCGTATGGGTGAGTTCACATCCAACTGTCAGAAACCCATTCTATATCCCAAAGCGTATTCATGGTTTACAAAAGCTGAGAAGCAACTGGGATCAGCCCTCTCACTGTGTGACTGTACAAAGGGAGAAAGAAGTGAATGATTCAGCTTAGCATCATGTGGAGAATAAATACCTTTTGATTTACTGCCTGGACAGAGCACAGAAGAGAAAAGGTAACAGAGGGGAAGTCAGGCACAAGAGAACCTTCCTGGTGGATAAGATAAGGACAATAAAATGTCATATGCTTTGGTCAAGAGCAGAGCATTTTAAAATGGGTGACGTACTTCCAAGTTTTGAATGAATGCACTGACAAGGAAAATTCCACCAAGTGGGATTTACATAACAAGGCCTGGTTGTCTCCTGGAGTCTAGGTAAGTCTTACTGATGATACCAGAGGACCAGAGAAACCTTGGTATGCTCTTACCTAAACCTTATGAGTAGGGTGTACTGGTTTGGGCTGAGATAGACTTCATTTTTTTTGTAGCAGTAGTAACTGCTGTGGTGCTATGTTCTGGATTGGTGATAAAAACCCCGTTGACGACATACCAATATTTCACTTGTTGCTGAGCACTGCTTACACAGAGACTGGTCTATGTTTCTCACACTGCTCCACCATCAAGGAGGCTGGGGGTGGGCAGGAAGCTGGGAGGGGATGCAGCCAGGACAGTGCCCCAGCTGACCACAGGGATATCCCATACCATAGGATGTGATGCTCTGCAGTAAAAGCCGAGGGAAAGAAGGAGAAGGGAAGCACACTTAGAGGCAGAGTGTTTGTCTTCCCAATAAACCGTTCTGTGTGCTGAGCCCTGATTTCCTGGAAATGGCTGAACATCTGCCTGCTGACAGGAAGCAGTGATTGAATTCCTTGTGTTATTTTACTTGCACACACAGCTTTTGCTTTACCTACTAATTTAACTTCATAGAATCAGAATCATCTGGATTGGAAATGACCTTCAAGATCATCAAGCCCAACCATCCACCTGACCTACCAAGTCTGATCACTAAACCATGTCCCTTAGTGCTACATGTATGTCCACATGTCTCTTGAATACCTCCAGGGGTGGGAACTCCACCACTTCCCTGGGCAGCCTGACCGTTGTTTCTGGCTTTTTATCATGTCTTTATTTGTTTAAAAATACTCAGGTAATTTTTTGCTTAAGCTGTTTCGCTTCACCTGTAATTTAAACCTGACAGTTTTTGGTCTTCAAGACCCGTTTCGTACTGTAGATGGCACTAAATCATTGCGCAATACAAAGCAGATTCATATTTACTTAGGTCTGTTTGGGTACACAGTGACTTTGCTCTGTTCTCCTAAGGATAAGATTTTTATCCATCTTAGTAAGTATGAAAAACAACTTAAAACTTGTTTGCAGCCAGGGACAAAAATATTCTCTGCTATACCTTTGACTGATGTATACAATATACATTTTTGTTCTAGGAGCTCAAACCATACAGTCCACTGGTGGAAAAGCTGGAATACAGAGATTACTTCATGTATCTCTAGGCTAGGATTCCTCCCACTACCTTTGCACACCCAAATGAGAGGGTTGTCGCACACTGGAGCAGGCTCCCCAGGGAATTAGTCACTGCACCAAGCCTGTTGGAGTTTAAGAAGTGTTTGGACTGTGCACTTAGTCACATGGTCTGAATTTTTGGGTAGACCTGTGTGGTGCCAGGAGTTGGCCTCGATGATCCTTATGGGTCCCTTCCAACTCAGAATATTCTATAATTCTATGATAAAGTCCCTGTTCAAAGTCTGATCCTCTGAATGGCCCGGTGCTGTCAGGCTGCTCTTGGATGTGCTGGGGAGCTGGCAGGCAGTCTAACAGGCAGGGCAGTGAATGTGGCTCCTGGGGCAGCGCAGAGGTAATTATAGAGGATGCTGCTTTCTGTTTCTGGCTGTAGCTGTTTCAGTAACAAGCAACTACATTTGAGAAAGGCAGAGGGTTCTGCAAGTTCTTTCAACAGATATTTCAGTATACAGTAAGGACTCAAACTGGCTCCTATCTTTATTTACTATCACAAAGATAATCAACATATTGTTAAATTGCTAGAAGCAATAAAATGCTGAATTACTCTGAAAATATTCTACTTTCATAAAGGGCTTTGATTCCAGTATGGGGACTCATCCTGCATCCACTGATCAGTAACAATGTTCTGATCAGTTTTAGTGAGACAAAACCAGCTTTTCATCACTTCACTTGAGACAAGAAAATTTCAAGTCTTTACGCTTAGTGTATTTAGCTTTTATCTTCTGTTTAAATGGAGATGAGACTCCTTCATTTTTCTGTGGGGAGCTGTAAGAGAGCTAAGTACTATTTATATTTTTCCCTTGGAATCTGATGAATAAGCAAATGATAGTCTAGAGTCCCAGCTGGTATGAGTTGGCATTGTACAACTGAAGACAGTGGCACTGGGCCAACCCAGACGGAGGGAGGAGATGGCCTATGGTATGATTGTTCAACAAACTGCATTTTGGACAAGACACAAAACAGATCCCAGTGACTGGTAGTCATTATTTAGATATTGCAAAAGCAAGCAAGTCTTAGTACCATGAGTTGTCCAATTTGGAAAAATGCACTTCCCCTACTTGTAAAATCACTTCACTTACTGTCCTTTTTCCCATCAGCTTCCCCACAACACATACCTTTTTGGCTTGTTCTTCTGCTGCAGACAGGCATCACTAAGTCATTGTCATGTTCAGCTCTGGAAAATGGTGTAATTCTGAGGCCCTGTCCAGAGCCAGGTCATTAGTTTCTCTCAGTGATCTTTGACATTTTTGTCTTCTGCCTGCAATGCTCATTTTAATGTCCAAACTTGGCTGCAAGGAATTACTGACTGAAGGTGAATTCTGCCCATAGGAACACAGGGGCATGCCTCTGTTGTGCAGCAAAGAAATGCAGAGATTTCAGAGCCAGTAGAGATGATGTTGGCTCTGGAACTCTGTAGAAAGTGAAGTACAGAGAAAATCAGACACCAAGTGGAAAAATTATCAGGAATTGAAATCAGTTCCTTTCTGTTCTCTAATATTGTAACAGGAATTGTGCAGTCACTGTCCCAACAAAACCTGAGAGGCTCTCTCCACTCTGAAACACCTTTTTCAAAGGCAAGTTTGAGAAAAAGACTGGCTTCAAGCAAAGCTGGTCTTACCAAGGTACCTTTTGGCACATCAGGATCCTTTCTGTTTAAAAGGCAGAGCCCGAGCCAAAAATAAATGTACATGTGGTGGGAAAAGCAAGGAGTAACAAGGCAACTGCCATATGCAGCACAGCGAGCGGTAACAGAGTACCACTGCTCGTAAGATTCATAGCAGACGTTAATTTTAAGGAGGGATTTGAAAAAAGCCTTTTGCACAGATCTCCTCCCATGTACATGGGATGGCCTGGGGCAGAGGATGAAAGTGCTTGAGAGAAAACAAAGATCAGTGTGCAATGAATGCTAACTTCAAAGGCAAACAGCAAGGGCGGAGCCAAAGGCTTGAAACATAAGCAGAACCAGACTTTCAACAGATTATTAACTGAAACCACTGCGATGTTCCATCCACTTCAGTTTGCTGCATTTAGGGTTGACTTTATCGGTTAGATCTGTACCTATACTCGGTATCCAAAGGCTCTTGAATCGTCACTCAGCATAGAAGTACATCTGACACAACCTAAAACTATTTAAAAGGGGCTCCCAAGGCAACCACCTCATTTAAGTAATTGCTGTAACTCCTCCTGCTTGCTTGAACGCTTTGCATAGGATATATGCATGCTATATATTTTATATATATATATATATATATATATATATATATATATATGTATATACAGCATGCCAGTGCAGCTAATTCTAATCCATGGTTGTCATGACTGGGGGATACAGTCCCTCATCCCCCAGAATTAGCCCATGAAGACAGTAGGACCCCACTACCGTGTACAGAAGTTCATACATGACCTTCTCAGGTCTCATCTTCATATTTAAAAGCCTCATCAGAGTCCGAGCATGAACATTTGTGTGGTATTCTATCCACTTTTCCTCCTTTTCTCTCCTAAGAAGAAACTCTGCTCACACTCTTGATATTGCCTTGGATCTCACAGTAGGAGTCATCGGTTGTCCTTAACTCTTGATTATTAGCCACAACCTGTCGATAACATTTCATTTATCCTTGAAATGCCTTGTGGCTCGGTGTGGAATTACTGATCTCCCTGGCAACATCAGCACCACCACTGTCACTAAACAAAACATGGGTCAGTCCCTGCTGTGGTACAGGCAACTCTGGTCTCTCAAGCTCCTGTCAGCCAGAGGCCCTCTAAGGCAAAAAATCCTCAGTCAGTGCTTCATAAATTCCTCTGTCCTTGCACAGCCTTGGAGTACCTCAGGACATGAACTTCTGATGAATTTATTTTCCTTCTCAAATTCTCCTTCTCATACAGAGGAGGAAAGCTGGCCAGCTGCAGTATTCCACAGAAGCACCATCAGCTGGGGGTGCACTAGCTGCCCTTCTAAGAAGCCAGCTGCTTTCCAAGTCAGAGTACAGAACACCTTGTACAGAAGCAGGGACACTATCTTTGCTTTGGTCAAGGTGTCGTCAGGAGGACGGGAACGACAGTGAGCAAATTCCCTGAACGTCCTAGGTGTTCACACATCAATGCAAAAAAACACAGGAAATAAATTAGAAATTGTAGGAATCTTAAATGCAATAACTGAGTTACAACTCAATTAGCAAAACCAAGAGTTACCATACCATGTCACCAGAATGTTAACATACAGGTAACGATAAAGAAGGAAATGCATAAGAGCATTGAATTCACAAGGACACTAAGAAGGCAAGACCATGCAGACAAGGCTTTTTGAGAGCAGCTAACAGAATCCACGTTTTGCTCCACGTTTTGAAATAACAGAGACTTAGCCTTCTGCACATATTATAGGTGAAAAAGATAGAGAACAGATTGTCCAGCTAACTCTTGGAATGTGTTGGTGATGTCTTTATTAAGAATACAGCTAGAAGGGAGCTCGTTCTCCGTTTGATTCCAAGCAACAGAGAGGAACAGTGAAGAATGTAGAGCGGAAAGGTGACTTTAAGGGGAAATAAGTGTTCCTGGATTTCATGAAGGAAGCGAAGAACAGTAAAAAAAAAAAAAAAAAAAAAAAAAAAAAAAGTAAAAAAATAAAGGTAATTAACCCTGCTTTCTTGAAGTTCAACAAACTCAGAGATCCTATGGAAACTACATGTATGCCTAAGGGGGAAAAGGAATCTCAGAAAATTGGTGCTTCCTTAGAGAAATAGTATGAATGGCACAGCTGAAAGGTAACCCACAGTGGAGAAAGACCAGGAGATGCATGTAACAAGAAATTTTGCTGATTGTGAGCAATTCTTTACAGTGCTCAGCTCTCTAGGAAGAGTAGGAGATCATCATGTTGATTTCTTTTTTTGAGGTTGCCTCTCCTGCACACTAGCTACCCTGCCTGCTGCTCTCACTTGGCACTCCAAAGACTTCAAGCATCCGAAGGTGTTGTTAGCACTGCTCTTTCACTGACAATGACAGATTGCTTTGATTTGGTTCTAACCTTCCCTGTTTCAGAAACCAGCCTCACTCAGTCTTGTCCAGTCAGCTTGACCAGCTTCAGCACCTAAGTTTTTTTGCTAAGGCAATAGAGGAAGTAGCAATATTAACTTAGCAACATTGGTCCATCATTGATCAAGCAACATCTCAAGAGGGCTACCAGTTCAGCAACTTGAATCCAAATAACAAGCTTTACATACATGTCATCATTTCTTGCTTATTGTATCATGCATTCTCCCACTGCTCATCTACTGCCATCTTTCTTGCATGAACTTTCTACTCAGTGTATCCATATGTTAAGCACAGACAAATTCCACTAAGTGCTACAAATTCAGCCGATGCTATATAACTTCAAAAGCTGTATCTAGGTTCCCAGGGATAACTATTTTTAACATCAGCAACTGCACTTTATGTCATACAGATCCAACTGGGTTGTAGCAAGGTCTACCCTGATAGATAGCTTATGGGAGGGACCTGTTCTGGGACATACATATTAAAAAAATGTTGTCCACATGTTGACCTTTGCTCAGCATGTTGCAGAACTTGGAAAGTGCAAATGGCATGAGGCAAGAAATTCCAGGAATAGAAAGGCACCATCTCATAGCTAAGTGCTGTCCTGGGAATCCAACCTTGCCTTTGCCAAAAATTATAATGAAATAATGAGCTGATCATTTAAACTTTTCATAAGTTGTGGTTAGCTGTTTGCTCCTCATGTTCTGAGTGCTTGACGTGAAATCTTGGTGCCAAATTTGCAAAAGGGCAGACTCAGAGCTGCAACTGAACTGAATGGGAAATATGCACCAAAGGTAGCAAGTGCTACAGTACTGGTAAGTACCCACAAAAGCCTGTGTATCCCCAGTGGGACCCCACAATTTGCAGGTTCCCCTCCTGAATAATTCTGTGCCTCGCATTGTAATCTACAGGGTGGACTTAATTGCTCTTCAAAAATTCATTAGTGTTTGTGTAGCATTTAGATGCACAGAACGGGCATTAGGAAGTTAGTAACTGCATTTAAAACAGGGGTTGAAGACCGTGCAGTGAAGTAGGTACAGTGCCACTCACTGAACTGTGGGGAGAGATCAATATATTGAGTAACTGTTCATTCAGTGCTCGTCTCACGTTGTGCACACTGCTCACAGAAATGGGTGCTGTGGAAAAAAAATGTGATCATTTGATAAAGTACTAAGTGGCAGGAGAAGACCAGCAGTGCAGACATCTGCAGCCAAAGCAAGCAATTGCATTCATCAGCAGTGGTTTGGTTTTGGCATCTTTCTCCACACTGACAAATTGCAGAGAGCATTTACCAGGGAATGCAGCCACAGGGCAGCTGATTATACCCTCACCAAGAACATCAGTGACACTACCATCAGTAACAACGAACTGAACACAAATTAAAACCATTTTAAGGACCCAACTAAAGGTTAATCCAGATGACATTTGCTTTACAAGGAGATAATGTTCCTTTTAGGACTTGCCTTGGTGATCAGAGGTAGAAATTTTCCCTGTGTGTGGGCACAAGTTAGCTGCATAAAGGTCACACAGGTGAAATGGTTCATTTTGTGTGCTTCAATTTGAGATCTTCATTGTATCTCCCAATGTCAGTTTATCTTCCCCTAAATGTAATGGCCACGGGCTGCCCAGCATTGTCATCCCACTGGCTTCATGGGCCGGCAGTTTCGTAACGTTCAGCCTCCTGGCAGAGATTGCCACCAACCTTGTCTTCACTTCCCGAGGTGCCAGGCTGTCCCACAGACACACCTCTGTCCCCAGGCCTCCCCTTGCTAACACAGGAGTCTAATGCCAGGTCTTTTCCTCATGTCTCTTCAAAGGCCCATGCTGTACGTGTATTTTCTGCCACCTGCCCCAGGGAGGGCATATTTAACACCTCTGCCAAAGTAATCGTTTGGATACAACTATTTCACCTCATCAAACTTGCCAGGCTTCTCAGAAAGGGTGTGTCCATGCCCCCTAGCTTTTCTCACCTACAGCTGATGGGGAAGACCTGGAGACTCAAGGACAAGCAGAAAGAGCATATTGCTGTCATTGCTCTGCTCCCATGCCATCCATTTCACACAAGGAAGCACAGCTCTTGCCCTGCCATCCCTGGCTGTAGAAATCCAATTATTGTGCACTGCACATCAACTCCAGTCTGCTCTGGGAGGGGCAATAGGATGATGTACGACAAGCAATATGCATATAGGTATGGTGAAGACCATTCTGGGAAATTTTGAAGGAGGCAGCAATAAAAGCTCACATAGTAAGAAAGAAAACAAGGAATAACATTAAAGGGCTAGTAATAGTCTGTATCTATATATTTGCAGAATCTCACTATTCATCACTGATAAAAATGAAGCTTTCTTAGCATACGCATCAATCTTCAATCTACTTTTTCAGCCCCTGAGGATGTACTCATTGTGAATTAGCTACCAATAAACAGATAATACTTAAAAGTATTCTAAGCTTTTCTTTAGCTTCGATTTACTGCCCTAAGTGCCATAAAATTGAAACAGAAATACACACACTGTGAAAAGTCATGATAAATTGGACTTTAAGGACTCGATGTGTAATGCTAGGAAGTCACACTTCAAATGGCCATGAATATCAAGGTGTTGCTAACAGGAAGAGACAATTGCATTCTCTGAGTAACTCAGCTGACAATATTTCTGTATTAGGCACTCAGGGCTAACTTCTGCAACATGTGGTGTTATCCAGCTCTCACTGAAAATTACACATATCCAGATGTCTTGGTGGTTTGCAGGAGGCTCTCTGTACCTTGTATGACCATACCTTCCAGTTCATTTGTGAATTCTCTAGAGCATGTACTGTAATCTGAGTTTGGCCTACCATCCAGCACCATGGGACCCCAGGTTTAGTTAGGGCCTCCACATAACACAGCAACACAAATACCTCATTAATAATGATAATCAGTAGACACACACATTTGGAATAAAAAGAGAATGGAACATCCAAAAGTCTAAGAAATGAACCGTGGACAAAAAATGAATCAATGCAAGTGAACTTTTTTCTTCCCATGTTTCATCTTCAATATATTTGGCTTAATATCCAGAGGGTATTTCAAAATTTGAGCTTCCCAGTGCAAATGAAGGGTAAATGAACCGCAATAGACATTTGGGTTGGTTTTATTTTTAATAAGTGGTGACACATAATCAATTTTTCCTACTAGCACTCCTGATTTTGGAGATAAAATGAAATGTACAGAGATTATCATCAGTAAGTATTTCAAAGAAGTCTCTGCAAAAAAAAATGAATAAAGCACTACATCATTCTGTATGAGCAGAAGTACTGAGAACTGTTGCATGGCTCAGACAGTATCTAAGTCTGAGCTTTGTTTAAAGAGAAGATGTCCTTTTACAATATTTAAGGCATGTGAGATTTTGCTCATTAGGAGATCAATTATATTAAATCAATCAATCTGAACATATCTAAATCACGCTGAAAATTGAAGATCAATTTATATCTGAGAGCTCTGTGTGAAAATTATAATTATGTGATCAAGGAGGTGACGTGTGTGCAATATGCACATGCTCTGAGGGTGTTTGTCAGATGGTGTGAAACTCTTACCTCCCATCTCAGAAACCACATTTACCTGCACATGAACCCAATTAGCTTCCATTTCCCACTCCCCCGCAGCAAGGTTTGTATCTCGGTGTTTTACAGTCTGTCTCCTGCACCAAGATTTGATGTGTCAGAGCGAGCTGGTCAGCTTACTCTTGGCTGGCTTCATAATTGCCTACTACATAAGACCACACAGTCCTAAGACAACAAGACTGCACTGCAGGCAAGGGGTGACCGCTGTGCTTTGAAACGTCTGAAGCAAAATCACACGGTGGCCTCCCTCACTTCCAGCCTGACAGATGTCTCCCCAACTTGTCAACCAACACACCATTTGTCTCCAAGACATGAGCGAGAAGGTTTAGTTTAGCTACCAGAAGGGTGATTATTGCAGAAGAAGATCTTGGCACTTTAATCTAACCCGCCATTTTCACTGCACTCTGTTTTATGATATTAGAATATTAAAAAATGCTAACAAAGCAAACATTCAGCCTGCAAGACTTCTTTTCCTTCATTTCTTCACATTTTTACTGCTTGTAAGATTACAAGCCAGACTTGCTAGGGGAAGAATGGATTTTTTATCTGTCTGCAGAACTTGGGCAACAAATCCCTAACTAGTTCACGTCACCTGGAAACCAAGCTGGCATGCTACTTCCCCTCAGTCCTAAAGCTCTGTGACCTGCATCTTACTTAACTTCAACTAATTCTTACTTCTATGCTGATCTCAGTGAAGCACTGAAAATTGTAACAATGATATAATAACTTGTGGATGATATACAGAAGCATGTGTTATCACACATGGCTGATATTTAAGTACCTTGGCTGCGACCATTTCTCCTAACAGATATATTTAAGTTAGCAATTCCATGAGCACTCAAGCTATTTGCAGTTTAGTTTTCTGTAGGTGTCTGTGTCTTGGTTGTTTGACTTTGATGGCTAAAACAAATGAAGCCTTTTCAATACTTGCAGCATTTATAAGGAGAAATGAGAAACAGATCAATGAGTACAGAAAATTTCAGTGCAGGGCTAATAGACCTAAAACCATATGTGCACAGACAAGCAATATGATCACGTGCCACATTTCTATAGAAAAGCAGTGCAAAATCGAACTAAGCTAAACACTAATTTACGTGAAATTCAATGAATGTGGTATATAGTGGCAGGGAACGGGAAAGTGGTTTAGGGCAGGCTCGAGAAGAGTCAGAAATAGAAGATGAGAAGGCTCTATCAGACAACAGTTGAAGAGACTGAGCTATGCCTGCTACTCAGTTAGATTAGCTCTCTGGAAAACGACAGCAGCTCACACAGACATAATATTTACAGAATACAGTCTCCTTTGAACAGATACAAGCATAACCTTGAGAGTGTGAACATTATCAAACTGAGATTATAAAAACTCCCTTATCTCCCTCTGGTACTGTGAGGATATGGAAGTCAAAAGCTTTGATTCTCTCAGATACTACAATATTGGAGACCATATAAGTAACTGAGATGGTTAAACAACCAAGGAGAATAAGATATGGTTCATCGGCCCAACTGTTTCTCCACCAGTTTTTAGGCTGAAACCAGTTAAAGAACAGTCTGCAGCATGGCCAAATGTATCAGAAGTTTTTTTCTTAGCTTCTTGGTAAGTTGCTCAGCAGTCTGGAATGTTATGCCAAGTGGTAGTTAGGGAGGTCTGCAGCATTTGGGAAAGCTAATTACAGAGATGGTTGGAGGACAGGGTGATGCCAAGCGGGAGGAAGGTTTCCCTCCAGAAATGGAGTGTCAGCAGAGCCAGGAGGGCACATAATTGGTCAGAGCTCGCCCTTATCAACCAAGAATGATCGCGGATGTGGCTTTCAGCCCACTGAATATTTTCTGCCATGATAAATAATCAGATTTTTTGCCTGTGTATGAAGCTGTTCTCTCAGACCTTCTCATATATAGATGTATGGTGCTTGGTGCTTTTAGAGAGCACAAGTAATTTTGATTACTTATATAGTTTATTGTTCTCAGAAATCTTAGAGACATTTTGGTCACTTTCTCTGATTTAGAAAACAGTGATTTTACAGGTATAGTGGCTGATTATTTTTTTAATCCTCAATACATTTTTTTCTAGACACACCTTTCTTCAAAGAAAATATAGCAGGAATGGTACCAGCAGTAATGGAAAAAGCTACAAACCTTTTTACTACTGACACCTACTTTCACCCTGATGTGTGAAATATTAATTAACAAACGCAGAGGTAAATGGAAGGGGGAAGGTGCTGCGGGTTTATTTCCAGGTGAACATTGTACATTTTATTTTGAAAAATAAAGCTGGAATCTGATTGTTGCCTGCCTGTAACAAGCTCAAAGGGGGTTGGAAAAACAAGGAGCTAAGCTTATTCTTGCTATAAGCAGCTTAAGGAAGTCTCGAGGACAAAGAGCGTGTGCTGACAGACCACCCCCATGGCAGACACTTGTGCACCTGGTACAACGAGTGAACGAGCCCTGTCGCACGAAACAAGCAACATTTGAGGCTCAGGAGGGGACGAGCTGCCGGGGGGGGGGGGGGGGGGGGGACCCCCAGCAGTGCCGGGCCGCGCTGCCCACCCTCCATTTTGCTGACAGGAGGACGAGCCCCCCCAACCCGGGCTGACTGGAACCCGCAACAAATCCCAGAAAAACGCCTTCTGAGGAGCTTCCGTGGGCCTCTACCCCTTAAATGTGATCTCCCCGTCGGCAACGAGTGCCACGAAGCACCACGGCCCTCCCCAGCCCCGGCCGTGATGGGGAGGACACCGACCACCTCCCGCTGCCCGGCCCCGCCGCCCGCCGCCATGCCGGGCGCCCCTCAGGCGCTGCCCGCTCCCTCCCCGCGCACCACGTGGCCCGGGCTCCGCATCGCCGCCGCGCATGCGCCGTGCCCGCTGCCCCTGCCCGGCCCAGGCTGGGGCTCCGGCGCAAAATGGCGGCGGCCGGAGCGGGGCCGGGAGGGAGCGGGCGGCGCTGAGCGGGCGGCATGGCGGCGGCGGGCCTGGCGGCGGCGGCGGGCGGCTGCCGGAGGTGAGGCGCCGCGGGGAGCCGGGCCGGGAGCGGAGGGGGCAGGCCGAGCGCGATACGCGGTGGGAAACGGGAGGGGGCGACGCCGCCGCTGCTGCCGCCCCCGCGGTGGGGCTGCGGGGACCGGGCGCTGGCGGTGCCCCGGGGCGGGGGGCGCCCCGCGGAGCCTCCGGTGCGGGGCTGCTCGCGGCCGGCCCCGGCCCGCAGGCTCCGGCCGGAACCTCCCGGCCCCCGCCGGCTTCACCCCGGGCACCTCGCAGCGAGCCCGTGCCCGCTGCTGGCCCTCGGAACCGGCCGCAGCTCGGGGTGCGGGCTCGCCCCCGGCCCGGCGGCTGTCCCCGAGGGGCTCCCGGGTGTCCTCGGGGGGTGCCCGTGGGGAGCCTCTGGAAGGTTCCCGCTGCCCCCGGGGCGCTGTCGTGGCTCTGCTCGCTCGCCCCTGCCGCCTCCGCTGAGGCCGTGGGGAGAGGATGGCACGCGAGTGAGCCGCCAGCATGAAACGCGACAGTAAGGTGATAAAATGCTCGGTGAGCGTGAGACGAGCGCCCGCTTTATCTGTGTGAGAACTTAGCCCAGGGGACACAGCATCGCTTGGGGTTTTGCTCCAGACCAGAGTAAGGTAACACGCGAAGCTGGAGTGCTTGGCAGATACGCCGCGAGATGCGGTCACCTCAGGTTTTACCACATATCGCGTGCTCTGCTTTCATTTAGAAGGGAGAAAATAAAAATAGAAACTTGGATATCAAACTCGTAGTGCTCATAACTTTTCTGAGGCACTGCGAAGCCTGATGACTTAAAGCTTTAGTGTTTTTGTCTGAAAGATATTAGGGAAGAGGATTATTCTTCTGAGATTCTCCTCATGTTTCAAACGTAACCCTTGGACCGCTGTCTCTGCGTTAGTGTGCTTTGTGCGGGGAAGGGAATTCCTTTTCAGATCCAGCGCCTCTATATTACTTTCTATTTCAACCTTGTGATTAAGAAAGCAATATAAATCTTCTCCGTTCTCCCCTCCACCCCTTGTTGACTAAGAGTCCAGTGCCAACATATCGAAATTAATTCTGTAGGGATTTATTTTTGAGTATGTGGAACAAGTGTCTTTTATTTAGCAGTGCACAGACTCTGTGGACTGCGTGATTTACAAGGCAAGGTCAGAGTGTGTGTTCGGTAAAATTATTGAGTGAAGATAATGTGTGGTGAAGCTATGGCTTGTGCTGTTCTCCCCATTCATGGAGTAATTTAATTCTTACTCCTCTCAGTTGATGGACAACAGTGTAGCTAATCCATTTAAGAACTTGCTACTTTGCTGCACCAAATAATGTTATATGAACATCGGCACCAGCTCGTGCTTATATGTAAATGTCTGGTGATGGTCTTAATGAACAAGGCTTGTGTGTTCAGTCCTGACATTAAGCTGCCAATTGCTGTCTGTCTTTATTCAGATTAGTGAGACTTGTATAGCTGAACCACATACAGGTAGTCTGAGAAATAGAGGTAAATATTTCACACAGTGTACAGTCAGTGTTTGTTCCTGTTCATCGGAATTGCGGGGGGTAGGGGGGGGAGGGCTGTTGGAGGTACCAAATCCTTCGTGTTTTGAAGCATTGTTTTACTTGCTTTCAAACTTTAGCCAGTATATAAATGGGTTTGACTCTCTAATCTAATTTTGTATGTTTAAACATAGAAGGAGCACCAACACGAGTCATCTTGGATCATTGTTTTGTGGCATTATCATAATTGCTGGCTTCTTAAAATCCTTGTCTCCTAATAACATGAGCTTTCTTCGTGTTTCCAGATTTCCTTGCTGAGTCATAGATACAGTAGTGTTGTAATGCTTATAGCTGGCATTGACTGATTTGCAGAGAGTCATACATGAAAGAACAGAATTATTTTTATAAGCGCTCCTGGAAGACTTGCATGGACTTGTCATTGTGATTTTTCTTCTGTTTTTTTTTTGAGCTTCTCAGACAAGTTCAAGACTTTGTATTGTGAAGGCATGTTGCTCATTCTTAAAATACAGTATAAAATGCTGTCTTTGCAGCCAGCTGTTGGAATGTAATTCAGTGGGGCTGTCAGAGCTTGATGAGTAGACTAACAAAATATTGAGTCTTTGTTTTGAAAGAGGTTTTTCAAGTTGCTGCATACGCGATGTCAGGTTTACACCTGTCACTGATGGTAATTAACCTAGAGGCTTGGACAACATCTTCCTCTGTCCTGCTTTGCAGGCTGCTTTGGTGCTGTGGTAGCTTGTGGTCCTACATGCGACTGTAGCAGGACATGTAACACCAGCCCTAGTCCTCCTGCCACATTGGTCTGGTCTCGATGTACGGGACTGTGTGCCAGGAAAGGGGACCGTCTTCTGATGCCTTGGCCACACAGTGATGGCTGATGGGGTTCTGGCTGCCCTCCAGAGTCAAAAAGTTAGATGCATCAAAACATCCTATAGACACTCTGCATGGACTCCATGTAGTTCACATTAATCTAATGAAAGCTGTATAAAGATAAAATGAGAAATTCTGCTTAATAAGAAATAAAAGTGCTCTTAATGCTGTTACTAAGAATCTGACTCCTCTTGTGGCAAATCTCAACTGAAAGTTTCTAGTTTCAGGTTTTTTTTGTATTTCTGAACGCATTTGCATGAATTTTAGTATCTGTTACAAGATCAATGGTTTTTACCACCTTCTGAAATAACAGGTCTGGAAAACCAGATATACAAACTTTTTTAGTGCGTGTGGTGGAGAGTGGGAATCCTAGCTGAGATCTGAGTGTTAGATGAGCTTCCCGTGAGTCATGTAATTGCCGTATCTCAGTTTCATTACCTAGCTTCTTTCAAGAATGAGGCTTGTCAGTGTATCTTTAAATCTTTGGGTAGAATTTACTATGGATTTTTAGAATATTATTTCCTTTGTTGGCTTACCTCTATGCCTTAGCTATTATATGAAGGGACTGTAGATGCAAAGTTTGATGCTGGTCTTGCTTTTTGTGCCTATCCAGTCTGTCCTGCACATCTCCTAAGCAGGATGCCAGTTGTAATGATGCCTTCAGCATAATGAATGGCTGCTAGGAGGAGACCTGAAATCTTTGTGTGCTTTATGTAGAGAATGGCAGAACTTTGTGTTGGGGAGAATCAAAATGGGCAAGAAATGGTGGGAAGGAGTTGAGTAGCAGTGGTGGTGCATACCACGCTTTTTTTTGTGCCTTGCTGCCTGAAATTCTGTACAGCTTTAGCACCTTGTTTTCATCATGTTATTTGCTGTCTTTTTTTTGTTGTTGTTGTTTTTGTTTGTAGTGTTGATGCAAAGAGTTTACAGGAGCTAAGGGGATCTGAATTCTCTCATTTACCTGCCCTAGGGACTAGGGTGGAACACCTTTGTGCTCTATCGGGATGTTTGTGAGGTTCTGGACAGGTGTTTATTGGCAGAATTAGCTCAAAAGCTTGTTGTCCACAGCTGCTTTTTCCTGCTTCCCACGGAGTCTCCTCAGCTGTGTTGGTAAAGTTGTTTATATTGCTTCATTCTAACCATTGCAAGAAAGTGATCTGTCTGAAAAATAAACCGCTGAAACACAAAAAGGCTTCAGATAAGGTCTGAGATCTGGGTCATTGCATTACTATGGAAAGCTTGCTTGCCGGCATGGAATAGAGGCAAGGCCAGGTAGGTGAAAGGGATCTGGGGGTGGGACTGTGTTGCCTACCGTGTGTTGAGGTACACATGTAACTATATACTTAGTTAAATTTAAATCTGTTTTGATTACTCCATTGAGTGCAAGTGTTGCATGAAGCTGTATCAAACGACTGGTTGTGGACTTTAACAACTTAAAGAACTTGTGGGGCTTCCGGCGACTTCAGCTTGTTGGGGATTTTCTGAGGTTTGTCTGTGGGTTTAAGTTATTTCTGTAAATGGAAAATAGGAATTACCATGTTTTACCAGAGCGTTAAAAACCCCAAAATCTTTTAACAGCGGTCAAAACTGATTCAGAAACAATTCTCAGGAAGGCATGTGTGAGGGGGAGGTGGAGTGGGTAACGTTTGAGGGTAACACCTTCCTCAATCAGTTTCTAAGTCTGCAGGTCTTGCTTTATTTTTCAAACATGACATTCTAACACTGGCTCTTCTGTCTGATTGTTTCGTAAGTCCTGTGTGATCTTTGTGCTCAAATCTTGTCTGAATTCTCACCGTGTGTTCTTTGTGACACTGGAACTTTGCTGTTCCAGTGAAGTTGTTCCTGTATTTGAAAGATTGATTTTTATTTTTTTTTTATTCTTTACTTTTCTTACCTATCATAGCCTGTTGCCAGTTCACTGCAATATAAAGGGTAGAACATAATTGTTCTTTTTAAATCTCCCTTCAAGAATCTTTTCCTAGTGCTGCTATTAGTGCCACTCCCTATCTTCTTAAAGAACCTTTCTATTTCTGCTGACCTCTTTGATATGGGATTATTTCAGTGTACTAACTTGGGGCTTTTAAGACATATCCTCTTCCTGCCACTCTGCATCGCTTGAAATGTTCAGTGTTTTCCACTGGGAAGAGCTAGATCAAGCTCGTTAATGGCACATGAGATCTCTCTGGTTTGGAAGCCCTGTCCAAGATCTGTTAAAACTGTTACAGGATAATTCTAAAGCCAATTTACACTTCTACTGATAGTAACAATGGGTAGACTCAAAGGATTTGCTTGAACCAGCGATTTAATAAGTAACTGTTGCTTATCTCTTAGTTATGCATTTTATTTTGTGACACTGTACTTGCAGACGCTCTGTGATCAGTGGAGCTGCAAAATGTTGATGTGCACCGGTGTTGTCTTTTTGGTGGTGCTTGTTGCGTTTCTAACATCTATCTTTAGAATTTAGTTTGGATCAAAGAAGACAGCTTTCTCTCTGTCCAGTGCTGAGTCTCGAGTCAAAGTTTGGAATACAGGAAGCAAGAATCCTAATGTCTTATATGAAAGCATATCCTAATGAAGTTACGCTCATTTATATGCAAATAAAAGTTTTTTTGAGTGACTGGGTAGACCACTTTGCATTAGTATGAAAATGGAATGCTGCTTTGCTTATCATCTGCTACCCAAAGCATCAGTGCTGCACTGAAGTATGTAAAACACTTCAGTGATGGGTAGCTTATTCTAATTGCTTTATAAATAATTGGTATAAATGACTGAAGTTCCTTTTCATACCTTTTTCTTGACCCCAAAATTGGAAATGCTACTTGAGAGCTGAAGAAAAAGCCCTTTAAAATAACAAATCTAATCAGAAACTAATGAGATGATATTTTCTGGGCTTGTGCTGCCTTTTTCTTTATACTTCTTTGACTCTCTCCTACATTATTTTGTTCTCATGATGGCTCTTGATGTGAAGAAGAGAAAAAAGTTGTCCCTTGATTGCTGGAAAGGAGGAACTGGGGTTGCTGTGCATTTCATGATCCTTGACTTTCTGCTGCTGTGATCGTAGTGCTCATCTGTGTAGATTCTGTGGTGTTTAGTGGTGGGCTGTGCTGAAGTCCTTCATACAACTGGAGGCATTTAGGGGATTCATTGCATCTACCCAGAGGTTTGCTTTCTTAATATACATGGAAGGCTAACTACTTCTAAAGCTGTTCATTCATTTTAACTGAATGACCATAGCATCTCCCTTAGAGAAGAGGGAGGTATAGACATATACATAGTGAAATTTTCTATTCTTGTATTAAAAAAAACAACCACCTAATCAAGTATGGGAATGCATTAAAGGTTGATGCCTTACACCTCAGTCTATCCTGTGATGGGCATCTCAGCTTCAGTTTTCTGAAGAAGAGAAATGCAATAACTGTAAAACCTCTAGAATGTGGGCGGAGGTGATCATCAAGCTAATAGGCTCATCGATTTCTTTAAAGTCATTCTAGTAATGAATGTGACTGAGAGAAATACAACCAAATTGCTTATGCTTGCATTTTAAGTCGAAGCTACTTCTGTCAGCTTGTAATGAGGTACTTGTAGGATGTTTTTGAGATGGGTTGTTTATTGTACTTCAGATACTAGCATGGCAGAAAATTGCTAAGTTGACAAAATGCACACTCAAGACAGGAAGTTTTTGTTATTCAGCGTAGTGATGGCCTTGATGCTGAAGAAGGAAGAATCTCTAAGCCATGTCAGTACTCCTCACATCCTGTGAGGCTACACTCGTTAATGGTGAACTGGATATAGGTAAGCACCGTAGTGTCTACAAAGGAATGTATCGGATATAAGAGGATGAGGAGCTGCTGGTCAATGTCTTTGTAAGTCTGCCCCCAGTGTACTAGGTATCTCTCTCTCTTTGTAACTTATTTTCATGAATGACTTGGGGATTTAATTTATCTAAGTATTGGTTAAGAATGTATTTACTGCCTCAGATTATCTAATTCCAAACTTGGCCAACTGTTTTTTTAAATAAAACTTAAGGGAACAATTCTCATTCTTTTTTTAAAAAGAAACATGATTTGGATCAGAAAGTACCTACTGTTTCTTACTTGATCATTAAAATCTCTGTAGGTTTTAGTCCTCTATTAAACACTGCTGGAAACATGCATTTGGACTTGAAATACCAAAATACCTTTTTAGCATTGTAAAGCTGTCATACAATATAAGATTATCCCCTCTGTATTAGTGCTTTGTCGTTCTAGACATAAAATTGAAGACTTGGTGACTCTTAGTAAAGTGACTCATGTATTTCTGCACCTGTTTCTTTAAGTAATTGAATTTAAACAAGTTCTTTGCTGTAACCTGGACTCTCACTATTTTAAGTCATTTTTAGGGCTTAAACTACAAGACTTCTGAGAATAGTGATGCTAAGAAATACAGTCCTAAATGAAACTTCCTAAAGGATCTTCCCATGCCACTTGGGGCTTTTCCATTTTACGGAAAATACAGTTAGCTTTGCCTTGTTGTATGTTTCTCAAGGCCCTTGAGTTTCCTTGAGAATATATAAAATAATTCCATTATTGTGTAGTTACTCATTTTGTTATTGGCTCAAAATTTGCCAGTTTGGTGTAACTGGCTTATGCTGATCTAGATATTTCCCCATTGGTCCCCTTGGAAATGGAACCTTAGGAATTTCCCTTTCTCTTTTTCCCTGTTCCCCTCATGCTGATCTTTAGCTACCAGCTTATTTTTCTGGAGAACTATTTTAGAAAATGGCACTTTTAGTGTCTTGGTCTTACCTTCATCAAGGCTGAACTGTATTAAGCCCTTGGTGGTTCTCAGCAGTCTCTAGTGCTTATTTAAGCATCTTGTGAATTTGAGTTTCATCCTGGTTTTAAATTTGGAAGGAAACAGAACTTGCTTTTTTTCTGTATGCATGATTAACTTCTTTCATTCAAATTAGAATTAACCTTTTATTTTTGTTAGGTTTGAAACTGAGCTGGGTGAAATCAGCTCACTGAATGTGAGTGTGCAAGGGGGAAGTAGACAGTTGATGAGAATGGTCATCTGGGTACAGAGGGAAGTGAGAGTGCTTTTTTTTCTGGCAATATTGACTTTTTTTCATATACTGATGAAATCCTCAAATATTGGAAGAATGGAAGGAGGTTTGGTAAGTGTAGCATGCACTGGCAAAGGCTCCTCTTCCTGTATTTTTCACTTCGAATGTGAAGGAAAGTTGTGGATAGGGGTAGATGAGCAAACTTGGGTATAAAATGAGATTAACAGGTTGTTTTAATGAAAAGCCTCCTCTACTCTAGGAGATACAATCTAAAAGTACAATATTTAATACAATCTAAAAATTTTGCCTTCATTCTAAAACATTTCTTTGATTTCTTATGAAAATGTTTTCAGATGTTCTTGATCAGCTGAAAAATTTTTAAAGCCTTGTGAAAGGAGAGAGAAGAGTTAAGGCTTATCAGCAGTCTGCTCAAAGGGCAGATTTGCTTTAGCAAATAGTTAAACAGAAAACACCCAGCAAGGTCTCAAAACTGCTATCTTGATGTCTGTATATATGAGGTGTGTGTGGATATTGCTAAACTTATTAAATGTGTAAATGATTGGTGGATCCATTTTTAGGAACTAACATCAACACATGTATAGCTCCTTTGACTCTTCTGTAAAACCTGCATGTTCACGTTACAGGACAAAAAATTAATGCTTTAGAAATGCAGAGAGCTCATAGGAAATCTGGAAGACATAACTTCCTCTTCTTGCCAAGGGGAAAATGTAAACAAAGATCCGGCTTAATTGCAGGCTAACTACTAGACTGGTTTTCTGACTAAGCCTTTCCTTTAATTGATTGCTTTTATCGTAGAGGAAGTATTTACTGTTCCATTTGAAATAGGTTTCTGTATTTTGGGGGAAAAACACATCAAATTCTGTGGGCATTTAGTTCTGGCTATGGTGGCTGTCATGGAATCTAAGTGTAGGCACTAAAAGGTTTGGTGTAAATTCTGAGGAATTTGGTAGTTTGTGGAAGACTATGAAATTGCTTGTGAGGAGAGGCACTGCAATACTGTCTTTTGTTACTGTGCATGCTCTTAAAATGTCTGTCTACAAACAGCTGAAATCTTTGAAGTGTGCTGCATAGGAAGATTTCTTGGCATCAGACGTTATGATATAAATGCTAGCTGTTGAAGCCAGTGTGGCTTTTAAAGCTTTCCTCTCACAGAAAACCCCAACCAAAGGAGAAATCTTCTAAATAAGTATTTAAAATCTTATGTACAGCAATAACTGATGTGGAAAACATACATAAGATCACCACAAGCGGTGTTTTTATACTTCAAAATTAAAAGTAATTAAAAAAAAATACTTGGGGGGGGAGGGGGTATCTTGTGTGTTTGACCTGGAATATCACAGAATCATATCAGACTCCCTCAGGGCAGTGATGGTCCATAACCAGTTGACAAGCTCTCAAATGAGCCAATTATATAAATACTGTGTACACTGACCTCCAGTTCAGTTTTGTATTGCTGCCTGCTTCAATGTGTAGCCTAGAACTGAAAGAATCTGAGGTGGGCTGTGAAGGGGTAGGGGATATACTAGCAGCAAAACCTGAGCTTCAGAATTGCCCAAGGAGGGAGGATTCATTTGTGTGGTGGGGCCAGGCTAGAGAGACTAGTTGAGGCTGAGCCCAAGGTGAGAGGGAATTAAATTGGTGACTGCGAGGATCTAGTTCTGTGAAACTGTGAGGCAGGGCAATAGCACGTCTGCTCTCCACATCCACAGCTACGTGTTCCCCTTCCAGTGGCAGCTGACTGTCGGCCCAACCGGCCCAACTCCCTTTTTCCTCCGTTGCCTGCCGCCCCCTCCAGCTGTTGTGTGGCGGATCAGCCATCTGAAACGAGCTGTGGGGTGATCACCTCATCTCTGGGTGAGGGAAGTGGGGAAACCACTTGGCTGGAGCAGAGGAGTGAGGGGACGGTACAGCTCCTTGTTAGTTTGACTTCAGCGGTGGTGTTGGATTGTCCAGATGTATCTGTCAAGAGCCGACGGGCAGAGAGCCTTGCCTATACAGCTAGCTTCTCCCCGTCAGCAGCTTGCCGGTTGGAGGAGAACACACAGGCTTGTCTTTTTTTCTCTTTCTCCACATGACTAATACTGAGGTGTGTGTATTCTGTGACAACAAACTTAAAATCTTCCAGGCCTTCAAAAAGCAACCCCTGTATCCCTCAGTGTGAACATCTTCACTCGCAGTGGCTGCTGTCTGAGGGGCTGCTAACACAGGCCTAGCTGAGGCGAGGAGCAAACTGTACAAGCACAGAACAAAAGTAGTACAGGCCGAAAGAGAAGCTGTGGGTCAGCTCACTGGGTATTGTGACAGCTCGCAAGTGAAGTCCTTGTGGTAGCTGGCACTACATACATCGCCTGTTTCTGCTAGGACTGCCCTTTGTTTGAGGACAACTTGCAGGGAATCTTTTTCCTACTTCTAATTTCTTACAAGCTCTATAGAAAAACTACTGCATTGTAAGAGGGTTTTTGTAACTACTCTCGTTAAGATGTTTAAATTCGGTGACAGATGACTGAATGGGGACAAGGCAGTGCTACCCTTTAAAGGCAGAGCTGCTTGCAGTCGCACCAGAGGATCAGGTAAAAACAAACAAGGTCCTGTCGGTCCCTGATAATGGGGTTGTTCTGGGGCTTCACAAGTGTTTGCTGCAGTGTAAGGGGGGCAGCTCTGCCGTAGGAATGAGTGCATGGGACTGGGAATGTTTATTTGTGAAGGCCAGGCCAACTGACTGTTAGTCAAACCATACGTCATGTTTGGCTGTGGGGAGTGAGCAGCCTTTTGGCTACTTCTTGCTGTTCTTCCCCCTCTGACATTCCCTTGGTTGGTCACCAAACTGGTGGGGGAACCAGCTGCAGCGGAGAGAACTCCTGCAGAAGAGGTTTCGTTGGTGACAAAATGGAGGAGCTTCATGAAGAGGGCAATAGGAGCTGAGGTGAGCGCCAATGAGGAAACGTGTGGAACCACAGTGCCAGTGAGACAGCTTTTTGTTTTTTTACATATACCAAATTGTATGTTTTGAATCAAGATTGGAACTATTTTGGTTGCATCTAAGACTCATCGTGGCTTGTGACTATTATTGTAGAAATTCATTGTAAACTGTAGCTTCAATGTCAGTTTGATTTGATTTTTTTTTTCAATTTTTGTTGTTTTTCCTTGTTCAGGAAAGGATTTTTTTTTTTATAAAATACCTGCTGTGTCTCATGAAGTGGACTGGACTAGATTACCTTTTGAGTTCTTTACCGTTTTTTTTCTGTGTTCCAGCTTTTGTATTGTAAATAGGTGGATCCATTTGCCCTAAAGGCATAAGATTATGCTAGCAAGTGGTACTTCAAACTTTTCTTGTATCAAAGAGCAGAGGCTGCACAGGTCAAGTATGTTGTTGTGTGAGGAGAAAAGGATGCACGGGGAGGATGCTTTTCAGAACTGAATGAATGGTGGTGTATTAAGAAGGATGTAGAGAAAAATGTTTTGAATATATGGCAATACTGGTAATGGCTTTTCTGGCCACAGGAGGAGGTTTTCAGTGGAAGTAATTGAGTTCCATGTTGTCCTGTCACCAAGCATCTCATAGGGCCATGTGCAGAAAGGAGGAGGATTATGCAGAGACACTGAGGTAATGAGGAATGATGTTGGTAATGGCTATGAGCAACAGAAATACCGCAAGATGAAGTTGTTCCTGATGCAGTGGCTGACTGGCAGGATGATGTGTCAATTGCAGCCGGAGACTGTAGAGATCAGTGAACAGAGTACATCCATGTAGGAAGGCCAATCAGTATGTGGTCCAAGATTTTTAGTGTGCTTCAACACTGTGATGCTGGGGTTAGTGTTTGGAAAAACCCCAAGTAGTGTCATCACCAGACTTCTACCTTTCCTGTTAAGACTGTGGTAGTTAATAAGGAAGCTGAGCATCAAAATGATGCTGTTCTTGAAGGTGAAATGAAAATGACAAATTTTAAGAGATGATGGATGATGCTTCTTGTTATATCAAAGCAGGTAGGTGCAGAGCATGGTATTTCAGATTGCCTTACTACTAACTTTTAATGTACTCTCAGAGGAAGTATGTTCTTAGAGGAAATACAGTGAATGTAAACTCTGTGCTGGATTTAAAAGCACTATTGTGTACAGGAAGCTCTGAGATCCTAATTCAGAGTAAATGGCTCTCTGTGAAATAATTGGGCCTGGAGAAAAGGGAAAACATCTCTGGAATGAGGAGACAGTAGGGTATATCCCACTGAGATGGTACCTGATGTGAGAAAGCAGCGGTGCTAAAATCCAGAGACAAATCTTCCATATGGTTGGGGTTTGAGCCAAGATTTCCCTGTCTTAGTAGACTTGCTAATTTAAAACAGCATCTTGTGTTGTAGCTGGGTCGCAGCTCGAGCAAGAGGAGGAGTTCCCTCTCTGGATGAAACAAGGATCTTTACGGGGATGTCTCAAAACATAGAATAGAACCATGTGAATTGTGGAAACCACACAGGCTTCCATTCCTCACAAAAATACCAACCCTGTTGACAGACAGGCTACTTGAATAAAAAGACTTTGAAATGCACTGCATAAAGGTTCTTACTTTTGCTCCACTGCTACTCTTTCTTTAGAGGAAGAAAAGACGCTGCCTGAGCGCATGACTGAGGGCACCTTTCATGTGTACTGCTGCACTACAGGACAGGCAGGCCCACAGGGAGTGGGAAGCGGTCTTCCAAGGCAGGTTCAGTCCCAGTCTCTGAAGCTGGATTTAGCTGAAAGTTAAGTTGCTGCCTGGCAAGATAACTGAATCTTGTTGAGAACTTCAGTACAATTAAAGCTTGCTATATATTTTTTTTTATTTAAAATGTCTGATCCATTCTTTGAGATACTTTGCAAGTAATTTGGAGGTTCCTCTTTCTGTCTTAAACTACTGAATGTGTTCACAACATGTTTATTACACCAAACAGGACTTCCTTTTCTTTTAAAACAAAAACAACAAAAAGCAAACGTTTCTATTTCCTTAGAATAAATCTTCTGAAAAACGTTTGCACTCCTCAAAATAAAATGCAATATTATGTCAATGTAACATGCAGTTATTCTAGATGGGCTAAAATGAGTTACTCTCATTTTTTCCCTGTAAATAGGCATGTTCATACCTAATTATTCTGTTCAGTGATATTGATAAAGATTTAGTGGATAGGATTTCTCTGATATTCTTGCAAGGTAGTTCTAATGATGCTTTGTGTCTGAATCACATTCATGTTCATTTCAAGTGAACTTCTAAAAGTGGAAAATCATTGAAGAATACAAGCAGTTACTTCATATCAAGAGGCAGTAAGCAACTTCTTGCTGATTTTGCTAAAAGTGGTCTTTTGAATTAAACTTTGGGAGCATTAGTTAGGTCTGTCATGTGAGTATCATCAATCAGACTTGTGGTAAACTAGTAGGTGCTTGCACCCAGCTGGAAGGATCAGTGATACGTAGAGATCAAGGTTCATATTTCAATACATAAAAATATTTAAGTTGCTTGGGAGGAATTTCTTGTTCCTTGTGGCATTGTACTGTTGTAATTCAATTACTGCATTTTATCTCTAAGTGGTATATAAAGATAGGTATATTTAGGGGAATATAAAGATGTTTAAGTCTGGCACCTTTTCATCATGGTTAGTGGTTCAGCCAGTCACTACCCACAGGTGACATTACTTAGTTGC
Organism: Aythya marila; assembly: GCF_965140915.1. NCBI lineage: Eukaryota > Metazoa > Chordata > Aves > Anseriformes > Anatidae > Aythya > Aythya marila. The sequence continues at coordinate 16,002,542 of NC_139046.1, forward strand.
TTCTGGGATGTGACACATTCACACTGCTCTGAATTGCTTTGCTGATCATAACAAGCCTACTTTGAACATTGTTTGCAAGACAGTACTGAAGAGATGGCGTTTTCTGTACTTTCTATCTTTTCAACTGCCTGAATACTTCTCAGTGTTTTCATTTTTTTCTAAGGTATGCATATGTTCAAGGCTACATGCCTCCATACCTGATTTGAATATAGTTCTTTTAACTTTCACTTTGATTCCCCAGAGGATGTGTTGAAAAGTAGTACAGGTTATATTATTTTTTCTAAAGCTCAGCCCTGTGGGTCTCAATAGGCCTAGAAATAAAAGGCCAGGATTACTGTGGGTTTTTTGCCTCCTTCACTTTATCTTATTTTTTTAATGGGCAAGTATAGTACTTTATGAAAAAGAGAATGTTTTGAAATTCACGCTTAACTTCAGAAAAGTGTTCTTTGTGGTAGCTAGAACACGTGATCTGAAGCAAAGAACCAACCGATGCAGTCACTTTCATGGTCTCATTGTATCTTGCCCTTTTGTGCTTGGAACTGCTGACAGGGCTTAAGGTCTGGTGTTTTGCTTATAGTTGTGTTTTGTTGTTTTTTTTTTTTCCCCATGCAGTAAATAATGAAATAAGCTTTTTTTTTTTTTTAGATTGAAATCATGTAGAACATTATTAATTCCTCACTTTTGTACAGTCCTAATCCAAACTAGAAACTTCCAGATGTATTAGCTACAACTCCAAGCAGAAACAAGCAACTTCTTCTTCATGCTGAAGTGCTGGTCCCAGTTGCTGGCTGGTAATTCCAGTAGTGATGCAATGTAATAACCGTTGTGGCCAAGGCTGTGTTTGGAGCCTCCCCAGGTGGACGGGAGCAGTAGAACCGTGCTGCTGGATATGGGGTTGTCGTGGTGCTCCTGAGCGTGGCTCGGTGCTCAGTGCCCATTGCCAGCCTGCTGTGCTGCGTCTGGAGGCAGGTTCAGGCACGCTGGTGAACGCAGGCCCTTGCCACTGTCCCCACAGGTGTTTCTGCTTATTTTTATAACATTAAATAAGTAACTAAAAGTTTATTATTGCTAAAATTTAATTGAAGTTCGTTCTTAATGGGATTTGCCATTTTAGTTGGTGTGTGCTTGGGTTGGTTAGTTGCATTTTGTGCAAAAACAAACCTGTTTGCTGCTGGATGTTGTCATCTCCTCTAATGTCCTTTCTGCTTCCTTGCTGCTAGAAGGGAACTGTTGGGGCAAAAGAGCAAAGCAGTCTTTGGCTAAATGAAGATGTAAATAAATATGAATAAGGTATGTTTGTATTGTCCATTACTGACAGTAAATCTCAAATGTGTGAAGCACAGTATAAAACCTGAAAAATAATGATGGTACAAGTATGTACGTATGCTTGATACGATTTCTTAATTTTTTCCCTAGTATTACGCTGTTTCACAATCCTGTGGCAACAACTGCAGAAGAAATACAAAAAGGTCTTTAAGGTTTTTTTTGGTGGTGTGGGAGGATATTTTGGGTGTAGAACGTGTTGTAATGCTCCCCACCTTGCCCTTTAGTCCAATGGGATCTAATTAATATACAGAAATATTTATGAAAGCTTTGTATTGAGTGATAACTATAAGCAACGTGTCACTGTTAGCCAAAGTCCATTTTGTACATAGATTTTTGTTAAACCAAAATTCCCAATCCAGGAATTTTTGGCTGTCAGCCCAGGTACCTCAGATGCAAATCCTTTTAGGTTCTTAAAATCTTAAGTTCAGTTTGCAAGTTTTGTGAAGAGTGAAGAACTTAATTCAGGTACTAAGACTTAATTAGATTTATGGTTTGTGTGTTTGTGTGTGTGTGTGTGTTGTTTGTTTGGTTTTTTTTGATTTTCTCTACGTATCGGTTTAATCTGGAAGTCACGTCTGTGTTTTCAGTAGCATTTGAAGTAATTCTGGCTCCTAAAGCTTTCTGGCTTCATATAACACAGTTCATCTACTATTTACTGCATTGCAGGCTGTGGTTTTTTTTGTTTTTTTTTGAACGAGAACTTCAACATAGTTTAACTTTTTTCTGTGTACACGTATACAGAAAAACAATGCACATCTGTTTGTGTGTCACTGTTCTCAACAAGAGATCCTGTTTCAGTAGGTCAGCAGATCTTGAGTTTAGCCTTGGTAATGTGTGCGTTCACATGGATGTGAACTGGACCACGCAAGAAGTTCACACAAAAGTAGTTCTTAAAAAATAAATCAGGACTGTATTCTGAGACTAAAATTAGATTTAATTGTTTAGTTAAGCTGAAATAGGAAGCTTTTGGTATTCAAGATAACATCTGCAAGGAAAGATGAAATCTTTCCTTTGGCAGCTAAGTATCTAATTATTTGGCATTGTGTCTTTGTTTTTCATTAATTTTCTTCTGCAGTGCTCTTTAACTATGGGGAAGAAGCATTCTTGATTTGGCACATAGCTCAGCATGCAATCTGTATGTTCACACGGGGCTCAGCAGGTACATGCGAGAGTGATTTCTGTGCAGGTAGGCCGGGTTTAGTGTGGAGGCTGAAGTGCGTGCCGGGGGAGGGAAAGAAACTCTCCTGTACGCACAAGTGGTACAAGAAGTATGCCTTGCTGGCAGAAAAGGTGCAGCCCTGGCTCTAGTCACTGAGTTCCCTGAAGCTCTTTCTTTTTCTACCTGTCCTGGTGCAGGTGCTTGTGTGATGCCATAAGGAGCCAACTGGTAACTGAGACTGTTTAAAAACAGAACTTTTTGTCAAGGTTGCTTTTAATGCATGGATCAGTTTTCTTGCTCACTGAATATCTGAGGCAGAACAAATAAGGGAGAGAAAGTGGATTTGAGGATGAAGGCCAGAAGGCAGGGCTTCCTCCAGGACAGTCCTCATTGTTGCCAGCTTAATTTGTTTGGGTTGTGGGTTATGCAGTGTTACCTTGTAACATCTAGAAATGTAATACAAGTTCAAAGACTACATTTTCAAGTGATACACAACATTAAGGAGAGTAGTGGTATCAACTATGATCAGGTTTGAGCCATGGGGCACAATGTACCCTGTAACTAACTGGAATGTTTGAATTTGAGATGCAAAATACCCTCAGAATGTCTGTTACCATCCACTTGACCACTCGGTGCATGGTTAAATTAGAAAGGACACACAAATTGTGACATACGTGAATGGACAGAGTGGCTGACCATAGAGCCTGTTCTGCTTAAATGCATTGAACTTCACTGAAATGGCATATAGTTTATATACATTTATTTTTATATATATAGCTTTAATGACACTTTTTTTTTTTTTACATTGGCCTATGTTTTGCAAAATTACTTGTTACATATTTTATGTTTAGTGAGTGAATTCATTCTGCATGGTATTCACTCGGGTTTAATGTGTAACAATGCTTTTGTGCCTTTTAATTAAATTATATATCAGACATTTCATGAGCTTTTTAAAATTTTCACAATCTTTTGTGTTTTGTAAATTCAGACAGTGAATATCTAATGCATTGGATTATTGCATAGACTCCTTGATCATGTTCCTTACCCATCTTCTGGGGCACGGTTCTTGCCAAACGGAAGAAGATGTGAGGTATTAACTTCAAACCTGAGTCTCAGGCTACTCTTTTTCCCATGCCAGGAAGAATTGTGAAGTATTAGTTGGCATCTAATGGATGAGTTAACGCATTGCAACTGAACACAGAAGCAGAAAGTAGAATAGCAATGACGTTTTTCCAGGACTCAGTCCAAATGAACTAAGTCCAATTTTCCCAGAGAAAAGGGAAGTTGTTGGGATATCTACCCAGGATGCTGGCTATTATTTGTGATACAGTTGCCTTTCAGTTTGAATTCCGACTCTTATTGCTTGTACTAAATGTAACTAATTCCGTATAGAAAAGGATGTAAAATCTATGCACCACAGCCTGTAGGTACACAGATCAATAGAAGCGTCACTTCTGATGAAAGTTTTTTTACTGTGGTTTTCCTTAAGTCCGTGGAGATTTTCTTGTATGAAGAAGAGGTCTGCATCCATATGGGTATGGTTATCCTAGAATAACTAGCTTATTTTTATGTATGGGTGATGGTGGGGGAGAACATTGCATAAGACTGAACTAATCCAACAGCTTGTGTTTGCGGAGATTTGCTGGCGTTAGCAGGTGTGATGCTGCCCATTCTGTGCACGCTCTGGTTCGTGTTTCATACTGAGCAGGCTTATCTCACCACGCAAGCAAAATTTTTTTATTTTTCCATTTCCTGACCTGTGGTGAATCTGCATAGAGACAAGGTTGAGAAAAGCACCAGCTTACAAGCACTCGAGGAGACTGGCACCTAGCTGGAGAGGGCAGGCACGGCAGCTCCCCCTTTCTGTGTCCTTGAGCCTGCAGACGGGCTGCACTTGGCATACGCAATGCCAGTAAAGCTGCTGTGTTGTTGTGGTGGTCTTCTGCCTTTGCAGAAGTTGGCTAGGTATAACAGCCTGCAGTTTTGTGAGGCAGACTTGGGCTGTAAGCCCTTCATGGTAGGGATTCTGCCCGTATGAAATGTCTACTGCGAGGTGTTGTGGTTCCTTTCTGCAAGCACCCAATGGGCACAGAAATACCAGATGGCCTGCTTTGAGGGACCTTGTTCTGTGGCATCAGACAGCTGAAAAGCACACACCCTCTTCGTAATGCTTCAGTGCCGTGCCAGTGTCTCACCTCTTCACGTTGCTACATCTCTAAGCCAGGTTTCCAAACCTGGCTCTGCTCTTCTTCCTCGTGTAAGCAGCCCTTGTATGTTGCGACACTTGTTTTTTGTTTTTGCCCCCCCCCCTCCCCCCCATCCCTATGCCTACAGTAATCTGCAGCCTCTCACTTTCTGCTCCCCGAGATGGATCCGTTTTGCATGCTGAGTTTGTGACTAAGAAGCCAGGTGTGTGTGTGTCTAGCTAGGATCATATCTCGCCTCTGCAGCATCATGATAACTCACACTTCTAAACTCATGCCAGAAATACAGATTATTAAAGCAGGGAAAAGAGACCAGGTGCTGCAACTTCCTTGAAACACATACTCTTGTGTGGTACTCAGTTGTTCGATCTGGCATGCCAGAGTTGCCCTGAGAAAGGGGATAAGGTTGGTAGAATACAGTAAGTGTAATTACACCTGGACCAGCCTGGTGGAATTTAGTTACATGTTCACAATATTAAATCTGAACCGAATTGAGTCTAAAAAATTCTGAGGATAGACTTTACTTTTGTGATGTTCTTTCTGACCTGTCCATCTGTTTGTGTTCTTGATGGGGGTGCACATGCTCAGTTGACTAAAAAGGAGCTTTTACTGTGTTAACTCTCACTATGCACACTATGCAGGATTAATATTTTAACACTGTTAAAATAAAAATAAATTAGAAAATGCTTGTTTGTATGGATGTATGTATGATGAAGGTCCTTGATCAGGTTTCTTCAGAACTGACTTCTAAAATGTTTTCAAATGCCTAATAAAGAGTAGATTAAATTTTGGGTTTGTTATAAATGTTCATTTAGGTAATGAATATATGCCTTATTTTGACTATTAAAGACCTACTTCTAAGCACTAGCCTCAACTTGAAAAGTAGAACTGAATGAGCAGTACACAGCTGGTGTGAAATCAGAATGCAGCTGAAAGCAGTTATGATGGTACAACCTTCCACAAATTGGCTTATTCTGCTTTCCCAGTCATTGTAATTGAATTAGGGATGTTTATAACAATGTGTGAATGCATCAGTGTGCATGTAAAGTCTTTCTTGGCATACCTAAAGGAGCAGATCTAGCCTAGTCTAGACCATCCCTGCTTGAAGACTTCTGAGCTTGCTAACCATCCTGTTCCTTGTTGCAGTTTATCATACTGAATTGTGCATGCCTTGGACATTACAGATTTCAGGAACAATGTTTTTTGATCTTGGTTTAATCCTTCAAGCAGAAAGTTGCCTTTAAAAAGAAGACCTCAAACATGTTCTAGAAGCACCGCGTGCTGGAGATTGAGTTTGTTCTAAATCATGTAATACATATGAAAAACAAATGTTAAAGTAACTTACTGGTGTTCTTGCTTTCCAGAAATGGAGGAACAGAATGCTGGGTCTGGGATTGAAGATTTATAAAGGATTATGGGATTATACATTGAAGAGCCAGCAGGCGGAATGCCTGAGTGACTGAAGAAAATGGGTGCTAATGCATCTAACTACCCTCACTCATGTTCCCCAAGGGTAGGGGGAAATTCACAGGCACAACAGACATTCATAGGTAAGTCTCTTCGGTTATCTTGTTGCTTATGTAGATGGCTCGCTGGATTGTATATACGCTGGATTTGAATTCTTTGCAGTAATATTATGCCTAGTTTCTATTTTCTAGGTCATCAGTTTGAGTCTGTTCAAGCTCAATAGTGCATAAAATTTGGTACTGTCCAATATCTGCTTGGCATACATATGCAATGAGTTGATCTGCCAGTTGCTAGTAAACAGATGCCAGGTTATTTATGAAAATAAAAAGTGTTTTTTGATAATTCAGCCATATACACTAGCTCTCACTGTTTGAGGAGCAGTTGCTATCTGAAAATAGTATTTACCATTTTGCAATCTTCCTCGGGTTTTCAGTGAAACAGTGTTAGAGCGCAGAACACTCCTGATCATCAGTACTCCTTGTAGTATTGGCACTGTGTCTGTAGGAGAGTGAATTACTTCCTCATTGCCAGAAAGGTTATCTCTACTAATAAACCTGTTCAAGTAACAAGCAGTCTGGAAGATAACTTCTCCTTATGCCGTTTTCCTGTTTCTGCAAATTGGGGTGAGGAGAGGGGAGTTACTTCTGGTTTAGAATACTGTTAGGACAATAAAGTACCTCGCTTAAGTAGAAACTTGAGTAGATGTGCTCTTAAACTACCTTCTCATCCCAGCCATAACTAGGGCAGGTAGCAACTTTATATTCTTTTCAGTCTAGCAGAAAAAGACCTCAGTGGAGATCTAAGTACTGTCACACTATAAATAATAATTATGTGATGAATCTAAAAGAAGACACTACTTCAGAAGATAATCTAGTTTAGAAAAAACAACACCCTGACAGCCTGAAGAATGATCTTAGCAGTAAATAACATAAATACTTTATAAACACATTTCTTCTTTATGCCTTGGCTTGCAACAGTGAATAAGTAGCTAATGATATGCAGTGTTACTTCTATTTTTAATCACCACTGAAAGCGCAGTGGAATTCTTAGAGGAAAAATAGGCTTGCTTTATAATTATTCTTTATCTCAGCTTTTGTGACATTCCTAACTTATGGAGATCTGAGGAGAGGACAGCACACAAGTTCTTATATGTGAAAGTTTCTTCTCTGGATTAAAATTGGGTATGCTAGTAGTAAGTCAAGATAACTTTAGTACTAACGTCTTTTATACCCATGCTGTAAAGTCCTCCTAAAGGCTTAGTTATGATACACTGAAAATACATTAAGAGTAGTAAAAGATATCTCAATTTATATCTATGTACTTCCTAAAATCACTGCTAAAACTTTTTCGGTGCACATCTTGGTGGGTTTTTAATTGGCCTTTATATTGAATGAAGAGAAATCCTAGCAGATCTGCATGCCCAAACAGCACTTGGAGAGTTCATAAGAGGCAGAGAAGGTTCCGAAGGCTTCATCAGATTCCCTGGGAACTTTGTCCTTTGTGTGTGGAAGGTTTTCATGATGCTCTTTGATATTAAAACCCAAATAAAAACCTGTTATTTAGTGAGCTGTGAACTTTTGGATCCCCATTACCTACTGAAAATTGGAGTTGAGGCTTTTTTTGAGGAAGGTCTATAAGCATGTCATTGTATCATCTTGAGCAAAGAAAATGAGTGTTCTTATATTTAAAAAAAAATAAAAAGACTGAAATCTTCTGATATTATGTTGGCATGTACACGAGTAGTGTAACTGTGCTACCTGTGACACTGGCATATATTCCTCCTTTCTGCCTTGTGTTGGTTGGCTGTTTCTTGACTCTGGTTGGATGGATGGCTTTTGTAGCTGTCTCAGTAGAAAATAGAAGTCCTAAAATTGAAAGATGAGATTTTAATCACTTGTCAGAGTAATCATGTTTTTGTTATACATGAACTTTTACAGTTCCATTGTGTAGAAGACATGAGGTGTACATATTTGCAGTTATGCTTTTGGGCAGCATGAAGACTGGTGGTGTAAGAGCATGATGCGTATTAATTGCCTTCTTTCTGGAAATTGGATTCAGACCTGTGGGTTTGTTTAGACATGCTGCTTTGCCATTAAAGTTGCACCATGCTACAGTTTAAGTGTAGGATGAACACTGAAAGCAGAGAATTGATCTAACAAAGCACAGCATTTTCATAGTGTGACTTCCCGTGTTAGTGAAATCAATGCTAAATTTGCTTGCAGATTTCAAAGAGGAGCTAAATCAATAAAAATGAAGTGCTCACTGTAAAAATACTTGTTTTAGCCAAGGCTTAACTAGTCATTCTCTTGCTGTTTTGTCTACAGCATTCAGAAGGAGGATTTCACACCATTTTCTAGGGTGGTACATCTGTTCAAGATGTTTGTTTTTTAAATACAGCTCTATAATTAGTTTTTAACATGTGTAGGCATGCAGAGGACTTGACAAATCCCATTATTCATTGTCAAGTGCCCTGGTAGTATCTCTTGGCAGTCATCTGTTTGTTATAAATATTTATCTGTTCAAACCTAGACATGGTCTAGGGGCATGAAGTAGCTATTGCTTTTTAACAACGTTTAATCATAGAATCATTTAGGTTGGAGAAGACCTCCAAGATCATCAAGTCAGCCACTAACCTAGCACTGCCAAGTCTACCACTAAACCCTCTCCCCAAGCACCTCATCTCGTTTCCCCAAGCACCTCGTCTTCTGAATACCTCCAGGGGTGGTGACTCAGCCACTTCTCTGGGCAGCCTGTTCCAACGCCTCACAACCCTCTCAGTGAAGAAATGTCTCCTAATATCCAACCTGAACCTCCCCTGGTGCAACTTGAGGCCATTTCCTCTTGTTCTATTTCTTGGTGCTTGGGAGAAGAGACTGACTCCCCACCTTGCTACAACCTCACTTAAGTTAGTTGCAGAGAGCGGTAAGGTCTCCCCTGAGCCTTCTCTTCTCCAGATTAAACAAACCCAGCTCCCACAGCCACTCCTCATACAAGTAGCACTTGTGTCCCAGACCCTTCACCAGCTTCGTAGCCTTGCTCTGAACACTCCAGCCCCTTGATGTCCTTCTTGTAGTAAGGGACCCAAAACTGAATGCAGCACTCGAGGTGTGACCTCACCAGAGCTGAGTGCAGGGGGACGATCATTTCCCTGGTCCTGCTGGCAACGCTATTCCTGATACAAGCAGAATGCTGCTGGCCTTCTTGGCCACCTGAGCACACTGCTGGCTCATGTTCATGCTGGCTGTCAGTGAGCACCCCCAGGTCCCTTTCAGCAGTACTAGACTTCCACCTTTTATTGTAGAAGACGGGAGTAAATTCTTATTTCTGACTTCTAATGCCTCTGCCTGCTGAAGGAATATAGGTGGACCCAAAAGAGGCTTGTCAAAACTTTCAGGGATGCTGAGCCACCAGCTATTGGGAATCCAGAGAGGCTGTGCTAGTGCATCTCTTCTTCTGCGTCTGGAGAAAAGCAGTTGCCACAGCTCTATTAATAGCGGTGCTTTATCTAATTGTAAGACTTACTAGTGCTGTTAGCAGTGCTTCTGAAATTAAATCCTCTGTGTAGCGCAGGATGTGCATAGGTTTGAATGGTATTTTAGTGTCTTGTGGTGATTCATGTGCAAGTAATACCTGATGGCAGCCTTCAGGGAAGAGAGAAATTGAGACTTCTGGTGTCCTAGTTTTTGTTTAGCAGAATATAAGGGAATATTGAATGTACTCAAATTTGCCATTAGAATCCAAGATACTTGAAATAATAATGAGCTGGCTTGTTCCCTCAGAGCAGCATCGTTACAGAATGTCCAAAGTGCAGTTACTTTTATTGTGAAATGTAATCTATACTCTTTTTGAAAGTATAGTGAAATTGTAGGCTCATCTCTATCAGCAGGAGGCTAAATCTCCACTTTTCTGTTGTAATATCTATTATATCATGTAGAAGGAATATGGCAGATTTTACAGCGTGATCTCTTTGAAGTAGTTGTGAGTTACTAGTCTTTTCATTTAAATTGACTTTAATGTCGTGAAATTTCAATATAACTTACAATATGTTGCCTGATTGAGCAAAATTTAATGTAGCATGGCTAAAATAGTCTTTCCTCAAAGAAAGTAAAGTTCCTTCGCAAAACTTTCACTAGTAGGTGAATTATAAAACCATTACACTGCATGATTTGGGAAGTTTTTATTAGCTTGGCATAAAAGCCAGTGTATAGGGTTACTTAAAGTTAGTGAGGCTTAAATAACGAAACAATTTATGGTTATATTAAATTGCTAGATTTGCCATGTTCTCAGATACAACTTTGAATTGCTCCTGTCTTTTTCAAACTTCAAAAAATACCTATCTGAAATAATGTGGTAACTAAAACTGTACTTGGACAGACTGGCCCATAACATCAAAATAGCATCACATCAAATCTGCCTGGAACAAATCGAACAGAGACAGACAGGTGACTGAAACAAGTTACAGAAGGCCACACAAACTGTGTGGTGGTTCGACATGCTTTGAACCTAAAAATCCACAACAGTTACACAAGTGTAGTAATAGAAAATTATGAAATGTTCCCAATCTAAGTATTTACAAATATATTTCAGGTTAACAAAGCCTGTTATTGTTATCAATCTTTATGCCATTTGGAAGCATCTTATTTTCATATATTGTCTGGAAGAGGTTGGTTTGGTGTACTTTTTTTCCTGTCAAGTCTGCATTTTCCACCATCTGTCTCAGAATGAAAACTCTGTAAATTAAGTTAGAAAATAGCCCTTTACCCAGTGAGTCATAGTTCTGTTTAAACTATAGCTTTATTTTTTTTTATTAAAACTTTAATTCAATTTTCCATTGCTTCTAAAAATGTGAATCCTAATTTCTTTTCTTACTATCTGTGTTATTGTATATGTAGCTAACATCAAAATGGCCATCAGCAAATACTCATTTAGGAGAACAGGTCAGGAATGCAATGCAAATAACGTTGGGGGAAAATCTATATTTCATGGCAGGCTCAAATCACAATGTAATTTACATGTAAATGATCTTTGAAAAATAACATGCATTCTTTAGTTGCATAATGCTACTTTCAAAGGGAATCTTTAATATAGTAAAGTTTGCATATTCCGTATTGTTTTTAATGGGGTGTACATACAAATTGGCATCTGCTTTGTGGAACGGATCCCATTTTGTGTTTGATTTTCAGCATTACTTAATTATCACATGCAAGATTTCTATTTTCTTGTTGAAATTTGCATTGAAATTAGATTCATTGTCTTTAATTTTCTTGACGGTTTTGGTACTGTATTTTTATTTTTGTTTTTTCACCCTTTTTCCTTGTGACTCTGTTAGGTGTCTGATGTAGAATATGCTTTTCTTGTTGAAACAACACTTAGTGCTACAAGAACAGAATTTGAAAATTACTTTGGAAGTTGAGGGAAGCTCACAGCTACTGTGAGACTACTGTTTCATTAAGTTCCTACAAGTTTTTTTTTAAAAAGGCTGTTTTTGCATCTCTTAGAGCTAGTGCAATGAAGCCTGTAACGTTATGACCACAGTTCTCTCTCCCTGCTATGATAAGTGTGCCATGTGCAACAGCTATATCAACTGGCACTGCCTGGCTCTTAGAATTGAGAAAATGAAGCTATAAATTTTAATAATTCAATAACTTATTATTAAAGTATAGACTTCATAATAAATACAAGCTTATTAGATGAAGAAAAAGGCTTTTTGTTCTTAATAGCCAGAAAAGGATTCAGTCAGGTTTTCAACTTGTTGAATTATCTAATGTGTGGAGAAGGAAAAACAGTTAACTTAGAGACACTGATGGACTGTTTGAATATTGCAGACCTTTCTCTTAAAGAATAAATGTGTTTAATTTTCTTCCTTTTGTTTTGCCTTCAGGGACATCATCCTACTCTCATCAAGGTTATGGCTGTGAATCAAAGCTGTATAGCCTTGACCATGGCCATGAGAAACCTCAAGACAAGAAAAAGAAAACCTCTGGCCTTGCCACCCTCAAAAAGAAATTCATTAAGCGTCGGAAATCTAGCCGATCTGCTGATCATGCCAAGCAGATGCGAGAACTTCTCTCAGGCTGGGATGTCAGAGATGTTAATGCATTAGTAGAAGAATATGAAGGGACGTCAGCCTTAAAAGAACTTTATCTACAAGCTAATTTAGCAAGACCAGAAGCCAGGACGCTACAAAAAGACATGGCTGAACTTTATCAGTACAAATATTGTACTGATGTAGACTTAATATTTCAAGAAACTTGTTTCCCTGTGCATCGTGCGATACTAGCGGCAAGATGTCCGTTTTTTAAGACGCTGCTTTCTTCCTCACCAGAGTATGGGGCAGAAATAATAATGGACATCAACACAGCTGGCATTGATATGCCTATGTTTTCTGCTTTGTTACACTACCTTTATACAGGAGAGTTTGGAATGGAGGATTCAAGGTTCCAAAATGTTGATATCCTCGTGCAGCTTAGTGAAGAATTTGGAACACCAAATTCCTTAGACGTTGACATGCGTGCACTGTTTGATTATATGTGCTATTATGATGTGGTTCTGAGCTTTTCATCCAACTCTGATTTAGTTGAAACTTTTGGTGGAAGTCAGAACTGTCTAGATGAAGAGCTCAGAGCTCACAAAGCTATTATTTCGTCACGATCTCCGTTTTTTCGCCACTTGCTGCAGAGGAGGATACGAACCGGTGAAGAAATCACAGACCGAACTCTACGAACTCCAACTAGAATTATATTGGATGAATCTATCATACCAAAAAAGTACGCTAAGGTCATCTTGAACTGTATGTATACAGATGTGGTGGACCTCTCAGTTTTGCACTCCAGCCCTTCAGTGGGCAGTTTAAGTGAAGTTCAGGCTCTTGTAGCAGGAAAACTGAACATGACTAGGGCTGAAGAAGCTATGGAGCTTTACCACATAGCACTGTTCTTGGAGTTTAACATGCTTGCACAAGGTATGTAATCCTGTCCTCTGTACAGAATAAATGACCTTATTTGAACATTTATTTTTTTTATCTTGAGAATGAGAATTGTTTGCGTTGGAAAGTGCCTTCAAGATCATTTAGTTCTAACCCCCCTGCCATGGGCAGGGACACCTTCCACAAGACTAGTTAATTGTGAATAGCTTAAATGTCAGACTTGCTTAAGAAAACATTAATGCTAAATGTCAGTAGGAAAAGAAAAATGCACATTTCTGCAGTAGTCCAAACAGTTCCTTAAAAAGAAAGGAGGGGAAGAGGTTTCTTCACTTTGTTCCATTTGAGGAAATCAACTTTCTTCACAGTCTTACCTGTGGAGAAGCCAGTAAACTGTCAGTGAAGCTTTGTCTCCTGTCCAGCTGTTGCTTTCTCTTCATGGTGCCTTTCAGTAATTCTCATCCTCCCTCTGCAGTAGGAGCAGAGTGTGCCGTGGGTATTATGCTTGCATGCCTTCTGCTTTCAGAAGGGGAAGAGTAAGGAACACTTGCTCGAGTTTCTGCAGTGTGCTCATAGTCCGATTAAAATAGCCTTCTGCAAAAAAATTGGGAGTTCTATTCACTCATATTTCAAGTGCATCTTTTTTCAAAATGTTAATTGAAGAAGACTACAGCTATTGTACACTTACATTTAAATAAGGAAGTATAAATAGGAGCAGTCTGTGGGATCCTTCTTTTTTTTTTTTTTTTGACCTGAGTGTGAATGCACATCTGTTAATTTGTCACTTTGGTGCTGGAATCCTACATGTCAGCCACCTGTATTGTGTGTGGAAAGGGTGCTGTTGCTGGGGGTGGTGAAAGTTGGATTTCTTTGAGCATCTGAATGAGCAGAACTAGCAGTGTCTGTTCTCACGGAACTGTTCAAACACTATTCCTAGGGCAGCTCGCCCTGTACCCTGGACAGCAGAAGCTGTAAGTCGGGATGTCTGTCTGTGTGAAGAACTGAGAAGCTGCTATGTTCAAGTCTTCTCAGTTCAAGCTGAGGTTTTGAAAAGTGCTAACTACTTCAACTGCAGTTTTTATTCCTCTTTTGTAGAGTGTGTATTCCTTTCTGAAAATAAGGCCCTTTACTGCATTCATGGTACGAAGTCTAGAATTGCCAGCTTTCTTTTTGAAAACCATTAGTTTGTCTGCATTCTCTTTTACAGTGTGCGTATGCATAATGAGTCTTTCTATCAGTGGCTGGCAATGTACTTGAAGAAAAAGAATTTATTTCCTATCTGTAAGTTGGGGATAATGCATCTGTGTTTTCTAGGGAGAGAAGAAATGCCATATGAGGGCTTTTAGCCGCAATGAGCGTCATTATTGAAGCATGCTGTTTATTTCAAATATGTGTAACAGGTCTTTATTTCTGATCTTTATCTACTTTCATTTACAATCCCTTTTTTGGGCCTAAATGAGGTATGGGGTGGAGGATACAAGGGATTCTTGTTGAGAGAAGGAAATAGCTAGCGTTACTATGAAGTAATCTTATATATTAGCAATAAATTATTTCTGTGGCTTATGTCAAAGCAGGCACACCAAGCTTACAATCATGCTGTTTGAACATAAACACAAAAGGTTTAATTGCGCAAGTGCTGCAGGACTTCAGTATTTATGTGTTAATAAGCAGAACTGAATTGGGGGCAGTTAGTGTTTTCAGCCCTAAAAGGTTTCACTTCTGTCCATTGTTCTTGAAGATCACGCAACTCTGGATAGCTTTCTTCCTGCACATGAGGGCTGGCCAGGGTTGTTGGAGGCTGAGATTGCAGAGCATGATGGCTGAACTGATATCTCCTGTGGTGGCCTGAGCCTGGCTTGCTGTTTTACCTGTTGGGGTTCAGTGGCTATGCCGTACATAATGAGATACTGCAGTTGCTGATGTGGTAGTGATGTGATGGTGATAGTTTTACTTTTGAGGTGAGAAACTGAGAATGGAGTTCCCTGAGATCAGTGATGTGATTTACTTAAGCTAGTTTAATTCAAAGAAAATAACTTTCTACAGTAGATCTGTACATCTGTAACTTCTAGCTGTCAAATTATACTCATCAAGATTGAAATCTTTGTATTACAAACTATCAAACCGACCTTCTTAGAATTAGGAAACTTAAGGACTTGAGGACTGACAGATAAGAGCAGCTATAAGCACTACATGAGGAGATCATACCCAGTTTCTTCAAACCATCAATAGGTCCTTCAAGGAGCTGCATCTAACTTCGACAAAAAGATATGGGGAACTAATCAGTAACTATTGAATCTTCCCTAGAAGCTGCTATTAGGAAACTGATTTTCAGATGATGCTGGAAGCTGAAATAATTCTGCTGAAATAAACTGCCAGGAAACGGGGGAGAGTTCTTTTCTGAGATATCTGACAGAATGAGAATGAGGTGTCCTTGGACTTGATTGTGTTGTTGTTCCCCTCTAAGTACACCTTGAAACTGAACATTAAACAGAATGCAGAAGAGGCATAAAGTTTTACTATGGTTGAAGCAGTGTTGGATTCATTCCTATACAATATATCCAAGCTCATACTACTTGAAAGCAGGATAATTCATAGATCAGCTGAAAGCAGGAAAGGAAAATGAGTTGAAATGAGGAAGGTGCTGCAAGTGCACAGTTTCTCAGTGTCTGATTATTTTGGTGCATGCACTTATACAAGTGCTAAAAGGATTTAGCGTGCGCAGGGAATGCTAATGAGGGAATTAAACTGTGAATGAAACCCTCACTAAGACACTGAATAATTAGTCACTGTTTCATAAATGAACAGGGTGTGATTCTTTCCCTCAGATTGGAAATCCAAACTGGAACAACTGAGGAATTTGAAGGTGCTCTGAAGGAGCAGCGTAACTTCTCTCAAAATCGGATCAGTGTGTTGTAAATCAGCGCTCTTCAGTAACGTGCTGTGGGTCAGTACTTGCCTTAAAATATGTTGTATGAGTCAGTGGGAAGAGGTCTTAAATGTTCTTAATTGCGGGGGTTTTTGCCCACCCTGAGGGAGGGCAAGGAGAAGCTCCCGCAGCTGCAGCAGCACCACCCAGTGGTGGCTGGAACCGTCTGAGCCTGGCCCCAGCTGTGTGCTTGGGGGCCTGAGCTGTGGGCTTTTTGGGGATGGTGACTGACAGTAGGTGTAGGGATGCACTGGCCATCAGGTCTCTTCTTTGTCTGGTAAATCTTTGCCTGACAATGAAAACGGTGAGCTGTGTAACGGTGAGGTAGTGTCGGGGTAGGAGGCTGCTGTCCTTAGGGGAGAAATGCAATAAAATCAGGGAAGGATTGAAATTTGCTCTATTATGCAACAGTAGCAAACAAATTCTGGATGTTCTCCCCCTCCCCCCCCCCCCAGCCACCCCTTCAGACTTTTAAATTCCAGTTGATAACTTAATTATGATTTTATGGCTGGATGCTGTGCTACCTAGATGCAGGAGAAAGCAGTAAGCAGTTTGTAGAAAATCTGCACATGCCAGTGAAATCAGTATCCAGCAGTTTCATACTGAATTAGCATGCTGAGTTCGTGCTTAGGTCAAACTGTACTGTGCTGGCACTAAAGAATTGCTGTGGTTTAATCCTATAATCAAAATTAAAAGGAAGCTTATTAGATCAGGAAAAAACCAAACGCCTGCACTTGACTAGCAGATCACTTAAAATATGTGCTTTAGTAGCAATTGCACCTTACTTCAGTACGTACCACAGTACCTTGTCCTCCCCTAGCAGGTGCAATACTTCACGTGAGAGAGCTGAGTCTCCAGGTGAGTGGTGTCCCTCCCGTTCCCTGAGTCACTGCTCGCACACTTCTGTGCTGGGAGCTGTCACTCGGACATCTGACTTGCAGGCGTTGTGCAGAGCGGTGCTGGAAGAGGCAGCACTGTGTGTAGTGGTTGGAGCCCGCTGCGCTGGCAGTTCTTGTGAAACCTCCCAGCTCGGTCCTCTGACAGTGCTCTTCTCCTCCACTGGGCAGCAGTTTCACCCAGGTTCTCTGTCCCATCTCATCGCCTGGCGTTTGCGGTAGCTGATGTCTCGAGTTTCTTCTCTCAGCTTCCACACACACACCCCAGCTCAAGTTCTTGATTTGGCTCGCTCATTCTGGCCAATTCCAAATATGCTAAAGCTTGTCTCCCTGGTTTCCTGCAAAATATTTTGGGTTCATTATGTGCAGGTCTGGATCCTCTTTCCAACTCATTTTGCTCACTTTACCCAATTCTGGCTGGATATTTGTAGCTGAGTGTTGAGTGAAATTGATGGATTTTAAAGCTTCTGATCATTATTTTTTTTTTTTTTTCATTTCCAGCTGATTTTAGCCTGATTTGTCTTTGGGGTCCCTTCTAAGTATCCAGATGTCGTTTTTCATCAGTTTCAGCAATGATTCAGCTTTGACTCTTTCTATGGAAATTGGCCTGTTCCTAACGCAGCCGTGCTCCCTTTTCTAACTGTATTTAATAGATTGCTTCCCTGTGATGAAGTCAGTGATGGTTTGGGTACGTGCTAAGAATCTTTACTCTCCAAGTAAAGCAAGCCCACTCAGAATTTACTTGGCTTCAGCTTGACTTAATGATCAGTGTAAATCATTTATATTCCAAAAGAAATTGAATTGGGTCTTTCAGTGAAGTAATATGAATAAATGAACTAATCAGCAATCATTTCATCTATAGGTCTCATCATACCAAAACCCATTTGTACCTAATAACCCAGAAACTGTTGTTAGGCATGCTGCAGTATTTGGTAACTATGAGGAAGTGAAGCTCTTAACTGCTTTTGCAGAGGCTGTGTGGATTAGAGCCTTCTCTGCGATGCTCGAGCAGAGCCCTCAGGGGAATGTGGCTGTGTTCTGCCTGTTGTACTCCTGTTCCTGCTTTTGTCGTCTTGCTGCTCTCCAACAACTCCACTGGTGATTGTTTTAGCACACTGGCTCACAAAACTGGGTGTAAAATCACTTAGCCCGTCCTCCTCGATAGCACCATTATTAAAACCAGTTCACTTCCCTAATCCTATTCCCTGTGCATGGTTAGAACAATCCCCTTTCCAGCTTTACCACGCTGCCACATGCACTGCTCTTTCAGGGAAGTTTGACCCGAGTATCTTAGTTGTAAGTTATCTGCGTTGAATACGTGCATCGTGGCCCTAGTGGTAACTACCACAAGCAGTCCCGTTGAGGTGGTGGCACAACACATCTTTGTTGCAGGTTCTCAGGTGCTGGGACCCTGTGTAGTGGTCTTGCCTGGGAATCAAGAGGTAGAAAAAAGACTCCAAAAAGCTTTCTAGGTTGAAAAATAATTTGAGACTTTTATCTATGCATTTCTTTCCTTTTATTTTTAGGTGTTGACTTTACATTTGACAAGAATAAGAAGAAACTTTATTTTAATAGTCATATTCAGGAGCACATCCTTTGATCTGGAGGCAGATATCATCTGACATCAAAAGTACCCTTGATCTCAGCAGTACTGAAGTCGTGAAGCACCAGGAAGCCCACAGTAGCTGCATTAAATACACACAAATGTATTGTGGGAAGATTAGAGCAAGTATGTTAGTTATATTAGTGTAGTATAAGTGCTCAAAGGAGCTAGTCTAGCTCATATAACTACAAAATAAATGGAATATGAAGAAGTAAATGTTACCATAAATCTGACCTTTTATCTCCTTAACATGACTCACTTGTACCCAAGCCTGGAATTATTACTGATGTTTTACATTAAGGAGACGAAAAGGGGAAAGTTCAGAAAGCAGAAAATCTTTCGTACAGTACTGTTAGGGCTGTATGTAAGGATAAAGAATTTCGCAGACTTGGCCAATTACATGCCCAATTGCATGTGTAATTGTGATGATGCAAACAAATTTTTGCAGAGAAACAGATTTGGACACTGCTTTCAGGCTTTGTCACCTGTTTTCTAGGAAGCGTACGGCTAGTAATGCTACGAGCCATCACTGGTCAGTAGTCCCTTGGAACATCAGCTCAGCCTCCCTCAGCCCTTCATTGTTCCTGTGTTAAGTTCTTCCCTCTGTTTTGTTATGGTTGAGTTGCCAGCCTTTTGTTTCTGACATGTGATTGTTTTCTGTGTAAGCTGGATCAGCTAAGCTGCCTGCTGCTGAATATGCTTTTTAAGGAATGTTGCAGCCCAGTTGAGGGCTGTTACCAACTGATGACTGCAAGAAGCCAAAGATGCAAAAGCAGATTTCAGGCTTCCTAAATTCATGCCCTGTGCTTAGGGTAGGAGCAGGAGAGTGAGTTTGTTTTCTTTATTTGGCAGAGAAAATTTTAAAAAGTGTCTTGCCACAAATGTGAATGCCTTAAACATGTAAAAATTCTTAAATTTCTGGCTAAACTTATAACTACAAAAATCTTAGAAGGCTTAACAGCCTTACAGTTTGACAGCAACATCCAAGTATTTTTAAATTGCACAAGTTGCATGGTTTTCATCTACTCCATAATTTAGTATATCAAATGGCTGGATGATACGCTGTGATGGAGTCGATGTAATTTATTGAGTTTTCACAGTGGAAAGTTGGTTAGCATAACACAAAATGCCTGTCCTAACCTTCAGTTTGTGTTTTGTATTTGTTTTAACAGTCTGAAGTGCTATAAAGTCAAGCTAGCTCAGTATTTGAATTAGGAAATACTACCATATGCATTACCAGGTCCATAGCAGGTGTTGCTTTGAATTCAGTTTATCAAGGATAAGAGTACATGAATGTTCTTAATTCTTTTGTGTTGAGAAAAATCAATGGAGGGATTAAAAGTAGCTTGAAAGAGGTACTGAACTTCACAATGGATTTCAGAAGTGTTTGACTGCCAAGGTCCATAGGCTCCTTGATCTTCAGTGCTGCTTAGGTCCTGTTTTCTCTCCTGCACAACACTCATGTCGTTTATTGTTGTTTTTTTTTTTTTTTTTTACCTTTAAGTAACTAAAACTTGTTTGCCTCAGAATCCTAAAGTATGTGTGTGGGGGAAATGCACCTGCAAGTTGCTGGCTTGGCATCAGTTTATGTTTCTTCCCTGCAGTGCCATATTCTCTGTCCTAAAGGAATGCTAGAGGTTTCTAGCAGCTTGAAGTTTTAGCTGTTTTCTATTTTTTTCAAATGGTTTAAAAAAAAATTTAAATGAGATGAAGCTAATAATTAATCAACTGGCAAAGTCAAGCTATTAAAATTATCTTGTTTTGTAATTATTGGGTTAGCCAAAATATGACAGAAATAGATGCTGAAGAGAAGATCCCCTTTGCCAAATGCAGTTATGGGAAAGTATGGGTTGTTGTATTGCTGCTTATGAGATAACAGTACAGACAAAAACTAATAGCCCATCTAACTCTTCTTACTCGCTCTTACTGTTTTCATAGGTGATGTTTTGCCTACTGCTGTGGATAACCTAAATTCATATTGCTATGAATTGTCTTGAGTTCTATGAGGTCACTTGAACCTGACACAGATTGTTTTGGCTGCCAGAAGTGGTACTGCTGCCCTGCCTCCCACGTGGTTTGTGCAGCCAGGGATCTGATGTGGAAGCATATCTGACAGAAGTGAGCTGACTGGTGCACTGCATGGCCACACAAGTCCCACTGAGACGCAAGAGAGGTGTGGAGTGTAAGGGGGAGGACAGTTTGGTTTAATTCCAGTGTACACGGAGGTTTGCTTTTGTGACTGCTTGACCAGCCTGTGCGTGTGGGCTGCCTTCTAACGAACTTTTAACAAGTACAGAATGCGTTTGCATCCTTTGTAAGGCATGGGAGGGAGACTGAGTAAATGTCTTCCTCCTTTTTTTTCTTCCAATCAAAAATGGTTAGAACAGCAAGAATGCTCATGGATGACGTGTCTCTGGAGCTTCCAGATATATTGTAGTCCACACTAGCTGTAACTCATGCCTTTGAGCTATTTTCTGTGTGCCAGCAGATTCAAAAGTGTGTGTCCCAGTTACCAGCATGGTCTCTTCTAATGTGACAAACTTTAGAAACCATTTAATGGCCTCTAGATGCCATTTTGTTGTCAAGATGAATTCTTTTTACTTCTGGTTTTCCTGACTCCTCTGGCATGCATAAGTTTAAGGGGAGAGATCTCCACCACAAAATGAGTTAAATAAAGCTAATGACTTTGTCAGAAAAAAACTGACATAATCCCATTCCTGCTAACTGTTGAGGGCATGTAATATGTTTTTGGTAGATCTGTCAACTGTCTTGATAAGATTCCAGGCTGTTAGTATGCTGAGCATGGGCTCAAGCTGTTCTGCTTGGAAGGGCTGTGGAATTGTGTTTGAGAGAGAACTGGGGAAGCAGAAAGGACTTGTCTGTAGGCAGGACCTATGGCTATTGGCATCCAGCACAAAGAGGGCATGAAAGCCCCAGTTTTCCAGAATGGATGAAGTCATTCATCTTGGAGTCTGAAGAAGTGAAAGATCTTTGGAAGATGCTAATGGTCGCAGAAGATTGGGGTAGAGCACTCGGGGACATTGCAAATAGATCTTGGAAAGGCTGTTGCTGCCTGAATATTATAAAACAGCACTCATAGGAAAAAAATGCTCTGTTCCACTGTGCAGAACAATATTGTGGCTATTAGATGATGGCTTTTTTTGCCAAGTGGCTGATTGTTAAAGCAAGAAAACCTTCTGCCAAGGAAAAGGATTGGATTCCTTCCATAGCTAGAATTGGGTTGCCCTAATTTATTTAGATGTTCAGAAAACACTTTAATTATTACCTCATGCTTGCTTCAGAAGAAGTACTTTTAATATGCCCACTGTTCTGACACATTGATAAAAGTACTTGGGAAAAGGACTGTTTCATCATTTAGGCATCCTAAATGAGCCTTTCATCTCCTGTCATATTGCTGGTAGCTGTGCAAAAAGGCTTCCCAGAAACGAGGCTGAGCTGATGCTCTGCTTTTGTAAATCGGTGGTGCTCGGAGCTTCAGAACTGCATTTCTTGTGGATATGTAGTCTTCCGTCTTTGCAGCAGGGACAGCATTTCTATTGTTTCAAAGATAAATGCTGGATGGGGAAATGCTGTGAGAGGCATTCACTGTGGGTTAAGTCTCATTGTGCTTACAGCTTGAGTTTTGTCGTGGCTGATTTCGGTGAATGGGCCTACGAACGGCCTTTGAAATAGAATGCTCCCTGCGTGTATTCTTTAGACTTGAGGGGATGTAATCATCTGCTGAAATCAGCTTGCATGCAAACTGAATAGAATGTGCAAAAAAAATGTGATAGGATTTAGCAGGGTGAGACTTGGTGCAACACAACAGGTGGCCTTTAAGAATTGTTTCAAACAGCATGTTCCGTATTTAGGGAAGCTCGCTCCTCTTTTAGGTGTACTGTACCTAGTCATTCCAGGGACTGGTTAGCTTTTGTTGGCATTGCCAAGTTTGTTGCTAACTTAGTGTTTTCTTTTTGAGACCCAAAAGGAAAGATAAAATGGTTGGGGAGGGCAGGTTTGGGAGATAGAGACAGTTCAATGCTCTGTCAGCCATTAACAACACAAGTAAAAATATAAGTAGAATTGTAAGTAGAAATGGACTATGAAGTGGAAAGCTTCCAGACTTCGTTTACTCACACTTCTGATGTATGATGAAGTATTTTGATCTTTTTTTTTTTAATTTTTTTTAAAGTAGCTTTTTCCTAAACACTGGTTTTTGGATTCGTGAATGGAATTTTAGAAGAATACACTATAAGGTTTATCTGCTGGCCTTCTTGGGGAGTTCCCACATCCCAGGAGGGCAGTTCCTCTATCACTTACCAAAAGCCAAGTAGAGAATTTCAGAGAGTGGTTCTGATCCTCTGCCTGATCATCACTGGTACAAATGACAGCAGATGCTTCGAGTTCCTATCAACAAGCTGTGCTGCATGTTCACTGCTCACTTAGGCTGGTTCTTGCTCTGCAGTTTAGAGGTCAACATCTGTAGTAAGTCATCTGTCCTTATTTTTAGTAGTAACGATGTGTAATGTAATGGTCAGAGGTAGTTTGAGAAGTGCCGTATTACTTCAGTAATGGTCAAGGATTAAACAGGTGCAGTGGAACATGACTCATGCGTTTGCCTTGACAAAAACAAATGGGGAGTAACATGGGATAAATAGCAGAATGCGACCTTTAATACGTCTTCCAGAAATGTATATGCATTTGTTAAACGTTTTGGCAGTGGCTCCACTGATGTGGTCTTTTCTGAAGCAAATCAGGTAGAAATGTAGAAATACAAATTATCCCAAGTGCTTGTTGAAGAAAGTTTATTTCAATTATAAGCTTGGCTAATTTATATTAATACTGGGGGATGCAGACATTATTCTCCTAAATTACCTTGGAAGATAAATAAAAACTGCTTCCAAAACTACATATACATTCAGACACATTCCTGGAATTTGCTGCAAATGTTCTTGCTGAGCACTGACTGTAAATATCATTCGCTGTATTTTTTTTTTTGTACTTTTAAGTTCATAAAAAAATAAATGTTGGAATATTATTCTCATAATTTAACATGCTGTTTTTATACTATTAAGTAGAAATGCACATATGTGATAGGACAGGCAAATTTGTGGCCTCCTTTGTGTTTTGTTTAACCTTTTGCTTCCTAGTACCTTCTCTACTGCTTAAGTTTCCCATTTCAGTGATTTTGCTCCTAAATAGTACTTTGGCAGATAGTGTTCTACGTCTTTGCAATAGCACGTTTACTTGTTATTCCATAATGACTTCTTCATTTCTGTTGCAATTAATAGTGTGAATGAGTCAATGCTTACTATATGCTGGCCTATATAGAAAAGTAAGATTTTCTTTGTTCTACTATTTTCTGGTGGGTTGTTTTGGTTTTGCATGTATGCAATCAGTTTGAAGTACGTAGCACCATGTGTCTTTTTGTTTTTTGTCTTGACAAATGTTAGGATTACCAAGCTAAACACTTCCTTCACCCAAGAGTGCAGTAAGGAGATTCGTTTCTCCAAACAACAGTCAAAGATCTTAATTTTTTCATGTTGCTGAAACAGAGTATAAATGGTAATGTGTAAGAAGTAAAAACTGCACTGTAAGCATGCTGCTCGCAGCCATCCAGGAACCTCTAACAGGCATGAGTACAGCTATAATTTTGTGGCTGTAATGGATAGTGGAGTGAGACTGGAATGTATAATTCTAGCACAGGATTTTTTTCTTCAAATTACTATCTTTGTAGTGCAAATAGAAATCATATTCTGTGAATATCTAAGCCAGATGTACAAGTGAAATCAGCACAGTGCTGCTGGGGACTCAGAATATTCGCCTTGTGGCGCAGTCTGTCTTAGTGCAGTAAGCCTGACTAACAGTGTTTTTCAGCCCTCCTGCAGTGTGTCTCGCCTGACTTCTTCCACGTCTGCTCCATCTCCTTTCAGGATGGGAAGATATCCCCTGTCTGGTATTAGGAAGACACATACTCTGTGAAGGAGTAAATCCTAACACAGCAGTGGGTGCAGAGAAGGTGTAGCAGACTCAGCACAAGTCAGAGCCCCTGCCTCTTGCAGACTTTGCTCTGTGGCTCCCTATCTGAAGAGGTGCTCTCTGCCCTGGCGCCCCTCTGTGATGTGTTTGGTGTGGAGGCCAGCGTGGTGGCCTAGAGCAACTGCTCTCTGCTTTCTGCCTTTGCTGCTAGTCAGAAAATTATGCTTTGCTGCCCTCGTGCTGTGCTGAACAGCAGAGTATCAACAACATATCACAGCTCTTGTTTCTGATCCACTGCATGGTCTGTCTCAGGAGGGTCCAAATGCAAAGTGATACTGGCAAAAATCTCACCGGTGTTGCAGTTTATATATGCCTTTAAATCTGCTTTAATGACTCAAATTCAGACTTGTGACTTTAAAGTGAGTTAAACACCCAGGTAATGTGTTAATCAAAGGGCTGATACAGCTGAACTAGCTTTCCAGTCATTCATCTTGGTGTACCAGCAGAAAGAGTTTCATGTGGCTTTAGAGGGTAAATGACTGTAGTTGGAATCCCTAGACCACAATTAAAAATACATTAGAATTTAACCCTGTTTGCAAATCTTGACCTGTAGAGCACTTCTGGTTTTACTCTCACTGTAGCTCTGATGGGAATCATATAGTCCTTTGTTACGTATTTTTGACTCTTGTGTTATTTCTTCAGGATCAAAGTGCCTTTGTAACAACTTTATTGATTTATTTTTTTTGTTGCTTTTGTTTCCTAGGCTGTGAAGATATTATTGCTGAGAGCATTTCACTAGACACCTTAATTGCCATTCTGAAGTGGAGTTCTCAGCCATACGGTTCCAAGTGGGTGCATCGTCAGGCGCTGCATTTCCTCTGTGAGGAGTTTACCCAGGTCATGACTTCAGATGTCTTCTATGAACTAAGCAAGGACCACCTGCTAACAGCGATTCAGTCTGACTATTTACAGGTAATCTGCTGTTCAGAATACAGCTAGCCTGCTTGGAGCAGGATAGGTGATACCATTACTAGAAGCATTTGTGAGTAGCCCATCTTAAACTGTAGTCAGGAGGTGGCTTTGTGAAGGGATGCAAGACTCCTGATGGCTCTTGAACAGATGTTTATTGCCTTTTTTCACTACTACGTATACTTTCCCCTTGGCCTACGTGCTGTCCACACACCCAAATCTGTCATACACTTGGTTAGAGACCCTCAGACACGCACTTCGAGAGAGCCAGAAATTGGCCACTGCCCAAACCTCATCCTTAACACTATAGCCAAGTTACTTTATCTCAACCTTGCTCAAGTTTTTCTTTCTACCTTTTGTTTCCTTATTATCTTTAATTCAGGGACGTGTGAAACAGCACAAAGCCACCTGCAAATTCCTTTCCCACAGCTTTGTATGCATGCTAAGCACTTACTTTTAATATGTAAAAAATGAAATTGAAGTAGTTATTGAAAACTGTTTTGTTCTTGGCTTATAACACAACACAAGCTGGTGGTATATGCTGTTACTTAGAAGCCTAACAATAGCTCAGAAACAGCTGGAAATTATTTTAAATTAAGCATTTCTGAACTTAACATTTGCTTTGCATGTTGAAGTGCTTTATAAAAAATGATGTGGTAATACTTAACGCTGTAACAATGTGTATCTTGGTTGGGGGCAGTGAGCTAATAAATTAATCGCTCAGAAGGCTTAATTTATTTTATTTTGGGGAGACATAAAAATAACTTTTCTGACAAGTATTGCAGATTTTTTTTGTTGTCTTTACTTCGGTGGTTTTAGGGAGAGGACACCACACTGAATAATAGAAAACTTGTGGTTTTTTTGTGTGTGGTTTTTTTTTTTTTTTTTTTGCTGCTATATCTGTTCAAGAAAGATACCTTTAATGATGACCAGCCATATAGTGTAAAGACAGGATTTTTAAAATTATATCTGTCTCAGTCTTGCTTTGTGAACTACAAAGTGTTAGAGATTATTTAAATGTAGCTGTTACGAAAGTAAAAACTTTTCAGTCTGATTTTTTTCCTCTAAAAATGTTTGGTTAGTGTATATGTAGGTATAAACCAAGCAAGTGTGCTTTGTTCATAGTGTAAGTATGTCTCTTCACTGAGATTATCATGGTTGTTACTATAATTTATGAGTCTATGCAAATAATGTATTGCTAAATATAGAAAAGATTCAAACAACAGTCAGTGTTGGAACTGTCCTTTCAATTAACTCTAATTCAGATTTAAGTCATGTGAGTTTGCATACTGGCCTCAAGTTTTCTTTCCATGGAAATAATTTTTGTTTTAATTCCTGGGGATTTAATAAGGGACAAATCTAGGAATCTTGGTGGCAATACAGCAGTAATACTACTGTATAATATTTTGAGCAAGTATTTTGGTACAGTTGTTTCTTCTTAGCTGTGAAAGAGGTGTCTGTGACTTAAACTAATCATATACAAATTGTTGACTTTCTCTTTCTACCAGGCAAGTGAACAAGATATTCTAAAATATCTAATTAAATGGGGTGAACACCAGTTGATGAAGAGAATAGCAGACCGAGGTGAGGATCCTTTTAACCACATACCACCAAATCAATAAACCAGAATGTATGGAAGGCCCTTTCTTGCTGGTAATCTGTAATTTAAGAAAACTTAATCTACTTCTGTGTGGTCAAAACTAAGCAGAAGCACTAGAATATTTTGAAGAGGAAAAAAGAAAAACACTCTTTTTCTAGAAAAAATGAAAATAGTCATTCTGAAGGAGCTGGGATTATTTAGTATTGAGGAGGAAATGCTTAAGGGGGATTTTAACAATGTTTATAAATACTTTGTGGCAGTAAGTAAAGAAAACATAGCCACATTCTTCTCTTGGCACCCAGTGACAGGATGAGAGGCAATGAGGCATTAATTGAAATGCAATTTAAACACAACTTTTTTTCTTTTTTTTTTTTTTTTTTTTTAACTGTGAGGGTGGTTAGACAATGTAACAGGCTGCCCAGGGAAGTTATCAAGTCACCATCCATGGAGATGGTCAAAACCTGACTGGATGTGGCTGGGGGCAATCTGCTCTACCCTGCTTGGGGAGCTGTGAGGAGTAGGATGGCTGTGGCTTGCCGTGTTTTTGAAATCCATTGTTATTACTTGTGATATAACGGTTTTTCATGGATATGTTGGATGAGATGCAACAAAATCTCAATTAAAAGATGTGCTTTTTAGTGATCTGGGTAAATACTAGCTTTTTGTCTTCAGAACTAGATTTTACATGTTTGATTTTAGCAACATAATGGAGCTCGTTAAATTGTCACAGATCTGGACTGGTAGAGAAGCTGCCCGTTTGGAGTAATTGTGCAGCTTTGTGATCAGTAGCGTTCATTAAGTAAATGGCTCATTCTGTTTCCTGGGATCATTGGATAATGTGGTGTACAAAAGCAGAAATAAGAGCTATGCCAGAACTTGGTTGGCCTGTCCTGAATGGAGGATAATTGACAGGTGTCCTCAAGGAGTGAAGTTAGTCACATTCAGGTTGGGCACAATACTTAAAATACAGGTGAAGGTAGTTACCTCTGAGAGAGAATGCCTTTGGAATGTCATCTAGTGTCATCTAGCAGTCTTTAGGTACATACCCACTGCTGGCATAAATAAATAGTGTGTGAGCATGAAAGCAAGGTTGTGATATAGCTGTTAATAGGGTGATTTATCCTGTGAGGCTAGAATAACTCGTCCCAGTGGTCTCTTCAGCCCTTAGTTTGTAGAAAATAATTAAGTTTCTGAAAAGTGCTAGAGAAGAGAAGAGGAGCTGCAGGAGGGAGTCACTGGGGAAAACACAACTGTTTTCATACAGCAACTCTACCTGAGTTTTATGGTCATTTATCTCAGACACTACTTCAGTGTTTTCTTCCTGTCTTAAGCTTTGAAAGTGACAGCTGTACAAATCACCCATGCTCATAGAAGCTGAATCTGACTCCGCCGATGTTTCATATCAGATTTTAGAGCATACGCTAGTTTTGTGGAACAGTGCTGATAAGCGCTGTTGAGTCTAATTTAGACTCTTCTTTCCTCTTCTGTAATTTCCTGTAAGCCATGTAGCTTCTGCTTTCTTATTTAAACTTTGGTGTAAAATTACTATTTCTTGTTCTTTCTCACAGAGCCTAACTTATTGAGTGGTACTGCTCACAGTGTAAACAAGAGAGGTGTAAAGAGAAGAGATCTTGACATCGAGGAGCTGAGAGAGATCCTGTCTCCACTCTTACCTTTTGTCCGCATTGAGCACATCTTACCCATGAGTAGTGAAGTACTGAGTGACGCAGTAAGTCAGTTGTCTCATACAAGTACTCTCTGTGGGTTCTTTGCATTTCAGATTCTACGTGTGTTTAGGTTGTGTGACTTTCTGTGGAGGAAAAGTCCTTTTTTGAGGAGGAGGGGTGAGGGGGGTGGTGTTTTTTTTTTTTTAAGGATTACTAAAATGTTATTACTGAAAGTGAGATATAAGTAACTACTCAGGTTAAAGTTTTTTATATTTTAAATCTATCAGGAAACTTTTTAAAGAAAAGCTAAACCCCACAGTGGTGTACAGATTCAGTGTATGAAGTGCATTTCTTGCAAGTTTTTCCCCATACACTTTTTATTTAGTAAAACATGAAACTTTTTCTTCATTCTTAAAGATGAAGAGAGGCCTGATTAGTACTCCTCCTTCAGACATGCTACCAACGTCAGAAGGTGGAAAGTCAAATGCCTGGCTGCGACAAAAAAATGCTGGGATATATGTGCGGCCAAGACTGTTCTCACCATATGTGGAGGAGGCTAAGGTAATAATAATTAATGGTATCTGGCTGTTGTTAAACTCGTGTCATCAGGGGGTTCTGTAAACAGGGAAAAATGTCGGTATGTTTTGTCTCTCTTTGCATGTACTGCCCTAAAATACTAACATTTTCAATTTAACAAGACTTACAAGTTTGATCATCAGGCTCAAGTCTCTAGAACTGGTCAGAAAAATTTCAACAAAATTTTTTTTTGTCGAAATTGAAATGTTTGCGAGACAGATCTTGATGAAATTCCACCGGAAACAAAGCAGCGTTCTGAGGGAAACCTCCCTGGTTTCCAGCCAGTTTGCCGGCCCAGCTCCTCGGCAGCCCACCTGGCAGGCGGATGGCAAGGTGAGAGCCTGAGAGTCCCAGTCTGCAGCTAGTCAGCAACCTCAGTGCCAGGTCTTTCAGGCTCCCCAGCTCCCTCTAGAGCTGGGTGGAGAATTTCTGTTCCACTGGGCAGAGGACTCTGATATTTCACTTTTTTCTTTGAATTAGAGCAGAAGAAAAATTCTTTCGATCCTATGCAAAGTGGAATAAATATTCAGTGTCCAACTTAACTGAAGCCCCTTGTGTCCCATTCATACAGTAGTTTTCTTATTAAATATCTTGCATGAGGACTGTGAAATGAAGGTCACTCATCACCTCTGATGACGGTGACGTTTGGTGACAGGGCTTTTGTGCAGAACAGAAACATGCCATATTGTATTTGACAGAACGGGACCCTTATAAATGGTTAGCCATTGTCACCCCCCACACCCCCCCACCCCAAGGCAGCTCTGACTTATGTCAGGAGCTTGAGTCCCAGCAGTGCAGGTGATGGCAGGACAAGGTGATTAGGTGGAGCTCTGTGCATCCACACCACCTGCAAACACTGAACACTGCGGTCTTGAAGTCAGAGCTTTTGGCCTCTGCTTAAGGAAGAAAACACTTTCTAAGCGTGAGTTGTTGTTGACATAACTCATTGAGGGGAGGGGAAAAGGAAAGCTATTTTTTACTTTGGGCACAGATAAGAGTGCCAGGTGGCACTAAAGCAGTGAAGGAAGGCTAGACAGTTAAAAATGTATCTTTGTACCTTGGGTTATTAAAACTAACAATGTGTTAAAGAACATGTAATAAAAACACTGACTCTTAGTTTTCAGGTATATAGTATTGGAATGCTTTAGCATCTTAAAAATAAGTGCATTCTACACTTTTTTTTTCCTCTAGGAATCTTGTTTTATTTTGCTGTTAATTTTTTTTTTTTTTTTTAAGAAGTATCATTAGCAGTTTACCTTTAGAGGAATTATTCTCATTATCTGTCTGGTGACTACTCCTATTCAGTTTGTTTATAGGAAAATGCAAAAATTGCACATAAGTGACTTGTAAGTTACTACTCTCTGTTAGCCTCTCATTATTTTTGAAAAAAAAAAATGCTAAATTAGAACCTTAACTGAAGGTGTGCATAGCGTAATTCTTTCTATGAAGACATCTGAGGGAAGCACACTTCATTTTGAAGGCAGTGTCTTCTACTCACTGTCACAGAATTGACAATTATAGGTAATAATTGTCTGAGAGTCCAGAGGGTCTTGCCTTGAGAAGGTACAAAACATACAAAGCAGTCTTTCCGACTTTTATTCCCCTGACTGCTTTTAGCTCTGAAAGCCAACTCTAGTAGTAATTGGAAAATGGAATAGAAAATGCCGTGGAAAAGCCAAATTCAGTGTGGGACCCAGTTTAGACCGGTGTTAGGCTTGTGGCCTTGGGGCTGTGTTTGAGGCAGCTCCTGGTGGGTGTGAGTGCGCAGTGCCTTCATGAGGGCTCCGATGGCTGTCGTTGCAGTCGGTCCTGGATGAAATGATGGTGGAACAGACAGACCTCGTTCGCTTGCGGATGGTCCGAATGTCCAACGTGCCAGACACCCTCTACATGGTAAACAACGCGGTGCCGCAGTGCTGTCATATGATCACCCACCAGCAAGTTACTGCTAACCAGTCCAGTCCTCCTTCAGTCATAGCCAACGAAATCCCAGGTGAGGCTGCTGGGTCATTTGTAATGCTGCTTGCTCTCATGGGAGTGAGTGGTTGGGGGCTCTGGGATGGGGGAGTGGATGTGAATGATTGAAAACTATGATCAGCCTCCTCAGAAAGGGATGCTTCATAGATTGTGCTTCTTTGTACCCTGCAGTAGTTCTTTTTGCTTTGTTTTATTCTGAAGATATTTATCATGCCATCCGTATATAATTAATAGGTAAAAAGTAAGCTCCTGGAAGGGCTTTTACTTTAACCTGCTTTGCCGAGTGATTTGCAAGGCGTCCATTTTTAGATCAGAGCATCACGCCTAAGTAGATGTGGATCAGTTTAGGAGTTTGTAGAAAAGCAGAAAACATGACATGCCATCAGAAAAATGGTCTGCTTCATCTCCCTGCCATGCACTTCCCCACTCACCAGTTCATAAGCTCTTTGTATATCTGTGGTGTCTCCCTGCAGTCAGCTATGTGGAAGGAAGTAGATGAACTATTCTTATGGTTGGCTAGAGGCAGGGCAAAATAGTAGGCTTAAATTACAACAAGAGTATTTAAGTTGAAGTATTAGGAAGCTGTTTGGTTAAGCACTGCAGTAAATTTTCTAGAAAGATTCCTGGAATGGTTTTGTTCTACTTGATTGTTTTTTGTGATTGAGGAAGTGACTTGATAAAGCCTAAAGGAAATGTCAAAAGAATTCTGTAGCTTGATTTAAAAAAATAAATAAAAATGTGCAGAGACCTCTAACTGTGGCCTTTCAGAGACCTGTAACTGTGGCATTGAAGTATTCAGATGGTTTTCCTCCCTCTACAGAAAAGCATAAACATACTGAACACTCACCACCAATTGAATCTGAAATATTTCATCATTACATGTGACTTTGATAACATTTTACCAGATCTTATTTTCTGGAGAAGCTGATAAAGGAAGTAAGTTCTCAAAGGTCTCTAATATTTTACAGAAGTTCTCATAGTCAGAAAAAAAACTGTCTCTGGGGGCAGTGAGGCATCTTGACCAATTTGAAACTCTGCTGCACAATGTAGTATGTAGGAATTATTGCCAGTAGCTGTGAGCCTGGACAGTAGCTGGAGCACAGGTATTGTCTGGTAACTGCCTGCTTTGCTTCATTCTGTAATTATGCAAAAGAACTGATTATTTTGTCAATTGCTTGAGGCAAGAAGGGTAGATGGGAACCAATTAATTTGAGGAGATGAAGTCATGTACAAAACCCTTAACTTGCACAGAAATCCATCCTTGAAGCACAGATGGTTCACAGGAGCTGTTGAAGGTAAAGTCAGGCAACACCATCTCCTTGCCCCTTGGGCTGCGCTCTTGGAACAGGAGGTTCTCTGCAGCTTAGGTACTCTCCATCTGTCGCTTGCATCTTCCTTGTACTCACTGCCCATAGGCTTGATTTGCGTGAAGGCTGTTGGCAGCTTGTCCTGGTGCTACTGTTGCAACGCTACTCTGAGATGAGTTAAACCTCTACTGAAGTCTGTACTCTGCTTTGAGGCTAGGTTCTGCAGGTAATTGGGTTTCCTTTGGTGCTTTCCAGTTCCAGTTTGAATTGGAAATCCTACAAATGAATTGTATTTTTCATTTTATATATATATATATATATATATATATATATATATATATATATATATATATATAAAAAATAACAACTCTTCTGTATGCTTCACATGAACAATAGTGTGTAAAAACAAAAAAGGGTTTGAGAAGATAGCACGTTTTCATGATTAAATTTAAATAACTTTTATAACCAATAATTTGGAGAACTGACTTAAACTTCTCAAATCTTTTTTTTTTTTTTTTTTTTTTCAGTGTTAGGAAAATGCTGGGTATAGCAAAACATGTGATTGCTAAACTGGGATTTCTAAGAACAATTGAAGTGTATGGAACATAAGGTAGAAGACTTGTTTCCAAGCCTTGAAGACAGGGTAGAATTGATCTGTAGTTTTTCCTAGTACAGGAACTCAATTTGGAAATATATATATATCTTCTGTTACTTAGATACATTTCTTGTACCAATGTAAACTTTGGGAAATTGGGAACAGTTGTAGTTGTACAGTGTTGGGTTTTCTCCTTCTGTGTAATGCAAATGTCTTTTCACACTGTTCTTGCTGTCTGATCCACTTAATTTTTATGAGCTTTCATTATGGACATCTGGTCATGGTAATATATAACCCTTGTAAAGCTGGTAATGGATCAGATGCCAGGACTTACGTATTCAGAGATTTGGGTTTGTCTTCTCTCTTGATATGTATATGTTCCTGAGGACAGAAAGACCACAGAGAAATATTATTCATCATCAAACAGCAGCAAAGAGTGGCATGAGAAAGTTTTGCAATAGCATAAATACCCCCAAATTATATATTATTTCCTTTTGGAAAGGCTTTGTTTAATGATTTCAACATGGCTGCATAAAACAACATAATTTAGCAGGTTTAGTTTGGCTTAGTTTGTATAATTTTTTTTTAGAATTTACATACTGGTATCATGGTTTTGTGATTACAGAATTCCACTAAAAGTATGAAGTAGATGCCAAGAAAAATCAATGAATTCTTGGCCTGTAGTATTCATGAGAGAGCAGTCAGTTGTTATTTAAGATATCCTACCCCTACCTCAAATCATAAAATTCCTGCATTATAAGGGGTTTGAAAAGAAGGCTGTATTTGTGGTTTACTCTAGCAGAAGCTGGAAAAATGGTGTGTGTCTCTACCATTAGTATGATGTGTGCCTTATCCCATGTGTCTTACCCCATAACGATGCTCCAAGGAACATGTGCAAGTCAAACTTCTTGGAAGAATGTTCCTTTTTTTAAAAAAAAAAAAAAAAAAGAAAAGAAAAAGAAAAAGCTTAGTCAGCCTGATGTTAGATGTTCCTTCAGAATTAAATGTAACTATTGCATTTGGACTTGGTGTCTCATAGCTTGAAAAGTAATCTGTTGTCCTCAATTCCGCGCTCTGCTGTCCCTCCAGTTCCCAACCTCCTTGTCGTAAAAGAGATGATCAAAAGGCTGCAGGAGCTTCGTCACACTGAGCAGGTGCAAAGAGCGTATGCTCTCAATTGTGGAGAAGGTGCCACAGTCAGCTACGAGATTCAGATTCGTGTGCTGCGGGAATTTGGACTTTCTGATGCTGCTGCTGAACTTCTGCAGGTAGGACAAGTTGCTGTAGTAAGGTCACAAATGCTTTGATTCAGGTTCTGATTGTGAACTGACTTGGATGTGTGATCTGCGGTAAAAGAGCTGCTTCATGCACACGGGTGTGGAACAAACACTGATGCTTTGAAATGCCTTCAAACTTCAGAACTGTCCAGTGAGACTGCTGCATTTGATTGATGTGATTTTATAAACATGTAGGTGCAATGTATAAATACTTCTCTCAGAAGTTGTTGCCATGAATGGTGTTCTGACTGCCACAGATATTTGGGAAGAAGGTTGAATCTTGGATTTAAAGTAGATTGAGATTAAAGGGTTGTTTTTTAAGTAGGATAGAACAGTTTTTAAAATATGCTGTCTGATCCTTCAAGGAAGCACCAGAAGTAGTAGATTTGTTTTTAACTGAAGGCCGTTAAAAGCTGTTTTTCTAGGAGACAGAATGTCAGTCTTTCCCCCTGTTGAAACTAGGTTTTGAAACATTACAAAATCTGAGTTACATAATCATGGTTACTCTGATTTAGTCGAATATTTGGCAAATAGTTTTTGTACAATATCTGTAGCATACAAATGAGGGCATTCAGATGCGAATTCCAAATGTTACCTCTCTTTTGATTTTTTTTCTTAACGCTTGAATCATTAAGATATAAAGAAATAAGTCTGTAAAAAGAATGGTGTGATTTAACTGACTGTAAATGGTGTGCAATTGGAGTGCACAGCAGAACCACAGAATGGTTCGGGTTGGAAGGCACCATAAAGATCCCCTAGGTTCCAACTCCCTGCCACTGGCAGAGACACCTCCAACCTTTTGGCCATCCAGCCTGGCCTTGAACACCTCCAGGGCTGGGGCAGCCACAGCTGCTCTGGACAGCCTGCTCCTGTTCCTCACCACCCTTTGAGTAAATTCCTTCCTTATATCTAATCTAAGTCTCCCCTCTTTTAGTTTAAAGCCATTCCCCCTTGTCCTGTCACTACACACCCTGACGAGTCCCTTCCCAGCTCTGCTGTAGCCCCCTTTAGGTACTGGAAGGACACTGTAAGGTCTCCCCGGAGCCTTCTCTTCTCCAGGCTACACAATCCCACCTCCCTCAACTTGTTCTCACAGGAGAGGTGCTCCAGCCTCTGATCATCTTTGTGGCCTTTTTCTGTACTAATTCTAATATACAGATGTCCTTCTTGTGCTGGGGGCTCCAGAGCAGAGCTGAACACAGTACTCAATGTGGGAGTGAAAGTGAACATGAACAGCTTATATTTCTTGTTAAGGAGGTAGTTCATAAAACAGTCAAGGCATAACTAGGAAACTAGATTACTTATTCTTGAATCACATAGACCTTTTTCTCCTGTGACTCAGTAGATCTGCATAGGAGGTATCAGTTCTGGGAAACTGGAATAACCTCTTCTGTTTTTATGTTGCTGTGCAGCAAATTGCATTTGTTGGGCAGCTTTTTTACATAGTGAGCCTGATGCTTCTTGTGTTTAAAAAAATAAAATCACTCCATGGTAGCTGTAATGGCTTTGAGCTTTGGTTAGGTGTTCAGTGGCACATCTAGCTTGTTACAGAGCTAGCAGATTTAAAGTTCCGAAGTGTCAGTTTAGGAGACTTTTTGGATGACTTCCTACTTTTTCTTACTTTGTTTTTTTTTTTTTTTTTCCTTTGCAGAATCCTCACAAATTCTTTCCTGATGAGCGATTTGGGGATGAAAGCCCGCTCCTGACAATGAGGCAGTCTGGACGATGCCGCATTAACAGCACTCCCACTGCAGAAACCATGTTTACAGAACTGGACTCTTTTGTGGCCTTTCATCCTCCATTGCCCCCTCCTCCACCTCCATACCACCCACCAGCAACTCCTATTCACAACCAGTTCAAAGTGGGCTGGAAACAAAGGGTGCCAAGTCAACATCCCTCGCGTTCTTTTTCTTACCCTTGTAATCACTCACTGTTCCACTCCCGAACAGCTCCCAAGGCTGCGCCACCCGTCTACTTGCCCAGCGTGAAAGCAGCACCTCCGGATTGCACTAACACTACAGGTCTGGGGAGACAAACGGTGGCTGCAGCAGCGGCAGTGATGGCAGCTGAGAAGCAAGTAGTAAGTATTGCGACTTCTCCCCACCTCTGGCAGGTTGTAGTAGCTTGAGAGGAGCTGGAGAGAATTCTTGTGATGAGGTAACAGCTTAGTTGAAACAGCGTGCTGGACAGGAGATTCTTCCGTTAAAACCAGTCATCAGCCTTCTGCATCTGAAAGGCAGGGTCTCATCCCTGGGAGACGAATGCTCCAGGGGCAGGAGTAGTTTTGAAGGGGCAAATAGGTCTTGCAAAGCTTCTGAAATAGCATAGTTTGTTCCACATTAAAACAAAGCACAAGTAAACTTCAGTAGTGGACTGTATGCTATAACAGTAGAAATATTTATGATATCTTGGCTATTTGCAGGTAAGTAGCCCTGAACTAATCAGTTGTGTGTGAAGGGAGCCTGTGGAGAATGGAAAGGCTTCACATCCATGAAAAAGATTTTAAAATGGATAGGCAAGCAGAAATTGGTAATTGCAGATATGATAATTTGTTACGGCATTTAAAGAAAAACATCTTAGTTACTGAACTACAGTATGATGCAATGAACTGTGAACAGTGAACTGTAACAGATGATGAACCAAGTGATAGCTCTGAAGTACAGGAAAAGCTAAATAAAGAACTTGGTAATCATTTATTCAGTGAGAGAACTTTCAGCGTACTGTTCTGTCATACTGAAAGCCTGCTGTCTAGGTGCAGACTTGATCTGGAGTTCTGAATGGAAACATGATTTATTTTTTTTCCTTTAGCAGTTGCCCTAAATATATTGCACTACTGCATTTCAGGTTAAAATATTTAACTTGAGCAAACAATGGAAAAAAATAAGTCTGAGTTGAAGGATTTAATTTGTAGTAGAAGTGTCTCTCTTTCTTCGTCAGTGCAGACTTCAGAAAGGTAATGTTATGGAGATGTTTCTGTGATAGTTGATATAAATTTGAGCTTGTTCATCTATAGCTTGGGCAGGAGGGCACAGCTCCCTGCTTCATAGTGGGAATATTTCACCTAAAATATATTAAATAGAAGGAGAAATAAATGTAGTATAGATAATAGTTTTGTTCCTTAATTTTTCTGCAGCTAGTGAGTTACTAGTAGTTAATGCTTACTAAAATTGCTTTCATTAGAAACATTAAATACAAGTGGAAGTTAACTTTTCTATCTGGAAGACTGAATCTGCTTGTCCCATTGCAGGCATAGGGAAGAAGTACATGTACATGCTACGAGATCCATGCACTTCATGGATCTTGTCAGCCTTGTAACTGGTGCTCCCCAGCCCTGAGGCTAGTGCGCATACACATACATCTGATTAACTTGTTTTAAAATGCAAGCTGAGGGATTATAGCTATAGTAAGGAAAGAAATGTTTCATTGTCTTCCCTGCACTGAAACTCTCTGCCATAGCAAACCATTTGTGTTAGGTCCTGCACTGAGCTCTTACTAAATATAACACAATATAACATGTCTAAGAAGGTACTCCTGTTGTAGCACAGCCACTTCTTCATGAAGAAAAGGTCTTAAGCTAGCAGGAGGGTGGAGGTTGGGAAACACGTGTTCTTTAAACAGTATAGAAAACTTGCTGGCTAAGGTCAATCTAGGTGAAGGTAGGTTAAGAAAATGTCGTGAATTGCAGGAACTGTGCTAAATACAGTTTGTGTTTAGCTTTTGCTTTTTTCCCCATGGACCTATTTCTTTTCTTTTCCAGTGTACTCAGCCCTTGCTGAACGAACTGATGCCAGATATTGCAATGGGTGTGTCAGCAATGTCTTTAAAAGACAGAAGGTTACCCGAGCTCACTGTCGACACAGAACTAAGCCAGACGGTTACAGAGGTAGGGCCCGGTCCACCCCAGCACATTTCATGTATTCAGAGCAGACACATGCCTACTTCTCGAAAGAAACATGCAATAGAGCAAAAAATAGATGCTCGAGAAAATCAGCAGGAATATCCTGACTTCTATGATTTCTCTAATGCTGCATGCAGACCTTCCACTCCAGCACCAAACAGGCACAGCCCTTCGCCTTCGCAAGGCATTTACTTTGGCCCAGATTTGTACAGCCACAATAAGGCATCACCAAGTGGCTTAAAGTCAGCTTATCTACCTTCCCAGATATCTCCTAAAAAGCAAGAGGATTCTAGGAGGGAATACCTGCTCTCCCAAGACGGGCATCAACACAGACAAAAGAATGAGCCAATACACCTCGATGTCTTAGAACAACCTCCCCAGCGGCTGGACTTGGCGTTGGCTACCCAGGAGAATGCTGGTAACGGCCCAGTTCACATCAGGGGAAGAACAAAAATGGAAACTGATTTAACCTACGGGCTAACCTCCAACAGACCTTCGCTCTCTGCGTACACCTCTGAAGCTCAAGAAGAGAGACCCAGCAGGAGACTGGCAGATGATGAGCCATTGGAACATGGCACACAGAGAAATGCAGATTTGGAAAGGGAAGATGCAGCAAGCAGAGGAAGGAGGTCTCCAAACAAACCAGACTTCCTGTATAAAAAATCTGCTCTATGAAAGCAACCTCCACTATTTCTCTGTGCCTAAGAGTTGTATCCCATTCTTTGCAACTTCTGGCCTGACTTCTGTCAGACAAACTCATTCATGCCAGCAGATAAATTCAGCTTCATTCACTTCTTTTGTACATACATACATTGCTTTGTTAGAGACGGCATGCTATCGGTTTTTTAATGCTGCTTCTGGTTTTATTTTGTGGGAAACTTTTTTCGATCAGATTTAATTAAGCCTTTAAAAAAAAAAAAGCTGGTACCTTTTTTCTACAACCTGGTAGCATTTTGCACCTGTACATCTATTTTAGTGTATTAGTTTTGTACTAATCTGTTGAACTTTATTGTCACATTTAAAGGACTGTATTTTCATACTTTTTGCATTTTCCCCTTCACCTGCCAATTCCCTATGTGCATTGGGTTGCACATAATGAAATGTATTTTCTTACGAGATAGTAACAATGTGTTTATTTTTTAATTATAGGAATTCCAAAGAACAGCACATCAAAATACTACATTTTTAGTTTAATTTTTTTTTTGTTTAGATCTGAAATCTTCCTGATTTTTATGACTATGGCAAGAATCCAGTCTGTTCTGTTTGAGAAGTTCTGGCAGCTGGTCTTACCCTTATATAGCAAGCCCATTCCAAGAATTACACTTGGGATTTTAAGTGTCCAGGGGATATTTAGGAGTCCAAATTCCAGTGAAATTCACCAGGATCTGACTTTCTGATTCTGTTTGCTTTGTGGTTCGCCTGTGACCATGGAGAATTTCATGATCACCCAAGAGCACTTATTAGTTAGCCAGACTTGAGTTGTTCATTTGACCATGCAGAGGTAAATCTAGAAATACTGTAAAAAGGGTAGTAATAACTTGTTCTTCCAGCTACCCCTGCATGGGGGTAAGTGAAGACTAGAGCTGAGGATTCATGCTAAATCCTGGCATGTCAGGAAGACAAGGCATAGTATCCTAGGCTGTTGCCTGGCTGATAGCTCTCCAGCTGAGAGGTTCCCTCTCCGACAGAGGTGCTGAGGTGACTGCTCATTGCCTTGCTTTCTCCTGCCTATGATTTAAAAAGGGCTTCACTCTTAGCGATGTCGTTCAGTGTTCCTTACCTGATCTGAAGTGTTTCTGACTTCGTAGTTGCCACTGTTCTGTGAACAAAATCCAAATGAAGAGTAACTGCTCTAGCACCGTCAAATGTGTGAAGCTTTAGCACTCTTAAATTATGCTTCTCTTCCCTGATCTTGCTTTTTTTTAAAGCACAGGAATGAGATTCATCTATTAACATGATATGCAGAGGGAATGTGAAGATTTGGGGCTGGCTCCCTACTGCTGGGTTGAGATGAAACAACATGACTGTGACGGTTGTAGTTAAATGCATCCTTCTTAATACCCAGTGTGCAGTTCTTACAGCAGCTTCGTTGCATTTAGGATAGGGATCCGATGCCACTGCAGTGTAGTGATTACTGGTGAACACACGTTTGTTTGTGGTTTTTTAATGCAGTTTCTATAACAAAGGATTTCCCTGTAGTTGAAAACTAATCCTAAGTGTGACCTAAGAACTATATCGAAGTTAGGTTGTTCCCTGCAGTTCAGAATGCCTAAATACTACTTTAAGAGAAATCTTCTGCAAATTTATGTGTAGCTGATGGCAGTTTTTCTTACCCACCTTGTTCCATTAAAGCATGCAAGGCCTGACAACAATACCATTTTACTGAACTATACTGAATACTGCATTTCAGAACTACCAAATAGCTTGTAGATAAATGAAGATGTGGGTTTGTGGACCAATAAATCATGATGTCTCCTACATGCTTACATACATACGCCTCCCGCTTCTAGGAAAGCTCTGCAGGCACTCCTCTCGAGGTGCAGCCAAAAAGGCACGGTGTAGGATTGGAGGAGAAACACAACTAAGCTGCACAGGTCATGTAAGTGTTTTGTGGGTGAGGGGAGATGTGTGTTTTCCTCCATTACCCTCTTTTAAACTGCTTTTTGACCGTGGTCAGAATGAGCCCTGGTCTCATCACCACTGAGTGTAACTGGTGTGGGACTGCAGTGTAAAATAGTGTTAAATGCAGGAAGGTGTGGGGAGGGGAGCAGGTTCCTGTGGGTCAGGGACTGAGGTTCATTGGATTTATTCTGAAGATCTGAGCACAGTGCTGTCTTACTGTGTAGCTCTAACCAGACACTTTGGTCTCTTGCCCATGAGCACTAGAAGCATTAGTTAGCATCACACACAAAAGAAAGAAAAAAAACTCACTGCATTTGCATCATATATATATATTGGTAGGTTAGCTGCTAAGAAGTCGTAGCTGTCCTCAGAAGACTTACTGTTCTGAGTAACTTATTTTTACCTGGAATTTATAAATGTACTTTCAAAGGAAACTATTTTTACTCATAGTTTGATGCGGCACTGTGTGCCTGGACTGAGATGGGGCTGAAGTCTACAGATTTAAGCTTAAAATTTGTGGGGACGTGGCTGAAAAGTTTTGAGGTTACGGCTTGAGGGAAATGATGAAATGGTTTGTCTTTGGAATAAGCTGGTGAGAAATGTCTTTCTGGGGTTGGGGGGGACATGCCTGCATTTTTAGGATACAAAATTGCTTCTGAAGTCTCAGAAGCAGAACAGTATTAAAAAGAATAAAGTGTTTAAAAGTAGGTTCAAACTAAAAGGCAAGTCCTTTTGAGGCCACGCAGACAATCAGGCCATTCAGACAATCTGTTTTCACTTGTATATTTTGAGTTAGGAAGATGATAGCAGCTAATGGCAGCTGATTTTGAGCGGAAAAGGATTTGTCAAATTACTGGAATCGTATTTTTGTAGTCCAGAGTAGGATTTCCTACCTAGTTGGACAGGGAGGGAGTGGAGCGAGACCATCTTTATTCTTCTTCATGGAAGCATTAATCAGAAGCCAGTGTTCATATGCTTCTTGTGCAGCACGCACGTACCTGTGCTACCTGCTGCTTTTTGTTCTCTTTCTACTGAAACTGGTGCAAAAACTCCTTGTTTACATGAAGCACTTTCCAATTAGGCTGGAAATTAACATCCTTTCCTCCTACAAATTTGATGGAGACAATGGATCAGTGACTGTATTTTTCTTTAGGATAGAGGTGTGGACATCACGTTTTCTTGGCTGAGGAAGAGTTATGCTCCTTCTTCTGTTTAAGAGCTCAGATTTTCATTTAGTGAGCAACATGCAAAAACTTCTTACTCCCCTTTCCCTGAGCCCTTCCTCTTTTCCTTAATATATCGTTGAATAACTGAATTCCTGAAACAGATTCTTCCTTTGAAGTGTTTTACTGTTCCACGGAGTTACTGTAGTTGTGTGTTAATAACTGCTGTGTTGTTTGGCAGTTTCTTGTCATGCTTTTCATTTCTGAAAGCTAAGGCTGTGGCCACCCTTACTTGTAAGCCTTGGGTTTTGGTCTTTGAACGTCCCAAATGTTTGTCTTCATAGATTTCCTTGGTTTGGGTTTTTTTGAGAGAATACACATGCTGTTTGAGGCAATGTTAGTTCTTCTAATAATTGTATGCTTATGGTAGAGGTGGTGCTGAGCTCTGCTCAATACAGGGAACGGTTGAGAGATAAAACTGTAAAACCATATTTGGGGTTTCTGTAATTATCTGTACTTCCAGAAGGTAGCTCTGCCTTCTGCAATGTCACGGTTTTGTTTCTTGTCCTTGTGTTGTTACTGGTATAAAGTCAAGTGCCTTCAATGCTAAAGGCTCAGAAAAACTTTCTTAAACTGACTTCATGTCCTATGCAAGTGTTTTTTCTACGACCTGCATAACCAGTACTTTGTAAAACTTGTTTACGCTTCAATTGTACATAGTGTTTTTAAAAAAATAGTATTTTTATTTAGGTACCTCCAAACTTGAATTCTAGTCTTGTGTGATACATTGTAAAACAATACATTTCTCTTTTGAGTACCATTACAGTTGTACAAAGGTTTTCACTGGTTCTATTTTTCTACTGTTGCTGAGAAGCATGTAACACTGACTTTATCCTACGTATAGTTGGCATTTCAAATAAATGGCTTGTATAGAACCCGCCTGTGGCTGCTTCACTTACCTGCTCCCGGCAGCCTGCCAGCGCTGTGCCTGAGCAGCAGAAAGGTGCGTGGTGGTGGTGGTGGTAACTTCTGCCGGGCTGGGGGGAAGGAGTGATGAGACACGGCCTGTCAGGTGCTCTGTAACAACACAGGCTCTTAGGAAAAAATGTAAGTTTTGTCATTCCTTCTCAGAGGTTGGACTGGGTGATCTTGGAGGTCTCTTCCAACCTAGATAATTCTGTGATTCTGGAAAAAAAGAATCATTAAAAAGTAAAGCGCTTCACTAAAATAACTCAGTGAGTTCTGGCTAGAGCCTAACTGGCTATAACTAGTCTGTAACAGCGTTCATAGACAAGGCAGCAAGCATTAGCTGTGCTGTAGAAAATGCTTGTTTTCCTCAGAGCCAAAGACTAATTAATAATTAAATACTCAGCATCCTCTCCTTGACTTGCAGGTATCCTGTGTCAGCCGAATCTTCATTAACTCTGTTTCACAGGAACAACTGTTTCACTACTGCAGAGAGATGACAGAAGTTTAGAAGCGTCATCCAGCAGCAGCAGATTTTGGCTACGCTCTCACTTTGATGTGCAACAGCAAAATCTTTTGGGTGATGTCCTGGCAGAAAGGGGAGGAAGGTAAGAAGCAGGAGTGCTGTATGAGCATAAATGCTAATGGGCATCCCTGCAGGGCCAGGAAGATGGGGTTTAAGAGCAGCTTCCTAAACTAGAATGCTGTTGCTGGGGGCTTTTTTACTCCCTCTATGCACCACTGCTTTAATTCCTTGGGTACAGTGACTATGGTGTAAGTGGGTGTTGCTGTAGGTAGTTGTGCTACACTGTGGTAGCTGTTCTGTGTGTGGTGGTGTTCTCATATATGCTAGGGAGAGAACAGCAAAACAGTGAAAACCCAGGGCTTCAGTTCAGGGTGATTTGAGCGTAGAGCTGGAAGTGAAGCCTCTGGCTACCTTCTGCCCCCACCAGTTTAATGAATTAAATGTCAAGAGCTGCCACCCAGGAGCCCCAATACCTTCTGCTTTTTCTCCTGCTCAAACGTGTACCCGCACACAAGATGCCAGCCCTGCACAACGAAGTGGGGGAGAGCTGGAAGCAAAGCTCTCAGAATACCGGGTTTGGGTTGGCCCAGCCCCTGTCTCAGCCTCCCACAGGTATCTCAGCCAGATGGCGACCGTGTAGTCATCGCCCTAGTTCTGCTGGGCTGGATTGTGGATAAAAATAGAATGGCAAAGCAGCATTTCAGAGACCAGACCATGCAGAGTGAACGACTGAACAGTTCTTT
The DNA here is from genome assembly GCF_965140915.1 of Aythya marila. Lineage (NCBI taxonomy): Eukaryota > Metazoa > Chordata > Aves > Anseriformes > Anatidae > Aythya > Aythya marila. The sequence continues at coordinate 16,046,910 of NC_139046.1, forward strand.
ATTTTTCAGTTAGATATGCAGTTACAAGTCCTGTAACAACTGCTACAAAAAAGCACATACAATACCCAGAGTTAAATTTAAAAGCAACTAGTCATTTTGCATGGAACAAACCAATTAGCTGAGCCTTTATGCTAGAAAAAGCTTCTGTAAATGAAGTAATTAAAAACAAAAGGGGGAATACTAAATGTGTGATTTTCTTCTAAAAAGTCTCATTAACATGAATAGTTAATGAATAAGCAAAATAGTACCCCATGGCAAACATGTCCTCCAGTTACAGAAAGCAAGAGTTAAAAATTATAGCTTTCTTAAAGCAGGGTTTGGGGTTTGTAAGTAAAAACAAAAAAGAAAAATACATTAGGCTCAAAATAACTTATGGAAAATCAAGATTTAATTGCAGTTAACTGTAGCTTCTTAAAAGTCAGTGAAACCTCCTGTTCCTTGATTATCACAGTGATTATAAAAAGATCATCCATTTTGTACTGTACAAAACACCAGGCTGCTGCAATGTTTGCAGGAACATTTATGAAGTAGAACAATTTGAAGTAGGCTAGGTTTTAAAATAAAAGCACATTGTAAGTCCTCTTATAAACCCCCCTGCTGCTTAATTTGTAATTTAGTACCTCTTCCTAGATACTGTTTGCATTCTAACCAGCAGATAAAGTTCATGTGACAACTTTTTGCATGTAAAACATCACTGTACACAATTAGAAACAAAGTTTTTGAAGTTATAAAAATGGATACAACATTTTGCATTAAGTCCAACATCTGATTTCTCACTTTCCACCTGCTCAGGATGTACTTCCCAGCAGAGCTGCTGTGCAGAACTTCGATCATGCTATTGAGTTCACGTGATACCAACTGACTTCTAGAATGCAGTTTCACCCACCATGATTACAACCAACAGCCATCATCATTACCTCATGCCTGCTTTACATTTTAAGGACCCATGCCTCCCTGCAGAAATAAACAAACTTACTTTGTGCAGGGAGCAACTGACGGTCACCCCAACCAGAAACGATGACACAGCCCTTCAGAGCAGGAAAGCAACACGCTCCGGCCCTGCAGAACGCAGAGTGTGCCCCACACCTGTGCTTTAGGACAGAGGAGAGCTATAGGCACTAAAAGTAAAACAGGTCAAAGGAGAAAGGGAACAAACAGTGGCACAAAGGTCTGTCAACAAGCAGTCCTCCTCCCCCTTGAGGTGAGGCCAACTTTCAAACAAATACAAGCAAAAACCGCTACTGAAATCCATATGAAAGCAATGTACCTGTTCAGAACACATTCTATGCGCTACAAATAAAGGAAATGAGACAAAATGAAGAAGGTGGAGGCGGTTTCTTGAATAGTTGGATTTTGAGAAGCCAAGTACTAAAAATGCCTCTTCTGTTTGTCAATGAATATTGTGTCCCCAGTTGTCCTTTCAGCCTCAGAACTTCTCCCTCTAACTACAGTAGTACTGCATCCTGTTAGTCCGTCGTCTTTTCCGTGACTGAAATTCTTCAAAGAAGTGCTGAATGTCTTCTCTTTTAACAACCTATTGCAAACAATAGGAAACTCAAGTTGTGGTACAATAACCCAATTAAGCAGCTTTTTTTTTTTTTTCTTAAATGTGTTCCATATGTAATGCACCAAGCATTTAAAAGTATTCTGAAGTCTGTGTGATAAGTCAGCTTTCCTGCCTTACCCAAAGGAAATGATTAATGCCCAAATTCCATTATAGGAAAATACAGAGAATGAAACAAGCTACCCAATGCTAAGCACAGAGAGCAAAGCTCCTTGTGTTTTTAATAGGTCTAGCTACTTGCTTTTATGATCAGAACAATTAACACAAAGCAAGATTTGACACTCGCTTCAGACACAACACATGCAACTTAGAATGGCTGTTCAGTAAAGCTGGGGCTTAATACTGAGCAAATAAAATGCTTGTGTTGATTAATAATAGCAAGCAACTCCTCAAGGAAAACAAAATACAACACTGCCAATATTCCATCAGTCCTTAAAGCCTGAATTTAATCTAAGAACAAAGATTAAGAGCTTTTTCCCCAAATGCTTTTCCTAGAACAACAAAAGTTTCATTGAAATTTGAAAACAGCTCCCAGCACTTTACAGACAGATTTCTGTAAGGTTCCTGTTTTTTCTCAGCACTGCCATTAAAGAAATACAATTTTTAAATTCCCATTGAATCAGGAATGTCTCATTTCTACAACAATTCCAAGAGACAGAAAAAATACAACAGTATTGTAATACCCAATACCCCTCAACAGTATTTTAGAACACTTTCTGGCAAGTTGTACAAATTCTGCAAGTTTCTGCTTACCGTTCCCTCATCTGCAAATCTCCTGAGATAGTCGGTCAGTTCTGTCTTTAAGTCGTTGTATTCTGAATGGGGAAGCAAAGGCAAGGGTAAACACAGAAAAAAATACAGAGCTTTAGTTTAACATTGGCTCAAGAAGACAACCTGCTGCACTTCCTCTTGTCATTATTTAGATTTACTTCAGAGAAATCTAGATTTGAACTGGATTATAAAAAAAATAAAGCAAAAAGCAAAAGAAGTTTGGGTAAACAAGAGATGCCTAGTAATTTATCAGACCAGCCTGTGTGGTCTGAGCATTTGTCCAGCTAACCTTCAGAGAAACATACTGAAGTTCAGCGTGCTCTGCGGGACAGGTGTCAAGAAACAGCCTTCACCCCCAGCTTCACATCGACCAGCACTCCCCCAGAAAACAGGAGACGGCCACAGCAACAGGAAAAGGTATGAAATTTAAGACAGCTTAAGTTAATCTTTAAATATTTAAGTCAGAAGAAATTACCATTAATACCATACCTACAATGTTAAACAGGAGAAAAGTTCCAGCACCATCTAGGTAAAGTCCAGAGAGGACAAACTTCTCTGTAGTAATACTGACTGAGGTTTGCAACCTGTCAGTCTTTTACACACTGATTTCAAACTATTTTTGAAGTAAACTGCAAGACCTCGTTAGCTGTTCACTTAAAACACTAAGGCAGATCCTGAAAATCAGTATTTTTTATATTTACCACAGATGAGCTCTACTTGCTGAACTCTGTTCATGCTGTTCAGGGTGTCCATTAAAGGATCTCTCCTGTCTGTTTCTTGGTCACTGGTACCTTTGTTTTCATAAGCCAAGACAGTGTCATATTCATCTGTCAGGAACGGGACTTCAAGCTCTGAATACATTTTCTAGAAAACAATGCAAAATTTACTTTTAAATTATAAAACTTCTCAGATACAGATGCTCTCTCCCATTCCTTCTTTGCATTCAGTATCACAAATAATAACAATAAAAATAATTAAGTTTTGTCTCAAGCATTTCAGCCATTCCCCCATGATGTCTTCCAAAACAAGACTGGCTTTAAACAGCAAAGAAAATTTGAATGTTTAGAAGCTCCTTCACGCTGCATTAATTCCAAACAATCCAGTGTGTTTCTTTATGTCAGGTGGAGGGATTTTTTTAGGTGTTTATGTGCAAAGTAAGAACATTTTCACATATTTTTTATCTACAGGCTTTTCTTCCAAGGTTCTTTGGGAGCTCCTCCCTGCCTCCCCCGTTTCAGTGTTTACAATGAAGAGAAAATACATACCAAACAATCTGCACAAGTGCATAATTTGCTTCTCCAGTTTGATGGCCAAAAGGTGGCAGTATCTTTTTTTAAAAATTGCTTGCTCTGGAGTTCTTTCAGCTTGCAGGCTGGTTCTTCACTCTTGGTAACTATCTGAATTAAAAGGAGAGTGTTCAGTGCTCTACAGCTTCAAATAGCCACACTCCTTTCCAGCACGTCACGTCCTTACACAAGATTTTTTTTTTGTCTCAGATACAATTTCATTAAGCAACCTGTATTACTGTTCCATTCATAGAAGGATTCTGATGTGGTTTAGCAGTTTCCACTGGATGTATAATAAACTATTCTTTTAGAAACGCAGTTACAGTGCCTAACACCACAGTATTAGAACAAACTGTCACCTCTGTGTAAAGGCCCAGCGGCTGGCAGGACAGGGTGCAGGTACCCCAGCTGCAAGCAGCCATTGCACCCTTGTCCCACCTACTGCTCCAGGCACGTCCCATAGCCTGGGCTGTGCTCCACTGAGACCACGTTTCAAGTGTCCACAGCTGAGGAGGAACACAGACAGAAAGCATTTACCTCCTCACTGAACCTCTGGAGGTGGGTTTTGCCACTAGTACAAAGATGTACAGGACAGAAATGGCGGGATTTTACCTCCGGACAAGCAGACCCAGAGCTAGTGGATGGTTCGTTGAACTGTTCCGTTTGCTTTTCCTCCTCCTTTACTTCTTGGTGTTCTGCTCCGCTTTCTTTTTTTATTTCTTTCTTCTGTTCTTCACTTTCCTCAACATTCAGGACAATCCCTTCATCTTCAAGAGAGGTCGCTTTGGTCAACGCAGGAACTAGAAGATGCACACACAAGTGAAAATACCGTGCCAGAAAGTACAGGGTACCACAAACATTCCTTGTGCTGTACATTACAGCATTAAGAACACCTGGATTACCTCACACACTGCAGGATCCTGGATATATTCTACAGCTGTCCAAACACACAGACCTATGTATGAAAAGAACCACTTCCTTTTTCACCACACTCTTCTTCGCCTCTCATACTCATTCTAAACCACTCTTGCTTCACAAAATCTAAAGCCTAGGAGAGGGAAAACGGCATCACAATTTCAGATAGTTCTGTACTAATAAGCTTATCCCTCTTGACACTCCTTGTTCCCCATCTAATAGGTTCAGTAGCTGGCATGCACTTTTTGCTGACTGTGTCGGAGTCCTTCCTTTTCTCCAGACACAAGTTTAAAAAAAAAAAAAAGCGAAACAAAGAAGCTCCACTTTTCTAAACATTTACAGACATCTTCAAGCTTTATATATGGTTTTGCACGAGAAAAAAAAAAAGCTCTTTATCTAAAGAACTGTGCATTAGTAACAATGCAGCGTACCAAGCACATCACTTTCTGAAGTGTTCAGACCCTCTGCTGCATATGCTCTTAATAAGCAGAATTTACAATTATGTAATTTCAGCTGAATCCTTCTTCAGCAGCACTGCTTTTACCCACAAAATCTTTTTGCTGATGATACTCATTTTAGTCAAAATAACTTAAATATGAAATAAATCCTACCAAGTAAAACTAGCAGTAGTCACGTCTATTAGTCCTAGGCACACACAAGTGTTTTTATCTCCCAGTAGCCTAGGGTGACTCAACAGGCAAGTGACGCATCTCAGTAAAATCAACTCGGTGACAGAACTATACTAACCACTTCCTTACGTAAAACAAGTCTATGTTGTAATGTCAAGTCACATGTGTTTGCTGTGACATAGCTAGTTACAAAGAAGGAAAACACAACAAACATGCCAGAAAACAACAACAAACCAACACTCTCCACTGTATTTCTCTCAGAACAAACAGAAACCCAGGTAAGCCAGCTTGCAGTCTTTAAAATTTCCATTGAAATTCCTGTCACGTGAGAGATGACCAGTTGCTACAAGCAACCTTGAGGAAAACAAGATCATACGAAGCCAGCTTTTTGCACTGGAATCAAGTCATCTGCCTGTCTGATCCCGCAAAGAGCACACACCAGAGACACCTGGTGTGACCGCAAACAGCACACATCCCGAGCAGAGCCCTAGCCCCACACAGACCAAGGTTTCACACATCCCTTTCAGGGCACTTTATCACTTGCTCTTTACTGCTCAGAGCCTCTTAGACTCAGCTGTTTTCCTTACTGTTTCCTTTAAGATACCTCTTCAGGTCTTTGATTCAACTTAGAGATTAAGTTCCTTGAGACAAGTATTAAATCCTTATCAGTCTAGGTGCTAGCACATCTTTGATTAAATAAATCAGTATGCACTAGGGAATTAAGATTTAGGAATCAGAAATGCCATTTTTTTTTTTTTTAAACAGAACAGTTACTGCAGCCCTGCCTGTTCCACTGCTGTAGGTGATTGCCCAATATAACGAGCAGCATTTCTCCAACCACTTAAAGAGTATAATGTCGTTAATCAACCAACTATGAGAAACAAACTAATGAAACAGGGTCTCTGCTGAGTTAATTTTCTTACCTGCTAATTGCGGAGCATAGGCCCATAGGAAATGGCAGTGATTCATGCAGGCCTGGCATACCATTTCATGGAAGTCTCCACTCTCAGGGGGAATTGCACCAAGATGCTGTCAAAAGGAAACAAGGATGCAGCAGTTGAACGTTCACTGCAAATTAACAGATTCAATTCCAGCTTTAGACGAAGTAAAACATCATCGGCCACCGTATTTTCAACGCAAGCATGTAGTCCTGCTACCTTTCTGCAACAAATATCAGCGTAACAGACCAGAAAGAGTTGACCAAATGCCACGGGAAACAACAACAAAAAAAATCTGTCTTCACTTACACACCTTTATTTAAGACTTTTATTCCTTGTATACATCCAGAAACCCCAGTTCTATCTTTATCTCATTCTGAAACATTACTCTTCTAAACATGGTCCTAAACGTAGCCTATTAAGATACTACCACACACTTTAGACACCTAAATAACTTCCTCATATGTAAAAGATCGTAAGCCTTCATATCATTCACATACTGGGATCGAGAAGAATTGGGTCCCAAACCTCTCTACAAACCAGTGAGAAACATTTAGGCAATTAAAAGCACTTACCTACTTTATTTTGAGAAAACTTTCTTACAAAGTTCACAGTACGCAGCATAATATTCTTAACATATACATTTATAAAAAAGAATCCCGTAGTGTATCTACAGAACCTATAATTGAAGCCAATCATCCTTTTTCCTTCTTTGATCCTGCAACTTCAAACACTTCACTTTCTAACAATTCACAATGGAATTTCACTCATGCCCTTGAAGGCACAAGAGGCTGAACCCTTAGTACTCGTGCATTAAGTAGGACACTCACCAAAGTACTTTAGCTGCTTTTAAAAGATTTCCCTGAAGTTTGTAATCAGGAACCAACAGCGTAGTTTGTTCCTTGCTATTTAAAGTAGCTACAGTTTAAAAAGCATTCTTCTGAATGAAGAACTATTCAGACAGTGGATAATGATGTGTCTCAGCAAGAATCTTTTTCTCACTGATTTGAATGATTAGAATTTTCCAATTAAAATAATAACTTCTCTAACAAGAGTCTCCTTGTTCTACAGAAGGAGCCTTGAAATAGGTGGAACTCTTCCTAATTATTTTTTTTTTTTTTTTGACTGGAGTGAGCAGCAGTTCAAGATTAAAGATTTAATACTCCCCTGCATTAAATGAAAAAAAATACCCCAGAACATACATTATCATCTTTTGAGAACTACAGCACAACTCCCCAAGCAAAGATTACCATACAAACTTACCTGATGCTATTTTATTTCTATGCAAATGGCAATTCTGCTACTTATAGTTTCCTTACCCTTCCATGGAACCAGTCTTCACAAACTATGCACTGGATCATTTCATCTGGAATCTAGATGAATGGTCACGTTATTAGCATTGGTATCAACCTTCAGAATCCTTCACAAGCCTCAAACTATAGTGTTATGCGAAGCCTGCTCAAGTGAACTGCATTTCCCTCCTTGCCCACCCACAGTGAGCTGCCAATAATAAGCAGTTACTGCTTTCCTGAAGTCTGTTTGCTTCCCTCAAGTTCAACAGCACATGTAATTCGTCATGCTATCAAGACTATGGAAATTCCCAGTTATTATTACAGAACTAGTTTTCCCAGTAGAGCAAGACATTCTCACACCAAAGAGCTATCAGAAGTTACCACAGTATCGGTATCTTTTTTCCTGTGAACAGAAATGCAAAACAGCTAAGCAAAAGAAAGATAGTGAAATGCACAACATCACCGGGTTTATATAGGGCACGCCAGAAGCCTGCCTGAACTGTTTGTAAGACAGTACAGTAAAAACTGATTTGTTACAAACCAGTTACAGCATTTATAGCCACTCATAACACTTCTCAAGATAACGAGAAACACATCTTCTAAGGCAATTGTGTAACTTGACAAAGAACAGAGATGACTGTGGCAGCATTTTGTCCTAGCGATGGTTTGTCTTGTCTGTCTTTAAGGCATAAAAAAGTGCTACTATTTACAAACATGAGAAATTAATTATTCTAAACAGCACAGCACATTGAAAATTGACATGGAACAGAAGGTTCTTAAAGTGAGATCTTCCCGAAATGCAGCTCAAGGACCACCCTTTGCATGTTCTGCAAAAATACCATCCACATATTGTTACAACTAGATTTTGCATTTCTTACCTCATCATCAGGATCAGGATAAGGTCTTTTGCAAGTACAGTACAAGCCATAAAAGTTGTCATTGTACTTATTTCCTGAATTCACCTTGCCTTTTTCCTAGGAGGAAAGGAAAAAATTGTTTCAATATACAATGCAGTGAAAAAACAAAAGACAGAAAAAATGGAAATCTGGAAAAAAGAAAAAAAAAAAAAAAGAAAAATAAAGAAATCCTGTTCTGCTTTACTTCCCCAAAGCAATCATTATGCACATCAGCCCAGAAATCTAAACACAACGATATTACCCAGACACCTATGCCATACAGTAACCAGTAGGGCACAGAAGGAATACTGAAGTTCCAAAGGGAAGAGGAAGAACACACATTCCGTATTTGTAACAAATGCGTTAAAATCTGTGGTGTTCTTGTGCTACTACTCATCTAAAACTGTTATTTTAAGAGTTTTGATCACCAATCGTGTGTGCCTGCTGCCACTGCAGCAGTATCTGTAGATTTCCCATGCACCTTTCCCCTCCAAGTTTTTTTTTTAATATCCACACTATAATCCAAACCCAACTTTGTTTAATCCTACCACTGAGTTTACACTGATTTCTTGTCACACAAGCCTCCCTCTATGCCAAAGGACGATCCAAATTACAAAACAAGCAACTGAACCCCAACTGCAGGTAATCCCCTTCCTAAAAGCAGCTAACACAGCTGCAGCCAGGGAACTTCAGAACTGTCCGTAGTTGCAGCCTGAGGCCACGTGCAGAAGGGTATGCATCTTTCTCTCGCTGCTTTGCAAACAGACCATCAGCTGCTTAATGAGCACAAACTGCCCAGCCAGGATGAGAGCACAAGGGCCTAACCGAGTGAAAAAACTGCCCGTTGGGTGACAACCCATAGAATTTATGCTACAAAGAAGCTGAAGGGAAAGGAACCATCCTTTTGATGGCAGCACGGTGTTAAGATTCCATAAAACAACTGCAAAAACTGCACCCTGAAAGTCCTTTGAAGCCAGCTTAAAGCTGTTGGGACTCATTACCACCGGCACCACACGTTTCTGGCACTACACTGGCCACGGACAACGAGCTGCTACAGTCACGGACGATGAGGCCCCAACAGCCCCACTCCTCTGCTCACACAGCAGGGTTCAGCCCTTTGGTCCCTCAACTGTTTCACCTCTTGCCACAATATTCCCACCTCATTTAACTCGCTGGGAAAAACAGCAGCACCACGTGAGCTGGCACTTGCTGCAGCAAGCCACCAGCCTCCTGAGACTCTTCCGAGTTACTTTAATTCTGCATGCAGGAAGCCAAGGCCTCGACTCACCGGGAGCAACTTGCACTGCAAATTCTTGAACTTGCTGTTTCCACAGTCACAGCGGAAGTTCCTGGGAAGGAGAACAGAGCATTTCAGAGGTCGGATTCGGCAACAACACCTTATCTTTTGTGCACACAACAACCCCCAGCAGCTGTTTAGCAGCCATAAGAGCACTCTTGCAGCCTGCCCAGGCAGCAGGGCCAGCTGAATATCTGCACAGCCTCGCCACCCCCCCAGCAGCACACCCAAAGGCCAGGCCGGCCAAGACAAGCCCCTCACCTCCTCCTCCTCCCTGGGCCACCCCTGAGTACCCATTCCCTGGGGCCAGGTGCTGAGGGGCGTCAGGGGCCCCCCTGCCCCGTACCTCTTGGTGTAGAGCTCGAAGAGGCGGTGCGAGCCGTGGCACTCGTAGCTGCACGCCAGGCAGATGCCGGCCGGCTCTGCCCCGGGTGGCGTGCAGGTGCTGCAGGCGTACAGAGCTTGTCGCTTCACCGCGCCCTGCGGGGAGAGACCGGGGTTGGAGGGGCTGGGGGCTATGGGGCGTGGGCTCGGGGCGTTACGGGGTGTTACGAATCACAGAATTTGCAGGGACCTCACAGAGCACCCAGTTCTGAGCCCCCGCCAGGGGCAGGGACACCTCCCACCGGGTCGGGCTGCTCAGGGCCCCCTCCAGCCCGGTCCTGCACAGCTCGGGGATGGACGGGGCACACGCAGCTTCGCGGGGGGCGTCACGGGGGGCGCTGAGGTGATGCGGAGGAGGGTCGGGGCGTTATGGGGGGGCTGTTAGGGGGTTATGGGGGGGGTCGGGTGCTTGTTAGGGGGTTACGGAGGTGTTAGGGGTACTGCGGGTGGGTGTGGTGTTACGGGGTGCTATGGCTGGGTTTGGGTGTTAGGGAGGGATGGGTGTTATGGGGGGTTTGGGGCGTTGTGAGGGGTCGGGGTGCCATGAGGGGACGCTATGAGGGGGCGTTATGGGGGTGCCGTTATGGGGGTGCCATGGGGTGCGCGGGGCCGGCCCCACCTGGGCGTAGCTGCACCGCTCGTGGTCGCTGCCGCCCAGCACGGCCCGCGCCTCCTTCTCCAGCTCCTCGTTCTCGGCCAGCACCTCCGCCAGGGACACCACGGGCTCCTCCGCCGCCGCCCCGGCCCCTGCCCCGGCCCCGCCGCCCGCCCCGCTCCCCGCGCCCTCCGCCGCCGCCGCCATCGCGGGGCCGCGAGCCCGAGGCGGGAAGCGCGCGCGCGGAGGGGCGGGACGAGGCGGGGCGGGGCGGGGCGGGGCGCGGGACCACGTGACCCGCGCGCGGCAGGGCGGAGCGGCGGGAAAGCGGCGGCGAGCGCGGGCGGCGCGGGCGGGCGGGGCTCGGGGCGCGGCGGCGGCGCGGATTGGCCGGCGGGGCCGCCCGTCGGCGGCTCGGCGGCGCGATGGAGCTGGTGGCCGAGCTGCGGCGCGGCGGGGAGGCGCGCTCCGTGCGCGTGCGGTGCCCGGCGGCGGAGGAGGGGCCGGGCGGGCGGCTGCGCGCGCTGCGCCTGGGGCTGGGCGAGCTGCAGGAGCGCCTCGCGCAGCTGCTGGCGCCGCTCGAGCGCCCGGAGGCGGGAACCGGCGGTGAGGCGCGGGAGGGGGGAGGGGGAAGGGGGGGGGGGGAGCGGCGGCACCGGCACCCGCAGGGCCCTCACGCGGCCTGTGCGCGGCTCCCGGCAGGCGGCGCCGAGGAGGACGAGGAGGAGGAGGAGGAGGAGGAGGATGAAGAGCAGCAGCAGGACGGCGCGGAGGGGAGCGGCGTGCCCGAGGACCCCCCGCCGAAGAGGACGAGGGTGCAGCGGCCCTGAGTTGAGTGAGGCGGCCGGTGGGGGCTCCGCCCCTGCGGAGCTCGGCGGCGCCGCGAAATGACAATAAAAGGAGAAAAATTTAAAAAAAAAAAAAAGGGTTTGTGAGGTGCTTTGTGAAAGCCAGGCGGGGCAGCGGGCTGCGGCTGGGTCCCGGGGGGTCGCGTCCCACAGGCAGCCCCCCCCGGTCCTGCCTCACCTCACCCCGCCCGGCCGGGACACGGGGGGCTGGGGGCAGCCGGACCGGGCGGCCTCGGAGGGCTCAACCGGCCCTGATGACTCTTTGAAAGTAAGTGATTCTACAAGCACAAGCTTGCCTGCATTTATCTGAAGCAGTGCAAGAAGTTGATAAAGAAGCCCAGCAAACATACTAGCACCGAAGGAAGTGCTTTATCAAACGGCTCTGTACGAACAGCCGGACTGATAAACGTGTCAGAAGGGCTGCTTCGTGTGAGCGGTGCTCGTGGCATCGTGAAGCTGCTGCAGCTGTGAAGCCTGTTACAGAACCGAGAGCAGCGCTTCTCCTCCAGGCCGCAGTCCGAACTGCTCCACCAGCGGTGAGGGCTGTGGAGTCACTGTAAAGCAACACGTCAGACTTAAACTGGTGCTCTCTGTATGAATAGTCCACTGGCAAATCACAGGTTGAAAACCCCTGGAGCGAAGCAGCAAATCCTAACTCTCCTAGGATAGAAACAAATGTAGCTGAAGCACCAGTAACAAGGTAACTGCTTTTAGCTGCCAGCATGGACAGGTAATAAAGTGCTGCACCTGGGCTCCAGGAGAGATTGATGAGCACTGGGTCAAGAACAGCCTTCGAAAAATCATTTCTAGTCCTTATTGTGGCCACAAAGCTCTTAAAGAACAAAAGGGGTACTGAAGCTTTGCTGGAATTTAGGTAATTCTAAGCTAGAGGCTTGCCTCTGGTAAGTGCCATAAACCTGGAGCAGGGAACTGACTTTTCTGAGAGCTGCTCCAAGGTAACTAGGTATAGAGAGCTTCGGTGGGACTTTTTACTTGTCAAAAGCAAGCCTACTGCACACAGACCGGGATCTCAGTGTATGACAGTCTGTTACAGCTTTGGAAAACTGAATTTGCTGGTTGAAACAACTGAGGGTTGATTTTAACCTCAGTTCAGCCTACAGAACAAGTACCGTGTTTTTACAAAAAAAAAAAAAAAAGCTTAAAACCTTTAAGTGTGATTCTTATTAGGCACCGACTGGAAGTAGTGCCATCATGCCTGGTAACCATGCCAGGTGCAAGGCTTCCCCAGTTCCCAGCAGACATTCCCTCCCGTTGCTTTCAGTACAAGGACTCGAACGGAACGTTATCCCCCAGCGCATCCCAGGTAATTCCCACTCCTTCTGCCTTAAAAGTTACCTTACACGCACGCTGCTCCAGAAATCAGATTCTTTCTGAAACAGAGTGATCCGGTGGTGAGCACACGCTGATCGTGCATCTTGATGTGTGCTAACTGTGCTAGCAGCATGAAGAGCCGAGCAATAAAGAGCCTTTCTGTGGCTGCAGCGTGCTCTTTCTTTCCAGAACAGGCCGATACTGCAGGGCTAGCTTGAAGGAGAGCCAGAGATGAGTTGGCTCTTACAAATTAACTGATGGTTACTGGACTGCTTTCGTTCATTAAGTCGTGTTCAAACGAGCTTATCATCCAGGACTGGTACATAAAATATATTTTTTTAACTACTAGAATAATAAACAAGATAATAAACAAGCTGAACCACTAAACCACCAGAGAGCATTCTTTTAAGACAACAATGGACAAGGCAAGAGAAAATTAAAGGGCAGTTAATAGCACATACGCTGCACAAGCTGGAGTTTGGTTCCAAGGGTAACTTAATCCTCATATTTTTAGCTAAACCGAAAAGCTTGCAGCTGTACTTTGCTGCCAGAAGAAACATGCTTCATAAGAGTCACATTTTATTGCAGCTTACTGATGGCCAAATTCGAAGGGCTGCAGCCTTCACTTCGGCTCTTCATTGGACCTGCTCTCCCGCAGGAAGGGAAGAACTGGCTCGGCAGTACTTACAAAACGTGGCAGAGATTCTCCTGAGGTGGGCAGGTACCACCAGGCGAAGGTACAGCAGTTAATGAAACTGACGCTCCAGACTGCCCAGAAGTAACACTCCAGCAGCCTGACAAAGCTTGATCTTGTGACACAGCCAAAAAAAAAAAAAAAAAGCCACAGGGTAAGCGACACAGAGATAAATGTTAATAAACCTTGTTACAGCTACTCACTTTCTTGGCAGGGAAAAAAGAAAAAGCTCCAAATGACTGCTAAGCTAGTAAAGGTTAATTCTTTTTCTCAGAACTTCATCACTGCCTCTATTTTGACAGCTTCTGCTTTAGAAAGCTGTTTCAGTCTGAGGTAAATCATTTTAAGTTAAAAGAGTATGAGTAAAAATAGCTTTTCCACCTCTAAGCGGCAGTTGTAGCAATTCATCTTCTCTGTCCACTTGGAGAAAAGATTGGTATGAGCAAGTTCTGGTGTGAGCTCGTCTCACATCTTTCAGTAATTCCATCGCTGTAGAAATGGATGTTATTGTCATTTGCAATCAAGAACTAATTGAAAAGTACTGCAGTCTTCTAAAAAAGGTTGTAAAACTGAGCTCAATTAGCCCAAAAGCTTTTACATTACGTCAACTTGTGTTGCAAGCAATGATCCACAACTGAGAATTAGCTTTGACACTACCTAAAAATCTTCACAGTAATCAAAGTAATTTCACTACCTGTTGTACAAGTAAAAAGCAATCGTTATTTTTTCTTTGTTTACTCTCTTGGTGATGCTTCACCTGTTTATTATGTTCCACTGGTGCCAAAAATGCTGGCAAAAATGCTTTTCTCTTCTAGTCCTGTCGTGCAGTATTCCCACACGCTGCTTAAATAGTTTATTTCTTTCCATTGCTGCTTCCCACCTCAGGCTCAAATCCTTACACACACGGCATTGGCCTGAACTAGTTCGTGCATCTCTCTGTAGTTAGGTGTAAAGCTCACGCTTTTAGACAGCTTTAATCTAAAGCCAGGTTTCTGATGGAGAAGTCTGCAAACATGAGCCACCGTTCCGCAAGCCACCGCTGCGCCCAGCACGTGTTCCACATCCCGCCTTGGCTCATCGCATCAGATGTGCTGATGAATTTGCTAAAGGCCATATGGTTGCACAACACTAGCTCAGACAGTTCTCCCTATCGCTTTCTATTTTCAGTGCTTCCTCTTACGATGTTCTTCTTTTAATAGACACATCATAGCAACTTCTCAGTTAAAAAACTACAGCAAGTTAAAAAAAAAAAAAAAGTCTAGACAGGCATCTCCCTGTTACACTGAGGTAGAGAAATGGTGAAGGGATTCAGTTTCATCTATCTATCCACAAAAATTCAGGCTACAGCCAAGCAATTGGGACGTGGAGAATAAAAAGACAACGAAAGTGATCAAACACGCACGGAGGGAAGGACAGGAGAACAATAAGCTATGGCAGCTGACTGCCAGCACTGCTTTCTAACAGCAAACGTACACAAGAAAATGCCGTTCATATATATCTGCATTGACAGACTTCTGTTTATAAACATTGAAAAGTTTTTATTTTATAGATAAATAAGATGATGATTTTTAGAGTTAAGAAACAACACAACTTAAAAGCTCTGACTCCAAAAGATACTAGAAGTCAGAGTTTATACTTTATTCTTACTCCAGCATATTAGGATGGCAGCTTCCTCCTTTTCATATTGCACTTAGAACTTAAAACCTTCTTGTAAAGGCTACATTGTGTTTTCGGGTCCTAGCACCAATGCTGGCATTTGAAACCACAGCCTGGAAATATCTCCAAATGCAAACAGAAAGTTTAAGGTATTGTAACTACCATGCTTGAACGTAACAACACTGAAAATAGTGTTCTTTCCACAGCTGGAGAAAGCCGATAGGCTCCAGGATTCCCTTACAGTAGTCAGAAGCAGATTAGCATCTGTGATGATTCGGTACTGACAATCACGTACAATCAAAACGGTAACTGAGAAGTGTAGCTCATAATGTTTAGGGCCTGCTACTTTCCAAGTCCGCATTTTGCACTGTTTTCACATTCAGGTTACTTCCACATTGGCTCAAAAACTTAGTTATACTATGAAACAAAAAAGGAGAAAAGAAAGAACAGATTTGACATTATTCAAAATACATGATCCAGTAGTTAGGATTAAATGATATACAAAAATAGCACTGGAAAACGGGCTGAAACCAGGATAAGAAATGTCAGCGGAATTTCAGAATGACTGAGGAAAAACTGTATTCACTGCAGGAAGGAGAATGTATCTTACTCAAATTTCTGGAAGAAACATAGTATCTGTCTTACAACAGGCTTAGAGCATCCCCCAAACTATTACCAGTTCACTTTTCCAAATTTGAAGTTTTGTTAATTCATCAGCACTAAGTTTTGTTAATTCATCAGCACTCACAGAGCATGTTTTTACATGTCTGGAGTGGAAATTTGAATGGCAGTAAACTCCAATTGCTTTTTATCAAAGCAGATTCCTATAGGTAGGAGAAGGCAACGCTTAAGAACCACATTTTGTGCATGCTACAGCCCAATGCCAGCACAAGCTGCTTTTGACATCATAGGAAAAAAGCGTAAAGCACCAGCCTCCGGGCCTGTGCCACTCCTCACTGCCTGCCTGCCACAGCATGGTATTCTGGTCACTGGGGGGGAAAAAAAAAAAAAAAAAAAAAAAAAAAAGTATGATGCCACAGACAAAAAGTACCTTTTTCTCTTTAAAGATTTGCACATACTTTATTCTTTGCTTCCTGTATTTCCTAAATTCATTTTTTAAAAATTCCTTAAAAACCAGCACTGATGTAGATATGGATTACTTAAAAGAAAAAGCAAAGAATTGTGCTAAGTGCAACTTTTATAATCAAGTTTGATTTTTTGTCCTTTTACATTTATCACAAAAGAAGCATCTGTTCATTGATTTTACTCCAAGGGAAAACAAAAGAAGTCATTATTTTTTTTTTTTGCACAGGAGTAAAGTTATGGACCAGAAACTTATTTCCCCACAGAACGTTTCAGATGGAGTGTAGCAATTTTGCATCATTAAGGCAAAATGAGGAATATTTCCATCAAGTGTCACACAGGGCTCTCCCACTCAAGTCACTTGGATATACCCATACTTTAAAAAACTTGTGTAATTATTTTTTTAAATAGAAAACAGTCACTGTTCATTGCTTAACAGTTTGAAAGAAAAGGCTCTTTGCAGCCTTCACTCAGAACTTCAGTCTCGTGATTAGATCAGGCGTATGCAATTGCTTCAAAACGGCTACGGAAACTAGAAATTAAGTGTCAATCAGCTGTAATCTACTGATCTGATTAGAGGCCTTCACAAATGTTTGATGACGATTGCAAATAACAGCCAAGCAGATAGGAATGATGCAATAGCCAACAGTTTTGGGGTCAGCTCTCGTACAGGAATAGAGGAACAAGAACATCTGTAAATATGGTATTAAAAAGATTATAGTCCACAGCCAAAAAGGCAAGGATAGCAGTCGTACTTTTAAGGAGTGCGTCCATGTGGTTCCTTCCTGTGGTTCCTTGGGATGTTGCTGAATGTGCTCCAGTGCTAGTTTGTTGTAAGTCTCATTGATTTCAAAGACATAATAAAAAGCTGCAGCACTTGCTAGCAAGTACAACCCCACACCAATCCATCCCATCCTCTGGCGGAAGTTCATCATTCTCCATGCTCTGCACCTGTAGCAAAACGAGAAGTACATTTTCAGTACAGTGTGGAGAAGGGGGACATAGGTGATGCTTGATTTTCATACGGTAACTTTTATAACTTTCCCAACACACCAGTGGAAAAAAAAAAAAAAAAAAACGTGCACATATTTCTAAATAGCTGAGTTTAGCGCCTGCTAGGTAATAAGTTCTGCCAGGCTAAAGTCAAGTACTGAGTTAACAGAACAGAAGTTGTGAATCGGCTAAGTTATTCATCCAACCTGCTACCAGTGATTCTAGACACTGAGTGAGACTATACGAGACTTTCCATAAATTCAGAATTTCTGTACAGCTCTTTTGTGTCTAAAACAAACATGCTGCTAGCCAGTTAGTAACACAAGCGTCATTACTCATTTGCAGTGCACCAGCATCCAGTTTAATTAAACTTTAGCTGAGTGCCCATCAAGGAACCCTATAAAAAAGATGTTTTAAATTTACACATGAGAAGATACATACTAAAGCTGTGTACTTGTACCCATTTGCACACATGAGGATATGCGCTACAGGATGTTACATGTAACTTACTGTATTTCTGCTCTACCTGTGGAAACAGTTGCACTACGCCTTCTGGAGGAAAGGAGGAGAACCTGGGTATTAGTAACAGACTCCTTGCAGAACAAACCAGACACCCATCAACTGACCCCCCCACACACACACACACACAAAAGCACAGTAATTGAAGCTACACACACACACCGCTGCGCTCAACCTTTAGCTGCTTTAAGATCGCTGGCTGTATGGGTCTAAGTGACTTGAAGCCTTCTTGAAACAAGCCACAAACACACTAGCCAAAGCACCTTCACTAATTGCAAAATTGTTGCTTTCCCTCAAGATGATCCCTGGGCAGGGCAGAGCGAGCCACCGCTCCACTGCAGCTGCTCAGAGCTCTACCAGGCACAGTTATGCAGCCATAGACCATCAGAGCCTTTCCTAAGAATTTTGGAGAGGATTAAAGTCAACTTTTGGAGAACTGTTCTAAACAAAATATATCACGAGCTAGTTAGTAGTTCTAAATACACTAGACAGTGTGCACACAGAACTGTAACTATTAACAGAATTACGCTAGAGTTTAGTGCCACTGACACCAAAGCCATTGCATCTTTTTGGATCCCCCTTCCCAAGGCCAAATTAATTTTTCTAGGCACCATTCCCCAAAGACTTTCTGACTTTCCACATCTGAAGGACGTCCTCAGCCCTGACCCGGCAGGATCTGACCAGGCAGCACTGGGGAAGCTGCTCCGGCCCTCGCGCTGCCATGCTTCAGGTGGCTGACACAGTCAAACGTGCAGGGAAACGCCACAGAAATCTGTTAGCTTTGAGGCATATTTGTTTAGCTTGTACTTCTATATAAGTTAACAGTATGTCAGCTTTGTAATACACTGAGTTTATACGTTTAGTTAGATGACATAGCTGTTTGGGTAAGTTTTTCCCCAGCGGATTCTTAAGCTCCAGAGTCCACATTTACCCCACAGCTAAGCCGTGAGGCGTTTTTTCCCAGAAGTTAGACGTATTTGAGAAGGCTGCCAGCACTTCACACTAAAAGGAAAAAAAAAAAAAAAAAAAAAAAAAAAAAGCTTCCCAGGGATTGCACCGAGTCAAAGCCCACACACCGTTAAAATCGCAACAAAGTGAAGCAGCGGAACGTGAGGGGATTCCTGCCGGTACCGGGGGGGCAGCGCTGGCCCCGGGGCACCCCGCGCGGGACGGGCCCGCTCTGTCCGCTCCCCACCTCCCTCCGGGGCCGGCTCCTACTTCAGCTCCCCGAGCCCCCCGGGGGGCTCCCCCCGTGCCCTCACCTTCCTCCAGCGGAGAAGCAGGGAGCGGGAGGGCGGCGGCGGGCGGCCCGCTCCCCTCAGCCCGCGCCGCCGCACCGGGGGGCGGAGGCTCCCGCCCAGCCGCGCCGCCGCTGCCGGCCCGCTGCCATCGCCGCCCGGCCAGCCCGGAACCCCGCCGCTTCCGGCATCGGGACAACCACTGCCGGGGCGCGCCCGGCCGCATCCGAGGCGGGGCGAGGCGAGGAGAGGCGCGGCGCGGCGCGGCGGGGCGGGCGCTGGCCGGGCGGCGCGTTGGCCGGCCGCCATCTTGGCTCGGGCCCGCGCCCCGCCGCGCCGGTGGGGGCCTCGCCCAAAATGGCGGCCGGGCCGCCGGTACCGCGCCGGGAGGGGGCCGCTCGGCGGGGGGAGAGCCCCAGCGGCAGAAAGTAGCGGAAAATGGTGGTGGGGGGCACTGTGTTGTGGAACAGCCCCTCCGGTGACAACGTAGTGTGCAGCAGCAGGTGTTTATACATAAATGCCTACTGCTTGCACGTTGCTACTGAATGAAATCATTAGGGAAAAAAAAATCCACAGGAAAAAAAAAAACATAAGCCAGAAAGGCTTATAAATACCTTCTCTGGAGATATTAAAGGCCCACCTGGACGCCTACCTGGACAGCCTGCTCTAAGGAACCTGCTTTGGCAGGGGGGTTGGACCCGGTGATCCCTCGAGGTCCCTTCCAACCCCTACAATTCTGTGATTCCGTGATTAAATTGACCAAAAAATGTGTGTTGTCACCTCCATGTGGTTCACCAGTTTGCATCCCAGTCTTGCTTAGAAAGTGTGCAGGATGTGTTTCAACATCTGTCTGAAATCAGTCCTGGTTAACAGGTTTCCTGTGCTAGTTAGAACAATTCAGGAATTGCATGGCATTGCATGTAAAATGTAAGCTTTTTTCTTAAATTGTTAGCATACCAGAGTCATAAATAAACTGCTGTTTCCTAATTCTACTTATGCTCCTTTCTGAACGCTTCCTAATACTACTTATGCTTCTTTTTATGCAACTTACTCTTCTTTCTGAACTGCTCCATACATTGAATTTACTGTGAGTGAAATAGTTTCAAATCCATTTCGTTTGTCAGCGCCTTGACTAATGCTCAGTTTGTGTTGGAAGTGTCTGGCTCGTTGGCAATCAGCATCAAATTCTGCTCTCTAGTTGGTGATCCAAATCATTAAAAAGGAAATATGGAAAGATGAGAAGATAAAAGTGATGTTATAGAGAAACAGCATGGGCACAATTCACACACACCCAGCTATAATTAAAAAGAAGAATAACAGAAAATTTTAAAAGGGGCATCGAATGCAAGATATTAAAGCAATGACTTATGGGGGGGGGAGAGGGGGTAAATATATATACCTAGTATTTTCTGCCATTTTTCTTGGGGGATGTAGTAGGGTTTTTTTTTGTTTTTTTTTTTTTTTTTTTAAGACAGTATATAAAGCTTCTGCAAAATCAGTTTTAGGATGGCTTGTGCTATTATGCTCGATGTTCCAATGAAAAATATGTTAGAAAGTAGTGTTTTGGATTATATCCCAGATATCTGAGGACTAAGTGTATGGTGCTGCAGTTGTCATTGGAAAAAAATGACGCTGTGGAGAAGTACCCACAACTAAAGGCTCAAAGTCCATCTCCTCGGTCACTTTGAGGACCACTAGATGGTGCTCAATACCAAAGACAAAGCCAACCTTGCACTGGCCAGGAGTCACCAGCCCGACTCCCGATTCAGGAAAGATTTTGTGCTTAACCTCAGTTGAATTATCTTTCGTGAAGTTTAAATGAACTGTTAGTGTAGTTCTAATGAATGGTGTTTTAGATACGAGTAACCACACAGAGTTGGGATGTTGTTCAACATTAAATGCCCTTCTTACTTGTATTTATTTCTTTCTTACCTGCCTGCAGGTACGAAAATCTCAGGTGATCCAGAAGTAAATAGAGTTTTCCTGCTGGTTGCTTTATACCTGACTGGCCTTCTAATCAAGCACGG
Organism: Aythya marila; assembly: GCF_965140915.1. Lineage (NCBI taxonomy): Eukaryota > Metazoa > Chordata > Aves > Anseriformes > Anatidae > Aythya > Aythya marila. The sequence continues at coordinate 16,067,867 of NC_139046.1, forward strand.
CTTTCTTGCATCATCTTATATTGGTGTTAGAGTGATGGGTAGTGATGGGAAATTGAATAGCTGCTGCATAGAGCCCATTTCCTTAAAAATGCTGACCTAGTTGTTAAAAAGGAAGGTTTCAGTGAGAACAAATATGTGACTGTGTGATTGGCTTGGCAATGCTGAGCATAAAGCCCACAGTTGCACTTAAGATTCTGATGAAAAAGGATTGAAATCTATGGTTTATTCATACTTAAAAAGTCTGTCTTCTGAATGGTTAGAATTGGAAAGGGAAGATGACTTAGGATTTAATGTGCTTCATTTATTGGCTTTGAAGAGAAAGATTTAAAGAATTTGGGAATCTGCCACAGCAAAAGCAAGCTGCTTTTGAAAGTAGAGGTGTAGCATCAGAGAGAGTGATTTGTACTATCTTTGGGCTAGACTTCAATTTGTGTGAACTCAGCATTATGCTTAACCCTTAACACAGTATGAGAAGGGACACAGCAAATAGCTGCTGATATTTTTTGATTGTTTTGTTTTTCCCCAGACTGCTGTTGGGGGGAGGGGGGGAGGAAATCAGAACTAATGGAACAAGTAGAGTCTGTTCTCAGCTTCAGAGGGGTTTAAAGTCACCAGGGCTAGTAACAATGAAGGGAGAACAACTCATTCGTTCCATATTGAAATATCAACATTTATAGAGTGATACTCAAATGATTAATACTCAGGCTGCAAACAAGAGGAGAAAATTGTACTAGCAACAGGCATAAGCTACTGACTACCAAGTAGGTCCATACTGATAAGAAAACACTGAAGGCAAGCTAGGAAGTTGATCTGAAGGCAAAGATCCAGATGAACATGACCTATGGTTAAGCATAGCCAGCACTAAGCTAGAGGCTCTTATAGCTCTAATACAGTCTGAAGGCCCAGGGCTCGGCTTAAATGGGGCTCCTGAGCCCACAGGCAGGGGGCAGGTGAGGCTTTTGGGCTTATTAAGGCCGGTTAGTGTACTTGGGACCCTGCCAAAGTACTTAGGACAAGTGAGGGCTGACAGAAGGAAAACAAAAGAGTTGGTTGTAATCTTTGCATCAAAACAAAGTTTTCATGCACAGTGTTAAATTAAGGTTTTAACCAGGCTTAGATTTGGGCCAAAGTAGAAGAGCAAATGTAGAAGAGATCATTCCCAAACCAAAAGTAGTTGGGCTTCCAAATGGCAGGTAGAAACTGAAAGGAAAAATGCACCCTGCATAATTTGTGTGGATAAAGATTTGACATAGTTGTAGGTAGGGTTTACATTATTGACAGGTAACTAAGAAGTGAGAAACTAATTACAGAAACATACAGAAGGCATTTTTCTCAAGAACACATTAGTACTGTGTTCATAAAGAAATACAGAATAAAAAGGTTTTTCCGTGAAGCTTGTGTAACACACAAAAAACTAAGGGTGCATGTTTATAAAAGGAGAATGGTTCTAGTTTTTCTTTTTTCTTTTTTTTTTTTTTTCTTTTCTTTTTTTTTTTTTCCCAGAACAATATTTATACTGGTCATGTGAATTTTTATCAGCGAGTGAATGAAAGCCCAGTGTTTTTGCAGCTCGTGGAGTTTTTGTTGTCTATTACATGTAGTTGCTTTGAATTTTAGAGTATCCTGTTGTGGTGCAGTAACTTGTTTTGATCGGCTACTTATACTATCATCTGTTGGGAGACAGAAACATCGTTTTCTCTCAGTTTCATACACTGTATTTCACATTTTATGAACCCTTATTTTGTATTTTATATCTTTTGTTTCTTCTGAAAGTCAGACAGTCTTTTGATTCCTTTTTTTCCTTGAGTGGTTGTTTCGTCTTTACTGTTATCTTTCTTTGAATTTCTCTGTTGGAAGCATCTATTTTCTTATGGGGGTACTACATCAGTATTTTGGAAGCATGTAAGGCCCTTTTAAATAAACTGGCATTTTTATATTTTATTTCTTCTCATTCTGAATTCAAATATTATGTTTGCTTGTTTTGGCTATGTTGATCACACGAAGCAGAGATCCTCAGTGAACTGTGTATAATCCATGGCGATCTTTTCCTGCTTTGACTTGCTTTTTATGCATTGAAATGCGGGGACCTTCTGTTACCTTGATTGTCTCATCCTGAAATTCTGCTCTAGCATTTGTTTCTTTACAGCAGACACATCTAAGTAAAGCTTGTGGCAATCCTATTATCCAGGTTCTCTGGAATACCAGACATACTTTGTTCTGTTTGTCTAAAATTATTCCAGAAGTATTTACCATCTTTCCAACAAACTCTGCCTTTTTGATACTTACAAGTAAAATACATATGTCATTCTCCTAAACATCCACAACAACCATCAGCCAAAGGTAGAATTACAGAATGCTACTCTTTGTCAGAGTGTCTTTAAAGAACTGAGTCTTTTATGAAGAGGGGCCTTGGCCTTTTGGCCGTTGCCTTTTAGATTGAACTTTTAGGTTTCATTACAGTGATACTCCTTGCTCATTAGTTACCACTGAATATAAGCTTTACCTTTCCATCTTCTGTGGTAAAAATAATTGCAGCAAGAAAGAGATGAACTGTTTGCTTTTTCCTTATGTTTTCAGCCAATTTCAAAGTGTCTCAAAAGTTTAACAAGAACTGACAAAACATACCTAAAAAATACCATCAGAGATAGTTGGTGACTGAGTATTTAAGCAGAGGACAAATATAATTTATGCAGAAGCAATGCAGGTATTGGTTTCACAACTCCATCAGTATGACCCAACCTTGTACTGATCTAGAAAGAAAGAGAGCAAGCCTGCAGAATTTCTGCCAGAACAGTTTTCAGCTAGAAACTGCATTTCAGCAAAACCATTATTCATTACAGTTTATTGATGTTAATTAAATCTACACAAATAATATTCAACAAAAATTTACTTCCAAGACTGCCATTAAACTGCTGAGAAATCAGAATCTACTCTTCTGGGATTTCAGCTAAGGTCTACTCGTGCTGCCAGAAAAGAACAGTTATTGAATTTCCATGCTGAGTTTGCTGCTGCCAACAGGTTTGTTCATATAAACAAGTTAACTGAAAAGTCACCCATGTTAGGAAGAAAAACAGATTTGAAACCAGGGGTCTGGCAGACCTAAATGCCGGCCTCTGCCATTTGGCCTAAAAGAGTTACTTCTCAACTACCAACAGGGGAAAAAGAAAAGTAAAAAACAAAAATCTTTTTCTGTGAAGGTCACTCTTTAAAGCGTATGCACTGTCCTTCTTTCTTCCTTCCGTATACACATTCCAAGAGAAACATCTGACCACCTGATGGGGTGACAGCTCTGTCCTCATTAGAAGAGGTTGGGATGATACCCTTGGTGGTTTGCTTTGTTTTTTTGTGTTTCTGTGTGTTTTTTTTTGTCTTCTCTGTTACTTTTTTTTTTTTTTCAAATTCCCAGTAATAATCTTTTCTTCTGTGATGCTTTTGTGCAGGATGTCAATAATACCATAGAATGAGTTTGAAGAGATATAGTTATTGTCTCTCCCAAGCCGCCCTGTTCCCAGGCTGTGCCTGTCTTTCTTAGACTGAGAACTATGTGCAGCAGGGAGTATCTATATTTAGATTCTCCTAAAGCATAACTTTCTGTTACTAGACAAACAGTGAAAGAGCACAGTTCAGATCAGTCTTTTTCCCACATTCAAATTTTGTTCACAAGGATCCCAGCTTTTTTGCATAGATCAGAATAGAAGTTGGGGTGGGGGGGTGGTAGGTAGAATATTCTTTGAGATTCGATTAATCTAAGCTTTCATTCTAGAAAAAAACTGTGTTTAGAAAAAAAAAAAATGTGTTTTACGTGTTTGTCTGTCTTCTCTTAGGAACTTCTTCTCTGTGTCCTGTTACAGCTTAGGAATTAGCACATATTTATCAACTCCTAAAATGCACTGCAAGAGACATACATATAAGACATCCATCCACATGATCTGAGGGTTGATACCTTCTTAGTCACAGAAATGTTTGCATACAATATAAAAAAAAAAAAAAAAAAAAAAAAAAAACAGAACTCCCACTTCCCTGCAGAAGTATCAATATCTTCCTTTTTTTTTTTCAACCTCATTTTATTTGGTTCTTAAAAGCTTTATTATTTCTCATTTTCTAGGATAATCAAATCACGTAGTATTTAGCCACTTCATAATGTTTTATTAACAGAAGATTCGGCTCACTGTTTTGTCTCTCAACAGTACTATTTGTGGTTTATTTTCAAAACTGTTCTACCTATATTCTTTGTTTATACTTTATACTTTAAACCCACAGTTTAGTTTTTTTTGGGGGGGTATAAGTAATGGAAAGGGTTGTGTTGGGCACTTGAGGGTAACTGGTGCCTCAAAAAGTCTCAGTCCTGTTTATTAATTCTCTTTATTTAGTCTAACCGAAACTGACAGCTCTTACTCTTCCGGTAATAGGTTCCATGTTCTAGTTGCTTGTGGAGCTGCCTGCCTGATACAGTGGGTGTCTCTTCCAGATCCCTGGTGACTCGGTCTCTTCAGTATTCCTTCATGGTCCTCACAGAAAGAAAATCTAAACCTGGATGAGTAACAGACTTGTCCAAGGCAACAGAAAGCCTCAGTGTCAGAGTCAGGCTGAATGACAAAAGTACCTGATGGCGGTTCCTAGCCTTAGACCTGGAGAGCACCTTGTTATGCTTTCAAGGGCACTCAGAGCTGTCAGCTCAAGTGAAAGGCCAGGCCAACTGCCAGCATCCAGAATGGCTTTCATATAAATTTCATCATCTGGGAGTAACTGAAGGGCTCCTGTTGTTATGGACTTTAGTGGAAGATAAAAGCAAGCTCAGTTCACTGTAGTTGAGAGGTGGTTTATTATGTAAGACACCTTCACCTCGTTGTTTAACTGAATTTGTCTTTTTCTGAAGCGCGTGCTAGAGGCCTGTACCAGAAATTGTCACAGGGTCAGACCCAGAATGGAGCCATTTGAATGGAGATGTTAGTAACAGCTGGTGGTTACTCTCAAAGGGAGAATTTTGTTCATTTATTAGTTAGTGAACATTTGCATTTCATTTAACAAAAACACATTAAGCAAATTTTTCAAACAAAAGGTATTATGGTTGGTTTTGTTGTTGTTTTGTTTTGTTTTTTCCTTACTGTGCAGAGTTTGTAAGCTGCTACTCTTATATGAAATGAAATTTCAGGCTGTGATGTCTACATCAGCTCTATCTTTATCATAAAGCTCCAGGTGAGTATTTAAATGTCTCCATCTTAGCACACATATTGCTGCATTTGTCGACACAGAGGTGATGTATCTGCTTTTCCACACATATCTGTGTTCTGTTTGCCTTATACCAACAGAATGTAAACATAACCATGACAATACGGAGGTATTTACAAGGTAAAGAAATATGCTTGTAGGAGATAACAAATTCAAGTGCATCCAAAGCAACGCTTGCTCCCCACAAAAACGTGTTTAGCCTCAATGTCTTGCTGAGTGTGTGTTTCTGCACTGGTTTGTGTAATAGGATGTACAGTACCTTCGTTGCAAACGGTGCCTCAACATTGTGCAGAGCTCATTTGCATTATGCTCACACTGTGCTGGGTAACTGTCACCAGCCGAGGTGTTTCACCAGCAAACTGCAGTAATGCAATGCCGAGCAGCACTGATACTGTTTCAGTGGATTGTGATACAACCTAAAACCTATCCTAATTTTGGTATAGAAGCAGGGAAGTTACAATCTGGAGTTTTTTCACTTTCAGTTCTTTCCCTTGTCTCTTTTTCACTAGCCAGTCAGTATTATTTTCGGGCTGTTTTGCTTTCATACACATTTTCAGAGTGCTCCTGATAACAGCTCTCACAAAACAGACTCACAAACAGCAGAAAGTCTTTAGTCTGATAACCACCATGATGCCACACAGAGGGGGAGGATGAGAGTAAAATCAAGCAAACTGATATTTGGGTGGCTTTGCACAGTAAAAATGCTTAGAAACTTAATCAGCAAGCACTAGGCTAATGGGTGAGAATAACCACGCTAACCTGGGACAGAAAGGAGAGCAGAAGGTAAGGTGTAGCTGCCGCTTCTCTGGAAATCTGCACAAATGTGACCCCAAAGCACCAACATTAGCCAAAAATATAAAAGCTTTATCACTGTAGAAAAGTCTGATACTTGGCAGCTCTCCATTCTCCAGCTGTGTGGAGTGATCATAAAATAATCCTTTGAGACTATTGTCATTGAAGTAGAGATTATTTAAAGAGTCCAGCTTTGAATTCTTGTAAAACGGAGCATGTGGGATCTTTTGACAGGATCCACATGCCTATTATATTTCATTATCCCCCTACTCCACCCTAATGCAGACTTCATCATTACAGAAGAGGTCATGGTTATACAAATCATGATCAATTTGCCTGGCAGCTTCATAAACTTTATTGCAGAGTAGCCAAATGTTCACCCGAAACCACTATCAATTTTACCTTGAAGTGATTTGGTCTAACTTCTGTTTCTCTGGCTTATGAAAGCACTTTCTAGAGAGAACTCTTCAGTTCAAGTCGCTATAAAATAACTCCAGCATATGTGTTTGTGAGATTAGAAAATGGTGGAAGTATCAGAAAAAGGATGGAGGTTTATGAGGAAGCTATACTGTGCATTAGAAATGTTGCTGTACTTTGAATTATGTAGGTGAAAATATGGAAAAGCATTTTAGTGAAGGCTGAGGAATGAACAGGAAAGACTTTTAAGTTATTTGGACTTTTTCAACAGAACACGATGCCTGCCTCTGCTAAAATTTCCTGTTCACCAGGGATCCAGGGTTGCAGAGCAGGTTTGTGGTGCAGGGAGCTATGTTACTCAGTGAATAATGGTAATTTAAATAAGCCCCATGACATAAAAGGCATATGCATTTATGAATTTACATTATTATGATTATTATGCTATTAGGGAGAATTGTGCCCAACTGAATTTCTCTTCAAAAGTACATCTGTCAAGGAATACAAAACCATTATTGATGTGACAGTGCTGAAAGACAGTACAAGGCAGGCTTTAGCTGGAGCATTGCATGTGAGCACAAAGCAGCTGTGTTCTTTAGAGAATTTGTCTGCCTCGGCACCATGTCTGGTGCCTTTTGCCAAAAGGCCTTTTAGCCTAGTGGTTGAAACACTTCATGACAGCTCCTTGACATGTCCTGAGTCCTCTTCTCTCTAAATGGTGGCATGACTTATTTCCACTGCTTTAGCATGTTTTTCTCCCTCTCTGTTTTCTCCTGTCAGGTTGCCACTTTGAGTAAGTATCCACTTCACAGGCTCTGCACAGAAAGAACCCTTAAACAGAGTGCTTAGGGTTAGGGAAGGACATTCTTCTAACCCCCTCATCTGATTTCTTCAGAGAGTTTTTCCAAATAAATAAAGGGATACATAAATAAATAATGTGTGTTATTTATCCAGGTACACCTGGATTTGTTGAACCATTAAAAAAATATAGTTCAGAGGATAGACCTCTGAGACATTGAACTTGTGTATATGTTGGGGAGATTGCATCTCCATGGAGAGAAAAGGTGCAACATGAGCTCACCCCTTATTAAATAGTGTGAACCTTTATAGGCCCGGGTTATAACAAACTCTGCATCCATGCAAAAAGCTTACTTCAGAAGTCACACCAGAAAACTGATGCACAGGGCAAGCAAGCTCTGAGGGAAGGGAAGATACCAAAGGGCAGCTTCATAATTCAAGGCTGTTCAATGCTGCTCTTGTATGAGGCACAGAGAGGCACCGAACCACTCAGAGCTTTTGCCATGACTCTGGCTGGGGATGTGACCCTTGTGCTATTGGAGGAGTAGTTGGGAAGCTCTGCCTGTCTGGGCAGTCCCCTAATGACAGTATGGGGTTATAACATCCCACATTCGGGTGCTCTCTTTACCTATGTTTTACTTACAGGCTGATCGGCACTGAGGATGTGTGATAAGGTTAACAGTATGGTGTTGCGACAAGTAAATATCAACAGAATTGATCATCCATGCAACCGTGTCTTACAGGGTCTAGGCAATTTAAAATATCTGGAAGTTTATCTGAAATAAGCCGTATGTCTCAGTTAACAAGCCTGGATATTTAGTAGAAGCTCACAGCTATAACCAAATTGCGGTCTCAATTGACTATTCCTGCATTTTGTTTTGTTTTTGTTTGTTTTCTTTTTGTGGTACAGCTGCTCATCTCCTGCTTTCTGTAACTTGCTTGTCTCCTGAATTTCCACGTCTTCTCTATACGACCTTCCTCTTCCTTCAGAAGGGCTGCATGTAGGAGGAGTTTGAAACAATATGGTACAGGACAGAGAATGTTGATAATGTAGCGAAGAGATGTACATACACAGTTTAATCTTTGGATATGAGGTTGGTATTTTAGGGAGAAGGATTAAAAAAAGCTTCTTTTGGTCATTGAGTATTGACATGGAAGAACATTTCAGAATACGCTCCTTGTGAAGAAAAAGCCAAAGAAGGGGATAACTGGCAGAACAAGACAGGCATTAAGCTCCTGCCTCCAGTGCAGGAGTAAGTAGAAAGGGAGTCTGCGTGCTGCTGATTCCTAAGGATGAGATGCCTGTAAGTGCAAAAATGAACAGCACCTAACTCACAGCAGGGCTTCCCCAGCTGCGTCTGCAGATTATCTGCTTGTAGCATCTTTAGTTAACTGCAGGATAGCTGTGGTATGACCTAAAGAACTCGTGAGTGTCTAGAGGAAGCCACTTTTGGTTAAGATTGGTGTTGTTTCCAAAAGCATTTCTGTATCTTGCTGACAAAGGCTGAGTTTGCTCTGTGAGGGCTTTGCAGGCAAAAATGAGGCCTGTCCTTCCACAATATATTTGTATGCTGGAGATACCATCAAATGGATTGATTTTTTTTTTTTTTTTTTTTAATATACTTCAGATAATTGACTTTGGACTGACATTGGCATGAGCTTTGGAATTGTTTTTTCTTTATCTATTCTTTTTACATTTGTAAGCCTACGCATTCTGGTAGCTTCTGAGAACATGAAAATTGCCACTCTTCTAGACAGCTAAAAAGCCCGTGTTTCCTAATGTGAGCATGCTGAATCAGAAAACAATGGTTTTGTGAGACCTGTGGCATGTGAACTTTTAGTGAACTGTAAGGAAGCATTTAAAAAACAAAAAAACAAAAAACAAAAAACAAAAAACAAAAAAAAAAAACAGGAAGAGGGTCCTGAATCTTTGAAGGCCTAAGCATGAAAAGAAAGTGCAAGTGGTGGTGTGGCAGTGCAGGCCAAATCAGATTTTATCTTTCCTGTTTTCTCCATTTTAGCAGTTTGAAATATCCAGCTGTAGCCACAAACAGCTCATGGTAGTGGAGGACCACTGGAGTGATGATATGTGCTGTAGATCCTCTGGAACAATGTGGACTTAAACCAAGAGACAAAGACAAATGCATACAGGATAGTAATGGAAAGATACATGTATGTCCAGGTCCCTTTATACATATAAGTTCTGTATCCATTCCAGTCTTTTTTACATGCATCATTTTAAAACTTGTTGTATTGTTTTAAAGAGTAAAACATTCTAGCAACACACAATTCGTTTGTTTTGGTTTGGTTTGGTTTGGTTTTTTTGATGGAAAAATGGCTCATTTTGCTACAAGCATGCTCCCTGGAATGGTCATATGGACTTAAAGCTACCTGGTTAAAAATATAAGACCTATAACTCAAGTAGCTCTGTTAATATGAAAACTGTAGGTAGAGAAAGCTTCAGTCCAGCCTAATCCTTATCAAAGCCTCAATCTGAATCTGATGCACTGTCAGGTTACCCAGATTCTTCAGAGAACAGTCTGTGGACTCACTTACTCATGTGGTTTGAAATATTTCAATGATTTGATCAGTTGAGTAAATCTCCCCATGTATCTCTAATTGTACCAGCATGAAAGAGCTCACATAAACATCATTTCTGTGTAACTTATGCCCATATCAGAAGGCAAAAGAGCTACAGCAATGTACATCAGTGCAGTCTGGAGCCACACTTGGGATTTGACTAACAAACATAATTCAGTTCAAAAAATCTACTCAAACTGGCATAATTGTTCTGTTACAGGCTTTCGTCATCTTTTGCATCTTGTCTGTATGTTTTTTTTTTTTTTGTGGTTTCCGATTCTTTGTTTACTGATGATATGCTTTCCTTAGCTTATGAGGTCAAAACAAAGCCTGCACGCAAAGAGCTACAAGCAAAGTGACCAAACTTGGCAGCTGGACCCTTTCTTAGTTTCCCACAGCTTGTACATTCACCAGAGCCCAAAATAGCCAAACTCCTGTGATGCACATACAGTAAGAGATACTGCTTATAATGGTGGTTTCGTTGCAGTTTCAAAAACAAAAACAAACAACAAAAAACCCCACCATATTTACTCTATTTCCAGTACTGGTGCATAAGAGCTTGCTGGTGTAAGCCAGCAATCCAAGTGAGCAGCGCTCTGCTGGGGCTGGTGAGAGTTAGCTCAGGGATTCCTGAATGGCAGTGCATTGGCCCACACAGATGCTGTCATCTTCCAGGCTTATTAGTATGCTCTTTTGGAATGTTTTTGAGCCCTTTGAGCTGAATTCCCTCTTCTGCTCTTTCTGCAAGATCCCAGAAATACTGCTGGGTCTCAACCAATGCTCACCAATTCTTCTTTGCTTTATGAAATCAAAATGCTGCGGTTTTTGCAGCATAGACTGTTGTTGTACAGAACTGCATAGGTTGCTTGGGGACTAAGAGAGTAGTCATATGGCTGAGTACCATGCTTTCACCATCCTCTTCTGCTGCTGTTAAAATGGCATTGCCACCAAGCAAGGCAGCTCTGTGCTTTCCCTTCCCAGCCTCCTTCTTCCAGCCCCTTCACTGCCTTCTGCCACTATGACTGTCCTTGTGCCACTACAAACAGGTATGGTGATGCAGATGGGGAATTGATTTGCTTTTGATTAAGACTAAAATATTTTTGTCTACCTTGAGTTTGTTTTAGCCTAAACAGTTTCCAGCTTCCTTCTCCTGTTTCCCATGAAGGGGACATGGCAGGAAGCTAGAACAAGTGGCTGTTTCTGGAGAGACTGCTGCTCTCAACAGCAACGCCTGGCTTAGTTGACTGTAAAATGACAATTTGATTTCCAGCTAGCAAGGCTAAAACCCCTGTGCTGTCTGCACGGACAATAGGCCATTCAGGGAGATGGAGCTGGGCTGAATCAGCCACTAGAGGGGCCTCCCTCCCGTGACCAGCTGTACAGGAGCGCTGCAGGGGCTGGCTGAAGTTTGTGTCTCTACTAGAACTAGGCACGGTGATTTTGAATACAAAAATCTGCAACGAGCTTTCATCCCTGAGTGCTGACTTTCACTGGCTTGTATTTTAAAAGCTGCTGGTCTGGACTGCATTTGGGCATTTCCAAACAACAGCAGAGTTTTGCCAGAATTTGGGCACAAACCAACCATAAACTGGAAAAGCTCAGCTTCCCTCATATGTCCTCTACTAACCGCTGCAAAATAGGTCACATCTGGCCTTTTTACCAGTCTTGCAGTAACAAATCTGTCATGGATGTGGCAGAGAGTTGAGCAAATGGTAGCCCACCGTGCTTCTCGTTCACGTCTCTCCAGCTGCCTCACTGGTGAGGACCAGCCCCAGTGCTGTGCAACACCAGGGCTCTCCTTCATGCTTGTCAAAGCCAAGGAGAAGCTGCAGTGCGGTGTGTGCAGGGTTTTGTCGTGCTCCCTCCTGCCTAGAGCCACGTTCCAGCAGTACCATGTCAGCACGTCACCCAACACAGTGGTGGGACTGGCTGGAGAAAGCAAAGGCCTCTCCTGGCATGGAAGGCTCAGCCCTTCCTCCTGACTATCTGCTGCAGAGTAACATCTGCCCTGCAGACAGAAAGGGCATTGAAATAAAATAGAAAAGGCTAAACTGCAGGCAGTGAAAATAACATCACCTTCTTTTTTCCACTCACTGCGAAACATCCAGCCGTGACTTTCGCCAGGTGATGAGACAATTGTTCTTAATCATTCATTGAGAAAATATACTTCAAAAACGAGTTAAATGAATGGAGATGCCTCATCTTATTCCAAAGTGAACTCCCATGGAATTTCACTGACTTGTACCACGTGGCAAGTGTCCAACCTCATCTGAGCCCCTGCATGTGTTGAAAGGGGTAGAAGATAAGGTGTGAGAGGTTCCACCTAAAGCAAGGAAACCTGCTTTGACCTGCAGCTGAAGCTAAGATGAAGAGGAAGATAGTGCTGACTGCTGGAGGGCTCGAGATCTTAATCAGCCCTCACCCCTTTAATTAGCATGAAGCAGCTCATGAGTTGCAGCTTACAGCATCAGGCCATAGAAAATCGCGGGAATAATCAGCCTGCTCCTGATCAGGAATTGGGTAAACATTACCCTGGGGCTTTGTGTGGTCACAGGTTTGGCATTGCCTGAACTGGCTCTGCAATGTAAACAGAGGAGCAGTTAGCAACATTATGCAGCAAAGCACAGTGCAGTGGCTCACCATTTGAAATACATTTCTCACGTCTGAAATTGTTCAAAGGTTAAGATTTAAAAAAAAAAAAGAAAATTAAAAAAAAAAAAAAAAAAAAACAGTTTGAAAGGGATTTACTGCTCTCTCTTTCCTAGGATTGAATCTCATCTCTGATATATGTCATTCAATTTTGCCTAAGCTGGAGCAAAACAAATTCCTACTTTGTAGCTCCTGTTTCATTTCTGTAAGAGCCAGGAATGCTTAACACCTCTGAAAACCTGCTCTCCCATAGCTGGAAAGAAGTTCATAAATCTTTCTGTCTGCAGACTGTGCTTTAAATTGGTCTGAAACTGACATTTCTTAAAGAAAAAACATTCAGAAAGAAATCATTTAGGAAGATGGCTTCAATTATGTCATGTTTCAATGCATCCCTATTCCATTATGATATAAAGATGAATCTTGAGCTTAATATGCTAACACAAATCATAATGAAATCTAAAAATAAAGCCAGTGAAGTGATAGCTGAAATAAAGCATTGATTTGAAAAGAGAAAACAGACTGTTTCAGGAATCTTTATTTTGATGATGTCTGATTAAGCCTTGTTTTGAGTTACACATTTTCCTGAAGTTACCATGCTTTCTTGAAGTGTATAAACGTCAGTGAAACGTTTTGCAGCAGAAACTGTGCTACCGACATCCATCTACTGGTTCCAATTGCATTTGTGAACTGTGCAAAAATATGTGAATGTTATTCAGATTGCGTGCTCCAAAAAATAAAGGTTATGCTGTATTAGCGGCAAATAATTTGATTAGCTGGAGTAGAAAAATAAACATTTATTATACAAAGCCCCTGCAAATGGACAAGGAGTACTACTTTATAGGTTTTCCAACAACTTCAGCGTGAGCTGTTTGTAGGCGACTCCACTCCCCGCATACTTTCCAATATACCCCTGGCTCAGGATGACTTCACTGTTAATGTAAATAACGAAAGGAATGTAAAACGGTCTCTACCTACTCCCTAGGCCAACGACCCCTTTCATATTTCTTAAGGCTTCCCTGGCTTTACCCCTTCCTTCCCTCGGACGGGTGCTCCCACCAGTTTCCGATGCCCTGCTGAGGCTGCGAGGCCGCACCGTGAGTCAGCACAGCCACAGCTGCACAGCCCGAGAGCATCGTCCACGTCTCAGGTGCTGCCAAGCCCCTGAGAAGGAATCATTCTTCTACCCCCTGAAAAGAGAGGACCAAAACCAAAACACAAGTCAGCCCATGAGCATTTGGGGTGGGTGATACTCATGTTGGATTGAGGGGAGAAAGAAGGGTGGGGAAATAATGCTGGGGCTGTGAGGTGCCACAGTAACTCAGACTGAGGTATTCTTCATCTGGAATCAGAGGAGAGCAGCTGCCAAGGCATTTAGGAATGCACTTCTCAAAAAAAAAAAAAAAAAAAGAAAAAAAAAAAAAAAGGAGGAGGGGTGAATGCCAGCTCATGCTGGCGCTCGACCCTCGCCTCCTGAAAAAAATGAAGTTAGAGGACAAGTAGCTGTTATTGAAAGTTGTGTGTAAGCCCTTCCAGACGCTTGCCAAGTGCTGGCAGAAGGCAGGCCCTGGGCTGCGCGGCGAGAACTCGCATCTTTACTCATTTTCGTTATTTTTGCCGTGAAGGACGCAGCCCCGCGGCAGCAGCTGGCACCTCGGCCCCGGCCCCGGCACCGCACCGGGGGCTGCGGGGCGGGCCCGGCCGGGCTGCACGGGGCGGGGCCGGCGCCGGGACCGGGGCGGAGGGAAGGAGGGACGAGGAGGAGGAGGAGGAGGAGGAGGAAGTGGAGGCGGCTGCGAATAGCGGGCAAATGGGGAGCTGAGCGGCTGCAGCAGCACCGCGCAGCAGCAGCACCAGCAGCAGCAGCGGAGCCGAGCCGAGCCGAGCCGGCAGCGGGGTCCGTGCAGGCGGGGTCCGTGCAGGGGGGCGGCCCGGGCTCGGCACGGCTCAGCACGGCTCGGCTGGGGGACAGCGGCTTCGTGCCGGCTGTGCTGGGCTGTGCTGGGCTTTACCGTGCCGTGCTGGGCTGTGCTGGGCTGTGCTGTGCTGGCGGCAGGGTCTCGCCGTGTCCGGGCCGGGCTCGCTGCCCGCCGTGCGGGGCAGGGCCTGCCGCGGCCGGCTCGCTGCGGCGGCGCGGCGCCGGGTCCTCCCTCGGCAGAGCCGTCTGATCGCTCTCCCTTTCTCTCTCTCTTTTATTTTTTATTTTAAATTTAAAGCCGTCGCTCCGCGGACGCCGAGTGCGAGCAGTAGCAGCGGCAGCAGCAGCAGCCGGGGCGCCCGGCACCATGCAGACCTTCCTGAAGGGGAAGCGGGTGGGCTACTGGCTGAGCGAGAAGAAGATCAGGAAGCTCAATTTCCAGGCCTTCGCCGAGCTCTGCCGGTAAGCGGGCGGCACGGCGCCGGGGACGGGGCCTGCGCCCTCCCGGCCGGCTGCGGGGCGCTTCGGGGCCGCCCCGGAGCCCTGCCCGGCCCCGCTCGGGGCTCGGCGGCTCCCGCAGCCCGGCCGGCCCCGGGGCGAGCCCGAGCGGCGGGGGCAACTTCGTGCCCTGTGTCCCGGCCCCTCGGGAGCCCGGCTGGAGCTGGGACGGGGAGGGGGCGGCTGCAGCGGGGTCCCCGGGCTGCGGGGGGCTTTGGGGAGCTGCAGCGGGGCTTTGCCAGGGGAGCTGCGAGGATCGCACGCACGGTGCGTTGCACAACCGATTTTATTGCTGGAGTGGAAGCGTGAACTTCATATGGGTCCAAGGTCTCGTGACACTTGCATTATAGCCTCTGAAGAACAGCTTTTTTTTCTTATTTAATTCCATTACTAAATTTATATCAAGGGTACAACATAAACTTTGGTCATTGAAAATGTCCTAAGTCACCATTTTCATAATTTCTGCAAAGTCTGCTCGGACTTTGTAGAACACATTTTCTAAGACTTCAGGTAGGCTTTATTAAAGCATGTCATGCTAAAACCAGCAGCGCCCGCATTCTGAATTCCTGCTGGCAGCACTGGTTCTTCTCTGCAAAGATGAAGGAGGCACAAGAAGCAGGAAACTATTTTGAGAAAGCAGCAGAAGCTTTTGCATCAGCTTGTGTTTTTGGCATTCGGTCTCTGCTCTGTCAAACCTCAGCAAAACTTACCAGATTTTCTTAAAATATAGAAAGGACCACAAGTTCTGGTTTAATGTCTTTTTAAGTTTCATGTGGTTCTCCAAACAAAATACTTCCGAAAGAGTGATGCCAAGTTTTGAGCCTGCCTAAGCGATTTTTTTTTCTTTTTTTGTGATGCTTGAAAATACGCATTAACCTCTAATAAGTGTTAGAGAAATGCTGTTGTTACGGCCTTAATGTTTGGTATGGGTTGGGTTTCATAAGCAGAAACTAAGGGGAATCTTAGAAAGTACATAACTGGTTTCTCATAGTTAATCGCTTTTTATTCCTGTTACCATACGCAGTACTTTATGTTTAGGAATCTCCTAAGGTGACTTTCTGCCCTCCGCTGTTCTTGTTTCTCTCTTTGACTATGTGCTTTGCTTTACTTTCTCTACTTCAGAAATTCTTTATGCTTATGTTTCATAACAGATACACAATTTCTTTGTGTATTGTACAAATTTATTAATAGTTTTAAGTCCTGGCAGTGCTATGAAAATTGACCCCAAAGTGTCTCTCTTGCTACACTTTCCCAATTTTGTGATGCAAATTAGGCTACCGCACTCTGTACAAGCTGAGGTTGCTTTGAATACCATTTGCAGATGTTGGATAGATATGTCCATTTAATCATGCTTCAATTATTTTCTTTTAAAAGGCATTTAGTATTAGTCTGTTTGTAGAAGTGGAGTTAAGTGTTGGGTTTAAAGATCAATGCAGTTGTTGGAGCAAGTTGCTCTGTTGCCTATCCTGGTAACATCCAATGATACCAGTGGGAGGCCCCATTCATTTAGGCAAAGATTTTGTGTATTTTATGAGTAATATCTACTTGATTACTTGCATATTTATATGCTTTTATTGCGGCAGAAAAAGTAGTGCCAAGCTCAACATACATCTTACCAGAAATATTGTGCATAGTAGGAAACAAGGCAAGTGTACTCATTCCTGTACAGTGATTCATGCATTAGAGTGGACTATGTGTCTGTCTGTCTACTCTATGTATTTTATGGTGACTGTTACTGGGATTTTATTTGCCTGTTGCCTAGGGATATACTTTCTGGATGACTACAAAGTTCAGTTTTGTTTGTACGAGTTTGCAATGAAGCAGTTATATAACCCAGGAAAGTAACAGAAGACGCCTAATGAACTCCTCAAGTGTGCTGTTTTTAGACCCGGAGTATTGTTGGGATAAGAAAAGTCTTCAATTTTTTTGCAGTCTGCCAGCGCAGCCAGCTCTAGCGTGAGGCACCAGTGCCACAGAGGGATTAGGGACAGACACTTCAAAACCAGCTTGAGCCATCCTCTGGGAGACGGTCTAAGTACTGAACAGCTTTCCTAGGAGTGGTTTCAGGTTTTGTCTCCAGCAGCACTCCAGAACTGAAACATTGTGAAAGACGCTAGCTGAAACAAAATGTGAGTGAGCAGCGTGAGTGCACCAGCAGTGAAGGTGCTGCTCTGGGGCACAGGCAGCCCTGTCTTCAGGTCCATGCTCTGCAGAGACGGGGCAGGTCCCTTAATGTTGTCCTGGTGTTTGCATCCAGCTTTGATGCCCAACCTAGGCTGGGGTTTGGTTAGGTTCCCTGTTAAATTTTGGCATCTGAATCCTTCCAAGTGGTTTTGTGAAGAGAAAAAAAAAAAAAAAGGAAAAATTGTAGGCGCCTGCTTTCTGTTTTGTTTGTTTGTTTTTAATTTTTGCTTCGTGATACAAATCTCCTCAGGTGCGTAGGTCTGGAACAGCCCTGTCCTGCCTGACCGCAGTGTCTGGGACGTTTGCCTAAACTTTGTATTCACAAGGTAACAGGCCTTGTATTAAGGGCCGTCAAGCTCACCTGTGCTTGTGGTCCTCACTGCGGCACACCAGCGATGTCCTGCCAGGGCTTTATTCTTCTTGGAGCATACAGCCTTGTCTGTGCCTCCCAGACATAGCCTGAGGAGATGAAAGCAGTGGCCGTGGTGGTACCTACATCTGCGTTTATAGCCCAGGCAGTGGTTCCCAATTTGAGTTGTGTCCCAGTGCAACCCTTAATGCTTCCACATCCCCGGGGCTGTGCTTGGAGAGCTGCTGACCTGGAGGACGGAGAGCTTGCCTGAGGAAGCTGGGTTTGAGCCTGCAGCCATTAACTCCTGAGGGAGGCTGAACCTGGGGCAGGGGCCGGGCTCTCTCCCGTC
The DNA here is from genome assembly GCF_965140915.1 of Aythya marila. Taxonomy (NCBI): domain Eukaryota; kingdom Metazoa; phylum Chordata; class Aves; order Anseriformes; family Anatidae; genus Aythya; species Aythya marila. Next base: position 16,085,627 of record NC_139046.1, read on the forward strand.
CTCCGTCTGGACCTGCCACCACACCACGGGACAGTCACCCTGCTTGTGTCTGGCCTCTGCTTCCCACACCAGTTTTCAGTTCCGCCCAGCGACTGCTTTCTGCCTAAGCTGTCCACACAGCGAGGCTTCTGCGTTCCTCGGCGTGCCCTCGCCGGTACCATGACGCTCCCCTGCGAGCTGTGCGAGCTGTGACGCGGGGCTGAGGCCTCTTGCTGCCTCGCTCGATTTGTTAGTCAGGAGGCGATCAAAGAAGCTACTGCTGCCAAGCTGGCCCCTGCTTTTGAGTGAAAGCTGCTAGGTCGCCGTGCTTTGTGTCGAGTTGGGTACCCCCTGCGTGCTGCCATATGTGCCGCACCTGCGCGGCCAGGCCCCCCGCGGCTGTGGTGTGGAGATCCCTGGCCTCTGCGTCTCCCGCCTGCTTTCCTTGGTGCGGCATTCAGCTCCACCAAGGCATGGCACCGTTTCAAAGCTTTAGGTAGCTGGCTCGTGGTAAAATGCAGAGTATCTGTGGCCCACTAAAAAGTCAGGCGAGGTTTCTAAGGGGCTCCTAAGTGAGAAGTTAGGAGCGTGTGGTGTGAAAATGTAGTTCTGGTGTTGTCATGTGTCCTGCTGCTGAAAGGAACAGTTCCCCCTTCTTCCAGCTGTTTGGCCTCATCCACTGTCTCAAGCTGGTTTTAGTGGTTATGCAGTTGGCAAAAACTTTCAGTCCAGCCTGTTCCCTGCTCCTCCTGTTGACGTTGAAATTATGGTCTCCCTGCAGGTGCGTGAGCATTAGGGCAAGCTCAGGGAAATGGAGATGCCCTGCTCCATTACCGAGGTGACAGGACTGCGGGGTGAGCTGCAGTTTGTGGTAAAGGCTCTCGTACACCACTGTTTTACATCTGTAAAATATGCACAGATGTACTGCCAGGCCTCCTTGCATGTTGTGAGTAAATAGACTCATGCATTCATGTCATATGAGGAGGGGCAGCAGTAGTAGTACAGAAAAATGTGCCTATCTGTTTGAAAAATGAGTTGTACATGTTTGGCACCAGTTCAGATTAGTGAGGTGTGGCCGTTTACAAGGGGCTGTTGCCTCTATAAAAGCCTTCACTTCCTTGGTGGCTGTTCTGTGTGTCATCAGTTAATATCGCCTCTTTGGGGCCACGAAGATGTGAGGCAGTAAGGTTATGGCTATGTGAGTAAGTTATAGTGCTATAAGGGGAAGTGACATATCCAAGAGGAGATAATTTAAAGTCACCCCATTAGGAATGAGAAGCTACTTGTCAGTTATTTGGGGAAAAAGCATTCACATGTGCAACTCTTAAGTTCCCATAGTAGTGTGGTAGCTTTCCTGTGTAACTGTGTAGGTACTGAGTCAGTTTATCCTCTTTATAGTGTGTAGAAAATGAATAGCAAAGGAGTTGAAGAGTTGCCTGAAGATGTAATTTGTGTCATGATAAATCCTGCAGTTTGACAGACAGCAGGGCTGTGCTTGTTCATCTTAATGTCCAGATTATTTATGGTCAGATTTTATTGTGCAGTGTTTTTTCACCAAAGAGTTAGGGCCTGGAAGGAACGATTTCTCAAGAAATTCTAGAAATTCTGAGAAAATTGAATTCTGACCATAAAGGAAGAAAATGTAAGTGAACTAATAAAGAATACCTTCTGGTAAAGCCTTGTCACCTTGATCTATAGAGAGCAAGCTGAATTGCCAGCCCACCTTGAGAAATCATCCATGACAAACTGACTGCATTCGTTGACACGTGAAAGCAAGGCTTCTTGATCTGCTTTGGATTCCTAGGTGCTACCTGCTGCTGAGGGATGTTCTGAGACTTCAGCCTGTATTCTTGGATAACTACCTGCATCAGTTCAGTGCTTCTTGGTTTTGTTTTTTTGCAAGGGGATGCACTTTTCTTTTGGTGTGCAATTCTGGTTAGAGCTTTTCGTACTGAAGACCATTTGATAGTATGACAGATCACTTTTTTTTTTTGCTTTTAATTCAGTTTGTTGTTATGTTGAAGCTATTCTGATGCTGCTACTAGATCAATCTGCTGAACACAGCATCCAATGATTTTTTTTTTATCTGGCAAAATAGTAGTATGTCTTATTTAAATTTTTTTGTCTGACTTGATCTTACTCTTTCTCATGCCTTTTTTTTTTTCCTCTCTCTTCAAGCTAAGTTGGTTCTTCAGCCTGCTTCTTCCCATTTTGTATCTTTGGTAAATAGTTAAGCTGTCTTTTTAGCATGTATCAGAAGCTATTCTGTTTAGTAAATCAATGCTAAAAAGCATAAACACTGCTGTCAGTGCTATAGGTTTGTACAGCTCTTTTTCTTTTCTAGACTTTATACGTGGCCCTTTTTGAAGCACAACCTGTGCATAAGAACCTAAATATGAGCTTTGAGATAGACTTAAGAAGAGTGCTGGTCTGAGGGCATTAAATTAATCCGTTTCTTTATATTGCAGGCTGTGAGGTATATTGCATATATATATTTCCAAGAAGAACTTGGTGGGGGAAGGCATGTTCTTTAACCCCAATTCACTGTAAAGCCCTAAATACAGGTTTTTAAAAATTCATGGCTTGCGTCAGTTAACTTTTACATTCTTAAAGGCCATAAAATAAAATGTATGTGCATTGATCAATAGCTCCCATTGTTGCTTGTGTTAGGCTGAAATACTGTCATAGAATGGCTCGGGTTGGGAGGGACCTTAAAGACCATCTAGCTCCAACCCCCAATGGATATCATGAGAAGCAGCCAGAGGCAGGATGGGTGGGTATATTTTTTTGTTTTGTTTGGTTTTTGACATCAGCTCTAACAAAACCTTCCAACTAGCTAAATGATAAAATTTATAATAAGCCACGAAAACATGTTGAGGGTAGTAGTAAAAAATGCATGTTTCTTAGAGGAAAAGGTCAGTGTGTTTTTGGGTTCCTGTTCCTTCTTCCATTAGCCTGCAGAGGAGGAAACGTGGCATCCCAGAATAACTGGGTATATGTGCATTTTCTCCCTCAGAGAGCCCTGACTGACAGGCATCCCTCTCGCAAAAAGCTTTCTGTGTTAGGCCTGCAGAGCTGTTTCATGGGAACACAAGCACCCAGCTGCGTGGCAACAGAGGTGGCTGTAACAATCACAGCTTTCATGGCGACTCGGTGTCATGATCTAGCAATCATTTACCTTGGATTCAGGAAGTCTGTGTCCTCCCTGCGGTACATCCCCTTACCACAGCCTGTGTGAGGTGATACGCAGCAAGGAACAACAATAACCTCGTCAGGTGGCAGAGAAAGATCTGGATTCTTCTGCAGATCACAAGCTGAATATGAATTGACAGTGTTGCCAAAAAGCAAATGTCTTGATGGGGTGCGTGAGCTGGGACACGGCCTGCCAGGCACATGACGTGTCCACCCTGCATGGCGCTGATAAGGCTGCTACTTACCCTGCCTTTGGTGTGGGGCTCTGCGTTTCAGGGAGAAGGCAGGTCAGCTCTAAGCATCCACGGGAGAGCACAGAGAAGGATTGGAGCTGTTGGAAATACAGTGAATTGTACTGTGGTATTCAGCATGAAGAACTATCTTTGGACACTTTAAAAAGCTGTTGTAGGGAAAAAAAAACATGGTGTACTCCCTCATTCCACTGTGGGTAAAGCAAAAAAATAGTGAGCTTCAATTGCACCAAGAAGGAGGGATGCTAGGATTTGGAAAAAGTACTGCGGCTGTCTAGGTAGGCAGCGAAGTTTGTTGCTCAGAACTTCTAAGAAAGGTTTGGACAGACATGCTGGGGATGACACAAGCCTGTGGTCCTGTTTCAGGGCAGAGATGCTGACCTCTCCTGATGTCACGGCTTTGTCCGACCTGTAATAGGTGTCCAAGTGTCTGAAGGTATCCAAGAAACAGTTCTTTGTGTACCTTAAGTAGTCTGAAATCCCTTTAGTACTTCAGCAGTCATGACTTGGGAAACCTAGAGGTGAGGTCTAAATGCTTTCAGCTTTTTAAAGTATATAGGCTCAACCTGAGAGGGGTTTCAGAGCTGCCTGCTGAAAGTGTTTGCTCTGTTTTAATGTATTGCACTTGCAAAGCATTGATTGACAGCACATCTCATGATGTTGGTCAGATTATGTGCTATTTATCTCGAATTTGACACCTTTTGGTGAGGTGACATTCTTGAACATGTTCCAAGGAAACAGGGAAGCAAAGCGTTGTAAAAGACTAAAATAAGCATGGTAATAGATAAAATAAGCACCTGTGCTGGGTTCATCCACGCTGTAGGGCTGTGAAACAAACACTCTTCTGTATGTTATCTTTTTCTCATTTTTGAGTTCAGCGTTCAGTCCTTGAAACAGTGCTTTGTTTTGTACTGATGGAATTCAGCTCCCTTTGGAAGGAGTCATGCCCTCTATGTGATCAGGGAGGAAGCTGCTGATGTTTCCCCACTGTCCAAACAAGGCACAAATATCAGCTAGTGTTCTGTCCCTCTGCAGAGAGAAATCGCCGCTGGAGGACAACCATGTACTCAACCAATGGCTTTCAAAATGACTGAGTTTCATTTTGGGGGTAGAGGGCTTAAAACTTTGGTAGTTTTCATTCTCCTTCCTCCTAACTGCAGTGTTTGGGTTGTCTTGTGATCGCTGCTGATGGCAGAAGGATTCCTGTGGCTTGGGAGGCAAAATGGAAGCCTGTCTCGGGCTGCTGTGTGAGCAGTGGGGTGGCTGTGAGTGTGTTGAGGTCTTGTGGGGCTCCTGGGGACCTGCTGTGTGCAGTGGAGGAATTCATATTTCTAGGTCTAACTGCGCTTTTAGGAAAGCAGCTGGCAGAGCCAGGCCAGGGACTTGGAAACAAGTTCAGTTCACGTCGAGCTGTTTAATCCTGTCCCCTCGGATACCAGTTGGTGAAGGCTTATAAGCGCATCTCATTTTATGTCTTGTCACACACTGCTGAGTCATGCTTGCTTGGAAGAATTTGAGGTCTGTCCTTCCTCCTCAAAAAAACAGATTGTTTTTTCTCTTCATCACACTCCTCGCAGGCTTTTCTTTCTGCCTGTCAACAAGCTGTCTTCTGCCCTTTCCCTCTGTAAGCGTCAGGTCTGTGTATTTGGTCTGGGTCCCCAGGCGTTGCCTTGTGAAACGGGATTCTTCCTGAAGGAGAAAATACTTGAGATGTGTCTGTAGCAAAAGACAAAGTGATAAATCTTGAACTTTGAAGCTGGGCTGCTGCTGGCAGTGTTTCTGAAGCCCTGTGTTAGCCCTGTCAGACCATACTACAGACATGCCTGCGCTTTGAGGGAGCTTCTGCTCCTTGCAGGACATGAACAGGCTGAAACCCTGCTGCCTCCAGAGACCTGGCCTGGGCGTTGTGGCTGTGAGCAACATCGCTGTCCTCTTTTGAAATCCTGTGTTTTAAAGTGCTGGTGACTTTTTTCTACTTCCCCCTGCTGTTGGGTGGGACGGTGCTGGTGTAGCGCCTCTCCTCGCAGCAGGAGATAGCCCAGAGGGCTCAGTGGCCGCGAGGTGTCCTGCCTGGCGTGGTGCTAGGCAATGCCTGTCACTGCCCGGCCGTGATAAAGTTATCTGTGTGCTGGGGTAACTGCTTAGCAGTTGATAGAACAAACGATGTCTGGGGTGATTAATGGCGCTGGAAGGAAACGATATCACACAGGTCCACTTGTGCCACTCCTTCGCCATCTGCGCTGGCAGAGCGCGGCCCTCCTTGCTCCCTGCCCCTCCTGAATTGCTTCGGTGGTTCCATGAGCTGCCGTGATGATTCTGCTTGTTCTCTATCTCCTCAGCCTGGTTTCGTTACCAGGGCGGAAAGTGTCGTCACTTGAACAGCTGGGTTGTGAACACTCGCCTCACGTAGCAATACACCGAGCTCTAATGAGCCTGGTAATGGCCACCCGAACCCAGCCAGCTATGCTCCTCGTACAGCTGCCTGTTGGTGCTTCGTCGGAGCCGTTCCCTGCTGCTGCAGGAGGCCCGTATCAGTGGAGAGGGTCTGGCACGGTGCCTGGTGGTAGAGCAGCCAGCACGGGCACTCTCCCCACTGGCCTCTGAGGGGAGACAGGGTGGTGGGGGATCACAGGGGGTCCTATGGTCCTAGGGGATCACAGCTCTGCTGTGGGGTGGCCTGGCGTCCAGGCCAGCCAGCCAGAGCTGGAGGTGCTTGGAGAAGGAACGAGGCACAGCACAAACATCTCACCTTCCCCCTGGCAGAGCCTCCTGCCTTCTATCAGCCGCTGGTGGCTGGAGGCTCTGCTGGCAGCAGCTGTACCTGTGATGCTGTGTTCAATAGCCACAGATGGCCCTGCTCTGCAGAAACCTACCAATGTGTTCTCTGAACTTGCTTTCATTTCTGATATCACAGGACTGCAGAGAAGGTATCAGTGTGTGTTGGCTACTCTGTAGTTTTGTTGTGACTCAAACATGAGCAAATACAAAGTTGCTTCTGTTTTTTTTTTTTTTTTTTTTTTTAACCTGTAAAGGAGGCTTAAAATAAGTAATAGCTACTATCTGTGTTTATTTTCCTAACACACCCTGACTCTTGATCAATAAAAAAAATCATTTCAGTCAGAAAGACATAAGACATTCAGAAGTTCTTCCCCAAAGAGGAGGGACTTCCCGGCTAAAAATACAAAAACTTGCAAAAGAGGGAGAGGAGGAACTAGCAGCCGGGTCCAGCTTAGGGGCTACCTTCTGACTTCATCCAGTGCTCCCTATCTGTGACTCACAGCTAACAGTGGAGAGTTTTGGGGAACCTAAAACCCCTTTGCATGCAGAGAGAAAAGTGCCTGACCAGCTTACGTGGTCATGTAGCAGAGAGGCACTCTCTGAAAGTGAAGTGCAATATTAGGGCTGAGAAGTGACACGAGCGCCGTCTCTCTAGCCTTTATGCCACATGTAGAATTAATTTGCAAATAAAAACTGTTTTCTGTCCAATATTGAAAGCATGTATTTTTTTTTCTGTTTTTCCTGTTGGTTTTCAGTTAATGCTGCCTTTCTGTAGCTTCAGGTATGTATTTTAAGAGTTGTTTCAGCTCAGCATTCTTTCACGCAGTTGTCTAAAATAAGTTTGCTTTAAAAACAGACTTGAATGGAGGGGAGCAAAACAGAAACTAAGAAAGCCTTCTGTTCTGATGGAAGGCTGATGGGCAAATAAAAAATAGCACTTGCAGTTGCTGACCTGCACCCTGGACCTGGCAGGAGAGGGGAAGGCACAGACGGGGAGCGCTGTTATTGCCAGCGCTCTGGGCCAGAGCAGCACGTGCTGCGCAAAGAGCACGTGGCAATCGAGCAGAGCAGTGAGTGGCCTTTGTCACCTGGGAGATGTTTTCTTCCAAACTTTGCTGCCTCTCAACGGTGGTTTAATCCATGGAGATAATGTGTTCTGTGCTGTGCCTTTAGCTCTGCCCAGCTGCACTGACCCCAGGTAGGAGCTGGGCCTACAGGAGGAGAAGAGGCTTGCTTGCAGGTTTGACTTTAGGGCTTGTCATTTTGGAGTTACATCTCCTTCTGTCCCAAGGAAGAGATCAAAGTCTATGTTGGAGTGAATTTTGAAGAGGGTGCGTTTTCTTGATGTTTTTCTTATCCTTTATAGAACCGAAATTTTAGCATGCTTTGAGGGATAGAAGTACAGGCTTGTTGCTAGACAGGGTGTGGACGCTCCTCTTTCTTTTTCTTTCTTTTTCTGATGCTATTTTAGGCTCTCAGTTCTCACAAAAGAACTTGTGCTTTGAATTTTGTTTCTCTCACAAATGAGTAGAGTGAAAATCTTTGGCCGGCAACTTATTACCAAGTTTAAATTGCTTTTGCATGGCAATAACTTTGTTTCAAGAACTGTCTAGCTAGTTCACCTGATTCCTTCCCTAATGCACCATGATCATAGCTTTGTTCTTAGGGTATGCTGTAAGGCATTGATCTTCTGATCTTCATCACTTTGTTGCTTGCTAGTGAAGGATTGCTTGTTTGCAAGTAGCAATTCACCTCAAGGTAGAATATTCTTGAGGATTAGGACTTTTTTTTTTCATTAATAACACTCAGTCTTACTATTGTCTGGCCTAAATGTAATTTAAAGATTCTTTTGTCTATCTTTTCCTTAAAGTAAAGCCAGGCTCTCTCTGTTTCTGGGTATTTTAATCGGACCAAATGGATCTCTAATGTATAAGCTCAGCCCTTCCTGAGCAGGCTCTGGAGAGTGGAGAGGGCTTTACGTGACTGATGCTTGTCAGCTGCTGTGTTTTAATTGTAAAAGTTCCTCAGACACTGGTGGGATGGATGTGAGCCAAATTGGAGTCTGCCTTTTGGTCATGCTGGAAGGAGCCAGAAGTCCTTGAATAAGAAAGACCTAGGGCCTCTCGGGGCATTTTGTCCTTTCTCCCTGACTAAAATAACTGTGGGGGCATCGTACAGACCCATGGGTGCAGCAGGCTGTCGCTTCCATGGGGACGGCGCAGACCATAGTGAAACCCTTTTTTTCTCATTTTTGTGCTGTTGTGCTACTGTGTCAAAGAGCTTCCTGATCAGCATAGTACAGCATCTTAGCTCACAATAGGTATTGTTTTGAGAGGGTTGGCACAATGTATTTGTGCTGTGATTTGATCTCTCCTTTGTCTCGAGTAATCTGTTAAAATGTAATGCTTAATCCTACTCCTTTTTGGCAGGTTTTGCTCCACTGTTGTTACAGAGATAATAAAACAGCATAGCTCTAGTTGCAAGAGATCACTGAAGAAAAACAATGTTCTGGGTTGTTTCTTCTGTGTTTTTGGCTATAAAACAGAGAAGCTGTGGCCACACTGTAGGCAGGGTGTGTTGTGCTGTCAGACTTGCTGTGGCTGCTCTGACAGGGAGCTTCCCTGACTCTCCCTTGTTCCTAGAGTTTCTGTGAAAAAGGTCGTAGAACCAGACAGCACAGCTTTCTTCTAACAAAAAAAAATTGCTTCTGAAACCACAAATCACGTGTAGAACACTTACTCTATCTAACATGTACTTTTAAAACGATTTTCCTTTCTTTGTCTGTCAGCTTTGGTACCAGTGGACTGTGGAAAAGTGTACTTCCTCCCTGCCCCCTACCCCAAATTACACTAACTGCAATTAACAGACCTTAATTAAAATGCCTGGTTCGTAGCTCAGCAAAGAATTTGGAAACAAAGTTAGTTATTCTCAGGCAGCTCTACCACAGATTTCATCTTGGGCAAAGCTGTTTCCTGATGTGATCAACATCTATAGAGATGTGATCAACATCTCTATACCTGTTGTTCTGTAGTTCAGTTGGACAGCAGTCAAACTCTTGGTCCTAGTGCTTATTCCTAAAATAGGAATCCTCACATGTGAATTAGGCCAATATATTCACAAGCTGCTGCTTGTGGAGGTGCTGAGTTCCCCTGATCCCACTGAGAGCTGAGGACACTGCAGACCTGGGCCTGATCCAGCTCCCTCTGAGGCTGTTGGAAATTAGTTGAATTCCTTGGGAACTAGGTAGACCTCATTCATTTTTATTTTTATAATGGAAAATTGGAGAGTCAGGGACTGAAATTGAATTTGCTCACAGTGGCACGAATTCAATGGTACACCTGTGGGCAACAACACATGGACCTCTGCTGCTGTGTGCTCTTCCCTTGTCGCACCAGAAATAACGAGAGTGGGCACTCAAAGGGTGTGATGAGTGGCTGGGTAGCAACGACTGATGACCAAGAATCAGAAGTGTGGTAGGTAGTAATTAAAGCATGCTACAGTGATGGCATTGAATGCCTGCTTGACCCAGGGAAGTATCTGTTAGGGTGATCTGAAATGCCTCTGTAGCACCAAGTAGAGTAGCTGAGCTTCCTGTTCCTTGTTAGTGCTGCTGCCACCTTGCCTTGTGTTAACTGCGCTGTGGGTGTGAAAACTCCCAACAAGAATAGATTTCAACACGCTTGCTGCTGCTGGTAGTAAAAGTTGAAATACAAAATGTTTATTTGTGGAAAATGCACGTAGTCCACGTCAAATCTCCCTGTTCCATCTCATCCCCCTTTAAATCAAAGAAGATCCCCAATTTCAGGGGGCTGATACAGGCAAGATGGAGCAGACTGGTGGTGCTATGAACCTTACAGTGAAGGAAGGCTTGTGCTGCAGAGTGGTTTTGGTAAATATTGTTCCATCTTTGAAGCAGTAATGTCTGCGTTGGGCTGTTTTCAGCAGCCAGTTTGGCTTCAAAGAGATAATTATCGGAGCCTTCTCTAACAGCAGGGATGAGGGCTCCCTTTTGGTAAGGCTCGATCTCCTTTTGATGAAACAAACTCTATTAAAGAGTTAACTCCCCCCATCTTCTATACGTCTTTGTCTGAATGTGAAAATTCTTTCCCTGGCTTTTTTCCTCCCCTCTAACAACGTCAGGAAATTAAATTGTTTATTCAAAATGTCTGATGTCGGTGTTGGACGCCCACATTGGCTTGGGAACTCGGAGACATTCCTGCGAGGCAAATCCCCAAAACCTGCGAGGTGGCTCTTTTCTGCTCTGCTATAAACGTGTGGTTTGACTGTCAGGGTATTTTTAAACACGCTGCCCAGACAGCTTTGAAATATGAATAAAGCCCTAAGTATACACAGATGAGCTGCAAACAATTGAAATGTGTTTAAATACTTGATCTCTTCCACGTATTCATCAGTACCTACAATTGGGGCGTGGGGGGGCGTTAAGGAAGTTTTTGAATCGAGGAATGTTCTCTGATCCGAGGGAGAATAGAGAAAAGCCTCTTGAATTGAGCATTGGCCTGGCAATCACAATAGGGTTTGGGCTCTGTCGTAGGCTTTATTGTAACTTAAGCAAGTCAGTGAATTTCCCAGTATCTTACTTCTTCCACCTGTCAAATGCAGGAGTAATAAAAACACATCACAGTGCTGTCGTATGGCTGAGCTGGTAGCAAATCGTTAAGGGACTATTGGATTTCAAAGGAGACAGAGTGTTTGTTACTTTATCTTGATATTATCAGCAGCTCTTCATTCACATCTGTTCTGAGGCACATTTCAAAATTAAAAATTCAAGGCATTGAAATTCCACAGTTCCTCATGGATGGTTTAGTGGTGGACTTGACAGTTCAAGGCTGGGCTAGGTGACCTTAGGGGTCTTTTCCAACCAGAATAGTTCTCTGAAGTAACCTTCAACACAGTTGTTGGGGACTGCAACCTGTTTTAAAAAGTTGTAGCCCTCTTGATTGTCTCAGACAATTGTCTATTTAACTGGTAAACGTTTTCAGTTCATCGTATACAGATTAAGTGACCACTCGGCTTTTGCCAAGCTAAGATCTCATCTTCCTGCATTGACTTTCTTAACCCAGTCACTTCAATACATGCTGACGGTGGAGCTTTGCTTCAAAGAGCAAAGAGGGAAGGAGCCAGGAGGCTGTGTAGCAATCCCCTCCACCACAGGCAGTGCTGAGGGTTGCTTTCTTGATCACGTTTCTCTCTGCTTCTTCTGGGGGTACCTGAGTTCAGAGAAGGCCCCACAGCCCTGCAGACACAGCTGTGGCTGCTCTTCTCCAAGTACGTCCAGAACCTGACAGAACACAGGAAACGTGGAAACTTGGAAAGCTGCAAATAAATGTGAGCCCGACCCTAAGCCTGCTACGGCTAATGGGAGTTATTTTTCATGATACAACAGTTTACCAAACACAGGAACTTTGGGAGGAAAAAAACCTCTCATAATACATGGGTTTTTAATAGCACCTTATCTAAAAGGTGCTGTGTAACTTACTCATTTAGCTGTGACTTAAAAAAAAAAAAAAAAAAAAAAAAAGATTGCTTTTCAGAAGTGATTCATTTTCCTTCACATCTTCAGAGTTGTTTACTGTGACTGGCTCTTCAGGAAGTCTTTACTCCTTTGTGTTTATTATACACAATTTTACTTGTAATAAACATCTGAAAGACTTGACTGATTGGTGGCTGAGGCTCGTATCAGACGTGGGTAGCAGCCTGGCTTTGTCACGCTTCATTAAAAATGAAAAGATCAGGTACTCGGCAGCCTTTATTCTAAAGGAAGCTACTGCTCACCATTGTACCAAGAAACTATTTTTTCCCCTCTAAATGAGGCCCAGAATCTCCTAGGAGATTTTAAGACTGTATCTTTTCTGAGAAATAGGATTATTTGGTGCATCTTCTAAAGTGATGCTTGAGCAGTGTGGTGGCACCTCCTGGAATGAGCAGTGCTCGGGGCTTCCTGCAGGTGAGGCAATAATCTTCACTGGGTGGATGGTGGAGGAGTCTCATCTAAAATCTCAAGTGAAAATGAGGAAGGCTGTGAATTTGCTGTAAGTGAAGCTTAGTATTTTTAAAGGGGGTTCTGCTTATGTGGACTGTCTCATCTACAGGACTGTTGCAGAACACGGTGCGTTCAGGTGACCTCCCTGTGTTACTGAAAGTTTAAAGAAGTGGCCTCAGTCATAGGAGAGAAGAGCCCCAGAGAGACTGACGGCTTTTTAGGACTGTGCTGCAAGGCCCTGTACCTCCTCTCCAGGTTGCTTTTCAAACAGGCTAGGACTGACGGTGTCGCGCAGTTTCCCTCAGGAATAAATGTTCTTGACGTGGTAGACGTTGCCTTTGTCCTTTCTGTCTCCTCTCTCTGAGGTGTGTTTGTTTTGTTCTGTGTGTGTGCATGCAATGGGAAGAGACTTCAATGTGGTCTTTTCCTTTTGGCTGTGAGCTGTAGCGTGGAGAGAAGCCTTGCAAGAGGGGATTCAGAGCAGCATTCAGGCATTGAGAGGAACGGAGTCAGTGCTTGGGAAATCTGTTAAGCTACTTATTCAAAAACATCTTAGAAAACTTCTGTTGTGGCATAATTACTGAGAAGTAGATGTCATCTGTTGCATGCTTGTGTAAAACGGTATGTGGCAAGTGGAGGAGTCGGTAGCTGTAATACCACCACTACTGCGATCCTGAGGTGTGCGTGTGGGAGGAGCGCTTTCCCAGTAGGCTCACTTCCAGACAAATCCGGTTAATCCCTCAGTACTGGTGTCCAGTGATTTACAGTGATCTTGCTTTTAGTGTCATGGAATCAACAATGGAGTTAACCCACATTAAATCAATCAACAATGCTGTTATCCCCACTGAAGCAGCATGGCCTGTAGCGCCTTGAAAGGCCGCTTTGATAAGGCCCTGTTGTGAGAGGTGGCAAAAATCAGAGGACTGAGCATTTAGTTCTGCCTTGTGGGAGTGGTTTGAGTGAAAGTTGTTTGCTTCCAGGGGGATCTTATTCAGGATAGAAACCTGCTGTGTTGATCCTAAAGCTGCCTGGTACAGCAGCAGCTCTCGGCCTTACATCTCTGTGGGCAGCACCTTAAGGAAGAGCTCACAGCTCCTCTGCAAAACCCAGAGGAAAGGTGAGAAATGGTAGCTCTGCGTGAAGTGTCTGCAATGGCAGGCATCACCCAATGCTTCTGCTGCCCATACAGTCCTGGCACATCCATCATCAGTGGAGGTGCCTGATAGTTGGCAGCAGAAGCCTGCTGTACCTACTGACACTACTAGAGACGTGCAAGAGCCCTGATGCTTGGCTGGGTGCCGCTAAGTGACAGTGCAAGAAGTGTATTGCTGTAGGGGGATAAAGACATTAGCCAATGCATTTTGAGATATTCTAGTATCGGGGAAGTGGAAAAAAGTGGGAAGAAGTTTGATCTTTATTGTATTGTCCGTGTAGTTCTCCCTCTCTTGTGGGAGGCAGAGCTTAACGGCAAGTTCAGCGTGCAGGTTGTCCTTAGAAGCATCTGCAATTAGTTTGTTGTTGGGGTAGGATGCAAGACTGGCTTAAGGAGTTAGTTACAGTGAAATATTTTACAGACAAATGCTTGAAAGAAAGAAAACTTTCTGCTTTTAACAATATTAAAACTTTGTTTTGTTTTTTGACGTAAGGGCTTGTTCATTCTTTCTCAGTTCATAGCCTTAAATGGCCAAAAATGCAGTTTTAGATTTTTCTTTCATTTCCTAATTGTTTGTCTGTAGACTTTTTTCTTTGAGATGTGAGTAGAGAAGTTATTCTTCACCGGAAAAAGCCTTCCTGAAAAATTCTAGTCACGACCTTGCTAGCATTTTTTGAAGAACACCACAGTGTGAAAACAGCGGAAGAAAATCCTAAAGAAATGGTCTGTGTTATCTTTCCAGCACTGCTCCTGACTGAACACCCACAAGTAAGAAGGGGATATAAACAAAGCTGTACTGCATCTCTGCAAGCAGGGTCTGTGGTTTAAAAGTGCATGAAGCTGCTGGTGTGAACTCCACCTTGAAATTGGTAACCCGAGTGGTAGGCGTTGTGCCTGACCAAAACACTGGCCAGTGCTTTCAAACTTGGCTTCAGGCTTCAGACCTTCAGCACATGAGCAAAGATTTTGTTGGGTCTGTGTCAGGCTTCCAAAGGGGGTTCTGCTGCAAAATTGAGGCTCAGCCTTGGTGCTGTCAGGCTGACACTGCCAGTGAGCTGTGCCTTGGGGGCTGTGGGATGCTTGGATGTCCACAGTGGTGCTGGGCTCCTCTGGTGCCCCCCCCTTGGGGCAAGGATCCACATCTGGAGGAGCGTGGAGGCTGGGGGGAGGAAGACTTCCCTTACACGTGGTAGGCGATGATGCTAGAATTCAGTGGGAAAGAAAATGTAGGTAGTCAAATTATTCTTGGGGGAAAAAACCCACACCATACTTTTATACTGGCAAATTTTTTTGAACTCTTACTTTCTCTAATTAGTTTCTAGATAATTAGGGGTGCATTCCACATAAGATAACGCCTGCTTATGGCCTCTTTGAGCGAGTGCAACTTTCCCAAGGTTTTGATTATCTTCTTTTACCAGCCACAACTTTTTTCCATTTCTGAGGGTTGGGAATGTTTAGAAGAGGAACGCTTTTGTTGAAATGGAATAGTTTCTGCGCTTCAGGTGATGCCTGTGCGTTTTGCAGCTTACTGTGACATCTTGGCCGCGTGCTGACCAAGCAGGAAACCCTGCAGGTCCAAGTGCAGAGCAGATAACATCTGCCCAGCGCCCGGGTGCAGTCAGCAGGGTGTGCGGCTGTGTGCAAGGTCCTTACATCATGCTGGGTGTGGAGCAGCTTCGTTCTTCTTCACAAAACATGGCTGGCTGCAAGGATCTGACATGCAAAGAGCTGTGCAAATGATCTGCCTGGGAAGGTGGCTTCTTGCAGTAAGAAATCCTGCTGCTGTGGGTAGATGTACGTGCTGGTGGGGTGTAAAAGCAGATGCTCAAGCAAGGATTTTCTTTTGCCTTCATGAACAAGAATTCCTGCAAACCTGAGCAAATAGTGTATTTATGTACTAAGAGGTACATGCATGCATTTTTCTGTGTAGAAAATCCTAATCTTATGATGTGGTTCGGTCATTCTCATTAACTGCTACTTGATAGATCTTGTCTAAGCGACAGCAAAGGGGATGAATGAAAATCGCTTTCCTCAGTGGTTGTTGTTTTTTGAGGACCAATCTAAGACATCCAGAGTTTTCAACAGCTGTTGAAGGTAATCTGTAATGTGGACTTTCCCCCCATGTATAATTCTTCAAGTCCTTGTATGTATTTTGGAATTGCAGCAATTTGAAAGCTGTAACCTTCCTACAAGCCACTTTATTTTATGCTGATTGTATCTCCAGCTAACCTGTGAAATAATTCTGGCAATATCTGAGCTGGATCCTGCGTATGACACCCCAGTCAAATGTCCAAGCCCAAAAAAGAGAACACGGGCAGTTAACCACATGCACCCAATGATGAAACCAATCTGCAACAGTGGAGGAATTGTCGCGTTCTCCTTGCCCTGCGCTATACGGTCACCTATAAGCTTAAAATCCCAGTGTGTGGCATAGCATCTCTGGAGTCTCTTATCTCTGGTGTCTGCAAACAAAAGAAGTGAGCAACGGGGAATGAGTACGCTTGTCCAAGGGAAACTTGTTCTGTGATCCTGTTTAATCAAACATGTAATCAACACTTAATCAAACATTTAATCAGTGACTTGCATTTTTCCTTCTAATTAGTTGCTGCCAATTATTGGGATTGAAGAGTGAGTTTTGGGGCGGAGCTGGACAAAAATAACCAGAGGAAAGCAGTGAGCTCTTGCTGCGCCTTTGTGTCTGCCTCTGCAGCTCCTGCCCAAAAGCTGCATCAGCTGATGGTGTCCGCCTCCTTAGCAGTGGTAAGGACAGCGGTAATTTGTTGGGCTAGAATAGAAACAGAATTGTTTTTTAAAAAAATAATAATAATACTATTTTTTTGGCTTGAAGAGGTTATCTTGAACTCATCGGTGTGCTGATGGCACTGGTGTTGCAATGGGGAGAGGCAGGTACCAGGGAGCCCAGGGAGCTCCATAAAGGGAAATGTGTGGAAGATGCAGGTGAGGTGCTGGCCTCGGGCTCTTTCTCTGAGAGGGAGAATGAGAGTATGAGTAACGGAGCTCCTGCATGGTTCTGCTTGTCCAGGCAGCTTCTGGAAGATCTAGAGAGGCCCGTGACATTGCCTCGTTCCTGGCTATGCAGTGTGGCAGAGCTCCCAGCAGAGCCAAATCTGGGCTGTGATGAGTCCTGGCTAGGAAAGGTGATGGTGTTCTGGGGTTGTGCAGCAGCTCCCGTGTGCCCCATGCCGAATCTGGGAAAGCTGCAGTCTTAGAACACCTCAGCTCGGTCACTGGTGGAAACGATGGGTGTGACAGCTGCTGTCTAGGATAAGTTACGAAAAAGCAAGGGCAGGATTAATTAGGGCACTGTGCGGGTGTGTCTGCCTGAGAGAGATTAGCAGCAAGAAGTGCTGTGGGAGGTCAGAGGTGTGGGGACAGTGTGGCACGTGCTGGGTGTCTGAGCCCGAGGAAGGGCACTGAAGGCTGGGCAAAGTGGTGCTGGCAGAAGGTTGAAGCTGACTGGGAAAAATTGCTTGGTTCAACAAGATGGGATGCTCTAAACTTCCTGTAAGCCATCAGGGTTTGTGTTGAAGAACTTCCTGGCTCTGTCACTTGTTTTTGTGTTACGGAGGGATGTGTGTTTGAGTAACAGCTTGGATCAAAACCAGGTAGTAGCTGTACCCTGTGGCTTATGAAGTGGGCACAACAGGCACGAATTTACAGATAACAACCCAGGCAAGGAATTTTCTCCAGCCAGGGTAGAGATTTCTTGGAGATGCTGTTCTGCCCTTAACAGGTACAGAAACTATCCTGAGTGATGGAGGCTTTGTTTTGCTGCCTCATCTCTGCTCCAGCTCTCTTTTGGCTGATCCTACAGATAGGGATCCTACATCCCTCACTGCCAAAAGCTTCTGGTGTGTTCTTATGAATCCTCTTGACCTACACTGACTTGATATTATAGGGTTGGCAGCAGTATGTTGTACATGTGCTGCATTTCCAACTCCTCAAACTGCAGCCCTGTCTAGTGAGACTGGCAGAAAGCTCTATTCTCTTATCTGAACTTTTTGGTAAGGCTTTTTCTTTCCTCCCTCTAATGGTCACATCAGCTATTAGTATTATTCTGCGTGCCATATAATAAAAATAATCCCTTAACTTGTTGCCTCTCAATTTAGATCCTTTCTCAATGCTAAGTTCATGTAGCTCGCGTTTTATTTGATTTCCAGGATCGTGTGTAATTCATGTAGATCACCAGATGATTCACTGTGGCTCTGTCAAATGCTGTCCTGGTTCTTCTCGGGGAAGTTGGCTGCATGTCAACAAGCAGGATGTTTTGAAACAGTACGGTCATGGCTTGTTGGAAGCCAAGCCTTCATTTTATTGCAAGCCTCTCTAATGAGGCTTCCAAATAAAGTAAAATCATTTTTTGATCTGTGTTGGTGTAAACTCAAGCAGAGGAGTAGGTTGCAGGGGAAGGAATTTCCCGTTATTGTAACTGTCATCTGAATCAGTTCAAACACAGAAAAACAATCCAATTCACTTTGAATTTGTACCACGAATTTCCTGATGGACGCCTTTTTCTCCTCAAAGAGGAGATGAGGCAGCAGAGTGGCACTTCTCACATGCAGTTGCTTTTCTGTCTGCTGCTGACGTGGTTCATACAGAGTTTGGAGGGGATAGGACAGGGTGGGATGATGAATAGCAAAATAAGCATGAAACCCACTTTCAGATGAAACTGGTCTGATGGAAATGCTTTTTAGCCAGCCATTAATTTTGGCCTAAAGAAAAAGCCCTCTTTAAAATAGTGGCTGCATTCAGAAAGGCCCCAAAGTAAAGGCTGAAGCATGAAATGCTGCTCAAAGGGAGCAAACAAAACAGGAACTGGCTGGATGAGCTATGTGAGCCTGAGCTGGTGCAGAGTTTGGGGAGGAAAGATTTCTAGGAACCTCTCCTGCATTAATTGTTTCCTGCAAACCCTTTCCGTGGGTGTCCTTTTAACCTGATGAAACACCAGACTGGTAGCCCTGGGGCTGCGTGTAGCTGCCCACAGTGAGCTGTCCGCACGGGCTCTTGTTGTTGGTTACGTCTGAGTAAATTACTTTGGTTCCATGCATGAAGAGGGAAATCTGTTCGTGTGTATGCAAACAGTGGTCACTTGGTGAGTGCCGGAGACAAGAAATCACAAATGCTCTCAGAGCTGATGACGCTTGAGGGAGACTTGGTGTCTGACTTGCTCTGTGCTGAAACGCTAGGGCCATCCTTTATGCAAAAAAAAAAAAAAAAAAAAAAAAAGAAGCAATCGGGTTTCTGTAGCGAGCAGACATGTTCACTGTCTTAAGTTTCTCTTGTTTGTATAACGAAGCTTTGCATGGAGGAAAAAGCCCCAGACACACATATATCTTACTTGAAGCCTGGCTGGAAATGAATAAACTCCTTTTTGCACGGCAAGGTGCTGAGCTTAAAGAAGTGTTTGATTTCTGCCAAAAAATGCCCAGTCTCTTCCAGAGATCCAAGAAGTAGGGAAAAAAAAAAGTGTATTACACATTTCTCATGAACGTCTCAGTGGGTGTCTGGCCTATGTAAAACTCCTAAGAGGTTTGTTCAAGGCCGCTTGCCAGCGGCTTGGGAAGCTGCAGAGGAAGGTGAGCATTTGGTTTCAGGGTGGTGGAATAAAAGCCACTTCCAAATGAAGGCTTGGTGGGTGCTTTACAGATGCACTGCTCAGAGGGATTCTGGTCTAGGAAGGACAAAATGTGAATAACAGCTCTCGTAAATGAGTGCTCCTAATAGTTTGCTTTCCTGGGTGCTTTTGTGGGTAGCTGTGTGTAGGCTCCAGCAAGAAGATTGTTAAAGATGACCGCCACAGGTGCCTAAAGCTGAGAAAAGCCCTGAAAGGGACAAGTTCTTAGGGGGCAATTGCCAAATGCTTTCAGAAAGTCTGCTTACTGTAGGCTAAGACAGATGGGGCAATCAGAATTGTTGTGTGACCTTGAGAGAGCAGCCCAGCTCACCTTTTGACTGCCTTTCTCTTCTGTTCTCTTTCCCCTTCCAAAAAAAGACAGCTGCCGTCCGCAGAGCTATGCCCATTTTAGGTTAGCTTACCAGATGTGTTGCATTTCTTCAGCGTGAATTCCCTGTTCAAACAGAACAGGGAGGCATTGGGAAGGTTTATATGTAGGGCATGACGTCAATATTTAATCTGAAAGGCTCTCTCTCTCAAAATGGTGAGATATACGGACAGTTAGGTTTACAGGTAAATGCAGATATCCATGCTCTGAAGTTTAAAAGCACTAATGAAACAACTTTCTGGCTGTCCTAATACATGTCATGATTCTGTGTTGTCCCCATGAAAGGAGAAATGCGTGCTGTCTCTGTAAACCTCCTCTCACCTTGTAAGAGCCCCAGAGGCCCTGAGTGTATTTGTTAGCCCAGACACGAGCGGCAGCTGCTTTAATAAGGAGACGCTGGCAGTTGTTACAGTTCTGAGAGAAAGCTGCTTATGAAATATGCATGCAGGTTTTACAAGCCATGGTGTACACGAGTTAAAAATTAAAAACTATATTGAAAAGTAAGTAATTTTATGTTGGGCCATAGTGAACGGAGAGGCAGGAGCCTAAAGGAAGCTCCAGAATAAATGAAGACTTGCTTGCATCTGCCCTACATGTTTTATTTCTGAGAGCTGCGCTCTGTCTAGATAGAAATCTGTATGAGCACCATGATTTTGGTGGCCTAGAAAAAGGGCTTCCACAAAGGTGGGGTGGGGCTTTATCCCCCCTCACTTTGACAGCCTTACTCTGCTGGGATAAAAACGTGTTCTTCTCTGCCCTTCTCATCCTGTTTTTCTTTGCCAGTCGGAACGGACCTACACCTCAGTCTAGTTTTTTTCTCTAGTACAAGATCCCCCTGAGGCAGCCTCTAACTGGCCAGCTCGGGAGGCTTTGGCAGTGAGCAGCAGTGCGGGCTGCAGGAGGCAGAAGCTGGCCGCATCCTCAGGCAAGAGCTGCAGTCCGCACTGAGCTGCGTGCTGCTGCAGAAAGCTGGCTCCTAGCACCTCAGCTGTGGTGTTTAAAGGCAGGCGAAGCTCTGGTCTCTGGACAGTTTTATAGCTAGGTAGGCTGGAGGGCCTTGGTTCAACTCCCTGCACGTTGCACCAGCTCTTGTCAATTCTTAGTTCCTGTTGCAAAAGATGTGGCCTGTGAAAGGAGGCAGGCAGAAGGCTCAATCAGCTCCTCTGATGCTGATCAAGGGTTTACTGGTAAAGCTGTTTTGCTCAAGAGTGGTACTGCTTGGAAGCAATGCGGGGCCAACATAATTATGGTGGAGTTTGGAGGAGTTGTGCTTCAGCTGACTTCAGATTTGATGGTATCTCAGCCACAGAGCAGGCATTTCACTAATGCTTTTTGCTAGTTTTGCTTGAGAGATGTCTGAGCATAAAGTTATGACTGGCTTTTGGGAGCTTCAGCATGAGAAACATGTTAGCTGTAGGCACAGGAGCTTCAGGATATTTCCTAAGAGCAAACGTCTCCAATTAGCTGCCAGCAGGGTTGCTGAGTATTTCTTTAAATTTACTGCTCTTTGTTCCATGTTACAGTTCGTGTCCATACAGTGTGTGACCATCCCAACTTGTTCACTTTTTGGAACAGCATTGTTCTGTCAATCCTTTTCAATCCCGCTTTGCACAGCGGCTTCCCGTTACGTTGTGCTTTCTGAGCACGTCGTGTGCGCTTTTACTTGCAATGAACAAGGTGATGAAACGGGCTTCTCCGAGCAGCCAGTGAGAGCGCAGTTTAATGCTCTGTGCTGTTTGGGATGGAGGGCCATTGCTTTGAGTGCTGGTGTGGGCTCGTGAAATTAACTGCTGAAGATGATTTCCTCTTAGGATTCCACTTAAGTTGTCATCTGGAAAACTGAAAACTCATCTGCTTATTAAAACTCAGCTGGTACAGGCAAGAAGTGGCAGGACCCCTTACCGCTAGCTTTCAGCCTCGAGCAGTTCTGCCATTACCAGCCACAATGCTGGTGAAAACTTCAAGTCAACGTGAGTTTTCTGTTCAGCTTCAGTCTGGGAGCCCTTTCGTGGCAAACCTTTCAGTATGGCTTCAGTTTCCTTGCATTCCAACTCAGTACTAGCATAACAAAGAGACAGTAATGTTTGCCTTCCCATTTCAGTATA
Organism: Aythya marila; assembly: GCF_965140915.1. Lineage (NCBI taxonomy): Eukaryota > Metazoa > Chordata > Aves > Anseriformes > Anatidae > Aythya > Aythya marila. The sequence goes on from NC_139046.1 coordinate 16,107,109, forward strand.
ATAGCTGTTAAGAAATTGGAAATAGGTTTTCCTGTATTTTGGCAACATCTGGAAATCCAGAGGTAAACAAATTACCCATCGGCTAACTAATGCACCTCATCAACGAGAGGACTGCCCTTCTTTCCCAAATTGTGTGACGATTCCCTTGACGAAGAACACCTGCATACTTGATTTGCAGGGCTCCAGTGACAATGGAGAATGAACTTTTTAGGATCTTCTTGATAGCTAATGACTTACTCTGTGATACAAGAGAACAAGAACCTAGTAATTTGTGACTGCTGGCTTAAACTAAGTTCAGAGGAGGTTTGCTAAGAACAATACAGAATGTAAATTTTTAGAAGTTTGGATTCAGAGAATAAAATCTACTCTTTAATACTTTTATGGTTATAGTACCAAGTTTTATCAACGCATGCAGAAAACTTCTGCCTCAGTGTAACATTTATTTGCTCTCCAGTGCCACAATATGTTCAATTGTGCAATGTTTTTCATATTATAAACCCTTTTGTGTGAGGTTATTTACATTTTACAAATGAAAAGTGCGATGTGTCTGTATGTTTCTAGAAGCCTGTGATAGCTTCTAAAGTAAAAGTTAAAAATATGTGAAAGATGAACTGTATCTGTCCCCAGCAGCAACACTCTTCTGCCTTGTGAGTGTGCTGCCCCTTCTCAGGTGTCTTTCAGCCATCACCTGTGCCTTGTGACCTTAGGAAGGCTTTTGAAAGGGATGGGTCATGTGTTTGCTTTTTGCACAGGGTCATATTAACAGTAGGGTGATTGGGGTCACGGGGAGACAAAGGGAGCTTGGCAGAGGGAGGACGTGTATGCTCTCTGCAGTGCTTAAAGAGGCTAAAGAGGCAAGCGGTTTATCGAAGCCAAAGGATGGGGCTGGAACAATTTAGCATGCAAATCTGAAGGACTCTGACCCTTAGGAATTATGTCCTGTAATGGAAGATGCAGTGCCAAGGCAGCTTGGTTTGAAGATGATTTTTAAGAAGTTTATAAAGACAGCACGTGGTGTGGCTGGCTGCCATAGCTGGAAACTGGATCTGCTAACGTCTGAAGGTCCCCCTGGTGTTGTGTGCCTGTGGTTGAAGGCTAACCCCTGCATAATTGCTCATAATTGCCATCAGGTACTAAATATGTCTTTGAATGTCTGCTAGGATGAATAGCTCGTTGTCTTTAATCATTTTCTGTGCAGCTGTTAATCATTCCTTCTTCCCACGATGGCTCCTCAATTTTTTTCTTAAAAGACAGTGGTTTTGTGTCCCTGCTGGGAAAACAGTGAGCATGGGCTCCCAGACCTTGGGGTCACTAGTTTCAGGAAGAATGTCCTGCAGAGGTCAGCACCACTGATGTGTCTCGAATGTCCAGTTTAAACAGAAGAAAACAGAACCTTTCAAGTTTGTAGTTAATGACTTGATGGCTTTTATGACTTTGGTACTTAGAGATTTTATTTCTGCAATGCCTGTTCTTTAATGCTGAAAGTAGTAACCCTGTTCTGTTTCCTTAACCCGTTACTGAAGCTTAGTCTTAAATTGCCCATAGTCACTGAATACTATTTCCTCTGCTTACCGTTTGAAGTGTCTGGTTTCTTTTGTGGCTTCCTCCTCCCTGCAGCTTAAACCTCTGAAGTCTTGATGTTGGATGCTTCAGTTTGTCTTTGGTCTGGCAGCATAACGGGTTAGTGGGTTTCTAGCTGGCTTTTTGCTCTGAGGTGCCGCTGAATGTCTGCCTGTGTCGTGGTGGGAAGCTGAGGTGTGTGGAAGCATTGTGGTGCCTCAGGTAAACACGAGAGTGATGCTGCTGCCTGCCCTACCAAAACGCTCTTTGATTTTCTGGTCCATTTGCTGGCCCTGTGTTCTGTTGCAGCTCTCAAAGGAGCACTTTTGTAGCTGTAAATGGGATAATATAATGCTCTCAAGATGTAGAGAAGATCAGATGGTTCTACCAAATGTCATGTGTGAAGGGGATGGCAGTGTAAAAATCACTTACAGTGCCGTAGTCTCTGATCTACAGGGGCTTCTATTGCAAGAACTGTTCCCTATTTATAAAAACAAGGATGAAATGAAATACACAAATGTGGCTACCCTCTGTGATTTTTGTGCTTAAAAGGTCCTCTGTGACAGCCAGAAGTCTAATTTCTTCAGCCCATTTAAAGAGCACTTAAAGCTCTAAATGATACCTCTTCTCTCCTGTACTGCATTGTCTGTTGCTACCTGACTGTACTTTACTGCCTTCTCCTTTGGATCTGTGATGCTTTACAGAGAGAGGGAGAAAGCTGAGGATTTCCCCCCCCACACACACATCCCACTCCAAATGCCAGCTTCTCACCCATTTCAGTCATAAATCTTTCAAAAATACTGACCAAAGAAGAGAAAATGCTTACTGAAAGGTACAAAGAGTTGGATTTAAGTTGGCAAAACTACCTCTGATTAATTCCCTGCTTAATAGATTGAGAACAAAAAATAAATAAAAATTGCCCCTGTTACAGCTGTATCTACTAGTATTTCAGGTGCCTTCAGTTAACTTCAGTTAACAGTGTGAGCTGGGGCTGCTGGTTGCTTGCATCTCTCATGGGCAGTTCTGAGAAATGATAAAAGCAAGGATCCTGGCAGATGTCCCCTGAGGGAAGTGCAGGGTACTCTGCTGGTGGAGAACCTGGTGCAGATTATCTGAGCTCGCCTTTGTGCCTGGAAGAGGAACAGGATGTCTGTGAGGCTGTGGATGGTCGGCGTTTGCTGGTTTTCACACTTTACTTTGGTATTGTTTGCATTGTGTCTTCCTGTGTCTGATAATTTCAGTGTGGTGGAAAGCCGTGGCGGCTGCAGGTTTTTTCTCTGATTCATTAATATTTATGCAGCTCCCTTAGAAGCCAATATATGGCTTTTCTGGAAAAATGCTTTTTATGTTTTATGTCAGAGTAATATATTATTATTATTTGCTATTTTTTTTAAATGTGTGCATCTGGAGGTGAAACATTCTCACATATGAGAAAATGAACTTCTCTGCATGCATTAATAACTTCTTAGGCTATTAAAACAGATATCATGATTGCTTTTTACTTTTCGAATTGTAAATTATTTGGTATTTTTCAATCCATCACTCAGACCAGACAGCAAAAATATGCTACTTAATTGAACCATGGCTGTAATGTATGACCTGAGCATCGTTTTCCCTTTGTAACTGTCATTCTCTATAACGTTCAGGTCCTGCATGCCACGGGGAATTAGTGCAAGCTGTTTACTTTGGTTGTTTGCTTGCTTTAACATCCAAAGCTATTCTGCATAGTTTGAGACTGTGATAAAAAACAGTTCATTGGCTCATAGTAACTTGATATCGAACACTTTCCTAAATCCATAGGTCATCTGAGCTTAAACGTGATTTCAACTGGTGTGGTATTGATTTTAATCATTGTTGTATGTGGTGAGGCTCGCGTTATCCCATAGAGCTGTGCATTGGCTTCAGGTATACAACTAATCAATCGTAACAAGCTTCTGGGTTTTATTCAGTGTTGTAGGCAACTTATATGTCTGTTTTATCTTTAAATGCTGTAGTGTATGATTAAATGAGAGCTTTGCCCTGAAGTTAAGTGTATGCTGGAAGCACTAGTCAGAAATTTGTGCTGCCCTGGGTAGGTCTCCATAGGCTTAGGTGTACTTACTGTGCCAGTTGAAGGCATCAAAGTTTTGCTGTAAATTAAGTGTTTGGTTTTACCACTTTCAACCACTTTTTCCCTTCTCTTTTTCCCCAGAGGTTCTCTGACATTTGCTTAAATATTTTTCTTCTCCTTGGGCTGATGACTGCAGTGTAGGATTCCTGTCTAGATGTTCTTTGCAATGCAGTGCCTCTTCAAAACAGTGACCTCTGGGAGCCTTGTGGAGAACTGACCAGTTTTCAAACATCTGCTCAAGGAACGCAGGCAGACAGTCTCACTTTGACACAGTTTTGCTGCCTCTTTGGAGGGAGGAGGGAAATATGGCAAGCAAGGATCTGTCTTTCTGAAGCCCCTCAGAAAAACGGGCCTGCTGTGGGTTGCCACCACCTGGGTGTCAGGCTACGTGGAGGGAGGGAAGGAAGGCTCATGGACAGAGCAGGGACTAGCAGTGGTCATGGTGCCAGGGGACAGCACCTTTGGGTCAGGCCTTGTTCCTGCCTTGGGCACATTCCTGCGCCCCTCGCTGCAGCCTCCCCCAGCAGTTAGCTCGGCAGTCTCCTCAGCACCACCACCGCATGTCCCTCATGGATGGCCCCTCATAGGCCTGTCTGTCACCTGTGGCCTGCAGCCAGCTTCCTTCTGCCTGTTAATTTTAGGGGGTCCTGGAGTGTGTGTGCTGGACCAGCTTGCTTTCCGTGCCAGGCCCCAATCCTTTTCGCCTGGGATGTGGGGCAGTTGGTGCAGTTATGTGGTGCTGCGTGCTCAGCACGTGTTGTGTAATACAAAAAAAAAAAAAAAAAAAAAAATGCTATTTTGGTAGAGGACTTTTCCCAAATTAACTAATCCTCAAAATATGTATGCTTCTATGGTTTCTTGTCTCCTGGGTTTAAGTATTAAAAGTTCTAATGTTTCAGATAATCAAAGGAGAAATCCCACTCGTGAGAAAAAGGAAGACCCAGCGCTGTGAGCCAACCTCGCTAATCGCCGTCTCCTTCCCGTACCTGTTTAAGTGTGTGTGTTGGCATACCCAGCACCCAGTGCCTCTCCATTAAATCCCAGTAAATTTTTGAAGTCCACTTTGAGGGCATTGTTGAAAACCTTTAGACCAATTCTTTCTGAAGTGGCTCTGGCAGCCAGCTTGCAAGTATTTTTCTTCAAAGTAGGATAAAGCTTACTCAGTGTGTATGCATGCATGGCAAAAAATGCAGCCTTTCCCATCAACCTCTATCCTTCAAGGAGCTCTGGAGCAGCCCTTTCTGAAGTCTTCTGTATTTTAATGGGAGTTTGGAGTTATTCTGTTTACTCCCGGGCAGACACAGCAAAAATGTAGCTCGTTTTGTTATTTTAAGTCTTAGCTTCTACTACTTGGAATGCTTCTGAGTGGGCTGTTGCACTGATCTACAAAAAAGCACTTCCTACCTCATATTTCTTGTTTATCTTGCTTAGCTGTGTGAAAGTCATTGTTTCAACAATTTGGCTATTAACTCTTTCTCTGCAAGAGTCGTCTTTTTTTCTTCCCAAAGCACAGTTGGAATGCATCTGGCTAGCCTCAGGTGACGTTCTGCAGCAGCGCTTCCCACGCTGTAATGGCAACGTATCAATCGGCCACCGTTTGTGGGCTGCCGTTATCTGTAAGAGGGCTTTGAAATACTCTGTAAGAGGTGCTTGGTTTCATTTTCTTTTTAATTTCCTTGCTGAGGAAGGATGAGCTCTGTTGTGGTTGTGCAGTGCACGCATGCTGCATCTCGGCCAGAGAAACTCCAGGCTTGTGAAGTGTAAGAAGGGAGCAATTTGTGTCGTGGATGCTGATGGATTGCCTGTCCCTTTGGGCAGCTTTGTAATGGCTTTCCAAAAGAAAGACTTACTGTATTGGACAGAAAACTGGAGGAACCATTGTGTATTCAGCAGTGTGCAGCACTTGTGACTGGGGACGACAACACAGGCGCCCTTAGATAGACGGGTGCTGCAGACAGAGGCGGGCACCACTGCTCTGTGGCCTGCCCCAAAAGGGTCTTTGACTTTCACATATGGGATTAGTGGGAACGAGGAAGAGATTCCAGTCATGTCCTCGCTGAGGCTTTTCATTCTTAAATTAAATTCCCTACATCTTCGAAGTGAGAAGAAGGTTATAATATATTTAAATAGCCTGCATATAGTGGGAAAGTGGTCTGGTGTAGGAACGGCTAGGCTCTGTGCCAGGGATTCAGTTCTACTCTTCAGACTGAAGCAGAAGTGGGTTGTTTTCCTTGATAACGTGTCAAATGCAGTGACTGAGCACTGTTGTGTTGCATGCACCTGAATCTCAATTCTTATGCTGGCAGAGAGATGAGCCACATCTACAGATCTGCCTGGGCTGGCTCTACCAGTTGCAGCCCTCAGCGTTTCGATGTATGACCAAAATCGAGGTGTGCCCACCTCTGCTCTCGGGACAGCTGCAGCGTTCCCAGCAGGGCAGCAGCTCAGCATGTCTCCTGCATCTCTCCAAGGCCACGGCTCAGAAGCTGCCCAGGTGCTTCCTAGGCAGGGAACGGAACCAGGGAAGTGCTTGCCTGAATCTGAATTGGGTACCAACGTGCAGATTTTTATTGTTTGTTTTCTAGTGTGAAGTAATGCTTTTCCATTAGTGTTTGTTTTACATATTTCTCATGTTTCCAATAATAACCATTCCTTTTTTTCTTTTCTTTTTCAGGAAAAGAGGAGTAGAAGTAGTACAGGTGAGTAAAAACTATATTCGGTTATTTTTTTTCCATTCACTTCTCTGCTATGAATACTGTTTTTGGAAACAGTGGATCCTCTTTTGTGGCATATGTTGATCTTAGCTAGTCGTAAGCAAACAGGTATCCAAAGTGGAGATGAAGTTGTTTTTTCCCACGTTTGTTCATGAGTAAGATGTGGTGGTTGATGAGGTGATGTTAGTCTGTGCTTACTGCTCTTGAGGATGGTCAGGCCTGTCAGGAGTAGGAGCTGTTCTTTGAAAAAAAACAGTGGCAGACGGCAAGTTCTTGCAACCCAGGGCACAGAGAAGTGGCGCTGGACTGCTGTGGGGCTTTAGCCCATCTACTGTGAAGTTCAGGTGTTGGCTGTTTTGTGTTTCCCAGTTCTGAATGGCTGTATTCACATGAGATGGCACTTAAGTGATGATGCCAACTTGTAAAAGGAGTTATGTTACCTTGACAGCTGTGTTGCTGTGAATAATACCTCAGAGAACTGTAGCCCTGGAAGATCAAAGGGGGAGAAATGCTCTTTCCTTCTGGCCTATTTTGTCTGCTTTAGAAGAGCAGCATATCATAGATTTCACTCTTCCTGGTGCTTACTCGGCGTGTGGTTATTTGAGAGCTGCGTGGTATTACAAGGAAGGAAGGCACATACTTTACTGGCTGGATTTAACCATATTTCCAGCAGCCTTTTGCTGCTACAGCATCATCTTCCTTACTTTTACCTCCTATTGCTCATAGCTAAGGAGCAGCTTCTTTTATCAGTTCTGATACAGCCTCCCCAGGCTGATAAATACAACCAGCATGTGTAAAGCACAGCTTCACAAGCAGCATGGGGAGGAAGGTAGCCTGTATTTCTGTCATTCTGTGACACACTATTACTTTGATAGTAGTCCAGTGCTTTCCAATCCACTATCTGCATTTGTTTTACGTGCCTAGTGCCTGCTGCATACACATAAGCAGCAAGGTGGCTGTATGAGATGAATTCAATGATACTCTGATTAGCTGAGCAGAGAACAAATTCCATTTTATCTATTGGGCTGAAGTTGCAGTCCTTCAACATGTTGCTTCAGTTAGTCTTCGCTATATCAATGTATGTAGGATGCACGAATGCTTTTTTTTGCTGATGTTTGTGTAGCTTAGTGGCTAGTCATTTCTTTATTGGAAGAGCGTTTTGCAAAACACGTGGACAGAACTAGACAGGACTTGTGTAGAAATGCTTCATGGTTTCAAATTTCCCAGCATAGCTGAGATGCCAGACTAACCTGTACTGGGAGTTTGTGCCCCAGAGGCACACCTGGAACACTGATGCCTGCTGCTCTGCTGGAACAGGGTGAATGGCCACGTGCAATCATGACTTGCCCAGCACATGCGTTGCTTAATATGTCCTGATGCGCGTACTTGTAGTGAGCGAGGGATGTCTCAGAAGTGTGCTCTTTTCCCATCCAGCGTTACTAGAAAGCTTTGCTTGTGTCACCTCGTGCATCTGTTCCGCTAGCCCTGCTTCTGATTGGGGATGTCTTGGTGTCAATCTGCTGGACAAAGTTTACTTAATAGAGGGAAAGTTGTTTACCTGTGTTGAGCAGTAGAGTTTTTCATTTGTTTCCCCTTCTCCTTTAAGGAACTTACTCTGTTGTGAGCTGTCTTGAGGGAAGCCAGCTCTTATGCCCAGCAAAAGACAAGCAACTCAAAACAGAAGTACACAGACTGTTTTTCTGTTTTCCTCTTAACATAAATTCAACTTTTTTTTTTTTTTTTTTTTTTTTCTGGCTGCAGGCATGCTTTCCAGTTAGAAGTAGTGAGTTGAGAACTAAGGTTAAGTTACTGGCTTCCAGGTAGCACGATGTACTGGGATGCGTCCAGGCTCTGCAGCAGAGCTGTTGCCGTACCAGCCCCAGTGGTGTTCTGGGCACCGTGCTGGCACAGCTGCACAGCACAGGGAACAGCCACAGCTCCCTGGGGAGGTGTGGGGGCTCTCAGAACCTCAGATGTTCCCTGTCATCCCCTCGGTTTTCTTGCTGACTCCTCCAGCCCCTTGCAGCCGCCTGCTCAGCTGGAGTGACTTGAGCTGGTGGCCCAGGGTGGGGATGTGCTGCACAGTGACTTGTGCCCCAAGCACATCTGCTGTGGCCACCGCACAGGCAGTGGGTCAGTAAGTGCTTCAACAGAAACATTTCTTCATAGTTTCTACCCTCACCATTTCAAGGGAGAGGCTACTTCTAAAGTTATGCAGTGATTGCCTAATGAGGCATTAAGAGAAATAAATAAATTCTATTTTCTATTGACAGAATTTAGCAAAGATAGGATTTGCATCATTTCTAAACCATAAAGCTGGTTTTGAACTCTTGTTAAAAAAGCTTGGTTTTGTTCAGTTTCAGCCCTCCAAATTAACGTGGGGGCAAATTCAGAATTGCAAATTGTCAGTTCTTCTTCAGCCAGTAAAGCGTCCTGTTTCTTATGACTTTGTCCACTGGTGAGGAAAAGAAAGAACATCTCCATATACCTTGTTTTTCAGGAAAAAAAAAAATCTGTTTGGCTTAGTCTAGAGAGGTTAAGATTGAAAACATGTGCAGTGAAGTGGAAATCATCACAAGTACCTCTGATGGGGACATGCATTTATTTTTGTTTCACAAGCTATGCAAATCCAGGATAATTAGCTGCAGCCCTTTGGCTTCTGACAAATTGCCAGTTCAGTCTTTGTGTGACAAAGTTTGGAGCCTTCGTACTTCTCGCGACTTCAAAGGCCTTTCAGGCATTTCCACACCCAAATTTTCCTAGAGCTCTAGCACACTTCTTTTTTTAATATTAAAATAGTTAAGATTTCCTATTTTCCATGGATATTTTTGGTTCTAACGAGCACTAATGCTCTCTTTTATCTTAGAGAGATGTTCTTTCTAGTCAGTTGGCTATAAAAGTGGGATTAGTCATTGTATTTCAAGCTGCACATTTTTTAATAGCAATGGGATATGGAGGACAACATGTTTTTCAGTGTGGAACAGCTGATTGTAGTAGTTACAATGGTCTAGGCTGCTTTTTTGGTTTCCTTTTTTTTTTCCCCTCAGGTCTCTGGGAATTGAGATATTTGAAACCTTTTACTTCTAAGAAGAAAACTGTCCCTTGAGCTCTGGGTTTTACTGAAGACAGCGAAGGAGAATTAAGGGTCCTTTCCCCCTTTCTTAAATCTTCAGTCAAAGTGGAATACCAAAGACAACAGTTTCCACTAATTGTTGCCAGGGAACGGTTGTTTTCTAGAAATGCGGGAGGTTTATTTTCATACGCAGTATTAATGGAATAAGCCTGGAACAGCGGCGTTCTAGCTGGGAGAAGGGAGCTTATAAAACATATATCCAACAGCACGGACAGAAAGATGTGACTGGAGAGCTTCCAAAGCAAGCATGTTTCTTGATGTTGGAGAGTTGGTACAGGCAGAAGAAAGTTTGTTTTTACATGCATGCCAGGCCATTACTCCAGTGCTTGTTCTCAATATGGCAGTCAGCTTTGCCTTAAATGCAGTTTTGGAAGTGATGCTACAAGAGCCCTCCAGCCCTCCCCAATCTAGATAGTGTAGGCACTTTGGCTTGTAGGCAGGGGGCTGCTGGTCAAGGTCTTGAGAAGAGAGTGATGCTGCTTAGCTTCTGTGCTACGGCGTGCATTTGGATGTCTCAGAATAGGGTCTTCCAAAAATGTAGTGATGAACAAAAATTTCAGCTTCATCCCTTGGAAACAGCAGGACCGTGGAAAGCCACATCTCCAGCTGAATCCCGTCTCTGATCCTTCCCAGTAGGGATCTTCTGCAGTAGGGTCTTCTACAGGAGACCCTCCTGGCACTGAAGGAGCAGCCCTGCCCAGCAGGAGCAAAACGCGGGTTCCAGTGCAGGGAGGGATGTTTTTGGCACGCCGCTCCGCATTGCATCAGCAGGCTGGTCAGTGAGGTACAGCATGCTCCTTTCTGGTCCAGTGGGGAAGAATAAATACACATCTGCTGGGGCAGGGATGGAAGAGAAAACAGCAGAATGCTTCCAGCATGCGGATTAAGCAGATTAAATAAATGAGCGCTTATTCTTAAAAATTAGACCAAGTAAGCCAATCCATCAAAATGCAGTTAGAGCTTGATTTTATTCCCGGGGAGTGAATGACAGATCTGTGAGGAAATTTTTGTGGCTCAGAGGTGTGCAGCCTCTTACTGACTGGTTTGATTGCTTGCTTTTGACTTTGCATCCCACTGGCTCTGAGCGAGGTGTGGGCTCTGAAGTCACTTGCAGCAATTTCTTGGTGAGTGAAAACATTACTAAGATTTAGAAATCTGCAATGAATGCCTTTCAGGTTTGAGCTTGTACTGCTTTGGCCCATGGAGCCAGCTCTGCCCAGCCCTTTTGTCTTCTCCTGTCTCCTCAGTATGTCATGATGAGGTAGTGATGCCTAACAAAGCTAAAGGCTGGGGGTTGGGATGTCTTGGGTGGAAATCCAGTCACTTTGGGAGCTCTGCCAAAGGTTTTGCTGAGTATAAAGGGGCTAAGATTGCAGTGGGGAGGTGCCTCGTGTTGTCACTTACTGCAGGCACTTTGGGCAACTCCCTTAGAAACTCTGCCTCCCTTTTCTAATGAAGATGGAATGCCATGTACTGGGATGCCATTTAAGTTGCTTTCAGATATCTTAGAGGGAAAGACATAGAATAAGGTGGGTGTGTAAAGGAGAACTGGAGAATTAATGGACACTGATTTCTGAAGATTGCTGTGCATAGCACGTTCTCAGCCATCACAAGGTGTCTTCCCAGATACTTCAGTGAACTGTAAAGATTCATAAATCCATTCTCAAGTAACAGGATAAAAATAAGACCCTGAAGGAAATGCTGTATTAAATGAAATCCTGTATTTGCCTCCTTTTGACTACAAATACCTTGCAGCATGCAGGCCAGTCCTGGCACAGAAGGGCAGTTAGATATTGCTTTTGTTAATCAGGGTTACCGCAGTGGTGCCCATGGGCCAGCTAGGAATAAGCTTTAATTTTAGGCTGCTTTAAACAATAGGATTATTTGTCTCACTGGATGCAGGTGTTATGATATAGTATCAAACCAGGGCAGGTGGAGTGTGTAACTCAGGAAATGCCTATTTTAAAACCAATCTGCCTCATTTGCGGCTCGCTGCAACTGCAAAGTGTATGTTGAAGTACAAATGTGTGTGTAGCTCTTTAGTCTTTTTCTTCAGACGTCTTTTTTTCTTGGAGTGGCAAGGATGAGGAATTGATTAGATACAGGTCCAAGGATCCTAATGCCGAGATGTCCTCTCACAGCTCAGTGACAATCCTTTGTCAGTTGTGGGGTGAAATCATTTGGTTCTTCTGCACACGTAGAGCTACAGACTTCATGCTGTGATGGTAGCTTAAACTTTGCTCTCAGTCCTGGGGTTTTGTTCTGGAGCAACAGTGATGATGTTCCCTTGGGAGAGATGATTGTGGTTTCTAGCATAGCTAAGACTTGCTTGCTTCAAGCAAAAGCTTTATAGAGAGGGTATCATCAGACCAGTAAAGGAGGCTATCTGCATGCCCACCTTCAGTGAGGGTGCTGGTAGCTCTGAGCTTCCAGTGGACTCTGGAAGACCCCTGGAGTTTGGGAAAGGCTTTTGCTATACATTGTTGACTTCCTTTCTCCAGCTTCTGCAGAAATTACTTCTTTGATCTTAGCCGTGACCTGAGATACTTGCAGCTGGAAACCTATTGTATTGTATGTTTGTTTGCTCCTCTGGTGCTTTACAGTTAAATGAGGTAAATGTACTGGTGTCACGGGATTGAATGATGTGCCAGTAATGGTAGTCACAGACATTAAGCCATAAAATTTCTAAACTTGCTGTGTTTGGTCTTTGGCCAATGTGTGCTGAGAATTTCTTAAAGCCAAACAGAGGTTGCCCCTGTTTAAAACAGGACACTTTCAAACACAGCGAGACCTGGAAGTGTTTACTGAACTCAGCTGCCTTCATGCAATTGTAGCAGGATGAGGCAGAAGAGTGGCTTTAACATAATCCTTCAGTCAGAACAACTGAAGTTCTTTTTTCCCCTCTTATTTTCTTGACACCAGTGTGGACCTCTCTTTGCTGCATATCTAAGGGTATGCAGATCAGACAAATATAAGGTTTCTGCACATGCTGTGGATGTTTTCTATGACTTTGGTTATTTTGCAATATCTTTCATCTTCTAAGAGTTAGCATTGATGGAAAACACTCATGGGCTTTTTAATAGTTTAATTACAGTCTTCTTATTTTTTGAGAGGTATCTTTGCACTGCTGACCAAAAGCACTTAGCTTAGGGTGGGAATTGTTCGATGTCATCTGAGGATGAAAGGAGGGAGCCAGGAAAAATTCAGATGATCGTAAACATAGTTCCTCTAAAATGAGATAGCAGTGGGGCATCCAAAATGTGTTTCTTCTTAACGTGAGGTCACATTTATGGAAAAGTTGAGAGCTGTGGTTTGTTTGTTAGTTTGTTTGTTTTCATCCTTCTTCTCTCGCATGACTTGTCAAAAGAGACAGCTGCTGCAGCCTCCTAGATGAGATGAATGTGGTGCTCTGTTGGCCATGCCAAGGAGGGTCCAACCATTGTTAATGAATGGATTGAAACAGCCAGTAGATGGATATGATCTGTCCGAAGTGGTCCCTTTGTAAATGGTGGAAACAGGGTCACTTCTTTTGGAAGAGAAGATTCAGGGCAGGGGTTTGCTTTCCTTGCACAGACCGTGGAGGGAGCTTGGAGGTAGGAGCCTCCTCCAGCAGGTTCACATGAATTTCTCTTGCTCAGATTTGTGCTGGGGACATAACTGTTAGTGTACTTGTAGATGGTGGCTACCAACAAAATATTGGATCTGTATAAATCCCAAAGACAGAGGAACTGCAAAAGCTGCTGATGAGCTTTGTCCATGTAGCAGTACAGCACAGTGTTATGGTAGTTTTAGACTGCACCCCACTTCTTTCCCTCCCGCTGACTCTGTCATGAAGCTGCGTGGTTTTGTCCCTCAGAGGCTTGGTTTCTGGGTGCTTTCACCGTGATCCTGCTGGGCTTTAAGAACAAGACACGTCCAAGCCTGTATTCAGTCTATAGCATAGATTCATCACTGAAAGAGTGATGCCTCAGTATGTTTTAATTGTTCTTTTCTTATATTCATGTTATTCTTGTAAAGAAGACAAAAGAATTAATTGTTGCACTTATTACAAATGAATAAAAGCATATAAAGAGAACTTGACCTCTGTAGTTGTTGTAAGTTTGGGTGTTGACCTGTAGGATCCTAAGGCAATGCTGCAAAATAACCAGTCATTAATGTATCAGGCACTTCAATCATGATTAAAAAATAAATAAGTTGTGGATGTTGCTCCTTTGTCTTTGAAAAATGGTATAACAGTCGTTATGAGCAGGAAAGCAGAAACCACAGACCTATATACAAACCATAGACTGCTTCTGTCATTATAAAACAATGGATTTGCCTTGTACTACTGTTCTTTGGCTGTTATTTTAGGGTCCAGGGTAACGCAGTGTCTCACTGCATCTCACTGTCACAATTTTTTCAACCTAAGGTTGCTTCAGTAAGTTATCGTTGCCTCATTTAGTTTCCCAACTGGTATTCCCTAAATCAAAGGGGTTTCATACCCAATTTAAGGTTGCTATACCTGTCAACTTGCATGTATGTCGTGTCCCTGTTTGAGTGCTTGTTCTAAGGTGGGTGTTCACCTCAGTAGTTACTGAAGACTTAAACTAAATCTTCCCAGCACCTTGCCAAAGCGCAAACAAGTTATTTACAGTGTTTTGACAGTCATCTGAAGATGGGATGGAAAAGATGCCGTTGGGACTGAGCTAATACTCTGAGACTGAGCAAGAGACTGAAACGTAAGGGAAACAACTGCTGCAGAGGAATTTCTGGCTGACTTTGCAAACAGAAAAAAGCTTTTTAGCTTGCTTTGTTTTTGTAGTAAATTGTTGATTGGAGCCAAGAGCTTCCTTTACTCAGAGGTCTAAGTGCATCTGAAAATGTTTTCTTGTGCAAGGATCTTCATTGCACAACTCTGCTGTCCTGTAACCTTAACAGCACAGTTACCGAGTTAAAATTGTCCATTGGCTAACAGATAGAAAAGATTAGAGAACAAGCTAATTGCTGTCTATAGAGAATTTATGTTGATGGCGGAGAGATCGTTTGTACTTCAGGCTAGCTTGGAAAATGTTTGTTCTTGTGACCGAGAGGAGCTTATCTTGTAATATCCTTTCCTTTATGGTAACATCCTTAAGTGGCTGAAAAAAGAACAGCAGCTATAGAGGGGGAAAGCAGAATTTCTGCTTTTAAACTGTAAGCACAGAGCAGTTTGACAAGAAGCCAGAGCAGATTGGATGTTCATAGGCCTGCTGCGACGAGTTGTGTGGCATTCAAGCCCTCAGTGGCTGCTTGTCAGTGAGCTAAGTGACTGCAAACGGGGGCAGAGAGAGAATTTGCTCCTTGCAGGTGACAGATCCTCCCTCCCCCCCATCCCCATTCCAGGGATGTCCAGTATGGTCCAGGGCTTACAAAGCCTTTTAAGGGCTGGTTGGTGTAGTGTAATGTACTAACTTGGGGCGCTCAGCCCTTTGTGCAGCAGCTCAAGGGCTTGTATTTCCTTCTGTGTTGTTGTAAATTTGGTCTGACTTCAGTAAAAGGTGCAGAGGAGGAACAAGGATGGATAGCAAGACATCCCGTGGTCAGTGGGTTTGTGCTGTGGAAAGTTAGAGAGGAGAGTAAACATTTTCCTAGCTCTTCAACTTCCGACGTGTCTGTTTCCTATTCTTTTACTTTTTTATTTTCCGATGGCAAAGTGCTGACGTAGTTGTTCATGATTCCGTGAGGTCTGAAGATTCGGCAGGTCTGCTTTCATCCTGCTCCTGGCATCGGTCACCAAGTCCCCGCTCTGCCAGCCGACCTGCGCCATTGCTCCTGTGTGTGGGGAGGGCCTCTCCAGACGGGGACAGAGGAGGGAGCGCCTGGCCAAGCCCCAGGAGCCTGCTGGAAGCACCGCAGGTCACAGCAGAGGAGCTGAGCTCACCCTGAGGATGCTCCCTGAAGGCAGCTGGGGCCAGCCTGCAGCCCTTGAGCCGCCTGGGATGTGGGAGCTGCTCTTGTGCAGTACCTAAGCCATGGTCATGTTGTGTGAGCTGTGGTAGCTGAAGAGGGTCAGCCGTGTATTTTTGTAGCTCTCTGTTCTGTGGATCTTTTGACATGTCCTTTTCAAATCAAGGACTGCTTTTGCCTCTTCTGTAGGGCAGAATATTCCCTGTTTTTGAGGCTTGCTTTCTGTAACTGTAGTCAGAGACTCCTAGGGAGTGAGTACAGCTTAACTCTGTTTACAGCATATAGAAGTTGCAAGTCATAATACTATGATGTCCTTTTTTGCTTTGTGCAAGGAACTGCATTGTCAATACTGCGTAATCATGTATGAGAAATAGCCTGTCCACGGACAGGCTGTCTTGAAGGTATTCTTCGTTCCTGCCCAGATATGTCTGTCTGAAGCCAAGTTGTGGTTCAGTAATACCATCAAGTTGATGTTTAAAAGAAGAGCTAATAGAGTTTACTTGAGCTTCAATAGATAGGCATACCAAGTATAGTTGGTGGTGACTGCAAATTGGAATTTCTTCTAAATTTTCTTGAGATTGATATGCTGCAACTTTATTTATTGAATCTGTTAGGGTTGTTTACGATATTGCCTGAAGAACTCTGTGTGTTTGCAGAGGATCACTTAGCAACAGCCTATGGCACAGTGAGGTTGCCTGCGACATGCTGAAGCTAGCACGATGAACCGTAGAGCAGCAAGGAAACACCCAGAAACAGCAAGTAAATACAAATTTACAGCCAGACAGAGCAGTTCAGGCACTGAAGAGCTTTGTATTTCCATGGGGCACTGTTTGTAAAATTCTTTGCTTTCCAGTCTTTATTTACACGACTGTCGTCCTGATGCCACGATAGCCTCTGCTTCTAGAGATGCTCATGTGAGGTCTGCAGCTGGTGTAATGGAACATCTCCTCAGCGTTTAAAATAGAAGCAACTCTTTGATATTAAAGCAACCTGCACTTTAATCTCCTAAATCTTCTTAATTAGTCCTTCACCAAGCAATAGCTAAGGAATAAAAGTTCCCCAGAGGAGTCTGGGGAATAACCTGGTATCTCAACTTCAGAGCTCTGTGCTTATGCTGTTTCTAATAATCAGCATTCCTTTTCCCAAGAGTGGTATTTTTATCTTGTTTGTATTTTTTGTTGTTTTGCTCTTTTTTTGGGCTCCAGAAGGATTGTAAATTCAGATCTTAATTTCTGCGTACTTCAGGCCATTTATTACATATTTCAGGCCATTTATTGTTGTATATTAATACCAGTAACTTGCCTGACTTCAATGACCTAGTTTGCACTGGAGGTGAAAGCTGAATGCAATCAGCAAACATTCTCTTTTTTAGAGATTGTCCCTGGTGTCTGAGATGTGGACACAATACAAAGCAAATGCCCCACATCTGTGTTTGGCAGGCAACAGTAACTTGACAGGAACATAGCTGACATTGTGTTTATGGATCTTGTTGGTTTGAGTGACTCAGAGTAGGTGGGGGGAAAACACTGAGCGTTCAAAGACATTCTTGTTTGTGTGTGTGTACATGTATATATAAACTATTCTTCCTCATTTGGGGATGTGGGCTGAAGAAATTCTACTATTTCTTGACCTTTTAAAGAAGAAATCTGACTGCAATATTTGCATTTAGGTCTAGTGTTACCTGAGTTCAACGAGTTTGGGTGTGAATGTAGGTTGTAATGGAAAAGTGGATTTGGGGTGGAATTCAGTTTGTTGATCCTTGTATCCCTGCAGTCACTTCCAAATTCTTCCTGGGACCTTAAAATTCCTCCTCTTTCAATGAAGAGAAAACAGGGCATATTGTTGTTTTGCTTGGGAAAAAAATCATAAAATACAGACTGGTAGTAAGGAAGATGTGAAGATAGCATCCCTGTTCAAGCCCAGCACACTCTCAAGCCGAAACAGGGAGGTACACTTGCTGAAGGGAATTGTCTTTCACCAATTGCCATCTTACCCTGGCATAAGATAAACCTTGGATCAGTTCAGCAAGAGAACAGTCCGAATTCTGTCAGTTTGCAAAACCAAAGCTGTGTCTGTAATGTGTTTTAAGACTTGGGGTCCGAAATCTCTGTGCGTAGCACCCTTCACTGACTTGAAGGCTGTAAGGCTGCACACTTGCTTTGTTCATAGCACTACAGATGTCGAAAATTGTACTTCACAGTTCTGTCAAGGTCATGGGTTTATCTAAGATAAACCAGCTATAAGGAGCTAGGGCAGGTTATGCCTTTACACATGCAGTCTGTTTGGGGCAGGGTTATCGCATAGTTTACTTAACCTAGCAGGGGAGGTCAAAACAAACCTGTCTTGGTTGTCTCGTTCTGTGCAATGCAGAAAGGGATTATCTAAGGTTGTGCTGTCCTTTCTGCTGATGCTTACAGTGGCAAATGGTATGAAGAACCTACATGTGATGGGAACAAGAAGCCGTGAATTAATTGGTTGCATTAAAGCTCTAAATTAAGGGCCCTCAGTGCACTTTTTCTGTGTTTCCTATGATTTCAGTCTGGTTTTTGGAACTCTGTAGCAGACTTTCCTCTCTGACTTCTGTGTGAAACAGTGAACACCTGTCTATTCAGCATCCGTTGCCTCATGCGTTTGTCCTTTCACGTATTTCAAACGCTGAGTACTTGACCAAGAATAAATGGGTAAAAGGATAGACCCTGTACTAGCTAATTTTAAAACTAAAGACAATTAAAATAGTATTTGTGTATGTGTTTTGCTAATGCTAGAGCTGAAAACATTGGATGGCACTTTTCTGTGGGTTGTACTTCGGGAATAAGATGCTCAAAACTGAGCAATGTCATGTCCACCAAAATGTTCAAGCCCCTCAATCTCCATGCTGAAAAGCACTCATTTATGTCAAGGATGCATGTAACTTCCCATTTTTATTTTTTTCCTTGTTGTTTGCATGTCGTCTTTATAGGGTTTTATGGGCTCGTTTAAGTTTTGCGTGTGGGACTTCCTTTTGAGCTGAACGTGTCTGCAGTTCACACGAGCAGGATAAGCCTGAAGGACAGAGCTTCAGAAGAGCAGATTTCGAACTTCAAACCAGGCTTCGCACTGGCTGCGTGTTCGTCTTTGTTCCCCTTCACAAATGTCTCTGCTGGGGTGTTCAGAACAGGCTGTACTGAAGGACGTGTCTTTGGGGCCTGTCCTGTGCTTGTTCTTGAAGCTGGCTGGAGGCAAGCCAGCCCTTCATTCTGAGGTTGCAAAACTGTGCTGGCGTGGCAGGGGACAGGCTTTGTTTCGCGGTGGGACTTGCTAGTCTCCTGAGCTGCGTGCCACATCGGTGAGGCCATGCAGCATCCCTGGGAGGGCCAGCTTACAGCTGCGCTGGCTGCACGGGACGTGTCAGTGCCTGCATGTCACCACACACCTACCCCGAACCTGCTAATTCCTGTGGGCGTAGTGTTTGGATGACTTCATGTAGAGAAAACACTTGAACCATGAAGTCTCCTACAGCACGATGTCTGTCTGACGGGACTGTCCTCTCCTGTTCCTTACAAGCTGGGCTCCAGCTGGTGCCGGTGTGTTTTCCAGCACCGTTTCTTGGCTGAGGCAGGCAGAAGAGAGCCGTGCACCTCATTTGCTACCGCACCCTATGATAGTGTAATGTGCTGCCAGCCCTGCGTGTCGTGAGGATGGTGGGGACTTAAAATTTGCAAACACTACAATGGAAATGAGGTGCCCTAATCAGGGGGAAGTAATCATTTGAAGATACCACTAGACCTCAAATTAGCTCCCCACTTAGTTGAAGCTCTTTGAAAATCAGAATTTTATTATTTTCAAGAAGCTAAGTGTTTTGGCAGGCCACCAGTTACAACAGAGGTCTTGGTGAGGGGAAGTTCTGTGGCTTGTGCCATAGGACACGTCAGATGATGGTACTGGACCTTTTTTTTAATCCGAAGGTCTGGGGGGTAAATTGCAAAGTAATGAGCCTGCTTTTCAAAGGTGCAGGCAGCTGCTATTAAGGTCCATGCAAAATGCCAAAGGCCCTTGCTCTTCCTTCTGGGCATAAATATGAAATGCACGTGCCCATTCTGCACAGTCTTCTTGTGTAAGTCAGTCCTATCATTCATGTCATTCCCTCCACCCAATTAGTAGCTGGAAAATCGTGAATGAATGAACTCCAAATGCCTGCAGGTTTTTTGACCATCTTTGCAGTTGCGCTGCTTCTCTTTGGGTTGCTCTAATCTTTTATCATTTAATGATGTAAACAGGCATGGGAGACTTCTAGTTCTGGGGCACAGGAAAACATCACCCCTGAGAGCTCTGTGCTTAAGCCAATCCATTGGTGTCTTTCCCTGTATGAACATTTGGAGAAGTTGCAGTGTTATTTTTTTTGCCACTTCTGGGAGACTTTTCCTTGTTTAACTTCAGACCAAAATATCCTAAATCCCACATGCAACAGCCTGTGTGTCATCAGCAGAAGTGCAGTCTCAATGAGATTATCATCTGATTATACTTTACAAAATCTGCATTTTTAGTATTTGTGTTTCTTGTGGCTCTATAGAAAATATTACGTTTGTAAATCTACTGTTAATGTCAGCAGAGCATAAGAAAGCAAAAATTAAAGACTTTACCTACTGAAGTTGTATTTATTTCCTAGTACCGTCACAAAACAAGGATTTTTTGTTCATGCTTCAGGGACTGAACACCTTTTTTCTTGGCAGTTGCTGAGATACCATATGCACAAGGAACATGTGTGCTGCATATGCATGCTAGCTATGTGGAGGGGAAGAGGAGGCAAGTAACACAAATACAGCTGAAAACTTTTTAAAAATTTTAATAAATCTACAAGTTGAGATACTCTAAATATTCAGTGGGGGACTTCAGTTCTGTGGGAACTAGTTAAATTTAGCAGATGCAAATATAGAAACCAAGCAGCGTAGTGACTTGCAGAAGGCCTGCCCGTATAAAGAAAATAGCAGGCTGACAGCTTATTGCAGCTCGCGCTGTAAAAGAGCCCTTTAACGTGCTATTTTTCTTTTGTGTTTTAGAAGGGATGAGGGGGCGAGAGCCCGCTCTTTCTGATCGTGTAGAGGTGCTTCTTGCATCAGCAGTCTCTGCAAGCAGGGTTTCAGCAGGATGTTTGTTTGGTGAGCCTGCACCAAGGCTTAAGAAAATTAATAGGGAGGATCTGAAGGCAGTTCTCGTTACGAAGTCGAGTTTTAACATTTTTAGCTTACCCGGGGCTGACGTGGGCTGTTGCCTAGTTTGGTTTTGCCAGCGTAGACAGGGCTGGCTTGGAACCGCCAAGGTCTGTGCTGGTCGGTGTGTAGCCTGGGGAGCTCTGCAGCTGGGACAGGCACCTGCACCCCTAGGGCAGCACCGCTGTGGGGTGGCTGGGATGT
Organism: Aythya marila; assembly: GCF_965140915.1. Lineage (NCBI taxonomy): Eukaryota > Metazoa > Chordata > Aves > Anseriformes > Anatidae > Aythya > Aythya marila. The sequence goes on from NC_139046.1 coordinate 16,127,941, forward strand.
GGGGTCTCAGCGTTAGCTACTGTGGGTGTTAGCAGTGTCATTTGCACGTGGACCGGTTGATCTGGAGATATATACATGTAGTTATGCTCATAATCTGGACCTACGTCAATGGCACCGTGTCCTTCTTGCTGCTGCTCGTTTTCCTGGGAAGATTAAGGCTAATGTGTGTGACCGTGCCACAGCTTCATCTCCCACTGCTTGTAAAACACCGTGTCTTGTAGACGGAGCAGTCCCAGCCGTGCTTTTGAGGATACCACCCATACTCTCCAAAACTCTGAGAATTTTCTGAAATAGCAGACTAAGGTCACGAGCTTGGTATGTCTAACATAAAGAAAGACTGGGAAAGAAAAGTTTTATTACCAGGAAAACCGAGGTCACCCCTCCTGCAGGCATGGGATGAAGAAGAGAAACTTTTATATTCCCTGGTAAAAATAATTCCCTTGCTGTTGGTTTCTGAAGTAAAATCCAAGCAAATCAAAGAGCCCAGAATAAGTCCAATAAATTGCTACTGTGCTGATGTCACCTTTGTGTAGTGGGCTGTTCGCTTGTGTCTGTCTTATGTCAGTGTGAGATGTAAATCAAAATGATAAGATGCAATTTATTGGATGGGTTGGGAATTAATAGCTGCAGGGTCTCCGTTGTTTCCCATCATGCTGGCTGGGAACGTTTCCCTAGAAGGAGATAGCTTGAAAGGCACCCATCTTTCATAAACTATTTTTAATACTTGAAAGTTACTTGAAGCGCTAATTTGAGACGTTTATTTTAGGCAGAGAAGAAAACAACTGAGTTCTCCTGTACATGTTTGTAATGTCTGCTGGGTGAATCTCCATTTTTTGCACCTTGACAGGCTCCATCTGTATTTCTTGTGGAGAGCAGGGACTTGCAAACTTTACCAGAAAGAGGAGGCAAAATGTACTGCAGCCTCCTTTTCTATACTTCTTACCCATCAATCTCAAACATATCACTGTGATCATGGTTCAAATCAAGCAGGAGGATGTTAGGTCATGGATTTGGCAAGCTGCCTTTTATAACCTTTAATTTATCAGCCCGCAAATGAACGATTTGGAGTGGAGTCGCCCCATGCAGCGACTTGCATCCCGCTGGAACAGAAGTGAAAAGCTGCTGGAGGGAACAAATGTCTGGGAAAGCTGGTCCTGTGGCACGGAGGAGAGATGCAAAACTCTTCAGGAGGGATCTGGCTGGCTGGCTCATCTGCAGGTCTTCGTGTTCTCTGGGGACTCAGTTGGCTAATGGCAGCAAAACAAAAACCAAGCCACAGATGTTATGAGCCAGTTTGTGGTGGGTGTTCCGAGCGGTTAAAATACCTGTTTTCATTCCCATGTGGGAGACTTTTTGGATCAGTCGTGTAATTTTTCTGGGCCTTACTTTGGCCCACGACCAGAATTGTTCTGGGCTCAGCAGGCTCACTGGGATGATCCAGTACAATGGGGCTGCAGTGCTTCGACTCCGCTGTTGCCAGCACAGGCAGCCCTTTCTGATTGTCCCTTACATTAGGGCCGGGTGGTTCAGCAGCTGCTTTTTGCCTTTCTTTCCTTTAGCTCTGTTAGTTTTGCAGCACTAGCTCTGTGAGATTTCACACAAAATCAGTGTGATTTAAGAATGTGCTCTTGCAGTTGCAGCTGCTTGGGGCATTTTCTCACATGTGCACCCTGTTGGTGTTCACGCCAGCAGAACAGGAGCTGCTGAGGGTGCTGCGGGCAGTGACTGCGTTTTGCTCTGAAGTAGCTCTGCCTTTCTGCTTGCCTGTAAGTAGATTGCTGTGTCACCAACTGTGGTGTGTGTGAATTAGCTGAGTCCAAAAGAAGCACAGGTAACTCTGAAATTTTATCAATAATCCTGTGTTCCTGTTTCCTCCTATGTTATGGGATCAGCTGCGTTAAAGTAGAATAGGTACTGAGGTATCTTGCACACGTACATGTGTTTTATTGGGTTTAACCATAGAAAGAATTTGCAGTGTGTATTGCCTTGATAAATTTAGCAATACTCAGCACATTTCAGCTCCTCCTCAACTTTTTGCTTATGTCTCCAGGCAATAATACATCTGTAATAGCCACTGCTGGCAGGAAAGCCAAAGGTGATCCTGCCTGTGGCACACTACACGTTACCAGTGAGGTCTGGAGATGACTGGTCTGGTGCCTGCAATTTCTGGGGTCATCCTGGGTTGTGGGATGCATAGAGGAAGGAAGGGGGAGAAAGGTTACAGGTTTCGGTGAGAGAGGCTGACGTGCCTCGAGGTGCAATTGTCAGTTACTCATTGGGGTGTTAAACAGGACAGGGCATCCATTTCACGACCTCCCGTCATCTCTTGCAGCATCTTTATGAGGCAGATGCCCCTGGTGTTGAGATGCCCTGGCAGGACGTGCCGTGCAAGCACAGCTTCCTCAGCCTCTGCTGCCTCGCGGCTGCTCAGCCAGGTCTCCCTGTGCCCGCGTATCAGGCTGCAAGCAAAATGGGTCCTGTTTGCACAGGGCGTTCCCTGCTGCACTGGCAGCCTGTTTGGTGTCAAAGTGCACATGCTGTAGGGACTATGAACTTGCCAGGTACTAAAACAGTCACTTCTTTACGTTTCTGGGCTGAAGGGAGAAGCTCTTGCCCTTCCATGAAACAAACTCTTAAAAATCCTGGGCGTTGGTGGCAGTGGGTGCAAGGAAGCTCCTGGAACCACCGCGTGCGTTATGACACACAGCCCTTCACCCAACTGTTTCCTTTGGTATGTCCCTTCGTAAATAGCTGTAGGTCACAGCTAATAGTGTGGTGGTTACTCAGCCGTGCGTTGCTACGGGGTAGTAAATGGGCTGAACTCCAGCTGCAGAAGGTCTGCCCATATTATTACTGCATTCAGATGTGCCGCTGCCTTCTGCGTGCATGGAGCTGAGCCCTGTAAGCACTGCTTAAACCCCAGAGCAGATTTACTGGGAATGCTCTAGCTGCAGCTTGAGTGACACGTCTGTAGTAAGCAATATCTTAATATCCCAGAACACTAACCCTGCATGCCTGCCTCCTTGAGGACATGGCAATCTCTGCGGAGCGGAGTAAGTTATTTGCAAATGCAGGAGGGGACCTGGTTGGGAAAAGACCTGCACAGAACTTTTCTAGCTGGTTGAAGTGAGGAGGGGAGCTCTGCAGATGTGGAAAAGCCACCACTGTTTCCCCGAAGTGTGGGAGTCCTTCCTGCATTCTGTTCTATTGTTCAGTGTGCATTTAAAAAAAAAAAGTTCCAAAGATCGGGCTTTCCCCAGCTCCTATGGGAGAGTACTCCATGGTCTAATATGTTTTGCTGCCAGGAAGTCTTCCTGCTAATCAGGCCATACGTTTCCTCTCTTCTCTTCATCATATAAGTCCTAGTTAACCCCTCTTGTATGCTTCTCATCTTGGGCATTTTGTCTGTGGAGGGCAAGGCACCTTTTTGACTCTATGTTGCCATACCGCAAGCTGTCCACGGGTGATGTAGGGTTATTGCACAGCTGACTGGCTTCAATACGGTTCATGAGCTGTAAATCCACAGGCTTTATCTTACAGTAATTTGATGGTATGGTTGTAAGCTAACAAACTAACTGTCCAGGAGAGCTACGTACCTAAGAAAACTTAGTTGTGACCTGGGAACTTGAATCTGTGCATGTCCTTGGGTATCTAGGCTAGGTTCAGCTTTTTTTATGGAAATTGAGCCTGTTTTTTGTTGCTGGTCACCATGTGCCTTTCAGCATTGTTGTGATCTTTTTCCTGGCAGCACTGAAAGGTGCAGAAGACAAATAGTTTCCATTCCATGTCGTTAGCAGGGATATCATGTATTGACTTAGTGGTGCTTAAAGAGCTATAATTTACTTTATATAAGCTTGATGTCATGATAGAAGTTCTTCTCCCTTTCATCTTTTTCCTCCTGGTTGCACTTTGTGAAGTCTTTTCCAGTTCAGCTACCATGCTCCACAGCAGAAAGCTTCCTGTACTGCTGGTCCTTCTTGCAAGTTTGATTACGTTACCGCAAGTGTATTTTTAAGGCACATACACTTCTGCTTTCACTGAGTATATTCTTACTGAAATAGTCACCCGATGAGTGAACAGTGGTAGAAAATGCAACTCTTGTGGCTTTATGGAGCATTGGTGTCTTGCAACGTCAGTGTTGAGAGGGGTTCTCTATTTGGATCCAGTCTCATGCTGCAATACATTTCCCCAAAGGGTTGATCTAGCTGCAGAGCAGTTTTACGGGTGTTACAATAAAATTCATTTTAGATCAGGTAGTAGAACAAAATAATAAAAACACTTACTGTGTTTTTCTTTTTTTCCCGATATGTTGTTAAATGAACATTTTTTGTCACTTCAAAATTTTTCACTGGTGTGTGTGAAATCATCCTGCAAACTATGAGGAGTGTTTCAAAGGGTGCCCATTCGATCTTAGGAAAACACTCTGTATAAACTGCCATTTGGGCATCTCCCTTGTTTGGGGATCTGCCCTACAGGGATTCCCTGTAGGACTTTGGGCTGATTCAGATGAAGCCTTTTGCTTGTAGATTCATTTTCAGTTTTGAGTGAATTTAGGGAAACTCTGCTGGTAGTGTTTGCATCCGTAATTTCCCTGCTTCTCGTAAAGAACACTTGGTCCTTTCTGAAAAGGTTCTCAGAGGGCATTCATCAAACTTGTCATCTTTTATTCTTATGTATTGCGTTACTCCTGGGAGTAATCCTCCAGCTGTAGTGCTATTTTACCCCCCAGAATGGCATCCCCAGCTGCTGCTTGCCTCTGGCAAAGAAGACAAACAGTTATTGTGTTCTGGAGCCCTGCCAGGTCTTCTGTATCTGTGCTTGGTCAGTATTGTTGTGCTTTATTTTGGATCTAGTGGTGTTTGAATAACACTTCTATTCTGAGCCTTCCCAATCTCCTGCCTCCCCTCTATTGATCAGTTATTGGAGAAGTGGGCTTATTAAAGAGAGACAGCCCAATGTACTGGGCAGTAACCTGAAAACGATATACATAGGGCTATTTTTCCTTCCCGGTGTTTGAGGTTTCACAATAATTATGAAAAGAATGCCTAGGCTTTCATACAAATTTCTGAGACGATTTTTGTCTTTAGCTAAACTATGAATATTGGGAGAGAAATTTTACAGACCTTGAGCAAATAGTTGCACACAAATTTCACTTAGAATTAGGAGAGCGAGAGTAAAGAGTCTCAGCCAGACTGCTATATTCATCTTTCGATGTTTGTTTCAGAGCACACACACATGATTAAAATCAAATTGCTTCTGTTGTTTCTGTTCACCTTTTAACCCATGTCTGCAGAGTTTAATTCCACTGAAGATGCAAATGAGATGTTAGCTGTGGTCACTGCCACTGGTCTGAACAGTGACTGACTTCACAGGGCTGCCTTGCCTGCTGAAGGCATGCTGTGCCATGCACACACTTGTCACCTCCTTCCTTGAAGGGCCTGTGGTGGTGAGAGCTGTGTGGGTGAAGGGTTTGCACAAGTGGGTCGCACTTCGGGCACATGTGCCCCTGTGTGTTCTTCAGCCAGGCCCCGATCAACAGTAAATGGTATATATGTTACGCCATGGCCTAGCTAAGGGATGGTTATCAGATGGCCAGCTCATTTTCATAGGAAAATGGGAATGCCTCTTGGCCATCTTCATAGCCATAAATTAGGGAAATTGGTTTTGTGCCCGTATTTGAGAGGGTACTTGCGGTCAGTGTATTTAAATATTACTGGAAGGATGTGAAAACCTTTGAACAGCTGAAATAACTGGAGAAAAAGATGTAATAGGGAGAAAATGGAATGTGAATACTTGATACATCGATATTGAAATGAGTTTCCTGTTTAAATCACGCAACTGAAAATGTCACATTGCCATAAATATGCAAAACGTGGCTGTAAGTTTGCAGTTGCCATGTCTTTCCAGCTCAGAAGAGTGTCTGCTTGTGGCTGTGTAGAGATGGGAAGGGGGCTTTCAAAAAGAGCTTTGATGTTACCCAAACAATAGGAATAACTGGCCTCTACTAGCCACGTGTTTTAAAACATGTTTTTCTCTTTTATTTTTAACCCTGTAGCAGTTCTTAAATCTGTGTTTTAGCAGTGGTTTGAGCTCAAATTTGGCAGATACTCTGTACACCCCTGTGGTGGGTTGACCACAGCCAGCCCCTAAGCCCCTACCCAGCTTCTTGCTTGCTCCCTACCAGTGGGAAAGGGGAAGGAATCAAAAGGGCAAAAGTGAGGAAAAAAGCTGAGGTAAAAGATAACTTAAGACTGGTTGAGATAAAGACAGTTTAATGAGTGGGGGGCGGAGGGGGGGGGATGCAAAACCACTTGTGTACCACCAGTAGGCCAAGGCCCAGCCAGTGCCTGAGCAGTGACTTTTTTGGAAAAGCTCCCACAGTTATATTGCTGAGCATGGCGTTATATGGCATGGACCATCCCTTTGCTCAGTTCGAGTCAGCTGTCCCCACCATGTCCCCTCCAGACCTGCTCACTGTGGGGCAGCGGCAGTCAGAAGGCCTCAACACTGCACGTGCATGGCTCAGCAGCAGCTGAGACATTGGTGTTACCCACACAGCTTTGGTCACCCATCTAAAACAGCGCCATGTGGGCTGCTGTGAAGAAAATTATCTACCTCCCAGCCAACCCCACTCCAACCAGTCCTAAACAGGCTGCTTTTCCAGAAATTGGTTCCCACTGTTTTGCCTAAGTAGCTGTACTTAACTGGGGGGAGCTTTGTCATAGGGGAGCAGCTCCATGCCCTCAGCGTCCTTATGAAGGCAGTCAGTGTGGTGACTGGAAGAAAAAAAAACCTGAAAGTTACACCTCTAGAGTAAGTTAGTAGTCCCATGGCTAGCTTCTCTTAGGGGAAAAACAGTTATTGATAAGTGAAAGAGGATGCTGTGTAGGCTGCTTGAGTATGGCAGCTGGCAAATAGCTAGTGTGGAGAGGTGGCTGCGTTTCTAATCAAGGGCAGGAGGCTGCCTTAGCTTGGGTTATCGTCGTGCAGTTGGGCTGCAGTCACAGCCTGTGCTCCTGGCCTGCTGTGAAAGTGGCATAAAGAAGCGGTGCTGAGCTTACTGCTGCTGTGACCTGCGGGAGCCTCGCGTCTGGGGCCTCGGACATCTTGGAGAGGCCCGATCAGAGCGTGTCAGCTGTGTGTTCTTGTCAGGCTCACGCTGGTGGGGCTGCCTAAGCCTGTCTCCCACGTCCTGATCCAGTCATAGGACATGAAGTAAAACAGGTTAATAGTAGAGCTGCAAGGTGAGGGAAAATGGGGAAGGACTTAAATGGCTTGCCGAATGGTGAGCTTCTAGAACATACTAATGTGGGTACTGCGGCTTAAAGGAAGCCAGCTTGCTAAAACTAATAGGGGTAATGATGGTAATAATAGGGCACAAAACAAGCTTTTTCAAGGTGAGTATGATGTTTTGGAGCATATTTCATTATGCTTCGGTAAAATGTTGCAACTTGAGTGATTAAAACCTATATTTTTCCTTTGAAATGCTGCTGTGTAGAGCAAAGCTCCCTGAAGCTCGGTACTGAAGGGCTCTCCCGGTGCCTGCAGCCACGGCATGTCCTCTTGTAGGTCGATAGGAAGCCGGTCTGGAGAGTGCCCCCATTGTTTGTGTGCGCTTTTCTGAGGGCTTGGCGTGGGGTTCAGCGATTCAGCACATGCATGTGGATCCTGCAGCGCTTCCTGTTTTGTAGCAGCGTTATTGTCACTGCAGAGGCCTTGTACACGCTGCGCTCAGCTTATGGCTGCAATTATGTACGAGGAGCCTGTGTGAGGCACAGGGAAGGCTCACCTCTGGTTATCCACATAGGGCTCAGCCTTCCTCCACCCCACCTCTTCCCCATCCTGCCTTTTGCTACCATCCAAAGAGGAAGAAATAGAGAGAAATGATAACTTGCTATTTATTAGTACAGCCATGGAAAAAAATCCTTTATTAATGCAACATATGGCTGAAGTTTCCTGACACAAGCAGATTCCTGATTCATAGTTCTCCAACATCCCCTGTTCCAGCTCAGACAAGTAGGTTATTTCCTCCCACCAGCAGATGTAGACAGGAACAATTGGAGCTGTGATAACATTATCTGTGACAGGGGCCAGCTGGGTCGCACACCTCGGTGTTTCCTGCCTAACCAGCTGAGAGGGACGGGAACCTGCTGGGTGAACTGGAAGAGGAGGGAGATGCTGCTCGGGCAGTAATCCTCATCTGCCACGGAGGGAAATAAAGGGTGCTTGTGGAGATGCAAAGCAGCGGGGAGGGGAGTAGTGGTCAGGAAACTCAGAATTAATCCCTCTGTGGTGACAGGAGCATCAGGAGCTGGACAGCTCTGTGCAGCCGGCCTCCTGGAAAAATCCCTGACAGAGCGTGCGTGCTCGTGCTGCGCTGCTGGAGGGGCTCGGGGGAAGCAGCCTCTCCGAACTGCCTTCCCGGCTCCTGCTGGGAAGCAGCGAGCTTTTTTTTCCACGGCTGTGATGCTCAGGGTAAACGTTGTCTGTGGGAACTCTTTCTGTGAGGCATCTGAGGTTGTTAAGTCAGCTTTTCCTTGCTAGTGAATTGAACAGGTACGATAAATCAGGGAGCGCAAAGGGGGTGAAGTATGCTTCACCCCCCCCCCCCCCCCCAGCACTGTCTGTTAAAATCCTCATTAAATAAGTTTTTTCCCTGAAGTTTTATGAAGCATATTTTCACGTGAATCCTGCCATAAATTAGAACAGAAAGCTTGTTCACGTGTTTTGATTTTAATAAGGAAAGTGTTTGTTTGGAAATTTAAATTTCCCCTGGAAGTTGCAGGTGTGCTTGTGCCAGAAAGGTCTGAAGATACTTGGCCTAACAGTGGAGACCAGTCAGGAAGCACATGGAAAGGGTTTGTCATCAAACAGGCTCTTTTCCAATTGTACATGAAAACATCTAGGTGTGAAAGGTGTGCCAGCAGTGGTATGTGGTTGCAGTGTCTCCAGCTCGGACAGCCGTGAGATGAGTGCTTGTGGCAAGGTGCCCAGCTCTTGGGCACAGGACAGGCAAAGCCGGAGGCAGTGCTCGTGGTGTGGGTCAGCAGGCTGGTGTCTGAGAGCTCCCCTGAGCATGAAACTCTGTCCATTAGCTGCATCATAATGATTTCAACCTCCGTCTCCTCCCCAAAACGTAGGTGCTTCCTCTAGACACTTCGGTACTATGCTGGTGAGGGTAGGCTGGGGGAAATACATGGAAGCCTGACTTCAGTTTTCAGTCTCAGAAGGTGGATTAGAGTGGCAGTGTGTGGAGATTTCTTCTTTGGCATCTTGTAAGTGAAGGTTAACTAGTTCTAAAGTGAAGGGGAAGAAGAAAACATGTTTGAGTATACAAAAAAAAAAAAAAAGTATATATATATATGAGAAATATGTATTGTGTTCTGTTATACTTCTTTTTATGAACAACTTTCTTACTAACAAAATATCTACCTCAGGTGGGATGCCACCCTGCTCACCTGGCCCTGTTAGTCTTGTTCTGCCCCTAGTAGTTTGATGTGTCCTTGCTGACCACCTGATAGCTGCATAGCCTTGTTAATCTAGGTTTGATGTTGCACCAGTGTGTATTTCTCTGGGGTTTATTAACCTTATTCTAAGTATAAGGATGGAAGTGATCATGAAAGCACATGCAAGACTTGAATTTAGCCAGGAGTTAAGATGTATGGATGAATCTTGGCTTGGTTATGTTGCCTGCATGGCACAAATACTTGGTGCATCTGGAGCTCAGGGCTGTCAAGACTAATGGACGTGGTCTTCTGACTGTCTGTATGTGCCTGAGCCAGTAGAAGGAGTCAAGTAGTCTGCTGGGGTAATGGCAGGAGAATTTGAGTGTGTAACCCCAGTGTTTCAAAGCCTTTGTCTCAGACAGATGGTCAAGTGTGGTGGGCACTTTACAAATGTGTGTCAAGGGGAAAAAGCATCCCTACTCCACAGAACTTACTGTGAGGCAAGGGGTGGCAGGTAGGTTATGGGAGGTGAGGGGATGACATAAGACAGTCTTGGTTATCGTCATAAACCTGGTATTTTGGCTGTTTTAGAAGTGACTTTTACGCAAAGGTTTCGTAGGTAGCATGGCAAAGCAGGAGCTGGGGGAAAAAAGGATATAAAGTCTATGCAGAGAGGCTTTTGACACTCTAGCTCTGTTATTGCATTTTTGGCTAGTTTCTTCTCTTCCTATCTTCGCGTGTTAAAAATTAGTATGAAAGCTGAGGCTTGGATTTGATGTCTGCTGAAGGTGCACTAACAATTTATAGACCGCGTTTTCCATCCAACAGGATGTTTTACCTGTTGCTGTGACAGGAACTCCCGAGATTCCTGTAAAAACAGTTGAATGAAGATAAAGAACTACAATTTCAGCTGTTCTTTTTCTAGCCTGTTTAATTACTGCTGCATTCACTCTCTTCCCTGAATAGGAAGTCATTTTCCTGTTCGTTTGAGCCTTTCAAACAGTGAAAGGGAAAAGAAAATTAATAGTGTGAGATGGGAAATGTCATTCTAAAGCCCCAACAATCAGATCGTAGAACTGGGAGATGGCACCCGAAACTATTATTAACTAATTAAAATCAAATTCTGACCTAATTTCACACCACAGTTTTATCTTTAAGTCAGCGCAGCCATCATAATGGGGAAAAATACCTGCAGTATCCTCATAGAAGTCTGGTGAGGTGCCAAAGAAAGAACCACAGCTTCCTTCTCCATCTGGTGAGGAAGACTCATCAGTCAGGTGGGTGTGGAAAGAGCCCAGAATTATGGAGTGTGCCAGACTTCTTTTTAACAGCTAGATGACAGAGTGCCTCTTCGCCTGCTTCTCCTTGAATGCTGTTTCTGATGGTCTTTTTTCCCCCCCATATTGCCTATGTGCTACTCATTTAGAACTCCATTTATAATGGAATAAAATATGAGGCTGAGTGAATAATTTGAAATGTATGGCTTTTCCACTGCTGCACCTCCTCCTTTTTTTTGTTCCTAAAAGAGTATTTAGGGAGCTCCTGGACCATTCAGGTTCCTGTAGCACATCTCTTTGTTGCACTGATTACCCAGAACACAAATTTATAGCATAAAATAGATCAGCACTGAAGTGCATCAGCGGGTTTTATGACTGTGGTAAGCCTTTTCTTACCAGAAAGTGAGTAACGCTCTAAGAATCTGCATTAGCCCAAGTGCTCTTATTCATAGTTTTTAAAAACCATGACCGTGGGGAAAAAGTGTAAAAGGGATTTTCTAGGCTTTTGAGGTGAGCACTCCCCTGACCCAGAGGTAGCTACACATATATCTATATATATATTATATATATAGTCAAAGATTGGTTAAATTCTTAAGCACTTAGTTTCATTTTCAGTTTATATTTCCAGATATGAATAACCTAATCTGTGCACATTTGTTCCATTTGGAGTCTGGTAGAGCTTTATGTTTTAACTGGACTCTTGCAAACCTCCTGTAAAAACCCATTTCTGATCCTGAAATTCGGCTTATCTGTGCCGCAGTCCTATTTCAGCTACCATCTTGCCCTGAGAATAGGGCAGGTTTTTTTCATTGTTAGGCCACCTGTGTGCAGCCCTTCATGTTGTATTTAGTCACAATATCCCATTTCTGCTTCTCCTTTCTGCATGATACTTTTCTCTGGGTGGTGGTTGTCAGTCACACTTCTGTGTAATTAAGGGCTATCAGGAATCTAATTATTGTCCTAAGACACTAATGGAAATAGTAAATAAAACAGTCACAAGAGTAGTGCCCGAGGAGCGCCACTAGCATGTACGCTCTGGTTTGCCAGTACTGCTTCTGGCATACAAGCCATGGTCATCTTCTTTTTTATTTAGCTCCCCTTCCTGTTCTGTTAGTCCCTGCCATTCTCTGCTTTACCTGACTGCGTGCTTTGCTGATGTCTGAGAGCTCTGCATTTTCTGTGTCTAGAGCATCAGTTGTCCTACAGTGAGTGTCTTGATCCATCTTTTGTAGATCCATACCACGTTTTTATTTATTATCTGGGGATCTGATTTTTGTACCATCTCCAAAGGTGTTGAAATGCTTGTACAATACTAGGTCAGCTGAGTGGTCCAGAAGTGTAATTTTCCCTCTCCTGCTCTTTTCCAAATAACATGGCTATTTTTTGATATTTGGGAAGTGCTCCATGATGGATGCGGTTATTTGTAACCCTTGTATCTCCGTCCTGTGATTTCACATGCCATGCTTTGGTTAATTGGATTTTTTTTTTTTTTTTAATTATTAGTACCCAGTTAAAGGAGAGAGGTGGCTTCCCCAGGCTCCAGTGCGTTAAGTTCTTCAGAGCCACCTGATGCCCCCCAGCCAGGCTCCCTCTGGTCAGGCATGCTTCAGGTGCAATTCCTCATATCCTAGAACAGGAATCTAAAGCAGGCTAGAAGAATTTAGAACACTAAGGTAGTTCTGTATTCCTCTTTGCTGACTACATGGAAAAGCCTGTACTTACAGTGCAGCTACTGACTCTAAAATTGAATGAAGTCAATCTCAGTCTGTGAGATCTAGTTTTGACTCTGGTACCTATTGATATCTCTACACTATTTTTTTTTTATTTCCACCTTGTCTTGCTCCCACAGTCAGCAACCTTATTCAGGCTGAAAAATGAGGCAAAATATCTGTGCAAAACGTTGGGCCATTCCTATACTGTCTTGAATATTAAACTTCACTTGCTGCACAAAGATCCCATATTTTCTTTTTTAATGTAATTCAATAATACATTTCGCTATTTAATGCATCTGTATGAAATGCCAAGCCTCTTTTCCATTCAAATCCTTGAGCTTTTCACAGCTCAGCTGTCCTTGCTAATTATTTCCCTTAATTTATCTGTTCATCATCCTGAGATTAAAAAAAAAAAAAAAAAAAAAGCTTGGCTATACACCATTTTATCCTGCAGTTGAAGCTAACCCAGCTCGATCTAGCAGTTCTGTTACCGATTGTGTTAGCGATCCCTGCTCAGGAGTAGCTGGAGCATCCCGTTGGTACCAGTGGTTGTTCTCCTGAGTCTTAGGAGCAAATCTCCCCTATCGATGCAGCTCCTCTTGTTTTGTTTCTCATTAATATCTGGCTGTGTCTAACTAATGCTGTGGGGTTGTCAGACCTCTGCAGCACAAGGTGGACTTTATAATGCTTTTGTTTCCAGGGGATTTGGTATTTTGGTGTTTCAAGGTATATGAACACAATATAAAGAGCACATAAATTCAGCAAAACGATGAGCAGACTGGATCAAATGTGCCCTGGATGCTACCTGCATATGCCCACAGCTCTGTGTCATCCAGAGCCTCTTCAGAACGGAGAAGGAACCCAGAAATCCATATATTGTGGTGCCAGCTGTGAACAGGGGAGGCTGACAGAGGCCTGGCCCTCAACCTGGAAGCTTTGCTGGAAGGAGAGTTGCAGCAGGGACACTGGAGCTCCCTGGGGAGCGCAGTCTTGCACCCAGAGCACCTCCTGCTGCTGCTTGGCAGGTCCCAGTGACGAAGTGTCCTGAAGCTGAGCCTGAGCCGTGTGCTGGGAGTCCAGATCTGAGCCCTTAGGATGCAGGGTGGCAGTCAGGCTCGCTGGTGTACATCTCTGTGCGGAGGAGCTGTCCTACTTCCTAATCCCACTGCCAATGGGAGAGAAGTTACGCAGCGCATGTTTATGTGGGTCCAAGAGCAGCACTCAGAAGTACGCTTTTCCTTCATCTTAACTATCTCTGTATCCAGTAGTTACTAAAAATAAATAAATATTTGCAGTGATGTCCAAGCTTGACGTTCCACATGTTTATGCAGTGCTATAATTAAGCTCTGAAAGCTTCGGAGAAGCGCACCCCCCTCCTGTCCCCGTGCTTGCTCCGGCTGTGCTGCCTGGAGGGCTGCAGTATTGCTGGCCTCTGGATTGCTTCGAGCGTTTGCCGTGGATGGCTTCTCCCTTCCATTCCTCCTCGAGTGCCTGCTCTCCCCCATGATTGATTAATAGAGCTGTCAGGCCAGTAACTGGGCTGGAGCTGACCCAGTTCACTCCAGGGAACATTAAAATTCTTCCTGGTCGTTCTGGATCTGACTTGCCAATTCAGAAGCTTTAAGTTCGGGAAGTGAACCAGAAATTTTCTGTGCCACTCTGTAATTTTCCCATACCTTCCTTTTGTGGGATTACTTAGAGTCTTTTAATCTGACAGATGAGAACAGCATTTTTCTGACAGGTACAGAACATAAAGCAAGGCCGTCTCAGCAGCAGGTTCCGCCTACTGTGGTTTCTGCTCAGGATCTTGTTTTTCTATCACTCGCTTTCCTCCTCTGGAGCGCTAATCCTCCCGTGTCACACATTTTCTGTTCAACTTTTTTCCTCTGCTAATCTCTGGATTTGTTCGGCTGCCCTTCCTAATCCACAAGAGCATTTGTGACCTCAGAAGAAACCCTTGGCAAGAGGCTTTTTTGGATTTGAGTAACATTGATTATTCTTCCTGCAGTGCTGAAAATCAACAGTTGCCTTTCAGACCGTCCCTGAACGAGGCTGAGCTGCTTAACCACTTGCCTACCACAGGCTGCTTGCTGCAACCCAGCCTGAGTGGGGCGAGAGCTCACAGTTCAGTTTTGTGCTCAGGCACAGCTGTTCCTGCATCTCTGCAAGTTCTGGACAGAACTTGCTGCGAGTGCCAAAATATTGTACATAAAAGCAGGAGATAAACCAAGCAGAGATGTATTTTCCTTCCTAGATTTTTTTTATTGTTTTTTAAAACAAAAACAATGTAGTTCCAAAGTTTTATTCTTGGATTTAAAACAAAAGAAAATAAAATCCCCACTTTTTTTTCCTGGAAAGGAAATCTGTACTGTTGAAGACCTTTAGCCATAACCTGGATGTGGGACTCTGTTAGGGCATGAAGGGGCAGAAGCTGGGTGATGCTCAGTGGTCAGGGGAGGGAGAAGGGAGCACCTCTCCCCATACTCCGCAGGCTGAGGAGGAGCCAGGAGCTCACTGTCGCTCTGGGGACAAGCCTTGGGTGTGTGAGCGCTGTTCTTTTACATGGAGGTTAGCAAACAGCCACAGATGATGGCTGTGTATGTCAGTACACATTGTATAAGATTAAAAACCCAAAACCTCTAAGCTTTCTTTTGCCTCATTTTTCTGGAATACAGATTCTCCCTTCCCAGACCTTTAGGAGATTGCCTCTCCTGGGGCGGCAGCAGCGTGTAGCTCCTGCAAGCATGCAGAGCATTTCCACATATCTGCTGGCAGCTGGTGCCAAGCAGAATGCAAAGGAATCGGCTCTGCCATCAGTGACAGAAAATGCAAAGAAACCATCTGTTAAGCCCAGAATCTGCTCCTCCTGCCTTAACATCTCGGTATCTGAGAAAATGGGAGCCCAGCAGGGCTTCGTAGCTTATGCTGTGCTGCTCCTCACCTTCAGGCAAACCTGGCTCCTGGGGATGTAGCTGGCATCTGGGAATACGAGCAGCGTGTCCCAGTGTGGGACCTGCTCTCCTTTCCCTTGGGTGGCACTCCGACAGCCGAGCTGGGCAGGGCTGCAGAAGGTAACCCGCAGAGCTCCCTTCCTGCAGGGGCAGAAGGCGAGCTCCTCGGCAGCCCTTCAATTTCCTCAGTTCTGAGAAGACGAGCAGAAAGGTGCGGTGTTGTGAAGCTGCGTTTCCTTCCTGCCTGGGGGACAGTTCCTCCCTGCCCTGGCGGTGGCTGTGGGGGCCGTGGTGCTCCTTGGGCTGAGGGGCGAGCGGGAGGGCCGGGGGAAGTCTCCTCTCCCCAGCGGATTTCCTCGCTCAGATTGCTGAGCGTTCGGGTGGCTGGGGAAGGGGTGGAGAGAGAAAATAGGTCCTCCTGGTGAACTCTTTACTCTTCCTTTGCAGCCTCTGATCACCGGGGTCACATCTGCCCTCTGCATTGGGGCAGGACTGGCGTTTCTGCCACAAGGAGGGCTGCGTTTGCTCTGCGTGCTCCGGCCCCAGCGGCAGTGCTGAGCGGAGCCGGCTGTGAGGACAGCTGAGGTCGTTGGCGTGCTTGGCTGGAGAGACCGGGAGCGAGCCTTAAATATTTAAAAGTTTTAATGCTTATTTAGATTGAATATGTAAATATTTGAGGAGCTGTGGAAAGGCTGTGGATCAGTGACGCTACCTGCTCTTCATCCCCCAGAGCAGTGTCTTTCTGCCCACTGTCTGGGGATGAGCTTTGCCACCTCCCGTGGGCTCTGGCGTGGAGTCTCATGCATGTCGGCTCCGTACCTGCGTGGACCTGGCCCTGGGGCCTGTGGGGATGCCCTGGTGACGGGGGAAGGATGGGGCAGCTCCTGCAGGCTTTGGCTGGGTAGTGGGGAGTGAGCTGCACTGCTTTGGTCCCAAGAGCTTCCCTGGATTTATCCCAAGAGCAAGCAGGCTTCCGAGCCAGGCTGCTGCTCCAGGCTGTGTCTGAGGGTCTCACGTGCAGGGGTAGCAGTAGACACACACAACCATATTCCTGCTTTCTGCCCCACTTCCTTTCAAACACAAGCACTTTCCCTCTGTAATCAGACTTCCCTGCATATTTCTGTTTCCTTTACTTTCTACAATGCAAAGTGGTGAACTTGGCACTATTGATTTTTTGCTTCTTCCCTTCCCTCTCCAGAATGCTTAAGATATTTTTGGAGCCTTTCATCTCTGAGCTTTCTGGGGAGAAAGCAGCACACACCAATACATCAGCTGTCAGTCTGCAGCTTCTCAAAGACCCGGCTTTCCACCCCAGAGCTGTGCCTGTTTTTCAGCGTGACTCGCGCAGCACTGATGCGCAGCAGAGCTAAACACCGGGGCTGTGGCTGGGGAAAGAAGGGGCTCTGTTTTACAAGCGGGTTGGTGCAAATTTGTGATGAGATACAGGGTAGAAAATAACCTCAGCAGAGAAAGGTGGCGACTATAACCTGAAGGTTGACATTCAGTGGAGTTAAGAAGGCAAATTATGATGGCAATAAACCCCATGCATTTTGGGGTCAGTGCAGCCTTAATGGATACCCAAATAGCAGGATGCAGTAGATGTGTGTAGAAAATGCTGTATTCAGTGCGTCAGGGGGCAGGGAGGTCGGGTCAGGCTGCTGCTACGCCTCCGGTTCCTGGGGAGCAGGATTCAGAGCCAGGAAATGTTGGAGCTGCCACACAGGGACTTTGGGGCTCTGAGTCGTGGAAGTGCAGAGCATTGATGGCTTTCTACCAGGAGGGAGGGAAAATTGGACAGAACTTCCCCTTGTGTGGCATTTAATTAAACTTTCTAGCACTCGAGATAATGTTGGTCTGAATGCTCAGAATAAAGGTATCGGCTCTGATGGTTTCTCCTTACCTTCACTCACCCCTTTTGGGTGAAAGTTTCACGATTTCCTCTGCAGCAAGGCAGGCTGCTTGCAGAGGTGCACAAACTCCTACTGTAAGCAGCAGATCAAATACAAACCGAAACAAAGCCAGAACTTTGGTGCAGCGGTCTGGGGAGGGGAGCTCATTAGCTGTTTGCAGAATGGGAGCAGAATTGTTGAAGAAAAAGAGGTTTATTTCTTTTTTTAATGGAAATAAATTAAGAGAAAAATGAGGATAAATGGAAAGGGAGAAATGTGTTGTACATTCCTCAGGGATGTAGCAGGGGGCAGATCTCATCTTCAGTTCAGAGAACAGAACAGGTTGGTATTCAGGCTTCATTTCATGTGAATGATAATGCAAAAATTATTTCTGCAAAAGAGCTTTAAAGAAAAAAAAGCAATCCTGCTGAGCCGGGTTCTGAAATGCAGTTGATTATAGCATGGATGGAAACGTTGATAAAATTAAAAAAAAAATTTAGTCATTTAGATAAATGATTTTCTTCTAAATCCAGTATTTGCAGGGCTTTTTGTTTGTTTGTTTGTTTTTCCCTGAGTGAATGGTTCCAGACCTCTTCCCTTGGACCTGGCTTTCTGAACTCTGCTCCCAGAGCTGCCTGCATGCGGGGCTGCGGCTGGGACCACGGGGGAGCGGTGGCACGCCGCCAGGCGCCCGTCCCCTCCCGTCCCCACAATGTTCATGGATGGCCAGTGTTCCTGAGAAAAACAACCCCAAGACTTTAAACAAATTACGCTTAGTGGAAACAAACTTCTTCTGCCCTCCTGTATAATGATTTTGGATAATGTGTTGGCTGTGTGCTTGGAGGACAGCAGAAGGAAGGGAGGGAAGAGGAGGGCGATGGAGCCGTGCACACACACAACTTGCTCTGGAGGGGCTGAGAGGTTTCTGAGCATGAAGTGCTTTTCAACTCCCAGCCAGCCTTCCTGCTGGAAGGTGAGCAGTGTAGTGATGAGGACATTTATCTAGTGGTTGCTTTCTTCTGTATATGGATTTGTAAAACTTGGGAAGGCAAATGCCTCGTATCTGGTGTTTTCTACAGATTTTGTACAGCTTTGACGCTGTCTTCCACGTCATTCACCTGATCTCTGCTGGGTTCTGGCGGTAAGCAGCAATGACATGAAACCAATACCCAGCTGGCCTTTTTTTTGTCTTTTTCTGAAAGCAGAATAGGAAATACAGACCGTAGCCTACTTTGCAGAAGAAAGCACGCCATGGCTATGGTTTCTGTTTTTTCAAGCTGGTGCTGATAAATCTTTTCTCTCCCTTCTGTTGCTATGGCGTTCGTTCTGCTCAAAAACAAACCTTGGGGTGATCGAGTCGAATGCAAAGATCGTTTGGAGAGAGAGATGCTGAAAGAGAAGGGAAGTAGGAGGGCTCAAATTCCAGCTGATGACAAACAATGAATCAGTGTTTGTCTCAGCAGAGGGCCATCAGAAATTTTGCACTGTACTTTCAGTGACTTATGATTGGGTCTGATACTCCACTTGAAAAGGCTCCTTTTTTCCCCCTCAACCCTTTTTTTTTTTTCCTCCCAACTTTTTTGCCTTGGTATATAAAAGGAAGGTGGAACACTTCCAAATTCCACACGGCTCAGAAATATTTGCTTTCCACAGCGTGGCCCGGAACACAGAGAGCTTATTCTTGCGAGCGGTTTGATCCTCCAATCCACGAAATCTCAGGTCAAATTGTGAAGGTTTGTGTGGCCGAAATGTACCTGCTGCCCTCGCTGAGCCACTTGAAGCTGAGCTGCCCGTGGAGCAGCTGCCTGAACGTGCTGCTGCATCCAGGATTGCTTCATTTGCGAGGGAGGAGGCTGAGCACTGTTACAGGGGCCCTTTTTGACACTTGCTGATTTGCCTGTGCAAATCCTGGTAGGTGCACTCTGTTTACGTGCTCGGCATACGCCTGTTGGTTTTAGCTGACACGAGTGTTGTGAGGAAGTTACCCTGCCCAGATGTCTTACGTTTCTGGAAAACGCTCTGCTGAAAATGCCTGCATATGCCTTGAAGGCTTCTTGTATTCTTGGGTCAGGGCTGAAAGGGAGGACTGTGTTCTTGTTTCTGAGTGCTTCTGTGCAGATTGAGCTGCAACTGCAGCAAGAACATGGTGGGGTAACCAATCTCAGATACTTCTTGCTTCTCACTGTTTTTCAAAGTGGAAGCCCTGAAAAGGATTAATTCACATTTTTATACTTTGGCAACTGGGAACTTTCCGACTCCGTTGAATGGACCCTTTGTTTTGGAGTTTCCCTCCAGATATGATAGACAGAGGAAAAAAAAATCAGGAGAAGCTGTGTGATCATCTGAGATTTCTTCTAAGGATATTAACTAATATTTTGGAATTTGGTTACAAAAGTAGATGGTCTCCTTCCATGTCCTTAGCTAAGCTTTGAGTCACATCATTTTGCCTTGGTTCTGCAGACACTTAGATTTGCACTGCTCATGGGAGCCAAAATGTGCTAGCACAGCCAGGCCTCCTGGGGTATGGCAAGGCAGTCCCCATCAGGTCCGTCTTGTCTGTCTTTTACATCATCCTCCCATGCAGAGGGTCTGCTGCCCGCCTGTAAATGGTGCCTCTGAGTCTCCTCAGAAGATGTGCAATATGTTTTCCAGTCTCATTAGGATCTGCACGAGTACTTCAAAGATAGCACTAGAGCCTCAACCTGTGGCCATTAGCAGGAGCGTATTAAGGCACTCCTTCACTCAAAGCAGAGCCATTTCTACACGGTGGGAAATTACATAGGACAAAACCCAAGCTAACGAGATGGTGAAGATGGGGCATCTCCCGGCCATTCCGCCTCTCCCTGCCAATGCCAGGAGCAGAGGCAGCCGTGGGAAGGCGCGTGCCCGTGCCTGTAGGAGCAGATGCCATCTGCAGCTTCCGCAGCATGCCTCTGTCCTACATTTCGAAGATGTTTCACTCGGCTATTTGCAAGTGTAAGTTGCCGCTGCTGCAGTGCATCTCACAGCTCCTACAGGTGCAGCAGCTGATGTTGTGGTGGCTTTTGTGCTGCTGGCAGCCGGCTTGTTGTCGAGAATGTCAGCCTGCCTGTTATTTACGCTGAAAACGTTGTGGTCCGATAAGCTTCGTGGGATTGGGGTGTTTGGTGGGGACCTGAGGAGGTCTTTAGTACATCACCTCGATCAAAGCAGATTCAGCTTTAAATTCAGATGAAGTTATTTAAGGCCTTGTCCAGTCAGGTCTGAAAACATCAAAGGGTGGAGATCCTCCGGCCTCTGCGGGTCTCTGTGCTGCAGCCGGGTGGTCCTCGTGGTGCAGGGTTTTTTGCTTGTGTAGCAGGAATCTTTACTTTTTGGATATATGGCCTGATGGGATGAGTCTGAGGTTCCACAATGACATTAAAGAGTTCTGTAAGGGCTTGTGTCTGCATCCCATCAGGTCCAGGAGCCTTGCCTAAGATTCCTCAGGAGATCCCCACCTCCACTCTCTTCCAGTATATGTAGCCGCTCTGCTCCTTGAACCCTGCCGTGGTACTGGGAGCAAGCCCTGTGACACATCGCCTCCCTTGTTGGGCCCTTCCCTGCTGTCTGGAGCTGAATTTCTGCCGAGCCCATCCCAAACCTGTATTCCCCTACCCAGCTCCCTGCCAAAGCATATTTGCTGTGCTCTGGGTGCAGCACTCCTCCCTGCAGCTCGGTGCTCTCCCTGCAGCAGATGAGCCTGCAGCGATCCTGAGCTGCGTATTTGTTACCTGTGCTACTGCCCTGGGTGCTGCTCTGCGCAGTCCCGAAGGGTGAAGGGCATGGTAGGCATTCCTCTTATTAGTGGCACTAATTATTGTTGGCTCATTCCTTTTGTGCGTACGTGTAACTATGGGGAAGAGAGCTGAAGTGGGAAATACTTGCTCAGGGTGGAGAAGCAGCACAGATAGGCCTTTGGATGAAGGATGCTTGGCAACGATTTCACTGCTTTTACATGAAGTTAGATGTGTACTGCTGAGAAGTAAATTTCTGAGTAAAGTTTTTTGGCAGCCAATGAAATGTCACTTCTCAGGGATTTAGGTGATGTATCAAAATAAAGGCAGTGTGTAAATGCCACTTGTGTGATGGGAATGCCTTGGAGAGGGACAAGAGCCTCAGATCCTCCACATTCTAACAAAAGGTTTCTCTCTGGTTTCTTCAGCTTGACCTCACCAAACCCCTTGAAGACCAGGGCCCTTTGGACGTGATCATACATAAACTGACAGATGTCATCCTTGAAGCAGACCAGAACGACAGCCAGTCTCTGGAGTTGGTGCAAAGGTTCCAGGTAAGCGGCTCTTTCACAGCCCTTCTGCCCTTCAAGCTGGAGGGTGATCTTGGTGCAGCACATCCAGCCTGTTCTCTGTGCAGTTGGTGATGTTTGATGAAAAGAGCTTTCAGGAACACTGCTGCACTGCCCTAGGGAGCCCACCAGAAATTTTGTCAGTCAACAATGGACTCTGGATAGGTTTGACATTGCATTGGTAAGCTTAATAATAACCGGTTTCCCACAAAACATTGTCCTGATGTTGTTCCAGACGTGCTAGCGTTGTCTACAAGGAAAAGCAGGTACTTGTAGGGCCCTTTACATATACCTGTCTGCATGATAGAAAATACTGAATTAATTTGGCCCAGTCCTGTCCAGTTGTCCTGCTTCCCGGAATGCTGATTTCTATAAGTCAAGGCGAGTGTCAGCATTTTTGTCCTCTAATACAATCCTGTTCTATTAACTTTTTTTCCTCAAGGTACAGAGAACTGTTTTCCCAGAGAATTCCTCTCAGTAGTCTGAATAACGATGCGTTTATCATTTTAAAAGGTGGTGTTCCTGGTGGATAGCTTTGATCAAAGGTATATTCTTTTCTTTCAAAGAGAAGCAAAGTTAAATAAGGTATTTTGAGAAAACTATGAAATATGCTTATGTCAGGTGCAAAACCAGCTCAGACAAATTCTGCAGTTTTGACAAGTTTGGTGTCTTGGGAAATCATGTTCTGTTTGCTCTGCTTAATGTTCTACTCCTAGTAATGCAGAAAATATTGTACTTAATGGAGGAAATGTTCTCTTTGCTCTAGTTACAAAGCTTCCCCACTTCCTCCCGCCTGTGTATTATTCAAATTCATCCAGGAGATGAAAAGTTTGGCTTGTGGGTTTGGCCCTCTGGCACCAGTTCTCTGAAGAGTAGATGAGGAGCATGGGCACCCAGTTCCCACAGCGCTTGAAATTTCAAATGACCAAAGCAGCATGTGGAAAGATGGACTTCAGGGACCTTTTGCTAATGCTCAGAGTCTTTGCCCGTTTCAAACGCCAACTAATTTGGCTTCATAATGCACATATTGTTGGTAAAAGCTGATGCCCAAAGATGTGAAAGGGCACACACATGGAGTTGGTCACAGCTGTGTAAAACTCATGAGATTCATGATTCCCAATCTTCCCTACATCAGTTGCATTCCTGAGTGTGAGGCACAGAGATTTGCACCTCTGTGTAATACTGTGGCACCTCCACTTTTCCCTGGAAAACATGCCGATAGGGAAATTGTGTAAGCATTAGTGAACAGTTAGTGTGTGGCAATAGTTAGTATCTGAAACACATTTCTTTTATTCCTGAGCAAGAACTCTTCAATGGTTGTTGAATATTTTTAGTAAGAATTTCAGCTAGCCAACTTACTGCATTTAATTGCTAAGGTCATAGGCTGTTACTTCTGCAAGTATCTGGGTGAGGTCTGGAAGAAGCAGTGCTAAGTATAGAGGACATATTTTCCTTAAGCTGCACTTAACTGCCAAGGTGAAGTTCAGTATGAAATGGGGCAGAGCACTTTGCAGGGAGAGCCCTGGCTTTGGCTGAGAACTTAATGGGCTGTTGTGTCAGTGTGACAGCTGCTGCTCCAGTGGAATGCTATTAGAGGGAAAGTGACCTGCTAGAGATAAGTCCCTTGCCCCAGTAAATTTCTTTAAGTAATCACAGTATGATACCTTGACATTACTCTCTGTACCTTTGCTAGCATTTAAAGAACGTAATCCATTATTTTTGAATAGCTTAAATATCGAAGCTTTGTTTTTAAACCTATTTAAATTAGAATCTCAGTGAAAATGTGACTTTTATCTAATGAGTCTGTGGGATGGATTCTGAGTGCTGAGAGATAAGTTGTGTATTTGTACATTTACACATTTATCCTTTAGTTTAGGGACTTGTTCTTTGTATCGTTTTTGATGGTGCTTGCGAAAGAATTATATCACCTGAATAGAGATGCAGTGGCCTAAAACAACAGAAAATGTTAAAACCCAAACAAACAAAACTGCACCTACAGACCAGAAACCTAACTGCCCCTTCTGAAGTCTCTTCTAACATTCCCAAATGCTTCAGAGCCACATAAGTTAAAAGTCTATCACTGATCCTCTGGCAGTTAATTTTTTCAGATGCTGATATCAAATATAGTAGTAATTTTTAACTACAGACTATTAGAAATTAAATTGTTTTTAACTTTCAGAAATGGTAAATGTCTAATTTGCATATAGTGGTTAATGGAGCATAAAAATAAGATATGTATTTTGAATATTATTTCTGTCTTCAAAGCTTTTGTCAGGAATAAGGTATTTTATATAGTGCAGCTTGATTATTTTTTTTTTTTTGAGAAAATATAACTTAGTTTCAGTATGCAATTGCTTACTGCAGAGATCTCAAATTTCTACATATTTCTTTACAATGTACGTCGTGGCAGGGGCAGGAATAGGAGACCATACATAAAATCTTGGCAGAACTTGCAGAAATCATACATTTCTGTCAGACTAATCAAATTTGTTTGCTGTCGGTGTGCATGACGGCATCAGTTTCACTACCTTGACTTTTTGATCAAAGTCAAGATGCTGGGGGAGCTTGGCAGGTGGGAAGGAGTCTCACTGTTGTGCAGGGTCAGCCAAGGCTGTGAAGAAAACCAAGCATGCTCCCAGCAGGCTTACAGCCTCCTTACGCACTCCCAGTGGAAGCTTAGAGAGTTACGCATCAGAAACAGCTGTGCTGAAATCCCATGTGGCAGGGCACACAGGATGGGGACCCTCCCACTGATATCAGCTGCAGTTCTTCCCTTCTCATCGTCCCGGGGCTGCTGACCTGCCAGCATCTCCCGCGGCCAGGGCTTGCAGGCTGTGGATAGCGTTTCTGTTCCACATGCTAAAGGAAGCAGGGCAGTAGCATTTCTGTGCTTTGCTGTTCCTTAGGGCTGTGCTGCAGCTCTTGCTGTCTTTGCTAATCTTGAATATCGTAAATCTTTCTTTTCAGTGGACTCTGAAGGAAGCCATTAACAATCCCACCCCCCCACACCTTAAGATTTGGGGCTAACAAATCTGTCTGCTCCCTGTGTAGGCATATACAGCATGGCTTTTCTCTCCCATACTGCCAACTTCAGCTGTGTTAACATCACTGCCCCTGTTTCCATGTGCCTATTTTTTTTGTCGGTAGCACGGTCCTTATCACACAGTGTAGAGGAACAGGAGACCTCCCAGGTCAGTGATTTGGGCTGGGGATGTGCTTCCTGAGGCATGCTAACTCCTGTATCGGTGAGAACAGTCGTCTCAGGTATACCAGGGAGTCCTGGAGAGTACCAGCAGAGGTATTTGATACAGGAAGGCAGATCCATTCTGTAGGATTTGCATAGCGATGAATTGATTTAAATATCTGCAAGGCACGAGAGCATTCTGTTTTGTTACCTATTTTTGCAGACCTGTCTGCTGCCTTCTAAGAATAACAGAGAACTAAATGGAAAGCAAATTAGCCTGGAACAGGGTTGGGTTACAGTAGAGTAAAACAGAAATAATTGTAATCCAGGAACCGGATAATAGGGCTGAAATTCAGTTTTATAGTCTGTTACCATCTCCACTATTTTGTTATTAAGAATACACCTGCCTTTCTATGCCTTAATTTACCATCCCCTGTTCATAAACTGATCTCTATTTATTAATAAAGGACTTTGTGATTTTCCTGTAAAAATTTCTCGTATGCTGATGGGAAGTTGGAAGTTTTCCTTTTGGTAATACTGGAAATTTGTATTATATGTCAAATGTTGTAAGAAGCAAAGTATTGCTCACACACCTGGAGCATATGGAACATCTAAGTCAGAGCACCCTTAAATTCTCTGAGATCTGTTAATTAAAAAGTAATTGTATCATTAGAAAATCTCTCTCCACCATAATACCTGCTTTCTGTATTTTTTCCAGAGCACAAGTAATAGAGACGGATGGAATTGAGGATAAGGTCTGAGTAAGTCAGATGCAGAAGAAATAGCTCCCTGTCTCCTGACTTGATTGGTTAATACCAATCTTGTTAAACAAATTTGTTCAACTAACAGTTGAACTGTATGGGAAAAAAAAAACTGGGTGAAAAACACCCAATGGGTACAAAGCATTGCCTTATACCAGTCTTCTGTGCAGGTGAACTCTGCTCATGCGTTAATGACTCCTCTGATCTTTCATCTTCGTTACACATCACTGGTAATGGTGGGGTTAGTCTCTTTTGAGCATTTTTCCATATTGGAATTTGGCATTGCTGTGCTTGCAACAGCAGGCTTTGGCCAGGCATCTTCTAGAGCGGCTGCTGTAGGGCTGCACTAAGAAACTTAATTCTTTTTATAAATGCTTGGGTACAGCTGCCTAGTGCCTTCAAGGCCTTCATATTTAGGAATATTAAATTGAACTGCAAATGACAATAATAAAAAAAAAAAGTATGTTAGAGAAGAACTTGATATTCTTTCTTTTCTCCCTGTCATTAATCCTTGGTTGTTCAGTAAACAATGTATAATCTAATCTATCTATTTCTTGAGGATGCCATCTTCCTGCAATGAAGTAGAACATAATTCCTAAAGAATCAGAAAGGAGTTCAGGGATGTGGGTTCAATTCATGCCTTCATCGTGTCATCTAGGCAATCCCATTTGCATCCCCAAGTTTTTATTCTGCAAGTCATAAATGAAATAAAATAGCATTAGCTCCTTTTTGAGATTAATATGAAGAGCTCTCTAATGTCAACTCACAATGGCTGTGATAAGGATTTTTTTTTTGTCTATTTGGAGCTCTGAAACAAACTCGTAGTAGCTATAATTACACCTAATTTACAGACCAAGGGCATTTAGCTGAAGAAGACTTTGGGATTGAGCTTTCCGAGGTCTTCATACTGCTTGGATGTGTGGTCTGGACAGCAGTTCCTCTGGAGAGTATTGGCAGCTGCAAATCAGACTCCACCTAAGATTAGTGATGAGTGCTTGGTGATCTCCTCCAAAGCTGCAGTGAAGACCATGTGCAGCACCAGGTGAAGTTCATGAAGTGCAAAGTGGAGAAAACTTCCAGTTTGCTCCATAGGACACATAGGCCCTTAACGCTGCAGAACATAGAGATGATTAGTCTCCCCTCCTACCCACAGCAACACTGGGCTCATCTGATTGAACATAGATCATTTGCCAGCCAGTAAAAGCAAACAACAACAACAAAAGCATTAAAGTCCTTGGTGGTTCCTTCTTGACCAGAGGAATGTGGGGGAGAAGTCAGGTGGGAAGAGTCCGCAAGGGTCCCTTTCACTTGCTGGTGCTTGGTTCCCTTCGCCTTGATAAGAAAGAGAATCAAACAACTCCAGCTCCTGCCCTCCAGACAAAGTTTATGACTTTGAAAGCTGAGTCTGTTTTGGCTGGTGTAAGCCACTGCTGACTAGGGAAACTTTGTTGTGATTACAGCAAAATACTCCCTGAACAGCTGCCTGTCATAGCTGCACAGGGGCTTGGGTAGCTCTATTCATTGCAGCTTCGTACTTGTCTGTTCCATTCACACTGATGGCCCAAGTGATGGAAAATCAATAGGGTTATTAATTTGTCTTTCTGACATTTTGTTGAACAGGTTCTCTTTGCATTAGCCTTCTTGAAAAGATGGATCACAAACGATTTTTATTCCTAGACCTCTGCTGGCCTCTGAAAACTGAAAACATTTCCTACCCCTCTATTCATCCCCCCAAGCCCTGCCCCATATTTCCTACCGTTGACTTTCCTACTGTGAAGTTGTCCAGGAAGAGCTCTTCTGTTCTTGATTTATTAGAAGGGTTTAGGGCTGGGATGAAGGGAAATTAGGGAGATATTTTGGAAGGAGAGAAGTTAGGCATTACTCTTGTTCTGGAGGGGGGAGTGCATTGTTCTTGCTGCACTGATTGCTTTCATCAGAAGTATCAGCTTCAAAAAGATGATTTGGGTATGTACTTGTGGAGAGAGATGATGCCAGTGCATTTTTTTTTCTTTCTTTCTTTCTTTTTAATATACTAGCCCATTGTTATTCTACTTACCACCTTTGTACTCTGAAAATACTTGTGTGATTCTTTTCTTTTTTCATGTGCTCCGCTGAAAAAAGGGAAGTGAAAAATCAAAGGAAACTTTCAAAGCTTAGAAGTTTTTTTCATACTGGAGGGGCCAGGGAGAGAGAGAGAGAGAGAGAGAGTTGAAATGGTCTATTTACACTTGAATTCACAGGGCAGCGCCTGTGTTTTTCCCATTTGAAAAATAATTCTCTTATATTGGTGTTGGAAGAGCCTTGTAAGCAGGCAGAATTAACTAAAAATCTCCCTTCCAAGTGCTAACTGTTGTAGGATGGCTTTCCTGGGGATAGCTATTTGCAAAATGAAGCTGTGGTGGACTCCTGAAGGAAAATCAAGGAAGCTGAGTACTCAAAGTTACTTTCAGATGTGAAATTAATAGAAAAGGAACAGAGGAGGTTTCTGTCCACTGCCCTGTGCCACCACCCTCATCCCTCCCAACCACTGTAGGAATCTGTTTAGGTTTAAAGAGACAAACATTTTTGAGATTAGTTTTTATTCAGGATCCACCTTACCTGTACCTTTCCTCCTGGAAAGAAGTGCCCATGAAAAGAGAGCATCACCACCCAAGACACTGAACAGGAACTTCTATAATTTAAGTCTGAATCTGATGCAAAGTCTTTAGATAAATTTTGTTTCTGTCTATGCATGTTTTCTCCCTTGAAAAACGTCAGTTTGTTGTTGTAAGCAGTCATCTCTGTGTTTCTGTACACAGGAAAACACAAATCCAAACACTGTTACTGTTTCATTTGCTAACATTTTTATATGGAGCTTTTGTTTAATATTAAACAAAAGGTTATAGAAGTTTTATTACTTAGTAATAAAATCGAGTCAATGAGTCAGTGAGTATCTCTTATCATCTAATGACCTAATATTTGCAGTAGATACTGTATAAACTTTCTGTTAAAATATTAAAATGGAAAAAAAAATCATTAACTACCTTTTTTGGGTAAAATGACAATCAGTTCTCTTCTCATCTATATATATGCTTCTCAAGAAAAGCTATTTTTTAATCTCTGGGCTATATCCAGAGGTATTTAATAGGGAACATCAGATGCTTGGTCTCTCATTTGATTCTCTCATTTGAAGCTCTTTTGATTTCAGGTTTCTTTGCTGGCCTTCTGCCAGTAACAGGGCTGGTTCAGAGGATTACTGAATGCCAAGCTTGGAGTACAAACAAAGGAGGATCTGCTAAAAGTCCTTTTTTTTTTTTTTTTTTTTTTTTTTTTTTCTTCTTGTTTGCTTTTATTATGTCAAAGATTAGGAAGAGGAAAACACAGACATTGTCTGGGTCAAGCTGAACTGCAGCCCAGGGACAGCCCTTTCAAAATACTGCAGGGAAGCCTAAATATCCAACAGATTGTTGTCTGGGTTGTTGGAGCCTACAGTTGGATACCAGTCTTTGGTAAATCCATCACAATAAAGTTCAGTTCTTTTGTTGGAATGACCAGAGAAGAGCTGAACAGTAAAAGCTGAAAGGTTGTGATTTACTGAATACAGACCCTTGGCTTCAGTGTTTCTTCTTTCTTTCTGCAACTGCTTCATTTTCAAGTTCACATTTGTAGTAGCTCAGCTGCTATCAAAATTCTTAGATGCAACCATTTCATGTTCATCGACAGATCTGTATTTCTGGTGGTGGAGCTATTCTGTGCCATGAGAAGAATGCTACTGCTCAGGCTAAATTGAGAGTTTTCTAGTCTGTAAAGCCATACATTAAAAAAAATGTGGTTGCTGAGTGTGCAGCAGTACCTAGTAAAGAATCGAAGTGTACAGAAGATCTCATATATGCTACCGTAATTATTCCTGTGAAGCTGACAAAATTTTCCTATTGTATTCTCCTGTTGTGGGATGTAAGTGTTAAGGTTTGGACTTGATTTTCCTTTAAAGTGCTTTCCTGCACGTAGATACTGGAGCTCTTTCTTTTGCATGTGCTCAAAGTGTTGGCAGCATGCATGCCCAAGGGGAGGCCTGGCATTTGCTTTGGGGATCCTGCTGCAACTCAATGCTTCTGCTTTTGAATGCAGGGTTAACGCTTTGTGATGGAAATCCAAGCAACACACAATGCCGTGAGAACAGATGCAGAGTTATAAGGACCTGAGCGCATTTAAATGCTTCTGTCCCTGAAACAGCTCTTCAGGAGTTAACCACTAGCTGTGTCCAAGGAGAGATGCCCTATACAAATACATCAGCCTTGTTCTGCGCTGACAGACTTCTGTGCCTCAAAGAGCAGGCCATTTCTGGATTAGCTAAAATGAGAGCTGTGTAGCCAACCCCCAGATTAGCTCTAGGAGACACTCACTTCTGGTCCCAGTCCTTTGCTTTACTCAGTTGATGCAGGTTTTTATGGCCCTTTGCTGACAGTCTCTGAGCTTTGCCATTCCTGTGCCCTGTGGCTGACTACTTAAGCCTATAAAAGAAGAATATCTGAAGAATAGTTTTTGAAACATGTTTGATGCCAAGAAATTTTATTTTATTTTATTTTTTTAATAAAAAACCAGCTTGCGTTCAGACTCCTGTGTATGTTTGAAGGGGCTGTTGTCTTTCACTGTGAAGTTCTTTTCAACACGAGCAGGGCTTGTTAAAGTCCTCCAGGCTCTAAATGGCTTCTGAGAAACAGCCCCCACCTTCATGCTCTTTGGTTATTTTGTGTTTGCCTTCCAGAGCTCTTTGGAGTCTCCTTAAGGCAGCAGGATGAGAAATCAGTCACTGGAAAGCCAGCTACGATGCTCGCTGCTGTTGAAGCCTTGCCTGGTGTAGCAGCGCCTCAGGATTATGCCTTCATTGCTGTTAAACTTCATTATGCTGTGTCAAGCTTAGTGCTTGGATGATCTTATAATATGGTTTAGAGCTATTATCGTTATAAATAAAGCACCATGAAGTTTCCTACAGAACTCATTAAAAAACACTTGTACTTCTGGAAATACATAGAGTAACGTGAGCCAAAATAATGTGGAATATACCTGAAGACAGGGCAGGGAGGATAGTCAATAATGCCGAGGTGAGCATCAGGAGGATTTGGGAAGCTGCACAAGGAACCAAGAGAGGGAAAAGTCATTCTGTCCTTGGAGGGGAGTGAAGGGGATGGAAACTGAAGTGAGGACAAATATATGTGTGAAGGGAAGGATTAGTGTGTACAGAGTGGGCCAGGATGGGCAGAGTGGAGCTTAAATTCAGTGCGGAATCAGGACCAGAGGGGCAGTCACTGCAGTACAAAAGGAAGAGCTAGTACACCCGTCAGAAACACTGCAGGATGTTTGCTGTTAGATCCATGTCGGGATCAGGTTGCGGAACTGTAGGTCTCACTCTGTTTGCTGTGTGCTTACATGGCCCCCCAGCACCATGTTGGCCGTCCTTCATGTACCACCCCGTCCCTCTGCTCACAAAGCTGCCCAATGTGTGGTAGCTTCCAAACTCTTCAGATGAGGCATAGAGGGGCTGAAGGAGCCATGTAGATGTGTTGAGATACTCCAAGTAACGTTTCATGATCAGCAAGTTTAAACTAATTCCCTAATCACGGGATCATCCCAGCCTCACAAGGTGTCTTCTGGCTGTGTGAAAGTGCCTGCGCGCACGGACACACACGGGGCTCTGAGAGGCGTTAATAACAAGTTTCTCTCTCCAAAAAGCAAATTTCTTCTGTATGTGGAAGCTGACTGCTTTGCTTGAAACTCTGAAAGTATTGGGGACAGGAGACTAATGAAAACTGTTCACAGTGCTGATGACTTGAAACAAACCCAGCTTGTGCTCCAGGGAGCCAGAGGGGGCTTTTTGTCCAGGGGCGCTGCCAGGGTGAGGCAGCAGCTGGGCCTGATGCTTGTGGTGACAGTCCCTGGGAAAGGCTCTGTGCCTCACCTTTCCCAGGTAGCAGCAAAGCTGAGCATACCTTTAGGGATATATAATAATATATAATTCACTTTATTTGTTCTGCAGGGGTTATTTATTCTGTCAGACATCTAGTGCAGCTGAAGTGTGCCTTGTGACCCTGTGAAGGAAAACTACTTCTATGTTGTGGCTGATGCAGTGGGTTCACTAAACCACAGCACTGGATCCTCTTAGCCTCAAGAGAATAATCCCTTTTTAGCAAGCCATCAGCCCAGACTGTGCAGTCAGCAGCAAGAGAGTTTGCCAGTACTGGGTGCCGGGGGAGAACTGCTTCCCCAGTTAGTGTCTGGAAGAACATCATTTGCCAGGGACATGAGTCTTTTCTCTCCCATCTCGGTGCCTAGCAAAGTGCATCTCCTGTGGCCACCTCATCATACACCTTAGTGTCTTTTGGAGCATGTTTTTTTTTCTCTGAAGCAATTGAAAAAAGGAAGTAGGTTTTCGTGAAAGTGTGGGACTCGCAAGGGCATTTACCATGCGTGTACATGAATAGATTTAAACAAATGGAAATGTAAAGATGGCTTTCAGATGCTGGGTTAAACAAAGCCAGATGCTAACTTCAGAAATGTTTGTCCTATTTTGGATGGGATAAAATGGATTCTTGTTTATCCATTGACTTCATGGGGTCAAGTTCAGGCAAGGATGAAAAAGTGGAACTAGGCTTCTGTTCAGAGAAACAGAAGAAGGTTTTGTAGCCATGGGTGGGTTTGCAAGGGCAGTACCATCAGCTGTCTATACGTTCATGGCCAAGATGCAGCAGAGCAGTCATGACTTCAGGGAATGGGGAGCTGAGTTTGCAAGGAGGACGTCCATGGGAACGTTACTTTGCTTTGTGGTGAGGAGAGAGCTTAGAAAAATGGCAAGATGGGTGCTTTGAGACCTTAATGAAGACACAGTAAAACAGCAATCTTCTCAGCTCAGCCAAAAAAAAATCTAGCCTTTATCATTCATCTTGTAATACAGCATTCAGCACAGCTAGAGGACAGTAATAATAACAACATTAAAGAACACAGATGTAGTTCTGAGCTTAGCTCAGGCAGTTTTGATGTTCGTGTGGAGTAACTCAATACAGGGCTGACCCCAAGATAGCAGCATGTCATCCTTCTTCTCCTAATTGCTCTTCTTTGCCCTGCTCACAGCTGTTATTGTGGCACTTTGCCACTGGCTCCCTTCTGAGTTGATGGGGTTGCAGCGCAGGTTTCACTGCTGATGGTGAGTCTACAGGAGGAATTTGCCATCCTGAAAGAGTTAGCTGTCATGTTTGTGTTTGTTTCAAATGTCAGTGTCTAGACTGTCTGGTCACTTTCTGCATTGCCAATTTACTTTTGCCTCCTCTAGCAGAGAAGCTGGACGTTGACTGGGGTTTTTAACTTTATTCTCTTCTCCATCTCAGTATTTTCCACAGTCTTCAGCCAACCTAATACCTTTTTTTTTCCTTTGTATTTGTTTTGCAGGAGTATATTGATGCTCATCCAGAAACCATCATCCTGGACCCTCTTCCGGCTATTCGAACGCTTCTGGACCGATCCAAGTCTTACGAGCTCATTCGGCAAATAGAGGCGTACATGCAAGGTAGGCCAATTGCCTGCTCTCCCAGGAGGCTTTTATTGTGACTCGTAGGGAAGCAGCTGGCTTCTGGAGATTGGCTGTGAGGTGTCAAATACTGGCTTTGGGCCTCTCACATTCTTTAGCTCCATGGGAGCACAAACACCGAAGCATTCCAGTGTCACAGGATTGCATTCTGGACTCCAGTGCTTTTCTTCTTCAAAGTATGCAAAGGAGGTTTACATCTGGTTAAGAACATGATATGGGTTTAATGGACAGTGTATTTACTACAGTGAGCAACCCCAGAAAGCTCCTGGAAAACATTCTTTCTGTGCATGCTAGTAAATTGAAATAACTCGACAAGCTTAACAGCTTATCATAAGAATCCTTAGGCTTCACCAGAAGGCTTGAATTTTGGGGAGATTTATGAAAGAAAAAAAAAATATTTTGGAAAAGACTGAAAGAAATTAAATTCTAAGTAGAGCTAAGATATTTGAGAAAGGCTGGAAGCTGGAAGCATGCTCAAGTTAATTGCTTGGAAGAAACATAAATGCTCCTCTGGTGCTGGCTGGCTACCTGACACAGACTGTTGCCTTTAATTGGTATCATTAGAGTTGCCATCCCATATTTGGAGGTCATGCCTCTTAACCTGAATAATGCTATCATCTTACCATGTTAACTGTTAGGTTAAGTGAGTCTTTCACTGCCTTTCTATTTCTTCTTTTGCCATTTTCTTGAAATATTTCTTGGCTTTTTTGTTCAGTTTTAGATCAGCTCTTGAAGCAACTGTTTCATACATTAGATGACTATAATTTAGGGAAATTGCACTTCTGAACTATGTTCTAATGTGGTGTTACTGCAATTGCCATTACAATTGTGTTAGCACTATTTCATGGGCACCTAAGAAGTTCATCAATTTGTATTTTTATAATTGTGGATTTTATAGATGTATTGTTTGCATCTGACCTGCCTGGCCTCATAAGTAGTGACTTTATGACCCTCTCAAGTATGTAAAAGTATGACCGATAATTGCAGCACTCTCCCATATGCTTTGGAATCTCTTTACAAGAAAACGTGCAGTTAGTTTAAAAGGACTTTTTTTCTGGAGTAGTTATTGCTGTGTGTGAGTAGGAAAAGGGTTCTAAGGGAGACCTGTACTCCGAGGAAGGGATTGGTTTTTGTTCTAGGAGCAGAGAGATTCAGGATGGGTTTGTTTGTTTGTTTGTTTTTCCTTAAGTTATTATCGATATTGTTGGTGGTGTTATATCTCTGGGAACATTATACTCAGGAGAGCATCCAGTGTTTCCAAGGACTTTGAATTGCACGTATCATGGCCTTCTCTGGTCAAACTGGTGAGAAAAAAGAGTAAATTTTTCTTCCTTAAGGAAGAGTTAAAGTGTCAGTTAAAACTGACATGTTAAAGAGAAGCTGTTAATAAAATTTAGGAATGAAGTAGAAAAAGGCATCACCCATTTTCACTGGCTGCTTTAATATTAGGTGACCATATCTACACCCACCCCAAGTGCCCCTGCTCCGTCTCCGCTTATTTTTTTCTCATCATCAGAAATATTACGGCAGAGACCTTGAACCAACTTTGTACTTAGGAGGGGAAATCTCAAGAGAGCTGAATAATTGGCTAACTTCTCACTCTGGTCCAAGTAGACCAGCCTCTGTATTCCCACATGTAATCATCTGTGGTGAGAAATTCAGGAGACCAAAAAAAGCTGCATCCCTCTAGACTTTGTGGTGTTTTTTTCCCCTCCTTGTTTTCACCTGCTAAACTGTGTTTTCTGCTCTGCAGCTGTCATGTCGTATCCCAAGGCAATGAGCACTTAGAGAGCTCAAACAAGAAGTAATACATCTGTAAATAGCATAAGGTCTTAAGAGTTGCATCTTTTTTGTTCTGGAATTTCAGAAGGAAGTCACTACCAAGAATAATATCCTAGTATGTAGCTGCAAGGAAAAGAACCCATTTTATCAGAGGATACAAAAGTGACGTGGTGCACTAAGCTCAGTGCAAGGGATTCCGTCTTCCAAAGGAATGCCATAAGCTCTGGAGGGTTCGATACATGTGTAAGGAGGAATGTTCTGCTTTTGAAAACCTTTAAATTTCATCATCTGATTTATAGGGCAGTTTTGGATTCAGGTAATCCTAACCTCTAATTGAATTATATTGTAAAGTAACTGTAAACAAAGTAGTCTTCATTTATGATCTTCAGTTTGCATTTCATTTAAGCCTGTACACCTTAACAGAACTGTATAATTAAAGATTCATGCCAGTTGGGCTGAAGGGAGGATGGACATGTGTTCTGCTCTCTCCATTTTGCACAATGCTGAATCCTGCTCCGTGTTGCCTGCATCGTTGGAAACGTCGGATGTTGCTGAGGTGACTGTGTTCTGCAGCAGTAGGGCACAGTGTTATACAAACAGCTTGACTTTGAATGAAATTATCTTTCGGATATCCAAGTTAATGCCTTTCAACTGTGAATTCTCCATATGGCCTGAAAAACAGAATCACTATATGAAGTGCCTAAAACTGGGCACCTGGACATTGTTAGGAGTTTTGGAAGTCCTTTCCATGCTCTTTATGGAGTCAAATATCTTAATAATAAGCATTGTGATCCAGCCTCACAAGAACCGTCTGGAAAGACGTTTTGTGGCCCAAGCTTTGCCTTTTGCAAGCTTTGTCTATTTATTTTATTTTTTATTTTTTTGCAAGCTTTGTCTATTGCAGTCTGTAGCCCTTAAATGAACAGTGAGAACTACAAGCAGGGAAGAGTTGTACGTGCAGTTTAGTGCCAAGCATGGAGCTGAACCTGAACTTTCCAGGTCCTAGACTGGCACTAACCACTCTTTCCGCTGCCACCTGTAGAAACACAGGGTTCACAGAACTTCAGGCTGGAAGGGGTCTCTGTCGATCATCTAGTCCCCCCACTGCTCCAAGCAGGACCATGTCCAGCTGGGCTTTTATATATCCATGGAAGGAGGCTGAATGACCACTCCGGGCAACCTGCTCCAGGATTCACCTTGACCCCACCGTGTAACAGGGTAGGATATAGCTAACAGTGGGTGCCTTTGTTTTTTTCAGTTCAGATAGTGATATCTCCCTTGGAAGGAAGTAGGACTCTCTTCTAAAAATATGTATACGTATATGAAAAGCTATTTTAGCATTGATTTTCATGGATATATTTTTTTTTTTCAGAAATAGTCCAATCAGGGCTGTGACTTCCTCTTTTTCCTGTTCTCTGTTATTTTGAGTGCAAGCTCGAAAAGACCTAGTCATTCTGAAACCTTCACTTCTAAGTCTTTTGAAAAAAGACTTCAAAAATAAAGTTTGCACTCACTGCTTGTGTCCTACATAGCTGGCAGGTCTATCTTGAAATAAATCACTGAAAAGATTTTTTTTTGGCGTGGCAGTTGAGTTCTCTTGGCAGCTGTATGGCTTTGTTTACTTATCAGTGAAGAATGACTTGTGATACAAAAGTATTCTAGTTCAGCTTCTGTAATGTTTAGTGAAAGATTAGGAGCATTATTTAACAAAATTCATTTTTGCAGATTATTGTATGGTTGGGGCTGGGTCAGCCTTTTGAAGCTTCAGCCTCATGAAAAATAACTAAATTCTCTGAAACCGTCTTGAAAAGCTGTCATCTTACAACCTCGGAGTTCAAGATCTGACTTCTTAAATTATGGTTAAGATGATTACAGATAATCACTGTGAGTAGGCTTGGGAATATAGCCTTTTTATTTAAAGATTAAAGGCTTTTAAATGTAATAGTAATAATCTAAACTGAAGGAATTAAAATCAAAACTGATCAACTTGCTACGCGCTAGGTGCTCTGTCTAGTTAATGCTTACATATAAAATTCAGCTCCCTTTTTTGTCACCTGAAACTTTCTGACTAAAAGTTTCTTCAGTGGTTGAGCCTCAGATATTGCAGACCCTGGAGTTCATTTCTATAAATATTTTCACCTGTTTTTTTTTTTTTTTTTTTTTTTTTAAAGTGGTTTTAAGAGTTCTCATATGAACCTAGTTGTGGTTCCTGAATTCCTCTCTCTCCTAATGATCTTTTTTGAAATAGGGGAATTATTCCCTGAGGACAGTTGAAACAATACAAAACCATTTAGCTGTGATATTTTCATCGCAGTGTGGAACTGAATTCATTTATGTTTGACTGTTTACTATTACATGAGATGCTGTCGCTGTGTGCACTCCTTTCTGATTTTGGGCAATACTAAGGAACAGAGCACTGCACCGTTCGCTTTTCCCTGAATTTCTTTTTATTAGATTCTGAGTCTCTGTCTTAGAAATACCTCTTGAACAACTGCATGTATCTTTTGTGCCTGGGAGAGCGGCTCAGCATGATGTAATGGGTAAGGCACTTGATTTGTGACTGGGTTTTCTGCTTGGTGCTGGTTTTGACTTGCTTCATGACCTCAGGCACAGCACACCACCCTTGTGCATCTCTTTCTTCTCCTGACACTTGTCTGCCTGTCTCTTCCCTATAGATGCCACGTTTTTCCAGGCAGGAACCTCTTTTCCAAATATACGTACACTGCCTCTGATGTCGAGCAATGTGAGTGGGCGGTGTTTTATCAGAAATCAGAGGTCTATTGTTGAGTAGAAACCTGGGTTCTTACAATTCAACAGCAAAGAAAGTAGTTTGACTTTGTTTTTTGGAAGTTATGGAGGATGTACATATCTGGAGTGGGGCATACTCAGAACTTCCAAAAATGAGGCCACCCAGTTAAAGTGCCTGAAAATAGCTTCATATACATAGCTATACGTTCACCTTTTGAAGCTGTGGTCACTGATGTGTGTGGCCTACTTTAGTTAGCAGGTTTGGCCAGAGGGGAGGGAGAAGAATATTCACAACGGTCAACTTTAGGCACCTCTATCTATATATGAAGCCCATATTAAAATGAAAAGAGAAATCTGTTTTTAATTTAAAGGCCCTAAAATCATCCACCTGAGCTCACTTGTCAATGTAGGGATGTGTCACTAAAACAGCTGAGTTAGAAGGCTGGATGTTAGTTACTGCTATAGCCAGGCCAAGTTTTGGATGCAGAAATCTTCTTTGTTAATTATATGTTCTCTTCCCTCCAAGAGCACATACAAACAGATGTCTTATTACCTCGCTCCAAGTGTGGTGCATCTTCCCTCTCTGCATTTTAATTTCTGTCTGAAAACTAGTGTACAGTCATGGAGGGAAGTAATGGGAATGAAATTAAAATTCTCTGCAACTGGAAGGACCTTGACAAAGAGCATCAGCACACAGCAGTGTTGAACATGGTAGTGCTGTGTACTCTGGCTGTCAGCACCTTTGTACATCTCAGCCCCACTGTGCCAAACTGGGAAAAATCTGGGGCTTTTGACCCAAAAAGGTGTCACCTGGCATCTTTTTTATAAAAGCTCATTCGTTCACCTAGGATCAGGTTTACAGAGGC
Source organism: Aythya marila (assembly GCF_965140915.1). Classification (NCBI taxonomy): domain Eukaryota; kingdom Metazoa; phylum Chordata; class Aves; order Anseriformes; family Anatidae; genus Aythya; species Aythya marila. Next base: position 16,166,439 of record NC_139046.1, read on the forward strand.
AAGAGCAAGTTGGTATTGCAATAAAAAAGGCCAGGCTTTGAAATTTAAAGTAGACATCTGCTTCCAAAGGACTACTCCTATCCTGAGAGAGGTAGGAGGAAAAGAAAGAGGGAAGCCACAAAGGGAAGCTGGAATCTCCTGTCTTGTACTGTTGCTTGCTCTTGTCAAGGTAATTTACAAAAGGATTTGTGAGGTAAGAATGCTGAAAGGTATCCATTTCATAAACAGAAAATAGGAATATTACTTTTCTTTCCCCTCATACCCTTCTTCCCCTTTCCCAGAATTTACCATTTTGAGCTGTCGGAGAAGGTGGGGGGAACCAGAGAGCTGGAGGGGCCGATGTGGAAATGAAAAAACTTGCTCATGGTCCCAGTTCTTCCAACCAGGAGCGGTATTCTCCTGGCTTGATACTTCTGGCCTGCTAAGATACATGAGCTTGACATTGTTCAAGGAGATCCTGCAGTCCAACACAGACACAAAACCCAGAGAAGAAAATACAAAGCATTTTAATGGTGTTGGCTCATAGCATGTCAGAACTCCCTGAACCAATAAACAGTTGCCTTCTATCCCAGTAGTTTTGATGGTCAGTCACTAAGCTTTCCAGATAAGCCTGTCTGTGAAGTTCAGATGTTATTTTTGGGTGCCGTTAGGTTTACTCTTTAAATCTTGTGTGCCTTTTCTGGCCAGATATGAGGATTCTGCTTCCCACTTTCAGTCTCCTTTGCTTATCAGCATCTAGAAAGAAACAAAGCTGGCCCTTTTATCCATTTATTGCATGCTAGTGTTGGTGACTTTTGCTTTACATCTATGTGCATCATTTCAAAGCATGTGTGTACTCGATAAAACTGAAAACATGGAGAAGTTTATAGCAATTTAAGCAAGACCTTTATGAATTTTGTGATTGGAGTTTGGACGAACCAAAAGAAAGCCTGAATCGGCTTTTATGAGGTAAAATCACTGCACACCATTGTCACATGGCTTTTCTAAGACACCTTCAGTTTCTGTTTTAAGAACAGAACATCGACCAATTCTTGAAGGTTATGCTTTCTCTAGAATTAGGAAAGGAGGAGCGAGGATTCTTCTTATCATTCCTCTTTGGCATACTCTTCTTACAGTAAAGGTTGGAAATGGTTGGAAAGTGCTGATTTTTTTTGGTCTCCTGATGTGTAAGCACTGTGTATGAGGTGGAAATGGAGATATTTAAATGCATCCATAGGCAGGCATGGCTGTATGGAGACTGTCAGCTCTTCTGGAATGTCCCTGATCATGGTTCAGGTCACTGTGCTGCTTCTATATAAAGGAAACAAACCACTGATTCTGCAGGATACAGCTTAGATCGATGAAAATGGAAAGGTAGGACACTGAGAAGAAGGTGTGGTGGTGTTACAGGTGTATGCTGCACCCTGTTGTGACCTGTTTGGTGGGCAAGAGGTACTTAGAGCATGTTTCAGAACTAGTGGGATTTGTAGTGAGATATCCAATTCGTTCAACTTGTTAAACTCTGTATGCTGGGGGTGAACCACTCCTTGTTAAGTCAGGGGAAAATAATTGGAGTGGTAGGAATTGTGCCTGTCCCACATGGCGCTCTCTGGCCTTGTTGCTCTGGTTGCCTTCAGGCCTTCTGGTCTTTAGAGCCCTTCAAAGTTGTCAAGTGAAGTTTGGATAGGTGGATACTACACATGGAAATAACTTTCCAAAAAAAGTGACTCCTTTGAGAGCTGACAAAGTAAACTGAAATATCACAAAGTACAAGACAAAGACCAAAGACAGAGAGAGAAAGAAACAAGCTGCTTTTGATGTGGTGAGCCAAACATCCCATACCAGTGGTGTTCCAGGACATTTAGTAATCACTCTGGAAAAGGCAAATGAACCTCCTTTTGAGGTGGCAATTTTTTATTATTTTTTTTTCCAGATAAATCCAAATTGCTTAGTTTTTTCCAAGCTATGGGAGACAGGAATATCAGGTGGGTCTAACCAAAGTAAGTTAAGAGTCAGCATGATGATAGATCAAGTTTATTGCAGTCTCTTGGGCCCATAAAGAAATAATATGAACAGTCATGCATTGTTAACTTCTAAATTGACTCACTGCTCAGGAAAGACCTCGGCGTCACAGTGGACAGCTCACTGGAAACTTCTGCCCCCTCTGCCTCAATAGTCAAAAGAGAACATGCCAACAGAACCAAACAAAAAGATTATGGTGGCCAAAAATAGCGTAGAAGATACTGAGCATACAGTTATGGAAATAATGTGCTTTCTCTCCCCAGAAGACTGTTTTCAGTTCTGCTTTCCTGAATTTAAAAAAAACGTGTTAGAAATGAAAGAAGTGTTGGAGAAAAGAGACGTGGTCAGGGCCAGGAGACAACCATGCAAGGGGAAAGTGAGATAAAGCTGGGGCTGTCAGAGATGGAACAGAATCTGAGCAAACAAAATATGAATAAATGGGAAAGCACAAATGTTCTCCTTTTTCCTACCAGGGCACAGCAGGGTTCCAATAGGGTTCCTCAGAATATCTGCAATTTCCATAAAACACCATCCAAGAGAATAGCTGGACGGACAAAGATAGGAAATGTTCACAGCTGGGTTTTGAAAGTTTACAAATGGTCGTGCTTTGAGGTGAATGGCAATGACAGGTGGGTGTTAGGAAGAAACTTGGTTTATGAACTCTGAACTCTATAACTTGAGATATTTTCGGAGACAATGTGTACACACGTTCCTCTGGTCCGAAGTCCACTGCTGAGTCACAGAAGTTGAGATCACACTGTCTCAGCTGACCTGTGGTCCCATTTGGTTTGATAATTTCCATCTTCTGGTTCTCACCTCCCATGAAGCAGGAATGCCTGAAACCACGGTGGTGATTTAAAGCGTTTCTTAGTTTGGCATACATTTTAAACCTGGTACAAGTAGTAATATTTTGGCACTGTTGCCATCTTGTGAATAAAGTCTTGGGATTTTATATTAATTATTAGCAGCAATCTACATCTTAAGTAAGAAATTCAACTACAGCCTTACAAGCTAAAACTATTATTTTATCAGAGATACAGCTTGATGATATATTTATGACCATTTTTAATTCCATAGCTCTCTTTTGCTGTGTTAGAGCCCAGACTAAGCTCTGTGGGGTGAGGCAGGGTGGGGACAGAACCATGGCACGGCTGAGCAGATACTTGAAGTATAATGCCAGGGACTGAGCGTTACTGAACACCTTTGAAGGATTTTGATGATTAGCTCTTGTTCTACCAGAGGATCAAAGACTTTCCTCCAGATCATGCTCGGGCATTGTCTGGGACAGGGCGTTACAACACTGGGACCTTTCAGTGACTTTCAGATGTTCTTGTTTCATTTCCTCCCTTGCTGCCTGGCACTATCATGAGGAAAATCGACAAGCTGCAAAGTGCATCTCCCATGTAAATATGAAAATGAACAAACAAATAGTACTTCACAGGTCTCGCCCTCCTGGTTGCCTTAACGAGCCTGGCCCAGGATCAGAATAGCTGCTGCTTGTTCCCCGTGCGGTAGCGCAGCTGCCAGCTTCTTTCATGTCCCGTGGGATGAGGAGACAGGTGAGAACCCAGCTGTTACTGAGCCTGTTAACTTTAGGTGTGGCATCGGGATTCCTGCATGAGGGAGTGCTCACGTTCCAGCTCCTTTACCAGCTTGAGGATGCTGGGGGGGTGTTTGCTCTGTCTCAGACTGGGTCTCAGTGAGCGGCCAGCAGTGAAATCTGCCCTGCAGAGATGCCAAGTGTCAGCAGTGCAGACATCTACCCACCGCCTGTCTTTTCTGAGGAAGGGCACGTGCTTATTTTGAGGAGAGTCCTTCTCTTGACCGAGGGATGCTAAACATATTAAGAAGGCAATGGAAGATGTTAACATTCAGGAATTCCTTTCTGATCTGTATTTTATTAGCAGTCGAAGATCCACAAAGATCTTGGTCCCATGTGAAGGTCAAACTTCACTAAAGAAGTTCAGCTTCTCCTCACGCAGAGCCCAGTCTGTCACACCAGCTTCCTGAGGTGCTGGTGCATAGACAAGACACCCATCCAGTAGTTGGGACACCAAGCCCCATCCTGTGCTAATCCTCATTCGTGTTTAGTCAGGAACGGTTGGCTTCATGTCAGTCTACACGCAGCATCATAGGCAAGGCACATATTAAGGGAACTTCTGAGCCTGCCAGAATATAGAAGAGATTTTGGGAACTGTAAGCTACTGCATGCAGGTTCGCTGCTGCCAAATCTGTGGAGATACTTTACTTGTTTGAATAGTCCTGGTAGAGTTGCCCTACCTGATGCTCCAAAGAAACACCACGAGTAGAGCTGAAGGGCCCAGAACCAGGCATTCGTGATCTCTGTTGTTGAGATTCGGGGCTTTGGCTACAACCCTACTTAGTCTCTTGATCTCCAAAACTCCAGCCAGACTTCCTTGTCTCACAAGGAAACTTTCTGAGGGTTAGTCAGCACTTGGGAAGCCTCTCCACCTGCTTGAAGGTGGGGAGGAGAAGGTAAGTATGATAAGGTTTGTGGTCACAAGGCTGCTGTAGCTCCGGGACAAACTAATGGAGGCATTAGGAACCTCCCTTGTCGGAGGTTTTAGGGACAGACTAGGCAAACACCTGTCACTGTTGGTGGTAGGAGCATTTCATCTTGCCTGAATGCAGCGTGCCTGGGGCAGGTAATCTGGTGAGGTCCTTTCCAGAGTGATATTTTGTTTGTCGTGCTTCAGAATGAAAAGCAGCAGCTACTGGCAGCTTGAGCCGGGGAGATTAATGGTGTCCCACTGGAATGGTGACAGATACTTGTCCAGCGCCAGCCCAGCTCAGGAGACGAGTAACAAATGCTCACTTGTAGGGGCATAAGCACAAAGCAGCCCGAGCAGTCTTGGGCTGATGCTGGGGGAAATCTCCGTAGGTAGGTGCAGGCAGACATGGGTACATTTGGCCCTGCTCCCTTATGAACAGCCATACCTTCTGGTGGGGCACAGCCACCTTACCATGGCTGGCGGACTTGGGGACTGAAGCTGGCCTCATTCTGCTCGATTTGGGATGCTGAGAGGGGAGCTGTGCTCTGTCTGCACCTGTTCATGTGGACGTGGTGCAGCAGGAGCAAATATTTCCTTCCCGGCAGAGAAATCTGTGGAATGAGTTTGTCACTTGGTTCACAAGGGTGAGGCGGTTGAGCGATGCATTCCTGAACCAGCAGGCTCCTCCTGCCCTGCGGCACTGGGGAGGCAACCGCACGTTAAATCTGGAGCTATAAATTGTATAATTTGCATAAGATATTAGGCAGAGCGGCACAATGGGACAGATACTAATTGCTGATTTGGGAATCCTCACAAGAATTTGCTAGGAGATAAACTGCAGTTACTTCAATATTGGGCAATTAGTGTTGGTTTTCTAGGAGGGAAGTGTATTGGATAGCTGAGTTCTTCTCCCGTGTAATTTGCTGATGCCACTGTAGCTCTTTGGGACAGTGTTTTAGTTCCTATTTAAGAAAATGTCAAAAAATAAAAACTAAAAACCAAAACAACAACAACAAAAAACACAACAACTTAATTTTGTCAGGAAGCAGATACAGTTCTGGAGGGGCACTTGCAATAAGAAAGCTAATCAGTTCAAATGAAATTGCCTTGTATTTTGCTGCAGGGAAACAAATCCTACCATAAATTCCTTGGCATTGCATGGATCTGGTCTAGGTTGTCTTGCAGGTATGCCAGGCTGCAGATGGGTTTTTGTTCAGGTGATTTCTGCTGCCTTTGCAACCAGTACTCAGATTTGGCTTTGGGGAAAAAGTCTACACCGGTGTTTTATTGTCGTGATCATGAATTTTGACAATGAGTTTTCTAACCAATTGTTAGGCTGCCAGTTAATTAAACTGCTAAAATTTTGAAATGTGTTTATCTATGTAGTAGAAGTATTTTAGGCACTACAGATCTCTCCACTTGCTAGTTTTACACTTACTCTGAGTGTTGTGTCTTCCAACACCTCCTGCAGTGCACTCCTGTTTGGGAGCTATTTATGAAATACAGGCAGTGCTGTAAACTTGCTTTTCCTCAAGGTCTTACACTATGGGAAAGTAATTTTTTTAGGTACTAGAGCTGATCATGATTGCTTCTGTTCTTCAGTATTTTGAGAAGAAAAAAACAAACAAACAAACCCTTAAACATTAAGGACTTACTGTAGCTGTAATCTAGTTACATGGCTAGAGTTATATGAGAATCCCCTCTGAAATGGTCTGAGGACTTGGCAGTATCAGGTGTGTTGCTTTTCTTTTCTACGAGTGAACGATAGCTCTAGTGTGGATGCTCTTACACAACTTCCTGCGTGGGAAAAGGGATAAACTGTACCAGGATGAAGCACCCTTACAGCCTGTACAGCTCCATCAGGGCAGGTGTTGGTGCAGGGCAGCTGCTCCAGGTGGTAATTGCACCTCTGGCAGCAACCGCTCCGTGGATGCAGCTCTCTGCAAGTGCACGCCTGTCGTGAGCCAAGATATGCAGTGCTTTGCCTCTTCCCTCTTGCCTTCTTAGGCTGATTATTTTCAGAGATGATCTTGAGAATTAGGTAAATCCTTTGTGAAACAATGCCACTGGTTACATGTTTTCAGCCTAAGTGCTCGGTGAAGCTTTTAGAATTGTTTATCTAACCAAGCAGCCGACACAATGGTGCTGCCTGTGCCAAACAGTCATGTGTTGCTCTTCACAGGCAGGTATGGGTGGAGGACCTGGACTGGTTGGTTTGTGAAGGTTTGTGTGCTTGGGGCTGGCTTTGTGCAGCAGCTGCAGCAGCAGTACCCACCTAAAGTTTTTGCTGCCCCCAATTTGTGCACGTCCCTGCTCAGTGATGCTCCACCAGCTTGCACTACCCAGCGCAAACATTTGATGGGCCAAGCCGTGGACTGGATCAGGCAACTAATCCATTTTTTAAGACCTGCCCCTATCTCCCAGTCATTATTTTATTTTTATTCTGAGCTGGTTCTCTGAGGCGTTGTCCAGCGCATGTGTTTATTCCCGTACAACTCAGGGGCAGCGTGCCAGGGCTTGACAGCAGACACAGGCAGGCAAGAGTGTGTGTTCTGGGGGCATTGGGCACAAGAGCACACAAAAGCAGAGTTGCTGCTGAGCTGCACGGTGTTGTTAAACCACAGCCTGGGCAGAAGTCGAAAAAAGACCAGAGGAGCTGAGGGAAAAGAGAATAAGGAAGTAAGTGGAAGAGCTTAAACAAGTAGCACACATGTGCTGAGGAGGCTGCTTCCCTCCCTGAAAAACACAAAGAAGAAAGAGCAAGACAGACAGACGGAGTATACACACCGAGCCCTTCCTTTTTTTGTTCTTCCTACAAGGAAATTGGATGTTCTGAGGTAGTTCAGTATCCAGGCTTATCAAGTCCTGTCCTGCCTGTTGTAGGCACTTCGGCATGCAATCCATTTTAGAAACATTAAGGTGAGCTGGTGGGAAGAACAGTCAGATTTTTTTCCCTCCCTTCTCTCCACCTTATCTCAGTTGCAAGCTGGATAACAAAATAGTTACGGATCTCTTCTAATTTCAAGTCCAAATTGATTCAATTTTGCCCACAAATACAAGTACCACCGTCACTTAACAGCACCAATTTCTGTCTGCATTGACCATTTTGCCTTTTGTTGGAGCCCTGAACTTTGGCACAAACAAAAACCAGCTAGTAAAGACAGAGCTGGGATTCAAAGCTTATCAGGCATTTACTGGCTGAGAACGACATCTAGACAAGCACACACATCTGAACCTGGTAGCATTTGCCTTATTTCCACTTTTTAACCTTTGATTTACCAGAAGGATTTTATCTTTAGGAAAAAAAATGTTCATGGTTATCTCTGTCTAATTCTAAAATCACATTTATTGTTTCCTTCTGTATTAGGAATATCAACAAATTCTAAACCAAAATATATCTCATGAGTGTAAGTATACCTATTTCTAGGTGTATTTTTAAACCATGCAAGTTAGAAAATTGCATCAACTCTTTAGTGTTTGTTTATTTAGAGGGAAGGTAAAAGCCTGTCTGGAACTGAAGAGTGAAACAGCTGCATTTTATACTGAATTGAACAGATCTAGTCATATGCAGCTGGGATTGATCCATTTTGGTTTTGCCCTCTCATGCAGTCCTTGGTTTTCATTTCATTTTGTCCAAGAGAATTTCTTTTCAATACCTTTCCATACCTGGTTAGCCTTTATAGGAAAACTAATTTTTCCTTTTGTAAAGGTAAATGCACATGCACTGATTGTTTGGGCTCTTAGGGAAGTTTGTTTTCTCTGAAACCGAAATGTAAGTAGACTTTCTCTTCTCTTCTTTTACGGCTTAAATAAAAAGAACTGTTACTTTCAAAACATTTTCTTATCATTTTTGTGCTCTGCTGTCCTGAGGTTTTTCCACTGTATATACAATCTAGTGCAACTTGTGAAGAGCAAGGTGTTGATGCATGCTTTTGTTGGCTGTAGGGCACACAGCATGAATTTAGGAATGGCACCGTCATGAGCTCCACCAGGGCAAGGGCAGCGTGTCAGGCAGGAAGGTACGGAAGGAGATTTGAAGTTGTTAAGGACAGACCCATAGAAGAACCTGGCTGTGTTGGGGCTTGGAAAGCTTGAGCCTGTTCCAGGCCTTTTCAGTAGTGCCTGAGTAGGTTTTCATCTCTCCAGCCCTTTGTTTTTTGGTTTCACACCTCTGTCCTTCAGTCCTGTTTGTTTATTTTGAAGCTGCTCAGGGGCAGGTGCTACTTCTTATCATGTGTTTTGCACAATGCTTGAAACGTTAGCTTTCCTACTGCAATACAAATAATCAGGAAGCCTTCCACAGCGTCCATGTGGCTTTCAATTAGACTTGTATACAGAGGAAGCACCTTGAAAGAGCACCTAGTGAAAACTGAATTCTGAGCTCTGGTCTAATTTCTTTAAACATTGAGGTTTCATTGTTATTTTGAAGGCTGCAGTATCTGATGCTAAAAATACACGATGCTGAGCTTCCCATGCGTAGGTAGTTATATAAATCTTGCCATAAATAATACTTGTTCTCCAGATCATTATAGAAATGTCTTGACATGCAATTCGTAAGGGATTTGCTCAGAGCAAACCAAAACTGGGTAGAAAAACACAGATTTAGAATATGAGAGTTCCTAGACCTATTTTTGATATCCTGCTCTCTTTTATAGCATCATTTCAATCATTTCAGTTTATTTTGCCATTCCTTCAGTATACGCACACACTTGGAGAGGACTATGGAGAATCCTCCTTAATTCTTCAATCGGCTGTGACGTGCTAAGGGTGGGTAGTGCACCTTTACAGTTGCAAGCCTTGAAGTGGTTTAAGCTAAGAACTTTATTGTTGTGTTTGCATAAGCGTAGAGTTGAAGGCTTTAATCCGTCACGGTTTGGATTTCACAGGCATGGTTAATGTGCAGTTACTGGGAAAAGGTGTCATTTTTAACTGGGAGGGGAAAAAGTGTAGATGCAATGTTTGTTTATGAGGTGGAATTGTTTAGGCTGACAGAACCTGTGCTGTAGGTAATCTCCTGGATCTAGGTATCTTGACTAAAGCAAAACAACAAGGATATTGAGGTCACAGAAAGGTCCAAGTGCATTTGAGCTTAAAAAAAAAAAAAAAAAAGTGATGCCGAGGGGATGTTCTCTGGACATGGGACAACTATGAACAGTAATTGCTAGAATAGGAAATCCCATATGGGTATCAATACAGCAAAGCACAGCGGCAGAAATCCATGTAGGTTCTAGCATCTACTAAGCAAGCTGAAGTGAGAGCAGCAGGACAAGGGAGCGAGCGGCGCAGCTGAGCTCCGGCAGGGTGGACGGGTGCCTCTGCAGCTTCTTTAGGGACATCACGGAGCGCTCAGAGTGCTGCTGGTAAAAGGGCTCTCGCGTGCCCTCTCCCCACCAAATTCACAGTATAAATCCACACAAAAGTTGTGCAAGTAGCAAGCATATCCTAGAAAGGTTTTACAGGGATCTCAGGGTTAATTTAATTAGGAAGCAAATGGTTTGGCTTAATTCTCAGCAATGAGCAATCCCTGCTTTCATGCGTGCCAGTTTCATTGTAGGATCTTCTGGGAAGTGATGAATATCATCGGTGCCCAGTCCCTCAGCCCAGCCTACTGCCTTCATGTTTCCAAGTTTATTCCTGCACATTCATCTTCAAGTTGAAAAATGGGTTTGTAAAATCATTGTACCAGGAACTGCTGTGAATTTTGTCTCTGCAGTCTGTTAGAGCTAATACCAGCAGCCAAACTTCACAGAACCTAATTCAAACCTTAAAATAAACTACAACAATGAAGAAAATTACAGTGCATGTAACATCAAGGCTGGAATGCTCGTACAGCTCTGCAGGAGTGAGATCCATCTACCATGTATGGTGGTGGGATTTGGTGCTTTTTGCCCCTTCTGTTCCCCAAAAGGGCAGCCTGCCTGTTCGCTGGGACCCCTGTGCAGCCCCAATTACACTAGAGCACTGGGATGAGAAGGAACAGGTACTGATTTTCAGAAGCAGAAGAATTGCAGAGTTCATTTTTCCTTTGTGGGTCCCAGGTCTCACTTCTGCATTACCTACAAGGTAATGTGTGGAGCTCTGCTTTGGGCTGTCCCCGGTCTGGGTGCAGAGGTAGATTGTCTGTTTTACAAAACGCAAATGAAAGATGAATGGAGTTATTCAGGGCATCCTGTTTTACCCTCAGCAATTCTCATCCAGCTGATTTGATCCTAAGTAACATTTGTAGGTCAGCTCTGAGAGTTCGTTGCCTTTTGTTGTAGAAGAATTTCGGTTTTCTGACCTTTTGTTCTTATGACATTTTTCTGCCTTCCTTTTTTGTTCTGGGTACATGATCTATGAAAGTGAGATTGAGCAATGCTCCATTTCAGAAGGATATTCATCCATTTCCCTCAAAAAGGAAGTAGGGAAATGAATGAGAGAAGGCAGATCAGAGGAATAGGAAATTCAGATGTGTAATGGGGTTTGCATTAATAATGAGAAGAGATTGCTAGTCGTAGTGTTGCCTTTTGAAAGGGACACAGTAAAAGAAGCTAGTAATTCCAATTCCAGCACTTGTTTTTTTTTTGTGTGTGTGTGAAGCTGTATGAAACCTAATTGTTCAATAAATTATTCGACAGGCCTTAGTGTCAGTGACTACGATGTAGTGAGAGGGCAGGTATTCAGATAGCAGGGTTTGTCTGTCAGGACATGACCGTAAGCAGTTAGATTTGTAGGAGAGCAGACCAAGGGAAAAGATAACAAATGAAGGTGTTTCATCTGACTTCTCTGTCTACATCAAATACTGAAATGCTGAAAGAGGATGCTAAGCAAACGAGGCAGTTTGTGTTGTTTATCCTTGGCTACAGGTATCATCACTGCTGGAAGGAGCTCTTCTCAAAGCTGGGCTTTGTGGGCTGTTGACAGAGGGTTATGGAAATTCAGCACAGGTTGCCATTCAAGCAACATTAAACACGGCTAATAAAAAGAACCCCGAGGATTGAGTGTGCAGAAGTTTGCACAGTGAACCTCTTTCTTACCCTTGCTCTCCGCCCTGACTCGCTCTTATCTTCTGCTCCACCAGCTAATCTCCACAAGTACTTGTTGGCTTTCAAGTTTGATCAGATTGTAAGGAGCAGCCTCTTGAAGGGAGGGATCGGAGAAAGATTAACGCTGCTGGGAACTCGGTGTTTACTGTTTCAGTGGTGTGATTTAGCTTTCTCCTTCATAATGATTGCCATTAGGGCTAAATAAAAGCAATGTTTTTTCAAAAAACAGTCCAGAAAGAGAGAGAATGCTTTGTAGTTTGAAACAAAACATGTCTTTAGGGCTGGGAAAGATATCCAAAGTTTAGATAGCATGATAATTAAAATTAATGATAAGTTAATGTAATGATCTTTATCCTACAGGAAAGCTATGTTTGCATAAAATAAAGCACTCATATGTTACAGTCAAAGTTTGATGTAGGGGAGCAAAAGTCTGTGGGCTGGCAGTGTGTCACCGCATGTAGTCCAAATAAACCAGACTAAATATGTATATTTTAATTACGCTTAAAATACATGTCTGTGAAGAATTGCAGCTAAACTTAGGTAGACTGAGTTGACCAGAGAGCCTCTATTTCTAAAATGGGATTTATTTGTCAGTTTTCTATTGCATTTACCCCTTGAGACCTCTCTAGCTGATGGCTGGATAAGATAATATTGGGACAGACCTGCCATTTGTCATAAGGCTTACTGAAATGTCTTTGGCCAGTGCTGGCCTTTCGGGTACAGAACAACGATGCTCTTACTGAAAGCTTTCCATAATGGGAAAACGTCCATCTACAACATTGTCAGCATCACCCTGCAATGTTAACGAGGTTGGAGAAGTCAGTTTGCTTTGATTTCCAGTCTTCCACCTTCCTGAAGGATTACACTCAGATGTGGCAGAGCCTAAAGCAGCAGCAGCCCTGGGTTCGCAGGATGCAGAGCGTGCCGTGTGTCACATTGCAGGGTTACTTCTGTGCCGTGGTTAAATCCAGCCCTGAGCACTGCACGTTGCAGGAGAAACGTATTTTTCTTCCAGGCTATATCTTTTTCTTGGTAATGAGATAACACTCATTGCCTGGCACGTGTTAGCTCAGTATCATTACAGGCTCTGAATTTACAGCTCCTTTTCAAGGTAAGAGAAGGAAGATAAGTTGTGGAAGTGAATTAGACAGATCTGGTTCGTTTCATGCTGCAGTGGGCTGGGGATGCCTGTGTAATCAGCTGAGAGCATCTCCACTGAGAGGGGAGGGAGAGAAAGAGCACTGTGTGGAGCTGCTCTAGGATTCAAAACCAGCATCTGAGCAGCCGTCAGAGCTCTTTGAGCTGAGCCCCAATGAGCCCCAAACCAAACACATCTGCTGCTACAAAGCAGATACTGAAGAAAATCAGGACAAAACAAAAACCAACAGCTAACAAACAACAAAACAATTCGGATATAAAATCTGAATCTTGACTTAAAGTTAACCTTAAATCAAATCTTACTTCTGGTTATATGTTATTTTGATTACTCTTAATTGGAATTGAGAAGCAGAATATGTATGGGATAGCATTTTTTTTGTTTTACAAGAGGAAAGTGTTTTTTTGTTTTGTTTTGTGATGTGTGTGTGTGTACTGGGTATTTGGGGGTGGGATGGGTTAAGCAAACTGACTCCCTGCAGGCACTGCACTTGAATGCTGTTCCCTGCCTACCTGCATACAAGTCCTTGAGGATTCATGTCTAAATAGAGTCGTGGATGAAAGTCAGTCTGACCAGCACTATCACACTGAGCTGGGCCTGCAGCAGTTTTGTGGAGCATGAATCTTCTCCCTCCTTCTGGAACAAGGTGGGAGGATTTACAGCCTGAGTTAAGTGCGTAGGTATTACAGAGCACCTTTGTGATGATGGCCTCTGATTAGTTTCCTAAATTGCACGAAAGAAATGTGGTGTGTTTAATGTGCTGTTACTGGGTAAGCACGGCTTCTCATCTTCATTATAATTGCTGAAATGTATTTCTTTCTGAATGAAGGAAATTTCAGTTAGCTCAGAGTGCTAACTTTAGACTATTTCATGATATTTTTAGAGCAATTTTTGGTTTTTAGTAACTAGGCTTGTCGCTTTAGCATACTTTAATATTAAAGGTAGGGACTTGGTGTAGGAGACTGTTCAAAAACTGACTTGCAGCAAGAAGCATAGTATTCTCTTGCATTTTTACAACTACTTCCAAGCAAATCTGTCATTTTCTTTCAGACAGTGGCTTCTCTAGCCTTGCAAGGGCTACCCAATAGCCTGGTACGTTGAAACACAACAGAAGTAGCTTGCCTAAGGTCCCAAAGCAAGCTTAGAGAAATGTATTTATTTCACAAGACTGGAAAAAAAATCACAAGTTAATTCTGGTTGCCTGTGTTTCTGTGTCTCTCCTAAAGACTTAGCGTAAATCTCGTCAGGCAAAGTCAAAGGTTTTCTGAGACAACACGCACCACATAAATGAAATGCTTCGCTATAGTGGCCAGAGCTTTTCTTTTCCATCCAGTACAGTCGCTTCACTGGGCAAAGGATTTGATCAAAATGAAACAGAGAACTCTAAACTTCTTGAAGCAGCTGAGAGGGGAGCACAATGGGGGCCTGTATGAATCAGGAGCAGCATGCTGATGATGAATGGGAACAGCAGTGTGTTGTTTCTTATGGTAAATATGAAAGTAGTAGGTGGTAAGTGTAAAAAAAACATTTTCATTATCCCTTACTGCACAGCTAAACAAGGAAATTCAGTGCCACAGGATGCTGTGAATGCTGATTTGTGTTGGTTCAAAAAAGCAATTAGACTGATGGCAGAAAAATCCACTGAGAACAGATAAACCCTGCAATTTCCTAAAGAAGTCCCTAAATGGCAGCTGCAATGGGGTATGACTTAGAAAATGTCATTGTAAACTTTCTGTGCTTTTATGCTCTTCCCTAGACATCTGCCTCTAGCCTTTGTCTCTGCTGATTTGTCCTACTCTGATGAGGCATCATCCCAGTGCTGGGGAAAAAAAAGGCAAAAAATTGGCCAAGGGATGCTGGAGACGTCCCTGACAAAGCCCAAGGAGAAGGGGAAGTGGGGAAGCTGAAGGCGAAGAAAAATGCAAAGAAACTAAATGTTAGGGGACAGTTCCTATGGGAGTGTGTGAACACGTACCCCACCACCACAAATTGTACTGCTGAGTCTCCTTCCTTTGGAAGCCTGCACTAGCATAAACCGGAGGGCATAAGGAAAACTAGAAGCCCACAACTGCTTCCCGTGGCATGTTTCGCTGTGTTGTCGCAACCCCCTTTTGTTCCTCCTGTAATCATACTGTAATCAAATGGGTATTGAAATAAGGAGCCAACTGAGGTGTTTCAAGTCTTTCCTGTTGAGTATCTGGAAAGAAATGTGCTTAAAGTTTTTTTAAAGGTGCTGGTGCCTCCAGGTTGTACCTGCTGGCTGAGATGGGATGGGATGCTGCCTGCCAGGCTTCCGTGTGCAGGACCCCACTTTTAGCTGAGGAGCAGCTTTTGAACTGATCCTGAGCTGTTTTGCCTGAAGAAGTGGTCTGAAATTTGGCTGACTGCAGCTTAACCCTGGATTTTGGCAGCTTTATGTAATGCAGAACATAACAACTAGACTCGTGCTGCAGAATGCAAGTGGTCTTGAAAATGGATGCAGAGGTTAAAAAGAAAATGAAATTAAAATCCGGGGGTCTTTTTTGAGAGGAGCTGAAGTAAAATGAGTATGGTGCCTTGTGTATGTGATTATGACCTACAGTAAATGAAAATCCTTTAAAAATCTTAAGTTGCTTCTTAGAAAGATGCATTATTAAGTGTAGGCACTGAGCCTTCTCTGGGATTTTCTGCTTAGCAGGACAAAGAGAAAGTGGAGAGCAAAGGGTAGTAGCTTCATTCATACCGAACTCTCAAACTACTGCAACTGAAGAAAGGAGAATTGCCCATTGGCAGGGATGTCTTTGGGATGCTTTATATTTTAGTCTGCTGCAGGAACATCTATCCCGCTATGTCTTTCACATGGAAAGTGAATTTCTTCTTGTCTGTGAGAGACTCGCAAAGCATTTGTATGGGGAGAGCCATAAAAGTGCACCAATTTTATGGAAAATAACGTGAGTGTGTTGGCTGGCTGACAGGGAAATACTTACAGAATATGCTGTTACTCAAGCTTAAGAAACAGGCATTGAGGATGGGGTATTCAATACCAGGCCTTACCTATTGCCAAGAGAAATATAATTGCTGTTTCATAGCATGCAGAGCAGGGTCATCCTGCAGATTTAAATGCAAATTCAAGTAAGCATCTAGCTCAGCCTCAGGAGGGAAGACTGGGAACTGACTAAAACGCATGGTGCAGAGGAGTTTCGATTTCAGAAGATGCTCAACTGTCCTCTGCATGCCCTGGGCATGGCTCTTGGCTGTTATCAGTCTGGCTTAGATGTGCCTTCATCTTTGCCTTAGCCAGCAGCAGCTGTGGCAGCGTCATCCTTCTCAGGATCTCGTTTAGTTTGCCTTCTAGGGCAAAGCTGAGCTCGGATCCCTCTAGGAAGCAGCATACGTTTGCTCCCTTTGCAGTAAGTCAGTCACAGGAGGGCCAAGTCCCTGCCTCTTCCAGTGACAGAGTTTCCCCAGCTGGTTGTGCCAGTAGAACTTCCACGTGCCTTTTTCTGTGTCGTGGATAATTTTTGGTTAAAGTACGTGTGAATATCCCAGCTGTCCTGTCTTCTCCTGAAGCGTTGGTAGATGCTTGCCTTCTTTCCCAGCCTCATTCATCTCCATCAAAATGTGGCTGAGTGAGGAGGGCATGTTGGTAACGAAGGGATCTCTCTGTTTTGATGGTTTCTTCATCAGTGAGCCTCAGAGCTAATACTTCCCTTAATCTGCTGGAGAGCAAAGCCTGTGCCCTCGTACCCCAAGTAGGATTACAGAGGGAAATGGAAGTGTTTGGGTATATGGAGTGCATTTTGTTGGTGCTGCCCCAGGTGTCCAGTAATGACTGCAGTAGGTGCTCTGAACTAAAGGGCTCCACCTTGATTTCTCCCTTGGTGGGAGCTCTGTTAAACTTCATCTCGGCTCTGTTCGTCACCGCCTGTTCCTGCCTGAACCTGAGCTGATGCTCACTGATGGATGGTGTACGCAGGATCCCTGCCTTCGCTGTATAATGTTCTGAAAGTGGTCTGTGAAAGTAAATGCCATCAATGCAGGAAATAAAGTTGCAGTAGCAACAGATCTGCGTGAGCGAGGCAGGTCACTGCTGCATACCCTCGCTCAGTGCCGCCTCGGCCATGGCACTTCGAGGAGCAGCAGCAGAGCGAACACGCAGTCAGGATCGCAGCCGTGTCCCGTGCAGCACTACTGAGCCTGCAGTCATCATCTGTTCGTAAAAACCTTGGCACATTCTCTGCTCCCCATTTAGTACAACACCAAACCTCCTGACAGTTTCCTGCCTTTGTGCTCTCCTGTGTGCTGTGCAGACAGTTCCTCAGAAACCTAAAGAGACCATTAATAAACGCTTGACGGAGAAGCCTGAAATGTTGATGTTACGTGCCTGGAGACTGGGAAATATCGGCACCTGCTGTGATCCTCTCGTTCTGCACACTGCTTTTTTTCCGCTTTCTCAGCAATCAATTTCTCTTCCCGCAGAGATGCCCCGAGGAGGGCTCGGTGCATTTTCTCCTGTTGTTGTGCTAAAGCCCTGGGCTTCCCGAGGACAAACTCCATGTCGGGCTGAGACTTCATACGCTCCTGCCAGTTTCCAGGCTTTATAACGCCTCTGACTCCTATTACATCCTGGAAACAAAATATTCCCCCTGCTCTTAGAGGGAGAATCCCCCTCGAACTGGCAGCGTGTTGTCTTTTGGCACGGCATGAATGAGTTTTGCAATTGCCTGTATAGCTCTCGGGTGTCCAACTGCAGCGCTGGCTGCTGCTCTCTGTGCATAAATGTGAGCAATAGCCAGGCTCACAGGAGCAGAACAGGCTGGCAGTGCCTGGGTTTGTGCCCCTGTAGGGTACTGGTGTGCCCTTGTTTACAATACGTGGGGTCGTTTTCCAGTGCTTTTCCACGCGTGCAGAGCTGAATTTAGCAGCACTGAAAAGCAGCAGCATTCCCCACGTTAAATCCTGCAGGGAAGCTGTGATGTCAGGTTTGGAAGGATGTTCCCTGCGAGTTGGAAAGTGCCTTGGTGCTGCTGCTTAGTGCAGTGCTGGGGTTTACAGCAACAGTGGCCTCATGCCTTCTGGTGCCCTTTTCTCTGGTAATGGGAAGGGATGGAAATTACCCATGAAAACTGTATGTACTTGGCTTTGTTGCTCACCACGTGGTGCAGGGGTTTCTGCTAGCGAATGGCGCCAGCGCTGGCCTCAGGGAAGAGGAAGAAAAGCTAAAATGTTCATGTTGGGGCAAAGCTGTGGTCTCAGAAGTCTTGTGTTTGCATAACCTCATCTTCTCCAAATACGAGCTGGAGTCTGGAAGAGAAGCTCCCCTGCCCCAGCGAAGCAATGTGTTTGCACAGCACGTGTCAGGCTCGCTGCTGGAGTGCCCTCAGTGCTGACCCTTGGATTTGAGGGGGCTCCGCAGAACTGGGCGTGCTTGGGTACCTGCACCATGCTGGGGATAGCTACAGCGTGGGAAATCATCTGTGGGCACAAAGGGCAGAAAACCACAATAGTAATCACAACAGTACAAGAACACAAAGTTAAAACCAAACAAACGGGCATGGATTCGAGCTTCCAGAAACAGGAAAAAAGTCTCATCTAAAGCACGCAGCAGTGAGTCTTCGTTGGGTGTCTTTGCAAATCTTAACATTATTTAAGATCACATTCTGCGTTCTTGGAATAATCCAATATGCTTATGCTCCATGTGCTGGGCATAGTTTTATAAACATCTCCACTGCACTGCTCTAATTCCAGTACCTGTTTCCTTTCTCTGCATCTAGCTGCCTCACCAGGCGTTGCTCAGCAGCTGCACTGAGGCTGGTGACTCAGGGCCAGGAGCTGGGAAGTTCGCGGTTCAGGTGAAATCACACACAGAAGATGAGGTTTTCTGCCCCTCTGCAGGCTGTCTGTTGGGCAGAGAGCCTTTTAGTGGTTTGTTTCTTATTTTCACTGACTGTGAAATGGAGTGGTGCTGAGGGGTGCCTTTGTAAAAGGGCACGATCTCCAGATGAGGAGTGCTGTGGGAGGGCTCGGCAGCAGTGCTGCTATATTCTGGTCCTTACCCTGCTCCTGACACCCACTGTAGCTGTGCTCAGTTTGCTAAAGGTCCACTTCAGCTTCCCTGGGAGTACCATGAAAGTCCCATTGGATAGCCCAGGGACGTGGAAAGAATCCTTAATGTATGTGAAGCTTTGTGTGTTTGAAAAAATGAGCATAAGTGACGTGTACCTCAGTGACAGACGCCTGCATTTTCTGCGAGCATTCTTTCACGAGCATTTTAGGTAATTGAAATGTTTATTCTTAGTATTTACGGTTGTGGCTTTGTTTTTATTTTTTATTTTTAAACCATTGCAAATACAAGCTAATTCTGTTCATTTAATGGGAATCAGATTAGCAACGTTTTGAATGAAAGACATGACTGCATGTCTCAGAAATCTACTAATTGCCCTGGAGTATTTAGCTTTCCCGGAGCGACAGACAAGTTCCTCCTTTTGGCAATGCTGTTTCTCTGAATGTCTTCTGTCGCACAGACTTTGTTATAGCATTCTCAGTCTGTCAGAAAGAAAATGAGTACCCAGATTCCCGAAGCCTGGAAAAAGGTCATTAACTACATCAGACAAAAAGGAAATAGCATGTCTACGAAATCAAAGATGTTTTATACAAACCATGATGGGTCATGCTGAGAGCTGTCTAGCTTGTTGAGCTTAGCAATGTTTCTCTGCTTGAAAATTAGCCAAGAATTTAGCTCTTTCCATAACTTCTAATCCACCTACACAGCAGAGCTCAGATTCTACAACCGGCATGGTATAAATCCGGTATTTTCCTGACTGGATGGTCCTTAATGCTCATTTGTTTCCACATAATTAAGAATTGAGTTTGGCCTGTGATATTACTTATCGTGTTAGTAACTTGTGAATTCCTTTGTGCAGGACGTGTCCTAAGCAGAGCACGGGATTTCAACACGCCTTTGCTGCTGCCCACCAAAGTGTAGGTGGGAGGACAGTCAGCAGGTGTAAATGAAGTTTTCTCAGAGACAAACATTTCCTGAAGACAGAGGATGAAAAGGTGAAATCTTGGAATTGACACTGAACAGAAGGGGAACATTGCTGATCAGATAGTCTGAGCTGCGGTGTGG
Source organism: Aythya marila (assembly GCF_965140915.1). Taxonomy (NCBI): domain Eukaryota; kingdom Metazoa; phylum Chordata; class Aves; order Anseriformes; family Anatidae; genus Aythya; species Aythya marila. Next base: position 16,186,242 of record NC_139046.1, read on the forward strand.
TGGTGTTCCTAAGTGGACCTGCCTGTGTGGCTCAGGGCATCCTGCAGGCCCATCTGTACATCACGGGCATGATCCTGGCAGTGGCTGGTGTGACAGGGGAAAACTTGGCTGTTTTGTTACAAACTTCTAGGGCTCCCGGCCCTCTTTGTAAGAATAAGCTAATGGATTTATATGGGACAGGCTGACCTTCCAGGAGGCTGTGTTCCTGTGCTTCTCGGTATAGGCGCAGTGCTTCTAGGAATTACAGATAGGTAGCCAGGACTTCAAAAGCTTCCTCACACAGCTCCCCACGCTCACTCAGCACCCTTTAATGTTTCAGCACTCCAGCCTGTGGCTGCATTGTAGCTCAGTTTTCTTTGGCTCCTTCCTGATAATTGAGGCTTCTTCCTCTTGAGGTATTGTTGGTCTTTTTCATATGTACTTCACTGAGTAGACTCACGTACTTAAGACACTTCTGTACAGCTTTCAAGCTATTAAATAGGAGAGATGTCAAAGAGATCTGACGATCCAGGGAAAGGAGAAATAAAGTGATTGTATAAGCTTGAGTTTCAGCAGAGGGGGCTTGAGGAAAGACCTGGTTTTAGAGCTGTCACAGAAAAAAGTTTATGTTCAGAAAGTGTTTGAAAAAGTGGCAGTGTAGGCAGGTAGGGGAAGGGGAGGAATGGCAAGAGGCCTGAGCCATCAGTTAGCACAGCTGGTGGCTGTGGGGAAGAGGGAAGGAGCTGAAGGTCCCCTGAGGCGACACACCAGCAATGTGCGAGAAGGCCTGGGGACAGTCCTTCAACTAAAGGGCCCCCAGGATGAGAGGGCCAAGACAGTGAATGCTTTCCCACCAGCATTCCTATCAGCAAGGGAAAATAGAAGGATGATAACGAAGACACAGGCGTTTTATGTAGAAGGCACAGCAATGTTTTTTAAAGTATTTTAATCTTTAGGAAAAGCACTTCCCATGCACCTTCAATTCTGACTAATTGGGTTTTAGACATCACAGAGATAGCTCCTGTATCAAACCTTAAATGGATAAGCCAATACAAAAAAAAAAAAAAAGTATGCCTCAGTACATCTGGTCCTTTTATCAGCAGATGGGAACTACTTGCTGAAGCCGGTACAACTCCTCCAGCTTAATGCCATACAAAGATACATAGGAAAAAGATTCTTCCCACTGCTTCAGTCCATACCAACCAGCTAGTCAAGAACAGGACATGTAATCCAGGGTTAATGTTATAAGCAAAAGATTCAATAAGCAGCAGAAAGCCTGTGATGAGGAGCCCAAGGTGAAACCACAGAGACATGCTTACAGTCAGATGGAACAGGGTAATATTTTCATTCTCTCTTAAATTAGTAAGATTATTTGGGAGTTTATCATTGCTAACATGGAGAATATGGTTCAGGAGACTATTTGTCTTGGCTAGCATTGCTAGATGTAAACTGAGCAAACCAGCCACAAGCTCTGTGTCATTCCTGGGCTTTACTTAGGGTGATTTTGCATACAGACATCTTCTCTCTTGTCACGCTTCTTTGACAGGACCTGGTAGCAGGTTCATGAATTCTGGCTTCATGTAGTAACTCAGGCCAGACAAAGGTATGTATTTCTTTGTGTATTCAGAATCTACAGGTCAGCATTGTGTAGTGCAAGACAGAAATACACACTTCAGGAAACAAGGAAGATTCTTTTTGGCTGACTACAGCAACTGTTCACATGATGGTAATTGTTGAGCAGCTAAGGGCAGGTCATTGTACCTGACGTTATCTAGCTAAAATTTGCTTGTGTGCTTACTACTAGGTGTCTGCATTCCTCTGCAATCACTGAGCAGAGATACGTGAGTGATTAATCTTAAACTATTGAGCATAAAAGGTGAAGCATGGCCAAAGGTGGGTGCCCATTTTCTCTGGCTACATTGGTACACAGCCAGCTAGTATGGACAAGGTGTTGGATTCAATGATCCTTGTGGGTTCCTTCCAGCACAGGATATTCTGTGATTTATGAGGTGGGTGAGACTCATGTCCCCTTCCACCATGGCCATCCGTCAGCAGGAGGTTGTGGTCACTGCACGCCTGGCTCCTGCTGCTGCTACCAGTGCTGGCAAGGTGGTGCAGGACTTTGTCCCAGCTGAGTTATCCTTCCTTCCACACAGCAATAGACTCCAGCGTAAAAGGTAGGATTTTTTGTGCTATGGCCACAGAGTATTACAGAATCATAGTGCTTTGGGTTGGAAGGGACCTTCAAAAATCATCTGGTCCGACTCCACTGTCATGGGTAGGGAGATCTTCCACTAGATCAGGTCACCCAAAGTGCCATATCAATGGAGATAGTCTGAAAGAGTACATGGATGCAGAGAGTGCAAACCCAGGGGATTATTTGCTGGTGAAAGAGATCAGGTTCTAGAGGAATCCCTTTGTACAGTTACTCGCACAGTTTGGAGAAAGCTTTCATGTGGGGTTTGGCTGCATGCTAACACATGGAGAGGGGTGAAATTTCTGGCGCTTTTGTGTGTCCCTCCATGTGAGTTGTTTGGGAGGATTGGTTTGGCTTTATTTTACAATCAAAACGTCTTCCATCTCAGTGTGCTTTAATTCCTGCTGTTTGGGACACAAGAGACATGTTTCTCAGAGGGAATCTTCGAACCAACCCCACCACTGCTGCAGGGCCCCTGGGCAGCTTTGCCTCCCCATTGTGGGTACAGCAGGGTGACCGGGCAGGCACTCCTATTGTAACAGATGGGTATTTATGGAGTCCTTAAATCAGCTTAAATCTAAACCTGTCTAGGGGTCCTGAACCTCGTTGCTTTCTAGGGAGATGGCTGTATTCAGCTCCCTAGGGCTGGAAGGCAAATATATGCAAACAGCTAGCACAGCAAACACAGGAGAGGTGGTACTAAATTTGAGCGCTAACTGTGAAGACTGGGTCTCCAGTTACTTCTGCTAGCGCTTGCACTTCCTGCAGGAGGAGGCCACAGAAGGGTTTCTGTATGTGACACGGTCAGAAAGCCATCTGCCTACTGATTTCCTCAAGGAGCAGGAGGCTCCTTGATGCATCCAGCCTCAGACCCGTGGCTCAGGCACTGATGGCACCAATGCTGGTGCCCAAGCCACCGCCTCACGGTGCGAGGCAGTAGGTGTTTCCCAAGGAGCACCATGTGGCTGTGCTATCCCTGTGAAACCACGTTCTTCTGGATATTGATAGAGGGCTGCCCTCTTAGCAGATGACACAAGCAGATATACAGAGCTCAGACACATGCACCATGGACTTTACAAGCCACTGCTTTTCCTTCTTCATGATGGCCAGAGTCCTGGCGATCAGTATTTCCTCCTTGCAGTCTGGCAGCAGAGGGGAAATAGTGTCAGCTCAGTAAAACAACACAGCTTCTGGGGTACCCAGGAAGGTCTGCTGGTCCTTGCCCCCTGACACCTTTGCATATATGTAGCACAGGGTTTTGATTGTCTAGGATCCTGTGTGGAAGTGCTGCAATGTCTACCCAGACTGTTTTGCAGTTATTTGGGAAAAAAAAAGTGCGGGCCATCTGAAGACTCTTTAAAGGAAGAAATTAACCCAATGTAAACAGTGTGGTGTGTGTGCATTCCTCTGCTAGTTATACTAACGTAATTAAAACAGAAAAGCATACACCAACAAAGCTTTCCCACGTAGCTAGGCCTTTGCTTCTTTCTTTCCGGTGTTAAATAGAAATGCCCAGAGCTTGTTTGTCTAAAGTTATTTTTCTCGGTGGTTTCAAAGTGGGTCCTATCCACTCTGCTTTGGAAAATCATCAAGTTGCAGCAGAGCCCGCAGAGGCAGCAGCCTTTTGATGTGTGCTCCAGTTGTGTCCGCTACTGGCAAGTGCAGAACAGAACCCTCTGAGGCCAGAACCAGTGCTCCTGTTAGGAAAACTACATTTTTCCTAAGCATTTCAGAGTTGTCTACAGATCTTCTTTAAGATATTAACTTAAAAATACAAAACATTTCATAATGAAAAAAAACACACTGTTCATTTGGTTGTTCCTTCTACACCACAAAGTGCAAGATCTAAGCTATGAGAAGTGTAGGTGGTAAATGTCCCCCATATACTAGAGAGGTTTGCTAATCTGAGGAAAGACAGAGTAGGGCAGGATGTTGCTTTTTCGTTAGATGTAAACTCAGGGCTCGTGGTCATTTGCATATGTTGTTGAGTTGATTCTTAAGTCTCTGCTTGGGTTTATCTACCCTTGTTTAAAGACATGTTTGTTTTAGACTAAACAGCTATTTCCGCTGCTGTTACTGAAATACCATGTTCTTGTGTTTTCAGTTGTGATGCAGTGAGACATCCATTGCTACCGCGTAGTTTTGTTCTGGGAAGCTGCTTTACATAATGAAATGCAAATAAAAGCAACAGTCACTAAGTCTCTGGAAAGTCCTTTTGACTTCACAGCACCAAGGTGGCCCCGCATTGTGCTAGGCTCAAGCTGGACCCTCAAAATATCAGGCTGGAGATGCTCAGCTCGGTTGCTGTCAGCCCTGCTCAGTGGCACAGTGACAGCGATACACCTCTCCTAGGAGTGCTCTCCCAAGATCTCACTGTGCGTTACAGGTCTGCGTGTAAGCTCTCGCACCTCATGGCATGCTCACACACACGTGAGTTGGTGGGGCAGTGATGGGTAAGTGGTTATTCACATTTCCCCCGTGGCCAGCAGTGTGCTCTGCACTAGAGGCCAGGAGCCCTGTTCCTGCCCGGCATGAAGCTTGAGCAGAGCTGCTGCAGAAGTGGTGCTCTGCCTGGCTCCAGAGGCTTAGTCTGGCCGTGGGCTGGTGCTGTCAGCCCACTCCTGCACAGCCAGCCCTCAGAAGCCTCTCTGCCTTGGGGAAGCTGTATCACAGTCCTTGGGGGCTGCTGCTTTGCCTCCGACCCAGCATGTACAGCTTGGAAGTGGTATTTGCTGAAGCATGGGACACGCGTCGTGTAGTCTCTCCCAGGATTTAGCCTCCAAAAGCTCATTAAACTGATCTGGTTAAGGGCCATCAGCCCTGTTAGATTAGAGCTATAAAGAGCTTCCGTTGACTCTCTGCTCTTCTGGGTACTCTAATGTCTGCAAATGAACTCTGTCATGGACAAGAAAAAGCTGCCTATGTTGTGTCTGGTATCATCTCCTCACCCCCCTGACATACACTCACCGGTGGTTTTCTTTTCTGGTAGACAATGTACTTTGTGTAAGACACGGAGATAGAGATTCTGTAGCCAACAGGAAGTAACTCAATTAACTCAGTAGGGTTGCACGTAAACAAAAACAGTGGGGATTTTGGTGTTGGGCCTTCAAGGCTCACCTTAGATTCCTCAGTGTGATTAGCATCCTACTGCATGGAGCAAACTGCTGCCGTGCTGTGATCTGAATCTCTCATGTGCCTCAATTGGCTATGAGGTTCCTTCATCCTACCGTATCTGTTCAAGCACATGACGGCCCTGGTGCTAACACCTTTCCTTCAAGTTCCACCACAGTATGTAACAGCATTTTTGCACCGAATCTGGTGCTCCCTGGCCACATCTGAGCTGTGTGTGTTCGTACAGGGAAGCACAGGCCACCGTCTGCTGCTCTCACCCTACCTTCTAGACCAGAGGGAGGCAAACCAGCATCCCACCAGTCCTGACCTGGAGGTGTGTAGCTTGCAGGTGGGAATGTAGCTTGGAAATTGTTTTGTAACAGTCTCAAGTAGTTTCTTGGCTCAGTATTTGGGCAGAGGAAGCATGAAATTAGCAGCACTGGACCATTAGATGCCTGTTGTGTTTCAGAGGAGAGAGTTGTCGTTCATTTCTCATTCTGTGTACTGAGGCAGGCCGGGTTGGTGAGAGTGCTAAACTTGGAGACATTTGTGGCTGCAGAATGGCAATTGTAGCTATCGTTACTACACCCAGGTATATAGGTAAGTATGTGAAACACACCCGGTAGAGGTTACTGTTTAGATAGAGACCTTTGATCCGCCTTTAATTGGGGTTCAGGTATTCTGCATTAACACAGAGCGTACTTGTGGAGCAGATTTTGCATTCTCTCTTTTCTGGAAGACTCTTTGGGGCTTCACGGATATTAATACTTGCAAAGCCAGGGCTCTGAGTGGAACATTACTGGGGTAAAAATGCAGATAAAGTCTTCCCTGAGCCTGCCAAGTAATCCCTTTCATTTTTTAACTTGATGAGGAAAATGGCTTTCATTCTTCCTGTAACGCTGGAAACGATCCAGTCTGTAAAATGATTCCCTGAGTTTTGGTACAGCTTCATTGCTCTAAAGAATAAATCTTACAGTTTCAACACAGGCAGTTCTAGCAGTTTTTTCCACCCTTTGTCATGATTTATTGGAGAGTTTTGCCTGAGATAGTTCTTTACACAGAGCCTAAGAAGCGCCAGAAGTTTTATATTCTTCTGCTGGAAAGCTGCTCCATTTCCCCCACCTCTGTTGCCAGGCATGTCAGAGTGCCTCCCAAAGAGCCTCTGCTTGTGGTGCTCCTACGAAACCTGTAAAACAGTGGAGGGGGATGAGGTCTGTAGGTAGCCCACTCTCAGGTGATCCTCTGACACTACAGGAAACAGAACAGGCTTTAATTTGGGGGCACAGTAAGTATAAACATAGCCAAAGCGCCCCATTTTCAAGCACCTGAAGTCATGTACTTTAAAAGTGGGGGGGGGGGGGAGGGAAGGGTGGAAGAGTTGTTTTTGTCTGCTTAAATTAAACTGCAAAGCTTCCTGTTCTTTGTGTTTGCAAGGTGGTGGCAACCGCTCTTACTCACTGAAAAATTAGGCAATTTGATGATCAACACACATCTCCCGGTCTCTCTTCTGATCTGTCTCCTGAATGAGATAATCTTTCACCTCTTAATGCGTTGCGTTTCCGTGAGCTCATGTTATCAGCCGTGTCAATGAATGTGTTTCACCACAGGCCTGTTTTAACTTAAGGCATGTCTGTAGTTGCTCTGGTCTGCTTCCAGGTATCCGTGAGGCTCAAACACAGTGAGTAAGCTGAACGCCTGTTTGCAAAGCGTGCTTCTTTCCACCTAACTGCCCAAGAAAGGCGAATTCCTTTTGTGGGAATCAGACAGGAGCATCCTGTTTCTGAGGAAAGTGGGCATAAGATGAAAATCTGGCTCTAAAAGGTAGGGGAGGACACTGCGCAGACCATAGCTTTGTGAAATGGTTATTGCTGAAGAAGAGTTCAGCAAGGGAAGCTGGGGCAGAAACCTCCATTAGATTGGGTTTACTTTGGCTTTCTTTATTTCTTCTTCAACTTCTATCATTGCTCCCCAACATAAGCTGAATACATTGTGTTCAGCACTCCTAAACTGCAAGTAAATGGCAGGTTCTTGGGATTTTTTTTAATAGTTTCTTATTTGTACTCAGTTATGAGATTTCCTCACCGACTGACCAGATGCTCCAAAATCACCGGTTTATTAGACATCAAGACTCTTGCTTCTGCAGATGTACCATTTAGCATAGATATGCAGTACACAATTCCTCGTATTTAAAGGTATGGCAAGATTAGCATCATGCCCACAAAGCTAAGTCTGCTCTGCCCTCTTGTGTCTTTGTAATACGCTGCTAAATGCACCCCAAATACAGCTGCTTTGTCATAAGAATTGGATTTTTCCCCCTACAGACTTAAAAATAAGATGCAAACCCGTGGATATTCAGATCTGGTTTGATTGGTAAGAGTCAACATACATCTGAGCTAGATCTGTTCTGCTGGTATTCCACAGACACCGAAATTTCTGAAGGGAAAACAACTTGAGAGTATTTTTAATACAGTTCAGAAATACAATAATAAGCCTAATAGAACATTATAAAGCCGTGGATTTAATGAAGCTTTGATTGAAAATGAAGTACCAGAGAAAGTGGCAGGGAAAGGATTCTTGCAAATGATAAAGACTAGGCTGCTGTCTCTCCAAGTGGTGGGTTGGCTTAGCTTGGCTAACTCCTTGACATGCCATCATGACCATAGCAGAAGTAACAAGTCCAAAGCTATGAAAAGTTTACAGAGATTAAAGTGATTCTGAAGGGAAAAAAAATCATGTAGTGATTTAAATTAAGATACTTCCAAAATAAAGTTCAGCTGCATGCTAAAAAAAGAACCTGCCAGCTTGTCTGTGTGTTTGGTTGATGTTTTTTTTTTGTTGTTGAAAATGAATTTAGGAGGGGAGGCAGGGTGAGCTGGAAGTTCAGATTTCCTCCCCTTATTGTATTAGGAGAAAAAGATGTTGTACCGGCCATGCATCCTCTCTATCCCCAGAGGAGCAGAGTGCAGTAGTGCAAACTGGTGGCAGCTACAGTGAAGCACAGTTTACTGAAAATCTCCATTTATTTTTAAAGAGGCTTAAGCGTCTTCAAATCACCGAGCCAACTATTCTATTAAAGAGTGGCTTTTCCCACTAAAGTAGGAAGTTTAGAGTTTGATAAGGTCTGCTATAAATCTTTCAGTTAGCTTAAGGCTTAACATTTGCTCTGTGAGTGTTTGATAGTGACTGACCTGAGGCAGTCCTGATTTTGACAGGGTTGGTTTTCTACTTATCTTAATGGGTGTTTACAGCAGAGACCAGCACTATTCAGGAGGAGCTTTGTCACTTCTCTGCGTGGAGCATTGTGTGAAGAGCCCATGCATCCTGTTTCTTCAGAAATAATCCTGGCCGCCTTTCCAGCCACAGAGAGCAGCTCAGGCAGAGCTGTGCTCTATTGTGCTTCCACAGAATTAGGGGATCACACCTCCAGGTGCTTTGGGACAAGTCTGTTGCATTCCCAGGGGATTCCAGACCTCCTCTTGTGCTCTTTTAACAAACTGCTTTCTCCCTCCACCTGTTTCAGAAATTCACTGCAGGAACTCCTTTTACCCGTCTCTTTTCTTCATTGATGTACCCCTCATTTGGTGCTCCTCATGTCTTCTGGGGCTAAACAAAGATGCTGCCACTAAAGAGGCAGTACAGAGCCTGGCCAGAAGACAAAATAATCCTGAGTAAACACCTTTTGTTTTTCCAGTAACTTTCTCAGGATTTTGGTTGCTGATATTCAGACCGAAGCTTCAAACAGTTAGTTTGTTTAGGTGGTGGGTACTAGCATCAGAAAGTCTTTTCCCTGAAAGTCTCCTTAATCTAGCTTCACAGAGCACCCCCTCACCAAGGATAGGTGAAGCCTTCTCCCTACTTTGCAGATGGGAACTCTGAGATGGGACATGCTTGGTGGTCATGGTCTCATGGCAAGGAGCTGATGGTGCTGAGCATAAATATCTGTTCCTCGGTGTGTTTGCTCTGCTCCCTGATCCCTAGGTTAGATAGTGAAGGATGGTGAATTACTGTGTAGGGACACATGTTGAGACTATAAATCTGAAGTTTAATAGGCAATGGCATCCTCGTGGCTTTGTTCCTAGCCACAGGTTCTAAGCTATCCTCACAGAAAATCTGTGACCATGAACTGTGTTTTTTTAAAATCCTTTTCTGAAGAAGTGCAGTTTTTTGATTTATGTATGCAGAGCATTGGAGCTGCAATTTATTATTTGTTGGTTTATCTCTCCAAAGTTGTTAAGAGCACAGAAATCTGAATAGGAAAATATGTTTCTGTTCATTTGTTCTTATGGTTTATTTTTTTCCACAGTGATCCACAGCTGTCCTCTGCACTTCCCAACTTTTTATAGTGCAAGGACTAACTACCCCTACTGAAAACCATCCAGAGACTTGTACAGCACTGTCCCAGTGGTTTCTGTTTATTATCACTTAAAATTTGCTTAAACTGGGAACAGACGTCTATTGCTGTTAGTTTTCCTTTATCTGTTTTGCTTACCTGCTGCATGGGAGTGTGTTCAGTGCTGGGTTTCTTGTGCCTTCTTCCTTTGGGGGTTTGGGTACTTTGTAATCGTTTTGCAGTCCGTCTGCTGGCCACCAGCGTTGCACAGGGCCTGGGTAGGGGACCACTGCTCAACATCTCTTCTTTGGGCAAGTCTCAAGCATTAAGATGTCCCCCAGTTTGCACTGCCAGAAAACCTATTTTTCCGCAACCAGTTCTCAGTCTGCATCTTCCACATCTTCACATCCCATTGCTTCTGTTGCTATCATTAAACCTCATCCATAATAATCCCCTCCATGGCACCAACACCTAGCTATGAATACTCTTTCACCTCTCTCCTGTTGTTTAGCAGTGCTAATCATGCTGTACACAGCCTTCATCAGTCGGGTGATCCTCCTTCACCCTCAGGGTGCTCGGTTGGAGCGGAGCACTGCGCTGACAAAGCTCAGGCCAGAGCAGGCCCGGCTGGGAAGAACAGAACAGAAATGATGGTTAAAAAAGATCAGCATAGAGAAGAAATGGGGGTGGGGGTTAGAGGAAATGCAGAAAGTAAAAAAGAAAGGAGAGAGGAAGCACCCTGTGAGATCAGATAGGCTTGAAGAAAAGGAAGAATTTAAAGAAAATACAGAAAGCAGACACTGCAAAGTATGTGCCAAGACATGCAGTAAAGACAGGGACAAAGATGGCTGTGGGGACACAGTGACAACATTTTGACCTTACATTTAATGATGATGTGTTGTTCCTCACAACAAGAATGGTACAGGTACGTTTGGTAGTTGTCTGAAGCGGGAGCTGAACCCTCTCTGGTCTGAGTAGCCTTTCCTCATTGCCAGCCCTGCATTTGACATGGCCCACCTGCAGCTCTGTCTGTTTCCAGGGGCAGGTCTCTGACAGACTACCATGCACTTGGAAAAATAAAGAAATACCACTCTGTAAATGTGCCCTATAAAAATATACAGGCTCTTTCATCACAGCGCTCCTCTGACATACAAAGAGATTTTTCTTTCTGATGTCTGCGGTTCCAGAGGCCGCGTGCAGGCAGGGCCGGTGGCGAGGGAATTAGGTCTGTCCTGGACCCCAGGGCAGACAGAGGAGGTGTACTGAAACTGCAGTCACTGTTAGTGGGACTCTGGTGACCAGAGAGCTTCAGAGTGTGTTTGCCACCTGGAGAAGGAAGAAGGGATCACTACTGACAGCTGGAGGGCTTTTTTTAAACTGTCTGCTACCTTCAGAATTGCGGTGTGTGCAATTAAACTCAGAGCAGCACTTCCTAGCTGGAGGCTGTACTGAAACCTTGGGTTGAGTGAGGGTTTGTTTGTCCTCGGGTCTGGCCATGAACTAACAGTCTGGTTTAGAGGCTTTAGTGGGCTAGAATTGCCTTCTTGGTGGAGAAAATGCCATTGCTGTGCAAAGTCAGCAGCAGCACTTTGAGATGCTAAGAGTCTTCTCCACTCATTTTTGTTGATCCAGGTGGTCTTTTCTAAGTACAAAGTCAAAGAGATTACTGTTTGCTCCTTCCTTCATCTCTCCATGCAAGTGTCCTGTAATTGGCAGGAGCGCTGAAACCTCCCTGTCTCCGATTGCTGTTTGCTTGGGAAGTGAGATGGAACCGTACATCCCTCTGCATTTCCACTCTGAAGGCAAAGTTATTTGTGAGCCCTAAGCATATGGGTAGGAGAGCTGCCAAGGCAAAGTTGTTCCCAAGTATCTGTAAACTAAATCTGATTCCTTAAATTCATCCAGCTAAGGAACTTTAGCTCTGGCAAAGGCTTGTAAATATTACAGTACCTGTCACTTTTGGATGCTGCTTTCTGTTTTCATACCAGTGAAGTGAAAACTTTGAAGTCTGGGATGTTTTGTTTAGCTTTTTAGAGGTTGACCTCAAAGTATCAATCTTTCTGCTCCGTTTAGGATGTATGAAAACAGACTTCTCTTTTCACAGAAAACTTCTTGCAGCAACAGCATTGCTAGTGTCCTGAGTTCTTGTATGTTCTCCGAACATTGAAGCAGGCACTGAGATATGTATACCAAAATACAGAGGTTTTCCTCTCTGTTGTTTTCAGTGTTGCAATTTCCCCTTCTGTATGCGAGGAAATGCATAAGCATATTCTTAAAATGAAGTGACAAACATTAATTTAAACAATGCTTATAAAGTGGTTTCCGGATGCGCAGCACTCTGAGAGTATATAGTTAGTTTTGCTGGGCTTTCAGTTTACGTGTGCTTTTCACTTTCTGTAGCATCTGCACAGCATGGCCTCCACCTGTTTGGATTCTCTGTGCTCACTGGGGTAGATATGGGTGGTACTAAGTCCTGTTTTGCTTATTTTCAAGACAAGTTGCTGGTTGATACAAACCCATGACTTGAGTTTGCTAGGCGTAGTTGCTCCCATCATTTTTGCTTGTCTCCGGTTGCTTCTTGGAGCAAGGTGTCACACTGCATCCCTTGAAATAAGACTTACAAGTGAGTTTTGGCAGACCCTTTCTGAATTGTGGCTCTATGCTGTGTAGCTAACTTGAGTTATAACTAATTTGTCACTCCAAAGTCAACCTGGCCATAGTTAAAACCCTGTGGACACAGTATTTTTAAGACTCTGCTCACTGACAAGTTAACTTCAATGGTTGCTCCTGCTCGGGCGATGTCCTTGATTTAAATTTGTCAGTGTGTGCAAAGCTTTTGTCTTTGGGCTCGCTAACCTGTCCCAGAGCTGTGGCTGAAGCCAAAGTTCTCTTTGCACTTGAAATCACAATCCAGCCCTCTTGAGAGGTGGAGATTTATGGCTGAGCACTTTGAGTCCTACAGTGCTTTCCACACATTCCTGCTGCATGTGTAGAGGAATCAAAGTTCTCCCACAGCAAACAGGACGTGAGTCCTAGAGCATTTCAACCTACTGAATCACTAATAGGGCCGAGTTTTGAATGCAGCCATTTGAACAAGAATGCACTTCATTTGAACAAGAAACACATCAGCAGAAACACCCCAGACCAGAACTGCTCTATTCAATTTTACCATGGTTCCTTTGTTGTTGCTTTTTTTTTTTTTTTTTTTTTTTTTTTTTTTTCTCTAATCAAAGACCAATGAACAGTTTTGCCAAGGTGTCTCAGTGGAAGGAGATGCTCTGACTCTGGCTTTATCAGGCCAGATGGGTACTGCTTTCATGACAGGGATGTCTCAATGGACAGTGGGTTGTAAAGCATGTCTGGCACCGTGGCTGAAAGAAACCCACTCAGGAATCTGGCACCTGAGTGGCCCTACAGTAATGATTGCTTTGGGAGGCTGCCTGCTCCAGCCATACTTGCTGACCATACAGGTTTTTGTAAAATGCCTTTGGAAATGCAACTTGTAGGTATAATATTAAGAACTAAGATCCCAGTTGCTTTTTACTTTCTTGGTTACGTCTTGTGCAGCTACATATTCCCAAGAGGGTGATGCCTGCCTACCTGAGAAGATGTGGACTTTGTATTTCCATTTTAGTGTGTCTGAAAATCAACATTTCATCTTCTGAAATGTTTTCAGAATTGAGAATGCCTAACTGACTGATAATCTTTCTGATGCTTTAATATTGACTGTAAAAGTATAGCCAAGACTCTCAAGAAGCAGTTCGTCTGGAGATAGCTTGTAATGATGTGACTGAGAAGGTAAACCCCTGATCTTCATGTGGACTCTTTTTGTCTTGCAGATGAGAGGATCTGTTCACCACCCTTCATGGAGCTGACAAGTGCCTGTGGAGAAGATACCATGCAGCTTATAGAGAAGAATGGACTGGCATTCCCTTTCAGTATGTAAATGAGTTTTTCATTGGTGCTTCTGGTAGGCTCTTAATATTGCACATGCTCCCTCAGGAACATTGTGGCCAACATTGTAGAAGTGCATGGTTCACTGCCAAAGTGTACAGGTTAAAACCTTCCTGAAGCAAATGGCTGTGAAGCAGTCTGCTTGGAATGTGGAACAAAATCCCTCCCTATCAGCTTTTACTTAGCTTTTTATTGATGTTCGTTACTTTAAACACCTCTCTACAGTAAACATGTGTTCCTGGGATTTGCTAATAGTTCTAACAAAGTTAGCCTCTTGCCCTGAACTTGTGCAAGAAGTTTCTCCTGCCAGCTGTGCTCATTGTTTTTCTTGTGACAATCATTCCCTTGCTGGCTGCCCCTTTTTTCACCACTCCTTCCTTTCCCTGGTCCAGGCTGCAAATACAATATTAGAAGGTAGAAGAAAGAATGTAAAATGTAGTTATCAGGCACCAAAGGCCCACAGTCTCAAACAGCTGCTGTGATCTGTTTGTGCTTTTTAGCAGGTTTTGTTGTAGAACTTGTGCTTAAATTCATTCCTTTATCTGATTCTTTGCAGTATAAAGTGAGCTGAATTGGTTAGTCGGTGTTTGTTCCCTTGGTGTTTGCCTCATTTGTAAGGTTCAGAGGTAAAGTTGTGTGGAAAAAGCATGTTTTGCCCTTGCTGCCATTGCTCTCCAAAAAGAGACAGACAGATCTCTTGAAGCTAGATTGCAAAGCAGTATTGTAGAGCTCCCTGAATGGCTTTGACACCCCCTCCTCACCCCACGTGCACTGTCTTCTCAGTGTTGTATCAAACAGCATAGCCTACGTACTCAGAAGGCCTGGATCAATCCCTCTAAGTCATGATAAAATTATAAAATAACAAGAGTGATGTGGGAGTGCTTTTTCCTGCTTCTTGTTGGTTTTCTTTCTTTTTTCTTTTCCCCCCTAAACTCTCCCGCTTTCCAGAGCATGTGTCTGTGAGACATCATGCACCACTTTCCAAAATTTCCAGTTATGACTTATTTTGGACTCCAGTGCAGGTCATCTGCCTTTCATAGCTGCCTGTCCTCTTGCCTGGCAGTTTTATTCTTCCAGCAATCCCCAAAGAAGTCTTGTCTTATCCACCCCTTTACCACATGCAAGTTTTATCTCCTCTGTTTAACATATAAATACCATCAGCCCTACTCATCCTGCAGCTCCTGGGACCTTCAGCTTTTTCCTGGTTTCATAACAGCAAGACCGTAGATTTTCTTCCCTCTCTTCCCCCCTTACCAGTTTTAGTAAGGAGATGAGAACCAGAATATGCAGAGCAGATAAGAAATATGCAGGAGAAAGCAGAACTGCAGGACTCTTTCTACTTCTTTGTCCCCCTTTATAGTTGCCTGTGAAAAACACATTGTATCTTAGTTGGGTTCAAACCGTTTGTTTTCCTACCCTTCCCCAGGAACAGGGAAGCAGGAAAAGCAGTTGGTTTCCACTGTCTCCCAGCTCCCTTGTTTCCAAGACAGTGGGTTTTTGTGCTACATGTAAATAGCTCCAGCCTCAGGCAGAACCCCAGACTTGTGAGAAAGCCCTCTGAGTGGGCAGGATGGCAGTACCAGCAGTGGTACTAACTCCTGAGCTGATGCTTTGCAAATCTGTCCAGTCCCACAAATGACCTCTGTTTGCACGTCGGTTGCAAGAGGAGTTGAGAGAGGAGGGCTTGGAGCAAGCCAAGCTTTGCAGTGGCTGAGGATGCTGTTTGAGGCAGAGGCTGTCAGTGTTATCTGGTACAGTCAGTGCCTTGGGCTGGTGAATCCAGTGTTTGTAGGAGTGGGTGGGAATGGATTTGTAAAGGTTTTGTGTGCCCTGTCTCAGTGGTGTATTTTTTTTTCTTTTATCTTTATCCAGTTTGTAAAACCAGAGTGGCCCATGGAACCAACTCTCATGAGGTGAGTTAAAAAAAACATTGCAGTGTTTTCCCCCTGCTTCCCCTTCCCTCAGGGTGGCTTGTCTGGTGCTCTCTGAACCTGTAGCAGGCAGAATGAAGGCTATGCCCAAACCATTCTCCTTCCCCCGCCCCTCCCTTGGATTTAATAACACCATTATTTTTTTCAAATTTATCTGAAATGTAGCTAAATCTGACTTTAACCTCTTGACGTAAAAGTTCTTTCTAGCAGTTTCAAGCTTCCATGGTCTAGTTTTCTTCCTTCTAGCAGCTTTTAGTCTCCAATCAAGCTGTCTGCAAGGCATCTCCTTCATCAGCCTTGCTTTTGGTGGGAGGTTACACTAAGGGGTGCACGTTTTCACCCTGTGATGTTTCCTTCCAGTGTGTATGTGGTACTGATAAGAAATGGTTTTGTGCTGCAGATGAAGCACAGGTGTGAGGGTGTGAGTGAAGGCAGGCTGGTTCCTCTCCTTGTGGGGAAGGGAACAGCAAATAGTGGCTGTTTCCAGGCATGTTCAGTCGTAATAACGTGGCTGGAGCTGTGGGAAGGACAGAGCTGCTAGAATTATCTGCTTTCCCTTATTCCCGTAAGGCAACTGCAGTTAAAATCATTCTGTATTCCTGGAAGGAGTGCATTCTCCGTGAGCTTAGCTTCCTCTAAATTTAGCCGAGCCGAGTCCTGATTTAATTCTTTTCCATTTGTGCTTCCTGCCTTCCTGCGTACCACAGCTCGGTGTTGAGAATCCTGCCCTCCCTGCTGGCTCTAAGAATGCCTGGCTTCCTTTGTTAGCAGCGTGGTGATCGTTCCAGGTTTCCCAGCTGCTCCTGAAATGTGCAGTATGCTGCTGCAGCATCTCTGAAAACTGAAGGCCCTGAAGTGAAACGTCAGTCTAGATTAACAGAATGCCTACAGCTGAAATTTTGAATGACCAGCACTTACTTTTAAAAATGCAGCTAGGTTTTTCATTCAGGCCTTAACCGTGGATCATTTTACAAGCACGACAGACAGCCCTGTTAGTTTGCTGGAGCAGCTGCTATAAATTTTTGCTGAGAGCACTTGGGAGTGGATCGTTAATGAATTTAAAACCCTGGGTTCTCTGCTGATTTTTCTGTGTAGATTTCTGTGATGTTTTTCTGTCTCTGCGTCTGCACCCTGAAATGTGTGAAGCTTTCAGGGACTTCCATTTTCCTGGTGAATATTTCCTTGCTGTTCCTTTATACAGTGCAGACATACCGCAGCCTTCTGCCAGAATTCCATTTTCTGAGCAAAAAGTAGGCTAAAATATAGTTGCAGGCTGCACTTTATCACAGGAACGTATAACTAGAGTTTACGAGAGTCCCCTGAAAAAAAGCCTGAAGTCTTGCATGGTACTTTACATATTTAGTAGTAGTAGTCATCACTTTTGGAGTTGCTGTGTTCTCAGGTGTGATCCATAAATGTATTTATGATCAGAGAGGATCTGTTGTATAAATGCTGTCTTATGGACAGTAATGACAAGGGGAGCATAGAATAAATAGTCTGCTTAAATAGAGTCTGTCTAAAAGATGGACCATGGGTCTGGGAGCAAGAAATTGTTGCCTGTTTTAATAATGGCTTCTCCCTTTACTTCTAGTAAATTGCTTAATTTTCTGTAGAGAGATTCCCACTGCAAAGCTGACACTGACGCTAGAACCCAGCCTGGCCAGACTTGCTTTTCTTCCTAAGATGCCTGTTAGAAAGATCCAGGACTGGCTACCAGGGACAGCTGGAGGTGTAGGCTTCGGTTTGGGCTTGGTGCCAGCTTTGGCTGGCAGATGCCGTGTCTCGCTGTGAAGGCACACGCTAGCTAAGCCAAGGTGCTGGCAGCTGGGCTGCTGGTGGTGTCCCGCAGTTCCACGTGGCCTCTGCGCTCCGAGTCGCATCAGCCAGAGCAGCGCTTAAGCCCTGCTTCGCCAACACCATTTGTGTTAGAATTGAACCAAGATGATTCCTAAAGGTTCTCCTGCCCGTTTGCTGGTAGGTCAGAATACAACTGCCCTTTGGTAAACCTGCTGTGAGAAATCACTGGGACCCATAACCTGAAGAAACATGTCCAGAATGGCTCTTCTTCTAAATGTGGAGCAGGGAGGAATGAAAAGGCAGAGAATCACTCTGTTTTTTCAGACTGAATTCCTTAAGGACATTGTCAGTAATATTTCTTGGTGCCAAATGTTTTGTTTTGCCTTCAAAAGAACTCTGCATCTAAAATGAGGAATGCCATTTGGAAATTATGATATAAAGTGTTGTTCCCATGTTACTGCCAGAGACAGCAGGTCTGTGCTAGATGACAAAGAGCAAGTGCACCCTGCAAGCAGATTCTTGGAGCTGTATTCATGCATGCTAAAAGTCATGAGACATCACAGTGAACCAGCACAACACTGCACCATGGGGATTGGATGGGTTGTGTGCTAGTCCATCGGGCTGTCAGCACAGAGCTCTGCAGAAGAAAGGTTTCATGTGGTTTTCCACTGGGTTGGTTCTGTACTGAGCAGATAAATATCTGGGGTTTCCACATCCACAAAAAAAGGGTGATAAGTTCCTGCTTGTCTTTCAAAGCAGTGGCTTGCAGGAATTAATTAACTAATATTTGCAGAGAGTACTTGAAGGTTAGGACCAATATAGTTCATACCAGTGTGACATTGTAGATATTATGAAATGAGCAGTCTGTGAACAGGGAGGAAAAGCACAGCGGTTCTTGCTACCAGTGAGAAACAAATGGGTTACGGTGTTATGGCTGTGAATCATCTTGTGGGACAATTCTGCTGGTTAGAGTGGGTTTCTTGCACAGGTTATTACCACTCACACATTCAGTCTGTGTGTCAACCAGGTAGCACAAGGTATAACAGAGACAGAGTGAGAATATCAGCTGCACGTACTCATTGAGTGCACACACTGACTTGAACTCAGAAAATGCTAATCTACTGAGTCATTGTGCATGCTTGCAGACAATTATGTGATCCTAAGTGGTCTGCCAGATAAGGAGGAAAACAGAATAATAAATAGTCAGGTAGAGATAAAAATGTGCTTAGACTTTTAACTATAAATGTGTAGTCACTACATCACTTACCATGGCTATATTTTTGAACAACAAACCTGTTATATTTACTATTTTTATTACAGGAGCAAAGGTGTTAACAAGAACTCAGTCTGACAGTATGCTGTACAGCAAATGAGCAGCTGATCTTACATGTTATAAAGTATGAGTGAGAGAGCACTAAGTGGAAGAGTTTCTTTGTAAAATCCTTCCAGTGACTCTGACTAAGATGCAGCTGATCTCAGAAGGCACGAAAACTGACAGGAAGCATGTGGAAAGATAACTCACCTGTACCATGCTGAGGCAGGAAGCTCCAGTTTTATTCTGTATCTTGCCATGGAGTCACTGTGGGACAGGAGTTCTTTTAGCCTCTCTGGACTGTCTCACATCCCAAATGAAATACTAGGCTCAAGGAGGCCAGTGAGAAAATACTGACACAGATGAAAAACTCATTTTCAGAGCTTAGGAGTATTTCTGGCAAGTGTTGGGCATCCTGTACTTAATGAGGTTGGTGCAGGAACAAAAAATGGAAGGTTAACTGTTGTCTTGACAGCTCCTCAGTGGAGGAAGGTGCTCTAACCAAGCATCTCTACCTCTGGGAGCCAGTTTTGCTCAAAAGAAGGGAAGATAAACGTTACGTCAGATTGTCTCACCTTGGATAGTCCTTACTCACACTGACCTGACTGTCAAAACTCCCTTCTGCCTCTGTGGATAATGAGGCCCAGTGTCACTGGAATGATGAAGAGAGGTCCATGTGCAGATAACTAGAGCATAGCTATTTTAGGGTTTGGAGGATTGAGAACAAACCTAAGTTTATCCTTGCTCAAGGATAGGGCACCATGTTCATGATAATTTAACGTGCATGTAAGCATGCTGGTGGAAGGATCTATGCAAAGAGCAGTGTAACATGCTGAAGACATGCTGGCTTGTACTCCTCTGCACCTACCAGCATCACTTCAGTTGTTTGTGGCAGCTGGTGTTCATCATTAAGGCCCTATAAATGACTTCCTTTTTGGCCTATTTTTTCCAGTCCCTTCATGGTGACTATACATTTGGAATAATGAGGTGAAACCAAGCCAAGAAAATCATTGGCACAGCATTTGCTACTAGTAAGAACTGCTAGGTGCTGGAAAAAATTCTCTGACAATGTGGGTAAAATCTTGTTGCTTAGGACACTGCAAGTGGACTGCACCAAACCACAGGATACAGCTGCAGAGAAGAACTTGTATTGTTAGTATACAGACCTGCTCATTTGCACTTCTGTTGTTCTGGTGATACAAGCTTGTGTCTAATGCAGGCTTTGTTGGCAGTACAGGTCAAATGTTTTACCATTTCTGTTCTTCTAAAAACCTGCAAGTGCAGTAGCATCCTAACTAGAAGTGGGTAAATGAAATCTCAGAGAGCTGAGAAAAAAATGTCATTGAAAGTGAAAGCTACAGGGCCAGTTGTGCCTGGAGAGTTACGTGTCAGTGACATGAATGAAATGTAATGTCACTGTAAATGTAATGAAATAGTACGAGCTGCTGAGAAGGGATTCACCCTTGGTCAATATATATCCAGCAGTAGATGTTCCCCTTCACTGCTTGGTGGAATATGTGAATTTATTCAAAGGCTTGTGCACAACTGTGTGTGTGTGTGTGTTTTCAGATGGCGATCATCTTCAACCAGGAGGGCCTGAAGGCTGTCCGCCCCCCTTGTGTCATTCAGAGCTTCATCAATCACAACGCTGTGCTGTATAAAGTGTTTGTGGTCGGGGAATCCTACACGGTGGTGAAGAGACCATCTTTGAAAAACTTCTCTGCTGGAATCTCAGGTACGTCAGGCCAATCTGAAATGAAATGTCGGTTCTTACAGCCTTGGCAATGAACATCTCCAAAAAAAACCTTTGAAAAAGCTGCTGAAATGAATGCATCTGGTTGTTATATACCATATTACCTCTTCTGTAGTATTTCACTAGGAAGGGAGATAACTCACAGGCTCTGGAATATATATGAATGACATTCATATAGTAAATATTTATGTAACAGTAACCTGAGTCTTACCTGTTAGAAACAGTGTTTTATGTCATGTGGAAGGGGGGAGACAGAGAAATTCTCTAATTTCACAGTAAGTTCATATGTCATTTGTTCCGGAGTTTGTTTATAAATGTGCTTTGGAGAGAATTTCCTG
This sequence comes from Aythya marila, assembly GCF_965140915.1. Taxonomy (NCBI): domain Eukaryota; kingdom Metazoa; phylum Chordata; class Aves; order Anseriformes; family Anatidae; genus Aythya; species Aythya marila. Next base: position 16,206,944 of record NC_139046.1, read on the forward strand.
GATTCTATCGCTTCAGAACTTCCTCTCCCTATTTTTACCTTGATTATTTATGTGTGTTTAAATTAAAGATCACTTGTGCTTTCCCTAAATGAGCCTCTCTGTACATGTGAGGCCCAGTGCTGTAAACCCTAATGGGAAGCTTCCTTTGGTGTGTGGATACCAGCTGTGTTGGAGGGCAGGAGGAAGGGACTTGTCAGTAGGGACAGTGACCCTCCTGTATGTCTCTTCACAGCAGTCCCTGAGCATACGCAGGCTGTGAAGGTGCTTGGTGCCCCTCGGAGCTCCCAGGGGATGGAGTCCTGTACAAATCCAGCAGGTGGTAGAGGGAGGGGAAGGTAGCAAGCTGAAGGAAATGAACAAGTGCCAGTGTCTTGTCACTTTTCTTTGTTTCTGCTGATCTTAATGTGTCAGCGTGTGCTCACTATTGTGTTCCACACATGAGCACATACTTAGTTTACGTGAGGTTCAGTAGGATCCTGGTCAAAGGCCTTGTCTGTAGCTGTGTGTGGCATTTTAGGCATGCTGAGTGTCCTAACCAAATGAAGTAGGCCTGGAGCTGTGCTCACATCAAGTACCATGACAGTTGGTCTGTACTTTTGCAGGAAGAGAACATGTTAAGGCTTCTTTCTAAAAATGGCTTTGCTAATGTCTCATCAGTTAGTGTCAGACTTTAAAGTTGTCTGGAAGCCCACACAAAAAGAAGTTTTGTGGGCAGATTAGGACAAGTGTCTGGCTTACCCATACCACTGGGAGTCCCAAGGGGGCTGCACTACAGGCACCTGATGAAGCAGGTCCAACGATGAGGTGGGTCTGGTGGCTGTGAAGCACTCCCAGGAGCTGACTGTCTGAAAGCATAGGGCCTTTCTAGACAGGAGGAGAGGCAAGAAGAGCACATGGTGGTATTAGAAACCTCCAGGGCAGACGGAGTGGAAAGGAAGGTGTTGGTGCAATTCTCCTCATGGTACCACCACGGTACATTAGTGGCTTTGGTCACCTCAGGGTGTCTCCTGCATTCCTAAGGTGCTTCCAAAAGGAGGCCAGGTCCAGACCATAAAATTTCCTGCCTTCCTCCACAGCAAAAGTGCTCTCACTGTAAACTGGGTGCTATCAGTCTGATGCCTGCTGTGACAGCAGCTTTTCTTTTCTATTGCATGCCTTCCCGTGCCACATTGAATGTATCAAATTAGTAGAAATTTAACTTCATTATGAATTGACTTTGGTGGAGGAATCAAAACTGGTTTGTGTTAACTCCTTATAGTTCTATTTATCTATAAGCTGAGGTCCAGAAACCATGGTTGGCCAGGGCCGTGGTTTGCTGCCTGTGCTCACAGCCAAGTTGTATGAGCAGGCTTGCAGGTGGATGGTGCAGGGGACTGCCCAGTATTGATCAAGTCTGGGTTCCCTGGGCTGCAGTGCCATCTACTGTTCCTTGCACTAATTCTTGGGATACTAAAATCCACTATAAAGTTATTTACAACCTTCTTTTAATTCCAGACAGAGAATCGATATTTTTCAACAGCCACAATGTCTCAAAGCCAGAATCATCATCTGTCTTAACAGCAGTAAGTACACTGGATCTTTTTTGTTCTGTCACGGCTGAAAAACTATCTAGTCCTTTCTTATCAAAGCATCAGTAGCTAGCAACTCTCCTTCACAAGTTGTCTGCTTCTGTGTTGCAGGCTGAGGTCTGTTTGGTACAACGAACCAGCATGACTGTGTGTCCCTCTGGTATTCCTTACCGAGCTCTGGTGAGGAAGCACTGATACAGGCCTGTCTGCTGCTCACCAGGCTTAAACTCCCCAAATCTAATCTAGACAAAGGGAAGAGGAAGCTTCTGAATATAAATGTCTGCCCTTTTCCTGTCCAGAGAGCTTCATAAGCATAAATCAGCCTTTTAGGACTCAGTTCTGTGAGGAAAGACAAATGGTGAAAATTCAAGCAGAGAAATTGCATTGGGCACGACCACAGAGGGACAGACAGTAAATGGCTGCAGTGCAAGCTTTGCTGAGCTGCAACCAGAGGACCATTTCTGGGGGTCTTCTGAGACCCACAGTGCAAGCAGGTGCTATGCCTTAATGCTTGCATTACCAGTCCTTGTAATGAGTTTTGTATGTATGAATCCAAACAAGGCCTAAGGTACTCAACTGCTGTGAAAGTCGCTTTGCAGGACTGGGTCCTTTAAATCTCTGAGTTTCCAGATTCTTTTCTGTTTCACAAGCTCTATTTGGGAGTACTTTTGGTAGTAGTAATGATTAAATTTAAGTTGTGTAAATGACTGATGGGCATGTTAAATTTTAAAGCTGTAATTGTGCTAGTCGTAAATCCTTCTGTAGGTTAATCTACTTTTAAACTTAGGGAGAATATACGCTCTGGTCCTATACATACATATTCCCTACATGCTTCTGTAGGCGTACATATACTTTTGCTGCATAAAGTCTTGTTTAAAACATGAAAAAATGACATCTTCCAGTCATAAGTAACCTGAGTTATTCTTAATAATAGATGTCTGTAGAATAACTTAGAGATGAAAACTCACATGAAAGATTAGCTGAATTAGCTGCTCTCTGAATTAGCTGCTGCCTTGAAGATACCAGCTGAGTTGTTCTGTATGGTTCAAATGAAAATAGTAGGAGTCTGTCTTACCAGTCCTTCGACATAGGCCTTAATCTACGTTGAAATAACAGATTGATATCCAGAGCATTTGCAGCACAGGGTTAAACTGGTCAGCTGGTTTTGTTTTTTAAGATTAAGATGTAGTACTTAAAATAGTGATTCTCCATTGATTCCTACGCTGACATGTCGTTCAAGGAACTGCACTGATACGAAATAACAAGCTAGGTGCTCTAGAGATGGTGAACTTCTGGTACACGTAGGATTCCGAATTACGAAATAAGTTTCTCTTTGTTTCTTTCTGTTTCATGCCACCAGTTCTCTGCAATTAGATTTGGTGGATGTACACCTGAAAAATGAAATTTGATCTTTCCACTGAGAAGACTGTTTCAGAGTCCCTTAGTAATGTGTCTTTTTCCACTATAGCTGGATAAAATCGAAGGAGTATTTGAGCGGCCAAACGACGACGTCATCCGGGAAATCTCGAAGGCACTGCGACAAGCTCTGGGAGTTTCCCTCTTTGGCATTGATATCATCATTAACAATCAGACCGGGCAGCATGCAGTCATTGATATAAATGCATTCCCAGGTGAGAAAGGCCCTTCCACTCATGCTTTGCCGAAGCCATGCAGTGTGTGCTTAGTGTGAAGTTTTGCTGCTGGTGTCTCACATCAGTGCTTTCCAGGTGGGGAAAGGGAGAGCAGCAGGCAAAATTATCCTGAGATCAGACACTGTTTAATCTAGCAAGGGCACAACCCTAATATAGACGTGGAACAGGCTACTGAAATAATAGCTTTTAGGAGATACAGTCAACGTTTAGTTACTGGCTGTAACTTGACTTCCATGTTCTTCCCTGGAGTTGCCCAGGAACTGGAGCATGGACTGTGTGCAGGGACCTGACCTTTCTAGCCCTTTCTCTCATTCTGAAGATGAAGAGAGGAATAATACATGATATTTTAAGAGAGCCTCTGAGATTATTTTTCTCCAGACTTTGAGCCAATAAAAGTGTTGAGGGGGTGAAAGCAGCAAACTGTTCCCTAGAAAATTTATTCCTGTGCAAATTGATTCCCCATGAAAACACTTTTTGTGCACAAAAGCAGTACCAGGAATCTGAGGAAGATGATAAAATTGCAGGTTCACAGAAGCTGCTATAAAGGTTTAAATATCCTTGCATATTATCATAGGTGAATCCTGGAGTAAAACAATAGAATATACCTTGTGAAAATGGATACATTTGTCCTCCTCTTTGTTAGTGCAATATATGTCTTGGAAACAGCTAAACAAGCTCCTTGACCACTGGAATTGTTAGAAGGAGTTATAAGTGTGTATAATAGGAAACAATAATGCTCTGTCACTTGTGTTGGATTCTTGTCTATCACAAAAAAAAAGATTATCTCATCTAATGGTGTTTTGCATGAGTTTTTTCTCTTTGAGAATCTTGTATTGTTACCTGAATAGTCTTGTTTGTTTCCAGAGATACAGGCAGACTCTCACATAGTTTAAGCTGTCCCTGAAGACTGAATTTTCAGTGTGGCTGAGGTATCTTTACCCTAGAAACTCTGCCCTGATCCACCAGTCCAAGTCCTCAGTCCCAGTGCTGCCCTGTTGTGCCTTGCCTGTCTGTCTCTACAGTGACTGGCTTCCTTTTTCCTCCAGCCCTGCTGTTCTAAGGTCACTTTGCTGCTTGGTTCTACCATATGGTGTTGATGCAGTCTGCAAATCTATGAAAACTCTTCTGTCAAGAGCAGTGAAACAACCTAAATTAGGTGTCAGATGGAGCCAAATCTGTTTTATGAATGGGTGTATATTTCAGGCACTGGGTATTGAAGTCAGCAATGTAAGACATCCCCCTGCAATCCTGAATTTTGCATTCATTTTTTGCAGTCTGTTGATGGGGTAATGTTTTATTTGCGAGTATTGTTCTGGATTTGGTACTTTGCACTGACTGAACTTCACCTTTTCTTGAAATGGTGAAAAGCCCAGACTGGGGGGCAGCTAGTGGCAAACTTAACTATTTAAAGAGGAGTAATGTCTCCTTGTAATGCTCATGCTCTGCTGTGCTTCTACCCTAAGGCAGTAGTTTTTGATACTCAACCCAAGTCCTGCATTTCAGTCTGCACAATAATTGGACCTTGAAGAGACGTCATCTTAATAGAGCCCTTTCAAGATACCTGAAAGCACAGGATAGGTTCTTGTGGACAGTTCTACATTGGGTCTCACACAGGATTTTTTTTTTGGTTTTGGGGTGGTGAACACGTGGGTAGTGAAGGTATCTACTGGTTTTATCACCATGGAGTAGAGTGTTAAAGACCAGTTGGAGAAAGTCCAGAGGATAGCAGCAGGAACAAGACATGTGGAAGAGAGAATGCTGGGGGTCTTAAAATCTGTAGAAGATAGCAGAACTGAGAGATGAGGTGCTTTTAAGGGCTGCTGACATCAGAAGAGAAGTAACAGGGTAAAATACAACAGCGAAGAAAATTTATATCTCAACATGGAATATCCTGCTGCTCAAAGGCACATTCAGGCCAGGCAGATGCATTTCGCTCCAGGGGCCAGTTTGATTTGAGGATGAGCAGCTTCAAGGACTGACTTCATCAATGAAGTCAGCACCTTGTAAATGAGCAGCTGAAATGCTGCCCTGCTCAAAAGAGTCCCCGATGGGCTGTGTCAGCAGTGGGATCACACTGTTCCTGGCTCACTGCAGTCTCAGGAAGGGCCTTTCCCTCATTCCTCCTGCTCAGGTCATCCTGTCCTGCAAGGATTGCAGAAGAGCCAAATTGGAGCCAAGTTAGACCCCCTGGGGACCTGTTACATTACAATGCACCACGGCATTTTGGGGAGGGAGAGGAAGAGGTGCCCTTTCAGGAGCATTCAAAGCCTCTTTCATGGAGCTCAAGCTACAGCACGGGGCAGGCCTGACCAAAGCCATGTCCAGCTCCCAGGGGATTGGCTTCCTTTCTTCTGTCTTTTGTGTCTATCAGGTTTGAAGCTCATTTGAACCTGCCAATCCATGGATGTCATCTTGAGATTATGTAAAGTTAGAATTTAGAGCAGATGTGTCCTGGTTTCGGCTGAGGTAGAGTTAAGTTTCTTCCCAGTAGCTGGTATGGTGCTGTGTTTTGGACTTAGGATGGGAATAATGCTGATAACACACTGATGTTTTAGGTGTTGCAGTGCAATGCTTACATTAAGCCAAGGACTTTTCAGCTTCTCACACTGCTCTGCCAGTGAGCAGGCTGAGGGTGCACAAGGAGCTGGGAGAGGACCCAGCCAGGACAGCTGGCCCAAATTGGCCAAAGGGATGCCCCATGCCACATGAGGACGTGCTGAGCAATAAAACCGGGGTGCTACTGCACCCCAGTTGCACATTGCGTCATTTGCTTTGTATATTCTTTTGTCATTAATATTTTTTCCCTTCCTTTTCTGTCCTATTAAACTGTCTTTGTCTCTGCCCACAAATTTTAGCTTTTCTCTGATTCTCTCCCCCATCCCACTGCGGAGGGGAGGGAGGGAGCGAGCAAGTGGCTCTGTGGTGCTTAGCTGCCTGCCACACAGCAAGGTGTACCCGTAGGAGGGTGTTATTTGTTATCTGCTTCATTTAGCACCAGCTACGCCTCAAAAAGATTTTAAAGATAAATGCCCAGAAGGCCTATGGTGTCTGCTGTTCTGTAGGAAACCGCCTGGGCTATATTTAGCTGTGGTTACCAGCTGAGACATTGAACTGCAGGCCTAGGCACATAGTGCATGGATTTTGTGTTGTGACCTCAGGTAACGGACAGAAGAGGCTCCGTGGGGCCCACTGCTGTGTCGCAGTGGCTGGGGATCCCTTGGGGATCTCACTGAGCCCGAGCAGCTGCCTGTCACCAGGACGTGTGACCCTCTGGCTCTGTGCTTATATTTGGCAGCTGGAAGCATCAGATCCGGACGTGCTCCCTGTGTGCATGGGCATGCTGCTGCCAGGGCAGGCCCCGGGCTCTCCAGTTCTCTCTGCCCAAGGTGCAGAAAACCAGAGCGGGTGCCAGGCCAAGGAAGGTCTGTTCCAGTCAGGTGTGCAGCATCTCCAGCACTAGCGTAACAGTGCCCACAGGCATTTCTTGACTCTGCAGAGCTCAGAGGTGCAGGGTACCTGTTTTCATTTGTGTTTGCTGGGTGACTTCCTTCCTATCCATGCCCTGCCAGAGGACTCTGGAGACTTTTCGTCATAGCAAAATTCAGCCCTGAAGATCTTTCTTTTTGAAAGATCTGCAGCAGCAGCCCGTGAAGAGAGTGAGGCAATACCGACAGAATTTGCAGCCTTCCCCATATCGTGACTCAAGAGTTGAGACACCCTGGTTCTCTTCCTCCCTTCCTTGTATATATTTTTTTAATGGTGTGAACTTTCTTCTCAGTGACCAAGCAGAATTATTTGGGTCTTTCCACCCAGTGTGCAGCAGGCCAGCACAGAGGAAGCTTGCCTCAAATGTATATATGCGTCCTTACTCTGTAGCATCTGCTGCTTTTAGGACTGGATAACTAGCCACCTTATTCCCAGTAAATATTTAATGTAACTTCTTTGTGAGTTTGCCGTGTGCCCTCAAACAAGGCTGGCTTGTTTTCACCAAGCAGACATGAAACACTCTAGGGTACTGTGGGTCTCCTCGCTGAATATTAAAGCTGTTACTATGGAGATGGCTTATTCCCAGGGAGCTGGAAGCACTCTGAGTAGATTTGAAGGCTAATCCCATGGCTTTTACATAAGCAAGAAAGCGTAACAAGCACCTCTGTCAAAGAGGTGGAGATCTTGTTCTGGCTCCCCTGGCTGGCCACGAGAGCCCCGGTTGTCCCTGATGGATGGGTTATGGGGGGGGCACTGGGAAACTTGAAGTTTTTTAATGGCTGATTTGTTTGGGGAATTTCTTGAAGGGTCTTTGAGAAAGGAAAACGGGGAGCTGTTGTCACACAAACCATATGAGACCTGTTACAAAGTACCTAGGAGAATTACAGTCGAGTGCAGTAAAATCCAAAGCAATGTAGCAGCCTAAATAAGAGTTAATTGGTTAATGTATGAGATATAAATACACCATGAAACCACCACATTTATCTCAAGGTTAAATTATCCTCTTACCTTGTGTTTTTCAGGAAGTTGGTTTATTACTGCCAAAGGAATTTGGCTTTTACAGGAGAAGGGAGATTAAAGCTGAATTATTTATGGCTCTGAGGGACTCTTCTGCCCTGCGATCACGTCACTAAAAGTGTTTTAAAATATACATTTACTTTGTGGTCTCTGGTTCTGCTCATGTGTTTATCTGTTTGAATGTGTGCTATTCACATGGAGCTTTTAAACTGTTATTTATTGCTTCAGTCCCCTGTACTAATATTGGGTCACTTGCAGAATACTTCTATAGACATGTTAAAACAATCAGCCTAGCCCATCAAATACACTGCATGTCGTGTCACCTCTAAATACTAAATCAGATTGATGCCAATTTCCGTTAATGCAGTCATAGTTATGATCTATTGCAAAACACTGTACGGACACAGTGTGTGTCTCATTCAGTTTTAACATGAATGTAATCATAAAACTGCTCCCATACCAGAGTGTTTAAAATGGAAGCAGAAGCTCTGTACACCTGCCACCCCCCTTTTTATCACGAAAAATGTAGTGTCTTCAGGTATTTGACCAACTTTTTAAACCAGGAAATAGTTGTTAAATTGCAGTGCAAATTGTCCGAAATCTCGTAACAGAACCATGCAGAAATATGGTTTCAGTGCTGAAAACAAATCCTGGTGTTTCTACCAAATACTGTATCATCGACATATGCATAGTGTCCCCTGAGTGTTTTTTTCAGATATTGTTCTAGTGGGGAACATGTTTTAAGTGCCAAGGCAGGTTAGATTAGACAAGGATCACACTGCTTCTTTCCCACTGCCTTTTCTGTAGGGTGTAAAGCATGCTGAGCTGTTCTCTGAGGTTTCCCTAACTGGGGGCGTTGTTGGGAAATTTTAGAGAAGGTCCAGACCCTCAGGGAAAATGCTTTAGAGCCAGTCTCTGCAGTGTATGCTGGAACAGGATGCAGAAGATCAGTGTTACACCGCAGAGCTTGTAAGTTAGGGAAAAACCTGGACTTGGATTGCTTTCAGTCACAGGGACATCATGGAAAAAAAGTCATTTTATGATAAGCTGCAGGGCAAGGAAAGCCCAAGAAATAAACTAGTAGAAGAAGCCTTTCAGAGAACTTACGGAAACGCTTTAATTGCCTTTTTTTTTCTCTGCTTTGTTTTCTCCCTTTTCAGGTTACGAGGGCGTTTCGGAATTTTTCACAGATCTCCTGAACCACATAGCTGCTGTCCTGCAGGGTCAGGCACCCGAGGTGACCCAGCTAAACCGCAGCAAGCTCCTGGCTGAGCAGACCGGTGGGATCATGGACGAGCGGATATGCTGCGCGGGCACGGGCTGCCTCAGCGTCATGGGAAAAGACTCCTCCTGGATTGTGGAAAGCGAGACCAACAGCTCAGTAAAACTGCAACACCAGAGACTAGGCTGCAACTCAGCAGTGTCCCCCAGCTTCCAGCAGCACTGCGTCGCTACATTGGCGACAAAAGCTTCCTCCCAATAACTCGCCAGTTCCATGGACTGAGGAGAAGCCGCAGGGATACAAATTGTGGTCCCAGAACCAGATCAGGCTGTAACAGTACAATTGTGAAAAAAAGGAATACAAAACGCAACACAAAAAAAAAAGGCAAAATAATTAAAAAAAACAAACAACTTCCATTTGATTTAACCTGATTTGCTGATGAAATGGACTGAGAGGGAGAGGGTGGGAAAGTGATTCAGATCCATTTCATCAGATTCCAGTTGCAAATCTGTAGTGAGTTTACACACACGTGGGTTTTAACACTAGACCTTTCATTGTGGGAGGGTTGCTCTTTCGTTTCTATTGTTCTTTGTAATCACTGGTGACCAGCATTTTAAAATCGGACCTCATGGTTTCAAGAAGATAATAATGTTGAAAGGAATGTATGAATGTAACAGTGCTAGAGATTTTTGCCTAAAATGCTCCCCATTCCCCTTTTCTAGGTAGGCCATTGCAAAAGAAAGCTAAGACAGCTTCAGTGTCCCTAAACCAAATCTCCTGAAACATATTTGGGGTGTTGCCAGGTAGCTTGCCGTGGGCCGCGGCACTCGGAGTGGAACCGAGCAGCCGGGCTGTTGGGTGCTCAGGGTGCACAACTGATGCGGTCGCCCTGGTCCCAGCTCCGCAGCTTTCCCCCCAGGCCTCACGGCTCCAGTCACTAGCAGCTTCCAGCTACACTTGCCAACAGCGAAGTGTGTCCAGGCAGGCCGGAGTCTGAAAAAAAGGGTGCAGATAGTTAGGTTGAGTGATTTAGTTGATCAAATATCATCCTTTCAATCGTTTGCTAGCAGTGAAATCCTAGAAGAGCAGCTCATCTCTTAGCAGGGCGTTTAATTCTCCCTCGTGCACTTGGGAAGGCTCTGGGACAGCTCTGCCAGCAGGCTGCCGAACAGAGCCGGGCGCTTTCCTTGGAGCAGCACCCCTGGTCTGTGGATCCAAGGGCTAACACAGTCACTGCCTTTTATTTTCCTCTTGCAAGGTAAACGTGAGCAGAACCGTGTACCTGTATGAGATGGCAGGACGTGACAGTCCTAGCTGAGGGACCACGTCCTTGTGTTGCTGGCTGCCAGGGGAGGCTGTGTGGTAATTTGCAGGAGTGCTTGGTGCGATGTGGAAGCTATAGCACAGCCTCATTGCATCTCTTGAGATGTGCAGTAAACCTACAGTGTTCCCCCCTGTTGCACCTTCCAGCAAGGCAGCATCTTCTGCTGCTGAGAATTTCTGCAGCTTTTGCCAATTCTGAACACTAAACTGGAAGTATCCAAGTCTGTCAGTGCTGAGAACGTAGACACTATTTTGGTAGACTGAAATGGCCTATCCTTCCCTCTACAAGCCCTAAAATACTTCTGAAGGGGGTGGTGTTAAGAAAATGTCCTTAGTTCAGCTCCTAGCTTACAGATATGGTAATCTCCGTCTTTCTATAGCAGGTATGTGAAAAGCACCCATCACTGCAGCATTTAATACCACTTTGTTCAGTGTCATGTACTAGATGCCTGCTCAGAAGGAAAGGATCTAGAGTTTGAAGCCTGGGTAGACCACAGAGAGAGGAGTAAACTGTGTGAATAAGTCAGCGCCCTACCTGATGGGACCAGTCCTGGAGGGGATAACATTTTGGCGAGTGTTGTGTAGCAATTACTTTGTGCAAACTGGATTTTTCCCTGGGAGAGATTGGGTTTGCTCCCCAAGTGCCATTCTAGGGGAATTTCTGTAGCCGGGACTGGATATCTGTGGGTGATCTACACAAGAGATTATCCCACCGCTAGAGGGGTTACGAACTTTCAAGTGTTCCTGTAAGGACTGGGAGGACCTGGTCGGCGTGGTGCCTGTCGGATCCCAGGGTGCTGCAGCTCAGCTGTGAGCCGGGCGCCCCTCACAGCCCTGGTGTGCTTCAAGGCTGCCGAACCCCGCGGTGGCTGCAGCTTGCAGGTCTGCTGGTGTGCGTGGGTCAGGTAGATGTACATAGGCAAGGGTTTGTACAAGTATTCCTGGTAGACCAAACCTTTCGTAAAGCCATGACTGAAATAAAATCGACATCGACAGTTTGGGGTTTGTTTTTGTTCGTTTGAAATAAAAAGTGTTTTTATGTTGCGCGTGTAACAAAAGATACCCTCAGGAAGGAACTTGCCAGTGCTTATTTTTGTATGGTACTTTCTTGTAACCAGCTGGTGGAGTGTTTGTAGACTTGCCTTTTGCTCCCTTTATTACAATGGCTTGGGGTTGGGCTTTTTTTTGTTGTTGTTTTGATTTGTTTTGTTTGTGTTTTTAATTGGGTGGTGGGGAAGAAGCGATGATGTTAAAACTGGGTTGGTAACTCAAGACCTTTCAAACCAAGTATGTTTACATGAATCTGAGCGTCGGATCCAATTGAAATGTCTGTATGCTGTTTCCTAGTTAGAACATCAAATAAGAATTTTATTTTCCTGGCTGCCTTCTGAATTTTGGTTGGCCTATTTTGCACTGCTTTATTTCTCCAAAATAAACTACTGAAATATAATTGTGCATTTTAAACTTGTTTACAAATGATTGTTAAAAGTTTATTTTGTAATTCTCTGAAGGCTTACAGAAATGCTATATTTAAATATTACTCCAGACCTTGGCTGTAATTAGAAAACAAGTTTAGGTCATTGGTGTGATCAGTGACATTTTTCCCATAGTCTGTAATTTATTTTTTATTTATCAAATGTATTGGTATCACTTTAATTTACCAGGTGCAAGTATGCAGGTACCTGTTGTGATGTGGCATTACAATAGAGTTGTCTCATAAATTACCATGCGATTGCTGTACTACTCTATTTCCTTGCAGAAATTATTGTTATGGCTAAGACTATACTAGATTGTTGCTGAATCACATGGGCAGATAGGGAGACCAATTTTTAAAAGCCAAAACTGTAAATTACCAGGTGTTCAGACGTACAATTACATTACTGCGAAATATTTGAGCATGCATATGTTATTAAGCCTGTGCTAAAGTGCTTTTCTGAATTGCTGCCTCATTTGATAAGTTCAGGATAGTTTTGATTTACGATAAGCTTCACAGTAAGTTGGTTAATGTTCTGTAGTCTCTTCTTTTCCTTCTTTCTTTTTGTAAAAGTAAGGACATATAGTAATATTAGACCATATCAGAATGCCCTTGCTCTTAAAATTGCAGACAATCTGAGGGAGATTTTCCATAACGTCTGTTTGAACTCTGCTATTGTGGGTTAGAAAAGGTTCTGCTGTGTTTTTAGAGGCATAGTTATTATTGTGGTGTTGATTGGAGCAATTACGTTAAAATTACATGGTCACCAGTTAGCTTCTTATGGATCAATTTCTGTTCTGCTTCACTGTTATAAATCCACAAAACCACCAGTACCTTCACTGGAACTTCTCCAGGCTTTATGTCAGCGTGAGGGAGGAGACTGGACTGTGATTTCCACTCTAATTATGTGCTTGGCTTCAGTAGATGGAGATTTTGCCCGATTGAAGAGAACTTGAATGGTGTCATTAGTGCCCATGGCGCAAAGCCATCGCCATCATCCTTCCTCTGTAGGGATCTTCGCCGTGTTATGGTCGGGTTTGCAATGACGGCACCAGGACGTTCAGATCCTTACAGAAAGCCCAGCTGCAGACAGGCAGCCTGCACAAACGTGAGTGTCGGTGTTGATGCCTGGGGTTCGTGTAACACACCCACCGCCTGGCCCCTGCCTTTCTGCCTTGGCTAACCACGTGCCCAGCTATTCCAGGCTCCATGCGTAGCTGCCTGTTGGCTGGGCCGTCTGGTGGACGAGGTGTGCTGCTTTTATTAATGCCCTTCGGACTGTTGGGATGAGAAAATTGACTAACGATCCCCATTTGAAATGCATCAGTATCTGCACAGAGGTCTGCAGCAGGTTGCTTGGATGGAGAACCAGCAGCTTAATTTGCTGTCCTGACAGATGGATACGAACCAAGAAATTCACCCTGTGGGTTCAGGAGGAGCTGACAGTAATGAGGATGGCTCAAGATACGGCCTGAAGTTCTCCTGCTAACCACAGGCCATGTCCAGCCGGGGAGCAGTGGTTGGAGCAGTGTAGGTAAAAGCAGCAGGACACAGTCCAAAGGCAACAGAACAAAGGTGGCCGGAGGTTTGAATTGACTGGCAAAAATAATTAATAATAATAGAGCAAAAAAGGAAAATGGAAACTTTTGTTTCCCTCCAACAAAAATAAGTTCCAGGCTTATCAGTTCTTCGACTAACACTGGTTTCCCAAAGTCTTCGTGTGGCAGCAGTCACAAGTGAGTCGGGCTTTTTCACACTAGCTTACAGCCTTGCCTTCTTCCACAGCCGTGCAGAAAGTCTTGGGTTTTGTATTTTTTTAGTGAATAGAGTCTATTTTGAGTCTGTAGCAGTCTCCCCATGTGCACACTTGCAGTTCACTTGCATTACCCTGCTATTTTTTTCCCTGTCTCCTTTTTAGTAAGAGATGTATTGATTTTTGTATTCAGTATACATTTACTTTATGGCGTTGCAACCGTGTGTTCTGTAATAGCAGTATGTGAAAATGCTTTGTGTAGATTAAAATATTTCCTTTAATATAATCTCCTCGCGCTTTCATAGATAAACAGACACACCGTTGCAGATCACATTGCTGATTTTATTTGTAATATTGCTTTAATATCTATTTCAGAGGATTGTAACTTCCAGAAAAGTACTTTCCACATCTTCACTACCTTTCCTTTCCCTGTTCACTCTGTGTGGATCTCCAGGCCATCAAAAGTTGAGCTTTTGACTGGGTGAGTTACACATCCTCTGTGGATTCTGTCGTGTTTACATGGCCACAGAAATTACTGAAGCTTGTTAAAGTTTGAGAGGATCCAGGTATAGGTGGAGGTGTTAGAGTCATCCCTCAGCAATGCAGGCACAACAACACCTGTAAGCAAGCAAAGGCGCTGAATTGTTCTCGCTATGTGTGTAGGGGACTCTTTGGGTCTGGTCCATTCCTGCTGGTCGTGCAGTTTCCCTGTGGAAGAAAAAAATCAGTGTTAAAAAATGTGCTGAAATGGGGCGAGGAGAGGTAGGGTTTGGGGGTGAAGTCCTGGCCAGTGGGCCCTGATACCAACATGCCAGGATTCCTCTCCACCTGGTTGTGTAACAATCTGGAGAGACTTTTCCTCTCCACCTTTCTCACCCCGAAACCCTGGGGTTGACACCAGCAGATGCCCATGGGCCATGAGCTCAATTGATGGTGGCCTTACCCAGCATGCCATGAGTTTGCATGGGGCTCCTGATGCATTGTGAAGTTCTTGTTGATGGCCTGGAAAGCTCTTGAAAATCTAGAAATAGGTGAAACAGTGAACGGAGTTCATGAAAATCAGGTCTTCCTCTTCCATCCTTTTTAAGGAAACCCACATTTTATTTCCTCCTTCATTCTTTACACAGTAGTTTTTAGGTATAAATTATTTTAACATTTTTGTGTGAAAAGTCATATATACATATATAAAGTTATTAAAAGGTTGAGTATATGTTGAGTATAAAATAGTGACTTCTTTGTTTCAGATGTTAGCAGCCCCTAAAAATGAGTTGTTTATCCTCTTGTAAAGTCAGTGCTGTAAAAACAAAAATAATTAAAAATAAAAGCTGTATTAGATGTATCTTTTATTATTTATTTCTCATTCAGTATGTGATATGGCTTGTGTATACCCTTGTGAGGACGACATACTAAAATGCAGTCATTCTTAAAATCAAGTGACAGTAATTCATTGGGACCTCGGCAGTCCTGAGACAGCTGGCCCCTCACACATGAGTCCTGTTGGATGTTCTCCTTCACTCGCCAACCGTGCTCCCCACTTAGGCATGGCTGAAACCTGGGGACCATTCTTCATGTGTGCTAGGTGTCACAAGGTCGTCAGTATCTGTGTTCGAATCCAGCTGTACAGTGTTAACAAGTGTGTCTTGTGATTTGCCTCAGCCCTCTTCACTATGATTTCTGAAACACAATTCCCGTTTTGTACTTAAATTTGTATGGAATGATAAAAACCCTTAAAAGATCATGGCTTACTGTAAAAAAACAGAAGTATTTGCTATTTGGCATCTTTAATTGCATGACTGATCGGATCTGACAATGAAGATGGTGTTTTCATCTAACAGCAATGATTTCAATGGTAATATATCTTTTTTTTTTTTTCTTTTTTCTTTTCATTTTTTATTTTGCCAAGCACCTGTGATGGACAATGTTTTGATTTCACCAGTAAAGCAATATACAGTAGGTATTGTGGCATTCTCTCTGTAATCGTTTTGAAGACAGAACTGTCCCAACACATAATGAAAATAAATGCCTTATAACAAGTTTTCTTTGCTTTCTCTTTATGAGTGGGTAGGGCAGCAAAGTGAGCAGTTCACTGGGGGAAGCTTCCTCAGTGTAGTTGGTTGTGGTTACTTCAGACCATCTTGTGGCAGCACCACTAGTGGCTGGTTTGGTTTGGTTTTGACTTCCAAGACTAGTGGGTAGTCTATTTATGTAACTACTGTATAGCACATCTAAACTGCAGTGGGATCCAGGCTGTACTTGAGAATTTATTCCTCGTGCAGCCTTTTGGGCTGATTCTTCCTTTATCATCCTAGATGAGGAATTCCAAACCTTGCAGGTTTTTGATCGGGATCGTGTTTGGGCTAGCACAGGGGAGCTGGATGTCTTGCCCAGCAGTATGACATTTTGCTAAGCAACAGGCAGGTCTGGCAAGGGCCCTCGTGGAAACACTGCAAGCAGATCAGCGCTTTGTGTCATCTCCAAGGACGAGCCGTGCAGCGGGGAAGGTGAGCAGGGCTGCAAAGCAGAGCTGCTGCTGGTCGGAGGGCGAGCATCTGCCTGCTGGTCGGGTGCCCTGCCCGGCCCTCAACTCTGTCTTCCTTTGAAGAAAGTCTCTGGATCCCAAACATTTGTCATTACACAATTGTCCAGTTAAAATGTTCATAGTAGGTCCATCAAGTAACACGTTTTCCCTTTTGTTGATTTTGTGAAAGGCAAGTTCTGTCTGCTACCACCATCCTTTATGGAAAAAACTTGTCTAACTTCCTTGGAAATGGCCGAATTTCTTTTGTGGGTTGTTTGTTTTTTGTGGGTTTGTGGGTTGTTTCTTGCCGAGGCGATCGGCTCCAGGGCAGATGTGATCTGCAGTGGAGCAGGGGATCGGACAGGCAGGGCTAATTTTTTCAGCACCGAGCCCACTCGAAGGAGCCGTCAGGACCCAGCAGCCCTCGCAAGGGAGGTGAACGAGGCATAGGCGGAGCCAGCAGCGCCCCCTCCCTGGCCGTTCAAAACCTGCCCCTAGGGAGCATAGTGACCAGGACAGGCAAACAGGGCGTGGCGCGGCAGTTAGGGCGTGGCGCGGCAGTTAGGGCGTGGCACAGCAGTTAGGGCATGGCAGTTAGGGCGTGGCAGTTAGGGCGTGGTGCGGCAGTTGGCACAGCAGTTCGCGCAGGCAGGCCGAGCAGGCAGGGCAGAGCGCTCTCCCCTGCCCATACGAACACCTCCTCTAACGGCGGTCTACTGCTAGCTCAGCTGCAATGGTGTACACCAGGCACAGCGCTCTCCAGTAGGTCTGTACACACCCAGACCGACTGCCCGATCAAAACTGCGGCAGTTCAGGTCTCCGGGTGCAGGCAGTGCCTCAGCCTGTTGCTACCACCTGCGGGGGGCAGAGAGACTGTGTGCGTGAGGTGCGAGCAGGTGGATGACCTGGTCTGCCTGGTGGCAGAACTCAAGGAGGAGGTCGAGAGGTCGAGGGATATCAGGGAGTGTGAGCGGGAGACAGACTTGTGGAGCGACTCCCTGTGCGGCCTCAAGGAGAGGTACTGTGGTGAGACACCCCAAATGGGGGTGGAGCCCCTACCCTGTCACTGTCGGGCAGAGGCAGGGGACCTGGGAGTTGAGGAGGAATGGAGACAGGTCCCTGCTCGACATCGCAGGCGATGCTCCCCCCCCACCGGCCCCACCTTCCCAGGTGCCTTTACGCAACAGGTTTGAGGTGCTGGAGCTTGAGAGACAGGTAGCTGAGGAAGAGGTAGAAAGTGTACCCAGGAAGATGCCTGGGGTGAGGAAGTTGCCTCTACGCCTCAGGACTGCCTCCACCAGGACAGAAAGAAGGGTGATTGTTGTGGGCTACTCCCTTCTCAGGGGAACAGAGGGACCTATTTGTCAGCCTGACCCTACCTGTAGGGAAGTCTGCTGCCTCCCTGGGGCCAGAGTCAAGGACGTTGCCAGAAAGCTTCCCAACCTGGTTCTCCCCTCTGACTAGTATCCTCTTTTAATAGTCCAGGCTGGCAGTGATGACATTGAAGAGAGAAACCTGAAGACCATCAAACGAGACTTTAGGGGACTGGGACAGTTAGTGGATGGAGCGGGAGTACAGGTGGTGTTTTCATCCATCCCTGCGGTGGCAGGGAGGGGTACAGAGAGGACAGAGAAAGCCCACCTGATAAACACATGGCTCAGAGGCTGGTGCCAACACAGAAATTTTGTTTTTTTTGACCATGGGGCCCTTTACTCAGCACCCGGCCTGATGGCCACAGACAGGTCCCTGTCTCTAAGGGGAAAACGGATCCTGGGCCAGGAGCTGGCAGGGCTCATTGAGAGGGCTTTAAACTAGGTGAGAAGGGGGACAGGGCTGAAACAAGGCTTGTTAGAGCTGAGGGAGCTGGGCTTGTTCAGCCTGGAGGAGGCTCAGGGGCGACCTTATCGCTCTTTATAAGTACATTAAAGGAGGCTATAGCGAGGTGGGGGTTGGTCTATTCTCCCACGTGCCTGGTGACAGGACGAGGGGGAACGGGCTCAAGTTGCGCCGGGGTGTTTTAGGTTGGATATTAGGAAGAACTTCTTTACTGAGAGGGTTGTGAGGCATTGGAATGGGCTGCCCAGGGAAGTGGTGGAGTCACCATCCCTGGAGGTCTTTAAAAGACATTTAGATTTTGAACTTAGCAATATGGTTTAGTGGAGGACTTGTTAGTGTTAGGTCAGAGGTTGGACTCGATGATGTTGAGGTCTCTTCCAACCTAGATAATTCTGTGATTCTGTGATTCCTTGGAAATGGCTGCATTTCTGTTGTGGGTTGTTTGGTTTTTCTTTGGGGGGGGGGGGGGGGGAGAATGGGAGGAAGGGGTTCTCTGAATTCCTTGCCATATGTAGACCTCAATTTGCAAGGGGTTGTATGGGTAGTGCTAAAGGCAGGAAATTAAGTACAGTATTTAAAGTAAAATCTAAATGGTGAGCAGTAGGTAAAAACGAGATGTTTGCAGCTGGATGAATTCCCTAATTTCTGAAATTCTAGTATGTTTTCCATGGAACAGCTTTGATCTCACTTCTGTTCCTAAGTGTGTTTCTACGGGTTTAATGAGTGTGATCTTGTCAGGATGAGCCTCCTGATCCACACTTGGCTTGGGTGTCACTCGTCCCAGCCTGAGCCCAGGGCAGCTTTCAGGCAGTGCCTCGGCCTCGCCGCCTCCTCCTTCTCCTCCTCCTCCTCCTCCAGGTGCTGCATGGGCTGGGAGGGGACGAGGAGCACTGCCCATCGCAGCAGCTTTTGCCAGCCCCCTGGGGAAGCTCGTGGTGTGATAGCCACCTCCTCTGTGCTGAGGGAAGTCCGCACACCCAAATCCAATCTGATTCACTGCATGGGCCAACACAGCTCATGTTTTTAACAGAATACAGGCATATATTGAGTTTAATTTTGACCTCACCATCATAGTTATTAAGCATATTCCTACACCCCCTAAAAACACTTTCTTCCATTTGAGCAGGGCGAATTCTTATGTTTAGAGACTTTTAGGGGCAAATCTCCCCAGCCGCAGACAGCCCAGCCCTCCAACTGGCACCCGGCCTACACCCAAGGACATGGGTGCTTCTGCTGCGCCTGAGGGGAGGGAAAGCACAAGATGGTGCCGCCAGACCGCACCTCATGGTTTTCCTCATGACTAGCCCATTTATCAGTATTTTATTAAAACCCACTGATGTTGCCTGAATAACCTGACTTTCTCCAGTATTTACCCAATGTTGAAGCTCCAAAACCCCCCCTTGGCCCCAGAGAGATGCCCGTAGGGCTGGGCAGCGGTAGGGCTGGAAATGCCACTGATACGTGTTGTGGTGAGGGGACGCCGCGGCTCCCTGTTCCCCAAAGGGGCCGGACAGCCCTGCCGCTGACCGAGACCAAAGCTGGCAAATAAAACAAGGAGCCCACTGCGGTTTTATTTTTCCTTAGATAAATTTTTTATATAGAATATATTACAGTCAGAGTTCTCAGCTTTTAATCAAAAGGTAACAAGTTATTGCAATTTTACCCAGTGAAACTACCGGTGGAAGGAGAACTTTCTAGAAAGCTGTCCTGTCATTTAAAAACAGAAAGGGGGGAAAAGAGAGAGAGAAAAAAAAAAGAAAGAAAATACAGGTGCAGGTTGCACTTCTTGGCTACAGTGGCCCGTCAGGGCAGTTGGACATCCGTAGGGGACAGAGGAGCATGGGGCAAGAAGCAGTGATGGGCACAACACTACTGCGAGGGAGGCAGGCCTGGGTGCCCGCGCGGCCGGCATCGAGGTGCGGTGCTGCTGCTCCGTCGTGCTCGCCAAGAGATCGGGAAGGGAGAGACCGCGGCGGGGAGGGAAGGGGGTGGCCACCAGCCCTCAGCCCCGCCTCAGCTCGTGCAGCTTGTGGGCCACGCGCTCCAGCTCGGCCTCGATGGCTGCCAGGCTCTCCAGCTCTTGGTCCTGCAACGAGATGCCAGGAGGAGCGTCAGCCCTGCTGCTCCTCAGGGATGGGAGATGTGTGGTGCCCACCGCGAGCCCAGAGGTGCTGCCGGGGTGGGTTCTGCTCCCTAATGTGAGGGAGAGCAGGATGGGTGCTCTCAAACAGTGCTGAACACCCGCATTTAGGCACTGGTGTCACCTCTGTACCATCTCTCTGCGTGCTATGCCAGGCACCCTCAGTCACCTCTGCCATCAAAAGAGGCTTTTCAGTTTGGAAATAAACTTGGGCCAGTTTAAAGGCTCATCTGTCCACCAACGTGGCCTTCCTGTGGTTGCTGCTGTGTGTCTGTGCTGCCACTACTTCTTTAGTGCTGAAGAAACATCCTCTCCCCCATGCTGAGCCAAGCACAAGCTGGCAAAACCACCAACCTGCACTGTGTGTGGTCAGTGTGAAAAAACAACAGGTACATTAAAAAAAGGCATTCTTTTTTTTTTTTTCATCCCTGAGCTGTTCTCCTCATGAGGAAAAAGTAGCCCTACCCCTCCACAGGTCTGGCACCTCCTCACCTCCCTGGGCTCCTCAGCCCCCTTGTGGCTCAGATAAACTGGCGCTGGGTGTCAGCACCATGGCAAAACCACAGCTCCTGGCTGCCCGGGGACCTGCTGAGATACTGCACGGCATCACACAAGGCACCAGGGAATGAGTATATTCAGACATACTCACATCCCTCCCAGCCATTTCCACTCCACACCCCAGCTCTCTCACTACTGCTGTGTTCTGGTTTGCCTCCTTAGGAGATCAGACAATGCTCACTCCATACCTGAGCCAGGAAGAGCTTTCCCTGTGAGTTGAAAGGGCTCTGGGACACAAAACCCACCCCCCAGCTGGTCACTGTGTCCACTGCAGGCCAGCACAAAGGTTCTGTCACATTTTGAAGGTTCTCTGGGACAGGGAATGTTTTTGCACTAGATATTAAAACAAGAAAAATAAACCAAAGGCACAGACAGGTGAAAACCTCAATATAGCCTAGGTCTGGAAAACTAAAAGGTCACCAGACCTCTTGTTAACGTCACAGAGAACCAATGCTGGCTGCATAAGGCCAAGGTATCAACATCTCTCCAAGCACAGTTTGAATTCCCAAGTAATAACCAGACAGGATTTATTCTTAAGCCTATGTGCACCAACCTCTGTTCTCCTGTTAGCACTGCCTTCCTCGTCCTTCTTTTCTTCAGGCATGGGAGCCAGCGGAAAGCCTCCTTCACTGCTGTCCTCCTTCGAGTGATGCTTCCGTGACCTTCTCACTCCTTCCTCTGGGCTGCTGAAGTCATACTTGTGGGACCTGAATGCCATTTTCATGGACCTGTCTGGGTCTTCTCCACTATCGTTTTCCTCCATGCGCTTCTTCGATGTCAGCTGCTTGGCCAGCTCATCCATTTTGTTCCACCTCTTGGAGTCCTCCCACTCCCTGGAGGACTCGTCCTCCATTTCCTCACTTTTGGCATCCCTGGGCTGGAAGGTGTCCTCGTCCGCCTGCATCCCCTCATCCTCCAGGTGATGCCTTCCTCGTCTCAGTGCACGTGGCTGCTCCTCCTCCTCCTCCTCGGAGCTCTGCCCATCTTTGCCAAATCCCAGAGCATCGTCGTTACCTGAAAGAGCATTGTACACAACAGTGAGCACAATTTTAACCTGGCTGGGCTCCACCTTCGAAGCAAGCCTTCAGAGGTGATGCGAGGTGGGTTTCCTGACTCAGCCCCACTCCCAGGATTCTAGAAAAACCCACTCTGAGGTCACAGTGTCCGTAAGGAGGGCTGGAGGCAGCTGCCAGAAACCATGCAGGAAGCTCAAGGAAAAGGAAGTTGTCCCCAGGAGGCAGCTGGGCAGCAGGCAGCGAGGCACCTGCAGGGCCTGTGCTGTGTGTGTGCCCAGGGATCGGGTGCCTGGGGGTGTGGGTGACTGTCAAGGGGGTATTTCTGTAACCCCTGTAAGCACCTGCCTGAACTTTGGGGTTTTAAAGCCTCATCAGCCTGTCTCAGCTAACCCCAGGTATGTATCAGGGCGGTCTCTGAGATACGTACTGTCCTCTCCCTGCATCTCCTCAGCCCCCACGTCCTCCTCAGCCAAGTCAAGCGACCTCTCTGCTTCAGTAGGGTCCTCCTCTGCAGGAGCATCTTCTCCGTCGTCCTCCCGCTCCATGCGCTTCCCCACCGCCTCCTTGCTCTGCTCCTGGCCCTGCCTGGAAGGCTGCTCTCCCTCCTCCTCCATCTCCTGGCTGTCCCTGGGGCCTCCGGGCTGCTCCTCTTCATCCTCTCGGGGCTGCAGCTCATCCTCACTCGGATCTTTGCCGATGTGGTTTTCCAAAGCTTCTTCTCCTTGGGCATCCCCCGTGTCCCTGATCTCATTGCTCTCTGCTTCCTCCTGGTCCTCCTTCTCACCAGGGTCAGCATCCCGTGGCCTGGGCTCCCTCTCCCCCAGGCTGTTCTTCCCCTCCTTTCTCAAATCTTCTTTCTGCTGGGTTTTCTCTGCTGGTAGCTCAGCCAGGGACTCCGTGGGCTGCTCCTCCTCAGCGTGCTGCCACGCTGCATCTGCAGAGTGAGGAGCAAGAAGCAACACCTCTCCTGAGAGCTCATTTCACAAACAGGGGAGCCTGCGTGTTTCCTAGGGAGCGTCAGCCTTGCTCAGCAATCTGCTTAACCAGCCCGTGGCTCAGCCTTTCACAAGTCACTTCAACATATGCTTGCACTCAAGCAAGCCGGGGCTCTCACCGGTGCTTGCTCTGCTGGAGAGCCTCACAAGGCTGAAGTTAAACATATGCCTGAGCACTCTGCTGCAGCACACTCCTCACAGCCATCTCCCGAGATATCAGTAGCATACCTTCTGTGCATGAAACCAAATAGCACGAAAAACGAAAGGATTTAGGGCTGTATGTAATACACATGCAGCTCTCTGCTCTCAGAGGACTGCGCTGGACATCCCTATCTCCCACCCCACCACGCAGAAGGAGCCAGCTCTGCTGGATAAAAAACCATCGCACCCCTCTGGGGCATCATCACCTCCTGAGGTGCAAAAGGGAGCGGACTGACAACCCTGCCTCACACAGCGCTGCCCGTCTGCAGCTGGGCTGTGGGAACGTGGGGACGAGGGGACATCCCGGCCCATGTGGGCTGTTCAGGATGCAGGTGATGTGTGTGTGGGGTCTGCCTGGCCCTTCAGAGCCCCACCGCCACGTGCCTTGCAAACAAGGGTGGCGGGCACAAACCCACGTTGCTCTTGCAGCCATCGCTGAGTGTTTCAGCACGGGATTTCCCCGGCTGTGACTCACTGCAAGCATTAAGCGTGCGTGTTGGCAGCAAGGTGGGAGAGCTCAGTGTCAGCCTGGTGACTGGGTACTAGAGCTCAGAACTGACACGCTGTTTCAGCTGGTCAATAAGAGCAAAGCAAAGAGGGCTGCCTGTGTGTGTCACATCAAAGGAGAGGCCCAAACGAGAAGCAGATGGACGCACCAAGGCTGTTAGAAAGAACATCCTTGTTTACAGCCTGGCGTGCTTCCCCGGGGGGAGGCTGACACTGACCTCTTTGCTTGTTCTCATCATTCTGACTTTCAAGGACTTCAGAAAGTTCATCTTCAAAGCCATTGTTTTTCTTCTGCTGCTGAGTCCTCTCGTTGGCACCTGGGTCAGGTAACAAAAGGTAGCAAAAAGCAACATCCCCGCCCGTCTTTCAGAGAGTACAGGTAGCACAATAGCTCTGTGCCCTTTATAATGCTGTGTGTGTTTTCTACAATGTCAAAGGAGAGCTGTAAGGAAAACTGAGACTGGAGGATATGTGAATCAACTGCAGGAACAAAGCCGTCATCAAAAACATTATCTGCAGAAATAAAAGGTCTCTGAAAGAACTCAGAGAAGTGGGGTTGCTAGGAAAACAGCGATATTGATGGGGAGCTAGGGAATAAGAGATGCTGAACCGCAGTGCACTGAGGCCAACAAAACACCTAGGCATCGCAATGCTGAAGGATAAAAAAAATGCCTCCTTCCAGATGCTGCCCACATAGCTCTGCTGAGTGAGCACTGGGTCATGTAAATCATTGGATACACGTTGGAGTTACTATAAGCAAAATTCCCCCACAGCTGCAGTATCTTCTTGAAATCCTGAAACTATACGCCCTATGGCACATTTACATGATATTAAATTAATGTAAAACAAAAGAAAAACACAATGGAAACTGTGCGAGGAGCTACAGCTGATGAACCCCCTTTTCCCAAACTACTGTACCTTGAGCAGCGATTTCCTGGAGTTCCTTCAGTAAATTCTGGTGGCGAAGGATCGAAATGATTCGTTCATCTGCAACAGGAGAGGCTTGGTACGGAGGTGGTCAGCGACAACTCCCCCACCCTCAGGAAACACAACAGAACCCCAGGTGCCACCTCCCCCTCCGTTTGCTCTTCTCTCTCCCCTGGCCTGGTTTGCTGCCGCATCTCTTAGCTGTGCAGTTGGCAGAAACGGTGGCTGGCATGGGATATTTCTTATCCCACGAAGACCACTCAGCGCCTCACCCAGCCATGGTGCCCAGGTGAGGCATGGCCTGGGCCACGCAGCAGCTCCTGGGGCCTGCTGCAGCCCAGCAGGGTCACTGCGAGGAAGGTGAAAGTGTCGGGGACCCCTTGTCAGGCCCTGATAGAGTATGGGCCGGACTGGGCCATGGGGAGCAAGACCAGCCCCTGCTTGTGTCCCTGACACATCTGCTCTGGTTGATACCCAGCACTAAATCTGCATCCGTACCTCCTCGGAGCGTTTCCAGGCATTCCTCACTGATTGGCAGAGGGTTTGGCTTCGATAAAGTATCAGAGATGACCTCCACGATGCATTTCATCACCTAGAAAGAGACAACACACAAATTAAAGAACTGCTTTGCTATTTTTTTCCAAACCTATTTGTTACCAAGGCTGGAATGCAGCAGATGATGGCACAGATCCCCTTGCTTTTCTGGTGGAGCCAGAACTGAATGTTCGGTTCCCATTTCACCTAACGCAGGAACAGAAGGTACCTCCCGAAATTGAGAAGTGAGCGAATGACACATGGCAATGGAAGGAGCTTTTTCAACATGCTGCGAGCTTCTGCAGAGGATCTCATGACTCCAGCCCACCCCAGAGACTGGGCACAAGAAGCGACTGAAGGGAAACCATAGAAATACACAGGGAGCTCCAACCCATCTGTCCTGGTTTCAGCTAGGGTAGAGTTGATTTTCCTCCTAGTAGCTGCTATGGTGCTGCGTTTGGGATTTAGGGTAAGAATAATGTTAAGTCAACGCACCTCAACCCTCAACCCACATCTCGTGAAAGGACTCAGGGGGAGGTCACAGACAGCAACAACTGTCCAGAGCTCTTAATCAGGCAACCTTGAAATCCTGCAACCTATTCAAGCTCGGCGCATCCTAGCTGGACTGCAGCCAGGCACCGAGGGCAAACTGTACTCTCAAATGTGGCTGAGAAATACTGCTGTGAAGTCCTAGAGAAAGACAGCACACTCTGGAGAAGTGTTTGACCTCTGCTGGAGTGCAAGCCATCTATTGCAGACTGGAAGCTGTACATGGCCATGGGTCACCTGAAATTTAGGAAGTTCTCACCCTTTCATCTGAAGCGTTTACTGCTGCCTGAGGGAGCTTCCCAGACAGGATGGACTCTGAACCTGCCTTCTGCAGAGCCCTTTTCTTCAGTGTGTAACAAGAAGACATTATTTCCATCACCCCCACAGAGACTACAGGCCTAACTCTGTACCCAGGCAACCGCAGCACTGCTAGGTCCCACGGGGATCACCCAGCGCGGTATGGATGTGGTGAGAGAATCGAAGCCCCCGGCACAAAGGCAAGGTGGCACTCTGGTAGGGGGGAGGCACCTTCACCACAGCAGGAGCCCCACCAGGTGGGCAGTGGTCGTGGTGTGGACCCAAGTAGTCACACGGGTGAGAGAACAGCATCTGCTACAGCTCACGCCAACTAATAGAGCAGGAATTAGGCTGCCCAGTTCAAAAGGATGATTATTCACAAAATAAAAAACAAAACAAAACCACAAAGAAAACCCAAGAAAACAAAAAGATACAATTAAGCCTTGGGGGCAACAAATAATCAGACTGAACCTCTTGCTCATGATTTCTGCAGGCAGCCCCGAGAGCCCTGACCTCCCTCACAAGGTGCCGTTCCCCGGGGAGCAGAGCACTGTAGCTGCAGTGGAAATTAAACACAGTCAGCAGTTCTCAGTCAGCTACAGCGCTGCTCATTCAAGCAATTGGATATATCCACTGACCAGCTAGAACAGGTCCATTTTCACCCCGTGGAAGGAGAGAAGCCTCCTTTTGCAGATTACAGCCATAAAATGCTGAGCCCTTATCTGCTTACTGGGTTTGAGGGGATTGCCTGTTGGAATAAAAATGTTGCAGTAAAGACCTAACAAAAGGAAACCTGAGAAATTTCTCTGGTATCTTTCTCCTATGCCACAAACAATCCATTAATATTGATTTCAGATGGCTTAGAGTTACTTCACTCTACCATTAAAAAGAAAAAAAACAACAAGACAGGTTCTGATACTTCCCTCCCATGTTTCCCAACCTCTGGAGCCACTTATTGCAGCAGAATTTGGTGCAGCTTCAGAAGCAAGCACTTTCTCAGCATGAGAAATAAGAACCTGGTCCAGTGAAACACCCTATACAAGCTCTTTGAAGATTTCTCAGATGATTTAGGGTCTTTGTCTGAACACGGAGAAACAAATCAGCCACTGCAGACATTTGGCCAGCTCTGTGGAGGAATTATGCAACTTAAAGAAATGAGGAATGCAATCGTTCCAACACTTTCCAGGACTTTTTGTAAGAGCAAATCCTGCAGAGTGAGGCTTCACAAGGTCACAGAACAGCCAGCACCAGGAAATGAAGGATATCCTCTCCAAATGAATGTAATTAATCCAGTGCAGAAACTCAGGCTGGAATTTTGCCATAGCTGTCCTCTAACTGTGAGTCCGTACATAGATCCTTAGGAGTTGGTCCCTACACAGAAATCTCCCTAGGATCATGTCCTTCCTGGGAAAGACTTCCCCATATTTAAGCTCAGGTATGCTCTGGCCCTTTCTGAAATGTCTGCCTGTAAGTGTGCAATAGAGTCCTTAGAGCACGAGTGGGCATACACCAGAGCTGCTGTAACTGCTGTGGCTGTGTTCAGCTCCCCACACAAAGCCCTTGCTGCAAGGAAAGCCTGATGAGCTGCCCAGGGAAGTCCTGCAGGTGCTAGCTTCTCATTTCACAGCCCCGAGACACCCACAAATACAGGTGGCAGAGGATGTCTACAGCAGCTTGGTGGGTAGGAAGAGCTGCAGTGCCCAGTGCCGTACCTACGTGGTGGTATCTGTTCCCTGAGACCAGGAGCTCCCCCACTGAAATGTCTCAGGGAACACAAGGCAGAAGAGCCCTAATGGCTCCTTCCAGTTGCAGCTAAATCCAAAAGAAAGCTGTGCTCTCATTTTGCTCTCAGCTAGAGCCAGTGCCAGTGCAGCACCAGGGGAGGGGACAGGCCTGGGAGAGGAGCCTTCCTTGAAGGAAGGCCTTCCATGGAGTTGTGCCAGCTTCCATAGAAACTACACCTGTTCTGCTGGGACTTGCCATGGTGAAACACACCAGGAAACAGACTTCACGAGGACAACTGTGGAATTAATGGACTTTCCCACTGGATGCACAGTGAGCACCCAGCCCGTTTGAAGGGATGAGTGCCTGCTCCAGGTCTCCTCCCCCAGCTGGCAGTGCACAGCCTGGAGCTGGCACCCAGCGGCTCACAGCTCAGCCCCAGGAAGGGCTAAGCAGCCTAAAGGTCTTAGCAAGGCGACAGCTCTCCAGACCCAGGCACATCTGACGCGGGATGGGGAGGAGTTTCTCCTGGCACCTGCCCTGTAGGTAACTGAGCAGGGGCACCGTAAATCAGAACCCGTGGCTGAGAGTGACATGAGCGTACCTCCCTGTTGCTGCCTGGGGGAAAAAAAAACAAACACATGTGGCTGGAAGATTTCAGAAGTCAAAGAGGTTCAGGAAGTAGGGAGAAAGGTCTGGCATCTGCTTTCTGGACATTAATTTCTGTAGAAGTGTTAATTTGAGCAGCTAGATGATCAGATCATGAAAGCCTATTGGCATTGTAACATCGGGAAGGGGGTGGGGGTCTCTGCTGCAGATCAGCACAGGCACACACACACCTAGCCAAGCATGGGGGAGTGCACATACATGTGAAGTGCGCCTATGGATGGCAGAGAG
Organism: Aythya marila; assembly: GCF_965140915.1. Lineage (NCBI taxonomy): Eukaryota > Metazoa > Chordata > Aves > Anseriformes > Anatidae > Aythya > Aythya marila. Next base: position 16,235,136 of record NC_139046.1, read on the forward strand.
GCACAGGGATGTAGGCACAGAAGTCTTTAAAGAAGGCTGAAGAGGTCAGCCAAGTCACACACAGCTTGCAGCCACCCGGCCAGGATGACGAGCACAGATTAGGACTTTGAGAGTCGTCGGTTGCCTGTTTTGCAGGAGCACAGCTAAGTAACACAGCGCACACACAGATGCACGCACGCCCCCAAACACACACCGTACCAGCGATGCCCGTTCCTGAATCACATCTCCCCCCACTCCCCCTGAGTCACATCCTGCTGGGAGCTTTGAAAAGCTGAAAGTAGGACAGGGAAGGGTCATACCCAACCTCCATGGTCCTCACCAGGCTTCAGACCAGCTTGTCTGGTCCCTCTGGTACATTCTGAGGGGCTCTCATCCTGCTCAGGTGCCCAGGAGTGAAAGCACAAAGGGTAAATCCTGGTGGGGAGGGAGTCGGGGAGGATGGAGCCCGCTGCAGGGATATCTCATGCAAATCCCCCCAGCTGTCACTTCCCAGGGGGTATTTCAGCAGAAGCAGCCAAAAGTCAGCCAGCCAGGTGGAGGTTAAACATCGCACCCTTCAGCTTCGCTGCCCTCTCTCACTACAGTCTCATCCTTACCTTGGTGTCCCCTTTGCTCATGTCGCTGGTCACAGGAAGAGAGAGAGCTGCAAAACGAGGGAGGGCAGAAAGAAAAAGCGAGTTAGCTACCAGCTGTGTGGGGCAAGCTGAGAAATCCTGAACTGAGGAAAATGGGGTGAAAAGTGGGGGGGAAGGGAAGGGAAGGGAAGGGAAGGGAAGGGAAGGGAAGGGAAGGGAAGGGAAGGGAAGGGAAGGGAAGGGAAGGGAAGGGAAGGGAAGGGAAGGGAAGGGAAGGGAAGGGAAGGGAAGGGAAGGGAAGGGAAGGGAAGGGAAGGGAAGGGAAGGGAAGGGAAGGGAAGGGAAGGGAAAGGAGCTCCGCGGCGGTGACCTTGCGGTGCCGCTGTCCGCGGTGCTGCCGGGCCGTGCTGGCGGCGCTGCCCGCGGTGCTGGGGCCCGGCGGCGAGGGGCAGGGGCCGGGGCCGGGGTCCCGGTGGGGGCCGCACTCACCGGGCAGGGCCAGCAGCAGGAGGCCGAGCAGCGCCGGGCCCATGGCGCGGGGCGGGGCGGGCTGGGCAGGAGGTGCCGGCGGGTGCTGAGGCAGAGCCGTGCCTGCCCCCGGCTGAGGCTCCCAGGCGGGCAGTGCCGCAGCCGCCCGGTTAAATAGGGCAGCGCTCGGAAATGGCGTCAGGAGGAAGCCGCCTCCTCTCCCCCTGCCCTCCCCCCGTGCGCGGGGAGCGGGGGGCAGCCTCGCACCGGGCACCCCCAGCCCCGGCAAAGCGCTGTCAGGCTCCAGAGCCTCCATCTGCTCACCCCCAGCAGGAGCGAGGTGTTCTGGGGGTGTATGGCAGGGCACTGGTGAGGGTGGGGTGCGCCCCAGCCAGCGCTGGCCACCTGCAGGCATGGGTGCCCTCAGTGCACCACCAGAAACAGGAGTCGGGGACTGTCCCCTCGCGTGTCCCTGCCGCCACAGCACCGCTGGGTGCCCTCCAGGGGTGCCCTTGCCTTTCACTGACCACAGAGATCTAGGCAAATAGTTCAGAACAGATGTTGAAGTTTTTAGATGGCTGCTGGATGCCTCCACAAAGGGTAGCAGTGCCTGTGAGTGTGGTCAATGGCCAGGGAACCGGCCACAACAATGCCAGTCTGCCGATGGAGGTGGCAGGTCCCAGCTGTTTTATGACAGATCTTTTAAGTAGTAGGATAGTGTTTGGGGTAAATAGCAAAATTTGTTGGCTTTTAGCTCAGCTATTGTGACTCTGCAAGCAATACACTGCTGTCCTTTCCTTAATACATCACTCTCCTTACTTTAGTGGCTCACAACGAGCAGCAGTATCACACTATACTGATATATACCCTCCCAGCTAAGCACTGCTACATTGAAGTAACCAAGATTACCTGATCACAGGACAAAGTAGGGAGATGAAATAATGACTTGGACTATTCCCTTAGTCACAATCATCCCCGTACAGTTGACAAAATGCCTGTTTATTCTTTGGGTGCAGTCTGTGAGGGCTGCCTGTTGGATTCTCTTTTGAAAGTGACCGCAGTGCTTCTTTAGAACAAGCTCAGAGTTTTATTCCTTCCACTGTGTGCCCCTGTTACTCAGTGTCAATGGTATGCAAGGAGTTTATTATACCTAAAGCAATTTCAGAGGTCACAAAAGTCAGGGACTTATACTAGAAAATTAAATTCAGAAAAGCACGCCACCCTGCTATGGAAGCCCTGTGCTCAAGGAGGATGTGAGAACGCTTTTGTTCTGACTAAAACTTTTCTTTGAGACCAGGGAGCACACAGGTTTCCACTTTGTGCATGGAAACGTGTTCCCAAATGTACTCTCAAATGTCCTCTAGTATCTTATTTAAATCCATGCCTCAAAAAGCACATTTGGATTGTAAAATCCCCCCCATACAAAATCAAAGTTCTCCTTGTCTGTTGCATTTTTTTAATTAATAGCAGAGAAAAGCTGGAAATAAGTTGATCTTCTAAACAGTACTTTGTGAATAGCATTGATTGATGGTTATATGTTTATAAGACCAGGAAATGAACACCCATGACAGTTCTTGTTGCATGGGAAACCTGTATCCAACAGGAACAAAAGCTATTCTTTCTTTTTCTTTTTCTCTTTCTTTTTCTTTTTCTTTTCCTTTTTATTTTTCTCATTTTTCCTTTTCTCCTTTTTCTTTTTCATTTCTCTTTTCCTTTTCCTTCTTTTTTCCTTTTGTCCGTGTATGTATTTCTGGGTGCTGTTGAATTTATTTATTTATTTATTATTGTCTTATACAATAGCCTTTTACTACTTCAGGTACACCAGAGCATTTTAGTCTCCGAGTGTAAAACACTGAATATTATTAAGCTTGTTAATTCCTACATATTTCAAACAGAGAAACAGATTGATCTGTTTATCAGGTTATGTTTACTTAGTCAATATTTGCTTATCCTTACTTATAAATGTTGATGTTATTAGGGTAATAAATTATCTCAGTTCTAATCCAGTTGCTTACACAAGGCCCTTTTCTTCCCTGAGGCCCCTTTTTGAGACATGTAGCAGAATATGCAGTGCCTGTGACTATACATTTCCCTCTCTCAAGCTGTGGTCTTGCATCCTTTATGCTCATTGCAATGAAGAAACTAAACGTTTTCCAGGTAGGGTATGCAATCTCCCACTGTAGTGGCATGATGGATGATGATTTTTTCTATATCTTGCCCCAGGGAAATGGATATGAAACTGTTAATCCAGCAATCAGTACTTCTGCTATTGGAATTTGTCTCATTAGGCACAGCTATATTAGGAACTGTCAAAGTAAAGCATGTCAGGGAAAGATTTATGTCAAAGAGCAAAAGTGATCAAATAAAAAAGTAGAAGGTATTCTGCCACTCAGGGAAAGGCAATGCCAGAAACAGACTTCAAGGGAAGAGCAGGTTTGTGAGTCTCTGAAGTAGTTTGTGGTTTAGTATACGGAGAACAGGAGTAGATCCTTAGTGTCTGGCTAAGTGATGATGGCAGGCATTTCTGACCGATTCCAGTCTTATAAAAAGGCTGTTTATGTCTTTAGAGAACAATGCCTTTTTTCCTTATAGCTGTCTAATTTCTAGTGCATGACGTGTGGTGAGAATATGGAGAGCTATATGCTGCGACCTGCCTGCAGTGACTAGTGCAATATGGGCAGTTGGACAGGACCGTGAGTTGTTGTGGTGGGAAATGGATATTTGCCCTCCTAGCCTGAGAGATGATTAGAGAAAAAGGCAATGCCTGGACGGATGGAAGTAGGCACCCTGTGCTGTTGTACCAGCCATGCTCTAAGCTCAGAGAACAAGAGGGTCAGCCTGAAAGCCATGTTGATATATGAACATCTTCTATGAAAAAGATTACTTGGCTCAAATGTTATTCTCAGTCAGCACATAAGAGACATTTTCTCCACCAGAATCTAGGAAATAAAGCCAAAGGATCTGGGGTATGGCTCTGAGCTACTTGGAGAGCTTTGTTCTCTAACTCCTTGGCTGAAACTGGGATAGGAATTCATCCATCTCCTGTGCTTGGAAACACTGACACTGCATTTCAGACTGCTGTGGCTTTACAGATCTGGGAGCTGAGGCAGAGAAAGAAGAAAAGTGTCATTTTCACAAAGATATCTAAAAATTCAAAGTCAATTCATGGCTATCACCTGCACCTGAGCCAAACAGACCAGTAAGCAAAATATTAACAACAATTACATTCTTGCATATGAAATCAGTAAATAACTGACTGAAAAATGGAATGTATTCTCACTTCCAAATTAGCAGCAAGGCCTATTAAAAACCCCACATAACACCTTTCCTTCTGGCCCACGTTAGTCAGTCACGCTTGCCTTTCAGTTCCCTGACACAAGCCATGCTCATCTGCTTGCAAATAGAAATGAGCTTCAAAGCTCAGGCTGCTGTTGTGAATATCCATCTATGCTGCTAAAAGGCAGTCCCCTCTCTTCTTTTTTTTTCAGGTCAGAGGCAAATTGACGTTGATTTGCTTTGATTTTCTTCGTCTAGACTGTGATTGCACCAACCTGAAATTAATTGATTTTCCTGTTCAAACGGTTACTTACACACCATCAAAACAGCCCAATATCGTGCTCAATCCTGACAGTGGCTACTGCTCTCTCTGCCTCTCCGTTTCCATCCTTGCCTGGCATGCACAGCGCTCACTGGGGCGGATGGATGATGTTCCTTCCCTGTTGGGAGAGGAGGCTTCTCCATAGCAATCAGAGAATACCATCTGGGAGCCCTTATGAATAGCTTGGATCTTGCTATAGTTTTTCTAAAAAACATCCAAACACCAGTCTGGAAAACATCATATTCCTCCAATGCTTTGGTTGGCTCACCTAGCACATACAGAGAGACCTTGCTTATTCCTGTGAGCCTCACCAAACCAGCAAGAAAAGCTGTGGAGATGGAGGATCTCCCTGGTCAAAACGATCCCCAGCAGCCTCCTCAGGAAATTACTGATTATTCCCATGGCTATGGTTATATTTGACTTGTGACAACAAAGTCTGTGTCACACTAATGTAAATATTAAGTAACACAAAACAATTTTCTAAGTTCTAGAATGGTCTTAAACAAGTTCATGTGAAGTCCATTGATATTGCTCAATGTTTGCTTACCCCCAAAGTGAGAGACAGATAGTCCTATTTATTGTCCTCAAGCACTAACAAGGTTTATGAGAGGCAGTGATGGCAAACAAGCGCTAGGGTTAATTAGTTAAGGGATTGGGTGGTTATTTTATTTTATTTTTAAATACAAGGAGAAAACAGTGATTTAAATGGAAAATGTGGAATTACAGTTTTGGAAATTAAAAATTTATAAAGACTAAGCTTGGCAGATCTTTTTTTTTTTTGTTTTTGTTTTGTTTTGTTTTGTTTTTGTTTTTGTTTTTAACCATACAGCCATACCAAAAAAAAAAAAATATGCTGAGAGTGATTCAGGTCTTTGGACCTGCACTCCCCTCCTGGGGATCCGCACGCTCACAGGATTACCCCCACACTACCTGCATCCCACAGCTAATGCGTGAGCCCACAGCCAGCATTGGCTTCATCCCAGATTATGTGCATTAAATGGCTACCTGGTAAATTTGGTACCGATTAATCCTATTCCTCATCTTATGCCTTTAAACACTGGCTCCTTCCTTCCTGAAGGAAGGTTTTCCAAACAGCGGGGTTTAGGATCGTGGAACACAGGAGCACATTCCATTCTAGATGGTTTCTTTGATCTCCTTGGCTCACATCAGAAATATCGCACTTGAGGAGATGAAAAGAAGGCTGAACACAGCTTGCTTCCCTGCTGCTGCAGGAGGAGGGAGGGAGGTGGTGGGGAACCGACATCTGAGCATCTGCTTCCTGCACTCCTCTGTCCCCCAAAAGTGCCAGCCACAAAAGCCAGACCTAAGGACTTCTGGGACACTGCTGTCCCCCAGGAATATTCTTCTCTAAGCAGTGGTAATAACACATTGGTGGAACCACGTACCTGGAGATAGAGAGCAAAAGGACACAGCAGTTGCCATTCTATGTTGGAGGCAGGATCCGGCCTCTGGGGCCTCAGTGGGGTCAGAGGCAGGGTCACTCCCTGCCTTTGTGTCAGGCTGAATCTCAGCTTCCAAACCTTTCAAAACCTGGCCATCCATTTATCAGTGCTCCACAATGTTTTAGTGTTATTTAAAAGTAGTGAGTTTGCTTGTTCCCCTGAGCAAAACCTCTCTTCATACTCGGTACATTCTCAGCCTGAGGACTTCTTATGGCAGTGAGTGCCACGGCTTGCCTAAACATTGTGCAGAAATACCTTAGCTGTTGTTTTCAAACTGCATCTTACCCTGCTGCTATGAGCTGGGAAAAGCAAAAGGTCTTGAATAGATTTCCCTAGAGCAGTGAGGCTTTTATGGACATTTACATTTCTCCCATACTCATCTCCTTTCCAAGAGGAACAGTCCCACCATTCTGGTTCCTCATATGGCTCCTTCAAACCTGGCTACTAGCCAGTGAGTCCCACAGCCAAATCACCTATAGCATGGGTAGTACAGCAAAGACATGCAGGTGGATCCTGTTCTCCTAGGACATTTTGAGCATTCACTCACTAGTGTCACAGACACTCTTTGGGAGATACCTGAAAGCCCTGCTTTAATTTCAGCAGTCACCACACACAGATGCCTCAGGAGCCTGCGTGCCTTCAAGATGTATTTATTCCCTCATGAAAGACACTGTGGAGAGGAGGGGGAGAAAGTCTGGAGCTCTCAGACATGCCGCCAGTAAGGTGGTCTCCGCTTGTACCAGACAACCTGACTCAGCCTGGATGGGGCAAGGAAAAAGCCTCCCAGGGCAGCTTCATTTGTCACAGTAGCCCCCTGGCCCTTTCCCCAGCCACCCCCTGCTCTGGGTCAGGCCGTTCCCAAGCAGAGCTGCTCCTTCGCAGTGCAGCTGGCTGTCCCCTCAGATGTTCTCTCGATAAGGCTGTTTTTGAACACCAAACTGCACGTTAATGCCAGCTAATGACTGCTCTCTCTAATGGCAAAGCAAACTCGTTCCTGCTGCATTAAACAGTGGAGAGGAAGAGGTAGCCTTTCAGGTACTGAATTGCCCAAGAGCATTAGCACAGAGCTTGAGGAGCAGCCAGAGAATCTTAAATTACTGCAGCTGAGCTGTTCCTTGCCGTGCAGGAGCTCAGGTTTCCTTCCTCACCAGCACTTTGGCTTGCTGGGAGAGCAGAGGCTGCAGGGCTGCTGTGCCCGTCCTTGGGAGCAGCAACTGCTTGCCGTGGAGCAAGGGACATCCCCATGCTCCATGGACAAAATGGCTGGGACAGGTTCCTCCTTGAAAGAAAGAGAGAAAAGCCTAGCCACACGTTTCTCCCTGCTTTTAGTGTTTGCTTTGTTTTGTTTTGTTCCCTGGAATAACGTCCACTGGCTCACAACAGCTTTTTGTTTTATGGAGGCAGCTAGATAACCACAAACACGGTGAAACCCTTGTACATGTTTCATGCCCTGTAAGAAGCAATTGCTGTCATGTGCAGCCCCCCTGGAGCAGAAATGGAAGTGTTCCCCCAGGCAGGGAAGATAAATGGGTACTACATTTGCTTTTCATTTAAACCCGCAGTGAGTACGTGACTGTACTGAGGGGATGCTGCAGCTGTTTTACTTGATATAGGTACACGTAGTAAGCACTGGGTGTGTAAGGCACAAATTTATTATTTACATTTATAAATAAATCATTAATTAAAAACCTGAACCCAAACATATGCAGGTCAATAGGCAGGCTCTTACCCATTCCGGTGAGCTTTGGGCTGAGTCCTACACCTGGCGCTGGGGCCTGCTGCCCCATGCGAGCAGTGCTGGCCTCTGTCACTGGGCACCTGAAGGTTTCTGGCAGCCTGGCTTCTGCAGAGAGAGGAGCTGGGGAAGCATTCCCCAGAGGCAATGATGCCATTTTTGCTGTACTCAGGCAAGCAGTGAAGGTAACAGTGAGGATGTCAGCTACAAGGTGGAATAACTGCTGTTCAGAGGAGTCTTAAAAAAGGTGGGGGCAAAAAAGAGGTGTCAGTCAATGTTACTCATCACCAAAAATAAAGATGAGGAATCACTTTGAATTCTGTATGTCTAATGGCAGGCATCAATGCTTTCTATCCCTCTGAATACCAATTTAGAGAAACCAAAGACTAAACAGGTCTGCTTTGGTCAGGTGAAGATTTTTGTAGACCTAAGCCTGTAGCAGTATTAAAAACACGGGAGAGTGAAAGGTCCTAGAAAGTCTCCTTTCTATTGCCCAGGTAAATCCTGAGCTGAAGCTGGCTCCTCATTACTGAAGGTGCACCTTGTTGTGGCTGAGAAGGGTCAATTTTCCAGGGTCACTTGGAGAGGCAGTGCTGGCCATGTCAGCCACTGCTTATTAAGACTCACTTGTGAGCATACTACTTGACCCAATTCCTTTCTCTGGTGTCAAAATATTTAATTGGAGCCTTACTCCAGGTTTCCTGTACTAATCTGTGGAAGGGTGCAAGCTCCAGATAGCTCAGCTCACTATTGGGTCTTAGGAAAATGGTCCAGCCCTTCTTTCTTTGGGAGGCTCTTGGGAAGAAGGCTTCAGGACTTGATCTTCATGCAGTCACATTAATGGGAATTTGAATTTGAATCGTACAGGATCAAGCTCCTTGTAGGTACAGCTACTGGAAAAAACCTTCATGTATACTGGAAAGCCAGAACATTAATAATGCTTCCAAAGCCCCAGAACAACACCTAACAGGTGGATCACAAAGAACTACTTCTGATTTGGAGGGGGTTGTCAGGCATCAGGGATAGCTCTCCTTCAGTCCATCTGTGGTGGCTTTGCATCGCTGTCCCTTGCAGCTGCAGTGTGGCCTTATCTTCTGCCTTGAGACAGGGTGTGGACAGCCAGGTATTGGTGCTCTTCTCGGCTGCTGCAAGAGCTAACCTCTTGGGGTAAGTCCTTCTGGCCCTCCCTGCTAGGATGTGTGAGCTTCTTAGCTTTTGGGAGCTGCCTGCTCCTTTTTGGCCTGCTTTACTTAGTGCCAAATCATACAGACGTTCCCTGTCATCTTAGAGGTCCAGTGACCCAAGGCAAACAGGCAGCTAGGAGAGACAGCTCATCTAAAGTGGTACTTCATGAAGAAGTGAAATTGTTTCCAGTTTCAAGCAAGTTTTGGTGTGACCAGGGTTCGCACATGGGAGAGCTCAGTCAAAGCTCTGCAGAACCACTGTGTATAAACCATGTCTGGTCAAAGAGCCCATTTCCTTCTTCCTTGGGACACAGCACGACCTGCCTGAGCCTTCAGGCTGGTTGCAAATACAAACCCTCTGGAGGAGCTGAGCCTCAGAGGGCCACTTCTCCACGTGTGCCTCTGGGAGATCGAGCACAAAGGGTTACGTGTACCTGCTGTCAGCAAATAAGCTTTCGTGCTGACAGGTACTGCTCCTGTGTTCACCTGGGAGCTGGAGGTCATGCTCTCCCTTAGTCTTCCTTTAATTTTGATGTGAAATCCGTATGCCTCTGGCTTTGAAGCTATGAAATACCCATCAGGTGATGTGACTGAACTGAGTATTTTAGAAGTCGGAGCAGGAGGAACAGCAATGTGTATAGATGTGGATCTGACTTGACTTGAATTTCTTGTGAAGTGTGCAGATACGGGCACAAGCCTGACATGGATGAAGACGGCCCAGATCATTTCAGGAGAAACTCTGCAGGATCACACACTCGGAGAGTGACTCAGTTTGCTCCTCGAAAACTCACTGTCAACCCATTTTATAGGGTTTCTGATTAATGCAAATTGTCAATATCTATTTTGATGATATTTTAACAGATAATGGCAGAAGTGGAATGGGTTATTTGTCAAACACTTAACAAAATAAGGGTGTGTATTTCAAACCCTTTGATCAGCAAACAGCTTTTGTTCATTGAAATATTTTGCAGAAACACTTTTCCATATTTCGATCAGCCCTATTTATAACTGTGCCAAAGTCCCTCTCTAGCACCATCAGTTGGTATGTTTAGAGCCATCTGGATCACAGGCTACTCATGTTTTTAACATGCCTATTGCATCTATTGATGATTTGTTATCCCTTTATAAAGAGCAGGTACACAATCTGAACAACAGCCACAGAGAGAAATCGTGTGTTCAGCCCTGACCTCCCCACCTCTGCTCACACACTCCTGGGGAACACAAGCAACTTTATGTTATTTTATTTAAAAATTTTACATCTGAGTGCTTCAAATCGTCAGCCTTCTGGGGTTTATTGCTTGACTTAAGCAAAGAAATTAATTCTTCACATTCTGAGAGCAGCTTTGTTAATTGGAACGGTGGAGGGGCCCCTTGGAAATTCACACCGCAAAAGGGGAAGGGAGGCACAGAGCTCCCCCTGCTCTGCTCATGAGATACCATCAGGAACACCAGCAGCCCTGACTGCCCTTGCAGCGGGCCTCGAGCACAGCACAATTAGACCAGCTGCTTGCTTTCTGTGGTTAAGGAAAGCTCCCAGGGGACAAAGTATTGCTGTTTGATTGGAAGAGCACTCAATTGCCTAATGAAGCCGTTATCTTCTATTTAGCCAGAGATGAGAAAAGGAAATCTTTATGTATCACTCCTATGTAACAAAAAAAAAGCTAATTAGAGAAGTCAGACCCTCAGGGGTAAAATAAAACCACCACAGAACAAGGCAACGGTGCAGTGAGTAAAACCACCAGAGGCTTGGTTCAGCTCCGCCAGCTGCTCGGCTTGCCCGAGCCCCGAGGCAGGCGTCCTCCCCATGCCCCTCTCTACCCCACCCGTACCACTTGGGGGTAATGCTTTTATAATTTTAATCTCCCGTATTAGAAGCGTTGCCTTACCACCAGGAATGACCTGGGAATATCTTTACTACTATCGAGATCATCAAGTGAATACTTGGAAGTTTGATGTCCTAGGTAACTTTATTTATTTATTTATTTATTTTTTGTGAGACTGTAGCCCTCACATCCACTCCTGAATTCCATAGGATTCAAGTGAAATCAAGGCACTGACCCTTTGCTCTTGCACGAGCAATGGGCTTTGCCTCACAGCCTTCAGATACATGTTAGGTGCTTCTTCAAGAACGTACGGGGCTCCCCTTACTAGTGGGATGACCTTGCACTGTTTCAATTCTTACAGACATCCTGGGATGACACTGCCGTTTTTCTTGTATGGATTACTTTGAAACTTTTCTTTGGATCATTAGAGCTGAATGATGAGTTTGTACTCATGGGAAAGTTCATTCTGCAGTTGCTGAGTGCTTGCAGCCCACAGTACCTGCTGCAGTGATAAATGGGTGCTTAAAATAAAGAACTTCCCAAGACAGGCATTCATCCAGCTGCAAAGCCTCCATTTTACCAAAGACACAGTTTTATGAAGTATTTTCAAATCCCCCAGTATCAATCACGTTGTGGTGATCTTAATTTCAGACCTCCAGTACACAATAATATTTTGCCTTTGAACAAGAAATAAGAAGGCGTGAAGTTTTACGGGTGTCTGTTGAAGTGGGCAGCGGGAAGGACTGGATGTTTATCCCCAGGCCTGTGGGAGCTCGTGCAATACCCAGGGATCGTACAGGCCAAGGGCCGTGACATCCACACAGCGAGATGCTGGGCAGAACCATCCCAACCTCTCTGTTCCTTCCCATTTACCTACGCCCATCTACCTATGACTTCTTTTCTCTTCCCCAAAACATCCTAGATGATATCTTTATTTGCCTCATCCCTGCTATCCATCCACTTTTCTTTAGAACCACTGACCCAATTCTTTAATTCAATTTAATTATTTAATTCTGCACTTACCCTGAGCGCCAGGTCTCCACACCACCCTCACCAACACCAGCCAAGTTTCCTCTGGCTTAGTGTGCAATGTGGGATGTTCAGCTCCACACACTTGCCTGCTAGAGGCATCCTTCCTCACCTACAGATGGGTGGGTGCAAAGACCCAGCATGGCTCATCCAAGCCTTTGTAGGAGATCTGCATGTAACAGGGCCCCAGATCAGGATTTGCTGAGCTCCTGATTCATTGCCCTCTCCCAGAGGCTCCCCTGGACTCTGCTGCCAGTCTGCCATGCCTTCTGCTGAATATCGACATGATTTTCTGTTGTGCTTTAGCTAAAAGGGGGACATTTCATTAGCAACCCATTCTGCTTAGTATTTTATCCTCTATCCTTTCTGCTAGGCTGTTTTACAGCACACCTGGGCCAGATTTCTTACCATGAAAGCAGGGCACAGCTTCCTAGTACCAGTCCTTATTTTCGTAAAGATTTCACACTGGAAATTTTGCCAACTATGTCCTAGATGTTCTCCATCTCCAACACTGTTCACGAGACCTAATTCATTTTATGCAATTAAGTCTGCATTCACCTCTGGTTACACTGCTTGAGCTGCAGATGATGAAGAAACCTAGAAGTCAGGCTGCTGCCTTAATTTCCTCTGCAGCCTTTGAAATAGCTGCTGGCAACACCTGGGCTGTGCAGCCCCCCAGGAAAAATATTCTTTTTTTCCTAGTGATAGTCCAGGGTTGGGAAAGGCCTACTTAACAGAAAATTGGCTCCAGTTTCCTAGTGAATCATGGTGCTCATTTTTCCTTTCCAGCAGGCCCACTGGCTTCTCCAGTGCTCGCCTGCCAGCCCGCAGCTGCTGCCGGCAGAGACACCAGGCAGCAGCAGGCAGCAAATTGGTGTGAGGGAGTGAGACAGCTCATTGCATAATTTGGCTCTAACCAGCACTAGGTACTCAGGGAAGGAGTCAGATAATGGATGTGCTTAAACTGGGGAAACATTTCAGCTCAGTTTACTCCTCATATAAAACAGCAGCAATATGTCAGTGTCACTGGAGAGGGCTTTGGGACGTAGGGATGCAAGCCCGAAGAAAATAATGACTATTCATATTCTATAATTTTCCTATTTTGAATGGATTCCTCATCTTATGTTCTCATCAGGAGGGCATGCAAACACAGAAACAGTTTTAGTTGTGACTTGGTACAGCAAGCAATTCAGGGAGAGAGCACTGCAGTCCCGCAGGCTTGGCTCACACCACCACCTTTCTGAAAGCAGGGGAGCTTTTCCTGCTAGAAACCAGCAGGAGCCAGCTCCCATGGAGGAGAAAAGAGAGCAACACCTGAACTTCTAACTATCCATGCTTCGTCTCCTGCTGCTTCTCATGCTGCCTTGTTCATCCAACTGCAGGCTCTGCTGCCTTTACGCAGGGCATGAAGCAGAAACCTGCGTAAATGGCACCCCTGAGGCAGAGGCAGATCTAACAGAGGGCTGCAGGTGAGGATCCAGCCTTCTCAGCTTCCAGATGTGAGGAGGGAGCCAGGCGGGAGGGGAGTGCGGCGCGTGTTGGTACAGTGCAGCTTTGCCACCGCAGCCAGCCATCTGCTCTGAGTTTATTAAAAGTGATGTACTCTGCTGGGAGGATCAGGAAGCATCTGCTGGTGCATTTGCATTCAAATCCTCACAGCAATCCCATCCTTTTTTAATTAATCAAACCCACATTCTTTTTTTATTTTTTTTTTGTGAATCCGCCCAGATAAAGGCTTCCTCGGCAAATGGGAACACGCATTATGCTAATGCCATCAAATAGCTAATACACAGAAAAACAATTCATCGCAAGTAGCAGCATCTATCTCAGGATTTAAGAAAGCTGTTCTGACAGAGATCATTCCTGGTTAAAGGGATCACCATCTAAACCTGGCTTATGCTGTATGGCAGTTTCACTGCCGCAGAATCGCTAATCAGTGGCTCGGAGGCAAGGAGCAAGACCCAAAGCAAGGAGCTGAAGCACAGGTGCTGTGGGGCCACATCTGTGAGGCTGGAGGGCCTGAGATCCCCCCCAGCAGAGCAGTATCCATGGGTGTTTGGATGGTGCAGAGCAAGCGTTGTGTCCTGCTTGGTGGGGAGCCGAGCAGTGGGATGCTCTCACCGTGTGGTAGCACGGCCCTGTGTTGGTATGGCTGCCTCAAAAAGGGGAAGAGCTGGGGGTGCTCCTCATCACTTCTCAGAAGGGCAGGGAGAAGGGAGGTGGTGCTGAAGATGCTGCTGTTTTGGGATGAGTCTCCTTCTCAACCAATCCACCAGGAACGAAGCAGGACCCTCTGGCAGAAGACCCACAGGCCACTGCTGTTTTACACAGAGAGCAATGGCCCCTGGGCAGGGGTTTCCACAGACCTTTTCCTCCGTGGATCGGGCTCCAGCTTTCCCTGTGAAGACAGTGTGTGCCCAGCCCTTTGCGGGTGGCTCCAGGCCCCTCTTCTCACAGTTTGGTGGGACATGGCCAACCTCCAGACCATGGTTTGAGGGACTAACCCATGCCCTGTTCCTCCTCCCACATCTTTCTTTCTAGGCTGGCATTAATGATGCCGAGGATTTGTCTGCAGCCAGCCTCCGTGATACCTTTCCAACCAGACCCTCCAAGCCAGTGAAGGGGTTTTGCTGTGCAGCAAGAAGGATCGCCCTTACCCACCGCCCTACAGAAGGGATCAATAATGTCAACGGCAGCACTGAAGGTGCCAAAAAAGCAGAGGGGCTCAACAGCAAGAATGGCTGCTGTGGACAGGCAGGCAGACGCAGGTAAGAGCCAGCACCGAGTTGGGCTGCCTGAAATGATGCAGAAACATCAGGAGGGTGAACATGGGGGTCTGAGCTTGCTAAAGTGAAAGAAAACTCTGGAAAAAGGTCTTAAACAAGAGCAAGAGAAGGAGTTCCTCAGGTCCCTGCTGCTGGACCAGGGTGGTGACCCACGGTGTCTTCACGCCTGGGTGCATGGGGGAAACGCAGCCCTGGCAACAAGTGAACTGGGCTTACAGTATCTGGTGATGGAGGTGAGATGGGAAGGTGAGCACCTCGGGCACAGGGTAGGGAAGGCAAACGGTGTGTTTGTATGTGGATGCATGAGTGTGTTTGACACCCGGCCTGCTCATAACACAGGCGAAGATTCAACTCACTAAAATGCAGCTGTGGCACCAGCGAACCCTGTGGGGAAGTGTGCTGGCACTGCTGTGCCCTCACTGGAGCAGGAGAGGAAAGAAATTTCTTCTGAGATATGTTTTCCTGGTTTGCCTTTTTTTTTTTTTTTTTTTTTTTTTTTTAAGAATGGTTTCAGAGGGGAAAAGCAGAGCATGTGGAATGGGAATACGGATTTTGATTCCTGTCAAGGTTAACTTTGATAGCACAGTCTGTGTTTTAACCCCTTTTCTCACCTATGCAGAGGGGGTTTCTGTGTGCCTGGGCGTTACAGCCCTGTCCCCTGCCTGGCCTCACTAACAGCCAGCTGACACACAAGAAACAGGAACCCTGTGCTCCTGGAGTTGCTACTCCTTGTCTTCTCACCCTGGACACCCTCTCTGGGCCTTTTTTAAGCACAGCTGAGTTGTACTGCAAATCCCCTCTCCGTGTTACAAACAATAGCGCCGGCTGGAGCATCTGGAAGACGCAAAGTGCTGCTGATCCCACCTTTCCCCAAACACTCGGCTCCTGGCAGGGGCCTGGCTTTTGCCACGAAACACCTGCTGCCGTGCTGAAGCCCTTTTCCCGGTGTCAGGCTGTGTGTGTGCAATCCTGGCTGTCTTCCATCAGCACGCAAGGCAGCCTCCTGAGCCAGAGCACACTGCGAGCTCTCAGGGAGCTGTAACCTCATTTTTTTTTCCTTCCTATTGTTGAGGCTGGTTATTTTTGCACTTACATTCTTCAATTGCAAATGCTGTTCATGAAACCACAAGGCTGCAGTGCGGAGGCTGGGCAAACAGCATCTGGGTAGCTAGTGGCTGTTGGCCTGGGGGGGGACTGTGGAGCAAATAGATGTGTGCATGAAGTGATATTCAGCAATTACAGGGCTGGAAACTGAATTAGTGGCAGAGAGAGTGGCTTAATGAGCGATGGGCCTTGCCGGGCTCGGAGCAGCGGAGAGGTTTGCTGATAAGGACAGCTGCTGTGCTGTCCCCTCCCTGCTGCCCCAGCAGGGGCTCGCTGCCCGCAGCACCTTGTGGTGGAACAAATTGTGCTGCGTGCAGCAGAGCTAACAAAGCCTGGGGTTTCACAGCCCCCTCCAGCAGCCCCACCACGGTGTCCCAAACCCTGGGGCTCCTGTCACCAACGGAGTGACAGCTCCCAGTGCTCACACAGCAGTTGCCACCGCGAAGCTGAGTAGCAGCAGCACGCACGAGAGCCGGCCCTCAGGCACCCAGCCCTGCCCTGTCCCTGCCTGCCTGCAGCAGAAACACTGACAAACACAACCTGGGTGATATTCAGGCACTGGGAACATTCCCAAATGAGTTTTCTGCAGTTGCTCCTTGTGGTAGCCATGTTTTCAGTCAGTGAACTGAAACCTCTGCTGGAATAAGACTAATGCCTCACCCGAGGCCTGGCCACCCCCTGAGGCCAGGTGTGCAGCCTTTCTCCATAAAACCAAACTGCAAAATGAATTCTAGGTGGGGTTTTCAGCCAGCGCTGCCAGAGACAGGCTGGGGATAAGCGGTGTCACAGCAAGCAGGGGGAAGCCCCCGTTGGCCCATCTAAACCAGCAGCTCCTTGGTAAACCAGCGCTCAGCACCAGGAGACCACAGCCGCTGCTCCTCTCCTGCGCTTAGCACCAGGAGGCCTCACCTCTTTCGTAACCCCTTTCTTGTGGCCAGGCTTATTCTTGCCTTATTAAATAAACACAGGTTTCCTCTAGTCAGTATTATTTATTTGAGTTTATCCAGCAGTGTGTATTTAAAGCCATTTGTGTATCAAAATTAGGAGGAAAAGATGGATTGTTTTTTGACTGAAGGGATTTGGCTTGCGAATTTCTTTGTAAATCCAGCAGAAGATGAAATCAGCCAATAGCTGTATTAAGCAAAAGCTCTCCAGAGCTATATCCTTTGTTTGGAGGAGACTTAGCTGCCCCTAAGCAGGCCTCTGGATTCCTCCTGTCTCCCTGAAGATCTCTTCCTGCGGGCTCTGCTTGTCGATTCCCATCATGACAATCAAAAGAGCTGTGGGCAGTGAGCAGGGCACTTGCATACGCTTGTTACAGCCAGGGGACCAAAAAATTAATATTTCCTCAGAAGGAGGGAGTTGGTAAGAGCAGAAGTGCCTGCTTTATGGGCACGGGCAGCCCCATTGCATCCTGCATGAAAAGCTTCATTTTGCTGGATCAGTCAGTGCCCTGGGGCTGTGGTAGCCTCCCAGCGGGTTAGAAAAGTCCCTTGCCAAGTCCCGGCTTGGGGGAATCTGTTGATCCATCTGGTGCAGGGTACAGAGTGGCAAGAGCAACCAGAAACATCAGCACTGCTGTGGCCCTGAGGCACAATCATTTTCAACTTTGGGTAGCACAGTAAGAGATCAGTTTTCCTTGTCTGTATTAGTGATAAGGCAAAGATTAGTGATAAGATGGAGCAGCTGATCACAGTGATCCAAACCCAGCTTCTGCAATTCTTCTGCATAACATCACAAAGCATGCAGCTCCCTGCCCACAAACACTCTCATCTAAGCTTTGCGTCCCGTCCTCTCTGCAGCTCATGGCATCCACAGTATGTCCCCCTTTGAGCAAGGGGGTGACTGCTCCACGCTTTCAGCCCCTTGTTTCACCTGTCACACCTGCACACATCCTCTCTGGGGTCTGGTTTTAGCCTTTCTTTCCTCTGCAATTCTTTGGCAATATTTTTGCAGCCACCTGTGATGCAGCTCCATAGATCTGGGCAAAACAAAACCCACGAGGGATGCTGAGGGGCTGCAGAAGAGCCCTGAGTGCATGGTAGGGGAGTGCCTGTTCTCCATGAAGGGGTGAGCTCTGAGTAAGGGCACAAGTGGAGTGGCATGTTCAGAATCTGTGTTCCCTGACCCACAGGTGAATATTAACCCATTTCTATTTCTACAAACCCTCAAGGTTATTAGGGAAGAAGAGAATCCAAGTTTTTCAGGCAACACCTGCCTGTGTTTGCACAGGTAGCTGCAGTGCCTGCCTGTGGACACTACTGACATGTCCAACTGGGATCACTTGTGCAGGTGCTGGGCATTTGCTTTTTGCTTTTTCCCCTCAAAATAGTCTGTGGTGGCGACAGGATGGAGAAATGTCTTCAGTTTGTTGTGGTTATTGAAAATACCCTGGATTAAAAGGAAGAAAACTTCTATTTCTTCCAAACAAAGCACATCTGCTGGAGCTGGAACCTTCCTCCAAATGCTGTGAGAAGATTATGTGCTACAGATGAAAAAAATATATTCTTTATGTAAGGGGAACATTCTTGTAGTACCGGGGAGCTCAAAGCTGAGGGATGGTGCCAGCTTCACCTTCCAATTAATGACCTCTGAATAATAAGCAGCATAATCTTTTGTAGAAATGCTCCAGTAGCAGTGCCCCTGATTACCAGATAAACAACGTGTTGGAGGGGTTGGAGGGGGGAGAATCTGGCAATGATGAACAACTGGCTGAGGGAGCAGAAAGAGCACGGGCAGTCATTAAGCCTGGAGAACATTCATCAGCCCTCTCAAAGGCTCCGAGTCAGAGCCGTTTGCAGTGCAGGCTAATTGAAGAAAATAATTTATTAGGAAAGTGAGCAGAGATCATTAAACACTGCAGTTTCAGTCTTCTAAACAGTAAAACAACAGTTTTCCCGTTGACAGTCATTTACTGTTAAATCCTGGGTTTCTTCTCCTTTTCCCAGGTTTCAGTCTCTGTGCAGGAATTTATCATCCCAGCAGCGATGGCAGAGGCAGGGGCTCTGGCCGTGGGCTCACCTGCTGTGCTCTCTCCCTCACACCCGTCACCTTCCCCCCTCATTTCAGTGCCAGTTTTACACTTCAAAATTAATGTGTTTTGGGACTGCAGACTGAAGAGATACTCCAGGGTACTGGGCAGGGCTAAGGTTAATGAGGCTTTGAATATGATTCCTAATACTGATTTTTTTCAAGCCATGTCTAAACAAAAATGATGAAAGAAGTACCACATTACTCTGTGGGGAACTGAGAATGTATTGGGTTTTTACTGCCTGTGCTGACTGGTGTGTGAGCAAACCCTGAGTTAAAACCACCCTGTGCAGCTGTGGGGGTCAGAGCGAGGTGAAAGATCCACCTCCACCGAGACCTCTCCAGCTGGCACCAGGCTGAAGGCACCTCCCCAAACCACTGTCTGTGGTGTTGGGGTGGATTAGGCACTGCTGGAAGAGTACCCCAGCCACACTTAGCAGCCACGTGACTAATGGCTGGGTGAGGGCTTCACTCCGTGGGATCCTAAACTCAAAAAAGCTTGTCTGAATGCTTAGCTATCATCTTCTTCCCTTCCCTTCCCTTCCCTTCCCTTCCCTTCCCTTCCCTTCCCTTCCCTTCCCTTCCCTTCCCTTCCCTTCCCTTCCCTTCCCTTCCCTTCCCTTCCCTTCCCTTCCCTTCCCTTCCCTTCCCTTCCCTTCCCTTCCCTTCCCTTCCCTTCCCTTCCCTTCCCTTCCCTTCCCTTCCCTTCCCTTCCCTTCCCTTCCCTTCCCTTCCCTTCCCTTCCCTTCCCTTCCCCCTTTTCTCTCCAATAGCTTCACAACATCACCTCATATCCCATTGCTACTATTTCCCTTGAACCTTCTCTGTAGATTTCCTTGTTGTTCTCCCATTTTTATGAGTTGTGCATTGATCTCCCTTTTCTGCTTGCAGTACCTTGCTCTTATTTGATTACATCTTGAGGATTTCAGAACACTTTTCTTAGTCATCAACATTTTGAATTATGAGCCTGCCTTCCAAATGTTCTGTGAGCTCTAATAGCTTGGCTTTGTTCACACATCTCATAACTGCTCTCCCTTCTCCATCATCCAAGCTGGTCTCTCACGCACTGGCCAGATAAGGGCTGAGCACACATTCCCTGGGTCTTGCCGTACTCTGGCCCACCCTTTAGTCTTCCAGCTTACCAGATAGCTTGGCCCTGCTCTCACAGTGAAGCTGAGTCTGTAATTCCCTGGTGTGCAGCTGAGCACGTTCTGCAGGAAAGCGTTCAGACTCTTAGAATTAAGTCTGTTTCCGTTAACCTCTGGGCCAAAGTGTTAAAAATGAATTGGGCTGACACAGTTTGCTCTTGGCAAATCCCTGCAGTGTGTTTTGTATCAACTGACTAACAAGTGGCCAACAATAAATTGATGGTTTAATAATTTGTTCCAGCAATCCTTCCAGGAATTAGGCATATTGATTTAAATTCCTTGGCTTTCCCTGCAAGACAGGTACTAAGTGTTCCCCTGCTATTTCCCTCCTGCCCCTCTCATCCCCTAGCTACTCAAAAGCAATTACTAGTAGCTCAGAAATGGCTTTGGATGGGTCCTTAATTCCTTACAGGTGAATTGTTATCTGATTCTGAAGGCTGGAACACATCTCAGAAATCTAAATATTCCTTAAGCTCTTCTTTCCTTATTCCACTCCACGGCTCCAATCCTCTTGTTATTCACTGCAATTGTGTTCCACGTCTGGTTATAATCAACCTTTATAGGAAGTCTGAAGCAGAAAATGACAGTGAATCTTTCAGCCTCTGCTAGGTCATTATGTCTCCAGAGCACACCCTTCTCCTTTGGGGTATTTTCTTTTCCTTCGCAGACTGTGGCACCATTTACCCCTTCCCTTTGGCCTCCTCAGACCTCCTCTCATGACTTACGAGGTGCGATGTTAATGTCATGCAGTAGAAATCCCATTATTTTATTAAGGCAACCAATTCAGGAAAAGCCCAAACAGTCTGAGGTTCTGCCCTGCTGATGTCCCTCGTCTCCACATCCATAGGGTCAGAGCTATATGTAGATATTGTTTAGGCAAGGTGTTTGGTGTTTTGCCTTATATTCTGGACACATGCAGGTCTAATGACTGAAAATAAGCTGTGTCCCATGCATGGTACAACACCAGACAGCTTGGCAGAGTGTTACTTTTGTTTGCAGGAATACCAGTGCAGAGGTTACTTAACACAGGGAAGTTAATTGCACACTTGTATTTATTGCACTGTAAGGCAAAATTAAAGTGGGACAAAAGTGAGTACACGTGTACACATGGGTGAATTGTGGGAGATCACAAAAAAAAAAAAAAAAAAAGAGAGAGAATTTTGTTCCAAAACAACCTGGGGAACCCTGAAGAAGAGCTGACTTTGCCACTTCATACAAACTGTCATCAATATGACTGGTTTGCCGTGTATGGGCTCTCTCAAGTATCAATGGCAAACTAGAGCCTGGGAGTCCATATAAGTACAACAAATAGTCTTAGGACTTAGAAAACCTATCCATTAGGTTTAGCAGGCAGGTCATATAAGGTTGAAGGAATTTGCTCATGGAGGAATGGGGCAGGCATATAAATTCAGAGAAGCTCCTGCAGAGGGAGAAAGACTCCATGTATGACATTTGTATTGGGAAGGCAGCGGGTGCTGGATTTGAAAAGAAAAAGGGAGATGGAGGGGTCTGCTGCTCTTTAGCACACCGTGGTAGGATGTCCACAGGCATTCAGGGGAAATTACTCTGGGAACATTAGGTGAGTCATCCCTCCAGGTCCTTCAGCTCAGATCCCTCAAGGTCGCTCCTGGGCGGCAGGCACAAAGGAGACCTGATGTTATGTCTCGTTGTATTCCCAGGAACCCGAGACTTGTGCCCCGTCTGGCTCTGCAGTCTGCTGTTTCACACCACCCTCCGGCAGCCTTGTCCCTGATCGTGACCACAGATCTCACCTTCTCACACGGCTTGTAATGCTTCGGTACCTTTTGGCTTGACTACCATGAAAGCGAAGCACGTTGCCTCTGTGGATGATAAGACACATAGAATCAGGTGAGTATAAAAAAAGCTGCTCTCAACCAAGTCCCACAGCCTGGTGGATGCCTGGGGCTCCTGAGCACGTCCCTGTCACCTGGGTCCTGTGGGAGCTGTGGTGGTTTGTGGGCAGAGGCACAGCAGCAGTTCCCCTGGTGAGAGGCAGGTCTCAGCTCTGGGCACCTTCCATGTCCAAGCTTCACACCAGGGTTCTGAAGCCATGTGGTAGAGAGTGACAAAATTCAGATTTGATGGTGGTTTTTAACCCTGATCCTTAGCATTCATACCTCAAGATCCAAGAGAAATCTCTCTTCATTAAAGCTCTCCAGCTAAAACTAAAAACACTTCTCATTAGGAAACCTGCATAGAATATTTCTTGCATGACATCCCTTTTATCCAGACCCCGCACCTCTGATCACAAAGCAGGATGCTTGCACGTCTCAGGGGTAGAAGCAGTCATTCCAGGGAGCTAGGCAGGCATGTGAGCAACCTTTCTGAAGCACAGGTATGATAACTGTACCAAAAGTCCTTGTTCATGAAAAATCATCCAAACAATTGCAGAAACAGCTTCTGAAACTTGCATCTCAATCACTCTCTTGGCTGGAAAGTTTAAACATTAAGAGCTTTGAAACCCCATGGCTCAGGTGCAGTGTTATTATAACTTCATGGGATTAAATACACACCAGTAATGAATTCAGCCTAGTAGCTTTGCTTTTTGTTTTGCTTCTAATAAGATACTTGGAACAAGGTCTTTTCAGTCTACATCTACTTTCTTTCTTTCTTTTTTTTTCATTGCATATTCAGTAAATATCAACCAACTAAAAGGACCATCTAATTAAATCTTTGGCTTTATGAGCATCTGTGAAATTAATTGGGGGAGTGCAAAGATACATAGGATCTTTATTAGTTTTCAAAACCAAAGTCACTTGAATTAAAACACCTTTTGCAGTTTGTACAGGGCATGTTTGCCCAACAAGCCTTTCAAATTGAATAGTTACTGTATACTTACAGTCAAGCAAACACACAAAGTGATTTTGGGAAACTAGGGCAAAGCTGTAACTACAGTTTGATGCACATCCTGACCCATGTCTGATCAAACATTTCCTACTACAGCCAAGCCTATTACAGCAGCAGTTGCAATATGATTTTTTGCAGGGCATGGCTGGGAAGCTCCTTGCTGGGTGACAAGAAGGCAGAGAGGAGGGTCTGCTAATGCTTTAAACAAACCAGTCCCCAGGAACATTTGTGCCTCCTGTCTCCCATGCAGGGGTAACTGTCATTCCTGCCCATCAGTGGAGGTGTACCAGCACTCAAAAATATGCAAAATAAATTATATTTCTCCTTGTGCCTTTCAGAGGAGGGGTTGAAATAGGGCTACCCATGATTAAATTTATTTGACTGTAAGAATTGTGGATAATCAGAGCTGCCATCAGCTCCTGGGGCACGCTGCATTGACCTCCATGCTCTTCTGCAAGGTTTGCTGCATGTGCGAAGCCAGGGCAATCGCATCTGCACCAAACCTGCCATCGGCACAGCGGGACCGCTCTGCAGAGGACACTCACACTTTGTTCTTCAGCAGATGTTCTGTAACTATATCTGGCTGCAGTCTTCCCCGAGCCATGCTGTGTGTTGCAGGTGATACATGAGCAGCAATAAGGAATAATGCCTTTCAAAAAGCATATCCTAATTAATTTTTTAATGTTCCTTTTCCCTAGCACCAGCCTCATTAGGTCTGTGCATGAAATATTTGTTTAGCCAGGTATTATACTGCTAACCATGAAAACTGGCTTGTTGCCTGGATACTTCACTCAAGCTTCAATGTCAGGACTACAAATGCAGAACTAAAAACCAAGTCACTCCTTAATCTTCAAGATTATCTCAGGGTGCTGATCCCTGCACTGCAGGAAACAATATTTTCTTGAGCAACACAGAATGACTTGCTATATGTGATGTATCTATGAGAGATTCAGGTCATATTTTAAATTTGTTATTCTGAAATTGTCTTTTCTAACTTCTCTATAGTTTGAAATATCTGTTTGTCTCATTGGTACCTTCTGAAATTGAACAACTTCTCCCACACCAGTGGTGAAATAAAGCAGTGGTTAGTCTTCAGCACAGCACTGCACACAATGCCACACCACTGGGCACTTTGCACAAGCGCCCTGTGAAAGGCAGACCTTATACACCAGTCCCCATCCCACAGCTGGGGAAACTGGGAGAGGTTTCCATCCAAACTGGGTCCCCACTGATCCTATTTATGCATTCAGACCCACCAGTTTTTGGCTACTCTACTGGCCAAATGTGAGTGGCATTAAAAAAATGTGGGCTAAAGAAGGGAAACCTCGGACAACTGGGTTGCAACTTCACTGTCCTCTGGAGGACACCACCCACTCTGTGCTGCCCCAGGGCGGCTGATTAAAATGTCAAATTCAACATTGCGTGTAAAGGTGGGGTCTTTATGCACCTTACCTTTTGTTACTATCTTCAGTGTATCTGGATATACGTTTTTCAGCAAGGCATTTTCCCTGAAAAATGTTGCTCAGCTTCCACAGGCAGAATGATCAGAAAACCACAAGGGACAAGGAGGATTAGTCAATATGCCATTTAAGTAGTCTTTCCAGTCCAGCTAATGCTTTTTTATAAAGTCCTATGTTCTCCCTGCCATTCCCCTTCATAGAGGTGTGAAAGCTCGTTGAAGCCATTATCCCTCTAATGGACTTAGTGTTTACAGCTGCTACAGCCATTTCTGTGTAATTAAGTGCTGTGGACAGCGATGACCTTCATCTACCTTCTGGGTATGTTCCACAAATACGCACTGGAGTGTCCAGGTGAGGTGAGATCACTGCCAGGGTTGCTCTTTAGGAAGTTACCCAACAGATAATAAAGCATTAGCAGGCAGCAATCTTCAAATCAGAGCATGCTGCTCCAGAAAGTAGGTTTTCCAGGCCAGTGTTAAGGGCAAATTTCCTTGAGTAATTTTGGACAGAGGCAGAGAGAGAGCAGTTTTTGTGGAAGGAAAAGGGCAGTGGCTAACCTTTGGGATTTGGGAAACTACATTTTTAAGATGTGCTGTCTGCCTGACTCCTTGGTGCTTTGGAAGAGCAGATAACCCTTGGTTCACCCATCCTGAGAGCCTGGATTAGGTGCGCACAGAACATGCCCAGGGCTCACAGGGCAGCCTGGCACATCTGGGCAAAGTGTCCCAGGTTTGCACCTCGTTCCTGTAGGAGCATGAGTTAGCTCCTTGCAGGGAGAAGAAGGTCAGCCAGGGGAGGGTGTCAGGGGTGGAGGGGCCGGACCCTGCACCAGCTTTCCTACCAGCTCCCCAGCCATTTTCCAGCCATGCTCGTTCTGCTGGCAGGGGCCAGGAGCCCACTCGAGCAGCCGAGCTCTGCTTAGGTATGGCCTGTCATGCTCTCACACTAGGAAGGGCAGAAGTCATCTGATGACTTTAAAAAGAACTGTGTGGAAGAAGGAAAAAGGGGCTGTAACAGATTTTTCTCAGCAGCTGATGAGGGCACTTTCAAAGCAGTAGAAAAGAATGACTTCAGGAAAGCCACTTATAACTTACAAACGTAAAATGACCCTTGGATGGGGGCTCTCAGCTTCCCCATGTAGCCAACAGAGAATAGCATCTCCTCAGCTCTTCTCCTGACTCAGCCACCAATTTGCCATATGAGGCTGGGCAAGTAACTTAATTTCCCTTTATTTGTACCTATATCTAGCACCCTACCGAGCCTGTGAATAAATGGATACGTCGATACACAGGCATATATCCCCTACATTTCCATATAATGCAGTTTAATATTTGATTTTTAAAATGTAATAAGATTCAGTTCTTCATAATGAATAAAACAGTGGGCTGTATCCGTGCTTGGTGTCCTTGCAGAACAGTGATGTCCTAATGCTTAATTCATGTTTGCAGAATAAAACGAAGGCAGAGGCTGAAAGATGCCAACCAGTGAAGACTTCTGCTGAAGTGGTGGCCATGCCCTGCTGGGAGAGCTCAGCCTCTGAAGGACACCCCAACACCCCTTCCTGGGGCTCCTCTCTGTCTGGAGGAGGGAAAGGGTCTGCAGCTGAGACCCAGGGAGCCAGGAACCCCAGGCACAGCAGTGACCATGGCTGGGCGTTTAGGGTAAGGCAGAAGGTTGAAGACCCACCCCAGAGCTGGTTGACCTTGGTCCACGGCCTCTCTGCACAGGGGCAAAGATGAGGTAACCTTGCCTCCAGTGGCTGAGTCAAGCCCAATTTCAACACTGCAAAATAAATAAATAAATAAATAAATAATTAAATCGCTCAAAACCACCACCCTTCTGATGAAACTTGGCTGCACGCTGAATTAGCAGCGGCCCTGGAGCAACATTAGAAGGACAGAGCAAATGGGAGTGTGCTTAATTAAAGTTGACAGCCATAATGGCAGTGCCTGTAATAGTATCAGGAGATTATCAGTTACAGGCCAGTGCTACAGGCTCTGTGACATCCCTGCCAAGGTGTCACCCTCATGCCAGTTCTGTCAGGCCAGATCTTAATTTCTGCTCTTTAAAGCTGAATGTCTCATGTTTATGGGGAAGCTTTTTCCCTCCTGGTCTCCTTCTCCAGCTGCACACTGTACTGTGCAAACAGCAATTATTGAAAAATCCAAGACAGAGTTTATCTGTTTGATCTTTAATAACAAGCAAATGAATGAAAGCCAGAGAAAAGAGCTTAGGAGGGAGCATAAGGGATGTATTTTCCCCTCTTCTGATTTTTATATTCAAATATCTAACCTGTTTTCAGGTCAAAGCAATGGGGCACTTGTTGTTGAGTTAGCACATCACTTTGTCAGGACGAGTTCATGGGGAAGGCAGCACCACAGCACGTGTTGGCAGGCTGCATGGGCACAGCCCCACTGTGGTGCTGGTGATGCCACAACGCCAGCCACAGTGAGAGGGTGAACGTGAGCCAAGGCACTCACACACTCTCAGGAGATGCTGCTGAACATCTGTGTGTCCTTCAAGCTGTTCACATGCAGCATCTGGATGGTTTGCAGCAGGTCAGCTTAGAACATGAAGGAAAACCCAGTGCTTCACTAGGAAGTCAATCTGTGAGGCAACGCTTCAAGAGTGCAGCTGCTGCACGCTGTGTTTCGCCCCAAAGTCAGCACCTCTTGTCTTTGCTGCTCTGGTTGTGGCTCCATAACTTGCTTCCAAGTGATCAATGGTGTGTGTGCAGCACCACTCTTCTGGCTTGACAGAAAAATCAAACGTAGGTACTGCTGTTTTACAGGAGCTGAGAGCAGCTCCACTTCAATTTATTTTGTTCCTACTCCTTTTTTTTTTTATTTTATAAGATCCCTTAATTACAGCAACATTTCCCACTGGAACTAGAGTGCTCTGATTGAGTAGGTTAATGAGGTGCACAGAATCTAACAGGGACATTGACTAAAGACCCAGTCAATATCTTGATATCTTATCTGTTGAAGTAAGTACATTTTAACATTGATCCCAGTAGAATTTGGCATATGTGTATGCCACAGCTGGATGGGTTCAAAACCTGCCCAAGGAACACAGGGAATTTGAGTGAGAAAAGGGAAATTCAAGAGATTCTCAAAAAAGAGGTTCATAGCCATCAAGGTGGACTTAGCACTTCCATGGAAATGTGAGCACAGCCTGTTCTTTTTTGGTGACATTTAGGGTTCTCAAAATAAAAGACTTATGACACTGAAAAAAAATCTAGACAGTCCCAGGGGTGAGAGCTAACAGAAAATCCTGGGTAGCAAACACTGTCTGCTGGAAGCTAATAACTAGTGTCACTCTAAGCAAAGGGCAGGGAATAGGCTTCTCCAAGCACTGGGCAAGAGAATGTGGTTCATCTCCACCTCGGTCTATGCCTAGCTGCATATATCTAAACTATGACCGTGCACCCAGAAAACACAACCAGAAATGCAGGAACAAACTGGAGAAATCAAAAGCCTCCATAGGAAAAGATCTAAATATTGCAGCATCTAAATGTTGTACTTTAGATGAACTCCTATGTAAGGTAAAGGGGGAAAATCAGTCCATATTAGTAGGGTTATCAGCTGTTGGTATGATTATATTGATGATGGTATTCTAAAATTATCCAAAGAGTATTAGCAAGTCTATGGGATTCAAGAGATCCTTAAAGCCCACATCCCTTTTTTACATCTCCATCCAGATATGAGCAATGCAACTGCCTCTGGCTTTATTAAAGGGTTCAGAAAGACAAGCTGTGCACACTGCAGGCTGCCGGGTACTTTTGATAGTGCAGCAGCCAGTGACAACACCTAAAATACTGTAATTGAGCTCATTTCTGCAGTCTCAGCAGAGAGCAGGCAGGAAGCTTTTGCAGGATCAGGCAGGAAAGGGAGCCTTGGGCAGAGGGCTTGTTAGAAAAGGGCTGGAACTGCTTCTGCTGGGGAAAATGCTGTCCTGAGGCTTGCACTCACTGGTGCTGTGGGGAACAGCATATTGGGTATCATGACAAAGCCATGGGATATGGCAGAGAAATGCCCAGTTCTGTCCTCAGCTCTTCCCCTGACAGAACAACCTGAAAATTAAGAAGCTATTTTGCGTAGCTATTCAAACATAAGAGCAGCAGGGATTCACCACATAGTTGGCCTGCAGTGACCACACTCCTTTCTGACAGGTAGGGAACCTGCTGCAGAGACAATACCATGGGTTGAAGCACATGTTTTTCAAAGTCAGCCTTGCTTCTGGGTGCCTCCACTTCTGGACACTGGCCAGGACTTGCTAGGCCTGGTGCAAAGAGAAGCCTCCAGACCAGAAGAGATGAGCAGGAACCTGCACTGCTCAGTAATAATAGTACTGAAGCTGTGCACTTTAGCTGGACACCACAAATTAGCAAATTAGCTTTGATTTATGTATTTTCCCCAACAGCATGGGCAGTGAGACTCTCGGCTCTTATCTTAGACATGCTGCAGAACTGGAATTTCATTAGGGTGCTTTTCCTATCTGAGCTCCAGCAGCTAAGAAGTGAACAGCTGCTTAAAATAATTTAAAATACCCATAGAAGGGCTAATTTGCAGTCACAACTGTTTGTGTGCAGATCCCAGACAGACTTGGGCCTGCCAGCATATTCACTGCAGTGCCATTCCCAAGGAGTGGCTGAGCTCGTCTACAACACGGGCACGTCGAGGCCACCTTTTTGGTCCCCTCAGCAGCAGTGTTAATTCAGAGAGGGACCTGCCGAGTGGCAGAGTGCTGGTTTGTGGGGCAATGGCAGTGTTTCATCTGAGCTGCCAGTCACTCAGGTCCCTTTCGAGCTGTGCTGGTGTCACTGCCCTCAGCCCTGTGTGCGGCCGAGCTATTATCAGTAGGCTACTAATGAGCTCGTGCGTATGGCAGTGAGTGTTCTTCCCCAGTTTAGCATTCCTGTTCTTGCTTCTGAAGGTCAAAAGTGGATCCACAGCCATATAAAACCGTGCATTAGTGTTATGGTCCCCTGACAGCGCAGCTGTACCCTTTGCCCGCACCCTGCCACTGCGTCCATTCCCAGAGCCCTCGGGCTTTGTGCATCTACAGGGCCTGTTCCACCTGCAGCTGCTCGGGTTAGACATCACAGCAGTGAAGGCACTCTGGGTTGGGCCTGAACTCAAGGGCTTGGGTTTTCTCCACTTCAGGCACAACACAGAAGAGGGAGAAATAGCTCACAGAGGGAAGCTGCCCACGTCATTGGCTTCTAAATGTTCCCAGGCCTGCAGGCCTCTCTGTTATACAGACTCTCAACCCAGGCAGCTGGAAGTTTGTGAAAGAGAGTGTCCTTTTAACTTTTCTGTGTTTCTACACCAGCCCCAGCAAGGCCAGAAGCTCCCTGAGGAACACGTGCCTCTTCCACCAAGCCCTGGGTGCAGACACCCTGCTGAAAGCCCAGCATTCACACAGAGAGCTCCAGACACAATCTGCCAACAGTTTTTGGCACCATGAGCCTCATCCAACTGCAATATGCCGCTGCCAGCTTCTTCACCACCAGCGGGTGGAAGCGCAGTGCTCGCTCGGCCCGGAAAGGCTGCAGTCACAGCCCGCCTCTTGCTCCCACAGAGTAGGGTGGAAGATGGTTTCTCCACAGGCACAGCTTGAGACTGGAAGGGGACGGCCATGAGTCACTGAGCCCACATGAGCAAGTGGGCGGCATATTTTGCAGCAGACCATGGCTAGAGGATTAAGGCACGTGGCCACATGTATGCAAGCCTTGTTCAGAGCCACTGCTGGAGCTCAGCATCGAGGAAAAGCCTGACAGTACAGACCTTCTCTTGTAAAAGGGTTCCTCTCTTTATCTCCCATTGTAATTAATTGTCATAAAGTTGATCTTCAAAGAGGATAAATGGTTGGTATCAACAGAATAACTCCTTTCCGTTTCACATATTTGGATGAAAATGCACACAGGCAGCACAAGGCTTTTTGTCACCACCACCATCTCTGCAGCAGCAGCAGACATCCTATTGCCAGCTGTCACAGATGCCCATGGTGCCCACAGATGCCCAGACACTGCCTTGTGCCCGGGTAGCAGGTAATGCACGGCTTCCAGGGATCATGCTGGCATCTGCATTGTATGAGATGGCAGAACCTTTGTGCTCCCCCCAGGAGGAAAAAAGCGCCAGGCAGCAGCCCAAACCTCTTGGAGGTGTGCAAGACCTTGGAGGTGTACTAAACCACATGGTGGTGCTGCCTCAGCAGTTCACAGGCTTTCTGCACCAGAAATGGCATGTTTTGGTTTAAGAGCCCTTGGTAGATTTTCCTTCTAAGGAATCTAATCTAATTTTTCTTCTAAGGAGTCTAAGGAGTTTGTAAGGCCCATGGCCTTACACCTTACACCCTTACACCCCCATGGCCAGGGTGGTTGTGTTTTTGGGTGAGGACATGAGGGGGAGGCAGAGACCTGGGAGCCGGGGGCTGGTTTGGAGAGGCAGGATTCAGGTTAAGCAGTGTGATGGCTGGGCTAAAGGATTAAAGGTTCAGGGTCAGATGAGGCTATTGAATGTGCCTCGAAGAAGCATTATGTAGGTCCCCAAAATGGCTTGGGCAAACCATGTCTATTCAGTACAAAGCACCTGCCAGCATTAAATGGAGCACTTTAGAATTAATTTGAAACCAGAATAGATAGTAGCAATCAGCAGTAACATGTGCTCAACAGTCCTTCAGAAGGATATTAAAACTCAGAGTCTCAGGAAAGCAGTGCTCCAGAATACCAGCTGCCACCATTGCACCCTTCAGAGAGCACAAGAGAAAGTCTGGTCTCTTTGTAAGTGGTTAGTAATCTCATGCTAATCAAACATTCAGGGAAACAAAATTCTTTTTACTAGGAAATTTTGCATCAAGGTGCCTATTAAAAGCATCAAAAGTCATGTCAATTCTCTGCCTCATTTGTCCTGTTAAATCTCAAGTTCTGTGATACAGGAGATAATTCATTTTTCAGGTAAAGGACACGATTAAAATATTGAAAGGTAGGAAATATTGTCTTTCATCACCATGAAGAAAAAAAATAAATGAAATAATAAAGTTCATTGAACCGATTTAAGAGATAGTCCATGTCTTTAAATGAAAAGGTGAGAGATGATGCTGTTAGCCAGGGATGAACTCAGCCTTTCCAAGCCCAGACTGCATTGATGGACTCTGGCCTCCAGCACATTCCTCATCCTCAAAACCCATTGCTCAGGCCTCATTGCTTCCCAAACACTGCAGATCTGCTACCTCTTCAAGTGGAGGTACATGGCACAGTATTGCAATCCGTCACATGTGGAGTAGGCTGGACACCACTGGATCTTCTAAACTACTAAATTCAGGTCATGGATCCAGACAGAAAAATACAGGATCCTAAGGACCTTCAGCACACATTTCCATCCTCTCCAGTGCCCTTAGTTATTTCTTCTGTTATTAAGTTGATTATTGCTGCTGTTTTTTTGGAAGACGATCAGACTTTTCTTCTGAGTTTGCCTTTCCTGCCAACTCCTATCTGGACAATGACTGGAGGCTGGATGAATAGAGGAATTCATTTCTGGTAGGTTCAGTGCTGCTTTCTCCTATAAAACGGTATTTTTACTGTACCAGGGTTTCCTGCCCTCCAGGGGAATAGTTTTAATGAAAAGGCATTGACATTTCAGAAAGAAGCTGTTGCTTCTTTCCATGTGGCATTCAGACATAATTTCATTTTAGGAGGCCGTACCCCAGGGGCTGGGGTTGAAGAAGCGAAGGAGAAGCGCTCTGCCTGGCCACAGTGCCACGGGGCTGAGGAAGCCCCAGCTGCCCTGGCCCATGGATAATGCAGGATGGGGTCTGGGCAGCCTGGGAGCAATCCTTCTTGTGAACCCCAGCCTTATAATCACAGACATCCAGCGAGCCCCAGGAGCTGTGACAGACACCAGGACACCATCCTCTGGAGGTGCATGGGACATCAAGTGGCTGCAGAGCTGTGACCACTGCTGACCTCTGTCCTGCTGTCACCTCCCAGCCACACAGATGCCGGGAGGTGCTTGGCCACCTCCTCAGCACACCCACGCTGCGGGATGAGCACAGCAGGGCGCTGGTGCTGGCCACGGCCCCTCGCCCAGCCTGCTGGTGTGCTTAGGCATGTATGCAGTGCAAGAATCATATGAGAGCAGCTATGTTATTGTGACTTGTTAGCATGTGGCACTGGTAAATAAAAGCACACTGGTCTTATCAGCTTTATGAAACTGCTGCTCCATAGACCTCTGGGGATGGTGTGAGAGATCAGCAGTGTGGGTGCTCGCATGGCCAAGGTGTTCGTTTGTGGAAGAGACTGGGTTAAAGAGGCTCTGCGAAGGTATGGCATAGGTGGTGATTTTATATTTTATTTTATTTTATTTTATTTTATTTTATTTACAAGCTGCAGCCCCTATAAGACCTAGAGATAACTGCTCAGTTCTCCAGCCAGCTCTGGGCTAAGTCACTCTGCTCTCCCTGGGAAGGCAGCCAGCCCTCTCTAACACCATTATATTCCTTCCATCCTCCTGATATTGAAATACAGAATTAATTTACCTCACTGTGGACACTTAACACTGAAGCTAAGCGGGAGGCCCTTCCCTTGGATTAAGCAGCAGTTCTGGACCTGGCTGGGGCTGCAGTCAGAAATCAGGGTTCGTGCTTGGTGTGGCTGAGGAGGTGGGAGGAAGAGGGACCTGCATGTCAGCTGCTGCCCCCCAAAACTTCTCTTGGCCAAAAGCCGGGGGGCACAAGGCTGCAGTAGTCCCAGCTGCCTGCTGTAGCTCTGGGAGCCCTGACTGTGCCCAATATCACAGGATTGTAACTTACGCCCAGAGGAGTTAGAGCTGGGAAAAGGGACCATGTCAGTATTTAAGATGGTAGTTAAACCTCAGGAGCTTGGTGCTCTGGGATGGGGTGCTGTGAGAAGCCAGAATGGTGATTTCCAAGCACTCTCAGCCCTGCACTAAATAGCAATTTCAGCTGTTACTTAAACCTGTGCAGAAAATAAAAAATGTGCTGAGCAAGCCCTAAAAAACATAAAACTAGAATCAAGCCCCCCCCCCTTTTTTTTTTCCAGCCACCTGGCTGTTGCTGTTTCGCACAGCTTGCTGTGTTGGTGCAGTCTGTTCAGGGCTTCCAGGCTCTGGGGGTCAGTGTTCGGGCCTGGGCCTTAGGAAGCAGAGCGAGAAGTTTCAGGTAGGACAGTCTCCTACCTCTTTCCCTTACCCCTCTAAAACATACATTATTTTCCTCATTGATAATTCATTGCCCTCCCAAAGAAGCTTTAATGCCAAGGCAACTTTGACTATCTTATTAGTCACTATATTCAGAGAAACAGCCTGTGCTGAGGCACTGAACTATCAAGATCTAAGTGGAAAAATTTAACAAAACAGTGGCAGTTGGTAATGCAAGCACCTAAATTTCCTGTCTGTGTCTTGACAAAGCTGCAGATTGAGTCATGTTTCCTGACATGTTAATAAAAAGGTTCAGTGTGTGGGAAAGGGGGAACTGGTGGTGTTTGTTCCTGCAGAGGAAAAACAGAGAAGCACCTTGGAGTCCACAGAATTTTCCAAGCCTGTTCCTCTTTGCTTATTTAAGAGCTTTATTTTTTTAAATAAAGGGGAGTTTACAGAGATAGGAAGACAATAAAAGCCACTGCCATTTCCTTGCTTGCTAGCTTTGTATAAAGGTGACAGGCTGAACAAAATCATCCGCGTCCTTATAATATTCCTAGTTTGATTGCTTGCAAATAAAGCAGTTTAATAAAGGCTCAGATATACAAATGCCACATGGCCATATTGACAGGAGTGAGGGAAAGAAGAACACTGTAATCTTGTTAGCTCTATCCCTCAGATTAATTAGCTAGATAAAATGTGCATTTACCTCATTCTAGACAGAAAAATATCATTTACCTACCAGCAATTTAGGCAGGCATGCTACTGCTAAAAGCCAGACATGGCTGATCCTAATTCGCTGGGAAAGACGAGCCCAGCAGCCCTGCGAGGGATGGGCTCCTCCTCCTCCTCCTTCCTCTCCACAACACCAGGTCAACTTGGACATAAAACATGGCCAAAATCTCAAAATAATTCAACTTTTCCTACACAGACACTCAAAAGATGACTTGAGGTAGCTGAAGTGCTAAGCAAAGTGCAGCCTTCCTCTGGGACAGCCACACAAGGTGTGGAGGAGAGCATCGTTCAGAAGTACCTGGGGTTTAAACATCTCCGCGCACATGGGGATGGGTGGCAGGTCCCCTCGGGAAGGCTGGGCTGATGTGCATTGCTAATGGTTGTCCTGTTCTGGGACCAAGGAGAACCGAAACATAACCACAGGTAGATGAGGAAATTATAAACACATTTTACAGCTATGCTTGGAAGAGTCCAAGGGAAAAAAATGACATGGAAACTGATAACTTTATATTGCTGCTGATCTGAACCCATTGCTAATGAAAAATGAAGAAACCTCTGTGTCAGCTCATCTCTAACATCCTTGGGCCTTGGTGTCATGCAGAAGTAGGTCCTGGGAGGAAAGACAATGCAATATTTGTGAACAAAACAAGGGGAAGCAGCTAAAGGCACATATTTCATCTGCTACTCCAGAAGCCAGAGAGAGCACCGGCTGCCTTCAAGTGGGAGGCAGGAGGTTCATCTAAGTGGAAACCAAGTCAAAGACACATGCTGGAAAATCTAATGGTTAGGATATGGTCCTGACCTTCCCAGAAACTCCCCCTGTGTCCCAGCCGAGCTCATTTCAGCCCCCTCCCCACACATCTTTGGAGTGCAGGAGCAGGCAC
This sequence comes from Aythya marila, assembly GCF_965140915.1. NCBI lineage: Eukaryota > Metazoa > Chordata > Aves > Anseriformes > Anatidae > Aythya > Aythya marila. The sequence continues at coordinate 16,270,184 of NC_139046.1, forward strand.
ACCATGGGTAGGTGGGTGCAGCCTCCATCCCACCACCTCCGCGGTGGTGGAGGTGGCCAAGCAGGGTCAGCCTCGTTGCTGGTGGTTTACAGCCTGTGCTCACACATCCCCAGACAAAGCAGCAGCTGCCCGGCTTGCTTTTATTAAACCTGTTGCATAATTATCTCTGCGTGAACCCCTGGGAAACAGCAGATGCAGGAAGTTCAAACCAACGCTTTCAATAACCGTGGATTAATGATAAATAGTCATGTATAACTGATACAGGCGATCACACCGCTCCACGTTATGCCTATGGAAATGTCTGTTCTTGCTGCCAAGCAAGGCCCCCAGTCCTCAGGCAACCTTCATTTCCCTTCCTGGCCCTTACAGGATTTTTGGCTGGTTGAAGTGTGCCTGCAAACAGCCCTGAGTGGTGCCTGGCCCTGGGGGTACTCAGCCGCTGGACCCTCCCTCCCTCTGGGCACAGCTCCTGCATCCCACCAGTGGCAGAGGAAGGGGTTTTAGGGCTGTACCAGCCATCTCCACATCTCCTGCACATCTGATAGAGCTCTTCCCAGCTTTGTGCAGGGAACTGGTGCTTCCCGGCCCTCCCCCAGCAGAGATTGTTGTCTAATTACAAATTAAACATTAATTGGGAATTGTTATGTTTTCTTGCCACTGAAGAGACCAACAAAAATGCTTTCAACAAGCTTCCTAATTTTTCTAATAGAACCATTTGGGATTTAATTATGGCTTGAATTTGCATACAAATAATAATCTGCGTTCCAGGTTGCTGTGAGACACTAGTATTGAGGCGCTAACTTCTTTATAAACTTTTGAGAAAACGTGTCAATACGTTAGCATAAAACTGGAGACGGTGCTCTCTTTGTTCATGTTCCTCTTTGGCAAGAGTGCCAAAAGAGATTCCTTTTCTTTGTGAAAATAAAGTAATAATAATAAACAAACCACAGTACCAAAAATCAATCTATCTCAGTCCTCCAAACCCCAGTCCTTCCTATATCACACCACATACCTTGCTGCAGTTGATTAGTTACAGCTGAGGTAGCCATAGAAAAGGAGAACATCATTTTCTTTCCACAGCCCTTCCTCAAGCACACCCGCATGGCTGGGCAGGATGCCTGGAGCCTACCAACTTGCTGCTGCAGGGTACAAACTCCTGCTTTCTTACGTCCTCCTTCCCCTGAACATGTGTGGGCCCAAACTACAGTTTGCCTGATTTGATCTGAACCTACAAATAAAATTAAAAAACAAACAAACAAACAAAAACCAACTGCATATGCAACATCTGTCTGAAGAGATGTATTCCACCATAAGTAAGAGGAAGAGATGAAATTTTAGATGAAAGCCCATCCAAGGTTCTGATTCCTTGATTAGAAGAGTCTAATTCACAACACAACAAGGTCATTCCTTCTCTATTATCATTTCTTTTCCCACAAGAAGTCTCTTACATGAGATTTGACCTGTCAGAATTCTAACCACATCATTAGCAGAGTTCATTAATCCTAAATCAGCAGCTTTATTTTTTTTTTTTTAGCTTTTTTTTTTCCCCCTCTCCAATTTGAGAAAGTGTCTTTGTGCTCCCAGCCCAATTTTTTTCCTCACTTTGCTTCGCTCACACCTTGGATCTATTTGACACCCCAGGATTTCCCGTGTTCCCTGAGCTGCCTGTAGCGCTGGATGCATTCCCCAAAGAGCCGAACAGCTTGCACTCGCTCCTTGACAGAGAAACACTGAATTCAAGCAATGCTGTCAGGAAGCAGCTTTAGGTAGGGAGCGCTCAGATCATTCTCACTGCTTGTGGAAGTCAATGGCAGGTCTGGTCCTGTCAGTAGCCCAGTACCGGGTCCCTGTAAGATACGGATTAAATTCATGAGTGCACATGGAAAGGAAATGATATTTAAGAGGCTGAGCTATATGAGTGCATGCACATGCATGCTTGTTACCTTAATGCAGATAACTGTGTGAGCTACTATTCATCTTGTATAATTTCTGGTTTGGTAGCATCTGTCTGTCTGCTTCCAAGTCAAGGATTTCTAAATTCAAGTCACAGGGCAGGATGGCAGGGTACAGTGGACAGCCACCAAAATTCTAATGAATTCTCAGTATTTGGCAAGCAGTTATTCATAAAAAGTACCTTAGTGTTTTATGGCTAAATACCCAGCGGCATAGCAGAAATACTGACTGGCAAAGGACAGAGGCAAAGAAATGCAATAACTGAGGTAAAGTAACATCCTTTATTACTGATCAGGAGTAAGTAGGGTAATGACTGTACAAGTCTGATTCCTCCCTTGTTACCAGCAATCAAGCAGTGAAGTCCCTTCCTTTGTGCAGGGTCTTGGTATACACGTGGCTGACCTGATACAGCAGCTGAAGCCCAGAGGTTGAATATCAGCAAACCGAGATGGCAAAGAAGATTGTTGTCATGCCACGACACGTGAGTGCTCACCCAAAGCCTTCCTTTGCAGAAACTGAAGCCTGGTGAGAGCATGTGTCTAACTGGATGTGTACTGAGGTAGCTGGCCTCTGACAGAAACAGGCCCTTTCTAGGCTGTAAAACATCAGGAAAAGAGCACTCTCACTCTTGCCTGTGGCCTGCCAGCTGCCCCGAGGCCACCATGTCTTGACAGAAGGAGGAAGCTCCCCCCTAGAAAGGCCTAGAAAAGCCATCTACTCCAGACCATAATATGCAAACAGCACAGATGGAAGGGGAAAAATAAAATAATAATAATATCAGCCTTCATCATTTTTGTTTTTGATTCTTTCAAAATCTTCTAGTAAGACATACACTTGGTACCCAGACCAGTTTTAGGGAAGGCAGGACTTTTCTCCAGCCACACAAGGGTCTATCATGCTCTCAAGAAAGTGAGATGCTGCCACTGGAAGAGATTCCTATTCTCTGTGAGTTACTATGGCCATTTCTTTTCTGGTGCAAAGACAGGACCAGCATTTGTAAAATATTAAAAAATAAATAAAATTTGCTATGCCAGTCTATGAAGTGAGGGTAGGTTAACTGCTCCGTAGTACGACAGCCCTAAATAACAGACTTGGCGCTAGGAATATCCTCCCGTCAGTGAAGATGCAGGCCAGCAGCAGCTCCTTGCTCACCCTGAAGCCGTCTGTTCCCTCCTGCCCCCGCCCGGAGCTGCTGGCTGACTTGCTGTCCCTACAGCACCTCTGGCCTAGAGCACACTTGGCTGCGGCAGGACAGCTGACAGCAGGGACCAGAGCTACTAATCCGAGGCAGGAAGTCTACCTTGCCCTTTGACTTAAAATCTGACATTTATATTCAGATAGACTCCATTATATGGTCTTGTGTGCTCCTGCACCTCATCATATGCAGTTTATTGACATGAATTATGAAGGGAAAGAATCCACTATTTAAACAAAAGCATTAAGGAGTAGCTCTTTGTATTGCTTGTGCAACTCCGAAGTGTTTAACATGATCATAAAGGCTTTTCACACATTTCTGTGATTTAAAGAGAGCGTTGAAGGTGGTCACTTACACAAGTATAGCCCTTACTAGCACAGGAACCTTTCTTTCCTTACCCCATGCAATTCTCCACACTGAACTTTGGCAAGGACTTCCAACTATAAACTGCCAACTTCCAGATTTCTTACAAGGTGAAAACATACCCATTCAAAGTGTGATAAAATTGCAACTTTTAAAAATCAAAACGTAACCAGGTTCTCCCCTCAAAGAACTGTGCCTCTCTTTCACAAATAGAGAAAAAAAAGATTAATAGATAGCAAAGATGGCAGAATTTCTGGGACAACGCATAAAAAACAGAATCATCTTAGCAACATATGCTTACATGGGTCAAGGACACAAGGCCAGTTCTACTCCAGTAGAGGGAGAGGAGAAAGAAAAAAGTATCAGTGGATTAGAAGATCTAAAAAACAGCAACAGCAGGAAAAAACATATGCAAGAGAGAATGAATAGCTGTGCAATTGGTGCAATGCCAGCAAAGGTGAGGGGCTTATACCACCAAAAATGTTCTCCCAGAAATTCACAGTATATTCGAGTACCCAAAATGCTAGGATTCAGTGTTTTGGATGTTTTATAAACAAAACAAACCACAACCAAACAAAACCACACATATACAGAAGGTTTTACATTTGCCCATACCTGAACTCCTCCTATAGCAGTCAGCTATAGGAGCCCAGAGCTTCAAGAATGGCTTTAGTACCAGGACTGGAAACAAAGCAATAGGAAATAGGAAAAGTGCATCAAGTAACACAGAGGGTACAGAAACAGCTTTTTGAAAATGCTCTTTTATTATTTAATTCATCAAAACATTTCAGTTTTCTCTACCAGATCTGAATCAGAGCAGCAATAACATTTTTCCACTGTAACATTTCCATAGGAGATAGTATGACAGACTTCGTGCACAGGACCAAAGCTCAGTGTGTTCAAATCACATGAAGACTGAACTACATCCATTAGAGTAGGTGTGACAAATTGCTTTTAGTCATCTTTTCATTACTCAGCTTTGAGTACTACATAGGAAAAAATCTCTTAAAGAAAGAAAGTGACCTTGTATTATTGTGCTAGTGTATCGAGAACTCATAATTAAAAATGCCAAACTAACAACAGTACTACTACAGTAGATTTGGTTTGGTTCTATGGGTTTTACGGTAAGTCTTTGATGAGATGTATTTGATGAGATGTGTTTATTAGTACATTTGATAAGTATTTAGACAGAATTATTTTTTCATTATACAAAATCTGTCACAGAAATAGCTTTAATTAGGTACCTAAAGTTTTAGAAAATAAATATTTCAGTGAATATTAGGTTTGATTAAGACACATAGTAATGAGAGGTATATAAGAAAATGCAGTTAAAATACGTAACTTTCAAGAGGAAAAGGAAACACCATTATTTCTGAAGGATTTGAACCTTCCTTCTTGAAACCTCCATTTCTCTCTCTTTCCAATAAAGCTCTAGTACCAGCATTTAAATAGGCAACCCCACTATTCAGCTGATAGGGAAGATACATCTATTGCACCAAAGTACAAAGCTAAGAAGAATGTATAATATTTTATTTTTCAGCTTATTTACAAAAAGATATTGCACCAATCCATTGTTATTTTTTCAGTTTAACAGTTTCCTTAAAGAAAAGACTACTATTTACAAAGTTAAAAACAGAAGTGCAAAAGCAGACTGAAAGAAACCAGAAAGAAAGGTTTATTTAAATTGCTAAGTACAGTTTTTTACCTGACCATAGCCCATAACCAGCACTTTCTAAAACAGTTTATTTATCTGTAACTTCAGCAATCCTTGCATTTCTCTGTAGGTGCAAGCTTTATCTTTTACACTAACCATGGGAAGGTTTATGTAAAATGTAAAAGCTAAACTGAGCTTAACTTAATAGCTTTATTTCTTCAGGAAAGTGATGCTTTTTTAGGTAAATCAGAAGAGCTACATAGTATTATACGTGTATTTAAGAAGTAGTGATAAATCAGGCATGATGGTTTTCGTTCTTCCTAAACAGCATGAGAAAAAGTTTGCCAGTATTTCTGGACTGATTACTCTAAATACACTGCCAGTCCAAGTTACACAGCACAGCATATGGTCCTGTCTTGGTCTATCTGCCACTGGGACTGTCGTGATGCATTTCTGGGGTGTAGGTAAGTAGAACAATCATTACCCACAGATGAAGCAATGCCTGGGAAAAGAGAAGAAAGCATTAACTTATCAGCACATACAATCATCATTTACAGCAACAATGTAAGCTAAAAGAAGCTATTTCTGTACAAATATTTTAAGTATTTTTCATATTATTCTTCTAAAAAAATAATTCTTATTTGCATAATGAAATGCTGAGTCAGATACTGAAGATGCCATTCACACAAAGCTAAAGATTTTATACAAACAGCAAAAAGAAATCTACAGCAATCCAGGTGGCTTCTTTATGTCCTCCGCCTCCTCTTTCCATCCATGCCCCAGTAGTTCCAGGTGTTCTCCCCAATACCCAGCCTAGCCCACAGAAACCACATTGTGTGATCAGCCTAGAGCAAGCGGTAAGCCACAGCTCCTGTGCAAACTGACCAATACCAGACAGTGTAAAAGCAGCTGAGCTGTACTTTCCTTCCCCTTACTAAGGGCACTGTTTTGAGGTATTTTTATGAACATCATAGGAACATAAATTCTCATTCAAATTTTGTTGAAATTATACAGTATCATAGATTATCCTAAGTTAGAAGGGATCCGCAAGGATCAGAGTCCAACTCCTGGCTCCACCTACGACCATCCAAAAAATCAGACCATGCATCCGAGAGCAATGTCCAAATGTTTCTTGAAGCAATCATGGCACCAAGCTTGCTGGAGTTCTCTGGGGAACCTTTTGCAGTAACCAAATACAGTTGCTCTGGGTGTAACAAAGGGAGATAACTGACAGTACCTAAGCCATATTTTAAAAAATGTATTTTTTTTTTTTTTTTAAAAAAAAAAGCAAGACCTATGCATTAAAATTACAATAGTCATAGCCAAGGTTCCAGCTGAAAAAGGGTAATTGTCATTGATTGCCCAACAGAGGGCTCCTGTGCAACCATTATTGAGTAGCTTCAGCAGTAAAATTCAGTGTTTTAGCACAAAGCATTTTATTCCCATATTGGGAAGCCTAAGTCATGAAGAAAGAGAGGTCAGGAATTAAAGAGCCCTGTTCCTTACAGTACTTAATAAGCTGAAAGAAAGCATCACAGGGGAAAACTGTCATTTCCTTGATTTATGTGCCTCTGCTTTATTTCCTGAAACAGTGACAGTTGTTCTCAGAGACTCTGTTCAGAGAAATCATTATGTGTTCTCAAGCAACATAATTTCTTTCATTTCAAAGACTTGACTAATGAGTATTTTCAAGCAGGACAGATTGCACACATACCTTACCACAGGTCACTTCAACTGACAGACATCTGCCCTCCAGTGGAAAAGGAAGGAATTTCATTTTTATCAATTGCAGCTGACAATCTCACCTAATATGGATAAGCAACTTTCTACTACTTGGTGAATTCTAGGAGAAAAAACTTTACTGGCTACTTTTTCAACTTCTGGAGTAGCATGATTATTAATTACTGAAAAAAAGTGGATGGGCAAATATTAAGAACACCTACAGTAGAAGTCAATTTCCTGAACTCAGTGTATATAGGTCACAATACCGTTTTGTATTTTAATTCTCACTCCATTTTTTTACAGTCTTTTAAATGGTGGTCACACGAATGTCTTTAAAATTCTATTCCAAGAATTCATAGGAAAAAAGGAAAACTGGCAAGCAACATGACTCCAGAATGCTGTTTTGTAAGTACTACTAAATATTCTACTGAAAAAAAAAAAAGTACCAACATTGAGTTGTTAAAGTTAATTATATAGCCTTTTGCTTTTAAACATCAAATTTCAATTTCAGATGTACTACGTGAATAGGCTATCAAAAACTTATACTATATTCTTACTTTGAAGAAAACTTACTCACCATATAGATGATTACAAAGACTCTTGCTATGGGATACCGTCTTAAAAAGATTCCTAGCCGAATGCTATACAAGTATAAGGAAAAAAAAAAACAAAACAAAAAACAAACACAAACATGTACAAGTTAGCAGCGAGCAAAAAAATTCCCATTCCTCTCATTCTACTCACCACAAACTCAAATTACCGCTGATGTTATATACATCTTTGTTTCTGACTTGAATTTTACTTCATGTATTCAAGACATTCAATGGAGTGAGAAAATTCAGAATTTAGACCACTAAAGGTGATTTTGTTTTTTTGGTCACATGCTAGGCCCAGAAGTTATGAATAGAGCTAAGAAGTGATATAGACATTTTAAACTCACAAATTTGCCAAATTTTGTTACTTGAGGAGCTTTCATAAATCTTTTTGTAAAAAATTGAAGCATCTAAAAACCTTGTTCTCATTTGTAAAATCTAACATATCAACATTCTTGCATTTTATTAATGAAAAGGACATAGGTTTTCAAAGTTTACTGCTACAACACTACAAAGTATACTGTACTAGATGTGCATTGTTGCTCAATAATGTTGCTTTAAAAAAAAAAAAACACATACTGAAGTGATTATGATACTGCCAAGTGAAGCTAAGTATTAAAACATCTCGGGTAATAGGCTCCAATCAAGGAAATCCCAATATTCTTCACAATGAAATTACAGTACCATGAAAGCGCAAAGGATTTCCTGTTAAGATACCTGAGGATTAAAAAGCACTACCTAATTTTGTTTTCTACTGGTATTTGACTGAAGTTTTGGGGCACACCTTTGCTGTGAATACTGATAATTAAACTAACTGCTGAGAAAACTGATCAAAGTAAGTCATTTGCTGGGTCCAGCATGCTTTTTGTCTACTAGTTCTTTGAACAGTTAGTTATCTTTCTTTTATGGTAAACAGCTGTACCAGGTCAGAACCCAGAATCCTGCCTTCTGCCTTCATTAGGATGCCTAAAGAGAAGAAATTGACAGTCCCCAAGCATACACAACACTCCCCCACTAATACTCATACAGTACCCAGACACAATCAAAACCTCTGAAAGTGAAAAATGTAGGAGTTGGTAAAGAAAAGTTATTTTTTTGTGTAAAGTTTAATGATCCTCCTGTATCAAAACCTACAGGATACAACAGCACTGTCTGAATAATTTACTATAGCTTGTAACATCCCAAGGATATAAATATCCTTGGAAAGCACAAGTGAACTAGGTCAATATTTAGTAATTTATACTGTACTCAGTACATTAGCTTCATTATTTTTTACTTTTGCAATTAAAAGCAATTCAAAACAGAAGCTGTGTGACAGAAAACTGCAAAAGGACTCCAGTAATTACAAGATGTATTCCTTTAGCACACTCTTACCTAAACTGATCTATACTACTGGCAGCTTTGCGAACTCTCCCATACATTCCTGCCATGTTAGTATCCATGTCACTGAAAAGGACAGGAACATTACGCATACGAGCACCTATTTGAAGGAAAGAAAGCAAAACATCTCATCAAACTAAAACCAGCTAAATTATTGTCTAAGTAAAATAAATAGTTTACAACAAAAATACATAAAAATCAGAAACAGTGATTCATGATTTGTTCGTTCCATTTTGATGGAGTCAAGGATGTGTGGCGTGAGGGGAGGGTTCCTGATAAACTTACAATCAAGTTAAGCATCTCTTCAATTCAGTACACTTAAAAATTTATTTTAGTTAATAAGACGGACAGATTACCCCAGACAAAATACTGATACCAAAAGCTTGGTATCTAACTCTATTAAGCAATAATAATTATATTTTTAGGTATATAAAATCACAGGTTTGATACTGTAAAACGTTTTTTTGCTTTTAATTCTCATACAGTAAGATTTTGACAGCATTTATGACACTAACTTGTATATTCCAAATATTTCTATTTATACTTTTACTATGCATCAACTTTATTAAAAAAGGATTCTCAGATTAATTGTAATCGCATAAAGAAACTTACTGAAATTGCTTAAAAACAAACCAAAAGGAAATTTGCTAGTTCTCCTGACTTTCTTAAAGGTCTTTCACAAGCAAAGAAACAAAAGCCTAGATAGTCATTTTACACCTCTTAAAATTCATTCATTGCTTTTAAAGTCACTTCTCATATATGTAAATATAAAATTTCAAACTGACTCTGAGAAGTAACATCTCAAAACCATGTATTGTCTGCTGAGGTTCTCCTATAGACAGGATGATTGCTACACAGTACAGATAAACCCACCTGAGAGTAGAACCCCCGTATTTTAAGCTGCTTTTCAAGAAGACCAGGAAGAAAGGAGGAAATTCTTATCAGCTCTCAGAAGTTCCATGTTAACACTCACCTCCCAACACCTTTCTGAAAGGGAACAATACTTCCTGCTCCTAAGATTCCGTTTAAACCCCCAAAGACAGATTTATTTGCACCTGCGACAGGATTTGTAAATAAGACTGTTCTAATAATGTCACAGTACTAAGAATTAAATTGGCTTTATTAAATTTACTTATAGCTCTTACAGACAAAAAGGAGGTTTTAATTTAACTATTTTTGATACTGGCTGTTGCTAACAAGGTCTCTGCTATAAGCACCATTTTCAGATTTTTTTTTCCTTTATAAACTCAAGACCTACAGGAAAAGACATTAGGAAATACAGAAGGCTGAACTGCAGAAAGGACGGAGTTTTAAATATTAGCATTCATTATTTACCTTCAGCACCATCAATTCCTGACATGTTAATGGAAGGCCCATTAGAACTACTGCCTTGGATAGCCTTCAGCTGTTGCTCAAGCCGTTCTAGTTGATAGACAAGTGAGTTTTTCTCTGTGCTCAGGCTCTCTAACATAGTCTGCTTCTGAATAAGTGTTTCTGTCAGCTGATGAAGTCGATTTTCTAGTTCAGTCTGACTACTACTACTTAGAGCCTTGTTTGTGAGCTAAAAAACAAAGCAAAGGAGAAAAAAATCAGAACACATTCAAAATCTGACAAACACGACATATTATAAAACCCGTTTATTCGCTCCCATTTTAGACCCGATCCATCACATACCATTAATATATAGTTTCAATGATGAGATAATGGAATTAGCAGGAGCCAGAGGCAGTGAGATATCCAGAAATACAAGTGGGATATAATGTACCAGGGCAGGTAGCAGGTATTCTTGAAACCAACATTACCGGAAGAGTCATCTGCCAAAAGGCTCACAAACTTTGTATCACACTACACAAGTTTTCAAATCTTCTGACACTAACTGTACAGCTGACCACAGCCAACCCTAGGTTATCAGCTTCTTTAAATATTGACAACTTTTTGTTATGCTAAGATGATTTACACAAAATAAGGCTGATGCCTTTGTACTGTCCAAGGAGGCTGATGATGGCTGACACTATCAGAAGGTTCTAAAACGGATTAGACTGATTTAAGAAAAAGAGTTCCACAAACATACTGGCAGAAATTAGCAGGGACTTAAAACTCTAACACGTCTAACACAACTGCAGATGATGAAGGAGTGAAGAAAGTGGCCAGGCTTGCATTCTGTCCTCATTATCACTGTCTGAGATTGAACAGTAGGCTAGACAGGTAACTAGTCTGAAGGACATCTTATTTTCCTATGCCCAATTAAAAGGATCCCTGCAGAAATAGTGATGACCCAATCAAACACCAATGACTTTTTAGTTTTCAGAAAGAAGAGTATTGATCCACCACCACTCCAACAGGTCTAGTTGGGTCACAGATGATTTTTTTTTCTTCTGAAGACAAAAGCAAATATAAGTATAAAATTACATTATTTACTACTTTGTGGTTGCATTCTTGTACTCTCTCCACTTAAAGCTCTACTCCGTATTGCAAACAAGTACACACTAACCCATTACTAGAACTTTTGTGTCCTTTGTGCAGCTTAAGCAAATTAATAGTTTTCAACCCTGATTTCATAAGTAAAGGTAATAAAGTTATTTTCTGTATACAGTACCTGATTTCTGAGCTTCTGAATTTCTTCCTCTCTGTCTTTTATTCTGCTTTGCAAAGTGTTTTTTGTTCGATACAATTCCTCCTCAGTATAATGGAGTTCCTACGAAATAGATCACAAAGATTTTTTTCATACATGTGTACTTTGAGAGATGTTCTTTTATCAAGAGTTTCACAGTAGAACACAAGTAGGTAATACACTGCAACCAAATATAAACCAAAATTTAATATAATTTTAAAAGTGTCTGTCTATCACCAAGGAAAGAAAAAAAAAATAGAAAAGAGCAGAGTATGAGGGTAGAACCTAGAAGACTATCAAATTCTTTTGTGAAGACTGACCTAACAAATATTAGTCCAGACTGGTTCACGAGATTTCATTGGGAATATGATTTATTGTCCTTATATTCTGTTTATTATATTGCTGTCTTTAAATGATGCCATATAACTTAAAGAATTAGGAAATACCTTGGAGGAATCTGTATTTCTAAAACAAACCCATCAACTGAAGATTTTTTTTTAAGTTAAAAAAAACAACAACTTTGGCGTATCTGTGTATGACACAGATCTTCCTTAAAAGTTTAGGATAAATGAATGTAATGGAGGGGAGGGGAAATGGGAAGGAATATTAGCAAGGGACAAGTTACCGAACAGCAAAAACTAACTGTAAGTTTTGTTTCTTCCAGCATTTAATGGCTGTGTTAACTCCTACTTAAATACCTACCATACTTGTCTTTCAATTTAAGACAGCCTTCGAATCACTGTACTTCAGCTATCAGCTGCTACAGAAGACAGATAATTATATTTTTCCTTCAAACCATGAGATACACAAGAAATAACCTCTACTTATTTTCCATCTTCAATCTCAGAAACCTTACACCAAGTTAAAGCAATTCCCAGATTGAACAGACCACAATTCTATTAAGTTATCAATGCACACAATTACCTTAAAAGCACATGTACCTGTATGTCATCAAAAGGAATACTTCGTTTTCTGTAATAACTGATAATGCCTCTTTTTTTTTTTTTTTTTTTTTTTTTTTTAAGAAAAAAGACTTTACCTCACTTTTTCTATACATAGTATTGACATAAAATATACCCTTCAGAACGGCAGGAGTAACATAATACAGACTACCATCTGCTATGATATAATAAACATCAGCTATCCATCAACAGCAGACCTCAACTTCTGCCTTTTAATTAGTTCAAGCTGCTAGCATCTCATTAAAATGTAATTTCTGAAAGGACAGATAATCCTGTAAGATAAATTGTTCCTAGCAGATACAGTGTACTCTCCCGCTTTCCTCGTTATTAATTCTCTTTACATGAGCTTTTTTTTTGAAACAGAAATTTTAATAGGATGCAAATCATTTGTCCGATTTTTACTGAATATTTAGTTTAAAATATGAGTTTGCCTTCCCCCCCCCTCTTTTTAGCACAAAACTGCTTAAAAAGATGACAAGATCTGACAAAATTCACTAGTACCATTTTACCAGCTATTTTTCTTATAAAGCATTTTGAAAGTAAACTCTAGCTTCAGAACTGACTAACGAGTAGATTAAAAAGACTATGAATTTGGTATTACAATAACACTGTTTGAAGAGCTAAGTCTTCCGTAGAAATTGAGCACAGGAAGTCCTCTCGTAACCATTTTTAGTATTTAAATTTCTTGATATAAATAACAGTTACACATCCTACTATACCCCCGTTGTAGAATTGTTCCCCTGCTGACTAAAATTCAAGACCACGATCAATTTTGTGCACTCCCCACTGTCATATTTATGCTTTAATACATCACTGAGATCTCCATTTATCAGGAGTACTGCTTCTTACTGGTTGCACTGTGGCCTAGTGACACTCATTAAACTTAAGGGGATTTCTTTAGAATACAGGAAGAAAAAATAATCTAAATACCATATAAGCTACTCTCTCATTAAGCTGAATGCTCTACCGATGACACCAAATGGGGCCTAAAATAAGACAGCCCAATCAGCTTTCAAGAATTCCTTACCTGTTTTTGCCGTTCTAGTTCAGCTTCTGCCTCTTGCTTGGCCATTTTCTGTGCTGCTATTTGCTCTTGTAGGTCTTGAAGCTGCTCCCTCACTGACTCAGCTTCACTTACCTGCTGAGTCTCCATATCCTGAAATTAACAGAATGTTCCCATTTCACTAACATTTAAACAATACTGCAATCTGTCATAGATAACAGCAAAGAGTTTTATCTTCAAAAATCTTTCCAAGAACAATGACAGTGATGGTGAATGAAATAAGTGACATTCACTCATTCTATACAGATTATTTTTATTATAATAAGATAAATGTATTTTGTAAACATGAGAAGCCTCCAAGTGATTTTTTCCCTTCTACTGTTTAGAGGCTACAAGTGCGTGAAGCAGGCTCACATGCAACTGCTGGGTTAAGCCAATTATGCCCCAGACTCAGATTACCTATATCCTTTTCTGCAAGGGCTACTAATCCTTGAAGCAACTGTAATCTCTGCACAAGTCACTAGGCTTGTTTGGAAAGAAATGCTTACCTCAAAAGGAGCGTGTAATAGTGAGGAAAGAAAGAATGGTATCCACGATACTCCTCCCACCAGCATGGGAAGAAATTGGGTATCTACAGGTATTTGACCCACATTGAGAAAAAGTTGGCTTGTTTTAATACTAGGTCAAGTAAACAAGTAAATATTAGAAACATCAGCCCTAAAGTACACAAGAACACAGACCTTTGTACATAGTTAACTACACAGACATGTAGTAATCATAGCTACCTGCAGCTCTGTTCTCATCTGCTGTATTTGCCCCATTAGCTTCTGTATTTCTTCTCTCTGAGTGTCACGCTCATGTCTCAGTTCTTCCAGTTCCATTGTGCTTGCTGTATGGCTATCCATACCTTCAATACCAGAGCCTTCTTTTAGACTGTTTATCAACTTTTCTTTGGACTGAAATAATAAATCAATATATTATTGACAGCAATTTTTAACAAGTGCTCAAAAACAACTTGTCAAAATGGCTTTGCTCTAAAATTCGTATGTAGATGTACAGCTTGAAGTACTTTATCTGTGAAATGAAGTGCTTTATCTGTTCTTTTAGCCAAGTTACTAATGACCCTACAGATTTTAAAATGGAAAATGGTTCTCCAGTCTTATTTTTTCTGATTTCCTGTACGCCATTAGATTGGATTCACTGAAAGTCTGTGTTATCTGAAGAAGAGTAACGTTTTTGGTTTTAGTGCATGGATTGTTAAACGTGTCACTGATAAAAATTCTGGCTTTCCAGGTAACACACGAGAGCAAACAGACATTTCTGGCAAAGCTTTAGTCTATCCTTTCTCCTGCCAACAAAGCCAAGTTAAGAACCAAAACCAACAATAACTCTTCTGGGAAACAAAATGAACCTTTTTATTCAGAATCAACCTAACATTAGCTTGACATTGGTTCCTGATCTCATGCATCTTGTATTCATCATGATGATTTAAATACTGTCCTCAGGTATCAGACTAAATTCATGAACCTAGAATAGAATTTACCTTTAACATTTTGCTAACTTTCATAAACAAAACTCAAATTAGCCAAGTTTGTTTTTTCTAACTTTGATAAGTTAAGTAGTACTACACAAAATATGTAATTTTGCCATTGTTTATATAGTGCAACCTTTGAGTATATATAAAAATATTTTCTTTGATTTACACATAACCATCCACGGCATGCTATGCTTCAGCCTCAAGCAGAATAGAGCAATTTCTTGACACAAGAACACAGGGTGTGGAACAAATTGTAGGTTACATCTATGTACCTATCTGCCTAAGATCAGGCTCTTTGATGAGGCACACATTGACAGCTATTGCACAGTAAGTGCAATAGTTCACTTGGGTATTTCTTTAAGTTCAGGACCCAAACTTCCATTGTAATTATGAAAACCAACCTGTAAACTTGAATTTTGGAGGCACAAAATGCAGATTGGTAGCTGTTCTGTACAGGTATCGTATACCCCAAAGGAAATTACAGATTACATGGAAAAAACACAGATTGAATTACTTGAGGCATAGCACATTAAAAACTTAGGTGTACAGATCAAACTGGTTTTCTTTGAAGAAATGCTTACTTGGAGTATGCGAGTCGCTTTTTGTTTGTAGTCTGCCAGTTCCTGTTTTGCAGATTCTAGGTGGTTTTTAGTTACTTTGACTTGCTGCTGAAGCTCATCAGCTCGCCTTTTTTCATCTAAAAACTTTCTTTCTGCTTCAGTTATCCCTTCTGCCAATTTCTGACGTTCTGCTTCCAGTTTACTTAAACGCGCCGCAAACTCATTCTATTAGCAATAAAGAAACAATACGTTGTGTTTAAACACAATCTTAACTTTAACCTAGAAAGCAAGAAATAAAAGTTTAAAAGCAACTACACTTGAAACAACACCTCACATCAACTGCCTCCAACTTAGAGATGCATTAGTGCTATGTGCAAGAAATCCTGCTAGCTTAAGGAAATGGCAAATGAGAACAGTAAAAATATAAATTTCTTTCCCACATCAGAAGTGGGTCTTATGATTTACATATACTTGGTAAACAAAAAGCAAGGTCTTTGTGAAAAAAATGTTATCAAATTTCAACTGCCACATTTTGATGTAGTTTAAAAAAAAAAAAAAAAAACACCAATAAGGATTTTCAGAGATGTTATTAATGTATAATAAGGCACGCTAAATGTGGAATGCACGGGCTCCAGCAACATGAACTACCACATTTACCATAGCAGTAATCACTCAGCCTAATATTCTTAAGCTTACACACTAAAACTGTGAGACAGTGGGTGGGGACACAACCCACACATAGAAAGTTAAATTGATTACAGATTTGGTTTTAAAATATATGTTTTTACATCAAATATAACATTAAAAAAAATCAGCATCAATTCTCAAAAGCTTTTAATCATAAAGCTTTCAAAATAACAGAAAGTAAACTAGCATCATGGATGCTAGTGCAACAGAAGCAGAAGCAGCACATCTTTCCAAGCACTTAGTACCCTGAGCAGGAAATAGAGTCAAGGGAAAAAGACAGTAGTAAGAACCTCACAGATTTGATCTCAAAAGGAGAGTCTGAAACTCTTCTTTAATCTTCCCATCTAACCTGCATTTGTTTGTAACTTTCTTGCTCTCGCTTCAGTGCAGAGTCTGCATCACGCAACCTGTCCTGAAGGGTTTGGAGGGCTTGATTTTGCAGACTGCTCCCTTCACTGTGGTCTTGTATTATCCTGAAAGCGATACACATATTAAGTGAGAAATAAGAAATCTAGCGTGATTTTAAGGCAGAAATACGACTACCTCATTTTAAGACCAGCCTCGAAAATTTACATGGTAAATTACTGAACATGGCTGGCTACGGTTGTGAGGTGTGGAGTCAGTAACTCATGCAGCCCCTCCCTGACCTATATTCTGGAACATCCAGGGGC
The DNA here is from genome assembly GCF_965140915.1 of Aythya marila. Taxonomy (NCBI): domain Eukaryota; kingdom Metazoa; phylum Chordata; class Aves; order Anseriformes; family Anatidae; genus Aythya; species Aythya marila. The sequence continues at coordinate 16,287,075 of NC_139046.1, forward strand.
AGACTCATATCCCAGCACTGACGTAAGTCAAAAAGTCTTTATATGTGTGGATAAGCACTTGGATTTTTCAAGGTAAATATTTCTTGAGATCTGTAGCTTCGGGCCTGTGACAGAAATGTAAATACATTATACAAAACGTATTTCAATGATGAGGTGGCAATTGCTCGTATTTAATATTTATTTACCCAGTTTCCACTGCCAGCTATGATGTAATGGGCTTAATGTAAATGTTCGTATTTCAAAACTTGGTGCAGTCTGCCCACATTAGTTTAGTCGTTTTTATTCTTAAAGAGACTATTCTACCTTGAATTTTGAAGCTTACTACTATTTGCAAAGTCATGAAGTCTGAAATTATGACGTACCGTGATTTTTCACTCTGCAATGCTTCCAAAGCTTCCGTTCGAGAACTTAAGAGCTGGTCAGCTTCTTGCAAGCGTACTTTCAGCACAGCTAGCTGGGAATCCTTGGCACCAACAGCTTCCGTCAGATCATCAACTCGAGCTCGAAGTTCTCTAACCATCCTGTCGCTCTTCGAATGATCAACATTCCACTTCTCCACTCTTTCCCGGGATTTGTTCAATTCTACAAAGTAAAACATTTTTTTGAAGTTTTTACAAATACAGTATTCCAAGTGTAAGTGGCCAAGATGCATGTCAGTAATGCTGAAACTTTGTGAGTTACCAAGACATAACAAATGCCAGACTCTGGCTGTCAGACCCATAACCAGTAACACATGGTCTCAAAACTGGTATCCTCAGTCTGACACTGTTATTTGCCTCATCCCTTGCAATGAACTACTACTGAATAGCCCTGTTTGTGTGAGCAAACCTTTGGAAACCTCTGCATAAAGCATCCAGTTCAACTAAATGTGACAGTAAGATCAACCTGAAATACAGTCAGCAGAAAAATACATCAGTGTTAAAATAACACCTGAATACTCACCTAGACTTTTGTTTTTAATCAAAGATTACATGTTAAGCTTCAATGGAGATGAAAACTCTCTGGCTCATACAGTTACTTTGAGAAACAAAAGCAGTCCCTCTGTCTTGTGCCTAACTGTAGCAGTTAGACAAACATTTTATTACTGAAGTGCTTTTATTTTCATTTGTTATATTTGCCACTTCATGGGGCTTTGAAAAAGCTAGCAAAATCATATAAAAGTATTACATATGATATTTTTAATGTCAATTTACAGGCTTTAGAGATCATAGCTTACAGCCAGAGAGTAGTCACGTTTCAAGTACTTAAAGAAATTTACTCTAATTATTTTGCGAGGACTTTTGAAAGGCAGGGAGACTATTCTAATAATGTTAACATCTGTTGTTTTAAGAAGGTGCAAGTTGTGAAACTAACTCAACTACATCATTCTAGTCAACATTTGTGTCATTTTCATAGTTGAACAAGACTTTTAGTTTCTCCAAGTCCATTACTCTGAAATCCAGGAATCATTTTGCTTGGTAAGTCATACATCCTAATTCACTAGAAAGACTTTATTATAGTTATAGAACACTAACACAGTAACAGCATCATTTTCTGGTTTACTAGCATTTTAACTATATCATATAGCTTAGTTTCCAAACTACAGTACCTTCTTGTGTTTCTTTGGACCTCTGAATTAATGATGCCATTTCTTGATTTAAAGATTGCACTTCATTCCGCAACAGCTGATTCTCCAGGCGAAGATTGGATAGCTCGTGTGATTTGAGATCATCATTAGCTGTAAGGCTAGGATTAGCTACTGCACTTAGCGAGGAATCCTTCACGCCATCCACTTGTGCTCCCAGACCAGAATCTGAACTGTCTGGAGTTTCTGTACAGAGAGAGACAAGTTAGAACTGTACCTATTTGGAGATCACCTTGACACAAACAGTAATTTCCTGTTATGCACCAGTGGTTAAATGCATTTAATCCAATTAAAAAAAATCAAAATAGCTTATATTGAAATGGAACATGGCACCACTTCTCCACGTGGACTTGCACACAACAGACAATGATACAGTATATAGGCATCATGCAGCGATTTTGCTAACCCAGCAAGACAAAAGTCATTAAATTTCTCATTTGGATTCTGAGATGTTAACACTTTTTTTTATGACTATGCTGCCCAGAGATGTCTTCAGAAGCTGCAAGAACAGCAGAAGATATTAAAAATACTAAAAATTGCAGTACTTGCTATGTATAAATTCATCTGGTTTTCCATTAAGGGTTTGATTTTACAGACACAGATTTTATTTTTAAAAAATCTGTTCAGATGGCCATATTTTATCACTTTGGTGTCAAGCCTAAATATGCAATTCAGCCACACAGGTACACGTTTTAGTTACTTCTATGTAAAAAAGCATTTTCAGAATCACTTCAGTCAAAACATCATCTTACTGACAATTCTGCTTTTTAAAAGTACTTTTACTATGAGAAATATTTGCAGTGACTCAAAGCAGAAGTGTAACCTTTCCTTTCTCTAATGGGAAAATGTAAGGTAGATACACTCTGTCAAACTGTTAAAAGCTTTCTGCCAACAGAAACTAATTCTCTCAATTATGAAAACCACAATGCAGATTCTTACTTTTTTTTTTTTAATCTTAGAACCACAATGAAAACAGCAAGAGAATTCCTGGCAGCTGTCTGAAGAATCCCCTGTGACGATGGGGGAAGCTACAGCCCCTCTCCAGCATGCACACACACACACACAGGGCACTGCTTCCAGCTGTCTGCAGACTGGAATTGAGACTGAAATTCGTGCAGCCTCTCTGGCAGTCTTGATTTCAACGTGCAAACAGCTGGAAGCTTTGCACCAGTGTAAACATAAGACAGCGTGTCATGCAAGGAGCAAACGAGCAGGTGATCCAAAACCACGACTTCGGAATTCAGTACATCCCAGGCACGTAACATGAAAATCCATGGGGATAGACCGCAACAAATTCAACACAAGACTGCAGTTTAGCTGCCACCGTGTTATTTATTTCACTCTGTGATTCCAGCCAACCTGCTCCACCTTTCTGGCTACCACTGCAACAGGCTGTATCACCTGGTGCCCAGGGAGCTGGGACAGACTGTTAATGCTGAGCAACGTACCAGCAAGTAGCTGCAGTGACAGCAAAATTCATTCCACGTTTTCTCAAATCTCTTTACTATTTAAACGGTTCTACAAAATGTTGTTTCCTTCCTTTCAACTCATTTACACAACTTCCAAATTATCAGACAATCCATCTTCATTCCTTTGTCTGGAAAGCTCAAGAGATTAATGAAGCTAATGAAGCAAGAAATTAGCCATTTACAGCACATACTGAATTGCATCCAGGGCAATGTACAAACTTTAGCATTAGTTGTTTCTGTCTACAGCTAATAGACCATAATCTATTCCAACAACTGTTAAACGGCTATCTAAATGCAGTATCTATGCAGTTGACTTTGAAACTAGTGTTCTCCAACTCTATGCATTAATTGCACACTTCCTCACTTGGCTGCTCCAAAATGCTAAACTACTCAAAAACCCTCAGAAGAAAACTCAAGGGACCACACTGAGCAAAACAAGCATATTCCCTGAGCACCAATTATCAACACAGAGTGTGCCATGGTGTCGTTTCACATATGTGACTATTAAGCCTTACTGAAAAGTTACAGACCCAGAAATACAAAACAGTCACATCTTTTTGGAAATGATCCCTTTTTACATCTTCCACTCTTCAGCATACTTAATACAGTTAGCCAAAAACTAGCACTTACTTAGTGCTTCACATCCTCAATGTTCTGAAGAAGTAATATTCTAACTATGTAATTAAGGAATACAATCCTTTGCTTCAATTTTATAGAAAACAACATTAAGGATACAGGTTGGAGACAGAGACCATGAGCTCCTGACACTTTCCAGCTGCATTCTCCTTAGCAGAGACTTGAGAGTAACCCCAAGTTCTGACCACCTGGCCTGCAAGCTATTTCAGGTTCTGGATACAGACTGCAGTAATGAACTACTTCTGGCAAACCCAAAGGCCTCATCCATCTCTCTCAAGCCTGTAGCTCTACAACAGCCTGCCCACATCCAATTTCCCCCTCTGCAAGCCACCCAAGTTTGACAGCTTACCCCTTCATGGCGGAAGGGATCAAAACTCACACTACCCCACGTGGGGCACTGGACAACATCCAGCACCATCCACCAGCTGTGGCAAATGTCACTGCCTCGCTGACGTGGCATCACCAGGGAAGAGCCCTGGGCAATGGAACAAAGGCAGCAGCGCCAGAACCTATGCTTCTATGTGGGGACGCACAAGAACTGATGCAAGGTCAGCCCACAGCTTGGGGAGGTCGAGGTGAGCAGCAGCACTGAGCTGTATCGAGAACACACAGGATTTACGTGGTACCTACAGAGCTTGCCAAATTAGCGTGATAATCCAAGTGATTAAAAATGTTAAGGGCCCTGCTGAACTCCACGCATTTGACTGATGCTAAATGTTTCAAGTGTCAGCAAATCCACTACCTAGCCTTACCCTACACGTATGTGGGTTTTAAATATCTCTAGGTTCAGTATCATTAAACTACCATTGCCTTGGCTCCTGGTGGAATTATCTTCAGTAGTTTTTCCACTCTGCGTACTCGTAGACACAGAACTAATGCTTGAAGTCCGAGAGTGATTTTGAGTAACAGGCGCCTTGCTCTTCTCTCTTTTAGAGTCCATCCTTCCATTAGGCTCTTTCTCAGAACTGTTGAGAAAATCAAATAGCAACTCATCATCAGGTTCAGACTTTTTTCTCCTCACAAAATGTGAGGAAGCTCTGGGTGCAGAAACGCTTTCTGCGGAAGAAGCAACTTCTGAAGATGTCCTACGTGCTGGTTTTACATTTGCTGTTCCTGCTAGGATTGTAGCCTTTTGGTGTTTAATATTATCGGCTGCTGAGGAAATGTAGGCTGCTTTGGATGACGTCTGGTACTTCAGCTCTCCCGAATGCTGCTGCAGTTCTGAATACTCATTGGCAGAGTCCAAATTCTTGTTATCATAAACTGCACTGCTTGCTGTGTCCTTTTTGCTCAGAGCCGACGCAGCACCTTGATCGACCCTGTTGAGGAGATCCTCTGCCTTTCCAGCGAGATCAACCAGCCAAGACATGATCGATGTCTGCCGATGACCTCTACAAAATTAAAATCTCAGGAACATGAGCTGGAAAAGACATAGAAAAATCAGACAGGTGTTGATAAGACAGAAAGTGAAAAAAATGCTACCTGAAAAAATGCTGCGTTCATGTGTTATGGCTGTAATTCTGCTAATACTTTTGTCCTGACAGCTTTGTATTTCGGTGTTTGGATAACGAACGGGCTTCTTAGCACAATGCACAAACCCCAAACCTTACTGTACCTGCTCCTGGCACCAGCAGCTGCCAGGCAGCGCCCAGCCGGTTGGCCCAGCTGCAGCAATCACAGCAAGCAAGGCCCGCGGGCACCTGGCAGCACCCACACCCGGCGGGAGGACGAGAAGCGGCCAGACGCTTCCCACAGCCACAGCCCCACACACAAACCCCATTCCTTACGAGCCTGCCCTGCAGATTTCGATATGGGGCCCAGAGGGGGCTCTCCCCTCTCCCCGCTCCCAACGGCCCCCAACGGCCCCCCCAGCCCCCACCCACCGGGTCAGGCCGCGGCCCGGGCCCCGCCGAGCCCCTTCCGGTAGACGTGGCCGCCTTCCGGGCCGCCCCCCGGGCATGCGCAGGAGGCGTTGCAGAGCCCCGCCCACACGCGGGACGAGGGGCGTGGCGATAGCAACGCCCCGCCCCCGCGGGGTGACGTCACCGGTCCTGAGGGGCCGGCCCCGCCCCCGGCTGCGGTGCGGCGCTGAGGGGGCAGGGGGAGCCCCAGCCCCGCCGTGCCGCGCATGGGGGGGGCGCGGCTCCCATCCCGGGGGCGGGCCCCTTATCGCCCTCAGCAGCCCCTCCCGCACACATGTCCTGCACGATAAGGCTCACGGCGCCTAAAAGTACTTTACAGATGCTGTGCAAGCAAGGGTGATGTGGGTAACGGGTAAACAGCCTGACGTTGTCCTGGTTTTCTTCAGATAAAGGTCACCTGAGGTATCGCGACATGCCTCAGAGGCTGAGCCCAGGGCAACCCAGGGCTCCCCACGTCCTTATGGACTACGTTATAGGAGTGCCCGGGGGTTCCCACTGGTAAAGAAATAATCAAGCTCTAAACCCGCTTATTGTCAGTCTTCAACTTCCTTTTCATAAAGTCTCTCAGGATTTCTCAGGTTATTTCCTGGTGACCCATCGTGATCCTCGATGAATTCAAGCAGACCATTTCCCTTCTCAAAACCCCGTGATGTGGAGGTTTGCGTGACAAAAAAGGGTCTTGTGAATGCTCCAGCCAAGGGATTTGGTATAAAGAACATCTTCAGCACTCTCTTTAGATAGATTTGCTCTATTTGGCAAGTTTCACTTCCAACCAAAGGAGAAAAAACAAGTAAAAATTTACTTTTATAAATGAAAACTACAAGGAATAACATACAATTCCAGCAGTGAGGGATACTTATGATTATTTGTTATCGTTAAATATATAAAGGGCACGTTCAGGAGGAAGGAAGTTTTCGTACAAACAGGAGACTTTGTGTGTATGGGGTTGAAGTACCCAGCAAGCACCTTAGATAATTTCAGACTAGTGTTTATTGTTGCGTAAGAAGAAAAGAATACCTCTCTCATGATGTTGTTTCATCAGTCTCAAAGTTATTGTTCTCATTAGCTAAAAGGGGAAGTGGGGCCTGAGGCATCTGTTTTGCGTGTTAAGCACATGATGGTGAGTGAAGGAGAAAACCAAAACTTTTTGTGGAAATCCAAAGAGCACCTTCTGTTAACTGATAGGTCAGTTAAAGCAAGGGATGGAGAAAAATGTCCAAAGAATAGGGCCCATGTCACATGCAGGAGAATAAGAATGGATCTCCCTTCACAATTGCTCCAGTCCTAAAAACACAAGTAAAATACGGCACATTTCCAAGACAACACCAACTTCACATTTATTTACTTTTAACAAGAAAGTCTACTCTGACTGAGAGACGGTTTTTGCAGTAATATTCAGTCACTATTTCAGGGTGAAACCTTTTGGTGGATGTCAGATTTATATGTGACAGCACAAGATCCCTCTCACATTCTTGTCCATACACGTTTTACTATTTAGAGTCCCTCTCAACAGTGGTGTTTGGGTGAAGACACTTGGCTAGTGTTTGGAGGGACCTTCACACCTTAGATGTCCTGACACTCGTGACAGCAATGTCTTTCCCTCTCATTATCTGTGACTCAGTGTCCCAAACCTGCAGTACCAGAACACTTGCAAGCTTTATGGGTGTTCCTTTTCTTCTGTAAATGCTTATTCTTAGTAAGGATAGTTGTTAAAGTGTACATAATATTAGGTTAGGATTTTTTGTTATTGTTCTTTCTCCCACCCTCACCCCTTTATTTGTTTCTTCTGTTGTCTTCCTCTTAGATTCTACCTACAAATGACCCTGCTAATCTTCCTGGACAAAGAATAAAAAGCTTCTAAGAAATATTCTGTCCCTATAAGGTCCCTTCTAACCCAAAGCATTCTATGATTCTATAATATAGGATATCTTTTGCACCCAGAGGGAGTATGATTAATATCACACTCCAGAGGGAGTATGATTAAGAAAGCTGAGAACATATGCATGAATTATTTTTAATGGCAAAATCCATGTGTCATTCCTGAGACTGTGGAACACCAGGAACAATTACTTAAAGAGAACTTTGAAAGATCATCACATGATCATCCATTCCTTCTTGTCACATTGCCCACAGAAATGATGGAGTAGTTGGTGATTAAAAGGAAGGCATCTAGCTGTAAAAGGAATAATTTTTCCAGCATTTCTTCCGGACAGGATAGTGCAAGACCTTGGAAAAACTGTCTGTTAGCCCACAAAGCTCCAGCTGCCAAATTACGAATCTGATGACTTCTGAGTGAAACATCTCACTAGTGCTGCTAAGGCACACAGTCCCAACATCGTCAGTAGTAACAGGCCCGCCATGAAGGTAATTGATGGACCTCTCTCAATACAAAACAACATTTTCCCTTTACTTCTTTATTATCTTCTACACCAGACACGTTACAACTAACCCCTATGCAGATAACTTCACCACACACAACTTCGACTCAAGCCTGATATACAACAGCTAGAATTCAAATGAAAACAATAGGGAACTCACAAGGTATGGGAAGATTATGGAGAGTTCCAGTATAGGGCAAAGGTCCCAAATGTTCATCTACAGATATGAATTATTGGTTTTCATTAGGCCTCATTAAGACTTAAACCCCAGGAGGAGATACCAACCCTGCTGCCTATTCCGAACATTCTCACAGAACTCGTATGGTCACGAGTTAATAGAAAATCCATCCTGCCTCATGACTGATGAAGCAACAGAGTGGAAATACTGAATTCACAACCTTTGACTTCCACGTCATGTGATTCAGCGTGCTGCACATTATCATCATTTCAATTCATGGACCTCTATCACCTTCCCAGACACTACTTAGAAAAAGAGTTCAGGACCCCACAGAAGTCATGTTATCCTTCAGTAGGAAGGAACCAAAAAACTGTGGAGTATCTTCTCTTCATGTAAAATTTTACACCTCAACAACTAATGCCTTGTTTTCAAGTGTTGTAATACCATCTGTTCATATTTCAATAGGCTCAGTTAATTTTCCCTTAAACTAATACAGAAGGGCAGAGTTTTTTAAAGAGATTTTATTAATTAAAGATTAGTTCTATTTTTATTCCACTTGTTTGGTCTTCAGAACACCTTCCAAAATCCCTCAATGGAAACTTCACATGTGATTGTGCATGTCTGATGATCATTCAAGGCCAAAATGACACAATCTATTCCCAAACTTGGAAATAGAAACAAGGAGGGCCAAAATCAATGCCCTTGTTTATCTGTGTTTGCTTACAGGGAGGATACATATGCAGCATATGTCAGTCCAGAAAATATCTGGCATGCCACATCCACCTGCTCTTACTATCTTCATGCTCCAGATGGGGAATTCAGGTATAGTGAGGAGGAACTGAAGAGGAAGTCCCTTACTGCACCTGATCAGACCAGATTCAGTCTGGTCAAAATGTACAAATGTGGGGGAAGGACCATGCCGAGTGCTAAGGAACTTTTCCGAGAACTTGTCACCAGCCTTCAATGTGCTTCTGCTAAGCGCATATGGCTTTGGGTTTTGAGGTAACTTGACCAGATGCAACTGGCTTGTCACAAACACAGCAAAAACTGGCCCTGGTTTGAACATAATTCCTCTCGGTTATATTAGTGGAGCTGTGCCAGTCAGAGCGCAACTCCTTCTCTGAAAGTCATCAGATGCAGCTGATGAGGGAAGGCATAGGGACAGGTCAGGAGATACTTCTCAGCTACATTCTCCCTGGGATTTTGACTTCCAGAGTGAGAGATGTTGTCTTTGCAATTAATATGCCTTTAAGGATATAGTTTTTAAATTTGTTGAATAATTGGCATATTTTCTTAAAGCACACAGGTACAAGAGCAACTGTAAAGAATTTTTAAACAGAGACACACTTCTGTTTCCCTTTGCCCAAACACATACCTCATTTCCTCAAAATGACTGAATGATTTATAAACAGAAAATGATCAGAAATCAAACCTAGAAACCAACAGCTAGGATGGAAAAAGTTAGGGCAAACTGATAGGAGTTTGGGGAAGTGGGGGAGATTAAAGAGCTCTATCTTGACAAGAAATGATGGAAATTCTGAACTCTAGCTAATGCCTCTAACTGGGGGTAAATGGGTGTAAACAAAATGCCGGGGTGCAGTGCATTGGACACAATGATACATAGGCAGTGCCCAGAAGCTGGCTCATGGGTAGGATATTTCAAGTTGGACCACTGCTCATTTGCACTCTGCAAAGACTGCTCTGCCTCCTCTGTTTTGCCCTCAGTTGCACCAAAACGAAGCACAAGAGTTGGGCTGTGCTTGCATTCTTTCTCCCACGGTATAAATCAGTTGTGTTAGGCGCACGCACACACTCTCGGTTTTTCAGCTGTTATCACTTTCCTTTCCTTTCATTACTCCTCTTCCTTTCTTTTCCTGTAATAAATCATAATAAATCTTTTCCTGCAGTGTCCTCACTATCTTATTTCCTTTTTCTTCATATGCAAATGACAGAGATACCCCATTATTCTTCAAATGAGAAACAAAGCCAGCCCCCTGGACACTGACAGAACCATCCAAGTTAGGAGACCCAAGGTGACAAGTGACGTTTAATGAAGAGCAACTTTTAGAATATGAAGTCTGGAGAGTCAAATGTCATTTGAGGGCTTGGGAGTACATTTGCCTTCAGCCATATGCCTTTCTTCATTCATTTTAATTCATTATTTGTTGAAAAAAACTCAGGTTACTCAGAACAATACTCAAAAATGGTAACAGTTGATCCTCCCTACTGAGGGCACAACTCGATGTAAAGAATGAAAAGACTTGTGACAGTTCTTTTAGTTATTTTTTTGAAACTTGGTGATAAGAAGTTCTGTGAGCTCACATTTGTGAGGCTGACATGAAATTCCACAGGCTGCCAGCATGAAAGGCAAGTGCCCCTGGTGATGTGGGCTCTGAATCCAAGGTCTTCACTGGGCCAGTTTGGCAATTCCCTGTCTCTGCTGTGAATTACGTGGCTTAATCCTGGAGCTGTAATGTGCAGACTGACCGGGCAAGCCTGAATCTACATGTAATGCAGGGGAAAGGGTACTTTAACCAGCAGATAAAGAGCATTCTTCTTGATGGAGGCAATGTGTAACTCAACTGTTTTTAATCCGAGTGCAGATGTCCGCAGTGATAACACACACCACATAATTAGACAATAATGGTTTGCAGGAAAAAAATCATTATCAAGGGGACACATGCACTGATGTTTAGGAAGTCAGATAGGAGGATTCCCACGATTGCCTGAGATGAAGAAGAAAGACAACATAGGTCAAGCCTAGAGAATCCTACTCTGGGTGTATACCCTTCATCACTGACATTGGTTTTCACAGTCCGGTGGATATTTTATAAGAAGATGGCTGAACTAGAACTAGATATTGGCAATAAATAACAGTATTGAGCTGACTGCTGCCCATTACTGTATTCCACAATTTTAAAAATCTGTTGCCCACTGTGTAGTCACACTCTTTATTTGGAAGCCCGCTGTCTCCAAGGATATGTTTGCAATCCTTTAACCTTTAGACTTCTTTCCCTTTTCCTTCCCCCATGCTTGCTTTGTCTGGTACACACTGTCCTTCCCTTGAATTTCCTGGTCAGGTGGACATTTGAGGCTATCACCTCACATCTACTTCAGTCTATCCCAACAGCTAGTTTATTGCATTCAACCCATTTAACACCTGGCTACAGAGGTAGAAATGCAATTATCTGCAGAGAAGATGCACAAAAGGTCAGAAGTAATTTTCATGTTTTCTGTAGGATAAAAACTAAACCATTTTCCACTGAGCCTTTCTCAGCTGTCTGTGCAAGAGACGTTCAGAGAAGCCTCTCCTGGTCTGAAGCTGATGCTGTTCTTTATGCCTGTGGACTGACCTCACTGTTCTACACCAAGGCTTTCTGGCACACTTAATTAGACTTTCCCAGATACAAATATAAATCAGGGTGGTATGTTTAGGCAGATCCTCAAACAAGATGGCTCTAATTTCTGCCTTGTTCAACATATGTTTCTGTAGGTTTTCCTATTCTCTCACCCTTGATACAGGCCAGGATAGAAGTAAACACCCCCCCCCCCCTCTCTCTCTCTTTTTTTTTTTTTTTTTCCCCTCAAATTTCGACTTCCACCATTAAGACAATGATGTGGTGTGTTTCAGTTGTGCTGTAAGGCTTCCACTGAGAGCCAGAGCTGTGCAGGTGCATTCTGCAATTAGGCAGAAAACAGTGACTTAGACTACTGGCATGCTTTGGTACACTGTGCTTATTTATTTTTGCTGAGAACTTGAACAGAATGGACACAAAGGCTCACAGAGTGGACATCAATCCCTCCTTCCCAGCACAGACTTTAAGACATTTCTTGTTGTTTCCTGGAGATGTTAAAGCATTTTTTTTTATTTTCCTCTTGTTTGAAGCATGTCAGAGTGGCTCTCCTGGATCTTCGCTTGTCCATACTAAGTTGCCCCAGTTGTCCATACTAAGCCTTTCCCCTCCACCTGGCTACCTATTTCCAAGGAAAACAGAGCAACCCAGTATCTTGAACGCTGGCAAATTTAGTTAAATCCATCAGGACAGTTGAAGAAAGCACGTATGAAGCTGTAGGGATAAGGCTTCCCCTCACTCCCTCTCAAAATGTACGTGTGTATGTTCCCACAGTGATGTAAGGGAACTAAACCTTTATATCCCTTTGGCTCTCAGACTTGCTTATCTCAGTTTATCTCCATGATGATATGCCTGCCATTAAATTTCTTCCAGAATTAAGGTTACTTCATGTAAGTCTCCTCTCATTCTCCTCCCAAAATGAATACAAACTTTTTTTTTTTCCCTTTAATTTTTGATAACTGAGATCAGCTCCTTGTCAATCTACTAGTTTTGCTAACTGAAGTAAGTTTTCCCTCTTTTCAAACACTTGGGACAACCATGCCTGATGTTTGCATTTACAAGTCATGCATCATTACCAGGCTGTCAAATCTAATCTCATTGTTGGTGAAGATTTTGAAAGACCAAGCTCAGCACATTGTTTCATTAACCAGAAATCTCTCCCACTCTTTATCTTACAAACTAGCTATTTTTTTCAGAATACAATTTCTTATTTTCTTTTAATAGTTAGCAAGTTAATGCACCTACAAAGAATTAGAAATCCTTAAAATATTCTAAAAATAGATGAGAGAAGCCTACAATTGCTTGAATATCTGCAATCTAGGACTAATGTTAAGCAATTATTTCAAATTGGATTAAGAATCCATTGTTAATAGAACTTTATGATCTTGTAGAAGCAGTGTGCTGTCACGTTAGGGCTGGGGTGGCTGACCAGACTGCTTGCATACAGAATGGCTGAGGAAAATCCTTCTAAACATTACAGAAAAGAGGGAAGAGGTGAGATTGCCTTTTATCTCACCTACTCAAGACATTGCATTGGTAAATATTATGCAAACATATAAAGGGATTTATAAGGCAAAGCAATTTGAAGACTAAAATGTCCTGTAACAAGTGACTGTGCAAGTGATGAGCAAATCTGCAGCTGAATGGCTGAATAAGCATCTGGATGTCACAGTAACTGTATATTGACCAGCTCTAGCTCCAACACAGCTATTGTGGCTTTGGTCCCCTGCATTCTTAAACTTTGTGACCCAATCAAATAAATTAATCTTTTTCTAATGAGTAAAATCCTTTTCTGTCTTTTATTCTCCAGTTTCACCCACATGGGACATGTTCATGGATTCATTCTGTTCTTCTCTTTGAAAATGCTCAAGAATATTTGGTGTCAATTTTTCCAAGAAGTGGAAATCTTTCCTTAAAAAAATATCCATAAAGAGTTTATGAAGTGGAGTCTTTCAGGCGTGATTTGGTTCACTGGCTGGTTTTTAATCTAACAGTCACCTGACTCACATTCATGTACTCTACTGGTGTGTAACCTGTGCAGCTGGCTTACTGATGCATGACCTACACGCGCTTGGTTCGTTGAGTATAGACCCTTTCCTCTCAGCTAAAAATATCCTCGATTCATTAAAAAAAAAAAAAGTCTTGATCTATTCAGATGTTGTTAAAGGAGAAATAAAACATGCAGTCCAGAATGTTTCCTGTACTTTTTTTTTTTTTTTTTTCTTTCCAGCATATTAAAAGCAAAACCAATGACTTTTTGGTCCAATATTTGTCAGCTGTAAAGTTAGCGGCATGTTACCATAAATACACGTGTTAAAACACCTCCAGGCATCTGCTTGAAATCTGGGAAACCTCTTTTGGGGAAAGCTTTACTGGAACTACTATTACCCTGCCAGCAATTTAAGAGCAGTCTTCTGTCAGAAATGTAGGATGTAGGAGCGAGAATCCTGTCAGAGCACTTAACAAAACAGAATCAGAGCTGAACTCCCACCCTGACTGTACAGCAGCCCTGTGGTCTGTAGGACTTTCCATCCTTGACTGGTTAAAATCTGAATGTTAAAAAAGAACCCACTTTATCTGCAAGTTTTTAAGTTTCACACGTGGGGTTTTTTTGTTCTCATTTGGTCAACACTTTCAGAGTTTGCTAGCATCTTAGTTCTCATTTGTGTTGTGTGGCTTTGGCGGGCTGGTGGATATGCATTAAAGAGTCAAAGTTTTGTTATGAGACATGTGGGTGAAGGCTACTTTTGCTTTCTAGAGCTGTCAGAGCAAGGAGCAAAATGTTTCATAAACACATGATGTTTTCACCTCCATACATGTTTTTCTCTTTTTGAAAAGATTACACGTATGTTTGTTTATATAGCAATACAATCTGTGTTTGTATGATCAACAAACCATTATTTCTTTCGTTTCTTCTCTTCCATGGCAGCAATGGTAGCAAGCGTCAGGCTGGATTCCTGCTGTAGGAGACCTAGCCACTGCTTCAGACTCCCTGAAGCTCTACTTTGACATTCTTTCAGCTCACTTCAGCCTACGTGCCCAGCAACAGCATACCCCCCTCCTTTACACAAGCTTCCCAGGTGATCCAAGAAGGCTTGTGAAACTTCTTTTCAACACCATCAGAGAAAAAATCACACTCGGTGGTAAAAATCTGAGTGTCTTTAGTATGTTTAACCAAGATGCAGGTTCATGTAGGGATCTTCCCACCTGTTATTTTTCAAAGCGAAGAACATCTTGTTGATGTTTAATGAGTGAAGAATCCACAGACAGTTATTTGGCAACAACATCATTGTACTTTTCAGGAGAGACAGCTGACACAAGGTGCATCCACACAGCTCAGCAGTGGCACACAGCCTGAAAAACACCTTTGGACTTGGAAGGCAGGTCAGTGATGCTATTAAGCAATACTAGATGGCTTTTAGGGCTGGTGGCTAGTGCTCAGAGCACAAGCATAACCTGTGTCTAAGCCTAAATTAGACTGAGGAGAAAGGAAGGTTTTGGGTTGATTTCTCCCTGCTGGATAACCAGCACGATGGGCTGTGTTGAGTCAAGGAGGCCATCTCTGAACCAGCCCGAATTTTAACAGTGTGATGTCAGGACTGTGCACTTCCACAAATCACTGATGATTAACGCATACCGACCTTTACATTTATGAACCTAACCAAAGCTGAGGTGGTGCAGATGAGACAAGAGGCAAATTCAGAGCAGAACTATGACTTTCTGCAGACATTCAAAAATGTGGTTGGTTGCTCACAAATCGTAAACTTGTTTTTTTGAACCGATACCCAGTGTGACAGAAGCAGGTGTGCTCCTCTCTGTGTGGTTAATGGGGCAAGTAGCATGTGGCTTTTTTTTTTTTTTTTCCCAAAAAATGATTTTTTGTTCTCTTTCATTAAAAAATGAGATAACTTCACAGCAGAGCTTCTCAGCTTTTTCGGAAGATATAACACAGACAACAGGGAGCCACCAGGCCAGAGCCCCGCGCTGGTGTGTGGTTCTGCCTGCAGATTCCTGCACCTCACTAGAGCCGGGGGAGTGAAACACCTCGGGACGAGCCCAGGCCCTTCGTCCTCTTCCACCACTTCGCGAGCTTCGCACGGCGCCACGCGAGCCGCGCGGACTACAACTCCCAGCGTGCCTCGCGCGCCGAGCCCCGCTGCCCTTAGGGCGCGAGGGAGCGCTCGGCATGCCGGGGCGCGTAGTGCGGCGGGGCGGGGGCGTCGCGGCCTCTCCCCCGCCCGGCCGCCATTGGCCGGGGCCAGCCCCCGCCCGCCCGCCGCGGCCCGCGGTGGCCTCGGTGCGCCCCGCGCCGCGCCCGCAGCAATCACAGCGCCCGCGGCCCGCAGGCAGCGCGGTAAGAGCGGGCCGGGACCGGGCAGCGGGCGGGGGAAGCCAGAGTGGGGCTTGGGGGTCCGTGTTACGCCGTGGGGGGGGTTCATGGCTCCTAATGATTACTGATTAGCCCCGTAATTAGCGCGGGGCAGCGCGTCGGGGGGCTAGGAGGCGCGTGGGGAGCTGCCGCACCGGGCGGAGCTGCTCGGCTCTGTGCCCAGGGGCTCGGAGTCACCCCGGGAGCGGGTCCGGCATGACGAGTCCTGTATTTTATTTTTGTTTATTTATTTATTTTTTTTCCTCTGGGAAATGGTGCCGCCTCGCTGCTGCTGGGGGAAAGGAGCCCGCACGCAGCGGGATGAGTTCAGCATTGCACTGGGGTGCCTTGATTTAGCGCTGGAAATGCGCTGAGTTCAGAGATAACGCAGGAATCGGTTCTTGCTTTTGCATTGCAAGTGGCTTATACACCTTCTGAAGGTGTATTAACCACTAGACGCATTAGTCCTAATCAATTAAGCTGATTCATGAAGTATTTACATGTGGACTTTGTAAATAATGGTATTGCAACAGAGACTGTAATCTCCATCTCCTTCAAAACGTAGCTTATCAGAGGCTGCGGTCACAAAGACTTCTCCTTCCTCCCCTGGAAGTGTACAAAGAAAATCAGGCGAACTCTGCAGGGCTGAGGCGGTTTCGGTGCTCCAGCCCACGGACCGGACGGCACAAGTAGGTAGCATATTGCTGACAGGGCTCTGCAGGCACCAGGCTCCTGTGAGGAGGGCTGTCACGAGTCACATTGTTTGCAGAAGTCAGCACCTAAATGTTGTGGGGACAGGCTGGGTGCAAGCAGTACCTGGGAAAAGGAATTGTGGCTTGATTCTGAACACTAAAAGGTCATAAAAATGCTTTGAAAATTAAAGGTCATAAGAACAGCAGCTGGGAAAAAAAAAAAAAAAAAAGATTTCCAAGAACTGGAGTGATCAGCTGATCAGCATCAGCTAAGGCTGTTTGTTTTCTCCAGGACTGCTGTTAATTCATATGAAGGGAAAATGTGCATACGGCTTCTCCTCATGCAGCTCTTAGAGGCTGTGCTTGAGCTGTTTGGAGTTTAAGCTACTGGGGTGTCAACATCTCTCTAAACACCAGTGGAAAATACTTTGATCAATGTGAGCTACTTTCTGTAGCGTGAGCTGGTATCTTGCTGCTCTGAGACTTTTGATCTTAGTGGAGCACTTCTCCAAGGAAAGGCTGGGAACACAGCAGGAGCAGGCTGCTGGCCAGCAGAATTATCCTAGCAGACCCGGCTGCTTCCAGAGGTGCTGCTAAGCATCCCTCTGATAGTAAGTCAGGGAAGTGTGCTAGCAATGCGATGCAAAATGGTTAAGGGACCTCAGGGAGGACGTGCAGGTTTTAAGAGGTGAGTGAATTACTCTGGTCACACTGCTTACCGGGGCTGTGCGAACTGTGAGCGTACATACGATGGTCCTGCGTGCATGGGTTGGATGCTGAACCACTGTGTCTGCGAGATGTGCCTTGCTCCTGACATGGTCTCCAAAGCAAGGTTAACTCTTCCACTAGGAACACTAGGAAGAGCTGATGAAATCCTTTCCTATTTCTGGGGGGTTAACCAAAGCTGTAAAATGGTCTTGTGAATTTTCAGTTCTGCCATGCTTGATCAGTTGATCACAATGGATTCAGTTCTGATCATGTTTGTTTTGTGCAGTAAGACTCTTGCTTTGCATGCAGTTAGGATGGCTTGTGACAGATACTTTATTCCTTGCTTTCAAAAAAAAAAAAAAAGGCTGTTTGCGTGCCTGTGGTAAGCTGGTCAGCCAAGCTGGTTTCTCTTCTAATACAACCTGAAGACATAGCATGTGACGGGAACTTTCTCTTCTCAGCTGTGGGTCAAGTACTCTTTCAACACAACCCAGAATGCAATCTTTTTAAATTGCCTGCCTGAGCAATCAAAGGCTTTCTTTCTTTAAACCAAGCAGAAATATGTATTTATTTTTCTCTAGTGTTTGGAAATGAGGAATGAAAGACCTATTCCCACTGCACATGTGTTTAATGGTTAAGCCTATCTTAAAAACTCCTCGAGAAACCTTGGGGAACAGAGCATTTCTTAATTGTGGCTTATTAATGCACTGAGGTGTGTCTAGTGTTTTTTTTTTTTTTTTTTTTTTTTTTTCCTTTCTATTGTTAATACGATTTTATTATAGCAAAGGAAAAAGATAAGTGGGATTATATCATTAGAGACTATAAGAGAGGAGTGTTTTCTATCCTAAGTAATCCGTGACAAAACACGGGTGGCTTTCTAATAACAGTGCAAACATTGCTTGGCACTTTTTTTCCCGTCACTTCTGTATCGTTCCCAACTTCGTGTCAACAGAGATGAGAAATGTGAGGATCTGCGTATCCTTGTGCTGCGTGGGAGGCTGTTCAGTTCCTCATGGAGGGACCGCCTGGGTGGGTTGGTAACCTAGACTTCGTTCCATATTCAGTCTTCATTCATTCCTCTGTGCCATGGGGCTGGCAGCTGGAGTGCCCGTGTCCTGCTCACCTGGGGTCCTGGCAGCAAGAGCTCTGCGTTAGCGTGGTCCAGGCTGTGAATCTATCAGCTGAGACACTCAAACTGTTTCCAGTTCAGCCCATAGCCCTCGGGAGTGTGTTTTCTCTGAAGTCACTCGGTTGCGTGGTGTGCCAGCAGTGGCTGTCCCCATGCGACGGGTGCCTCTGCCGGGCTCTGCCCTCGCACTGTGCTGACCAGTGAGTGGCTGCCAGTGCTGCAGCTTCTCCTGGTACCCACTGAATTTGAGTTTGTGGTTTGCATCTACAAGAACTAAGCCTCATGTGGCAGGATCTCCAGCCCTTCAGTATCACTTGAACTGGTTAGTTCCTCTTTGCACTTCTGTAAGTACGAACGATTTTAGCTGGAGAAGTGAGAAGTTATGCTTTAATTAACATGGAAGAGGTTTCTTCATGTGAAACAAATGCTGAGCTTTGAGGGATCTGTTCGCATGAAACTTGGCTTTATATTCCAGCATGTCAAACTCAGTTAAGATCTCTATGTGTACGGTCTAAAATACATTGATTTTTCTCTTCTTGTCTCCTATTTCAGGAGTTAGGTATCCCTGAAACCGAGTAGTGGGGAGGAATAGGTTTGTTTATCTATGGCATATTTTGGCACTTGACAAAAGTTTTGAACAACTTGATATGACTCTCAGCCGTGATATAGGCAATAGAATAGGTGCCTTTTTTTGTTTGTTTCTGGATGTTGTAAGCACAGCCCATACTCAAGGCAGTTGTTGGTATGTTATCTGAGTCATCGGAAGAAGTGACAAGGTAGACAAGGCAGACTTGGCATACAAATTCTATGGCAGCACCATGACAAGAATTCACAAATGCAGCTAAACATGAGAGATTGTAGTTTTCTATCAAATCACAGGAAATTACTGCTTGTTCCTTCGTGTACATCTAACTGCTGAAGTAGCTAATAATTCAGCAAACCCTGTGTTGTTAAGTTACCAAGTATCGTTCTTGCTCTCAAATCTCCTGCTTGCAGGCAGTGCCAGCAGAGGCTTATTCCAGAAAGATAAGTCTGCTAGAGTCAAACGAGTTTTTGGAAGAAGTGTTGTCACAGCACTTAACAGTTCTTTTTTCCCCTCTCTGTTCTGGAGTTCACTGGTGTGGTAATAGCTCTTCCTGTAGAAAAAACAGTGTGCTGACATGACTTCCTTCACTTTGTGCTAGCTCCATCAAAAAGGAAAACAAAAAAAGTTCAAAAATATGTATAATTTTTTCTTTCCTATTACCACCTGCATTGCTTCTCTTGGTGACGAGGAGATCCAGTCTCAGAAAGAGCCATACTACGTGTTACATGAGCAGCTTTCAGTACACGCAGCCGCTTTGGGAGCGGGCTGGTTACTTCTCTGGTTCAGCCCCGCTTGAAGAGCTGCACATGGATGTTTCTGGCTGTGTGGAGCTGATACTATGTAGTATGGTAACGCAATACTGACTTCGGTACTGTTTAGTTATTTGGCATAGTGGTAGCTTTGGCGTTAGGCTTTCTGATGACACAGTATCGTTGGGGAATTCCCAGTTTTTATTCCAGTAAAAGCCACACTAAGTTGACTATTCCACTCTTACAAAACCTCTTATGTACGTGTGAGCAATGATCAACTTCCAGAATCTGTTTTTGTAACCAGACCAGTATCAAATCCCACACAGGATCATGCAGTTCTTAGGGGGACTTTGCTTTAGGATGGCACGTTGGGTGCAGCAGACTGTGTGACAGGTGAACATAACACTCCTCCCACTCACCCCCAACCAAAAAAGCAAACTTTTTGTTAGATATGGGCAAGTGGTTTGGTTTTGTAGCAAACTTAATCAGACGATTGAGGTGCTCAGGCAGCCGCTTAGTAGGGACGCTACCTGTCCCTCAAGAAAGTCCTCTCAAGAAAGCAGAAAATGCCATTTCTGCCTGGATTCGAAACTCTTCTCTGGCTCTGGTTTTCTGAATTTGGGTTCACAGGCTCAGGCCTTACTCTGTCACTGTGCAGCTTGTGCATACGCTTAACCATTGTGCAAAATAGATGAGAATACTGCTCTTTCATGTGGTACCCGTTCACATTTGCTCTCCACCAGCATAACAGGTTGCACAAATAGCACGAGGCTCTCACAGCCTGCACTTCCCCCCAGCCTCAGCAGCAGGGCTGTATCTTGCGCAAAACAGCACTAAGGGCTGTCCCCACCCTTGCTGGCACTGTGGGTACAGAGAGCTTTTGTGGCCCTCTGACCTTGCACTCCCAAGCAGTTCTCCGTGTCTGTGCATCATTGTGCCCACATCACCAGGGATTTGACTTCATGATAATGGGCTTGTTGCCAGTCAGCAGAAACCAGTAAATTATCCAAGCAGAGAAGACCAAGAGAGCAGTATTACCCTGAAAAAATTTCATCTATGAAATGCTTGATAGTGGTACTTGTCCTGTGTTAGAGATTTTAGTCACTGCCAGCTACTATAGAACAAAACAACCAGAGGGAGCTGAAAGACATGGTTGTACTGTTCAGGATTGCTTTCAGTTAGATTTGAAAGCTGACAGAAAAGTCTTGTAACTAGCAGCAGCTTGGTGCTAAGATCTGACCAGAAATTACACTGTGGGTTGAATTGTCCTTGAAATGTGCATACACAAGAAAGACATCTAGTTGTGGTACTGCTGGTGTTTGCTTTGGGTTTGTTTTTTTTTGACTGATGTCCTCTGATCTACTTCTCTCAAACTTCTTTAGGGGTTTTTTCTTCCTCCCATTTGCGGAATAAATAAAGGAGAGAGATGATATTGGAAGTGGTTGTGCTGCTGGGCTGTGCTCTGGGCATCAGCACCTTCCCCCTGGAAGAACCTGAAGATGGAGGCAAGCACTGGGTTGTGATTGTTGCAGGCTCAAATGGCTGGTACAACTATCGACACCAGGTAAGGACCACTGGTCCCACATGCTGACACTGACCATGCTCCAGAAAATGCCTGCTCTGGGATGTGCAGGGAGATGGTAGCTACCTAGGTTAGCTCAGCCCTTACGTCATTTGGGCAAGTGCTTCCACTTCTGGACTTCCAGGAGTGTGCGGAGTATTCTAAAAGAATAGCAACAAGATTCATGCACAGCCTGCTCTTTTATTGTCATTCTCATCCCCAAAATTACCCTCTGCTTTTCCCTTTACTATATGAATTTATTTGCTTAAGACTTTGTCCAGCCTTTCATCTTCTGAAAAGTTGTCATTAGCAGCAGGAGCTGTACTCTTCCTCTAGTCACACTTCTGTATCTTGGGACATCTGTATCATTTAGGCTAAATATTCCATTTTCATGCTAGAGCATCTGACCCCAACTTGCAGGTGAGTAAGTGATGTCTAGAATTAAACCTCATTTTTGAGAGACATGCATGTTTCTGTCCATTTGATTTCTTATATCCTAACATGAAATATCTCCATTTCTTCTCTGCCAGCAAAAGTCTTGGCTAAGGCTGTATATCTACAGTATGTTTTTGTGGGGTGAAGGACAAGGGTTCTTTTTATCCTGAATCAGTTTGCTCACAGTGTTCTAAGGCAAGCATTTCATGGCTATAGACTTGTGCTGCCACAACAAGGACACTGTGCACTGGGGTGCAGGGTGGAAAGAGGAGAAGAAACAGGAACTCTGAAAATTGATGCTGCTGTCAAAGGCAATGTTGTGGAATTATGGTGTGATTGCGAGTGTCAGGATGGACAGGACTGTGACTTAACTCTGATTAAGTTCAAGGCTTATAATCAGCAGTCAGGAGACTAGTCAGGAGCAGTTTTTTTCCTTTGGGGAATTCTTGGGCAATCCCTTAAACAGATTTCATCTACACTTAAACATGGTCTTTGTTAGATGGGAACATCTTGCTTTCATAGAGAACACAGTCTATTTAATTCTGACTTAAAGCATACATTTGTATGTTTCTAAATGTTAGAAAAATATTTTACTATTGTTAGTTAAGGTGGAACAGACACATTAGTGTACAAAACCAGTATTTTAGAAGTTAGGCTGTAGTAAATGTTCTGGGTACATATATCAAACTGACTTGCTGAACAGTTGAAACTTGCTATGTAATGATTATTTTTAATGCAGCTGCCTGTAAAATATAGAGAGACCTTATCTTCTTCATTTCTGTTGATTGAGAGAGGAAACAAACCTACTATGTGTTCGTTGTGCATGCTGGCTTTTAAATTTATGCCTCTCCTCCTTCTCTGCTCACAGTTGGTTTGGTACTTTCTGTGCAGTAATGAGCATAAAACTTGGTGAACCAGACTGACAACGTTCTCGCACTTGAAGAAGAACCTGTTACTGGCAAATGCTAGCTTAATGTTTGGACAAACTGGCTTTAGGGATTTGGGCAGCTCCTTGAACTGTAACCATTACCAGATAGCCATAAGTGATATATTATTGGCCCCATCATAGACTATTCCTATTGCAAATGAAGTCTGAAGGAAGGTATTTTTAAAGCTGAAATCTCAACAGAAAACAATTGCAAAACCACTAGTGTTGTACTTATCACTGCCCCTCCTGGCATGTCTAAATGTAATTATTCTGAGTTGTGCTTTGGTTGTTGCGTTGCTGTATAATCAGTCTTATTGGCTCACTTCCTCTAGGAGGAGTTAATGCTGCAACATTTGTTCTTAAATAAAATCACTTTTTGGAAGCTGTGGTTCATGAGAATTCCTTTTCTACAGTGGCCCAGGCACAGGGCTTTAAATAGTTCTGCTGGTGGGCCTTCAATAGCAAGTACTTCTGCCAGGTATAAGGAAGTTATGAAGGATGCAAGATGTAACCTTAAGTATTTGTGTCCAGTGCTAAGTCAGTTTCACACCAGCAAATTAACTTCAGAACATGGTCACTTGCTCATAGTTAGGTAGATACTTTGCAGGATTAGAAAATCGAGAATGGGGTTTCTTTGAATACCTTCATTTCTGGAGAGAACATTGACTAGCAATGCAAAATATCTGTAATATTTAAATCCTAGAAACGTCTGTATTTTAACCCCTACCTCTTGTTTCAGGTATAGTATTAGCGTTTGGAACAAAAATTAGGACACCATTAAGAATCCCGTCAAAGCTGTGATATCAGCGCCATAAAATAAGAGAGTCAGCGTGACGGATCCTTCACAATGGGATTGAGCTCCTACTGATCTGCTCTGGGCAAGTCAGTGTGCCTAGCTTCTTACAAAAGAGTTAATTCCCAGGAGGTGCAGTGCGTCAGAAGCCTGTGCTGTCTTGTCTAGCTGCCTCTTTTGGCCAACCTCAGGGGCCGGGCAGGAGTGAGCAGACCTGGCAGGACGGCATACTCTGCGACAGGCCCAGCAGCTGGTCAGGGAACTGTGTATGTGCTACAAAGTGTAAGCTGGAAAAGTGTGTCTGGGGTATCAGAAATTTAGGAAAACTTTTTCCCTGCAAAACTGGCAGAACACTAGATACTTTTGAGGAGAGTTGGACAGAAGAGGAAAGGTACTGCAGAGAACTCAGGAGTTCTTACAGACTTTTAGAAATGTTATGCAGAGTGATCATTAAGGTCTTTGCATGTGTTAGTACTCCCTGCTTTCCAGCTAGGGAAGCAAAAACACTGTGTTTAAATGACGTGTTCTCTGGAACCACAAACCAGACTTGAACTTCCAGTTCTATACTTGATCCATCATGACAGTTGTGCTACAGTAAACATACAAGTTTCAGTAGAATAATAATTTTCAGTAGAGCAATAGTTGTACTAACAGAAAACTATGCAGTGCTTCAGAATTGATGATTTCTTTGCTTCATTCTTTGTAATTCTTCTACTTTTCAAAGGAGAAATTGCAGAAGAAAATACATTGTACTCTAATCCACTTTATCCTCCTGCCCCTGCCTTTCTTCCTCAGAACCTCTCTGATCTAGCCTGCATACAAAAGAATTTGTAGATGTGAATTTTCCCGTAAGTAGATACTCAATGTGACTGTTACTTATTACCAGACCAGACACTATTTCCTAAATGCCACTAAGCACTCATAATATCCCTTTGTAAGTTGAAACCTCAGCTGACACGTATCTGGGTTTCAATTGCTCAGTTCAGCTGTTCGGTGTACAGTTAATACATAGCACTGCATGTATGTATTACACTTAATATTTTGTGAGCTCCAGTTGCTTTGCATGCTGTCTGCACACAGCACAGTCAAAACGTACTCTGCTGCCTTCCGCAGTAGTTACCTGGTGACAGGATGTGTTCGTCTGACTACGCAACCATAAAAGGAGGGGGAGAAGGTTCATTTTTAAAAATGTCTCTAATTTCATACATGAAAATTTTTTGGGAAAGTAGTCCATCATTGAACACTGTACAGACTCCAGCAGCAGTAAGTTTGTAAAGACTGTGCAGACCCTGCAGAAAGTTAGTTTGCACCTGTAACCTCAAGGAATCTGAAACTCCTTCTAAGACTTATCTGTCAGTGGTCAGAATCCGCTGTCAGTGGTGCAAACCTCAAGTGTAGGCAAGATAAGGAAAAAAACCACTGTTTGCACTTATCTATGCTTCAGATTCACACCTTGCAGGGCACTTGTTTTCTGTTTTGGTGCCTAAACTGGGACTGTTTCCACACCAGGATGATCAAAACTTGTCTTTTACAGTTATCTAATCAAGTTCTTAACATAAATGTTAAATGTTTTGTATAGTATACAGTCTAATGTGATAGGCTCCCTGTTATTACAGAGCTAGCCTACATATAGACTTATGCTTGGTGATTCTCCGTTCTTCAGTGTTTTTAGCCATATCTTTAGTATTTTTGATTAGACAAAAACAGTGCTTCTTCTTCTTACTGCTGTGACTGTACCAGCTAACTCCAACCTAAAGTTGGTTTTACAAGTAGATTAAGAGGAGAGACAGACCAATTCTGTCTGGATACCCCAAAAGGCAAAAACGAACAGTGTCAGTGGAAAAGCCTGCTGTGAAATGCAGTCCTACCAAAGGCAGAGCACATACTCAAGGAGGAAAAATAGCTTTAAAAAATCTGGCAAAATTAAAATGCTGAAAATATAAGCTTCTAAATTTGCATACATGGTTTTATTTCTGGTCACTGTTTTTAGTCTTGCACTTAGTGAGCTTTATGGGTCAGGGGTTGTGCTTATGAAGAGTTTTGGGCACAATGAACCAGATCAGTTCCTTAGTTCAGGACAGTCCGTATAAATTCTCTGGTTGTTCAGTTAACGAACATAAAGGATGCCTTGGCTACTCGGCTTCAATTAGGTTTTACTCACTGTGCTTATCAAATTGTAAGTGAAGCTATGGGAAAAGCTTTCCTAAATCCTTAATACAGGTATGGGTTTTGACTGCTTGACTGGTGTTTAAGGGCTGGAATGAAGCATGGCTGACATTTTCAGCCCTGAGCAGAGCAGGCCGATGGGAGGCCTCATGGCGGCCTGCAGCTCCTTCACGAGGGGAGCGGAGGGGCAGGCGCTGAGCTCTGCTCTCTGGGGACAGCGACACGACCCAAGGGAATGGCATGGAGCTGGGACAGGGGAGGGTCAGGCTGGGGGTTAGGGAAAGGTTCTGCACCCAGAGGGTGGTCGGGCACTGGGACAGGCTGCCCAGGGCAGTGATCGTGGCACCAAGCCTGCTGGAGTTCAAGAAGCATTTGCACAACACTCTCAGACCTGTCAAAAAAAAAAAAGTAATTCTGCTCAAAAGCTGTGTCACTGAAATGTTTAAACAGCTTTATGACAGAGGAGAGTGAGGATGGTTGCCTTTTTTTTTGTTGTTGCTGTTGTTTTCTTTTAGAGTTTTCTCCCAGTACCCATTCCAGGATAACAGGGGAGTTCCACCTCTGATCCCTGGGATTTCAAGGTCTAAGAGTTAATTACTGAAGTGAATTTAAGCATAGATCTTACATAGCAATTTGCTGATACAGGAACAGGTTTAGAGGAACTTGGGAATAAAATATCTGAACTGTCCCACTAACAGTTTCCGTTACGACTGGCACCTGGGCTGGGTTGTGCAGGTGCAGCTGTACAGCTATATATACCTTCTCCCTCTTTGCTCTTGCTAACAGGACAGCTGCTACCCACACCAAATCATGACCACAAAATCATGACTTGCGTTTAGTGATGGTTTTATACAGTAAATGTTCATAGCATTCATTTCACTTACAAAATCAACAAGAATAACACCAACTAGAGACCGGGAACAATCTTAGTTGTCTCTTTTAGGGTGGTTTACATGTATAGCCATGTCACAAATACTTCTGGAAGAAACAAGGCTTAAACAGCAATATTTGATAGGCACTTACTGATCAACAGGAAATAGATTCACATATGCCTCCCTACTCTAGCAGCAGGCTGTTTCTATTCTGGTTTTATAGAGATTATTTTTTTTCAGTGTGTGGGAGGAAACAGGACAAGCATATGACCAGCATCAAAGGTGGCTTGTCTGGTCAGCTAACTTTACACACAAAAAGTCATTTGCTCAAAACTATTCTAGCTAAACCAAAGGAATTTTAGCAGCAAAATATATTTTTGCTACTCTAGCCTATGTTGGTGGTACCATTGCATTACCAGTAGGCACAATTCTCTTAGCAGAAGCCTTAAAAGGTTGAGACAAACCCCAAACAGGCATAAGTTAAGGTTGTTGGGAATTCATGTGTTTTCATGCACAGTAGGGAATTTAAATTTACCACCAAGATCTGAGTGAGACAAGACAGTGAGTAAACAGTCAATGAATCAGAAGGAAAAGAAGACACCAAAAAAGGCTGTTGACATTCATTTACAAAGCTGAACTAATTTTGGATACTTTGGTCTTAATTTAGAGTACTTCAGAAGTTCCTGTGGGCCAGGCACGTATCTATGGGAGCACAGACACTTGCCAGTTGAATATGTTGGCATTCTGTCACTATAATAAGCCTCAGCATCTCCTTGTGTTGCCAGCCTGTAGCTCTTTCTGTCAGCCTAACAGAAGCAGTGTACTGTGTCTTGAGGGTGAGAGGAGAGCCGTGATCTCTCTACTCATCAGGCTGTGTAGAGAAGCCCAGATGAGTGTTTTCTACTACTTTGGCCTGGCTTGATTCTGAAAATCAAATATATGTGTAGTCAAATCTGCACTCTAGTGTTTTGTATCACACGGGGTACCCTTATAACTGGGTTTAACCTCTGCCTTTGACTTGTCGAGGCAGCAGCTGCCATAGTGCTGTACAAGGAAATGGGGAACTCTGAACAGTGCAGATTGCTTGGGACAGGTGGGAGAAAGCCTAGCCTGACTCACGGAGTAGGACATGGAACGGCTTTCGGAAGGATAGTTTAATGTTCAGGGTTAGTTGCGTGAAGAGATTTTGCTGTGGGAGAGTTCCTTAACAGTGAATGTGCCTCGCCCTTCCCGGAGTCTTGCACAACTGCCAGCTGTTTTTCAGCCACACTTGGGAGATAAAGGATTTTAAAGCGGCAGGATTTTACAGCATCTTTTTAGTTAAACTAGTGGAAATCGCTAATGCACCTAAGTCAACTAAAATTTAGGAGGTCCACATAAGCCACTTTAGTTTGGTGTATGAATTAGCAAACTAGACTAGTTCTGCAGAAGTAAGATTTAAAGCTTACTTCTTGCCTACATTTGGAATTTTTATTTGTTAGGTGAGATTTCTGCTATTAAATCTGCACAGGTTTTCTTGCATCTGGGTTTTGTAGTTCAGGAGTTTAAGTGTGATTGCTGATAACTCGTTCAGTCATTCACAGGCTGCAAGTCTAAAAGAAAAAAAAGTATGTGCTGAGGTCACTATGAATTTAACATTCTGATAGAGGTGCATACTTGACTGTAGTAGTGCTTTAATGAGTATTGCTGTTTCTCTGCCATCAGAAGACAGTTCTATAAAGAAAATGTGCTTATTCATATCCTCTACAGGTCAGAAAAATATCCCGAACAGAAAGCTTGCAATTATGTTTTCCACGGAAATGTTTTCTTGCCCTGAACTTGCTGTGGTGTCACTTTATGAGAAATACATAATTAAAAAGGAATTTTTCCCTAACTAAAATTAAAAACAAAGTTTTGTTTTGTAGTAAAACAAAATTAAAAACAAACCAAAAAAAAACACAACAAACTAAAACCAAATCTTTGCAGAGTTGAGATTGGTAAACTGTACTTGTTTAAGCCAAGGACAGTCTATATTATTCATGCAGGCTTGGTGCAGAACTAATTGAAATTGGTGGAAATCCAACTCCTTCTTCCTCTGCTTTGAATCTGTCTGTCAGTGCACAATGTTTTTGTTTAGATTTCCTTGCAGAATTCAGAACATTGCCGAGAACTTTTTGTTAAATTTTGTTATTTATAACAAGTATCAGTTAACTTCTGGATTCTGTTTAAATAGGAATTTGAAATAGGTAGATGGAGAGATTTTAATCATAGTCTTTGTTATTAATACAGCTATTGGTAGTTAGAGAAAGACATTGAGTTTTGGATTGAACCTGTGCATTTCAGCCCTCTAACAACCCTCAATCTCTTAAATTTGAAATTAAAATACTAGGATGGAGTTTCTTTTGGACAATAGCATGATCTTAGGTTGGCAAACTGTTTCTTCTGTTCTCAAAGGTCCATTAAAGTCTCCATTAAAGCTAGTAATGAAAACCTGCTT
Source organism: Aythya marila (assembly GCF_965140915.1). Classification (NCBI taxonomy): domain Eukaryota; kingdom Metazoa; phylum Chordata; class Aves; order Anseriformes; family Anatidae; genus Aythya; species Aythya marila. Next base: position 16,316,099 of record NC_139046.1, read on the forward strand.
ACTTCCAGGCAGACGTGTGCCATGCGTACCAGATCGTACACCGAAATGGAATTCCAGATGAACAGATCATTGTCATGATGTATGATGACATTGCAGATAATGATGAGTAAGTGTTGAACATGAACTGGTAACAAATTATGTTTGCTAAAATATGCCATAGTCACCAATATGTTTGAGTTTGTAGTAGTTTTGTAACAGTTTGTTAACAGTAACAGTAACAAACAGTTTTGTAACAGTAGTTTTGGAACAGTTTTTAAAACTGCCTGAGATATGCACAGAGATGTTTTATGCATCAGCACAGTAGGTCTGCTTTGTAACATGCTCTTGAGCTTTTTAAGCCTTTATCCACAGCTCAGCATCTTTGATACTGAGGACTCCAGAGCTCCTTGTCAGTTCGTCATTGTTATGAGAGCAATTGATCTTAGCTCCCAGGCATAACAGTTTTCAGCAGATAACCTAAAAACACAAGCATGGGGAAGCTCAGTGTATGACTGAGCTTCTATTGAAAAGATGTTATCAGATTGAACAAAGAAGTGTATATGTCACATCCTTGGTCACTGTCTAGAGTGTGTTATTGCTTTTGATATAAAACTGTTCACTTACACAGCCTTTAATTCTGAAACAAACTTGAGCAGAAATCAGCAGATTTCATTTGCACAGCAGCAGTGGGAGCAGAGAATAAAGGGCATTAAAGACAAGACTGAAAGCAGGGAAATAATAGTATAACAGACCACCTGCCTGTATCCTCAAATTAATCTACACAATCTGAGGTAGAATACTTGAAGGTACTGTGAGGGCAAAGACACCTAAACTGAGCATCTGTAACTGACTGAAGGGAAAAGCTCTTTGCATTCTGTGTTGACTTAACAACACATGGCACAAGTACGCGTACTGTCTAAGGTAAGCTTGCCAGGCAGGACAGTTTAAATGTTTTTCTAGTTGTTCTGTGGCTGTTGTGTAGTGCATTACTAATTCTTCATATTTATGTCCCTTTAAACTTTCAGGAATCCCACAAAAGGCATTGTCATCAATAGACCTAATGGCACAGATGTGTATGCTGGAGTGCCAAAGGACTATACGAAGGAGGTAGGAATGAAACCCCATTCCCCAGGGAAGCTAAGATTCAGTGTTAGCCAGTGCTCTGGATAAAATCTTTTAGACTGTACCTTGCACACTAAAATGTACATAGTGTAAAATCCCCATCATGCATGATTTGGCATAAAGTTCCGTGTTCATTAGATGAATGTAAACACTAGACGTTTGGAAGTGAAGCAGTGGTCATAAAAGCAAATCCTTACATTGTCTTTCATTCAAAATTGTTATAACTCAATCTGAAGAACAGCTCTTTAAGATGAATTGTTTCATTAAGTCAGAAGACTAATGCAATCACTTGGTGATTTCATGATTTGGTATCTGAGTGAGTCATCAGTGCCTAATGTGCTATTGGTGAATGCAACCCAACAGTTAAGGGTGAGGGTGGAGTGTTAAGTTCAAGATGGGAAACTGTCAGTGAAACTAAAATCAAAATGATTTATTTAGGGATCTTTATTTATTTATTTATTCCACGCCATATCAGTAATACAGTTAAAAGACTAGATCCAGAAATTCTTTTGCCAGTGTAATGTAATGGTAGGGACCTGGATGTAGGGCTGAAGAGATAGGTGAAAGTGGGGCAAGGCAGGAGCTTTTTATTTGGCTTTACTACCAGAACAAAAATCTCGAGAAACTATAAAGATTGAGTTGCATAGTGGCAATAAGACTGTTCTTTTATCCCCAGAAATTTAAGTAGGAACAAAAATGTGGATTTCCAATTATAACTATACAGAATGAGTAAATCTTCATTCTAATACAAAAGCACTTTTCCAGCTTGGCTTGCACTTTTATTTTTATTTTTTTAAGTGCTGAAGTATTGGAACAGGAATTACTTCCAGTATGAACAATACAGGAAACTGAAGAAGTACTGTTCTGAGCATCAAGGGCCAGCTAAACTTGCTATCTGTGCATGGGTTCTAACTTTCAGAAACCATCTTTCTAAATGAAGATGGTGTTCTTGTTTTTATGATCACATTTAATTTAAATCCTCTTAAATTCTTAGGATGTTACTCCAAAGAACTTCCTTGCTGTTCTTAGAGGGGATGCGGAAGCCATGAAAGGCGTGGGATCAGGAAAAGTATTGAAAAGGTAAGAGGAGTTTCATTTAGAAAATAATTGCATGTGTAGTTGTACATCGGCACTGAATTCAGTAAAAGAAGAGCGTAAATTAGAGCCTTTTACAACTCAAGAATGCAGCAATTCCAGGTCATTCACATCAGAGATACAATGGTTCTGGTTTCTGAAACTATCTAGCACCAACAAGCAACTGCTGACATTTGACTGGTATTGAGTCCAATAAGTGAAAATATAAAAAAAATCTTGAGGACAGTGTCAGCTATATTACAATATTTGTCATTTAGATGACAAATGTAAGATGTAAAAGTATGACGTCTATTTTCTAAGGTGTGGTATATTTCTGACAGTACTGCTAGCAGACAGTTATATCATGTTATAATTTTCTATATACACTATTTCCTGTAAAAACTTTAAAATATGAATTTGACCATTTGGAAGAATTAGCCTAAGTAAGTAAAATCGCATAAGTGCCTATTTCATCCAACAGTTCAATTTAGAGACAAAGCAATGAAACAAAATAGAAGAGTACTGCCCTGGCACTGGGGACAATAAAAACAGTGAAGGAGCAGGGCAAGAGTTGAATAAGTTATTGCTCTCAATTGTTTAAACTTCCTCATGAAGAGCTGAGATAGAAAATAATCTATGCAAGTCACATAGGTTAAAAGTTAATAAATCACTGTACGGTTACAAGATTGTTCTTTTCTAGTATCTGCAATGAGCCAAGCAGCAAATATAAAACATTCTTTAGCCTAGTTAAAAAAAAATTACTTGAGAACACACCTCACCTGTAAAACCTTGAAATTATAAGTCAAATAAAGGAGTGGATATGCATAAGGCCAAAGACTCTTAGCTGCTCAGGAAGACAACTTGAACCCAGTTAAAAAAGTCTTAGTTATTTACATTTCACCTTGGCCCAATGTTTTGCACTTACGGTGAAGAGTGAGAGAGAGAAAAATGCCTCCCAGCCTTTGCTAAGCTCTGTTGTGTGAATTTCAGTCAGTGCCCTGACTTCTGCTCTTGGGTGGGGCAAGAACTGTTTTCCTCTGCCTGAAAGCCTTCTAGAGAATCTTCCAGGTGATTTATAAGAAAAATCCCTTTGCAGATCTGGCTGTTAGGACAAGTTCTTAGTATCAGAAACATGATCTTTTTGATTTAGACTGCAATAAAATTCTACTGCAAACAGTGTGCCACGCAGATCTTAGGGCATCCATGCCTCAAAGCATGCAGTGCTCAACCATCTGCAGAGCCAGGTAGGACAAATACCAGTCTAGTGAAATGGGTGAGTTTGTTTATAGATCAGTTCTTTGTGGAGACATAGGGCAATGCTGAGGTGGCTATCTAATGCCATACGGATCACAACAAGGTAGAACATAAATACACATAAGGATCTTATTAAAAGTTTTTATGGTTATCATGTGTTACTGATGCCTTACCATAACTTAGTTATGAAATGATTTCATTTTTACTGAAATGCCCACAGTAAAACAGATTCCTCAGACAAGCATTAAAAAACAGTTGTACTCCTGCCAAGTACCAGCCTCTGCCTGATCAGCAATCAGTTTTCAGTCTGAAACATGAGGTGTAATTGACTGATCCCCCATGCTTGGGGGAATAGCCATATACTCCCGTTTTTATTCCTCCTCCAGATACCCATTTCTTTTCATAAGCATATGAAGTAGTATGTTTTAGGAGGAAAAACTACTACTGAGAGCAGGAGGTGTTTCAGCTGCATTATTTTCAATTTTTGACATGCCTTGGCATTGATAAGCAGACAGTGTTTATGGTGGTAAAAATTAGGTTGGAGGGGTTAGAAAAATTTGTTTGCTATTTTCTCTTTACAGTGGTCCCAAGGATCATGTATTTGTTTATTTCACTGACCATGGAGCTCCAGGACTTCTAGCTTTTCCTGATGACGATGTAAGTATTATGGGGGAGTACTGTGACATTTGTAATAAAAAAAAATATCTTTATGCAATAAAGATGAGGAGCAATACTCTCCTTATTATTCCAGTTTTTTGGGTCATCATTTGGTACCATGACCCATTTTTTCTAGTGGTAAATACTAGAGTGTTGTGTTTCAAAAGTACAAAACTGTAGCTATGTTTAAGGGGAAGGAACAAACGTATCTACAACAGTTGGTAGTTATTACTATTAAATGAATTGTGTGCGCTGAACAGTGGTTTTAATACAAGTTTAATACAAGCCTTCTTATTTTACAGCTTCACGTGAAGGACTTGAATAAGACTATTTGGTACATGTATCATCACAAGAAATACCAAAAGGTAAAGAAGCATATCTTTGTGTGATTAAAAGAGCGGCTGGCATGGAGGAGCGTGGTTTGTCTTCAGTTCCAGTGTCATGTAAAGCACAGGGAATCTGATACTGCACAATTAAACTTGAATTAGGATTTTGAACTTACAGGACTGATCCTCTCCAATTCTTCCCTTTTCACTTTTAGTTCACTGATGCTATTTACAATTGATGCGGCACAGCTGTAGCCCAGACTTTCGATAACGTATATATTCTGACCAGCAGTGGAGAAACAACATCTCTAACTACCGCACCCTCATAATGCATACCTGACTTGTCCTTCCTGTGCTTTGTTCGCTTCAGACTGTGCTCTTGCTACAGGAAGTTTGATATGCCTCATGTTTTTCTTACAGTTACTAATGTAGCTGAAGAGACTGTACCTTTTCTTAGAAAATTCTGTGTGTTTATTTCATCACAAGTTGTTTTAAGCTGAAAAACTAATATCTAGAACATTTTGGTAGCCTTTTTTAAGTAACTTTCTGTGGTAATCTGTCTATTATGGCTGTTGTATTTAGGACCACGTAAGTGGCCATTGGTTCCAGAAATGTACATGTAATAGTGGTACATTGCTGGGTCTAAAGATTGACCATGTTTTTGATTTGTGCTTTCTACATTGGTCATTAGATTCCTATGGATTCTATAGGGATGGTTTGCATATTTTTATTGTGACTGTTTTCCCTTTTCTATATAGTTAGTTCCCAAAAAAGAAAAATGGATCTATTTACTTTAATGTTTTGTTTTTGTAGCATTATGGATAGCTTTTGTTTTGGGAATATCAGGACAGGCCATTTAACTACAGCTGAAAAATACTGAAGGACTTTCATCCATTTGCTCATCGAATTTCTTAAGGTCTCTGATCTGTTTTATAGATGGTGTTTTACATTGAAGCATGTGAGTCTGGATCTATGATGAATCATTTGGCTGATCATATCAATGGTGAGCAATCAGTTAGCTGAATGGACTTAGATTTCTCAGCCTGTCATAGGCAAGACCTAAACAGATACTGTATCAAGGAGAGGTTGTAGGCACTTGCATGTACAGTTCTAGCAGGGATGCACAAGAGTTAGAGAAATAAATGTTTCCCATTTATGAGAAGTTCCTTTTAAAGAACTAACGGAGTCCTAGAAAGACCATGTAGGCTTTCAGTTTCTTGCAAATGAGAAGTTGAAAAAGTACTTCTTTTCAGAAACTACATGGTTGCCCTTAACAGGTAGCACCTGGCTTATACTGACATTTCTCAGCTTCAGCATTGTTTAACAGCAGGGATGAAGTTCCTGCTGATGGTTTCGCTGAGTAGCAAAGGCAACCATGGTATGCAATTGCCAAGCAGTTTGCTACCCTGATTTGGGTGGTAATAGAGGAAGTGCAACAATGATTTTTCAGGGTTTCTTGTCTCTGCTGTAGAGCTGGGAGCTAAGCCTTCATTAGCATGAGGAGTCACAACTCTTTCATGCTCTGCTTCGTGTCTGAGAGACCAGATGCTCTGGCTTTCTCATGGTTTTGAAGCTCTGATTCGAGGGAAGACCCAAGGACATGCCTGTCCGCAGCTTCCTGGGTCTTTTGCCCAGGAGCAGTCTGGCTAGCAGCCACCTGGACTTACAGCTCTGTCAAGAATTTGCAGAAAGTTCACACAGAATGTTTCATAGCAGAGGTTCTTCAAAAATGCTCAGTGAATCAGCATGTTTCAAAGTTTATTCTGTTAGGAATTTCCAGTCTGGTGACTGGTTTTATTGCTAGCTCTACTACTGATTTACAAAGGTGGAAAATTGACAATTCATGTATTAGAATAGGAAGCTGTCTTTGCTGGCCTTCAGCTGTGGCCTGCAAACCTTAACTGGTTACTTAGTAAGCATGTAAAAGATGCTAAGAAAGAGCACTTCACTGCACAGACAGGATTTGAGACTCTTTTTGGCTTTTAAACTGTAGATACCTTCTGAGTGGAAACAACACTGTAGCTATAGGAAAAACATGCACAACTTTTTTCATTCTGGAACTTGGACTTTTCTCCAGTCATGCAAATATGCTATGAGTTGACCTTGGCAAAAAGCCACAATAGCTTTTGTATTAATATCTACAAGGAATTGTTTAAAATATTTGTTGTGAAAGAGAGGACTGGAAATGCTGTGTTTGGGTCAGATCTTGTAGAGGTTCGTTTAGCTTTTCCCTCTGTGTAGAGTGCTATCCTGGAGAGAATATTTCTTAGAAAAAGAATTTTCTAGAATAAAGATGATTTATAGGATTTATTCTAAGCTTGGAAACAAATTCTCATCCTTGTAATTAGGAAAATGTATAGGCTGTCAGTGTGCATTGTCAGGTAGTTCTTTGAAGAGTAGTTTTTGACTGTTTTTTCCCCCAAGAAGTGCATATTCTTGTTTAAATGCTCCAGACCACACGGCAGCAAGGAAGGAGCTCTTAAACAGCACTGACGCTGATGAATGAAATGGCTTATAGGTTTCTCTTCTTCCTGTTATTTAGAAGTAAATGATTGACAACCAAAATCCTTAGGCAAATATATTGTCTGTATATATTATATATTTAGTATATCATAAATCATGGAAGGGTTGGGGTGTTTAAAAATGAAACAAAACCAAAACCTACTTTCCATTGGTCTTACAGTTTATGCAACAACTGCTGCCAATCCCAGGGAGTCTTCTTATGCATGTTATTATGATGATGAAAGGCAGACTTATCTTGGTGACTGGTACAGCGTGAATTGGATGGAAGATTCAGATATGGTAAGTTAGTAGATAAAGTTTCTGCATTTCCATGCGTGAATGTCACTAGCCTTAGAAAAAAAATAAAAGTTCTTTTAAAGGATTTATGAAAATCTTCGTTTTCATGTGAGACTGAAATCAACAAATTGAGTCAATAAAAGTATCTATTTACTATTCAGAACCATATAATCTTTGTTTGGGCAACTAAATGTATTTAAATATATTATTAGTAAGATTAGAAACTGTCTAGCTTCTAGTTTCAAGTTTACATCATCTTAATTTACTAATCCAAGACAACATATCCAAATTTGTTAAACAAATTGGGCCATTCAGTAAGTGGTACCTCTTCATCAGAGCTCCTTACATACTGAACTGTAGCTAACCCACTTGCTAGCATCATGGAAAACAGTGATATTGAAACAAGTCTGGAATTCTTATGTGAGCCCTCTCCCTTCTTGCACATTTTCTGGAAGATTAGGTGCTCACTAAAAGCAATTTGGGAATACCCCATCAAATTTCACTTCCATTTTTACTTCTATGTGTTTCAAAGGTTGTATAGCTCATGCCCTGTACTTCCTTCTACAAGCTGGCACCCAAGACCTTTTCTAGGTTTCCTCACATTTTTATAATAGTTGAATTTAAGTAGTTGTGATTACATGGAAGTTTCTTCATGCAGGAGGATCTAAGAAAAGAAACGCTCCACAAGCAGTTTCAGCTGGTGAAGAAACGCACCAACACCAGCCATGTGATGCAGTATGGAAACAAGGTATGTATGTGAGTGGGCTTCCTGGTCAGATGTATTTTAGAACCTTTTCTGCCCTACACATTTGTCCCTTTAAAAACAATGTAATCTGTTGATTTCGGAAATGAAACTGTTCATCACACACACAGAAAATCACTTAGCATCAAAGAGCTGATGATCCTGATGCTAAAGGAAATTCAGGATACAAGTTGTCCTCCAAGATCTGCCTGTCATTTAACTCTTCACATCAATCAAGTATAAGAAGTGTGGTAGCCACTTCTAGGCATATTGTGAATATTAATGTAATGTTAATAAAACACATTGTTCCCTTGAACGGGAGGAGCTAAGAGGTAATACATCATTTATAATAGTCCTGTTTATTCAATGTGTTTATAGGAATACTTTAAATATTTGTCAAAATACCAGGCTAGTTAACATGACAATATTTTTCCCTTTAGAGATTTGGAAATAAAAGTTCCTAAATATTTGGCAGCCTTGATCTTGGAAAAAGAAAAAACAGAAGAAAAAAACAAAAACAAAAACACAAAACAACATAAAAAAAACCACCACCACCACCATTTCCAACCCTATGAACTGCTTTATTTTTTCTAATAAAACAAGTTTAGAGATTTAGCTTTGCACAGCAAAGCCAAGATGCACTTCCTGCTGGAGTTTCTTGATGGTTTACTTGTTTATTTTCTAACTTTCAGAGTATCTCCTCTATGAAAGTGATGCAGTTTCAGGGCATGGGGAAGAAAGCTGCCCCCATTTCACTGCCACCTGTAGAACACTACGACCTCACACCTAGTCCTGATGTGCCTCTTGCTATCATGAAACGAAAGCTGATGGCTACCAATGACATGTATGAGGCTAGGAAGATTGCTGCAGAGATGAAAACACACCTGGAGGTAAGCAAAGAAAACCAAAACTAAATGAAAAGCAAACAACAAAAACTCCACTACACTACATGTAAGGTCAGATTTATGTCAGTAAAAAGCAATACTAAATAAAAATATAATGTCAATTGTATTTTATTATGTCAATAAAAAGCAAAGTCACACCCCAGAACCGGTGGGATTTCTTCCAGTTTTTGCAATTTGTAACAAAATTACTCTTCAGACTGGTAGCCTCTGTTTGATGGTTTATTCTTCCTTAAAATTCAGGGATCTGTTCCCTGAGGTGTGTTAAGTACTAATTATCAAGACAGATGTAAGGAAATGCAATAGTCAGCCTTACAGCTTGTATTGCCAGGAAATTCCCTATTGCCTTCCATAGAAATTCTTGCTGGGAGGAATTACTCATTGGTATTAGAGGAACTCTTGTCACAGTAGGAGTGAAGTCTTCCAGATCAAAAGCTCCTGCAAAAGTGTAGCCATTATTGGTACTGTCTTCTGGCAGAACTCCAGAAGGAGGATGAGCTATTTTGTGTACCAGGAGTGTGTTCATCTCCCTAGTTTTCTTTTGTATGTTAAGAGACAGATCCAGACGATTGTGCCAAATATAAGAGGCAAAATTGAATCCCTTAAAGATCCCAAGAGTTGAAGGCCAAGAAGGGTTTAATGAGAAATTTAATTCAAAGTCTTCAAATTGGGGCTCAGAAAAAGCATGTTTTAAAGTTCTTCTTGTTTTCTATTCAGGCTAAAGAATTTATCAAGGAATCCATGCGGAAGATCATTACCCTAATAACAGGATCAAGAGAACAGACCAACCAAATTCTGTCAGACAGATCAACCATCAACAATTATGACTGCTACCAGTCAGCGGTGAACCACTTCAAAGCTCATTGCTTCAACTGGCACTCTCCCTTGGTAAGTAAAGTGTTAGATATAACCTGATACACATACTGGTAAAACAAGTAGTCATAAGCAGGTCTGCAAAATGAGCTTTTATTAAAAAGCTAGCTTGGGGCAGTCTTACAGCCTAGTTTTGGAGAAAGGGCGACTGATGTTTTTGGAAGCAGGAAACCACTTCCACCGTGCTTGTAGATGAACATTACTAAAAATACCTTTAGTAAAAAGCAAACAAAAATACTCCCTAATAGGTAAAGGTATCCCTTCAGGAACTCCTTCCTCAGAAATCCCAATATTAACTAAGCCATGTTGTATTTCTGCTTAAAGCATCGCTACTAGTAAAACAGGAACATAGCAGCACCACCACTCTGAATTCACAGTACATTCAGATTTCTCTATTCTGATTGCACATTGCATAGCTCCTTGCAGTAGCCTATCTGATACTATCAAGATATCCATGATACCATGGGGTTGAACTCCCAAGAACAACGTATGTTTTAGGGCTTTTATTACTGTGTATTCTTCCTGGGATCCGAGCTGAGAACCAAATCTTGTTGTGCTAGGCACTGTTTAGCCAAGAATAACAGAGGTCAGTTTCCATTCCAGAAAACCCAACCCCAATGTCAGGCAAGGTAACCTAAGCAGACAGGTAGGATGAATCAGCATCAAAAAAGATTGATTTTAGCAGAAAACAATGGGATTAGCTGCCAGTTGAACGAGATGTAAGTACTATTTGCAAATCAAAAGCAGATGCAATCTCTCAGCTGGAACTTCTAATCAGCAAGGCTGCTAGGAGGTCACACAGCTCTGTTAAACTTTTAGTTCCTCTTTAGTGTTTTGGAAGGGGCGGTTGTTTGATTGGGTTCTTTGTTGGGTTTTTGTTGTGTGTTTTTTTTGAGTGCAATTGGTTAGATAGGTGGGCCCTCCTTAAGGGGTAACATGTAGCAACAGCTGAATTTACCTAATGAAGTTCAAAGAACGAAGTACACAGAAGAAAGATCTGTTTAGTCTAGTACTAGATTGTCAAGACTTGCAAATAAGTGCCTTGAATGTCAATAGCATCTCTGAAGTACTTCCACAACTTAGTTTGCATAAACAATTGCTTGTCATCCTGGTAATTATTAACAACGTTTATTTCAGTATGAGTATGCCCTGAGACAGCTGTATGCCTTGGTCAACGTCTGTGAAGGAGGATACCCCATTGAGAGGTAAGGAGGTTCCCAGGCACTCTGCCTAGTTTTGTCTGTGGCTATTAAAATGCAGAAGCTAATAGGATGATAAAGCCTAACGCTACTGGCTTCTCATGTATTCTCTCCTCTGTTGACCATTCTGTTAATAAAGTTCTGACTCTAAAGCTATGAATGCTAATTTTGGAAGCCACGTCATTGTTATTCCCTCCCACTCATAAGCCTTTCCCCCCAGTAAGCCTTTAATTTCCTTGTTGGAAACCCTCAGGTGAATTTAAAGCCAGTCAGAGGATCCCACTGCATGGTATAACTTCAAAATAGCATGACTGATGGGTTGTACAGGATATGGGTGTTGCCCTGCAACTTCTGTACAATGTCACAGTGAAAATGAGTTGGGAATTGCTGTGTTTTCTCCTATGCCCCCTCAGCTGCTGACTCAGAAGACCACAGCACTTCTGGGTCCTCATCCTGTAGCAGGAAAACAGGAAAATAAGGGTCCAGGCTGAAGTGCTGTGGTAGCAGCAAGGGAAGCATGGTGTTGAAATTCTGATTCGGGAGGGTGTAGCTCATGTGAGGGGACGGGAACCTCGTGAGTCACGCAAGCAGAAGAAAAGGGAGGGAGAAAATCAGAGGGGTAGGGAATGGGAGGGAGGAATGGTAGTTTAGGCAGTGAACACGCAACCCAGAAGGCGAGGAGCTGTTTTGCCAGTCAGTTTGGGAAACAATTTGAGAGAGCCTGAAAAGATTCTCACTATTACTGTTCTCTGTTGCAGAATACACTTGGCCATGGATCAAGTGTGCCGTGGATATTGATGGAAACAGCAGCCTTGTAGTGTAACCCTTACTGCAAGTGGTAACTTCTCATAACTGCAATAATCCAGACTTCACATGCATGTACCACGAAGAGTCAGCCACTGTCCTGGAGCTGTGCTGGGAGCTGAGGCCACACGCAGTACGGCACTTGTCAGCGCTCTCCCCCGCATCCCCACCTGCCGCCAGCCCGGTGGTTTGGCAGAGCCTTTTGTCAGACCACGCGGAGCTTCAAGATGGATGATTTCTTTTGAAGTGTAATGCTCTAAGAATCTCTGGATGAACACTACAAGTCACCAACAGTGATTTGAATTCCATGTGAAATTTAAACATTGACTTAAATTTTGGGGAAAAAAATGTATACTGTTGCTAAGCATTACTTTTTTTTTTTTTTTTTAACAATGTTAATGAATTCATTACAGTGACTAATTTACAGTTTGAGTGAAGAAACCAAAGTTTGTTCTTTAAGCTTTAACTCCTTAACAGTTTAAAGAAGTGTGTTGCATTCAAGAACTATCAAATGTTAACAGCGCAGTTCAACTGGGAATAGCAAGAACCTTTTTGGGTAGAAAGCATTGTTTCCCAAAGAAAAACCACAAGTATCTAATGCTGTAAATAGAGTGCCAGTATGCTAGAATTAAATGCATTTACACACAAACCTCATACAGTTCAGGAATTGTCTGTGAATAAAAATAAAGTTGGCAGTTTCATCAACCTACAGGGCAATAGTGTTGGGCATCTTCTTTCCTGAAAATGAACGAGAGCTATTTCTTTTTGTGACACCGTACTAAAAGGTTATTTAGCCCTTGTAAAACTTTTTTGAGATAAATTGTACAAACAAAGCAAAACATAATTAAAAACAGAAATCCCAAACCACATTTGAAGGCAGTACTCCTTAGAGGTGGCTCTGTGTGTAACAAGCAGGGGAACAAATTAGAAATTATGAGGTGCTTCAAAAGGATGCAGAAATATTTGAGGGATCTTTCCAGAGTGTGTTAAAATGCACAAAATTACCTCATCTTCATGGAAAAAGAACAGGCTTTGGGTAAAACTAAACCAGTATTTGCAAGATGGTGAGAATTGCGGGTAGCTCCACTCAGGAGTTGAGGGGCAGAGGAGGAGAAGCTAAAGTTACACTTATGTAAAGAAGAACCAGATAAAACCAAGAGTATTGGCACTTTCAGCTGTTTACTGAGTAAGTGAACAAGAGCACAGTTAATATCAAAATGGATGGGACAGGGTAAAAATCATTCAGCTTTACTGAACCAAGAAATTAAAGTTTATGCTTTGAGGGTCATTGAAAGTTCAGATGTTTGCGCTTTTTTGAGAAGCTAGTTTCTTTTCAGTTGTAAAACGTAAAATAGGGATCTAAAAATAATAGGTTATTAAATTCTCGAGTGCCCAAATGTGCTTCAGATGTTCCCCTGAAAGCAGGAAGAAGGGTTGGCCACACAAGACAGCTTTCAGGCTGGCTGCTATCACAATAGAGTGTACCAAGAGTCCCCAGTCACCTTGAAAGAACAGGAAAAATGACTCGTTCAGAGCCATGTTTAAATATTAAACCTGGGGAGTGTCACGCGTCTTTGCACTAGAGTTGTTCTCTACCCTAGAAAATCCAGCCTGCTTCTTAGGCACTTGGTATCATCTCCTGCAGACCCTTGGAGCTGTGAGGATGCAAAGCCGAAATGTGGAAGTGGGGGATTTTCTTCTGTCCATTTTCCTCCTGCAAAACTGATTTCCAGATGTTCACCTTTCTGAACTTTACCCCCCGTGGCATTGCTACCCCTTCCCTTGGGGATACACTAAAAGAGGCAATCTGGAGATTCTGCTGTGGCCTCGGAGACTCAGCAGGTTCTTGTCTGCACACCACAAAAAGCATTAAGGTGCTGTTGAATTGCCAGCTTGTATCCAGATACCTGCTGCCTTTGCAGTCACACAGGAAAACAACTCCGCAGAACGGAAGACAAAAACAAACAAGCAAGCAAACAAAAACAGCCAAACAACTTCCACCTGCAGTGATCAATACATTTATTTTAAGGTCTCCAGATAGCATCAGATTGGCTTAATGCTTGTGTGGCCGGCTGTTTATTTTGGGATGGTGCTAGAACCGATGAGAGAATGACCTGAGGCTTGTGCAAGCTCCCTGTCCTGCAGAGCAGCTTGTGGTGCGTTGTGCAAGCTCAGGCACCCTCGCTCCTCCTTCAGGCACGCGGTTGCTCAGGCTGCAATTCCTAGAACGCTGCGCTGCAACAGCTTCTGCAAAATAAGCCAAACTGGCGAATTCCCAGCTTGTTGTCATCACTAACCAGAACAGGGTGAAGTTAAAGCTGGGTTGTCCAGAGAAAAAAAAAACAAAAACAAAAACAAAACATCACAAAACAACACTTTTCCCAAGCAGAATGGTTGAGTGTCGCCCCAGTCCTGGGAAAAGCGCCGTCCTCACCAGCCAGCTCTTCCTTCCCTCGTTTTCAGGTGCTAGAGGCAGAGTCCAGGGCCCTTTTCCCAGTCGTTCTGTGCCAAACCACGCAGCTGTCACAGCCTTTCCTTGGTGAGGACCTGGAGGGCATCAGCAGGTATATGCTATGCTATTAAGATGTGATGCAGACTTACACAGATGCAGGTTTTTTCAGGGCTCATAACTACCCCTACTTTTCCACTAATGCTAAAGCAAGTAGCAGTCCACATGGGGTTGGAGATGATGGCTTATTTTACGGATTCCAGCAGCTTAGTAGGATTTCAGCTTTGCCCAAACCACACCGTGTCTTCCTTTGGGAGGATGGCTTAAGATGAGCACTGGACGGCTGTGCCTGTGCTGCCTCTGCCCCTGTGAAAAGGTCTGGGGGAGCAGGGAAGGGAAAGGAGCCTCCTGTGTTCACAGGGCGACCTCCCCACTTCAGCAGCACGTCACACCGGGGCACACGGGCAGTTCTGATGCCTCCTCCTTCCTAGGGATGGGATACCCAAAAACGAGACAGGGGACAACCAAAATACCACATCACTCCCATGCAGGCCGTGTCCTGCTGTGACAGCACCCTCCCAGGAGGGGTCTGGTGGGGCAGTCAGGGGCTTCACAGCGGCTGAGGAGAACATTTTTCACAGTGCAGTGGTGGCAGTGCTGGAGCAGGGCCCCTGAGGGGCTGTGGGGCCTCCAGCAGCACAAAAAGGACAAGGCCCTGAGCAGCCCGGGGAGCCCTGCTTTCGGCAGGGCTTGGGCTGGAGGCCTCCAGCCTGAATGTCCCCAGGAGCTGATGGAAAATACAGCCCGGCCCTGGCTTTCAAAGTCCAGCTTGGGGGCTGGTGTGTACTGGTGCCCAAAGCTCCTGAATTCAGCAGAACTGCCTCTGGTTTCAATGGCTTGTATTTCAGGTCATACGTGACCTATCGGCGTAATTATTTCAGTGAATTATTGACAGATTGGTTCCCTGGGCACACAGTGACCACTTAGGGTTTTTATGTTTGTGTTTTTCTTTACAGAGGTTTCTGGGTTCAGCAGGTCTCTCTTCCTTTCTCACACCAGGATCCTTTGCTCGTACGTACAGGGGTGATCGTTGCACAACCTTCCTGTGGAAATGAGTGTTTGAGGAGGCCTTGGCCAGATTACACAATCCTTATTGGTCAAAGTCTCCTGAAACACTTGTCTGCTGATGGCTCATGTGAGGGCCAGGGCATGAGTCACAGTGTGACTATCTTGACTAACCAGGGGAAGCCACAGATCACCAGTCTGCACGGCTTCCTCTTCACCTGGTCTGCAGCATGAGGATGAAAGCAAATGGACAAAATCCCATGGAGTGTTTAAAAGTGCTCATTTCATTCCCACCTTTGATGTTTTTATCCACCAGCTGAACTGTCAGACACCAGCAGAAACCGGTGCAGGAGCCCAGGAACCACCATCTGGGGCAGGGACATGCTGATGGGGACTCAGGTTGTTCCCACAGTCACCAAAACAGCAGCAAGTTTGTCCAGATGAGCTATCAGGCAAGCAGAGCCTGATTCCCACCACGTTTCTGTGAGCCCAGCGGTGGCAGCGGTCTCTGTCCAGAGTTTCTGGTCCTCCAGGATCTCACCACTAAGGTCATCTCCCAGCTTGTGTGCCCAGGCGAGGGACAGCAGTGGCAGGGCTCTGGAGGAGCCCCTCTGGAGGAGCCCCTCTGAGCCCAGCATGGGGCGTTCCTCCCAGGCAGCTCGTGTCAAAGCGACTGATCCCCTGAGTTCAGGGAAGGGAGGAGGATCCATGGAAACCTTTGCTAACCAAATGAGCTCTTTGCAGCTGTAACACCTGTAATGAATGTTTTGCATGTGCTATTTGAAAGCCTTTTTATAAGCCTGCTCCCAGGACTTAAATAACTTGTAGCAGAGGACAGTGAGAAAGGCACCGCATAATTCTAATGAATTGCTATAACTCATTCTGTCCTGGCTGATTTGCAGATCCTCAGGCTTTGCATGCAAATCTTTGCATGGGTTTTGTGCCTGGCTGTGCCCTGTGGAAACCAGACCTTTCTCCAGGTCAATGTTATCGCTCACACCTCACCTTGTGAGCTCGTTTTCCACTCGTTGAGTGAATGCACAGTTGTTTGTGACACCAGGGGCCTGCTGCTTGGTGCAGGACCTTTGTGGCAGGATGAATCCCCCAGACCTACTGCACGTGGACCCGTCCCGGTGTGATACCCATGGGCAGGTGGGTGGAAGTGAGGTGGGGAGCTCGTCCCAGCACTAGTTGGGTGGAAAAGGAGGTGAGAGGCGGTGGTGGTCACCTTTGGGAGAGTGGATGCAAAAGAACAAAGGGGGCTGTAAATGGCTCCAGGCAGCAGCAGGCTGCCCCACCAGAGGCTGATGGCAGCACGTGGGTTCAGCAACAGCCCCCTGCAGGTGGGCACCCCGGAGGCACTGTGGGGGTGCCGACAGCTGCACACGAGTAGAAATAACCAGAAAACTGAGAGCGGTGTCAGCTCCGTGCTGGTGGAACACCCTGTAAGTTCTGCATGTGGTGGCCTGGCAACCAAGGCTGCTGCTGTTCACTCTTCCTCATTCTTGGTTGTTATTCCTGCCCAACGTCGCGGGCACACAGCCCAGGCTGGCAGATGCACAGTGCTAGTCTGGCATCTCGTTGCACGTTTGGCCACTGCGTGCCACTGGGTGTTACTGCTAGCGCATGTAGATGGGGACGTTTCCAGCCCCAGAGACCGAGCACGTGATCAGCCACAGGCGATGCCATTTTCCCTTTGGAGGTTCAGGCGTAAGGCAGGGACCTCAGGCAACGTGGCCCAACTTGTTCTGTTTCTGGATGGGAGGAAACACCAGCAGCTTTGAGCCAAGCCCACAGTAAAACATTCCCTGCTTTCTCATCACAGCTTTGCTAGGCCTGATCCCATGTTTGCCTCGCTGCAGTGGAGGCTGCTTACCTCCTGCATACAAAGCCAGTCTCTTGCATTGGTAGTGGGAGTCTTGCCTGAAGGAAGGCACCCAGAAGACAAGGATCTGTCTCACAATTGAGGCTTCCACTGCCATTATCCAGTCCTGAAAAGCTGTTTTCAGAGTTCATGAAATGAATTTTTGCAGTTTCAGTTTATTCTGCGGAAATTTAGGTTGCAGGGAAATGTAAGTTTGCAGTGACCGAATGACTGAAAGCAGAGGTAGAGAAGAGAATTAGCAAGTTCTGTCTGCAACTGCCTGGTTTTATTAAAGTAATAACCTAATGGGATTTGCAGATATGAAAACACTAGAGAAACTAGCAGCTGGGTAAAAAGGGACCAATATTTTATTCTTGTTTTTTTTTGACTTCAAGATTATTTTAATCTAGTTTGCCACACTGGGAGAATTATTAAGTTCTTTACAAATGTTTATTTTAAAACAATTGCACCATATCACACATGGAAATAAATACACAATTAACCAAACACTATTGTGCAACCAATGTGATTAAAACTGCTGTACATGTAAAATTTATGGTGATGACTTTCAATCTTTAAAAAAACACATTGCTGAAAATGCCTAAGCCACCTGATTTTAGTGACAAATAGAAGGCAGAAAATATTTTCTTAGTGAATGTGCAGGATCCTCTTGCATGGTCTATAATGATGTGGATTTTAAAGGCAATTACATGTTGTAGATGGCAAAACAGAGATGGAGTTCTGCTACAGGTGGCACTTCTACGCCACCAAATACATCAGCCAAGACTCAGTTTATTCAAACGGGGTGAACAGACGTTACGTGGTGTAAATGCAGTCTTACCTCCAAACAGCATCAAGGTGTGTGCAGACCTTTCACAGGCCTTGTGCACAGGCATGGTTCACACCTGCCATAATTTATGTTGGGGTAAATGTCCGCTCTTCCACAAGACCTCTGGGTTCATTCACAAGACCTCTGGATTCATTCTTCTCTGTCCATTTACATTCTGTGACAACAACTGGTTGCCAGCAGGAGGTTCTGAGGTTTGATGCTTCAAGTTTTCCACAGGATGAATGTTCTCCTGAATGCTCCTTTTATTTCTGCAAATGAACTTCACTGAGAAATGCTCTGTATTCAGACAGCATCTACAACTAGCATATCTACCCTGTGTTGAAGGCCAAGCACCAGAGGCCTTCTAAGATCTGCAGAAACCAAAGGATCTCATGAAATAAACTATCCACCCCTTCCAGGATGGCAAATTCAACAAAAGAGCAGCACAGCCCTTAGGAAAAGTAAGAGTCTTTGACAATTGGAACTGGTGGTTTTTTATGGTCTATTGGTTTATAAATAAAATGGAAATCTTTCTTGGTTTCACTCTTCAGCAGTGAAGCTTTGATATGATGGGGGAGGGCTTCTTTGTCCAGCTGCAGCCACTGGTCATCAACATA
Source organism: Aythya marila (assembly GCF_965140915.1). NCBI lineage: Eukaryota > Metazoa > Chordata > Aves > Anseriformes > Anatidae > Aythya > Aythya marila. The sequence continues at coordinate 16,334,654 of NC_139046.1, forward strand.
AACAAAAAGTCCATAGTCCTTGGGATGGGAGACTTCAAACTTTTCAGCACACTGCTGGCTCAGCTGCTCAGCTGTGGTGTCACTCCGAGAGGCAAGTGTCCTTGACTGAGCACCAATCTCCAGAAAGGCGATGGAGATGAAATCCTGAAGAGGAATATGAGGATAGATCTTGTAATTAACACAATGACTTTAGGAGACAATACTCAGCCCCAAATCTCTAGCTACCTAGAACACATAAATGCTCCCAAATATCCTCCAGTCATCCTCCAATGCATTTTTCTTTTTAAATTTATTATTTTTTTTCTCCTCTGAAGAACAAGCTCTGAATCAGTGAATACTTAAGCTAGCAAGCACTTAACCAAATAATTAGTCCCACAAAGACATATGATTAAAGGTCAAAATCAATGAAGATTTTTTTTTTTTTTCTGATTTTGGTGACTATCTTTAGTGTGCAGCTGTCTCTCTACAGTTCCTGAAGAAACAGGATGCAAAAAAATAACAGACCTCAGAGACTTGGCTTGAAACCCCAGCATTTAACAGAAACAGGAAAGGATTGGTGTTGTAGTGGCCCTTGAAATTCCACTGTCACCTAAGCAGCATCTTGAGAGAGTGGCCTCCGAACTTCCTTTCATGAGTAATGAAACAGCAGAAGTTGTGCTTCTTCTGAAGGAGGCTGATTTACTTGTATCTTGTTTCAGACAGTAAAAATTGACAAAAAGACTTTCTGTTGAACTTATGAGGTGCAGAAATCTACAGTACCTTTGGCCAGGGGGGAACCTGTGTATTTAATTTGTGTCTGTGACATTCAAAAAACTCCCAGCCATTTCTGTTAGAAAATACTCCAGTTCCCCAGAAGAAGTGAGAGAGCTGCGGACTCTCAGACTGTTTAAATCCTACACATTTGCCAAATATTTGGACTATGGGCTTCCAAACTGTGTTTATAGATGAGTAAGGCAGCCAGTAGGGCATGTGGGGGCATGGTGAACATGCCCGCAAGCTAGTTACCCCTGCCAGGGCAGGCTTGCATGTCTATGACATTGCACATCATTCAGAGGAAGTGAAAACAGCCCTTGTGCTGCTGGAAACTGTGGAAACATTCTGGGGAAAATGTGGCATTTGCTGACCCAGTTATTATGCTCCATGCTAGGTAGCTGCTATGAGCTACTGTCAGAGCAGCACTTAGGGATGGATGGATAATTATGTGTCCCATCCACCATTCATATGTTCTGAGATCATTCAGAACTGTTTTGACTGCACTGTGGAAAGCATATTTCCACCGTGCTGCTACACAGCTATTTAGACAGTCTCCCACTCAGCATTCTTTCAACATTTTTATTTGAGGCTCCCACCTCAGTGCTGACACTGCTCGCTTTTGCCCTGTGAAGGCTTTGCAGAACCTGAGACGTGGACTTTGCTGCCTCCTTGTGGGTGAAAATTTGATCACAGGACATGGGGCTGTCAGGGCACCCTGTCTGCTTGCTCCTGCCTCCAGCCCCACCATGGCTGGAGGACCAGAGGCACCTGTACGACTGGTGCATGGGACATCTTCACTGGGCTACTCACAGTGTGAGCTTCACAACTAATACTTCTTCAGCTAACCAGCCCGTGTGGGGTCTGCTCCACTGCTGGGCAGGAGAGGACAGGTTTTGGAAGTTGCTTGTCTGACCAGCCCTTGGGATTGCTCTGGTCCTCTCACATCTTTATGCTGCTCACATCTCCTCAGCTTAGCCCCTGGCTTCCCCAGGCCCTAAGGGCCATGAAGAAGATGGCCCTCCCCACTGCAGCTCTCCCGATATGAAGATCCTCACACACAGTCCTTGAGAATGAGCAACGAAATCACTTTTCTGTCATATTTAAAATGATTTAGTTGAGTACTTCAAGACTTCAATATGCATTCTGTATATAATATGTAGTTCAAATGAGGTTTGCTTGTTTAAGATTTGGAAATCTTGCACAGTATGTTCTGTCTCTTAATAGTGATTTGTGTTGATTTAATATTTAAATAATTATCATATTTAAAATGATTATGTATGGATAGAGCACATTCATCTCGCAGGCCTTTTCCCCAGGAAGTCTCGCCAGCTACCTGCACTGATGAGCGGGAAGCCCGGGCCTTGTTCAGTGTCCTCCGCCGCTCCCAGCGGTGAATGGAGTCCTGCACCTCCATGCTCAGCTGCCGAGTTACGGTGATTTTGTCATAGTTCTTGATGTGCTCCAGGGCCCCATAGGTGGTGGTTAAATAATAGGAGCCTGCAAAAGGAGAAGGTCTTGGATGAGCATCACATCTGCATGGGCCATTCGTTTCCCCTTCCCTCTTGACTGTGCCCATGCAGAGACCCTGTCTAATGCTTGCACTGCCCATGCCTGCAGGCAGGTCGTGGTGGCCTCCATCCTGTTTTGCTTCACAGCAATGTCAGCTGCCCAGGCTCCTGAGATTGTAGATGTCCTAGGGGGCACCACAGACCAAAGCTAAGCTACTACAAAAGCAGCTTGGACAAACAAACCCAACCAGCCACCTTTGACCACAGATGATTTATTTTCTGGGACATGTTCATCTTTTTGAAGTGTTCAACAGGGCCAATGCAGTAGGTCTGTAATGTGGGATCCTGGGCAGTCCCCACGATGCAAGGCAATGGTAAAAATCACAGTGTGCTCTGCAGGAAAAGCACAAGGCCTGCATTCATCCCCTGACCTCAGCTACCTTGATGAAATGTTTAGATCCCAAGTTCCCTGTGGGGTCAGCACCTTTGAAGGAGGTCTCAGACCTGCAAGGAAGGACAAGTCACCCTCTGCTCCCTCCACGTCTATTGACTAGATGGGGAACCCAGATGTCTGAGACAAATTCCTGTACTCTTAAAAGTTAAGAGTGATAAATCTTGGTAAACTAGAGAAAGAGGTGATGGAACACTAAAAGCCAGTCCATTTTCCTCAAAAATTCCTGACTGCCATGGTGTTGGCTGAAACGAGTAATAAATACCAACTGCAGCAGCAAGGGAAGGAGCTGGGCTGTGATAAGAACATGCTTTATCAACAGGGCTGAAGATAGACCCTGACAGGAGGGCAGAGCTCTATGTCTCCTCTGAACAAGGCAAGGAGGCAGCCCGGAGAGCTGCGTGAGGTGTTCCCTGGCCTCCCATGGGACAGAGCACACCCGTCCCAGCGGGGCGAGGGGTCAGGCCGCGGCTGTGCCCGTGTCACCGGTGAGCCCCATGCCGGGCCAGGCCTCGCTGCAGCCTCCTGCTGCTCCTGCCCTCACTTCAGCTGCCGGCAGCACAGGGAGAGCTGGAAATTGCCCCTGAGCTGGCAATTTTTCTGCTTTAGTGCTTCATAAGAGCTGCGGCGCCTCTAGATGGCGCCTCCACATCACCCAAAGCCCCTGCCCGCAGCGGGCTCGCAGCGCTCGGGCTTTGCCGAGCTTCAGTCTGCAGCTGGTTGCGTAAGTGGCAGCTGAGAGCATTTTGTCTGAGCAGTGTTTTTAGAGAACCATTAAATATTAGCCTAAGAGAGACAAAGACACTGCCATTTATCGTTCCGTGCTCGGGTGGATCCAATGAAGAACATCCCACAGGTATATAAGGATTGCACATGCTGAAAACATGGCACGCTCGCTCGCTCACTCTCTCTCTCTCTTTTTTTTTTTTTTTTTTTCCCCATCTTCTCCCATAAAGCACGTCTGAGAACAGGCTAGCAAGCCTGCAGGTGCCACTTACCCTGTCTTAAATATACCCTTCCTTGTCTCCCTTTTGGTGTGACTCCTGCTCTGGCAGACTCAGGGGTGCCCCTGGTCAGACTGGTGACCCCTGGTGCTTCCCTTTGGTCAGAGTCCAGTTCTGTCCCCCGCTTCCCACCCCCACCCCCCCCCAGAGGAATTCATTACTTTTTTTTTTTTTTTTTATAATAATTAATTTTGCTTTCCCTTTTCAGCATCTTCATTTCCACACATCCGTTCCCCATCTCCTGTCCTTGCCTTTTCCCCAGTAGCCAACATCAGTATTATTAAAATTTGATCAAAGTAAATTCTTAATTTGGAGGCCAGATTTAAATTATTTTATATATTTGTCTGACTTATTTTCACAGTTTCCTCACTTCTGCTTTCCTTTAATTTTTGTTTTATTTCTGTGCCCGAATCTATTGTCATTTAATGTTGGAAGTCCCATATCAAGTTGACTTTTGACAGTTTCCATTTGCAATCTCTGAGCTGTCTTCATTAAGCTATTCTATTTTTTGCCTTTCCTTGTGTCTGCAGTTATTCCCAGTACCCTTTCTGAAGTGGTTATTCAGCTAGTGTGATCTGGAACTTCCCTACAGATTTTTTTCCACTTCAGCTGGAGTATAGATTTCACATAGGCTTTGCATCTTTGATTTGAAAGAAATTCCACCCAGCTTTGCCTTTGATACGCTGAGCTCCTCAATCCAGCTGACTTCAGCAAACAGCTCAGTAGTGTGCCCTTTTGAAATGAAGAACCTGTGGGCAGTGTAGTTACCAAAAACAGCTTAGTTATGTCAGCAAAATGCTGTGCTTAGGCTAACATTTTTATTCTGCTAACATTTTTTTTTTTTTCAGCAGGAATATCAGCCTATGCAGAAACCCCTCACTAACGCAATTGTATGCTACTGTTATTTCTCTTAGTACTTAATTTTGCTCACCTCTGCACCATGCTGGGTAGATGTGCTCCTAGCTACAGACTGACACTTTCGTTTAATATAAATAAAATTGGTCTGCTGTTGTTCATTCAGGACTCCTTTCTACAACCTCAGTACTTACAAAAACAAGTTCTAAAATGAAGTCCTTCATATTATTTTAGTGACTAGTTGGTGACAAATTATCTAATTCAGAGTGTACAACCCTGTACCTGTAAGTAGCATTTGCTTCCCAAGCTGTATTTGAGATGCTAAAGGCCCACAGAGCCCTAGGATATTTACCCCTCCAATAGCAGAGGTCTTTATTCACATTCAAAACTAATATTTAACCTTACTTTTTTTTCTCTACCTTGCTGTGATACTCAGCCAGAGAACACTGTCAAAGGATCACTCTACTCATACAGGGAATGAGAATGATGTAGGGCCATAGGAATACAATGCAGTTTAAGAACTGCTCTCTTATCTCAGAGGAGTAAATAAAAGTTGCACAATGGATTGCAGCAGTTTAGGTTTAGGCAAAGACCTTTTGACTTTTCAGCCTTTCAGCCAAGGAACACTAGATGTCCCTGTTTAGGTTACTAATCCAGCAATTCAGATCTCATTTGTGCTGGGCCCCCTGCTTTTCTTGTTTGTGTCTGAGGTCACGACACTGCTAAAAAGAGTTGAAGTGTTTAACAGTCATTTTAAAGCCTCGGATTTGAGAAGCTTGGCCAAAGCTTATCCACAAAACCAGAGCCTTGCTGCCCTACCTTCACAAACACTAAAGTAAGGTAAATAATAATTTGCAAAGAGAATATTCAAGGAGCAAACATTGTACTTTACCTTCACCTAGCTGCAGAGCAGGGTCCATGAGCTCCATCATATACTCCACATTCAGCAGGACTTCAGTCAGGTTGCTGCGGGCCAGCACATACATGAGCACGGGGAGGAAGTCATCTGCACCATATGGCTTTCCTGAGCAAAGAGAAACACAGAGTGGTCCCAATAAACTCACCGCAAAGGCACAACAGTGACAGTTTCTCACCCAACTGTCTTTTATAGACTTTAGTTTAAGTTATCTGAAGAGTTAAAGATTGAAACTACCAGCAAAGAAAAAAATGGCAAAAAAAGGAAAGTTAGCTCACTTTAAAAAGTGAGTAAACTTGCTTCAAACCCAAAATAATAATAAAAATATTATTATTAATAATAAAAATATTATTATTAACAAAAAGGAACACTTTTAGTGGGCTCTATTTCAGTCATTCTTAGTTAACTAGAGAGAGAATAACTTAAACTTCATGGATCTCAGACATGGGACAACTCTTGAAGAGCTCAAAGGCTGAATCCTGCCAGTTTGTCCCTCCGATTTGACACTGCCATTAAGAGTGCAATTCATGTTTGCAATATTGACAGCAAAGCAGTATACGTGTGTTAGGAGTATTTATTCTCTTAGGTTTGCTCTTTGTTGGACTGAAGAGTAAAAAAAAGAGAATTTGAGACAGCAGTTTTTAGAACTGAGGACTTTTGTGCTTATGTTCCTTCAGAAGGCAAAAATTCACCTACATGTTCCTAATTAACTAAAGTCTACCAAGAGTTAGGACCTAAGAGGAAATATCTTTCCAGCCGTAGTGTCTAGCTAGGAAAACAAAAAGTCCTTCACATTGACTTAGACTAGGTTTTTGGAGCTGACGTTCAGAAGGGGTTACAGGAACAGATCTTAATGGGCTCAAGATTTCCTGGGCTTAAAACAACAAAGAAGTCAACAAAGTGATCTTACATGTAATCTATAAAGGCTCTTTGGGATCTCTGAGGACAAAAAAAGCATACTTGTTAATAGTTATCATAAATAATTATTACTTAAAATGAAATCCTGAAATCCAAACAGAAGCTTCACCACATAAACTGCAAAGAACAGAGAGAACTTCCCTTATTGAAAGATGCTTTCACAGAAATATGTATGTAATGCTTTCATTTTCTGCCAACAGGTCACAAATCCATCATGGACAACATGTAATACCAAGCTGCTTAACAGGCCTATCTTCCCAACACTCAGGGTTGACCATTCTTCTGAAGCTAAACTCAGAGTGCATTCATTCTGAGTGATCTCCCTCAGACTGTGAGCATTTTTACTCATCTGAGGTGTTGATTTCACCACTTTGGAACTGGCCAGGTGTGTCTCACTTGAGAACTCCTTGGCTCATTTCAAAGAATAAAAGCAATTCTTGACATAGCTGCAGTGAAGTTATGCCCTGGCCATTTTTGACCCATAGTCCATATGCCCTTCCACGGTGAGGAATAAATTCCTATTTCTCAAATGTTCCCACTGCCTTATTTCAAATCCTTGCCATGAGCCAGCTTTCCCTTTTTTGTCATTCATAGCTGACGCAGATTCTCTGCTGGCAAAGAAAGATATTCTTTTAAAGCCTCAAATAAGCATGAGCTTAGACCCTGATTTAAAAAAAGAAGAAAAAAAAAAGCGTGGCTTTAAAATAAACCCAGTAATATTCTAGTGAACAGAGAGTTGATCCAGTTAAAACAAAGTGTTGGAGGATAAGAGATGCTCAGATCTGTAATTCAATCTGTTTCTAACAGAGTCTGTACGTGCCACAACACAATTTATCTAATGAAAGCTGGATTAACGCTTTCGGCTCTATTTGCTCTATTGTGGCTGTCTTTAGTTAAACAACACAGCTCTTGGTCCTCACCCAAACTATGAAAGGACTCTACTGTTTTGTTAACATCTGGATGGGGGTTTTGTTAGTCTGTTGTTGCCTTGGCTTATATCTCTGCGAAAGCTTCAGCTCAGTGAAGGGTCTGGTTTATTACTGTCATATATGTAAACACAATAGAATCAGCTTAGTATTACAGCTATTTAGTACTGTGTAGCAAAAAAAAAGATGGCTCAACTGGAACATGAAAGCTCAGTAAAAAAAACTGCACTGAGAAAAGCCCTGTTTTCCTTTTGGCTTGAGTAAATCAGATGCCAACAGAGTTAATTCTGTATAGACACAGTATAATGGAACATGAAATACATTAGAGTTTGTTGGGCTCATCTTTTCCCTGCTTTAAAAACTTTTTATTTCTATGTAGTAGTTACTGACAAGTGGCATGGAATTGGTGCTCCTGATTTCCTGAAAGCCAAGAGATTTTCACTGCAGCACCCATTGCAGAATTTTATCTTCCTACCATTTCTCCTCCATGAACAATCCATATTTTATCTACTAGGTCATACAAGGAAGTTGCCAGTTCACAACATGGGTTCTTATCTACTGAGAAAAAATCTGCTGGTTTATTATTGTTATTATTGTTGTTTAAATCATTGAAAAAGATAAACAACCAGCCAACAGGTTATTTGTCAGCCATTGCATAGTGGAAACTGGAACTTGGAACCGAACAATTTGGTGTCACCAGCCACCAACTTTTAGTGTCAACTGAAATGGAAGTTGGAGAGAACTTTTCAAGAACATCTACAGAATCTCTCTATTTCTTTTTTATTGTCTGAGAAGTGGTTGTGTTTACAAGCAGGCATTGAGTCCATTATTTTTCACTGTTCCCTATCTCATTTCTATAAGCTGATTTAGCTGCTCTGCCCACCAGCCCTTGTTATTGCAACCTTTTCTCAACTTTAAATTTCATAGAAATATTATTGGAGTCCCAGCAGTTTATAAGGCAAAAAATAAGAAGTATATAATACAAAATATATAAATACAAAAAATAAGAAAAGAAAAACAATACAAAAAACAACAACAACAACAACAACAAAAACTAGACTCTATTTTAATCCATGTGTGGGAATATGAAGCTTGAATCTTAAATACTTATGTCTGTTGCTAAAGCTGAAGTCAGCAGAAGCTGTAGGTGAGAAGCACCACCACCAAGCACCTGCACCAAGGGAGAAGCAGAGCTGGCCACCCAGGATGTAGCTCTGACTCCATGTGTTGCCACGGGCATCCCGTGTTGCCTTGGGCAGGCCAGGAAGGTATCGTGCCTTCTCCTTGAAGGTGTCGCAATGGTTTCCTGCAACTGACTGCCAGGGCTGGGTGCCTGAGAGGGCAGGGCTGAAGCTCTCCTGGCCTTGGCCGTCACAGCAGGCTCAGGGAGTACCTTGGAGATGTACAGTGGACAGTGAGGACAGCTCTGACATACCCCATATCTCAGCCCCTCTGTGGGGATGATAGCTGCTGTCAGCAGTTCACATCTGACCAGAAGCTTTATGCAGGGCTGCTTTCCCCAGGCTGCTGCCTCCTCAGCTCCACTTTCGGTCTGTGTCAGAGCCAATTCCCCAGCCCTGTGTGTCTTTCTCGGCCTGGGGTCTCTCAGAGAGAGGAAGGCCTGCAGCTGATGGGGTTAAACCCAGCCCTGACCCTGCCAGTGCTCGTAGTGGAACTGGGACTGAGCTTGCTCGTTCAAGGTGGCGTTGTCCTACTCCAGATATGACTTTCTTGCTCTATTTGCCCATCTTTCCTGCAGGATCAGGAAACATTTATTTCATAAATATCTGTAAGGAGCTTAAAATAAGCCTTCTCTTCTGCCACAAACTCATCCTATTATGTTTATAGCAAAGCAAATACAACGTCAGCTCCTGGCTGGGATGCAGCACTTGAATGGAATGGGTATTAATTAAATACATGATTTAAAGCAACTGGAATTCTGCCCAAACCTCCATAAAGAAATTACAGCCTGTTGTAGCACATTCATGTATTTCTTCTCTCTCCATGGGTATCCTGACAACCAGCAGACAGTGATGATGCTCTACATCTTGCTCTAGTATTTTATAGCCACTAGAATGACGTCTAGCAACAGCTGTCCAGGAAATATGAATTTTAGCCTCAGTTTATAGCTGGGAAACCTAACGTACAGAAAGGTTAACTGGGATTTGTTCAAGATCATAGGAAAAGATTGTGACCATCTTTCCACTCACTAGCATTTTACTGTTTCTTGTCTCATACTGCTTCAGACAGGTTTGATTTGTGGTATAGTTGAATTAAGAGAGTTAAAACGTGCAGACAGAATGAATCCATTTCAAAAACATATGCTCTACAGATCAGGGAAATTCATTCCCCTGGAAAAATTTGAACAGACTTTTTAGTTCAAATGTAGCAATTGCACTAGCCAGAAGAAAGATATAATCTCTAGTCCATCAACCTTCATTAAGAGTAAATTAAATAGAAATACCATTTTCCCAAAGATAGCAAAGCAAAACTGTAATGTGTAGCTTTATATTCCTCCATAGGAGTGAGATGTGTTAGTGAGCAATGCAGTGGGATTGCTCTGACTTAATTTTAAGAGTTTCTAGCACTGGCACACTGCTGACTGAGGCCAGTTTCCTTTCCAGAGGCTCAGCTACCACACTGAAGGCTCACTGCTTCATGTCCATGCCTTTGCCAACTGCAAAGCCACACAGAAGCACATCAGGGCAACCATATCCAGCTGCTCAGTTTCACAGAGGATGACAAACTTCATCCTAAAATCTAGGGAATAGAAAGATTGCAGTGGAATATATGTATTCTATCTATATTCTTCCTCCAAAAGAAGACTATTTATTAACCAGGCAAAATTATGCAATGGAAATTATTAAATCGAACATTTTAGGGCCAGCCACCTAGCCAACGTCACTCTAGTACAGAACTGGGTTTGAACTGTAGTCCAGCCCTCTGTGAGGATCTAAGATACTTCAGCAATGAAACTTCATAATCTTAGTCCACAATGTTAAAAAGTTGCAGTAAGAAAACCGTTCCTCTCCTCATTCCTTTTGAATCCCATCATAAAGCAGGCTTTATAAAGTATCTTTCAAGCTTCCAACTCATGCTTAGAGCATTACTATTTCTGATCTTCCCAGGTCACACACTGACCAAGCTTAGCTTGTTTGTCTCGCCTAGTGTTTCTTCATAAACTGATGTCCATACTACTCTATTTTTTCATTTCCATCAGTTCTCTTCTGCTGAGCAGCAGCTCTCAGGTAGCACAGGGCTTGGAGCTCTACTCTTACCGCTGCCAGTGCACATCACACATGTTGCAAATTTGCATGTAATTATCATTCCACAAGTGTCGCTTGTGCTTTTGATATAGTAAAAGGCAGAGATTATACTCCTAACATACAATACCCCTTGACATTTTGTCTGAGGAAAGGTATTTCTGGAAGATAAACAAGAAGCAGCTTTTCCTCTGTATGATTACAATGCTTCTGTGTAAATGAGATATGTGGCCAGCCCTCTCTGTGGTTACTGGAGCATGCCCTCCAAATGTTGGAGCGGCCAGACTGCTGGAAGCTTACAGTGCCTGCTGAGTCCTGCCTCTTACTTTTTCTCGTGCGTAGAGTAAAAGATGCCAGCCAGTTTGCAAAGGAGATCCAAACTCCCCTTCTTCTCTTCTGTTAATGCATATTATTCTCCCTAACTACTCCTAGTATTTTTAGCAGGCAGGTTACACATCTTTAAATTGTAGGTTGCATTCATGGAGGCATATGCTGAAGTTATTTAAGTTTGCACAGAACTTGGAAAAGCTCAGTGAGACACCACAGTGCTATCATAATTGTCCCTTTGGGGGGGATACACTTACTAATACTGCTGCCTACACTGTGTATGTGAGCATCTGAACCAGTACCCCTAAACTCCTTTTATAGCCAGTGATGAACTAATCAATATCGTCAGTGGAGTTTGCCATGAGTCATCTCACCCTAAAACAGACACCTACATCTAAGCCAGATGAATCAACTGAACTCTATCGACTATGTCCCCATTGTCTATAATGAGAAGTTAGATGTGATACCCATCTGTGGCCACCTACAGCTAGATGTAGCTGTAGATGAGTCCTGCCTCAATGTACACCTACATCTTGTAGTTGCACTCAGAGGTCTGTTAGGAGGAAGGTGTTTTGAAAATGACAGTGGACTTGCCTTCTTGATTCCTTCTGATGAATCAGACCCACAAACTGATGGCCTATGACTTGAGGGAGAAATGTTAGTTTATGCCAGCTGAGAATTTGACCCATTGAGCCCATACTCTAAGTATCTAAGACAAATTGTCACAGCTAACTTATCAGACAGATTGTGTTACCTAATATAAATTGCAACCTTCTATTAAAACTCCGACAACCAAAGCAGAAAAATCCTCCTCTCTCAAAACAGCAGGCTAAACACGGAGTCAGACATGGCTGACTTCAAAATGTTGTAACTCTTGCAGCAGTACAAAGATGGGCACTGCTGCAAGGGCAGATGTTTCTCACTGAGCCTACCCCTAGTTTTAAAGTACCTATTAGTAAACCTTGGCTGAACCTCAACTGCCGTTTTTCAACCCAATAGGTTGAAAAATTTGTGTTTTCAAGGGGGTCTGAAAAAAAAACAGTGTTTGATTTGGTGGTATTTGTGCTTTTCTTTGAGACGTGAAACCATATTCTTAGGCCAGTTGTTCTATTGTCAACCTAAAGTGGATAAAGGCCTGGCCTGAACTTCCGAATTTCAAATTAAACCAGACAATGTAAGTAATTATCATGTCATGGAGCAGATAATTTTTCTGACAGAGGTAGACTGATTTTGGTCCTGTGGCAGAGGGAATTATTAGTTCTGTGTTCCACACGCTCAGACCTTCTACAAGGGGGGAACTCTTTAATTCAGTGGTGAGTAAAAGGAACTAAAAGAAGAACAAATTGCACAGGAAACAGAGCACGGCCGCTACTCTTCCGGTGCTAAGAGCAGTGCACTGCCCTGGGGCTGCCTGAAAGCAACAGGGACCTTGGGTGACTGCTTTCGAGGTGGGCAGAGAGCAGAAAGGGTTCCTACCCAATGACATCTGGTCTGAGCAGCCCACAGCATACTCTTTCTGCACAGCACCGGCTGGGAATCTTCCGTCAGAAAAATATTTCAGTGTGCTGAACAGTTTGTCTTTGCCAGGTGGAAAATCAAAGTAATACTGGTGATCTGGGGTCAGTTCATTCTTGTGAGAAGGTTTCGCACATTTCATTTCTAACCGGATCTACAGGGTGTCTCACTGGATTTGTCTCTGAGTGCAGTCTCTGCCATGACTTAGACTATAGCATTTCCCTGTTCTCAGGGCATAAATTCACATGGGAAAATTTCCCTAAAGCCAGGCCAGTTTAATTCTGACTAGACCCTGATGTGCAGTATTGGTCATGTATACTGGACAGGGAATTGGATGCACACAGCAGAATTCGGCTTTTGAGCCCCATCCCACTTGCAGCAGCACTCGACATGAGAAAACAGTTCGAGATGGCTGAAATGAAGTGCTTCAGTTAGCAGAACAAACCACAATCATCTGATTTCATGAATGCCAACCTTTTTAAATATTTCAGGTTTTTTGAATTGTTTCTCTGACCCATAATTTCTGCTGCATAAAATGACACAACAGCATTTCCTGCAATAGAGAAATTCCAACCCTGAGCCAGCTGAGGCATGACAGATACATAATGTGCCACCGCCATCGGAAGGAGTCTGTGTCTCCTATGTGGGTTTTAATGAGGTGTTTGAGTCTTTGATCTACATCAGATATTCTCTCAGACTTGAAGTAACACAGCTGTTTTTAGAAAGTTACAGCAAATTGCCCTACATGCGCCAAAATCTTCTCATATGAGGTGAAGGCAGTCAAAGGTCCTATCTGCCCTGCAGCTTACGCTCAGCCCCGGTGTGGCTTCCTGTTCTGCTGTTAATGTGTCTAGATCAGTTGCTGAACTTTGCTGCATGCTGTCCAAGGGAGGACCCCTATAAGAAGCTCAAGGGACAATTCCTGCGTGAACGCCCCATGGCTGTTGTTGGTACAGAACAAAGCAGAGCAGAACCTTTGCGGATGGTAACTTCTTGAAAAACTGCAGGTCATTGCAAATGAGTATCTGGCTACTCTCCTAATTATGTATGGCTCTTCATCAGCTCCCCAATACACAAAGAAAGCTCTTAAAGGGGTAAGGCGGGCTCCTGGAGGAAGGGTTTTTTGGTCTATCTGCAAAAATGCATCCTGTCTGCAGGCCAAGGGCTTAACGTGCATTTAGCGGTTGGCCTGAGGCCCAAGTTATACTTATACTTGGAGTACGGACTTCCTCACACCACAGAAGCTTAGTGGTGGCTCTTGGAGTTTACCAGACTATCAGGAATTAATAACAAACGGTACCAGTATTCTGCATCTCCTCTTCAATTTAGGCAAAACTTTGTAAAGGCCAAATCAAGAGACCCTTCCCAAAGACCCATGCCTATAGGTTACCATTAAACTGCTATGTGCCGGGACAGAGCTCTGGGGATTTATGGAGAGCTGCATGAAGGCTTGTGCAAGATGGCTATTACCCATAAAGTACATGCTTACAGACATTATCTGATCCCTGGAGTTATGGAGCTTAAAGTTAACTTTAACCAAGAAACACCTTGTATCTGCTATTAGTGCAGAGAACTTCACAGAAACTAACCAGTGCAATCTGAACACAACCTGTGAAGAGCTGATACCAAACACACCAAGATATGAGTTGATACCAAACACACACAGTCTGGATATTGCCACATTGACTGTAACATAAACCTTGTTCCTGCGGTACCTGGCAAAGGACCCGTGTGGAATACCATGTCAGTAGCAGTGCTGTACCTGGGTTTCCCTGAGCCATGGAGTCATAGATGAGTTTGCAGGACTTCAGCAAGATGGCAATCTTCTTTTCTGGAGAATAGGCCTTGTGCATGGTTGTGAACTTGTGAAGGATCTTTTCTAGCACAACAGTTTCAGGCACACTGGTTGTGACACCAAGGTCAGTGGTAGTTGTGTTTTGTATCACAAGTTGGTTCTCTCTTAGCTGCTGTAAAGATCCATCTTTGTTGTGGATTTCTTTCAAGTAAGAATTGATGGCTTCTTTTAAAGGTTTAAGGACACATTTGTACAAAGATGACTCAGCAATCGCATCTGCATAGAGACGGGAGAACACAAAATTTCATGGTAAATAATCAACACCAAAGTACAGGTGCCAGTAAAACTCCCAAGAAAACATGGTTATTCATGTACTATTGAATAGCCATGAGCAGGGAACAGAAATTACAACCCAGAGAGTAAATGGCTCGTTACTGGCACCCACCAGATGTCTGAAAAGGCTGCAGACCAACATGACTGCACAGTCTCTGCTGCTGGAGCCATAGGAGAGCTCCAGCTGTCAGCAGCCCCAGTACGCCTGCACTGCCTGACTGCTGAGCAGTGCGGCACTGCCAGGCCACAGGAAAGCCAGCTCTGGGCAGAGAGGAGGAACCCCAGCTAACTGTGCTCCTTCTCACAGTCAGTCCTGGGGGGATTCACCTCATGTCCCTTCAGACATCTCTCTCACCTGTCTGTTTACTTTGGGATGAAATTAACTGAATCCTTGAAGTGCCCCTTTCTCCACACTGACTGAAGAGGGGCTGTAGCCACCAGCTCAGAGGCGGACACCAACATCTGGTCAGAAGCCTCTCACCCTTCCTGCTCAAGTAGCTCTACTTTACTGGTGTTTAAGTCAATTCTTACGCCACCTGCGTGTGAGGAAATTGTTTGTGTGGGCTGAGCTTTTGCTTAACGTCCAGCAGGAGACAAAAGGAACCATGAGAGACTGTGAGAAAGTGCTTTTCAGTCTGTTGTCCACCTCCTAGAGACCAGTGGCAGAGCTAGCAGGGCTGCAAGGATTGCTTGTCACCCCTGCACTGTGGCAAAAAGGTCACTGCCAAGGGAGCCGTCTGCTCAGTCAGCGAGGCATGAAACAGAAGGCAGTGACATTTAGGGATACAAAGTGCAAGGATTTCAAAGACTCAGAAAATCAGCCTGAGGCAGGAGGGATTTGAGTAGTACATCATCCCTGAGGGGAATCCCTGTCCTCTACAGAAGGCTGACTGGGCCGTATCGTGCTGCTAAGGAACTGCAAGTGAACAGGGCTGGATCTAACCAAGCATGTCAGTAATCCTTGCACACACACAGCTCTACCAAGCAGAACAAGGACACTTCTTCTTTCTGCCTCCTCTCCACCTTCCCCAAGCAAGACTCATAGTGAACTTTCTGTGCTGACACCCACTCTGCCTCTAAGAAAGGGGTTGCTGGGAGAAAAGTCCCAGGTGTAATACGAGGTGTGTGAGAAGTGAAACTGTAGTTCCTCTCTCGGAGCTACGTCAAGGGGCGGGCAGCAGGTCTGTTCTGCTGGGAAGGCCTCGGGGTCATCTCAAGGCCTCTGCTGGGTGAGAAAGAAGTCAGCAGGGGCTGCTGAGACTGACAGCTGGGCACCTCTGGGTCACCACTGAGCTGCCCCCCCCCTAATACTGGAGCTGCAGGATTGCCTGGACACCCCGGCCACTTCTGTAGTTGGCCATGGTCTGTGCTGGGAGCCTTCCAGCTCCCAGATTGCTCTGAGACAATTTAGGGATTTATAAGTAGCTCTGCATTGGTTCCCAGGTCCTGAGCAAACAGTTTTAAGTCAAAAGAGTGCGTATTCCCTCATGAACCCCTTTGTGTATTCCCTCCTGAACACACATAAAATGGCCAGGCCAGTCTATTTTTATTTATTTATTTTTAACAAGGAGATAAATGGCAAATTATGACTCACAGCAGATTGAGTGAAACACCCTCAAGCACCCAAAAAGATTATTATTTTTTCTCCCCAAAGGCACATGATTTCTGTAGCATAGAGGTGTGAATGCTGCATTTGTGTAGCCAGCAGTGTTGCAGCATGCAGCATTTCAATGCCTCAGTGCTGAGGCTCAAAGACCGACTTGGATCAAATGATTCCTCCAACCTGAACGTTCAGTCTTGTCCCTCCTTGTTGGACAGCGACTGGTCCCCAGCTGGCTGCCACAGGCAGGGAGCTCTCCATCCTCACTGCAGTGTGGGGAAGGGGATGTGGAAAGCCAGGGAGAACAGAGCTGTGCAGGGTCTTGGCCTTTTGTATTTGCAGTGAACACAGCTCTTTGTGCATGCCTCTATAGCTATATATTTGTATGCATATTTTTATGCATGTTTATGCATATTTACATACACACATCTCTCTCACACACACAAACATACATTTCTCCTGCTTAAACTTGTCCCCTTAAAACATTCAGAATAGTATTTTCCCCCTCATTGGACTCCTGGTTTTTAAAGATGCTCCCTCAAATGTTGGCAACCACAGAGCAGACTTCAATTTAAGCCCCTCAGCTTTTGGGAGATGGCTTATAATTTCTGTAAAGCAGAACTTGTGTCTGCACAGTTCTGTCTCCCTCCTCACTCGCCCAAATCCTTCCCAAGGATGAGTAAAGCACAAACACCTACCTAACTGTTCCTCGGTGTAGGTGGCTGGGTCTATCAGAGATTTCAACTCAGTGCTCTGCACCAAGTAACTCTTTAGCTGTGTCATCATCATCCGTATTTCTTGTAGCATCTCTGTGCTGGAGCTCTGCTTTGCCATCATCTCCAAACTGTATACTCTGTAGTCCCGCACGAGGTTGCCAAAGTACGAATCCTTGTCCTGTGCCAGCTCCACTATCTTCTTCTGCAGCTTTCTATCATTTGACAAAAAGACTGTGAAGACATTGGACAGGCTGACAAAGGACAGCCTGTTCTTGGCCTTGTCCAATATCATGGAGCGTGTCTTCTTACCAGATGAGCTATTCAGCATGTCCAAGTCATCCTCGGTGCTGCTGGTGGAGTAGGAGTCTGGCTCGGACGCTGATGCCTGAGCTACAGCGCTGCCTCCCAGGCCTTCCAAAGACAAGTGGGAACCTTTCAGTTCGGCTGAGATCACAGACTTGCGGCCACGTCCTGGTTCAGTCTCAGTGTTTGTGCAAGCTGCACCACCTGCTGCAGGTGCTGAGCCACTTGTGCATTGCACCTGCACCGCAGACACAGCCAGCTCCACCACCGTTCTCTGCTTTGACTGGCAGGAGCTGGGGACCCTCGGTACTTGGGAGAGCCTCTTCCTTCTCGGTGGAGGGATAGGAGGTGACTTTCCATTCTTAATGTCATTACTTTGTATATCAGGCATGTGTTCCTTCTTCTCTGCAGGTTCAGGCTTTGTCTCCTGAAACTGTGACACAGCCCTTTCAGGAACCTCCCCAGGCATTTCTACAGTCTTTCTGCACAGCAGCCTTTTATCTCTGCTCTCTGTACTCGCGTCTTGTTTTCCTTCTCCCTCTTCCCCTTTCAGCGTTTCACAACTTCCAGGCTTACCCAAGCAGCTCTCCTCTGAGCTCCTCTCGCAGAGCCTTCTCCGCGGGGGGACGGAGGGCTGGGAACCCTTCTTGGGGCTCGCTGCCGGGGACTCCTTGGGTGAGCCGCTCTGCTTCCCTTCTTCTTCTTCACCGTCACCGCCCTCAATTTTCATTTCCTTGATGCTCTTTCCTAGTGGCTGAAGAAGCAGCTGGTTTTCTTCACAGGCCGTCATCGGATCCCGCAGGAGCTTCAGAGAAGACTTCTGACCGTGAGCGTGAGAAGGGGGTGGTGGGGGGGGGCGGCGGGGAGACCTCCTTTCGGCGAGCGTGGTGTCAGGGGGCAGATCGACGCTCACAGTGCGGCCTTTAGGAGGAGGTACATCTGGAGGAAAAGGATTACTGCACTCTTCTATAAAAATAGGATTCACGAACCACAGCCTGTCATTTCCTATTGACAGCTCAATTTCACATGAGCAGTGGTTTGTGCTACTTGCAAAACACTGGGTAGATCTTAAACTGTCTGCCTGGGCAGTGCTGAAAGCAGAGTCTCTTGCAGGGTGGAATAACCCTTCGCCTCTTGTTCCACGGTTTAAGGAGGAATCCCAGAAGTCTGTCAAAAAAAAAAAAAAAAAAAGTTAAAAAAGAAGAAGAATGTAAAAACTCCCTGAGAGAATTTTAGCTGCTAACTGTATGTGGAAGTCCTACTTTTTGTTAAAAGAAATGGCACACATCTTTCACACCTCTGCACTAAGCAGTATGAAGAAAGGGTTGCTTGTTTTATGTGCATGAAATGTATGAAACCAGGGGAAAATCTCAGAAGATTCATCAGAAATTCATCAGTTTTCTGATGAATTTCTTGCCAATTTTAGAATGCTCCTCTAGTGAGAGATATTAATGTGCAGCCTGTGCAGTATGAGCAAGAAGGTGCAAGTAGCAAATATGAATGTTTGAGAAAAATGTTCTGGGGCTTGTTCAGTGATCACTACCTTCAAAATGCAAAGGTGAGTGAAGACCCCAGGCCACTGCTGTCTGCCTCTTGCTGACCGTGGGAAGGTGTGGGGCTGGGATGTGCAGCCAGGACCCAAAATGTGCCGGGAGCACCAGAGTCATCAGATGAAGACGACTCCACCCAGCAGTGAGCTCATGTGGTGGGGTCTGATCCTGCCTTGCAATACAACCACTCCAGAAATACATGACTTTGTATTACTTCCACAGATCAAATTTATCATTAACTTATACAGCTCTGGATGACCATTATCCAGAGCCGTGCCCAGGCTCTGTTTTGCACCTTGCCTTGAGACTGCCTGCCTGCAGGTGTGAAAGAGGAAAGCTGGTGCACGGGACTGTGTACATAGGAGGGTTTTATACTGAAGGACTACAGAACAGTTATGTATGTCAGTGCCATCAGCTGTGACTAGAAAAAGAAAGTGGTTCAGATGCAAGAAGTCATTTTACATGTCACAAATCTATTATTGGAATTTGTCTTTCAATAAATTGTTTTAAAAAATTATGAAGTGTTTGTATGTATTCTGAGCAGTTTCAGTATATTTTTAACCTCTTCTCCTTTTCCCAGAGGTGTGTTTTCAAAACTGCTTGCTTTATTGGTTTGATTGCTTTTAATCACTCCTCGAGCTGCTAATTCTGGGTCCACTACTGGAAATATCAGGAAACAGAGGATCCTGCAACCTCTTTGTTTTCTAACCAAAGAAAGAGGTAAAATCCTATGAGGGTATTCCCTGGCTGAGGACTGCATATGTGCCTATGGATTTAGGGACAAGGGGAAGACGGGAAATCCCAAAAACACAGAGATGCAGATAACTACATTAAACCGTTCCAGCATGCCTGGTGCCAAGCCTGCAGCTGCCTTGCTGCAAAAACCTTACTTTCCAAGCCCAGGAGGGGACACATGGGATGGCCCCAGTGCCCAGCAGGCAGCCCTGGGGCAGCAGCACAGCTCTCAGGACTCTGCCTTCAGCCGAGCCTGGCCAGGGCCGTGCTCTCCTGTCAGCTGCACCAGCGCAGCCCCCAGCCCATCACAGGGATGAGGATGCGGGGCTGGGCTGGCTACAGCCCTGGGCCTCCTCCTGAAAGCCAGCACCCAGAAATGCTTGGAGGGACTCTTAGGTAGGAAGGCTACAACAGAGCCTAGAACAGAGCAAAGAAATGCTTTCACTAAAGCCAGTACTGAACCATGGAGTGAAGCATGTTCAGATAAAATCTCTCCACTACATCCCCAAAGAGAGACCACTTCTCCTAAATGTATTCCCCGGTGCAGACGTGACTCTTGGTGGCTTCCTGCTTTCAGCCAACTCAACGCAGTTGCTGGCAAAGCTGTCTTCTTTCTGCTGCCACCACAACCTGCCCTATGTAGCCTCTGCCTTTCCCCCCAGTGCCTCCCTCTGCCAGAAATGTCACCCCCAGGCACAGTCCATGGGTGTGCAGGCAGAGCAGGGTGGGCAACTGGCTCCCAGCTGCCTCTGCTCCCTCTGACCAGGCATTTATACAGAATACCTACAGAGCAGGCTACATGCATGAGTGAATTAAATGACTGCATCCGCCATTACAGAGAGAGCTAGGACACCCACAGCCAAGTGAAGAATGTGGCCACAAGTCACTAAAGCAGTGGAAGGTCACGTGCAGTGCCAGACTTGGAGCAGAAAGGCTCCTGCACGACTGTCATGTTAGGGCGGTGAAGAGCCTTTAATTTTATTTGGGTCAGTTTACCCACTGCAACCCAGCAGCTGTCTTTCTGTACTACGCTAGCAAGCCACTTATTCTGTGTCCACAGCCCCTTCCTTGCTCAAAAAATGCAAATTCTGAAAAACCCTCTGAAGCCCTGATGTTTAAAGTCAAACCATTGGCCACCTTCTGTATCTTGTGCTCTCCTGAAAGCATGTTGTACTTGCTCTGACTCTGTCCCTGGAAGGCAGCAGACTGCCCGTGGCTCAGTTTCCCCATGCTGAAAAATGGAGATGATAACAGCATCTCTTATAAAAAATCTGGTAGTCTAATGATGCAAGAAGCTAGTGTTACACACCAGCTCTTCCATTCCTATCAGGATGAAATTGTTGATTTAGTCCTTTGCAACCCAGGCTAGTATCCATGGCTAATTTGAATTTATGAGCAAGTCCCCATGTTTTCTTCAGGAGGCTGAGGTTAGCACAGCTTTATTCTCTGATTCCCTACCACGAGAGGGAGGACAATAAAGAAGCTTAAAATAAAAGTGTTGCCAGGAACAGCAGTACTCTTGACAACAGAATTCGGGAGCAGACATGCAGATGCAACAGCACATATGGTACCATGTTACCAAGCCCCTCATGAGACTGTCTAGGTCATGATTTCCTTTGCTTTAAATCCTTTGGGTATCAGCAAATGCAGAGAACTGGAAGTCAGAATATAATGCTGCAGAATCTCATGGGCTGAGGAAATGGTGAGTAAACCAATCTACAAACGGGAAGTTGGTTATTTTTCTCAGTAGTAGGCAAGGATAAAACACTGTGACAAAAATGCAATGCTCCACTCAGTCTGTGAAGGACCAGATGAAGCAGTGGCGGTCTTCCCAAGGGCTACACAGCTGCTTCACGAAGGGTGTTCCCCAGCACAGCCATGCTGTTTTGTGCACGAGGAAGGGGCAGTCTGTTCTTCTCCCATTGCTGTCCTGGTTCTTCCCTTACCTTACATCCTGGGAGGGATGATTAAGAAGTTCTTTGAGGCTTTGGCACTTGTGTGAAGGAGATATGTGCTCTCTGTGCACTGCAGTCACACTAATTCTGCTGAGAAGACACCTTTTATACCAGTGAGGTCAGGACTACAGGCCCTGCAGTATATCTGCTTTGACAGATATTTTACAACCAGGCCCTTTGTGGAAAAATCCAGCTTGCAGATTGACTTCTTATTTTCATCCCTTCCCTCTTTCCCCCCCAAAAAAATCACATCACTTGGAAATAAATAAAAATCAACGTACTAGAATTTCAAACAACACTGGGGTTCCTTTGGGAGTGCCACAATAGGCAGCATATATCGTTTGTACCCGTGAGATTTTGTTCCAGGAAGCAGCAAACACCACCACTCATTACTTCATTCTCTTTGACCTCACTGAGACGGCACGACACTCCAAGAAGCTAGCATAATTTCCCAGAAAATCTCTACACAATAGCATTTTTTCTCAGTTGTCAAAAGCTTCCCTAGGATGCAATGTCCTGTGGCAAACAAACCTCTAGACATCCCTACTTTTATGACCACCGCTGTACAGGAGAGAAGAATACAACCAACACTGCTTTGGTGCTTGTGCTTTGGTTAATCCTTTCAGAAGCTGCTGGAGACTTCCCTGAATCACAACCTTCTCAGATGAGAGAGAAGGTTGGTGAATCATGATGCACTTCTTATGTTTTAATCCAAAAGTTTACACCTGTTATAATTAATGTGATAGTAAGTTAGCAACTTGTTATCTCAAGTTGCGGGTTGGACTCCCATATTCAAGAATTGGAACATATTCAAAATAGAGGATGCTGAGAGTGTCAAGAGGCAAATCTGCTGGTAAAAGTCAATGAAGCTGGTTGAACTGAAACCAGAGGGTTTTGCCCATCCCTTCTGGGAGGTTTAACGCAGAAGATCCAAAAATAGATCCCAAAAGCCCCAAGGTGTTCTTCTGAGTATCTCTAAGTGAGCAAACTCTTCAGCTTCCAGCACTGTTTCACTGTTTTCAACAGCTGAATGGAAACTGAAAAGCATAGGAACGTGATAGGCACTTGCTATCTGCAACAGTCATCTCAAGTGGAGTGCATTTAATGGGAAGATATAGGAAGGAAAGAGAGTGCTTTTAGTTAACAACTGCATTTTCCAACTCTTTAATTTTATACTTACGATCTAAAATTTGCTCATTTGGTGCTGTCACTAAAAATAACATTTTGTTCTGTATCTTATCGATGTGAGGCAAGAGAACACACTGGGACACTTTTCTACCAGCTAGAAATCCAGCAATAGGAAGTAGACATACCAAAATAGAAAAATATCACATTTCCATCAGGATTGCCCCGACTTATCAGAAGGGGAAATTACAAAGATGTTTTCCTCTTTTCATATACCTCTGATGTCAGCTACTTTGAATGTGTGTAAGCTATCCTGAGAGGCTGTGCCATGCTTCAGCTATTGAAATTTTTGCCCCAGCTCATATGGTGAAAATGTAGGTATCATGCCCAGCATGGAAGTCCAGTGGAGGTTTAAGTCCAAAGGGGTGGTGTGGGCTTTTTTTCAGTGTGTTTCCATGAACCTAAAGATAACAAATATTTTCTCTCCTACATTCAGGCTTCCTCATCTCTTCTGGAGACAATAGCTCATCTGTTCACCAGTTGCATTATATCTGTGGAAGGCACTGTGGTTCTCACAAGCCTCAGAGAAACCTTGAGTGCTTTGAGGGACTTACCTATCCCCAGACTAGAGATAATTTCAAGATCTTGAAAGCTATTGGCTTCTAATATTGCTTGTGGTAGCTTCAGGGTGAAGGGCAGCAAATCTCTGTAAAAAAAGAAACAGTGAAAAACTAATGAAAGAATAAACCCCACAATTGCTAGGAACTCCATAATTCACCATTGGTTTAGTGATTGAATTGGCTGACAATTTCAGCCCCGTTCTGAAAAGTACTGAAAGTTGCCTGAGGCCAGCAAGGAATCGTGCACATTGTGCTGGCCTGGCTTGCTCTGATTTCATAAGAGATCACCGGCTCCTGTGGTGATGCTTCATGCCTTGCCGCTGGCTTAATCACGGTGCCTTGGCTTCCCCCTCTGAAAACAGCAGTAATGCCACATCAGGGGAGACTGCAGGATTCGAAATACCTTCCATGAAAAGTGAAGGTAATTAGAAAATGAAGTATCATTAGAAAAGCCATTCCTTCTGGCCTGGAGGAGATTTGCAGTCTTTTTTTCTTTTCTGTATACCTCTCTCTCCTCACCCTGCTTCCTCTTTCAGCAGTCAGTGTAAGCGTGAGGCAGAGCAACACAGTGAGACACAGTGGGGTTAGGAAAGTCCCCTCTGAGCAGGAGAGACCCCCGGGTGAAGGTCAGACAGTGGTGAGGTGCTGTGTGTTGCTGAGAAAACACACAGAGCTCTCTGCTCTTGGATTTATGACTGTTTGGTTTCTTAAAACATGCTGTATGTGCACTAAAAAAAGGACGTAGTTTTTCAGAGGATGGTAGCTGGGCTTCACTGAAGCACACCCTATGTCTGAAATAATTGAATGGAGCTCTTGGGCTGGCAGTCAAGTGCTTAGGTTTGCCTCTTGCCCGATGACAATTTGCTAAACCTCTTCCTACCTCAATCCTTGTTCTAGCAAGGATAAAAAAGCTGGCAATCCTAGCCTCTTGGAATGGGGCAGGGGCAATTTCCACTTTAAAAAGTTTTAGCACATAAAAATGTTCTGCAAGCTGCAGAAAATTATTTTAGAAGAAGCTGGTGATGTGAGCAGGTAGTCTCTTCTATGTGAGCACACACAGCAAAAAAAAACCATGACTGCATGCCTGAGGACCCCTCTGTGGAGAGACAAAGGAAGGCAGGAGGTTTATTTTTGCCTTGTTAACAGATACATATTTCACTGGTGTACCGTGTACGCCATGGGTTCTTTGCATTTTTCTGAACCCTCTGTTGTCGCATTATTTGGCATTAACAGATTTGACCACAGGAGCTTTCTTCATGGCAGATACCAGGTTTAAAAAAGGAAGGGGGTGCCCACAGGCCTTCTCCCTTCTTTGTTATTGTTACATGCTTGAGTCATATGTGCCCAATTTTTTCTCTGTGTGTAGAAAAATATGTCTAAAGTAAAGAAGCATGAACACTTTACATTAGTAGAAAAAAATTGTGATTTTATTTATGGGGCAAGCAGCTTGCAGATAAGCCACCATGTCACCTGTTATCTACAGGTGTAATTTTTGTGATGTAAGGTAATTTACCCATCATGGTAGAAGAGGCCAAACTTTCTTTTGGAAAGAGCTTGTGAGGCCTGATAAACTGTTTCCAGATATTTATAGATTACTATTTACTACAGCCCTGAGAACAGGCCTCTCTGCTCATTATCACAGATTGCTTCTACAAGCTGCCAGGAAATAGCAGGTCCATGCCTAAGCAGCCTTTTCATTACCTGGCTCTGTCAGGAAAATGACTCCCTACTCACCTTATCTTTTGACAGCAAGCTAAGAAATCTCCTCAACCATCTGAATGCATATTTGACGTTCTGAAGTAACAAGATATAACAGAAACTAATAGAAAAGCTTTTCTTCTTCTGTTTTCTGGGGCTCATTCTCAAACCACGATCCTTTCTGCAGGAAAGCAGAAGCGAGCAGAATTTTCCCTGCCACAAGCCAATTGCCTGGAAATGCCCAGCATTCTTGCATGCTCCTTCGGTAGGACAAAAGTCTTTTATATGGGGTTCAGGGTAATTTATGCCTATTCCATAGGGCCTATGCATATCTAGATGGCTAAATGACTTTTTATCGATGGTGCTGAGAGAATGCGGTCCATCGGGTGCGGGTAGGAGTCCTGCTCCAGCAGTGTTGAACTCAGCTGGAGGCAGAAGCAGCCCCCAGAACAGCGCAAGTGTCTTTCTGGGTAAGCTGCAGCACATTGTGTCATACCATAGATAGATTGCTCCAGCCATGTGAGCTAAACAAGTCATAGCACGACTGCCCTGTAAACATATCCTGAGTCTGCTCTCCTCTCTTAAATGGAAATAACCTCTTTAAGAGTAATCTGAGTCTATATGATGAGGCCAGAAGTTTACATCCAGCTCCAAACCAGGCCTGCTAAAGCAGGGACAGGCCAAGCCGGGTGTGTAGGTGTTGCTGCAATGTGCTTGGCACAATCGCACAGATCAGAGGAGACTGCAGGCACGCAGGTGTAATCACATAGCGGGATTCAACAGCTGGTGAGCAAACCTCGCTCGAATGAAGAAGACCTCACAGGTCTTCCCCATCTCTGTGCCCACTACGTTTGCTATTTTTACACTGTGAAAACATGGAATGTCTGCTCTTTATCACTTTATTTTATTTTTTGGCTAAATAACAGATTATTATTTTTTTCAGGATAGCTTTTCTTGAGAGTGACTAAGTGCTCCGAATCTCTCATGGGCAACAGTCTGCCAGCAGCCTTGCCAAGTTGCTGCCAGGTGTGTGTAGATGTTTAAAGGTGCTTTTAGTAAGAGATGATTAATCCAGGAACTTTATGCTCCTGGTACCCTGCTAGCCCCTGTCCTATGCCTTGGTCTTTTGTGAGTGCAGCCCTACAGACCTTCCTCAGACAAAGCTGCCAGCAAACTCAGGGACAGCTGTGGCTGTGCTGTGGGAAAAGCTTATGGGCAAAGGCAGTCCAGAAGGGACAGCCACCCCAGGAAAGAAGCAACCCTCTGTAGAAGCAATGAATCCAACTCACCTACTGACGCAGTAGAAGGCAACCAGTTTGAAGATATCCTCAAATACAAGGACAGATCCTTCCAGGTACAGGACTGAGGAAAAACAAAAGAGACAGTCATCAACTCTTTGCTTTAAGATGTATGGTACAAAAAGCTGGCTGGGTTTCAGTCACACATCCTGTATTGCGTGATTGCCCAGTCTTTGCAAGGAATAATATGAAGAGGCGTAAGGAATTGTCTTCAGATGGCCAAGCACACTGAGATTCTCCAGGGAAACACTAGAGAAAAGACATCTCAGCTTGGTTTACTGAAAAGTTAGCTCAAGATGTCAGAATGTTGTGACAGTAATGGAAACAATGGAAAGAAAAAAAACAGGACACAGCCAAATGGTTCGTTACAAGTCCATCTATCTCTAAGGAACAGCAGATCTGCAATCTATGTAGGGCTGTCCTTATAACTCCCCATGCTGCAATCTGATTTGGGCTGGATGGATGAAGTGCTTTCAAGTTCAGAAATGGAAATTACTGTTTCATTCGATGTGTGTGGGCTCTGCCCTGGGTCACACAGGCAGTGTGAGCACAGCATATTCCTAGCTCCCCTGTCTTTCCCCTCTCTTTGTGTTATACGGCAAAGCACTTTCCTTTAAGTGGCAAAATGCAATCTACAGCATGACGCAGAGCTCTTCACTATGACCTCTTTTATAACAGCATGCTATGGCATTGTGCAGCCCAAATCTCACATTATTATGGAGATTTTGGCTGCTAAACTAGAAAAATATTCCCTGGCTGATGGAGAAAATTTCACATTGACCAAGAATCCAAGGCAGGGAGAAAGTGATGGATCTGTGGGAGAGAAGTGTCCATCTTTGCTTCTGATTTACAAATTGTCTGTGCATGTGTGTACCCAGCACACAATCACAAGCAGAAACTTACAGATTTAAGGAAATCTGCGGTGGTTTCTCAAAGCTGTCTGCTGAGATCTGGAGCCCTTGGGGTGCAGCACCAGCTCAGACCCACGTACCAGTGCCAGCCGCTGCTCCGCACCGCCCTTGGCGCTGTGTCCTGGGCCATGCACAGCTCAGCTGTGGTGATTCAGCTTCCTTGGTCTCCATGATTCACAGCCCTGTGAAACCTCTCCAGCTCTTTGCCCTGCCTGGCTATTGCTTCCCTTACAAAGCAAGGCATTCAGCATCTGCAGGAGGGGAGGTATTTAGGCAGCTCCTGGCTCCCCTCTCTCTATCGACGGGTGGGTAGGGAGACACTGGCTCTCCTTGGCCCACGGGCAGAGATTCCCATGGGAAGGAAGTGCTCAAGCCTTGTCCCTTCTGCTCAGCCTCACAGTTCATTCCCCAAACAAGGCATTTCCTCCTTTTACTTCTCCCTTTGTCCTAGCCCAGGCCCTGCAGGTTGCTATTTTGGGCTCAATACACCAATGTCGGCATTTTTTTAAAGAAGCAAAGACTGCACGGTTCTCAGAAGTTGTCCTTACCATCAGTGTGTGTTGGATCAGCACAAACAGATCACCCTCAGCATGCACACTCACACCATGCTGCAATGTGGATTTTAAAACATAGTTCGAGCAAAACAACCCCTTTTCCTTACATTTCTCTCATAACTGGGAAAAAAAAAAAAATCCAGCAAGGTTTTTTTGTTTGTTTGTTTTTCTTTTTTCTTTTTGCTTAATAAGAATCATGTTTCAGTCAGGGACTTTCATTAAACATCTACCATGAGCAATTCCAATAGTTTGAAATCCATCTGCTTTGCAGCTCTGATAGAGGAAACTGAAATAAAGACAAACAACAACAACAACAAAAACAGCGCTGTTTCAGAGAATTAAGCAAAACCCAAGAGTCTCTGAACTCCCTCAAATCCTCAGCAATTAAATACAGCCCTTTGTGCAGACGCCAGCTTTAAGGACATTTTTCTGTGGAGAGCCACATTTTCGCTTTGGCATCCCAAGTTGCAGGTGGATGTAAAAGAGCACTCTGCACCTGTAGATGTTTACAAACGCAAGCAGATTGCTCAGATTTGGACTAATGATTGTTTCTGTGCCAGGAAGCTGCCATTTGGGAGCTGGATTTTAACAAAGGATTAGTCCAAGCACCTCAGTGTCAGGAGAGGAGTATCCACATAGAAGCATCTTGTCACCATACAGTTACATTTCCTCCCATATATAATTACATAGCACAAAATGCCACAAATCACCAGGCATTATACAGCTAAGGCAGTCTAGGTGCCAAAGAATTCATCATACAGAGATGCACAGCCCTGATGGGACGCTTTGGGGTGGCCTGGAACAGGTAAGAACAGAAAGGCACTGCTTTAGCTGTCTTATTACTCAAGACACTGCCACCATCAGGACCAGTACTCTGCCCCAGATTGCTTCTGAACAGTGACAGGGTCACAGCACCGCGAGGACTGGTGTGGGGGCACACACCCTGCTGCAGCACACACAGAAACAGCAAGAGTTTTTCCTTAACTTGCTTTTTCCCCCCACAATCACCTGCTGTCTGACCCCAGCAAGCTGCTTTGCTGCTGGGGGCAGGTGATGGTTCAGCGTGGGAACACCTCTGGTGGTCTCGCTTGTAGAGACCACTGGAGAAATTTGCAGTGTGGGTCCTGCTGTGTGTTTCTTCTTCTTGGAAAGATGCAGAAAATAGCAAGTTTGTACAGCTAAAAGGGCTCTGCTGACTGCTGGGGACATAGCCTCTCTCGCCCAGTGCCATTACGCCTCAAGGCACCCTGCCTGGAGGAGACAGGCCGGGAGAGGTGCTCTTCTCTGCCAGTGGATATGCTGGGATCAGCTGGGGACGTTTCACTGGTGTGAGCACTGCTGCTCAGGGAGGAATCACGGTGTTGTCACACATAGGAACTCATGACTTCTACTAAAGCTATAAGCAGACACTTTTCTGCCAGGCTGGTGCAATCCTGCTGAAAACTGCAGCAGGCAAAATCCACCCTTCTTGGGTTCATGAACTACACCCAGGGCACCTGAAGTACAAGCAAATTTCCTCCTCTCACCAGAACAGCATCAGGATGACAAAAATATGATGAAAAAGAAGAGCAAAAACAGGCTGGGCTCTGTGAGCCAGACATTGTCACAGCATATTGAGTTTTGCCTAATATTTAGAAGCCCACAGAAAAGATGTCACCTTCAGGGAACAAAAGGGGAAATGTGGAGATCAGGATTAAGCAGCCTGAAACAAAGATTTATTTTTTTTTATTATTTTTATTATTAGGGGTGATGGAAACTTTAGTAACATGTGCTAGTGGTTCTCTGTTGACTGTGCTCTGTTTTCTGCCCTGTTACTAAGTGGTAAGAGAGCAGGACATAGCCAGATTACACACTGCTGTAAATATTTATGATCATTTCATCTTCCCTTTCACTTCACCAACATGCTCTGAAGAATGTCATCTCTGGGCACTGACTGGAATCTGTCCTCCAGTTTCCTTCTCTCTTTTGAACTCCCCATCATTTCTCTATCTGGATGCTGATGTTTTTGAGTCATACTGTCCCTGGGCATTCTGCCTTCCTCTCCTCTTTGATTTTTCCCTGCAGATTTGCATTTGCAAGTCCTGTTGTTCTGGTCACATGGACAAACCACCCCAATTCCCGTCTTCTTGCTGCTTATACAGGCTCATGGGACCCAATTACCTCAACTTCTTCTTCTCTAATGGAGCTGTTAGTCCCATTCACTGTTTTTGATATTTCTGTAATCCTTTGGAGACATCTGAATTCAAAGATGTGAATTTCTTGTTCTACAGCAGTTGTGTTTACATGGGACTACTGAGGACACAGCCATCCTCAGAGGTCCAGCCTCGATGTGCTTGAGATGTGCTTGTATCTTTCCAGATTCTGGCAAGCTGTGAGATTTGGTGTCATGGGAGTGATTCCATTTTTTAAGATTTAAGATGATAACTCCCTTTAACCAGACCTCTCCTGGGCATTTCTCTCCTTCATATGTCTCTCACTCGATACCTCAGTTGCCATGACATTGCTTGCTCTGACCTTTGCCAGTGAACAGCACCGACTGGCTTTGCTGCCTGTTCAGCTACCTTCAGCCATGAACCTTCTGCTACTTGCCATGCACGTGGGATGTCTCTGAGGCAGAGGTTACCAACTGCCCTGCTTCCAGATGCCGATGCTCCTACGCCTCCAAGGGAAGGCGTGAACACAGCCGGTGGCAGGAGCAGTTGCGCAGGCCTGGCTCTCATACTTGTTGTTCTCTCCTGAGGAATGTCAGGGGGTGACATAACCCTTCACATCGTTGCTCCTGTTCCCTGAGCACACGCAAAGTCCTGCTGGCTCCTCTTCATGCACTAGACTGCTGGTAGTATTAAGAGAAAGAGCTTTAGCTAGAGACAGGGAAATTTAGATCATGTTGGCAGAAGTCCTTATAGTGTTTGTGGTGTCTTCATGTCTGCAAGAGCTCTGCAGGCGAGCTCCTGTGTCTGTCCCCGACATTGCTTCTTCTATTACCTTTCAAAGACTTTTTCAGTGGCACTCTATGACCCATGCTGTGTTCCTGTAAAACACCGTCAGTGCTTATCTATTCTCTTTTGTCAAGGCCTTTTAATTTTTTTTTTTCTTCTGTAATCAGCTGTTTCTGCTTCTTCCATTTGATGTCTAAGATGTAGTTTCCTTTTTGTTGCAGTTCTAGTCTGTCTTAGGCAACCCAGGATTATTTTGTCTTTCTTGTCTTTTCTAGTGACTCTTTCGTGAAGCTGACGGTTGTTTCTTTCCTTTATTATTATTTTCTCCTCAATGAGAAAGAGCAGAAACCAGAAACTTCCCTATTTTGGACTTCTGACAGTCTTCTGTTGTGCATCCAACTCATGCTTTCTCACAGGATTACAATTCTATGGTTTCCTACAGAGTTTAATCTTTCTGGCAATGACGAAAAAAATCACTGCTGGTGGCAGTTCTTGGGAAATTGAAACTAATGAATTATGAAAGTGATAAAGTGTTAATGAGCTTAGGTCTAGACTGTAAGAGAAATCTGCCTTTAAACTACGTTCTTCACAGGGTGTAATTGTATTAGACAGAATGAAATTATGAATATTCAGTGGAAAAAAAAAAAAAAAGAAGGTGCAAAATGCAGGCCTTTGCAGTCCCGTCACACCAGAGGTGAGTGGAGTGGAAGGGACACTTTGCAAAGTGCATGGTTTCCCTTTACACCGTGTGTTAAGAATAAAAGACCCTCCTCACGTCTCATAGCCATGGGGGTCTCAGCCACCACACTGTGCTCTGCTTCACCCACATTCACCCAAGCAGATGGGCAGCCCCTCCGTGCACACTAAAACTCCATGCCTGTAGTTCAGCACAAATTCTTGCTGCTGCCTGGACTCCTTGCCTCTGCTGCAGGATGCTCAAGCAGGAATGCATTACAGTCATTTCACTGCTCTATTTCCTCCTTATTGTGAATAGGATTTCAGCAGGCGCTGAGAGGGTACTTCAAGCTCTCAAGGGTACTTCAAGCACAGCTAACCCTGCCAGAAGAAAAGTGTCACAGCTCCTCAGTGCTTTTCTTGCAAGTATCCATGTGAACAGCCCTGGCAGACCCATGGGCACTATCCATCGTGTCAGGGCTTAAGATCAGAGCACAATCTATCTGGCTAATGGCTGTTGAGATTCAAAGCTCTTGTTTTTCTTGTCAGATCCTCAGCCCGTGTTTCTTTTGCAGAACTCAAATAAACATCTTAAAGTGGAAATCCTATACCTGGTTTGCAATGTTCCCTCAGACAGAAGCTGGGAAAATCCACGACTCCTTCCCTCTACCAGACGACAACATGAGATTACCTGGAGTTTCAGATGTAGCCTTGCAGGGTCTGTTTTCTTGCTCTCATACAGCAGGGACTGGGAGGAAAACGTGGCCTCTCTGAAATGCTGAGGACTGAGGTGGCTTCCAAAGACACCCAGGGGGTAGGGTGACACCTTTCATCGGAGTGCTCCCTGCTGTAAGCAGTTGAGCTTTGTGGGATCATTCCTGGAGAAGCCACATCTTCATGGGTAACTCAGCATCCACCTAGACGTTACAATGATGGTACAAGATTTACACTGCCCAGTGTGGTGATTCAGATTGCCAGGGCTTGGGGCTGAGAAGTCAAACTGAGTGCAGGTACTTGCTCTCAGATGGCAAATATCCTTGGTAAAACCTTTTGTGGTAAATGAAGCTTTCAGATATACAAAGGGCCTGTGTAACAAGAAAGGATGCTGCTACTTGTAATTCTGTGACTTTAGTTCCTAGCAGCGATTTCTAGGCTGTATAGATAATATTGAGAGTCAACCCTTCTGGGAAAAACACATCTTATGAAACATACACATTTTACCAAGCACCATTTTTTTTTCCTGTTAACTTTGGAGAAAAGAGCATTTCTCTGGCTCTGAGGTGCATCATGAAATACTGTAGGACTGAGGTTAATCATATAGAAAAAGGAAGTTTTCTAAAATTTTTAAGGGAAGTCATCTGGTACCCAGAACCACATTCTGTGTGAGAGACTTCCAGGAAGAGGATGAAAGACCACACTTCGCAAAGGTGAGTGAAGAAAGGGACTAGCCCACTCTGAAACGTCAGAGGCAGCAGGGCAGGCAATAGATGTACAAAGTGATACGTCTGCTTCCAAGAGCAGTGATCTTGCCTGATTGCAAGCCTGGCTGAAGATGGTCTTCTGATTAAACTCTTCAATAGGATAGATTGTATTCTCACTGACTTGGAGGATCCTACTCAAAGGTCAAAGTAAGAGGTCCTTACTGCTCTCATAGTACTTTGAGCACTTCTTATTTACTGCATTTGCAAGCCTAAATTCTTCTTTAACATCTTCATATAGCAAACTGTTCAAAGGCAAAAATATTTATCATTTGTTCTGGTTTGCTATTCAGATAGGGGCACTGGTATTGTGGGTTCAGATTTAGAGTTGCTCTTTTAAAACAGGTAAGCTAATTTTGAGGTAATCCTCAAGGTACTAAGCAGAGTCAGGTAAACCAATATTGTTCTAGAACAGCATGCGTATTCTCTAGCTCTGATTACACACAGATTTTGCATTATGCCCCTTGGGAGTGCAAAACAAGGCAAAAAAAAAGTGAGGATTAACAAGGCTAACAAGACTCTGAGAGCTTCTTTCCCTACAATCCTATTAGTTTAAAGGCTAAAAATGAAAATGTTTGCATGGAGAGAGGGGAGGGAACTTTTCAGGATGAGAGCTTTTTTTTTTTTTTTTTTTTTTTTTTTTAAACGACCGCTATAAGTAACCAGAATGTTTCCAAAACAACTTGCAAACCACACAGAAACCTGGCGGTGTTACATCTTGAAAAAGCAGTCCCACAAGTGTTTTATGTTTAAAATCAGCGGTGTGTCAAAGAGACATGGAACTCAGCTCAGGCAAGTGAGTCTTGGTGAGACTTTCTGCTTTCCTTGTGCACGTTTGCATTTAGAAGAGAAATGATGAACTTGCACAACAGGTTATAAAATGTGTCCTCATACCATGTTTTACAACATCCCCCAAAGCCTCGGTTATGGTTCTTACCAAACCAAGACTCTGGGCTCCTACTTCAGAGTGGTCTCCCGAGTGGGAACTCCTTGAAACCGAATTGATTTTCAGGGTTAATAGTGAGGGGGTTAACAGGGAGCTTGTCCTTGCCATGGGCAGGTTGACTAACCTTGAGAAAGACATCTAGGCTGTGGGTACAGGAGAAATCCAGCAGAAGGCAAGGACAAAACCGCACGCCCTGAGCTGGGGGACAGGCCTGGGGCCCAGTGATGCTGTGCCGTGGGGCGGACTCACTTTGACGTTAGTTTTTTTCATCCCGAGAAGCTGTGTAGGTGATGGTAGACTTTTCTTGTTATCAAGAAACGACACATAAACAGGGGAAATTAGCCCATGTTGCACACTGGGTGATGCAGGCAGATTGTTATCTGTGTCTGAGCGAGGCCAATCTGAAGATAAGTAGGGTAGCTCTACGTCTTCAGAGCTGTACTGCAGAAAACCATCGGCAGCAACAGGAACTGCTTGACAAGGTAGCACTCGGCAGTCTACTCTCCTTAACGGCAAGGCACCTACGTCGCTGAACAGGAGTAATTTCATTTACTATAGGGAAAATAGGACACTAGCCTGCATGCCCCAAGGCCTCCTTATATGCAATTAAACTGCTTAAAATCTGAAGCGTAAGGTGAACTATGTCTTCAGCCTTTCCAGCTACCACTGCTAAAAATACACAAACTTTTATTATTCATTGAACAACTAACCTTTGGAAAAAAAAAAAAGAAAAAAAAAAAAAGTCTCGGACAAGTTCTGCTGCTGAAATGTATGATTTCTTTAATTGGGATGGAATTAGGGGAATCAGGCATTTTTGGTGAGAGAAAAGAGGAGGGAGCTTTTCTCCCACGGGCTTTGATAAGTCTGTTATTATTTTTTCCACACACTTCTGCTTTTTTCCAGCTAGTCAGGTCCAGAGCTGACAATAATTTCTTACTTTGCCTCAGTCACACACTCCATCAAATAGCAATAAAGGGAAACATCCCTCTGAAGTAAGCTGGAAAAATTGGCTTCCCTCCCGCTATGGCAGCGGAGTTGCCTGTCAGGGTACACAGAAAGCCCAGGAAGAAGTCTGAGCAGTGCTGAGCAAGGCAGGGTTACAGCGCTGAGTGCTTGGCAGGCAAAGCACCTCTCTGTGGCCCTGTAAATACAGCACTCATCCCAGAGCTGGGCTTGCTCGGGGCCAGTGGTGGACACCTACAGCAACCTGTGCCCCAGCTTTCAGCCTATGAAACAGGTGTGATGTCCCTCATATTGGTGGGATTCCATCCCAATATCGATTCCTTCTTCCCTCTAGGTTTATTTCACATAGCCCAGCACATGGCAGCACCACTGGCTAATGAAGCATTGCCCCCTATGCTGCCCCACTCCTGCACCCCACGCTTGTGCTGCTCACTCCATGACGGCCATGGGGGAGAGCACCATGGGAGCAGAGGGGCACGAGGACACAGACACAATGTACCCAGCAAATGAGGGACAGTGACAGCGCTTCTTGTGATAGTGGTGTTGGCACAGTGTTACAGCCTGAACTCACCTGAAACCTGGCCCCTGCCTCTCCTGGGATCAGTGCCCCCACCTGTTTCCATCTGCTTGAGGTCGTGACTGCCGTACCCTAGCTACTAGTTACTGGGACTACGAATGTTTTTGCTTTCTTTCTCTCTATATATATACATATATACACTAAAATCACATTCTACAGTAAACCTGAATTTTGAGATGCTCAGTGACCTTTCTGGCTGGTAGACAAGTCTGCATGGTGGTTCGTGAAGTGGTTGCCATGGCAGTCCCCTCTTCGTCTGCTTGATCACCGAATAGCAGCATGGGGCATCAAAAATATAAATAACTTTATCTTTTCAGTCCATAATGTCAGGTTTAGCCTCTCATCTATTCGGAGGAAATCAGGGCTATAAATAGCCCTACCATGCTTTTCATGCCCACGTTTACAGTACGAAGAATTCTTCTTTCCGGTGTTGAAAGCTGCAGGGTTTCCATTCAAGGAAGCCGGCCACTTCGGCTGAAGTGACCCTTTGGAGAAGGACTAGTGGGAACAGAAATAACTGCATGTGCTTTCTGGCGGACCTTTCTGCCCATTCTTTGATGAGTCAGAGGTTGTCTCCAGAGGCTCTATTTGCAAAGAGGACAGGATGAACATTTACTTCTTAGATTTGCCTGCTCCAACTGAAAAGTCCCTTTAGCACCTGCACAAAACAGCCCAGACGCCTTTCAGTGCTATTAACGCCACATGATGGAGTCTGCCTCAGCCTGCAATATGCCAAGGGGCATTAAGCTTCATCTGTAGGGCATTCCTGGGCCTTTTCAAGCATGTTGAGATATGTCATGTGGGCTAACTCAACTGGAAATGCGCAATGATTGGGTAGGCAGAACACATTCTCTCCTTTCCCCCATACACAAGGTATCTACCAAAGAAAGGAAGGCTATGCGTTGTGGCTGTCACAGGAGGTACACTAACCTAGGAAATATTTATTTATTCTTTTTCACACCCACCCCGCTCCACCACCCCCTGTAAATCTTCGTGCTATTTCTCCCAGCAAATGGGTCTTAGAGGGTGGGAACAGCTTTTGCTGCTCTTCCTTCTGAGGCGTGCCATCCGCCCTCAGCTCGCCTGTGGGCTGACTCAGCGTCACTGCTCGGTTCCCTCTCGTGGGACCATCAGGCTGGCAGGGATCCCAGGAGGCCTCTAGCCCAAGCCCAACTGCTCAAAGCAGGGTCAGCCAAGAGGTCAGACCAAGTTGCTCAAGACTTTGTCCAGCCATGTCTGGAAAACCTACAGCTCTACTTCCAGTGAAAATCTGAAGGTGCTACCCAAATAAATGGCTTCATCTTAGAAGTCATTGTCAGGAATATAAGCACATACTTCAGTTCATTGTATGTACCTAACAAGTGGAAGATCTGGAGATTCCGACCTCAGTCAGTAACAGAGATTTCCATCTTTTCCATCTTCATGTCAAATCATAAGGGATCAAAATTAAATGCAATTAAAATGAATTTTTAAAATGGGATTGTTTTCTTATAGGTTATTTTCCTATATACTCTGTTTTCTGAGTCTACAGAAAATTTTCTGGTTTCATCTTTTAGTTTTACTCTGCAGCTGTGAGGATTACAAGCTTGCTTTCTTTCTGAGGAAAAAAAAATAAAAAAAACCTAATTCTTCGTATCTTCACTCTGCTTCCTGATTCCAGCAGACAGGGTGTTAACAAAAAGACTTGCAAAACTGATGAGGCTGTTGCGAAAGCTGCCAACATTTCCACAGATATATTGATATCACAAAGATCATGCACACAACTTTCTATGCTCAAGAAGAAGCTAAACTGTGAGTAAGCTGCAGTGACTGAGACGTCCTCCTGTTTTTTCCCATGACCTCATCTGAGCAGTACTTTACTGGAGATTGTCTGAGAAGACACTGCTGACCATCCTATGCCAGGTAAGCAATGAGGATTTGGGCCCTAAAGCTGCTAATCCAGCCTCAGCAACATGTATTAAAAGAAATGTTAACAAAATAAAATAGGGAAATCTGCCATAGCAGGCTATGTCTGGCCACAGTGGCCAGGGTGCCAATGAAGAGCAATAGGCAAGTCTATTACCAGCATCCAAAGGGGTCTGGCCCTACGAAGAGCATCTGCTGAGTTGTTGCTAGTCAGTTTGCTTCCTCCTCCATGCCTTGCCCAGCATCACCCAGTGAGTGCCCTCATGCACGTGGACCTGCCGACCCACACAGGGACACAGGAGGAGTTTGCATCCCTTGTGTCTAAGCTCTGCCGTTGTGCCAGGCATGCTCACTGGGCTTCCAGGAGCTTTGTTTAGAGCTAAGCCTGCAGAAATGTGCAAAGTCCATCCCCATGTTACTCTAATGACCCTTTGTAAACACACTGCTGCCTTATTACTATTGCTTAATTACCATCTGTTACCTATACAGGCCAGTCAGAACAACTGTATATGTATGCCCTTTTTATCCTGTGCAAATGGCTTGGTCTAATTATCAAAAAGTTACCCATCTGTGCTTGGCAAGGAGGAATGGAAATGTAGAAGTGGCTGAAGTAGCTTTGCAGTGATGGACAGAGCTGTCTGCTGAGGGTTAGGCTGGTTTTCATGGCATTAGGGACTGCACCTAACTGGGTCTATTAAGGCAAGAAAGTAGATTTTGAAAGCTTAGCCCTTAAATTTCCTCCTCCTTTTTTTTTTTTTTTTTTTTTTTTCTGATTCAGTTCACACTTCCTAAAATCTTGTGTGCACAGGAACACCTTTGCTTGCCTGCATTGCTGTTTTGGCACCCCAGCAGGGCCTGCTGCCTCTAGACCTCGTGTGACTTGTCACTGTCTTGACAGGCAGGACTCAGCAGGTGGATGCACAAAGTGGTCAGCTTCTCAGGAACTTTCACATAAAACAGATTTCCTTTGGTCAAAGCAGATACCTAACTCAGCAGGTAAACCAGTGCTGTATGTTTTACTTGACTCCTTTTATTCCAGTTTTCTAAATCTCAGCTGTTTGCCTCAAGCATTTTGCATTGGATCCAGCCTGCACTTCCTCAGCTGAATCTAAAATTAAGAAAGGCCAAATAAGGTGTTTTGCCACATCAGCACTTTTATGAGTGACAAACCGCTTCAGGCCATATCATTTGTTCCCTGCGTCACCTCCACCTCAGTGGGAACTTCCCCTGGGGGAAGAGAATGTTTTGAGGACAAGTCACTGGCTGCCAGCAAATGAGAAGGCTCTGAGAAAGGCAATGCCATGGACATGGACATGGACACTGCAGAGTACAAACCTGCTGATGCCCAAACAGCCCTGTGGAGATTCTAGGTTCCACTGCAGGGTTTTCCTGCAGGAGTGGGTGGGCGACTGTCCCTGTGAACAACCTTGCAGGATGGCGAAGCTGAGTCCAGCTGAGATCAGCGGGAAATACAGCAGCAGAGATAAAACCAGTTCAAAGTGATGAAACAGCTAAGCCATGACGGTGGGAAGGGAGAAATAAAGGAAAATAATGAGTCACTTGGAGTACAGTGTGATGACCAAGGGATAGATGAAGGTGGCACGGAAGCCACGCTGGGAACAGAAAGCTCACAAATGTAAGGGGAAATGTGCTCATACAGACTTCAAGGGAAAACAGTGTTTGTAGCTCAGGGTCACCACCGTGACAGGTCCAGCACCTGCCTCCTCTGTCTATCTGTAATGACTGAGCTCCCAGAGGGAGAGATGTTACTGCAAAGGATATTTTTAAGAGAAGATTCAACAAGGCATTTTCAGTACTCTGTGCCAATAGAGGTGAAGCCTGAAACATGAAGAATAGCTGTTTAATTTCATCCTTAAAAACCCAAGCTCCAATTTTGCATCTCTTCCACAGTTGGTTAGGCTTGAAGCTGTGCGTCAGGACTACAGGAGCAGACCTGGGAATCCAGGTCCCCTGGGAAGGGTTAATTCTTGCTAATTTATGCTTAAAATAATTTGAATTCATTATATTTGGGTATCTGAGAGTCCAGCATCCCTCTCTGTGAAGCACCACACTGGGAATTCAGAGCAGGTTTCAGAAGGAAATAGCTTGGAGGAACCCACATGGGGTCAGTCTGTGTGGCTCCTCTCTGCATGTAGCTTCACACCTCTGAAAAGAATTTCTTCAGCAGAGAAGGACTCTGATTTTCACACTGTGTCACCTCCCTTTATTGTCTAGCATTCACTATGCAGTAATGACTTGGCAAATTAATTCCGTAATTATTTCTATAAAACACGATAATAATAAGCTCTCCCCTATTCTTTGCAACTGCAGATACTTCTTCTATTTACCTTAATTTTACATATCTGGAAAGGAATCACATCCTCTTTTTTCAGTACAGAAGAGCTGAGAAAACAAATACTACATGTTATACACTAAAGCATATAGGCAGGGCTCCTGAGAAGTATAATGTCAACTCACATCTAATTCATTTCTTTTTAATACTGCTGCAATGTCACTGACACGTGGCATGATTTCTGGCCAGATACATGTAAAGGGAAGGAGAATCAAGACCTGAGGTTATGACCTGTTAGCTGACAAGGGAATTTGAAAAAACGAAATTATAGTTGAAGGTAAGAATCTAAGGAAATGGTGCTCAGGTCTTGAGGTGCGTGAGGCTAAGGCTCTGTTTTGGTGTGAAGTGGCTGAAAGCACCCAAAGTGGTTGAGATTTTAGCAGAGCTTGAGAGCTATCTCCCAAAGTTGTATCTTTAAATGGAAGAAATATTGTAGCATGCCTTCTTTCTGGAAGATTTCCACTGTGCTATGGTGTATCTGAGCGAGAAGTAAGGGATCCTTCAGGACAAGAAGCAAAACCACAGAGATCCAAGACTTTGAATGTTGTTGGGTTTCTCAGTCTTCTGAAGAACCACATGGCATCTATCTATCACTATCACACCTGCTGCTGGACCAGGCTTTGGCCTCCCTGTCACTGAAGGAAGGACAACCAAAGATGAAGAAGGAAATTTTTAAAATCCACTCTCTTTATTCTCCTGTTTTATAATTTTGAGAGCTACTTCATAAAGCAGGTGAAAACTCCCTAGGAAAAAATGGAAAGACTGATTTCTTGACCTTCCTACCTAGTGGGCTCTTTGGGGATTTCCATAAAAAATAAATAAATCACAATTAAATTCGGGTTTCCCCTCAAAAAAAATATACTTCCCTAAATATTTCATCCAATATCAACAAGGCAGATCTGATATGGGGAAAGAGCAAAACAATGAAGCACCATTATTTGGCTAGGAAACTTCCCTTTTTGTGCTTCAGTGAATGGCCATCTATATATGGACCCTGGAGGCTGGGTTGCAACCTCTGTATCATCGTTACTATACTGGGGAAAGCCTCTTCAGATATCAGGGTTGCAACCTCTGTAGCATCATTACAATTCTGGGGAAAACCTCTTCAGATATCATCTGGAATGTAGGATGGCAGGAAAGTAGAATTTTACAAAAAGCTGAGGAGTAAAACTTGCCGTTTAAAGCTGCATATACTGAAAATGAGGGACAGGTATCACTGCAGAGGTGGCACAGGACCATCATATCACTGTGTGTATCCCTCTAAGGACAGAGCGTGCTCCTTTGTGTCACCTCTGATGCTGAGGTTGCGCTGAGTACTCATAAGGAGGACAAGAAGCAGCTGGCAAGGTGCTCTAAAATAGCAAGCTGAGGTAGGTTGCAACTTGAATTTTAACTGGAAGGGAGAATCTTCATAAAGTCTGAGTTATGTATGTCAAGGCAAATTCAGCTTTCACTTTACAACTGACTGTGTCCTGCTGAGAACAATCAAATCTGTGGAGTCAAATGGGCCGCACTGACATAACAGGGAGAAGAACCTGTTCCCACCTCTTTATCCCCTCTATGAGGAGTCAGCTGTCAAAATGGGGTAAGTAGCTCTCCATGGGGTAGATTACACAGCTCTTTGCTTATGCGTCAACTCAGAGAGAAAATATTAGGAGCCAGGCAGCAGAAATGAAGCCACTTGTCCCCAACACAGCTGGGAAAGGGGATTCTTGAATGGCAGGGGAATTACAACTACTCCCTTTGAACACTGGGAGAGCACCAGCTCTGCTGCACTTCATACAGACTCAAAGAGTAGGTAGCTATTAGGAGGGTTTATCTTCCTCCTTGTGATGTTCAGTGGGAGGCTGAAGCCTCCTTTGAGGAAGCATGGAAGAACTAAAGAGTCCTTAATTTTCTGAAGCTGAAGACTTAGATGCCTGGAAAATCTCTGCCAGTCTACAGTGGTATACAGCTATACAGCTGGTGTATTTTACACACTATTAGGAATTGTAGCACTTTGTTTGCCATAAACATGCATTACAAAGCAAGATAACATCTTTGGTCTGCAGTTACTCACTGCGCACACTCAGAGCTCTCCTACCCTTACGCAGTGTTATGTAGCAACACGGAAGATTAAAGTGCACTTTATTAAGCTAAGGCCATCCAAACATAGCAGTGTCTTTAGCAGGGAAGCTCAGATTCTAGTTGTAACTCTTTTAAAGCATTCTGAAAACATACAATTTCATTTTCTAAGAAACTTTAGAAAGGGCTTGGAGTTGCGCAGAAACCATAAATAAAAGCTAATGTGTTAGGTTACTCTGAGACACCACAGATGTAAATCTCCCCTTGTACCAAATATAGTCCTTTGGCTTTACAAATAAGAATCCATTCTGTTTCCTCTAAACTCAAAAGCCAAACTACTTACACTAAATGAGAAAGGAAGCAAAAGCATGATCATTTGCTTGCCCAGTGCATTCCTGTCAAAATGGTGCAGTATGGAGAAATGATGCTTTCTACAGTTCAACAGTGACTGAACTCAAGCTAAAAATAATGTGAATATCCTCCACAGGAATGCACCAGCCTCATGGCTGCAGCAATTGCTGCATATGTAGTGACAGCTCTCCTGCTCTTAGAATGAGAGCTAATTTTTAATTACGCTGTTCCATGTACTTTGCAACTTGTATGAAAGCAGTGGAAACTGATTTTAGTCTTGTTCCTATCGGAGAGCTGTGTCTTTGAACACGTCCTTCATGTTAAGTTAGTGATAAGTTAGAAGTAGTAAGCAAATAAGTTCCAAAACCATGACATAAAAGTCTTTCTAACTAGACTAACTCACAGTGAAATTTTTATACTACATTTCATTTTGCTTGTCCTCAAAGAAATCAAATTTTATGGCATAGGATACAAGTGAGGCAGTAACACTTCTATAAATGACATTTTTAGGATGGCAAGATTCAAATTTTCAACTTTTATCCCCAAAGAAAAAGTAATTCTCCGCAATGTAAAACCTAAGCCCTAGCTCAACTTCAAATAAGTGTATATAAAAAAAAAAGTTTCCACATCCTGCAGCTAACCGTTGCCCCTGCATTCTTAATCTGGGCACCTGAAGTTGTGGCAAAAGCTTTGCTCCTCCTGCCCTTGTTCAGGAGCACTGATGCATGTGCTGTCTCCCCAAGTGCATGCTCCGAGGTGCACACAGATGAGGGAGAAAGCTTCCAGGAGGCAGGCAGCTGTGCTCTGTGCAGGAGCAACACTGGCAGCCCCTGGCCTCTGCTTGATATTAGAGCAGTTCAGGAGATTCAGCTGTCCCTCTGGCTTTAACACCTGTTTGTGATGCAGGGGCATCACAAGTAAAGAAATGTACATGGGAAGGAAAAAAACAATTTGAGCAAGTAGCAACGGGGAACAAATAAACCACAGCACTGACCAGCGGAAGTGCCGGTGTTTTAGAAGAGAGTAAAACGTACACCCCAGGGGGATGGCTTAGGAGCAGAGTGGCGGACAATTTGGTTGTTTTCATATAAATGATCCATATGAAGACATTTTGATGAACTCTTCCAAGTGCATGTTTGTATGACTACCCTAAAATTCCCATGTTTGCAAATATTACTTGGAAAGTGGAAATCACATGCATTGCACATCCATTTATACCAAGGGCTGCAGCAGATGTGCCTGACTGTGAACTAGGTTCATTCTCGCTTCCTTGCAGCAGGCTTGGCTGTCTGGGAGCAGCACTGATACCACCAGGCCCAAGATCCAGCTGCGTCCCAGAGACAGAGAGGCACTGAGAACTGTCAAACAATTTAGGAGTAAACAGCTGTTCAGTAGAACCATATAAGATGTGTGCAAAGGGAATGTAATAAATGTCAGACAGCTCACAGTCAACAATTCAGTGGCAGAAATAGAGACAGAGTTGCTGAGTTAACAAGGGTTAGTCTGTGAGGGCCTTGCACTTTGCCCAGGACTTCCAGCTGGTGAAAAGCAGCTCCTTTCATTTGATCAAAGCACTGGCCTGCTCATCTGGGGGTGCTTTACTTTTCTGTTGCGTGTCAGTAAATGATAAGAAAAGGTGCAGAACCGCAGAGGAGCTGAGGTAAAGCAGCTGCAGGAAATATTAACTGAACAACACCATAGCATCAAAATCTGTTGCCCCTCACAAGAGGAACCTGAGTGTTGCAAGTGAGATTACATAAATGCTGGTAATCAGATGGTAATCACAAGAGGATTCTGTACAATACCAGAACGAGAGAAAAAAAATGTAAAGAGCTTACTTGATTTTTCTTCTTTAATGGTGTACTCCAGCACATCAGGAACCTCATTCTGGACGGGCAGGCGGACTGCAAGGACCATGTTGTTCACATTACCCTCTTTCCTAACCAAGAACATCTGAAAAAGGAGAAAAGGAATCAAGAGCTTAGCTATGTTACATGAGTTTCTGAAGTTTAATTTAGGTCATTGACAATGAAGTCCCTTATCAGTTCAATTTGCCTTTAAATGTTCTTAATTTAGCTTCATTCCACTGGTCAAACTTTACATGACAAAAATAATGACTAAAGGGACATTTTATTCAGGTGAAATTCAGCCCTGCCAAGGAACCAGCAAGATTTCTATGCATCACTGATGTCCCACTTAAGCCCCTTGTTTCACTAAAGGAACAGTAGAAAGGAGCACTCCCAATTTGCCAAGTGATGTTTCTCACATAAGTGCCCTAATTCATGGAGAACTCACCCTGAATGTCTCAGTCGATGTCTAAAGCAAGAA
This sequence comes from Aythya marila, assembly GCF_965140915.1. Lineage (NCBI taxonomy): Eukaryota > Metazoa > Chordata > Aves > Anseriformes > Anatidae > Aythya > Aythya marila. The sequence continues at coordinate 16,378,862 of NC_139046.1, forward strand.
AATCACTTGTACATTGAGAAGGAAAGGATTCAAGTGTCCATACATAGAACATAAGGCATTTGTCCCATTTCATAAAGTTCCTGCCAGCCCCATCCCCACAGGTTGCCTAGGTGCCTCTGGATGGGAGCACCTCAACAGGACCAGTGAAATATATTAAAAAAAAAAAAAAAAAGGAAAAAAAAAGAAAAAGAAATGAAGGAGCAGCTGAGGGAGCTGGGATTGTTCAGCCTGGAGAAGAGGAGGCTCAGGGGCAACCTTATTGCACTCCACAGGTACCTTAAAGGAGGCTGTAGCGAGGTGGTTGTTGGTCTGTTCTCCCACGTGCCTGGTGATAGGACGAGGGGGAACGGGCTAAAGTTGCGCCAGGGGAGTTTTAGGTTGGGTGTTAGGAAGAACTTCTTTACTGAAGGGGTTGTTAGGCATTGGAACGGGCTGCCCAGGGAAGTTGTGGAGTCACCATTCCTGGAGGTATTTAAAAGATGTTTAGATGTTGAACTTAGTGATATGGTTTAGTGGAGCACTTGTTGGTGTTAGGTCAGAGGTTGGACTAGATGACCTTGGAGGTCTCTTCCAACCTAGATGATTCTGAGGAAGGAGGGGAGAGGAGAGGAGAGGAGAGGAGAGGAGAGGAGAGGAGAGGAGAGGAGAGGAGAGGAGAGGAGAGGAGAGGAGAGGAGAGGAGAGGAGAGGAGAGGAGAGGAGAGGAGAGGAGAGGAGAGGAGAGGAGAGGAGAGGAGAGGAGAGGAGAGGAGAGGAGAGGAGAGGAGAGGAGAGGAGAGGAGAGGAGAGGAGAGGAGAGGAGAGGAGAGGAGAGGAGAGGAGAGGAGGAAGGAAGGAAAGAAGGAAGGAAGGGAGGGAGGGAGGGAGGGAGGGAGGGAGGAAGGAAGGAGAAGAGAAGGAAAAGGAAAAGGAGAAAGGAAAAGGAGAAAGAAAAATAAGAGTCTCTTGTTCTTTGCATTGTGTGAGCTCCCAACCATGTTTCTAATTAGAGCTCATTGTCAAGTATATTTTTAGCTTGTACCTTGAAGCTGGAGATACAAAGACAAAGTAATCTGCACTCTTATCTGTTCTTTGATAGCAGGAGAGAGTCAAAGTATTTTCATAAAAATGGAATTAAAAAAACGGCTAATTCTAGAGTCTGGATATTAATATTAGAAAGAAGTGTGAGTTGATAAAATGATTAATCAATTACAGTGTAGTGAAAATCTAACAAGAAGCCATTAATTCCTTGAGAGAGGAATTTAAAAGGAGCTTTTCTCGAAGCCAGGACTTTTCTCTGCTTGACTTGCAATCTTAAGGTCATCTCAAGGCACTTTAAAGCAACCATGCTAAACACACGGCCTTGCAGCAGGTTTGCAACCTCACACAATGAGGTCTTGGCTTCTGCCATGCAAAAGAAATCCCATAGGCTCAGGTCCACTGACAGTGCAGAAAAATCCAAGTAAATGCATGGCTCAAGGTTCATGATGGAAACATGGTTATTTCTAATGCAGTGCAGCACCCACCTTCCACATAAGAGAGTATCTGCAAGTACGAGCCTTAGAGGCTCTCCATTCCTCAGGTCTTACAACCTGTGTGACAGAATGGTCCATCCAACCCACCTCGAGAGGCTGCTGCTGCTGCTACCTTGGGTCTTAGACAGCACTATCTCACATCGCAGTGGTCAAGTGTTTAATTTGAAATTAAAACAAGGAGAGAAGTGAAACCTAGAAATGAATCACTTCTGTTTTCTGATCAGCGCGCCTAGTTGCCATGGCTCCAAAGGCTAAAATTGGACCACAGATGCTCAGATGAGAGGGAGGTGGGATTTCTGAGCTGTACCCAGCCCTGCTGCCCGGGGTCAGTACCGGCATGCCAACCAGTCTCTTCCATTTTCATTGGCGGTGGGAAAGGCCTTGGCTCTGTTCTGGGAGGTGGGCGGCAGAGCCCACACAGCTCCCACGGCATCAGCAGGCGCTGCCCACTGCTGGTCCCTGCCGTGGGACACCTCTGACCTGCCAGCTCGGTTCCTCCCTGCACAGAGCCGTGCCGGAGGAAGGTGTGAGGAGGAGGAACCGGGACAAGATTCAGCACCAAAGCTGCTCAGAGGTGGGGAACAGCCCTGCCTGCAGGGAGTGGCTCCTAGCCTGGGAGGTCAGGGCCGTATGTACATGGCTCTGTCAGAGTCACTCAGGTCTCCCTCTTCAGAGGGTGCAGAAGGAAAAAGATTTCTAGAGTATATTTGCCTGGCTGATTTGATAAGTCTGGCTTAGGGTGAGGTGCAGGGCCCTGCACTGCTGTGGGGTCTCTCTGCCCATCAGCTCCTGCAGCGTCCTGCTGCCTTGCTCAGGAGCAGGCGCTGCACTGCAAGCAGCCCATGTTGGTCAGGCAATCCCACCACTGGGGTCATTCAGCAGTGCCAGCTGTAAGCCCTGTGACAGATTTTACCCTGACCCAGCCACGGGGCAGACCCACACCTCCTCAGATCAGCAGTGAGTTCCTGCTGTGCTCTGCCATCAGCTCGGTCCATTTGAAACCCGCCGTACCAAGATGCCATGAATGGGGAGCTCCCTCTGCTGCAGAGCTGGTTTTCTGAAGCAAGCTCTGAGCTTTTCAGAAGTTTGCTATTCCAAATGTTTAGCTTATGGGCACCAAATATTAGTTACTGCAATAGAAACTACTCCCAGCTACTTCCAGAATTTCAGAGCCTTTTCTTCAGGGATTTTTTTTTTATTGCTCCAAATTTGAATAGTCAACATACAAACTCTTCCATTGCAATTCCTCAGCCTAGCCTAAGACCTAAGGAAAGTCTCTCTGCTCTGCTCATTTGCTGATGCACTCATCCACTACGCCCCATGAAGACCTCCTATAATCCTGATGGATTCAAACTCGAGCCAAGGAGGCTCTTCATGCTCCTTCTCTCCAGTTCTCTGAGTTCAGGCTACATCTGAGCAACCATAGTGCTCGTGTACTCCCTCCAGAGTTAATCCTTGTGCCTAGCAGAGGGCCAGAGGTTAATAAAGAAAAACAAAACACAACTTCTTTGTACCCATTCTGCACCTGGCCAATGTCTCTGAAAATCTCCAGATCTTGGAGAATTGTATGGCCTTCCTCAATCCAGATACAGCCTTGACTGGAAAAATTTCTCTCTTGCAAAGTAAGGCTGTTTCATTTATGTTTGTTTGTATATTATTTTTATACTATTCATTTAAAAATTCTCTTGCTTGAAATAAAATGTAAACACAGCTGTAGGAAAAATATTGCAGGAGGCTGGATGAGAGGGTGTCTGCAGAGAAGCATGAGCCCAGGAAAAGCCAGGCACAGGTGCCTGGTTTTGGGGTGAATAAGATGGCATCCCCATGAAACCACATGCTAAGTAAATAAAAGCAGACAAAATTTCTTGCTCCCCAAAGCCATTAAGTTTGTCTTGTGCCACTGTGTGTGGCTAAAGCATCAAGTGGCAGTGGAAATAGTGCACGTTGCTAAATATTTTTGCTTCCACATGAAAAGAAACACTGCTTGCTCCCCTAAACAGCTCTACCAGGGACAGGAAATGTGGTTGTCTGAACCAAAAACCACTTTGGACTTACCCCTGCTGCTTCTTTGCCAAGTATCGCCCCAGCCCTTTCCTGGTTCATGTTCAGCTGAAGCCAGACAGGACAGGTCTTGATGAGTTTATCAAGGATGCTGATTCCTGGAAGCGAGAGGCAGTTTCGCAGGGCAGTGGCCCGACAGAGAAGTGTCTCTTTCCCGTCTTCACTGGTATCGCTGCTGGGGCTGAAACACAGCAAGGGAGTCCCTTGTAAAAGCAGAACAGCAGGTGGAAATCTCCGGGGGAGTGAGGACTTCAAACACACGCATGCAGACATGCACACACAGTGCACTTATGCACGAGGGGTATCAGACTAAAGATACCGTGCTACGACAGAGGCAGACTGGGCACACAGGCCCCGACAGACAGGTCCCAAGGAACATTGCCTCACACTAATAATACACGCCTGGCTTTCAGACCACAAACTTGCAAGGTGTTTTTTGCTGCCGGCTGTTGGTTTTGTCTCCTCTGCCTACCTTGCCTGAGCAAGGGTACCAGTGCTCAGGCAAGGCAGATCAGCAGGAGCTGTGAAGAGGCACCGTGTGGTGCCTCAACCCGCTCTCGGAGCCCCTCAGGGGCAGTCTGCCAGCAGTAGCCAGAGGCACCTCAGCTGCTCTCCCTTTTTGGCAGCCCCGCTGTGCAGCCAGTGAGGCTGCCCTTCGGCAGCCTGCAGAAAGGCAGACCAAGACATCTTGCTGACTAAAAATAGCAGCAAGAGCTTCGCGGCTGCACCACGGGCCTGTGCTGCAGGCGGCGGCTGGTGGTTGCAGCGATGGACGCGTCCCTGCCCCTGTGCCCCGCGGGGCCTGCGGCTGCCTTTGGGAAGTCCTCCACCTGTGCTGCCAGTTGCAGGGCACAGGGCTCAGAGGAGAGGGTGTGAGGATGCACTCTGCAGAAATTTGTCCCCTACAGAAGAGGTATCGGAGTAATTCCAGGCCCAGCCCTGCAGACAGCGCTCGGTTGATCAGTGCGACCCAGCAAGTCCTGCAGGACAAGACACAGAGGGTACAAACACAGTGAACTCTTTGGAAGGTTTGTTTGTTCCAAGTAAATAAAAACAGATGTTGCATGATGAGAGGGGCCATCCTGAGGTACCACATTAGTAACACCCAGTCAGACCTTATTCTCAGCTATGGACAAGATACAAGAATATTGAAATTGTGCTGTTGGGAATCCTAAAGATCTGGGGCATGCTCTGCTTTAGATCTGTGTCCTGATCAGAGAGACAAAGAGCTAATTCTGTTCATTTTTAGTCCCCACAGTCTAACAGCAGAATGGTATCAAATGCTGGTTTCTAGCCGCAGCACTGATTCAACAAGGCATTTATATGGGTGCTTAACACTGCAGCCAGTGGGACTGCTGACAGTTCTGGTCTTAAGAGCTCTACTGAACAAGGCTATAGATGCATGGATATGTGCTCATCACTCATCTGATTAATTGGTTTTAACAGTAGAGAAAATGTAGAAGAACATGCACAAAGTTCTTCTGTCTCAGTTTTGCTGCTTAGATGTCAGAGTTGGAAAAAGCAGGACTCTTGCTTTTGATTTACTGTTATTTCAAGTCTTTTAATTTTCCTTTTTTTTTTTTTTTCATTGATTTAAAAATGACAATGGTGATTCTAAAAAAAAAAAAAAAAAGATATGGATCTTAAAGTAGTGTATTTCAAACAAGGTCAGACTTAAACTACTAAAAGAGAGTCCCTTCAAAGGCCTAATCTAACACAGCATGCTTAGTCCAAAATTTAGTTTTTATAAAAATAGCCTTTGAAATCCCAAAACCCAGTGAGATTTTATTTTTAGTTTTTTTTTTTTTTTTTTTTTCTTTTGCAACCCTATGGAGACAGCTTCCTTAGAAAACGTATGATCCTCTGCAATCCCTATTGCTGATTCAGAATATTAGCCCACAGATTCATGATTTTAATCAATATATTTTCAATGTTATGGCAATGGCAAAAAGAATGAGAGAAATATGCTTAAAAAAGGAAATAGAAATAACTTTCTTTTCACTTGTGCTAAACACCCAGCTTGTCACATAGGTGAGGAAATTTCTTTTTGATACAATAACTTATGATTTTAATCAGCATCATCTCAGCAAACACAGAGTTAAACAGTGGAGGGCAGCTTTTGGAAGTTAACCCCCTGTCACCTCTTGGTTTCTTTCTTTAAAGCAGAAACTAAAAGAAACACCCAGTAACCATGCAAAAAGAAAGTGTGTGCTAGATGGGAACAGTCATATTTGGTAATGGGAAAGAAGTAATGAGCTGAAGGAAAAGGCAGGTGAGTTATAGTGAAATACTCCATAACACTGTTAGCAAAAGCTACTCCAGATATTAGTCACGCAAATGTGTATCTGTTCTTGCCAAGGATGTATGAAACCGAGGACAAAAGGTGGCCAGTGCTGATAATGCCTTCCTGTGTCACCAGGTGACATGCATTGCACTAGCTCCAGTGATGCTGAACTTCATTACCCATTAATAATGTAACGGGAAAAGAAAAGGGTCAGCAAAGCACCAATACGCATGAATTCCATCACCTGGAAGGAACTGAGGGTATCAGCAAAGGCAAGGAAATGATGCAGAGTGTCTTGGACCCAGAGATGAGCTCAGGCCTTGCGTTCCCCAGGGAGGAGCTCAGCCTTGATGTGGGCAGAGGCACCCAGCCCTCTGCTCCCTCCGGCAGGCACAGCGCCTGCACAGAGCCCTGCTCACAGCAGCAATGCGGGCTTGGCACCAGGAACAACTGGCTGGTGAGGAAAAATAACAGAACTGCACTTGCAAAGCATGTGGATGCGTGTCGGGCTCATAATCCAGGCTTTAGAGAACAGATGAAAACCAGAAAATCATTCCAGATTTAGACATGCAAAATAAAAATTGAACAGTCAGAAAAGATTTGTTTTAATGGAAACATCTTGTGATTTAAGTGTGAGGGGATTTTCAGTGCAGATAATTAAAGGCAGTGGATGAGGCTTTTTGGCAGGAGAGGAACCCAGCCTTTTGGGGACCCTCAGGGATGGGAGCCCTGGTGTGGGGTATCCTTCCCACAAAAGCCAGCCCAACCAAGAAGAAGGAAGCAGGCTGTAATTCCTGTACACAGGCAAGAAAGGACAGCCCAGCAAAAGGGGAGGCTGTGATAAGAGGGAGAAGAGAGGAGTCATTAAGGAGGTCGTATTAAAACAGGGGAATGTTAGGCTAGACGCTTCCTGACAGTGAGCTATAACAGACGATAGATAAGTTCCAAAGAGAAGGGGGAGAGAGCTGCATTGCCCAAATCTCTTAAAACACCATATTTAAAGCACTAGCAAACACTTTATTGAGCCAAATCCAGTGCTGGCTATGAAATGGGAGTGAATGACCTGACAGACCTCTTCCAGCTGTGATGCTGTGACCCATGACACACCAGTTGACGCAGTTATGGCACCAGTGCCTGACTTCTTTCCTGGGTGCAGCTGTCACAAAGAGCCAGATGCCAGGCTGTGGGACTGCTTAATCCCCCAGTTTAATCCGGCTCCCTGGTAGCTCTGGTAGCTGCAGAGAGAGGAGGGAGCACAGGCAGCTCCCGGGTTCTTGCTGTGCTGCCAATTGAAGGGATTTGCGGGGCCGTGGCGGTGAGCAGACGGCCTTTGCTATTTCGCTCACTCAGAGTTCACAGTTGGATGATTTTGAAGCTCACAGTTTTCAGAAACAACATGCTGTTTGACTAACTCTTCCCCCTTCTCCCACCGTCCTTCAAAACCCTTTGACTGGTACAGGCAGGTGCTCATTTTTGTTATGTGTGATGTGAAGCTGCAAAGCTGGCCTTAGAGCTGCCAGCTCTACATTTTTTATTGAGTTCTCCCTGCAAAGTACTTCCAAATTGCTCTGCTAAATTGAACTCAGTTGGGATGCAGGGGACTATGTGTTGCATATTGATTGGCAACACAGATTAATTAATTGCACAGTGATTACACGCATACACCTGCCCCAGTTTGGCAGAAGTTATCAGGTTGCTTGGTTGAGATTAATAATAATGACAATGGTGATTTGGATTACTGCACAGTGACTGTGCACCGACAAAATGCTTCCTCTGCTTCAGAAACTGGGCCACACTTGCCAGCTGAATATTCCCAGAAATCATCAGAACTGCAAGGAGATTCAAGCCACTAAATTTCATGCAGGCCTGGGTATACCCTTGCAAGGGATTTCAGAAATGTTTCTGTGGACTTGCTGATGCTAAGGGCTTCTGGGTTGTACCGTATAAACTCTGAACAGCCCAGAGGGAGCTGAGATGCACAGAAGTTGTGTGCAATAGCAGTGGTGACTGACAGATGAGTTAGGTCAGAGTTTCCGTCCATGCCAGCCCCCACCAGCCTGTGCAGTCCTGTATATTTGCAGCTTCTCCCTGCCACCAGAACAGGTCTGAGAAGATGTACCAGGTGTTATTAAATCTGAACCTTAAATCAGAAACTAAATGCTCTGCAGTGCACTGATTACTAATGACTGAGGTCCTTTCCTTGTTTAAATTAATCAGGTATAAGAATTAGCAACTAGTCTTTTATTATTACTTATTATTACTATTGCTTCTGCTTCTTCCTTTGAATATTAGAAGGCTTTAAGAGAGAAAGAGAGCAGTGGTTTGCTGTGCTGTCCTCAAGGAAAGAGAATATCTGAATTCACTACATATGATACACTAGAATATCTGTATTCATGGCAGAGCAGGCACCACAGCTGCTAAAATGTCTGCCAGTGGGCTTGTTACTGGGGGAGCTGAAGAAGGACAAGAGACCTTAACTCCATGTACCAGGTAAAGAGCAATTTTTTGCACCAAAGCCTCCTGGTACCTGAAGGGATACTATTCGGAACAAGCCAGTTTGTGTCTGAAGCTCACCTGTGTGGAAACCCTTCAAGTACAGCAATACGGTTTACAAAGCTCAAAGGAGCTGAAGAGAGAGGAAAAGGTAGAATCTCCTGACGCTGGCACACCAGTCCTGGTGGAAGTAGCTGGACAATGCTGGTTATTCCTGAGGCTGAAAGAGAGAGCTGCGAGCAAGGAGCTTCATGGAAGGCATCAGATGACAGTGCTGAGATCGCACAATTAAAAAGACTGACAGAAAACTCACAACCCTGTTCTACATGTATACCGTGTGTCACAACCAGCCCAGTTGGACTCAGTCTACCACTGGTGATAGAGGCAGCTCATTGAATCTATTTTTTCCCAGTCACTTTCATGCTGGAAAGGGTATGAAGTTCTGAACTAGCCCACTGAAGAAGGAATAATCAGAGTTAGAAGAGTAGCAGCAAAAAAGTGCAACAAGGTTTCCTTAGCTAGACCCATTCCACATACTTCACTACCCATGCTTTTTGTGGTGTAATATCACTTCCAATTAGATTGACTCATTAAAAATCTTTGTTTCAACACTTGTGAATTCATGTGCTGTTCTTTCAGCTTACTGGAAGTTAAGCAGCGCCACAGCTAAAGGGCCTCAAGACGTATTTTGCTTCCATCTTAGATGTGGTCATTTCTCAATGTCTTCTCTTCATTTTCACAAGTCAGTCCATATTTGCTCCTTTGATCAGTTCAGAACAAACTAATCCAAAATGGAGGAGAGGGATTCATTTAATTTATGGATCTGTGTTAGGTGACCTTGCTTAAGTTTTGTTTTATCTCCCAAAAGCTGATGGAATGGAGTCTGGTACCCCAGACACCTACTGAGAGAGCTCCATCATCTGTAAACTTTTTGAGTCATTTAATCATGAAGCAGAGTATTAAGAAAATGGGAGGGCAGAAAAGTGACTCATGGAAAAACCCATAGCAAAAGAACTAACATTATCCATCAAAAGTTGATGCTGCCACATAGTAAATTTGGACTTTACTGAAAGTTGTTTTGTTTTTTTAATAGAGTCAAGAGACCAGATAGAAATTAAACCAACAAACAGAAAGCAAACAAACAAACAAACAAAAACAATGAAAAAAAAAAACAAAAACAAAAAACAGTGAGAGAAGAAAGTTTTTGAGGTCTTCAGAGATCACACCTAGCTGATTGGCGCCCTTCAGTTAGAAATATAAAACAAGTTTCTGGGTGGGCAGGCAAATGTCAGAGAAAAGATGTAGGTAGTTAAGCAAGGAGATTCCTGCATTGCAAAGTTCTGAGATGTATGGAAAAACTGGATAATGGAAGTGGCAATGACAGGCTCAGTGTGTCCCACGAAGCAGGTTTGGCTGTTCAGTAGCCCTTCATACCTTGCAGGAGGCTTGTGCTACTGGTCTGGCTCGGTGATGTATGTGTGGCTCAGGAAGTAGTGCTTCTCAAACTGTGGTCTGCGGACAACCTGTGGTTGGCAGAGCACTTCCTCTTGCTCACTGCTCTCCTTGTTTCCACTCTAGCTTTTATGTCCACCCTCCATCCGTTTGGTCTTTGATCTACAGTTGATGCCCTGCATTTCCCAGCCTGTAAATCACCATGATTAATAGCCAAGGAAGCAGCTGTTCCAGCTGCCAAAAGGTGAGCAGTAAGGCAAACCAATGGTCCCTTAAATACTGTCCGTTCCTCCAGTATCCCCTGCACCTCATAGCTCACCAAACATCTCTGTTGATCACTTCACTTTCTGATACAGACACCCTCAGCTTCAGCAGTGAAGGTTTGCACCCTGCAATTAAAGGCTCATTTTGGTGAGCTTTTTGTTACCCACCAGGGATTTCCAAAATGCCCCCCTCTGTGAACACTACCAGGGGATTGTACACACAGACCGCAGGTATCCACCTCTCCCCAGCTGGACCCCACCTGTATATGTTCATAGCTGTTGGCCAAGTCATCACCCTGTCTGAGAGCTCATCTGCTGTTAAATCACCAGGCACTCACCATCCTGGTCACAGAAGCCACAAGAAATCACAAAGTATGAGAAAGTACTATTATACTCCATGCAGGGATTGGTGCAACCACTAGTTGTACAGCTGGAAGATCAGGAATTGATGTATCAAACTATCAAGTAATGAGCAACCACAACGAAGCAGTGGCAAAACTCCTGTCAAAGCCTCTGGTTTGGTCCTGTCAGCCAACGTGAATTGCAGGAGTCCTTTCAAGGAGTAGGAGGGTGTACCTAAATGCTCATTAAGTTACTACTTTCACTATGCTTCTTAGGTTCATTAGGCCTGCCCCTCCATTTAATGTATATTATAAGGAATTGCATGTGCACAAAAAAAAAAAAAAAAAACAAAAAAAAAAACCAAAATGCAAACTAATTCACGTTGCTGCTAATACCCAGGTCAGCCCTACTGACAAACCAGCAGTCCATCACTGACAGCCATGACCCGGGCAGAAACAAGATAAGAACAAACATCAAAAATTCCCTGAAGGAAGAGGCCTTCTTTCAAAACCCAGTCCAAGTTGTTTTCCTTAGTCCATCTGTTTCCTGCAATTATTAATGTAGAAATTAATGCAGATATTAATGCATGTGAGCACCACAGTGAGCTTGAGTGAACATGTTCTGTTGGTGCAATGTGAATTAGCTTGTACTTAACTCACAAATGCTACTTATTTTTATTTAACCTTGCACATACAATTTTTTGTTCTCCACAGTTTGACTCAATCTAATCAACCGTCTTTCTCTTATTCCTCAGTCAAAACATACATTCCAGCCTTAGCAAATTACCCCTTTGCAAGGTTTACTGCTTTTACTGCTCAACAGACAGTGGCTGTATTAAGTCTTTCTCCCCCGTATTCATAATCAGAGCTCTTAGGTCATTTGACCTTTGCCTGTTTCAAACCCAAATTATTCTCTTAGGAATTTCAGCATATCAGCAAAACTGAAGATTTTTCTCTGTGTGCATGCAACGAAGAATAATTTGTACTTCTGCAAGGCCCTTTCACTGCAAAGAAGAGAGCTTCTGAAATGAAGGACTAGCCAGAAGTCATTTCTGCCAAGGCCAGAGAAGCCAAATAAAACAAATTTTCCTTAACAAAAAGCTGCAAAAGTATTTGCTGGGTAATTCTATTTTAACTTCTCTGGAAAGGTTTTTGAGGTGCAGGAACCAGAAACAAATGTTTGGAAGAAAAGGAACAATTTCCTAGGCTGTAAGAACAAAAGAAAGTCAGCAACCTTTCTCTCCCTGTGGCGTCAGAGCACTAGAAGGGCCCAGCAGAGCCACCAGCTGGACAGAAGACAGATGAATTTGTTCTGTGCCTTTCAAAAATATGTGAAGTGCTGGAAGCACAGAGTACCTTGTTTTGACTGAAGGGCCAGGGCTATTGGAGGTTTTACCTCGCCCTTTCCCAGCTCATCAGGCCAGGAAGGAAGAGAGGAATGAGATCCCTGGAAATGTTTTCTCTAAATTGTGTTCACTTAACAAAGAGGGGAAAGGGAAATGGAAAATAAAGGAGAAATTCTCAAATTCAAAATTAGTTAAGAATATATTGCAATTTTGCTTAAACAGAACCTTTATGTTTCAAATCCTATATATTAAAAATGAGTTAAAGTTGTATAACATGTCAGAGGAAAAACTTCTTTAAGAGTTATAAAATGTTATAAATGTTAAAAAATAGTTATAAATGCAATGTCTTTCCTCACCTTGTGAATGAATTTAGTGTAGTCATATGAGATACATGAGATACAAGGCACTAACCACACAGACTTGCATGAAACTAAGCAGTCTTCCCCTCTTCTAAGAAAGACCTGCAAAAGTTTATCTCAGTCTTGATTTGCAAATAGAAATGTTTGTTTCACTAAGGGAAATAAATCCATTGAACTCTTGCCCTGTGATATCTCAAGAAGCAGAAACGGGCCTTCAGCATTTCAAGGCAGGTGCCCCTCCCGTTGGGTGAAGGGTCATCAGACTGGTCATTCAGTCATTGATCTGCAAACTTACTTAAACAAAAATTTTCATATTTTGGGTAAGATTTCATTCCAATTTCAGTGTGAATGCATTTCAACACATGGTGCTGTTAGTAAAAAAAATAACATCTAACTTTATGAACTTACTCTTTGTCACCTTTTATCCTTACTCCAGCAGTTTCAAATTCCACATATTAAATTTTGATTAGGCATTGGAGAAGTGTGTTTATTCCTTGCTTATCAGGGATCTGACAGGATCCCTGGCTGCATTCACACTGATGTGAAGTTAGGGATTTGCTTTCTCAGGGGAAGAAGACAAAGAAGAAAATGTCTTGTTGAGGGATTTCAGGGTTATGGAAAGGTGGTGAAGAGTGCTGGTCCCCCTGTGCAAGGATGAGAGAGGTGCTCTGGCTTGCAGGGCTAAGCTGAGTGACCTGCCCTGCCTGTGGGCATGGCCCTCACCATCCTGTGCTGCTTGGACAGCCTGGGGCCGAAGGGCTGGTTCTGGAGATGTGTCAGACACCTCAAGCTGTCCCTGCGGCAGCTGGGAGCTCAGCGTGTGGCTGCAAAACCTGCCAAGCAGCAAGGTAGGTCTGTCAGCTCCCACAGCCCCAGCTAAACCCTCACTTGTTCATCTAACAGTGCTTACAGTCACTTGGCCACCAGGGCTGTGATATAAATAAACCATGACCCAAAGGCTGCGGCTTCACAGCAGCTGAAGACAATCCATAACAGTGTTGCCGTGGTTATGTCCTCCCCAAAACACCAGTGCTTCACCCTCCTCCCCTCTCCTCTCCCCTGCCCTCCAGGCCACCATTGTGTCTCTGACCTGAGGCAATTCGACTGAGGGGGTGAGAGGGCAGAAGAAGGCCTCGCGTTAGACACAGCTCTCTCGCCCAGCTCCCTGCTCAGCTCAGCAAAGCACAGACATTTGAAAGGGATTCACCCCACTGGCACCAGGCACCCTGAATTACTCCCTGGAGCTGTTGCTTCTCCAGTAAGGCCAGAGATGCTCACAGGTGCACAGGTTCCTAAATCAAACACAACAATTTAGCTCCTAAAGTCAGGCAGGATGAACCCAGGCTAGATCTAAATAGCTAGGTCCAACTACAGTGGGAGATGCCAGAATCCCAGGTCCAGGGACCTACCATGCAGCCCCTACCACCCATCCCTCTCACAGCCAGCTCTTCACAGAGCCCCTCAGGCAAACTCCACCAGTTTCCCAGCCCCAAGGCCCCATCCCCGCAGGGAGGGCACCACTGTCACTTTAGGTTTTGGCTGGAAAAGTTACCAATGAGCTCCAGTCTAAAGTAACTTGCCAGAGAGAGAATTAGGATGGGAACTCAGTACAAAATTACACCAAAATGCCCTGTGTTACATGTTTGTTCTCCGGACAGAAAGGAAAGTGACCCAAAGCCAACCTCCCTCCTGTCTGCTGATTCAGCAGGAGAAGCTCTGGGCTTTGCCTGGTTACTGTTTTTTTTGTGTGGGGTATCATGAGTGACAGATTCCTTGGAGAGAACTCAAGGGAAAACAAAGGAAAGAGAGAAGAGAGAAAAAAATTCTTGGCAGGCACGATGAAAGGTTGGGCCAGGTCCCGGGCTGTCATTTAGCCAAATATGTGGGACAACCTTCTTTTGCCTACAAGTCTGCTAGCAATTTGCAGAACAGCATTGCAGGTAGCCAGCAGGGCTGCCAGTCTCCAGACTGCTATTTTTTGGTCTCTGTTTCCTTGGTGAAGTTTCCCAAGCAGCACACAACTTAACTGAGTTCATAAGGGGCAGCAACCGCTCCCAGTTCTGCCCAGCAGCTGCTTTTACAAGACAGAGGCTTCATAAAACTGGCTTTCTCCAGAGGGCCACAGGAGGAGTGCACCTGAGCTGTGAGGACTCCCTACATTTGGCAAGGTTTCCCCAGCATCCAAAGGGCTGAACATATTTACTTGGTTTCAACAAAACATTTAAAATTCCCAAACAATTCATTAGCCTCGCAAAAGCAAATGGAAAGTACTAATTAACATAGTCAAGGAATTACTTCAAGTATTAAGACAGGTCTTTCAACCCCACCAGAAACAGTGTTGTCCCACAGACAAATTGCAGAGAGCAAATGCCAGCAGCCCCAGCCCTTGCAGGACCAGATCTTAGCCAGGACTGCAGTCCAGCTCAGAGAACAACTCCCTAGAGCATAGTTTCATGCTCCTCTTAATTCAGGGCAATGGCAAGGATACTGCTGAAAGGGCAGTCCCCGGACCGCACTTGCACACACTCCCCCCTCTTTGCTTTTGCTGCTTCTCTTGCCTCAGATCTAGAGGCAGTGTAACCACTAAGGAAATTGGTTCAGCATCCTAATCCAGCAGAAAACTGAAAAGAAAAGGCTTTATGGGAACTGGATTCTGTTTCTGGCTTTACCCCAAACTTAAAGAATGGTAGAGAGCAAGTCCAGGGAATAAATGCATTGCAAGGATTGAAGGGTTACTAAGTGAGTGACTATAACCAAATCAGCTCCACGAGCTCGTGCCTCAATTTCCCTTCCTACAGCAGCTGTAGTAAATATCTGTCTTCAGCTAATTGCTGTTTCACATTTGTGAAACATCCTGTGATCCTCTCTTTATACGTACAAGGGCTTTATATTAATCATAAAATGTCATTAAGATTAATGAATAAGCTTTGTCCCTTTTAAAGGTATCAGTAATGCAGAAAGCAGAAATCCTTAACTTGACCATAAACATATTCCCTGTTCAGCAGAAAGGTGATGGAAAGTCTGGGAAAGGCACACTGATACGCATGTATATATTCATCTGTTTGAAAAGAGCTACATTCTTCAGCACTCCCTGGCTTGTGTGCATCTAATAGAATATCTATTTAGGAAAATGTGACTAGCATAACCAGCTATGCAGTGCTCACATCTGCTAATCCTTTGCTGCTCAAGTAATCATCTTCACTTGCAAAAAGATTTATACTATTTTGGGTGCAGGCAAAGAAGAGCTAAGCACTCCAAACCTCTCACAGCTGAAACCTCGAGGGAAGCATTACCTTAGCATTCCCACTCTGGCAAGATACATTGATTTAGAGATCCCATTTCTGGAAGTGGGTAGAATTACTTTAGATAGCTCAGAGAGGCACAAAATGGACAAAGGAAAGGCTTGCGGCTACGATATTTACCATATTGGGTGACGCCTGTTGCTCTATTATATTTGCACAGCTTAAATAACTCTGCTTGCTTGACCACAGCTGCTTTGCAGCGCTGTTTTATTATGCATTTAAACACACATATACGCACACAAACTTCACAGCTAAAAAACACCAGCTGAAAGCTTGCCTTGTCTGTCTGAGAAGCAAGAACCCAAGAGCCTGGAAGGGATTTCTGTCTAAGTTTCTCTCTGTTGGAGTTGCTCCGGACTGACACCAGCGAAAAGCTCCAACTCGGCCACGTGCACGCCTGGGGATTGCTTCAGTCAGGGGGAGGTGGGGGTTGTACACGTGTTCCTACACTGTTCAAGCAGCTTGTCGATACCAGAGTGCTGCAGGGAGAGAGTGGGGTGCCAAGGGTCTTGGCAGAAAATACAGCATGTGCATAAGCAGCCTTGTGTACCAGCCTCCACTGTCCCTCCACAGAAGGTGGGGTGCCACCCTCACGCACGGACACACAACTCTACCCTGTGCAGGAGCTTAGCAGAGATTTGACAGCCAGGTTTCAACCCCTGCAAATGCTGTGCACCCTTTCTGGTGGTTAGTCCCCCAGGAAGCCTGCCCCTGGTCAGCGATCTTCTCACTGCAGTTTTTCTTCAAACCACCTAGACCAATGCTGGAGCCTGGGCGTGCCCAGCACCCTTTCGTGCCCTGCTTTGAAGTATTGATGTGCCGTGCCCCTGTCAACATGATTTTCAGAGTATTCCCCTGCTGGCTGGCTCTCCTGGAAGCACTGCCCACCTTCGTTTGACTGGTGGGTATGCTGGCCAGGGCTCAGTAATATATACATACCTTCCAGAGCAATTTGCTCTTCAAATTCAAGGGCAGCCCCTATAGGTTTCACTCCACTAATGCAGTGTTATGACCCCTACAGTCCATGGCTAGTAATTCCAGTAATTTTGCCCAGCTTTGAGTAAATCCTACAGCTCTGATAACAGAGGCAGTGACCCAAGCCATTCCCACTAGGGCTGTAAGGGCATTGCCTCCTCTCATTCAGCAAATTCTGGAGAAGAAAGTACCTTTTTAAAATCTTTTATGTATTAGCTGTGCCCAAGTTTTAAGAAAGAATTTGTCACATACTTTCCTGTACAAATACTAATGTTTGAAGGTTTTTAGCATTATAAAATACACAACAAGCACTCCAGCCCCCTCCAGCTCAGAGATAATGACCACAAATATTCACAAGGGTAAAAAAAAAAAAAAATCACTTATTTCTCCACACATAAACCCCTTAAAAATTTGGGCAAATGTAACTGGGAGAACCAAAGACTAGCAGGGTTTTGTTCTCTCCATCCTCAAACTGAACCTCCTGTAAGAGCAAATTATTTCTCTTAAGCCAGACAGAATTAGTTGGCCAGCAGGATTTCTACTACAGACTTTGCAGCCTTGAGAAACTGATAAAAGGACCTCCTCCAAACAGAAGAATGTTTTTCAAGCCTTTCTCCTAAACATCAGTATCATCTTGCCTTTTGCCACCTTAAAAATTCCTAACAAATTTCAATTAATCAATTCCTTCGTTGCTTGGATGATATAGTGCTGTTACTCAGTTACAATTCGTATCTGGGACAACTGTGGTACAGAGAGGGTAAGATCAGTGAGCAGGTCATGACTTTTTGGGTGATTATTGAAAATAAGCATCATTTATTTAGGGACCTACTTATTTACTTATCTGTATTGCAGTAGCATCCCCAGTCCTCTGTATGGATGAGCACCAGCATGTTCATTGCTGGTTAGGGCCCCTGCCTCAAACTGGTTCAGTAATCCAAATGCAGCTGAGGCAAATGGATGAGGCTGCAGTGCCCCTGAGGAGAAACCCATCCACAATCCTACTGCCTGTGGGCTTAGCTTTGCTGTAAATGGCCAGCCAGCCAGAGCCCCAGGGGTGGAGAAGCTGGAGGAGGAGGAGGCAGGTGGATTTTGCACTTGGTGACAAAAGAAGTGACTCTCTAGGGACTGTACCCAGCTGTGAGAGGTCACAGGAGCTCCTTTGAACCCTATGAGGCATGTGTGTAAGGGGTGGGTGGGGTGGACAGAAGTTGAATTAAAGCCAAACAAGTGATTAAGTCTCGATCCTACTCCTAGTGCAAATCTGGCCCTAGGTGAAGATTTACTGTGGAGATTCCACTTCAATTACCTATGATGAAATACCCGTTCAGCACCACAGAAAAAAAAAATCTGAAAAGTGGAAAGTAATCTAGGACACATGGTGGATCATGGACCACCCCTTAGACCAGTGCTTTCTCACCAAGAATTGCTGCTTAAGTGCCTTTTTAGCATGGCTGTGCATTAACTGCTTCCACTGCGTTTTGAAAGCCTTAAAGACACTTTTCTGCGGTAAAACAGACTTTGCCCATTCTTGTTTTCTGTTTTGATGCATAACTATTCTAAAAGTAAATCTGAAATCTTCTTTGGTAGTATGAATGCTTCACACTTTAGTTGGAAAAGTGTAGTTAGTCTTCAGGGACACAGGGCTTTCAATGACCCTCTGCTCACAGAGCCATCTGTGGGTTCTGTCACAATTCTTGTGACCAGAATTCGGTCAGCCATTCCAAACAGCTGCCTTTTCTTTCTAATGACCCCCTCAAAGAACTATTTATTTCTATTCCCAAATGCAATAAATCGACTCCCGTCCAAAATTACAATGGTTAAAGGTCTGCGATGGACAGTATGTTGTCCTAGTTTCACTAACTCAGGTTTCCGTGCTCTTTAGCAATCAAAGCAGGCAAGCACTTAAGGCTCTGGGAATTGAACCTTGCTGCAGCTTCTTTTTCTAATAGACCGGTTTGGTATCTAATGTCTGTTTTTCAGGTCAATTTAGAGATCTTCCTGAGTCTCACAAACCTATGCTGCTGATCTCTGAGAAACCATCTATACTTAATCATGGATAAGTAAAAATGTAGACCTACAATATTTTTAGTAGGAAAAATACTACAAAATAGATCCTCTCTGAGGTACATGAACTGTGTGCACGTGGTGTAGCAGAGGATGGAGCCAACCCAAAGCTGCGCCAAGCAATCCTCACAGCCATCCTCCTGGACACACCGTTGAGCGCGGATAGCTGTACACAGAGTGCGACACATGTGCATCTTTCAGCGTATGCTGCCTCTAGGTTGGAAAATCAAGAGAGCGCGTAGCCATTCAGGACAGGAAGTGAGAAACTATCTTTAGCTGAAACTGTAGTGGAGAGGAGATGAACAGAAGATCACTCACGGCTTACATTCATGCCCCCATTCCTATGAACGCTGGCATTGGACTGTCTGCAATGACGAGGAGCTCCCTGCTGAAGGACAACTTTTTGAGTGTGGTCTGACCCGAGGTATCGAAGGGCCAGTTGCCTTCTGTGCTAGCACCAGCACCACTGCACAAAGTGCTCAAAGCACCTGCTGAGGCTGGTGATCACACGATGAGTCAGTGTGGTCGCAAACACGCTTTTCTCTTAATTGAATTTCAGGAGACATAAGTCCACTCTGTGAGTGCACCAAGCCTCTTTAGAGAACACCTCTTTCTTTGTATCTTTACAATAATATCCTGATCCTGGTGCAACACAGTTATTTCCTTCCCGAGAAGCACCATCCTGTGGGAAAGGAAAATCTTCCCCTTTATCAGAGCTTGACAGACATCAGAGAGATTTGATAACACTGGTTTGTTTCCAGCTACCTGAACTGTCCCTTCCCCGCTTCAGCACAGCTCCCCACATGTACTGGGCTGAGGGTTTTGTTCAGCAGCACTCTGCATTGTGCCCAAGACCTTCTGAGGCCAACACTACCTGCTCACCAATTCAAACCATCCTAGATTATAGTTCTTCTCATAGGACAGCTCTCAAAGAGAGCTGTGTTTTTCTTTAAAATTGTTTTCTCAATTCAAGTCTGAAAATGTTCATATTAGACTTACCCCACTGCAGAGCCAGGTGTGTAACCTGGGCAGGAGAGCTTTTTTGGCCAACAAGGATTTAAAAGCTCCCATTCAAGCATAAAGGATGGGTTTGACAGGACGCTTACCAGAGATGTTCTCTGGCATTCTCGACACAGGAGATCAGATTAGATAATCAAATCAGTCCCCTCTGGAGCTCAGATCTGTGAGCCCATGAGAGTCGTTTGGTTCCCAGACTCCTCCAGTTCTTGGCCTCTTCTTTCTACATTCACTGCATGAAATCAATGTCAATTGTGATGTGGGTTTTGTGCCAAAAAGACATGTCTCCAAAAAGATGTACAGTCATCACTTCATTAGCTAGCCTGGTGCCCCACAAGTGAGAACTGCTGTAACCTATCCCAACTGCCTGCACCAGCCACTGTCCTCAATGACTATTTAATGTTTGCATATTGCTGATTATGTCTGTCTCGGCTCCTGTCTGCTCTTCTCATCATCTCCTCCATACATTTCCCAGATGTTGGAATGAAGGCATATACCTTTTCATGAAACTGTGGTCACCAGGCTCAATCAGCTCACATTTCTCCAGATGTTTTGTGATCTCATCACTTATTAACGCTCCTAGCTGAGTTAGCCTGACTCTAGCTTAGGATAACTGGTTATAATTTCCTTGCTCCTCTCCAACTCGTTTTGGAAGAATCTGATTAGACTGATTTTTATCCAGCCCTTTGATACCCTTCTCCCCACATCTGTCTCCGAGGAGCTATTGGTTTTGGATGCAGATTTCTTCCCAGCATCTTCCTGCCATTTCAGAGGTGTAAGTCAGCACAACCTCCTTAGGGATTTGCTACATGCAAAACAGACCCTTCGGTCACTGCAAGGACCAGATACACAGACACTTTCCAAGTTGCCAGGGTACTCCTATGATAATTAGCACTACCATAGTTTCTGTGCATGTAAGGAAGTTTTCCCATTTCATAACTCACAATTTTCACAATAAATTATTAATTAATTAAATAATTAAAATCCAGGTGGACAAAGGTACAATCTCAGCAATTGCTCATGAAATTTTTGTGCACAGAATTTTAAATTGGGTCCAAATTCTCCATCATCAGTTTGCCTCTGTTACTATCTCTTTTGAGAGCTACTATTTTTATCTACAAATACTTTGTGAATATGTGCCTAACTCCATGTGAACATAACCAAAAAGTCACATTTAATCAGTTAGTCACATTTCTACTTCCTTACATACAAGCTATGCTCGCTGAAGTGTAATTTTTTTTAGGATCTTCAGCAATATTGTGACATGCAAACAAAGTAGAAACACATTTTTTAATTATTAAGTCCTTATTTAAGAGTGGGAGATAGATTGTAAATAAAGACAATCAGGTAATGAAATAAAAGTATGTTGGTAAATTATTCAGATGCTCATAGATTTATGAAGAACACATGCATTGTGCCCATTCATGCTTCATCCACTTATTTACAGCCCAAATCTAGGGTTTGTGGCTTATTTTCTCTTGTAAAGCTAAACTGAAAGCAAATCTTTGTAAGCATGTGTTAACTTTCAACCAAGTTAAGAAAGAGATAAACAGTATAAATCTTTCAGTTTCTCAGTATGTGGCATCTCAACTATCACAAATGCAGGGAGTATCTGAAAAGTACCTATTCCTTGGATTGCTATCTACTTGTCAGTCAGCTGGGATTGGGTTCTTCTTTTTTCTTTCTTTTTTTTTTTCTTTTCTTATGACTGTGTGATCCTTGTCCCTTTGTGTTTAGCATTGAGTTGAACTGAGTAATTGTACCTTGGACCAGGTGTAATGTTGTTCCTTGTGACTCAGTAAATATCTGAAGGCAAAAGCAGTGACAGTTGCAATGTAGGGTTTTCCCTCCATCCCCTGCACTCCATGTGCACATTTGGGACAGTGCTATGGTGGAGCTATAGCAGCCTGTCAGCAGCTTTTCTACCTCCTTTTTGACTGTGTGTGCTGCAAGCCAAAGGAGACAGAGTTGCAGCACACTCAGTGACTGAAAATGCAAGTACACCGTAACCACCCACCCATACAGCTTCTTCTACTGCACCCATCACAGACACAGCTAGGAGCTTTCATTCGTGGGAAAAAGTCTTTCTAAGTGTGTCAGGCAGATAAAAAGCACTCTTAATATCTGGTATTATATGTTTTTCCAAGGGGGTGACTGGAAGTTCCAGCAGCTGTGTCATTTTCCCCTGATTGTTTTCAACAGGAAACAGAAACGCTCGGCTTCAGCATCAGCTTTATGATATAACTGAGCCTTGGGCAGATTCCAGCCTGATCCTGGAGCCCCGGCAGCTGACTGTCCTCCCAGTCAAAACATATTTTCTCTCCCACTATGTTTTCTTGGGGCATGAACCTGCAAGGTGTCATGCCTGTTTGCCAGGAGCAAGGAAAGCCCGGAGTTTTTTCCTAACCAAAAGTACGTCTGAAGTCTCTTGGGAGTCTGTGGACATGGTTTGTGTGCACTTTCGCTAGGTAGGGCTGGAGTGAGCACCAGCTGGTAGGGACGAGCCCTTACCCAATTCTCAGCATTTCAGTAGAAACAAAGCAAGCCTCCCAGGAAGGATTTGTCACGTTTCCAAATAGCACAGAACTCCCTTACTCTGTCCTTTCCCCTAAATTGCAGCTTGTAATTTGTGCTTATTCTTCCCTAAATAGCTGAGACTGGAGTTAAACAAAGGTATCGCACTTTGTTTTCAGCTGGAACATGTTAGCTAAAGGAAATACTGTAACTTACAGCACGATTGTGCCACACCATAGCGATTGTGTAGCTGAAACCCCCCCAGCCAGCTTGCAAATGCAGTTAAGAGCTCTTTGTTAAGTGGGCAAAGCAAAGCGACATAGTTATTAAAAACAGTGACTTAAGTTTCAGGACTTACCCTGAGTCATCCCTGGCTCCCTTGTCTCCGGCTGATGTTTTCATCATTACAGCAAACTTTAAGATACTTTCTGTTTCACAGTGGCTTTAGAGTTCCTTGGTAAAGAAAGCAATTCCTTGCCATCGCTGAGCAGAACCTCCACATCCTTAGTTTTGTACTGAAGATGGTATTTCAAGGGACTGCAGGGGGAGGATGTGTGAAACCAGCTTCAGGCTCGGTAGTATCGGAGGGCAGACAACTAAACAAGCACTGAAATGAAAGCAAACTGCCAAGAAGGTCTGATTTTAGCCTCTCTTATTTCTACTTCCTGTATTTATATGAACGGGGGATTTCAGGAAGAGGCAGTCTTTGGTGGTCAAGGGTGTGTGTGTGTGTGCGTGCGCGTGTGTATTATAAAGCCATATTTAGTAGTGAAGGCAGGTTAGCCTTATTAGAGAGAAGGGCCCGAGACTGCCAGCTTCCAGTTTGTTTCTGTAACGTAAGCAAATTTGCGGGAAATTGTTTTACAGACTACAGGTATATCAGTAGGCAACAGAGCATGGTGAACTTTGTAAAGGATTTTATAAGCAGCAAGGCAGTAAGTCTCCGTCTGCAAATTCCTGAAGCATGTGTATTTCTACTGCTTGAGTAACTGGAACCAGATGGAACTTGGAAACCTTTATATTTACACAGGACCTGAGAAAGTGAAATATCTAACACAGGCAGAGGACAGTTATGCAAAAAAGTTCCTAGTTGAAGCAAAAGGTAATGGTTAGGCTGTGAGACTGCTGGTAAATGAGTAGCTATCCAAGCCGTGAAGCTCCGGACAGTCTCGGAAAACATTTGACCTGGAGTTACTTAAGTGGTTGACTGGTGTTTGCCGTACTGGAAACCCAACTAAATATAGACCAGCTGTGGAGGCTGGGGACTGACAGATGTGCTGTCAGATGGGGCTGGTAGCACTCCTGTTTGGCAGCTCTGCCATTCAGGAAATACTGGATGCTGGGAGAATGCATAATGGAAAAGAATACAGCAGAAATATGCAGCAGAGGCGGAGAAAAGTAATTCATGGAACAGAGAGGGAGACCTTTTTGCTCCTTTTATCTTCAGAAGGGATTTCTCAGCTTTCGAAGATATTGTCCAGTAAGCAGGCTGTGCCATGCAGCCCACACTGGAAATGGAAATGCCAGGCAGCTGTCAGCGTATCAGTCTGAGGGCAACTACATGTACAGCACAGAGCCAGTTCTGCTGGCACTGAGCTAGGGGGAGTGCGAGGGACCACCACCATCATCAAGATGCACCTGTGCATCTCAAGATGAACTTTTCTAAAGGGTTTTTCAACCAAACCTGTTGGCATTAGAAGATGTATCTTCTAGCTTTTGGAAGGGTTTCGTTTAGAAAGTCCAAAAGCCTGACTGGAAGGCTGCATGATGGAAAAGAACTAAGTTTCTTCCAGCAGAATACCAGTTTTCAGTTTCACTCAATTTGGGAGCTCTTTTTTTTTTTTTTTGTTTCTTGTGAAATCTTTCACACAACTTGCAGTTTAAAGAATGTACGCTTTCAGAATTTTAAAGTTTTGAAATTATTTGTGTTAAAGATATTGGGCAAAAGTTATTTTCAAAGTCTCTCTCTCTCTCTCTTGTTTTTTTTTTTTTTTTTTTTTTTTTTTTCCTCTGTAAAATATTTAGTATCTTTGCAATGCAGTTAATCATTTCTGTAGAATATTCAAAATATGAAAATGAAGACAAGTTTTTATGTAAGAGATTTTGTGGGAGCTTTGCTGAGTGTTTTTCTTAAGCCAGAGATCAGGCAGGTTTGGAGCCTGACGCTGTATTCAGTATAGAATTACACAAAAGCTAATTGACAAAGTTATGTTCAGACACTGCAAAATGCCACTTCTCTGTAATTCATCCAAGCCAAGTATGTTTTAGAGAAAGAATTGAATTTTTCAATAATTTGGGATATTTAGATGCAATGTACTTATGAAGCTAATTTTCAGCCTAAAAATTACTGCAATTTCAGTGTGTGCTAGGGGCAGAGGGGGTATTCTTGGCTTTTCTAGGACTGATTCACCCTATCCATCTTAAACCACACCATTTTGCAGCCCTTTTCTTTTTTATTATTATTATTTTTATGCAGCTGAGTTGGGAAGGTTTAAAAATGTTTGATGATGGAAGCCCATAAGTGCAATGTGCACTTTGGTTGTAATCAAGTGCTTTCAGCACATTCACAGATTATACAGCAGTTCTGCTTCCACACAGTAGGACGCGACTGCACCAATAATATGGTATATTCCTGTAGGAACTGTCATGCCTGTTGTATCACCAACCCATACATCATGTGCCTTTCATAGAGCCTATTACATAACAGATCACGATGGGTCATGAGGTCAAATGTGTGGGGGATTAGAAGAATGGGTACTTTCTATATTCAGATTTCGATTTTCAGAAGTTAGTTCTGTATGGAAGAAGGAATCTTTTCCTTTCCGAAGCCTAGAAACACTTAGCCTAGCATATACCAAAGAATGAACCCTTGTGCAAAAGTCAAAGAATGCCTGGTATTGCTCTTCTCCACTTCACAAGGGCTCTTCTGTTGATGTACAGAAACACAGTGGCTAATCACAGGTTTATACAGCAACAGGGATTCCAAAAGCGTGCACTGTGGTTAAGAAAAATAAGGTCACACTTTATCTCCTCGCAGTAAACTGGCTAGGAGCATTAATGGGAGGACTCTCGTCTAATGAAATTGTGGATAAACTAGCACATGAGCAAGGTAATTCCTTGTTCCTTTTTTTCAGAGAACTGCATTTAAAGACTACATACCTATAGCAGAAGACATCTGAAACCCTGAGATAGACAGCTCATAGAATCACAGAATATCCTGAGTTAAAATGGACCCAAAACGACTATCGAGTCCAAGCCCTGGCTCCACACAGGAGCACACAAAAATCAGACCATACATCTGAGAACATTGTCTAAATGTTTCTTGAAACATTCTTGATGAACATATCTTGTCCCAAAAGAGTAAATCATGCATTTCAGAATCACTGTGAATCAAATTGATAAACTTAACTTACCCCAAAATTAGCTTGATCCAGGTGATACTCCCTTGAACAGACGAAAATGTGTGAGCCTTCTGTCATTCAGTTCAGCAGAGACCAAATTTCACCAAGAAAGTGCAGGCACATATTCTAGCTGGGTCCTGAAATTTTAGATTTTCAACAATATATATGAGAATGCTTCATATGTTCTCAGCATCTGAGAAGAATACTGCAAACACTCACGTTGTTCTTATATAATTTATTGATAGTGTACATACGTTGATAATATAGTGCATTACAATACTGACTGCTAGAATTTTTTATAAATGTTTAGGTAACTATTTTTTTAAATTTTCACAACAAAAATAATCAGTTATCATGCCAACATTTTGTAACAAATTATCACATTAAATCCATTTGGATTTCATGACATATTTATCTGTACAAAGGACCCCATATCACAGAGCATTCACAGTGCATAAGGTCACAGTCATTGAAAAAATAAATAACATGATAAATAGATTTGTGTTATTTACAGTTTACAAACTCATCCCTTTCTGTTTTCAAAGTAAGCAGTTCTAGAAAGTTGTAATAATATTTTAAGAGGTACTGAACCTCCTAAGGGTGCACTGCAAATGCCTGCAAGTATGAAACACAGGGAAGTTTAAAAGGTTCAGAAGTTATTTTAGTGATCATAAATGATTTCAAATACTTTCTTGCAATGGAGGAGATAGCGGGAGCCAAATTCTACTCTCAGTTCCACTGATAAAAATTTGTGCCAACTACCAGGACGTGAATGAGCGCTGGCACCCTTTCCAAGAACAAGAAGGCCAGAATGTGGTCGTAACTTTGCTGCAGTTTCAGCCATTTGGAACAGTGATGCTGCTGGAGAAGCAGACCAACAAGTGTTCTTTGCATAACCAACTGGGATATGAGTGAAGGCAATAATCTTGCTGCAAAACCCGCTGAAAAGAAGCATCACAGTTGGTATTAGGCTTTCCAGAGACTTTACCTGTCTGGTTTTGATATATTCTGATAACCTTTAGATTTTGTCACACTTCCCTGTTGCTATAAACCTACCATTGTATTTGTTTTTCAAGTTTACCAAGATCATCTCAGTGATAAGACAGCAACAATCACATACATTCTTTGTGCAAGTAAGAAAGAAATGGAATTAAATTCAGTAATTCTCGTAAGAAAATATTCAACTGTTATTAGGTTCCTATGCTCTTTCATTTCTTTCAGACAATGTACTGTATGGCAGAAGTATGATAGCAAGTAGAACACGGGATGTACAAACTGTCACCATCATTATACAGGTCAGCCTATGGAGAAGGACCTACATGTATCTCTAATTTGGGGACAGGGATGTAGAGGATCTCACAGCTTTCTCTGTGGAGAAAATATGAGGACACCGCACAAGGGAAATGTAAGAAAATGCATGCTCAAGTTATTCGAAAGAGGTTTTTAAACTTGTGCACATCAGGTCAGAAACTCGAATGCACCTATCAGTTGAACGACATTCTTCTTTTCAGCGGAACATTGATCGCTTGCATACAGTTTTCAAAATAGTTCAAGAAAGTAATAAGTGGAAATAAGGGGCTTAGTACAGAATTGCTGGGACTAAATGCTGTCATTTACCCGTGTAACCATCATATAAATCTTACCACCCAACAGACTGAAAAGTCTAGAGTTCAGATTCAAAGAAATATAAAGACAAATGTGTAGTAAGTGGGTGAACTGCAGAACTTTTCTTCTGAGTGCTTAAACACAAGTAACTGAAGGATCTGAGACTTGCAATGACAGAACATTATGTCCAAAGGTGTTGCATTTCAATCTGCAAGATTCTTTGGTTTCACCTGGCTATCAGTGTTACTTTAGTGTCTGTTTCATATTACATTAGGTCTGATCTTTCCTTAGCATGAATAATCAGGCAGTATTTATACAGCTTAAAGCACTCTACAAAAAAAAAAAATAAATAAATCTAACAGCAGTACACAAATAAATGACATTACAATTGCAAGAGATCCAAAAATGGAAGACACCCAAACTCATGAGGGATTTGTGCAACTAGAGCAAACATAATAAAAACAAGTGTGTGTAATTAAAGCACAGTCACAAAGGAAATCAAAGAATAGAGCCTTCTCTATAACTGCTGTATAAGTATCGGAGTAGGAAAGACCTTTTCCGTTTGTTTACATGTTGACAGAATGTTTACAAATATAATGTAAAACCAGAAACTAATTATGCATTAGTCACAGCTGCAGCAAACATATCAAAATAAAATAAAATAACATTGGCACGCCAGTGACTGAGCCAGGAGAAGGATGGTTGACTCTGCTGTACCTGCTGGGAAGACTTCAGGTGTTCTGCTAGGCTGGACTCAAGCCCAGAGAGCAGCCCTTAGATCATCAGTAGTCATTGAGAAACCATAGCTGTAGCTTCTTAGAATTAGATTTAGGCATGTAGATCCCAAGCCTGAAATTTTAATTCAGGCAATACTTTCAGTGGGACTCAGAGTAGCAGCAGCTGAACTTTGATCACGCAACTTTATAATGCAGTGTGAGTGTTATGGTCTGTATGGGATCAGACACTGCTGAACTTGATGGATCATCTCTGTGGGACTGTACTACTCCAATGGAACTGCAGCAGAAAAGAGCTGCTGGGAGCTCTGCTTGGCCAGCTGTACTTCAGTTATGGTCCTGTTCGTACACCAGGACAGCTCTGAAACCTTTGAGACAAGGAACCTGTTCTCCTCTTATTTACATGAGTGGGAATATAAAGTGGTATCAGCAGAGCAGAGGTCCATAGATTCCGGCCAAAGCTTTTAACTTGAGGGAAAAATTAAAATTGTAGACTATGAAACCAGCAACATATGAAAAGATCTGGATGTGATAGAAACCCCAGAAACCATGCTCAGCTGTCATCTTAGGAAACGATCCAGCAAGGCACTTGGATATGTGTTTAGCTTTAAGCATGGAATCAATCCTACTGAAGTTAAGCTTTGCTGGATAAGGGATATCTTTTTCTGTTCTGTATTACTTTTCAGTGTTAGTACGCTGGCGATTTTCAGATCACAGTAACAGCTTTCCTCTCACAACCACCATCTTTCTCTTCACTCTTGAACTGAATATTAACTTACACACCACTGTGGCACACGTGCCAAACTCAGCCAGCTAACTTTTACAGTGGATAGTAAAACAATATGGCTACAAAATCTTGCAGACACAACCTGAACAGACGCAATGTAGAGTTGCAGTAACTTCAGAGAGCCAAGTGCAAATCACCCCTTATCTTGATTGGGAAAGGGCAAAATTTGTAGTGGTTTCCTGACCACACAAGCAAATTGTTTTCTGTACATGTGAAAGGCACTATTCTGCTATTACTCAGCAATATTCTCCTGAATTACTGACACATTCTGAAGTGGGTATCTGACATACAACAACCTGTCCAACAGATCTTTCTCAGGCTATTTAGTTTATCTGCATGGTTCGGCCTATAATTACCATCTTTATTCATTTTAGCATATTGGTAATGACTATATAGAGACTCTAACTGCTTCATACGATCATGTGTCATCAAGGCCCTGATACAGCATCTAATATCTCTTTGGCAAACAATATATCCCTGGTCACATCGTTATGTCAGAGGAGAATTCTACTAAAGTCATTTGTAATGACAAGCATGGCATGACACCTGTCTCATAACACAAGATGCATACGAGACTGCCTCAGGAAATGCAGCATTACAATCCATAGAAATAGTCCTGAAGTTGGTCTGTGTTTTACGTAGGAGTATAAAATGCCAGGACCAGCCATGTGATTTAAGGTCACTATTACCCTCCAAGACCGTCTCTTCCTACAACAGAACACTCTCAATTTTTGGAGCAGGTGATATTCAATTTAGGCAAAATAATTCCAAATGATGTCTCAATGATTCATGGCATTAGCAAACACAATTTCATGCATATTTGAGCTGGGGATCAGCTGCTAGGGAACAAATGGGTGCCCCTAGTTTTTTAAAGTTACCTGAATCAGAAATATGTAGTACAGTACAATTTGCTGGATCTGGAACTATAAATGTTGATGTCCTCATTAGTATCAACTCAGCTGATAAGTCGGCATTCAAAACTAGGCTTTGGAACCACTCTTCCTTAGCGTAAATACACCTGAGCTGCCTGAACTGTGCACAGAACAGCAGACGTTTACTTGGAGGCAACTAGTTCTCCAAGCCATGCCTCTACCTCTGCTCCTTTCAGCCTCATATCTACATACATCTCATATCATACAGGAGTATCAGCACCAAACTGTGCTCCTGAAAGAGGAGGGAAGAGAGTAAGAGTAAAGAGAGATGCTCCTTCACAGACATTCTGCAACAGAAGACTCAAAGATGAATTCCACCACGAACTCACAGACTGAATTCCACCTCTTCAGCTTTGCTGCTACAGCACAGCAAAAATGTCTTGAATGCCAGGAAACAGGGTCATCTGCATACTTGAGGACAAATGTGTTTACTGTCATGCTTGCCTATTCAATAAAGCATTTTAGTAATGCTGTATTTGTTGCCATCTTTAGGACTGGTAGTTTAACTACCTAACTACCTTATTAAAGTGAAAAACCCTAAATAGGTGCTAATACTGACGTTTGTCATGGAGCGTACAGCAAATAATGAAGACGTTGCTATTTTTTCCTTAGCATTACATTGAAAAGACTCAATTCCTAAAAAATGTTTAACAGCGGAATACACTCCTTTATTTGTATCAAAATAAATTTTAAATAGCCTTAATTGTAAACACATTGCCTGGTGTAAACAGTGTCCTACATGTGAGCTGGTTGAACAGAATTATTTGTCAGATATGCCAAGATAAGTAACTTTTTTGATTTAGTGCTTATTTATTAAGGTTCTTTAGTATGTTCTCATTGACATAGTAATGGGAATTTTTATATGTAGTCTTAAGTGCAAAATATATTAATATATTTAAAAATGCATCAGCTTTTAGTTGGCAGATTTGGTTTATAAACATTAAAAAATTAAAAAAAATCTATGTATAAAGTTAAATGTGCTTCTTTAGAAACTGTGTGATCTTTCATTCGTATACAGCTTTAAAATATTTTGAAGTAGCAATGCAAAATATGCACACTGTTTCGGTGATTTGCAGTCTTATGATTACTACAATATAGAATGTTACCCATTATTTTTAATACTCTGGGCCAGATCCTGCTGTCATTTACATCCAGAGTAGTTCCCTATATCAGATTTATGCTGGTGGATAGGATATCAAAACCTGGCTTCTACTGGGGGTTAAGAAGAAGTATATCATGCCTCAAAACTTGCATACAATCAAATCAAAGACCACATTCTCTTGACAGATTTGCTTTTGTCTACCTGTTTCTTATCTGCACTGCTCAGTGTCAGACACCCACCTTCATTAAGCTTCTGGGAATAAATAAAGAGTAGAGAATACACCAGCTTCTTGACTGATAAAATAAGCTTCTTTCCCCCATCAAACAAATCAAATCATAACCAGGGTGGGTTTTGTTGTCAGAAAGCCTGGATTATGTTCAGATACTTTTCTCAGCTGATAACAATAACTGTTAGTTACTGAGCACCCAGTTGTATTTTATTTGTTTAGATTCTTCTAAATTTACAAAATGGGCATACGAGGGCCAATGCAAAATATTTCTCATGATGTAATATTCCACAAATGTTAGTTTATACTAATATATACAGCATTCCTTATTAATGGTAAAACATTATTTTTCAAGTATAAATTTCTGCATGTAATTCTCTTCTTCGATATGCAGATAGTCAAACTTTTAGTGTGCATCATCAGAAGTGATACAACATACAACCATTTCCTCTTCTTTCTCTGCCGCATTGTTCATCTTCATTGAAAAGAATGATAAATATGCAACACTGCCATCAAAACTGTCCTTGCAGTTCCTCTATAAGCAGAGCACTTGAAAGGGGAAATGATGTCCTCAACAGTGCATGCCATGATATGTGCCTTGGACTTTCTGGTCCAGTAGTTGAGACATTTTGACTAAGCCAAGAAAAGTTCTGAGCTTGCCTCTTTTCCTTCCACGGAAAGTAAGTGTCAAAACCTAAAGAACTATAAAGACTTTCTCCAGTCTTCTTGTTAACCTTGGAGGTGGTGTTTGATTGTCTGCAAAAGGAGAATGAAAATCACAACAGAAAGTCCCATACATGGGGACATTTGAGAGTTCTGCGTAAGATCCACACAGCTTTATGACTGAGCAGCAATATCCAGAGAAGGAAAATGCTTTGGTTGCCTTGAGCTAGCACGTTACAAGAAAGGTATGCTTTCCTTCCACACAGGTAAAAGTGCTTGGTAGCTGAAGAAGCAGGAATGACACTCAAATTACTGATGGAAAGAAGGTAGAAATGTGAAATGTCTCCTGTCATTTACAGCACATGTAATCAGAAGAATTGCAGTCTCTCTCCTTATTGTAGTTTAAAGTTCTTCTCGGCACATAGGGAGGTTGACAAAGGTGAAGACATTAAACTCTATCAATATAGAGAAACACAGGAAAACAGCATAAAGAAACAACACGTAGATGCCTAATTTCCTGTCAAGTTTCCACTTATTTACATGGATTCCAAACACCTGCAAGCAAACAAAGTGTTAGTTAATTAAGCCACAAAGGAGACTTTTGGAGACAATTATAAGCTAAAAATGAGAGCCTTTTGAATTAGAGATTCTGAACTAAGATAAAAATATATTCTTGGTATTTTACAGAATAAAAAGGCAACATATGTTTTTCTGATCAAGAAAAAGAATGTAAAAACCCAGTCCAATGACTCAAACTCTGGGCTTTCTTTTGTCTGAAGATCCCTTTACAAAACATTAAATTAACCTGCTTTAAGGTCACTTCAGAAGTTCTTCATGGAGCAGAGAAACAGGACCCTAGGTGCTCAGTTTCAGTATGTGGGACATATTCTAGTCAGGCAGCATTGACTGGCTATGAACTAAAGAAATGCCCTGAATATGCCTCTCCCCGAAGTGCTCCCCTACAGATCCTACAGTAGATCACCAGCACCTAATGTTCATTCTTTCAACAGCTTCAGAAGAACTGCTTTCTTTGATATTTTACTCAGCTCCAGAACTAAGGGGAGTTACAAGTTACAAGAAGCAAAGCAATGAAATCCGCATGAAGGCTCCTATTTTCAGTGGTGTTGAGTGCTTCTGAACAATTACTCTCCAAAGAGTTTTTATGTGGGAAGATCTGGGGGAATCAGGGTATCCAGCAGAACAAATGAGACAACAATAGATGCTTTGAACTCAAATGATATGGCTGAAAAGAGTCTTTTCATAAAACCCTGAGCAGCTAGCATAGGAACACATCTGCATAATCCTCCCATATTTTCCAAAGTGCTGGTTACCAGTAAGCATGCAGCAACGTCATATACAAGTGTCTAAAAAACATCTTTGTTGTTTCACAGGCGCCGTGCAGTATGATGGAACTGGAGATAGGAAAAGAAAAGAACAGGCTCCCACCACTTACGTTATTAGATGCACTAGGAAGTTAGTGGCAAAGTGAACAGTCATTCCACCACTTAAGTTGTGCACAGGTGATGTGGAGTTTTCTAAGACCTAGCCATGCAACAGTGTAGAAAATCCCGTGATGATCCCCTCCTCTGCAAGAGCCTCCATAGGCAGCCAGTGTAAGATGTTAGTATAAATGGGTATTTTTATACCTTTGGGATTTGATTCTTTCCACAGATGGCTCCCTGGGAGTCAGCAGGATCAGAGAACCCTAAGTACCAGCAAAATCAACTTTTGAAACAGAACTATTGTTTCACCTTAACATGCCTTGTGTTCTAAGGGTAACTGAGTGACATTTAGCATGCCTATTCAGAGTTCTGAAGTTCACAGTCCTCACAGACTTGTCTTCATGACGGGTTTTGGCTACAACACTTCATTAGTCTAGGCTGGTTTGAAAATCAGAGATGGAGGGATAAAAAGAGGGATGAAATATACCTGGGACTTGCCCTAGCATAACGTAGGCAGGTCTGGGGTATGCAGCTGGACACAGGAGCAAAGGAGTATTATTGGATCACATAATTTCAACACTGGCACTGAAATCAATGGGAACCTACATACATCTGTCATCTCTTCTGCCCCAAATGTCAGATTTTAGTCCTCACACAGGACAATGGAAGCTCTTCTACTCATGGTACTGTTATAAGAATGGCACATAAAAATTGATACTTTGGGGATAATAAGTACTTTAAAATTTTCCTTCCAGATTATGTAAAGTAAATAGTTAATGATTATTTTGCAATCAGAATACTCTGAAGAGTAACATTTGGAAACACGTATACTTACAGTCAGTGCCACTGATCCTAGCAAAAGTGCAACTGAATAGACCAGTCCTTTACTGTTTATCTTAACCTGTGGGAATTAGACCAAAAAAAAAAAAAAAAAGATACCTTAAAAACATTCAGAATACAATAATTGTGTTTTAGAGATCAGAAATCAATTTATTGGTTTATGGTAGTCCACCTTCTGCCTTGAATAGTGACTGACTTACACATTTTAAACTATACAAACCTGTGACAGATTTATCATAACGGAGAGTGGGAGGGTTCAGGATTTAAAATAAATGTGTAAGAAATCCCTCCTCCATAGAAATACATAAATGAGTAAATAAAATCAGTATTTTTAATGGATTTTATGTTAAGAGATCCTCATGATGGAGGTATATCATTATTCTTGCCTTACAAGAATACTAAGGTACAGGAAGGCAGATGTGCTTGAGATTGCAGAGAGAAAATGACTGTGCCATGAACAGACATACATGGCCCTGTTTTTTGCTATAGAATATAATGTACTCAAGTTGGCAAACTGTGAATTAATTACAGCTTGTGGAAAGAAAATTGTTTATGTAACTTCTGGTTCCTTGGCAAAGAAATAACACCTTATTCAGAAAACAATACATGCTCAGCATTTGCTGTTTCATTAGTTGGTTATTTACATGCTATCTTTTAAGGATATGGTTGTTTGTTTGGTTTTTAATGGAGAAAAAGAACACATTACAAAAATGTCCAGGATACATACAGTTGATCCACAATCAATCGCCATGGTCTGCAAACCCCATGGAACACCAAGGCCCACCAGAATGTCAAAGACGTTGCTTCCTATTGTATTGGATACTGCCATGTCACCAAGGCCTGCAAAGGAAAAACAACCTTCAGGTAAAAACAAAGGATAGGATCAATATTTCACGTTCTAGAGGAAATTAAAGGGGAATGATTGCCATTGATCCAAGCCCTCTTGGACTGGCCAGAGTGAGGTAGGGAGATCATTTCCATAACTGCTTGCTCCAACTGCATCGTCTTTGTGGCTTGGCAAGCTTTACTGAGTGCATGGTATCCATTCAGCCTATGTGTTCAATGCCAGTTCAAAAATGAAGCTGATGCTGTTGTGTTCTAGACAGGCTGCAGCCACAGGGAAACTGGAGATTGTCTACTGGATTTAGTCTGTGGACACGCAGCTCACATAAATGATGAAAATTGGTCCAGAAAAGAACTCAACCAGATGGGAGTCAAAGATATTAAGCCCTTCTGTGGGGTATGGGCTTAATCAGCATCGACTTCACTTTAGGAACAATCAAGTGGGAACAATCAATAAAAATAAAAAAAGAGTGAATGGTGATGAAGTCCCTAGGCATTACTCATAATCCAGTCCTAATGCCTATCACTGGCTGCCATTTCATACTGCACCAGTATCAATAAACGTGAGGAAGGCAGAACTCTTCTCTGTCTAATTTCCCCAAGGCACTGGCTTAACTATTAACTCCTTTCTGCAAAACACACACCAGGAAGGAAGAGGAACTCTGACATAAATGGGACACATCCTACAAATACTTAGAGTACAGAGAGCACAGACAGACACTGCCGAATCACAAGTACAGTCTCTGCTTGAAGGGAGATGCTCATAGAAAGGTTGTGCTTTCAATCCGTATTATGGCAGTGTCCCTCTCTACTCTTTAGATATTTGTCTACAATCTGTCTTGTAACCATCTTCCTGGATTCCAAGTAGTGCAAAAACACTGTCTTTGAACAAGAGGGGCTGCTTTTTCCCAAGCTACTGCTTAGCTTCACTTTCAGAGGAAATAATTCTTTCAGTACTTTTGCCTAATACTAAAGAACTGATTTAAAGCAGCACTCTGTTAATTAAAAAATGTAATGTTTTCCTTCTGTTCTTTCAAAAAGCTGTTCATTTAATACTACATATGGAAAGCTAATTTAGTAGAAAGGTTGTTCCATAAGAATCCTGAATACTTTTGTTCTGCTTTTGTGAGATTTTCCTGCACAAAACAGGTAATAGAAACTCAAGAATGAAATAATTTAAATAGATCATTCTTTTTAATCAAGTGGCATTTAAGAGCATTATTTCTATCTCAAACTACAAATGTGGGACTTTGGGGTACTTAATTTATCACTTCAGAACTCTTGATATTTGCCCAGCGATGTGTTCTGGAGATCTCATTATCTGGGAAAAAACAGACTATGGAGATACAAATGGTGGAAAAGAATACAGTTAGGAGCTGTTCTTATCCTCCTGTAGTACAAGGGGATCATTTCATGTTTAATGTTTTTCAACAACAGGAGGGAATGTGTCTACAGACATTTTTCAAAAAAAAAAAAAAAAAAAAAAAAGGAAAAAAACTTAAATGTTAACAATACATGAGAAAACATTTTAAAATTTCAATCGGAAAGCTGGTGAAAACATAGCTAACATTTATCTAAAAGCTGTTCCAGTGCCACTATTCATACATCCCAAAGGGAAAGAGGTCTGCATTTGGATGAGAAGTATGCTTGGAGCAACATCACTTCTGCCAGATCATCTTAACCACTTCACTTCCCTGGGTAGAGGAGGTCTTCTAAAAATCAGTACAAGTTTTACATGGGCTAGTGCTCGTTAGCACATATTCTTCTATGCAGTTTTTTTTAATAGCTGTTATTCCAGTTTTGTCTGGCTTGTATCTTTTTACCCAGACTGATACACACCATGCATAGGATATCTGAGTTTTGAGTGACCTTCAAGAATGCTAGGCCATGCCCAGTCTCAATAAGCAAAAGATAACAGGACAGGGATGACTTCTTAGTTCACCATACTTAAAGCAATTTTTTTTAATCTGGGCCCTGAAACAGTGAGAATAAATAACTAAATAAGAATAAAATTGCATTGAGGATATGTTTGTATGGAGGTAGCAAATCATAGAGCAAGTATGTAACATTGCAGGAATGCTCCCGCAGGCACACTACCTTGTCTTGCTACTATTAGGCTGGCCATGCAGTCTGGGACGCTTGTTCCTGCAGCTAGGAAAGTAATGCCCATGATCACATCTGGTATCCCGAGCGTGTATCCAATCACGGTCACCTGAACAATGAGGAAAGTAGGTTAACCTCTCATATTTGGAAAGTCTCCTCAATCCAATACAGTTGTGGCAGACCCTTAACTTTGATTTCTGATGTGGACCCTAGCAGAATTAGACTCAAATCCAGTTCTGCAAATGAAGTAACTGTGGAATAACCAGTCTAAAATCAACCTTGTAAAAAGGAAAAGTACTTCGGTCATACTCTTCAACATTTCATGAGCAAAAAATAAGCACCATTTTCTGTAATTTGAATAGGACATACTGATTTTTTAAGGAAAAGCAGAGACATGGTTTTGTTTTTACTTTATTCCCAAAATGGCAAGATACTTATTGGTTCTTTTCTCATGAGGACTGTAGTCAATTTATATTGTGATATAGGGCCAGAAATACGAAGAACTTATTATATTCCAACACATGAAGAAGGAAACACTTTCTTGAATGACTCCTGATGTAATCCCAAAGTGAGCGCGTCTGGCTATACTATCCCCTGAGAATCCAGATGCAGCTTTATAAGTGCTTAGGGGAGGGCTGAAACTTGTAGCAGAACTCCTGGGAGAGAACAGGGAATAGTATTTAGCTGGAACATCCAAAGAAGACTGAAAAAGAGTCAGGAAAAAAGGCTGAACAGGCAGCCAAGCATGCAAAGGGAATAGCCTTGTGATAGCGAGGGGACTGAAGCAGGAACAGGCAGCTGCTTCCTTGCACAGACTGCTAAGGGTGAAAGCCTTTAAGTCTCTGTGTTGTTTTCTTGAAGTATTTTGCCAGTCTCTTACATGAGGAAGACTGGACCCTTTGCCAAGGAAAAGGTATTCTTTAGGAACCCATGAACAAACATTCACATTATCGGGGGCAAGCTGTAGCTCAGAAGAGTAGGCATCATTCTGTTGCAAGTGGTAACAGATTATTAAGGTCTGTGTGTGTCTTAAAATAAGAGGTGTTGGAGCCTTGGTGTGTATGTCTCGTTTGTGAAAGGGACTTCTGCAAATGGAACCAAGGTACAGAGCATGGTCTGACAAAGGACATATGGTACGAAATGAATGTGTGGCTTTGGCACCATTATACCAAGCAGAATGAGTGGCTGGCATATGGATTTCTCAGCATTAAGAGAGTGGGGGATTACTTTATAATGCAAAACATTGTGCATCACATATATAGAAAACACGGAATCTTCCGTGAGAGGAAGCATAAATGTAAAGTAGTCTGCAAATGTCTGACACATTTGGAGAAGGCAGAGATGTTTTCTGTCCAAAAATATTTTGCAGGTAAGGAGCTCATGAACAAAAAGTCTTCCATATACATGCCTATGAGAGTATATATATATATATATATATATATATGGCTATGAGTATGTATATGTATAAGACATACATGTATGCATAGTCTCAGCACGAAGCAACCTGGCTGTTTCTTCACTATATTTTCCTTTAAAAGGAAAAATGAGTATATGAATTCTTTGGCAGCACATCCTACCTATCTTCTAGCAATAGGTATATGCAACTTCTTGGGTTTGCATCTTTTAGAATAGAAAAAGGTAATTTTCTATACTTCAGAATTACGGTGATTTTTGTTTCCATCACAGAAACTACTTTGAGGAGCTTTCTTATTCATGTCTCTTCTCTGACTGCAAATGTAAACTTAAGAATGTGAAAGAGGAAAAGAAAGAAAAAAAAGGAAGCTATTCAAATCTCCAAGTAAGTGTGCTCCTTGGTCACAATTTACAGATCTACAGCTGATATACAACTTCTCACAGATCTAGGGCAAATGGAAGCATACACGCAAACATAATACTTTTCACTAAGAAAAACTTTCTTGTGTTATTCCACTCTACTTGAGGTGTTTTACAGCACTTCAATTTTTTCCATCCATCTGCCTTTTCAGGATGTTTCAATATCAGAGCCTACAGCCAAATTTCTGAAGGTGTCTCAGGAGGTCTGCTGTGAATTGAATGCTACCATTTAGATTCCCCTTCATTAGTAGGATGCGGATGCCCACATTGTTTTGAAAATTGAGCTGGCACCTTCATGCACCATGTTGGGCCCTACATAGTAAAGGCCCAAACATTTGTGCAGAAAAGAGTAGAATAAAGCTAATATTAT
Organism: Aythya marila; assembly: GCF_965140915.1. Lineage (NCBI taxonomy): Eukaryota > Metazoa > Chordata > Aves > Anseriformes > Anatidae > Aythya > Aythya marila. Next base: position 16,417,728 of record NC_139046.1, read on the forward strand.
AATAATAAAGAGTGTAAACTGAAGAGACTACACTATGACTATATGCCTTTAACAAATATACAATAGATCTACAATCTGTTTTGTGATGCACATTTCACCCAGTACAGTATGCCTTGCCACACATGCTTACCATCCACACCATGAAGTAGGAGAACAAGGCAATCCAGAGAGTGGATAAGACAAATGTGAACATAAACCAACTCTCCCAGCGCGGTTTGCTGCAGTTTGGAATGGTGCAAAAAAGCAAGAATATCAATGGCCACGTCAAAATCCATTTAATTTTGTTCATTTTTCCATCTGCAGGACAAAGAAAGGAGAGAACCAGTTTATTTTTTTCATCACTATCCCAGGCTCACATTTCTTTGAATACAGCAGATGACGAGATCTCTGAAAGCTGGTTACAGCCGTGCATGTCAGCTCATTTTCCAGCGTATCTTTCATCTATGCTTGCTCTCTGTTTGCAATCTCAATCAAATTCTGCCCTTGCATGCACATCCAGAATCTTAATGCTAAGACTCCCTAAGTATATGTAAATCCAAGAAGGGTTTATAAGGATTTTAAACTATGGCTACTTATAAAACCAAAATTAATGGTCCAATTTGTTGCTCTTTCAAATACCTCCATTACTATTAATTCAAAGGCACAAATAAAAACAAACAATCAAGAAACCTGACTTTTTAAAAGGAAGATGGAAATCCTTGTAGTTAAAATGACCTGCAACTTCTGTGCAGCAACAGAAAATAATTTCAAAGAAAACAGAATCACAGATCCAACCTGTGAACACGATAAACTTATTTCACATACCCAACTGTGGACACTTGGGCAAGAAATTCAAACTAGGACTTAGGAGACCTATACTCATTACTCCCTCCAACTGCACGCCTTGGGCTAATCTCTTTTATCCTCTGTAAAATAAGACTGGAGACAATGACTTCCCTCGTACAGATCCCTGAAATCAACAGGTGAGCAATACCAGACATATGTCACTACTGATGAAGACAAGTACATGCCTTCTTATTTGTTAAAAAATGTGTATTATTGTAAATGTGCATGTAATTCTCAATACAAATAAGAGAATTACTTTACAATTGGGTCATAAATCTCTGTGGCACTTACTTACCTTTCATAAGGTATCCTGCAAGTAGGATAACAAATTTGTTAATCAGGATAAAACCAAGTAGCACAGACAACTGCACAGAGGTTTTTAGGTTTTTGTTTGGGTTTTCCCTACATAGATTTAGAATTTTGCTAGTAAGGATTTCCGTCATAAACTGACAGTGATATGTATATGATCTGATAAAATATGCCATTTTTAATATAACGGGTAATCACACTGAAGGAAATTATCAGATACATCTTTCAGTGAAGTTAATTCAATTATAAAGGGCAGCTAAGAAAACTCCCATCAGCTTCACCAGGAATTTTCTTTCTGCAAAAACTTTGGAATTAAGGATTTTTCAATGCAAGTTTTTGTCAATGGATTCAGTTAGAATTAAATCTGTCCTCTGGAGCAATGTACACCAGATATAAAGAAATCAAAAGTTAAACCTTTTAAAAATAATAACATCTTTGTAATTTATGAAACTCTGTAATAGTTGAATTAAACTGCAAATGCAGGTCTTCATTTTACTTAGGTATGTATTCTAGGGCTAAGGTATGAATCAGCTCCTTAACTTGAGAATTTCTTGTAAATTCTAGGATGCCATCAGCCCACCAGGAAATTTTAGACTAAGCTTGGCTCTTTACTCCTTTTTAGCTTGTGGCTGTGGGACTTCCAACACATAAAACTACTAAAGTCTCCTTCATCAATTCTGCTTCTAAATATGTACATGACATTGGAAGCATAACACAGATTTTACAGGAAAGTCCTTTTTCCTTTTGCTTACATATACTGCTATACAGGTTTTAAAAACAGTAATCGTTCTGTTCTGTCCAGAAAAAGAAATGGCACTTGTTACCTCACATCTCACTAACTCTGTTAATGAGACTGTAAATATCCTACGGTATTTCATACCTCCTTCTGTTTTATTTGTTTTGGTTTGGATCATTAAAAGACTCCTGCTGGTTAATTTGTACTCTTTGTCTACCCATGTTGCTAAGCCTGGTTCATAGTCAAACAAGTCAGCATGGCCCAGGCTGGTAATTCCCCAGTTAATTCCAAATGCAGGGTGAGTGGGCGACAGTTTGACAGGAAAAAAATATGGATCTGATTCTGATCTGATGCTGGTTTAATCTGACTGACTTCAGAGGTGCTACACACAGGAGATTTAGCCCATTTGTCTTTTCGATAATACAGATAAGAGAAACAAAATTGCCTGCAGAACAAATTGGGAATCAACAGATTTTCTCAGCCTCTGTTGGAGAATATGTATTGTGTCAGAGATCCTGCCTAATGTCCTTAATTACCTAAAAAACACTTAACTTCAAGAATTCACAGTGCCTTACCACTGGCATTGCTATTCTTGCTCAGACCCAGGAAAACAGAAATGTTGGTGGAGAATTACTTGCCTGTCCTGTATCTTTGTTCAGATTGCATGGATGTGTGTCAGACTTCAGGGAACAGAAATGATAATTTTGTTGGGTTAACAGAGGAGACTGGCCATTGGCAGTTGGCCTGCAGTAGTTCTGAACTATCATGAACAAAGTAGCCTACCTGACACACCTAACACTGGCTTCTCTTTTGTGCCAGGGCTTGCCAGCTTTTAAAAGCCTTCAGATAAAGCTTTAAATGGAGCTGGCCTTGGTTCTGCCCAAGAACATTTTTTCACCTCCTACTATGCTGGGTCATGGAACCTGTGTGGCACCCAATGCTGAAATTTACTCTTATGCTGTGACATGGTAGTTTAGTAAGAATTTAATAAGTTTAGCAGCAACCTCCAAACTACATTTCCTCATGAACTTGATGCCTTCCATTCACTTCACCTGGCTGAAATGAATACATAAACAACATCCAGCATGAAGATTTCATTTTCTTTCGCTCTTTTGAAACTACTTTTGTGCTGCTCTTTGTTTTTGACTGCCCACTCTGAAATAATTATTAAAGTGATTTAGCAATCAATTTGTGAAATTGTGTTAGGCTTTTAGTTAGTGACAAATTGTTTTGTGATTGTTGCTTAGGAAGAAAATTATCCTCCTCATTAAGGCTATTATTCAATACATTGCTGCTCTGTATAAATACACAAACAGTCCCATTACAAGATGTGAGCTCAGTTGTTTTAATGGCACTCCTGTGAGCTGTGGGCCTGAAGGCTCCTCCAGCAGCTCATAGCGCTGAGGAAAGGCATATGTTGTTTGCTGAGCCCCCACCCCGACTATAATGAGAGAATATTTCTGCTTTATTACAGAACACATCATTATAGAAGAGCTTGATTACAATGTTTCTGAAAACATATAATAAAGGGCAGCCCTACCACAAAGAGCCCTTTGGTAAATGTCAGTACATTTTGGGCCCTTCTTTCCAGTGTTGATCACAATAATCGCTTTTGCATATACACAGCGTACTGGTGAAAGAAGTTAACAGCACACCTTGTAGCACTGAGGGGAAAGGAATATTTCCTTAAGGCACTACTGAAATTGCCTTTTGTAGGAAAAATATTATCCTATTTGCAATCTTCACACTGAGTAGAGGTGAACTTTGAGCAAAAGCCTGAAACTACCCTCGTGTTTTCATTCAGATCAGGATTGTACCCTTGAAGGTACAATGACTTCTGTCTCCTGACTCTCCCCATTTATTGGAGTTTTGTTTGCGATGCAGAACTGCCTTGGATCACACCAATGAAATCCCATTTGTCTATAGCTGAACCAGAGGCACACACCTAAAATGGTCCAAATAATAATGAACATTTAGCCCACGGGACCAAGCGAGAGCTAGCCTCAAACAGAACTTCCAAATGCAACTATGCTGCCAGGAGCAGATCCAAGTTACTTTAAAACATTTAAATCACTTAAATTTGACAGCTTTTTCACTTAGCCTTCCCTTTAAAAGGGCAGCAATCAAGCACAGACCTTCACTCCACATATTAGCTACTTCAGAACATGTCTACACCTTTCAATGTGAAAAGGGAGTCTTCTGTACACAATTTATTAGATGAATGCTCTAAAAAATGGTACCATTTCCCTGAAAAGCATGAGTCTAACAGGCATATAGGATTTTTCCTAACTTTATTGTTATGAAATTCTATACATTCCTAATTTAAAGTAAGCTGGAAACAGGAAAGGTTTTCTCTAATTTAATCTATCTGCAAAATGAGGAAGGTTTCCTGGAGTTTGCTGCTGATTTCTGTTTTTCTGATTTTTTTTTTTAATTGTTGTTGATTTTGTTTGTTTGTTTGTTGTTTTGGCTTTTGACAACAGTAAAATTACAATAAAAACAAGGCACTTCCAGCTGGCCTAGGATGTTTATTGCTGTAGAATTTTTCAGTGCTCTACTTCCTAATTTAAAAATTACTTTTTTTTTTAATGTTTATCTTTTTACATTTCTCTACTATTTTTCATTAGCAAAAAATGAAGACTTTTTTTTTTTCCCAATGAAAAGTGATTTTTAAATCACCCATCCCCTGGGTCCTAATTAGGCTTTATATTTACAAAGATTAAATTTACATCCACGTATCATTAGCAATATTAATTCAAATCTTGACCTGAAAATGTGCAGCTGCAATATACACACCTCCACATTGGGAGCTTTGTAATAAATCAGAAAGCAAGCACATTTCTGCTAGAAAGTGCTGTGGCTCATCAGCATTGAGAGTGACTAGAAAAAATTAGTATATGTAAATTAGCCAACCTGAAAGCTTAATTCATTCCTGAGCATGTGCTGTATCCAAAACACGATAGAGGAATATATCTTTTTGTCTGAGTATGGGACTTAACATAGGAGCAACCAAAAGAGATATAATAAACTGGATCCACTGTGAATTTTCCATCATAATTATTTTCCACTGAAAAATGCCTTTGTAGGGAAATCAAAAATTTCTAAGAAAATGTTTTTTAATTCACTGTCAGGCAAATTGACACAGAAGCTGCCCCTCCGCCTTCTTGGAAAATCCTTATTGATTTCAGCTCTGCAAGTTTCCCTAGGCAGCGTGGAAGTGAGACTCTCTGTATTAACATGCTGGAGCCAGCCTGCACAGTGGATAGAAAGGTGTCCAAGAAAGCCCGACCTTTGTCAGCCCTCCAAGTGGACAGCTGACATATTAAAACAAACAGTCTTATGTCAATTCTTTCTTCTGCAACAGAGCTTTGGAAACTTTTTTTTTTTTTTTTTTTTTCTTTTTTTTTTTTTTTTTTCCTGTGAAAAATACCGAGGTTTTACTTCTCCTCCAAAACAGACTATTTTCCAAAATACTAACACTCTTCTCGGAAGTTTCATTTTCCAGAATACAAGTTCCAAATTCCAGACCATGAGATCTGCCCAAAACAACCCAGATTTCTATTCTGAGCCTGTGCCTTTACCACACTTTGCATACCCAGATTTATGCCAATAATTTTCTCTTCAAAACACATTTTTGGTACACTGGGAACTGGTCCTGAAAAAAAGAATTTGCACCATCTGCAGAAACAAGCTTTACTCTCAGAGTTCCTATAGCTTTACACAGGACAATACAGAACAGCAATGAAAAGTAATTGAGCAGTGTGCTCACTATACTTTGTTTGACTTCAGATTTTGGCAGGATTTATTTTCATGTTTTAACCTTGCTGCCTACTTTATCAATATTTTTAAGGGAGAAATAAGATTTATAGACTTTCTCAAGTTATTTTTCACTCTTTCAGAGTGAAGTGATGAGCAAACGTAATAGAGTTACTAAATTAAATCTGTGCCTCTTTTTCTGCTAATTTCTCCTGCATATCCTCCTCATACATAGAACACATTAGTTGCTCCCCTGGAACACACTTTCCAGTTTAGTTTTCTACAAAAGAAGTTTGGTTCGTGAGCTCCAAGAATATGATGCAAATCAAATTGCAGTACATGCAAAAAACTGCGAGATCTGCCCCAGAAACACACTTGTGAAATAAATTCTGTGGTAGATGTACCACTACACAGCCAGTGGGCAAGAGGAAGCTTTTGCAAAAAAAAGTGTTTCAGAATATAGCAGTGAAGTCCTGCTCTCAAATATCTTCTTGGAAAAACTTCTCTCTTATGCAAGAAACTATGGGAACTAGTTCCTTCCTAAGTCAGTCATGTTTCTGAATTTAGGCAAAAGCACATAACACAGGAGAGAAAAACAGTCTGGGAAACAACTACAAAGAAGAATAAAAAATTCAGTAAATCTTACTTCAAATACGTTAGGAGCTGGAAGTGTGCTGGACCCACTGGTGAACAAAGGAGCACTGAGGGAAGACAGGGATGTTGCAGAGAATTCTCTGCATCAGTGTTTGCAGTGATATAAACTAGAGAAATTTCCACCTGGAACTGCTTTCTGGCTCTAGCTTAGCCTCAAAGACATAATTTCATGGGGGATATCATACAGGTCCACAGCATCCCAAGTGTCAGTGAGTTGCACAGAATTTATTTTGTTCACTGTCTTTTCCAATAAAAGAAGACATCCAATGAAGCAAGTAGGAGCCAGGTTCAATGCTAGTAAAAGGAGGCTGTAAACTCCTTGCCAAAGGATGTTGTGGGTGTTAATGTTTGCAAAGAGAACTAGGCAAATTAACGAAGAAGAAATACACTAGGGATTTTTTAATGCTCAAAAATCACACCCAGTCCAGGAAATTCCTTGAGCTGAAAATAGCTGAAGGGCAGAATGTGTTTCAGGGTAATATCACAAACTTGTCCTGTCCCATTCTTTCCAAGACTTCTTCATAAAGTCATGGTTGCATTTGGAATATTGGGGTAGATGAACATTTGGTTGGACCATTTTCTACATTTTTAGTAGATGCTGTTAATTTTTGCTTCTCTCCTACATGTTGTCTGTGTATTTTGGGCCCATATCAAAATGTGCAGGATTGCTAATCTCCTTTATTGCTATCTTATTTTAGCTCCAGGAATTAATATTCCTATTTTAGCTAACACCATCATGTCTTACATAAAGCATCCATGGTCCAATCCTATAAGAGAAGGAATTCTTCATTTCTGTGAAACCAGCAGGAGCTGACAACACCGAGTATTTTAAAGGATCTTGAACATGTGACAATGAATGGGATTTAAGCATCCATTAAGAGCTGCACAGAAATGTTTTTCTGAGTCTGGGCTCTAAAACACTACTGAGCTATGCAAGGGCTTTTATACATCATTTTGTTGTCAACATATGTTTGCTCTGTTTCATCCTGCTTTATTCTTATCCTTTTTTCGTTTTTTTCCCCTGGAGTTTAAGACCTGTTTCCAAACAACTGTAGAGTAATAGAACAGTAGAGCATCAAATCAACCTTTGTCTTGGAAGATAATTACTCATGGCCTTACAGTTAGGTCAAGAAAGGAATTCCTCTTTTAAAGAGAACATTTCTTCCCACATAGAAACCAAAGGCAAAGGCTGGTTTGCATGATAACATATGTAGTTTCCATAAAAACTATGTATTTCCTCCTGTTCCAAGACAGGCCTGAGCCACACCCTGGGGGTGAATATCTCTGGATGTTTGACATATGGAATCTAGGCAAGAGACTAGTTAGGTCTGTTTTCATGTGCTATTCTTTTTCTCTATTTCTGTATGCTAAAGTCCTACTTTTATTACTAAGCAACACCACAGGGTGTAAAGGAGAATAATAAGCAAATCTTACAGATAGCAAATGATAACAGGGCATTACTTCAAGATGATGCAATGCTTTAAATTTCATCTATGTGTATTTCTGTTTCAGAAAACAAAACAAAATAAAAACAAAACAAACATTAAAAAAAACAACACTTGTTCTTTCAAAAGCATATAGAACATACAATTTGAAGAAAGAAAGTCAAAATCCAAACTAAGCTAAAAAAGGTGACTAAAGAAGTGAACAAAAAAAAGGGGGGTTGGGCCAATTCATAGCCACTTCTCTTGCAGTTCTTAAAAAAAGTGAATTTTCTACTTATCACACTGCAAGCAGTTGATGCAGAAAGTCCTTTCAGTGCTTATTCTTCATAGAGCTATTTATGTATTGAAAGAATACATGAAGTTCTGATCTTTAGAAAATATATGTGCCTTATTCCTGGCCTGAAAATATATCAAAAGAAAAATAGAGGGGATTCTGGGAAAATTTTCTCTAAAGCCAGTTTCAAATGTCAGGATTTTTTTAGGCTACTCATTGTGCCACAGTACTTAAGCAACAAAGAATAATGCTGTTTCTTTACATTTTCCACAAGGTTATTACAAATGTACTTTTGAAAGGAAAATTAGAAGATTTCTCTATCAGAATACAATCATAGAATATCCTGAGTTGGAAGGGACCCACAAGGATCATCAAGTCCAACTCCTGGCTCCACATAGGAATACCTAAAAATTAAACTACATTTCTCAGAGCGTTGTCCAAATGCTTCTTGAACTTCAGCCGGCCTGTTACTGGGGAGTCTGAGTGCCCAACCACTTTCTTGATGCAGAACCTTTTCCTAATCCCCAGCCTGACCCTCCCCTGTCCCAGCTCCATGCCGTTCCCTCGGGTCCTGTCGCTGTCCCCAGAGAGCAGAGCTCAGCGCCTGCCCTTCTGCTCCCCTTGTGAGGGAGCTGCAGGCCGCCATGAGGCCTCCCCTCAGCCTGCTCTGCTCGGGGCTGAACAAACCCAGGGACCTCAGCTGCTTCTCATAAGTCTTGCCCTTCAGACCTTTCACCATCTCAGTTGCCCTCCTTTGGACATACTCTCATAGTTTTATGTCCTTCTTATACAATAGTGCCCCAAAGGACCTCAGCCTCTCCTCTTACGTCTTGCCCTCCAGACCTTTCACCCTGCCCTCCTTTGCACAAGCTCTGATAGTTTTATGTCTTTATATTGTGGCAACCAAAACTGCACACAGTTCTCCATAATTTTACCAGGCACTGAAATACAGCATAACAATTGAGGAATGATGATCCAACCAATAGAAAATTATCTCCAGAAAACAGTGGAGTAACAAAACCTGAAAATAATGATGAATATTTTAAATAATCACTTTATCACTTTTACACAAACTGTTTGAGTTCATGCTGAACTTTCGTTCCATTCCAGTGTGAACTGTATCAACAATGGTTCCACTTTGGCCTGTTACATCTCAATTATCGTGAAAGACTCTCTAAAAAATACAGGAAAACTCCATTAAAAAAGGTCAATGACAGAACTCATAACTCCCTTCTTAGTTCAAAGCATTTGGTCTATTAAACATCTGATTTATTAAGATATGGAACCACTTATTTCGCCATAGAATATTAATAGTTTTTTCACGCTGTTATTATCAGAAACGCATCTAATGGGCCTTTCTTATGAATCAGTTTGTTTCCACTCTTCATCCCCGATGAAAGCCTGTAACTGCTGTCTGTAAGAAGCTCCTGTAAGAGCACATAGTCCAGTAACACATTAAAACATGGTTTTATCCAATCTCTGCATAGCATGCTTCAATGTTCTCTCACAAACATCTCTTCCAAAATGATGGTAAGTCAAGCAAATAGAACCTCTAAGAAATTAGAATCATGTAAGATGTAGAAAATTCTTCCTTCTTCTCTGCATCAGATAATAATTTATGCCAAGTAATATTGGGGTTAAACAGTAAGTGTGTAAGGGAATACTAGTGACTACATACCTGTGATAGGTTATCTAATCTCTGCTGTCTAATCTCCAAAACAGCTGAGGGAGAGTCAACCTGTAATGTACAATGTGGTCTCCAACACAGTGAAACTGGTTATATATAGCCCTTCACACCAGAGAGTTTCCAAAAAATTTCAGAAGGTATTATTAGATAATGCTGATCTAAGAATTTTAATCAACTTAAAAAAACAGTAAACACTATTTCTCCCCTTAAATCTTTCTTTCTCTTTGTCCAAACCTCCCGTACATTCAAGTTATAATGTCAGGTTATTATACATTTATATACCTAGTTGCTTCTGTTCCAGTAATCTCCAGTAGACCAGTATTAACCGTTCAATTCAAAATTACTAGCAGTGCAATGCCTGTCAGGTCGGCGTGACAAGTTTTTGAATATACACCTGCCTTACATGTGTTCTTTTTACCTCTGGCAAACCAGCACTTCTACCACATGATGCATGATGGTTGGGAAACACTTTCCTGAGATCTCCTTTTAATCATGTAGCTTATGGTCCTGTTTTACTGTCATCAAATCCAGCCTCCAGACAGACAAACCAAACCCTTTCCTCCTCTTCTGCCTGCATATGTTGTCTACTCCCATAACCCAGTGTTTGGCCTTTTAATTCTCTTCTGTTTCTTTGCTCTAAACATCTGGAAAATAAAACTCACCTGGCAATGAAAATGGAGACAGATTGTCCTGTTCACTTTCCTCCTCTTGGTTCACCACAGGGATGTTCCCATTTTCAATATTTTCATGTCTCCCATTCTGAAGTGGTTTGCCTGAGCCATTGGCAGATTGGATTAACCGCTGACGCTGCACAGTGTAAAAGACAAAACTGCCGTAAGTTTTATTCTTGACTTTCTTAACCCTGGGTTATGCTTTCTGTCCAGCCCCAGTCATGTGAGTCGTGATGCTTCTCTTGTGTTGCCTTCCTCTTTCAGCAACAAACAAAACCATCTGTGGCCTTTCTGTCTTTATGTCAGTGTTAACCATGCAACTCAAAATTAGCGGCATGAGCATTTCAAACCATGATTGACAAAGCTGCGGTATCTGTTCTTACACACTATGTTTTAATGAACATGCTTATTCTGAAGCACTTCTCACTCAGCAATTCCCACTCATACCAGTGACAGCACCATAATCTAGTGGTAACAAGATATTTCTGCACTACTAAAGATGGCTTATGAATGACTCATTGTCTGAGATCTCTCCTAGTCAGGTCAAAGTCTTCTGCCTCCTTCCCATCCCCATTCCTTGAGGTAAATGTAAAGCTCCTACTGTACTAGTTCAGAAAGAAAGATTAATTGTTGTTGTCCTAGTCCAAGTATATAAGCTCTCACAAAGCTTGTATATTGCCCATACAGACATGTTTAGAACTGTTACATTCACAATATGTAGTACAATTGCAATGATAGGTTTTAAATGTTGTTATATATACCAGTTACTACACTGGAGAATGTGAGATGTAACAGTAACTTCACACTGTTGCAGAAAATAAAAAGAATTTAGTTTGTTAGGTGAGATAATGCAGGATTGATAAGTGCCGTTATTTTAATGACAATTTTTTGCAACTTCTATGAAGTCCTCTCAATTGTCTTGAAAAATAAAGCAACCACACAACATCCAAAAAAAAATATATATAAATAAATAATAAAAAAAAATCTGAAACCAGTATTAACACGCAGTAATTAAAAATAGAGAAAACTGTATCTGAATACTTTGAAACACCTTGGTAGTGAGAATACATAAGAATATAGATCCAAAATATCCTGGTATAGAGAACACCTTTTGCAGATATTGAACAGCAAGCAAGTATCAGCTCTCTAGGCACATAGCCATTAAGAAATATATTTTTTTTTCTGACCAATGAATTACTTTAAAAAGATAATTTTAACAGAGACAGCTGCTGTTGTGTGCCCTATCTGACCTTCCCCTGCTGTTGACTGTACACCAACAAGCTGACTACCTAAAAATATTTCACTGTTTTACTCTTAAATTGAGCTTTTGTTACAAATATACTAGAGTGCTGCATTCCTTTGGTGGGGTGTTCATAATGCTGGGGAGACACATGAACTGTGTTATGATGTTCAGATTCTAGGAATTTGCTAAAGCTTGTATTTCCTAAATTACTGAAATTAATTTATTTGCCAGAGTAAAAACCTCCCATATTTGATGTTGTAGGCAGCAAAGGATAAAATCGTGCCTTCAAAGAAGCCAGGGTTGGCAGGACTAAAAATTTCATCCAAAGTATTTCATGCAAGCTGCGAACAGTGTCACTTGGCCAATCCTGTCAGTTCAGCTGCAAGGTATGAAACTAGCAATACATAGTGGTGACAGTATATTAATTAAGAGTTAACTGAAACCTTTCAAAGCAAATTCCCCTCATGAAAAGATTTTGGTCCATTTTAATTTTGAGCTGACAACTACGAAGACTACAAAGGCAGGCAAATATCTGATGTGATCACATCCTGATGTGATGGGACATCACAGAATCACAGAATCACAGAATTTCTAGGTTGGAAGAGACCTCAAGGTCATCGAGTCCAACCTCCAACCTAACGCTAACAGCCCTCCACTAAACCATATCCCTAAGCTCTACATAGTGCTAAGCAGTTCTTACCACTTGTTGGTTAGCATGTCCATTACCTTTTCTTAGCTTGACCACTTTCATAATGGCCAAAAACAACTCTTCTGCTGCAGATAAATTCTGAATGTGCACACATACACACACACATTGAAACAAATATCTTCTGGCAGGGAGAGAAGGGAGTCCCTCTCAGTGACTTCCCTCCTATTAAGACAAGCAGTACCACCAGTTGGGAACCCATCTTCACATCTGCTGTGACGTGGCTACTGGCCCATCTCTAGAAACAGTGCAGAATCTGAATTCCAGAATGAGCATGACCCACTCTGCTTCATAGTCATTTACTGTTTTCATAATGAACCTACCTCATTAATGATGAGTCGGCTTGCCATCCGCATTCTGGTGCGTGGTCCAAACTTATTTGTAATCATAATCCGTAACCCAGCTTCAGGGAACCGGTATTTGGGGGGACTGGAGCAGATGATCTCATCCACCATCACAACACTGTTTTTGCCATACTGCTGCATCCCCTTCACTAATGATCACAATGGACAGAGTTAGCTGTAGTAAGATCCATGCTTCCTGTCACCCAGATTCATTGTTTTCAGGCCCAGGCAGAGGGTAACACTAATCTGAATGCCTGAATGCAAATCCAATGACTTTCCTGCAATATTTCTGCAGCCTGGTAAACCTGTTCATTGGAGGAGCACCTCATTTAGACCACATGCTGAAAGGGGGTTTCATTCGACTAAGGCAGCCACCAACCCACTCTCAGATTGGTGGGAATAGCTTTTACCCAGCTACTCCTTTTGTAGTACCAGTTTTCTGTGCTTAAGTCCCACTACAGCTTTGTAAGCCTTCTCCAGAAGCACATGCACTGTGAAAACATAGACTGCACTCCCGAAATCTATAAAGCTATCCTACTGGATTAGGGTGATTAATAGCTACTGATGCACATTCAGGAGTCCCTAATGTTGTACTCGCTCCTTTTGGAAAGGAATTCACATAATATTATCAGTATCTTTAACATGACGAGACTTGAAATGATGATAAACAGCAATTGTCCAGAACAAAAATAATGTCTTAAATACGTCTTTGTTAATATAAACGATTGTACCGAGATTAAGAGCTTTGTTCTATGATGTAAGAACACAAACAGAGAGACAAAATTATATTGGGAATCAACACAAGTACTGGCAAGGACTTTGAAAGCTTAACAACAAACCAATATTCTCACAAATGCTACAGACTACATGTAGCACGTAGAGCAAGGCTCAGCAGACAGGAGACATACCCATGTGGTGTTAGAAAGCAGGGCAGAAGATATGTATATGACTGCAATAAATATTTTTTACAAGTAACAATATGTTAAGAAAAAAAAATTCTTTGCTGACTTTTTTTACTGCTTTGCTTAGCTTAGCTTCACCCTCCCACTCCCCTTTTATATTGTTACTTACATTAAGAAGAGGAAGAGAATTTAGGAGGTAGAAGTGAAAGATAATTATTAGTGCATGATTCCAGCCAGGAAGCAAAGGAAATCTAAGGAAACATTCAACTCAAACAAAGAAATTAAAATGGACCTATTCTAAACACACAGATCTACATTGTTATTGTTCACATTGTTACAGTGATGAAATATTTTTGTTTTTCAGGAAGAAGACTGGATCCATGCAGGCATGTAAATCACATCATGCAATAAAGGTTTTGCTGTCTCAAAGCATCTTCTGACATATTTGAAGTTAAAAAAAAGTATCCTTCCATCATTATTCAACAAGAAAAACCCAGCAAGCCTCTAAATAATCTAAATGAAGATGTAAATGGCTACATCTTTTACTCTCTTGCATTTGACTGTCTTGCTTTGTTTCACTAAAAGGAGTTTTCAATGAGTACGCTGGTGTCACCTGAGGAATCATAAAGAGATCTTTGGTTCCACAAGGAAATGTGTCCTCCAAGAAGGCACTGTGTAGTCTCGCCTTGCAGCTAAATCTCTGACGGAGAACAGAACTAGTAGTCATTTTGCATTTGGTAATGCAAACATAAAGGAGCAATTATCCACCCCCTTCTGACATTTAAAACAAATTAACCTTGCTGAGTACTGCAACTGATCATACAAATGAGAAGCCCAGCCATTCCAATGACTTTACAGCTAGTGCATAGCAGCTTTTCCTGTGAAGGACTATATATAGCCAGGCAAGCTACCTGGAAACCAGGCCTGACAAAGATGACCGAAGCACAGTAGCTTAGCATTTGCTGTATGTAGTTAGACAAAGAAAAAGCAATGTCTGACAGCAATCCTGGTAAGGAGAAAAGGTCAGACATGTTTTAAACAGTATCATCAGATTAATTGCTCTCAAGTGAGTTTCTTCAGTCAAGTCTGCACAGTGTTTCTTTATCTTAAAGCATTGTGAAAAAAGCATGAAAGCATTGCAGTTACTCTGGAACTGCTTCTTAAAGCAATAAGGAGACAGTAACAAAACATACTCAGCTTTGATAAAACCTCAGCAATGATGTAAAATATATCACTGTATATATATATATATATATATATATATATATGACTAACTGCAGCTGTTTTGAGTTTCTGCAGCAAATTGCTCATATATTTTCTTAACAGCTCTTCAGTCTCACTCCATATGCCCATAAATATACATATCTTGGCCCCATACAAAACAAACGGGCTCCATCTAAAAATTGCAAAAACCCCACATCTTTACAAATGTGTGACAGTGAAAAGCCTTTTCACTTCTCCTTTGTGATATACCTTAGACAAATATCTTCTGAGAACAGCTTTTCCTTTTAATAGAGTATCTAAACTTCCACCTCACCACAGAGGGTCATCACCAACAGCCCTGTCAAAGTCAACAGAAAGCTTCTTGCTGACTTTAGCTGACTCCTGATCAGGTATCCACATCACACTGTTCAGAAACTCACATTTTTCCAAGTTTCTCTTTTTAGGCAGACATCAAACCATGCCACCTGGTGGAAATTTGGGTCAATATAGTAAAACCCAAGCCACATGTTTGCATTTTATAATGAATTATTATTCAAAAAGTACTAAAACTTTGCTTTAACCCATGTGTGTAGAACTGGTCCTTGAAAATGGTGAAAAGCTCTCCCTTTTCTCTGCAAAACTCCAGTAGTGGGAGCTTTTATAATGTACTACTGGAAGCTATGGAAAGTAATAAAACTTACAAGCATAGAAGAGAGCTATATAGTATATACTGTGAACTCCCCTTTTATGTGCACATCGAGCAACAGAAAAAAATCTTTGGTAGAACAAATGTTCCTCTCCCAAAGAAGCTGTTTTCTGAGGGGAAGTAATCAGATTTCACCACAGTGGAAAATCATTATGGTTAGACCTACACCTTGGTGAAGCCAAGGGAGGTTTTTCAGTGGATCCTGAAACTTGCTAACCACTGGTTGGACAGAAGGCAGAGGACAGCTCTAGTTGTTCTCTCCCAGTTACTAGCACTGCTGCTGTTTCTGAAAGCTGCTGCTGAAGAAAATGCAGCTCAGCTTGTGAAGCCAGCCAGGTGTCAACTAACAGCGGGTCACTGATGTAGCACACATCACATGGCAGATTTTCATCCAACAGGAGAGAGAGAACAGGGAGCCATGTGATGGTTTTCCAGAACAGCTTCTTGACACATAATGCGCCCATCTACAGAGCAGCTAGGCTAACACTGCCGTCTTCCTCTCTGACAACCTACTCCAACCCCATAATCTCCTTAGCCTCTTGTTCATGTCCTCCACTCTTTACCTGTGATAATATCTACACTCTCACACTGCAAACAATGGTCCCTCCAATGCAGCGTATATTTGTGTAATGGGTACTGGAGAAGGCAAAAGGAATCAGATTGAACTGCAGTCTCAGTGCATCTTGTAAGAAAATTAAAGAAGAAATTTGGTGTGAACAGCAACTAATAGAAAAATCATTCTCATGAGCCCAGGCTTTCATTAGCTTTCTTGCTGTTTATCCTAGAAGTTCTACATGTTCTTCACAAGCAGTAAATAACCTTCACATTTCCTAGAAAGGAAATAGGTGGACAGGCAAGCGGTCTGTGTTATCATACCTTTACCACAGAGTGGCTGTAGGGAATGAATCTTAAAAGTGTATGACTTAAGTCAACTTTAAAGACATCAGAACCCAACAAACACCTCAAAAGTAAAAATCATTAATATCTGTATTCTGTTGCTGGATCACCTTTTTCCTGTGTCCCCACTGGAATACATCAGTAACAAATTCCCTAGCACATATCTTCTAAACCTTGTATGACCATATCTCCATATCCAACTCCATTACGTCACAGTCAATGTGCACAAAAATTCATTGTAAAATGAGATCAAAATATTTCGAAGACATCTTAACTTAATTATGCTTTGAGAAGTATTTTTAAATCAATATTAAACTATTGTCTAAACACCATAACTGAGACCAGAGTATTTGTGCTGTCATTGTATAAATCTTTGATACTACCTGCCTTGAAACACTAAACCCCATCTAAACACTAAAAGCAGGAAAGAGCAGGATTCTCTGCATATGCTATAAATTCCTGTTTGCCACTACTTTTTATTAAATGAAGACCTTTCCAAATGTTGTCTACATTTCTGCTGAGTTCAGTCTCCTAGAATGTGAGATGTTTGCAAAGAATACAGCAAGGAGACCTCACTCATTAAAAGTAGCTCAACAGCTCACTGAATTATATGGTTTGAGCTTTTAATGTAGCAATGATTTTGCTCTACAGAGAAAAGAGGGAAAGGAATAGAGAAGGGGTAAAGACAATGATAAAAACAAAGTTACAAAAACAAAAAAAAAACAACCCAGGTATGTTTCCTTACCTTCAGTACCCAAAGATAGGTATTATCTTCTTCCCCTTTATGATAAAGACACAGAATGCAAAGAACCTGCATTTCTCAATTTTACATATGTGCTTGGCAATGTATGCAGAACTATTTGGTCATGTCAAAACCAGTCTCCTGAAGATCTGAACTCAACATGTAATCCCTCTTGCCCACTGATCTGTGCATGTCTTTCCATCAAGACCCAAGCCTCAGCTCTTAGTCCAAAACTAGTTTTGTTTGTTTGTTTTTTTCAGAGAAAATAACCTTCTTCCTGGCAATATATAAATAAATAAATATTTCTTTCATAGTGTTGTATGCTCATCACTGAACAGGAGAGAAAAAGGAAACAAAACTGGCCATGTGCAAAGCAGCTTGTGTTCAGAATCTCCAATCCTCACAAAATAACATTTTGATTTTTTTTTTCAACTGGTGATCTGACTGAATTTTCAAGTTAATCCAATAAATATTTGTATGTAAGATTGAGTCATAACACTGTTTTAATCAGCATTAAAGAGAAATAAAAAGGATATCCTGTGAACTATTCTTTTTCCAAGTCCTGTCTGCTCAGCCTTACCTTTGCATAGTAATGGAATGGATGGGTCATCACAACTAGAGGCATAATATTTATTACCATCTTCCAGCTCATTGTTGACCGTGTCACCATTTCCAACATTCTTGCTTTTGAGCGTGAAGAAATTTTGCATCCTCACATTGTACCTGAAAGTGGAAAACGGTCTGAAAAGGCTGTATTGTTTCATTTCCTCATCAAACTTTGAGTGTCTGAGAACAACTTATGCAGGCAAGCAGCAAAGCGTAGATGCGTGTTCTCTGACAACTAATATGAAGCTAAGAGAAAGGACTATCCAATTCATTGGCAGGATAATAGCAAAGCAAGAGCTGTGCCTCTCTCATGAGAATGTGAAATGACAAGAGCAGATTCAGTGAAGGCAGAACACTGGAGTTGTGGTTTTCAGAGTCAGGACATTCAGTGTACAATGGGCTCTTTCCTCCTGCACCAGCTCTCAGTTCACCTCACTGTCTCTCTCAGTACAGTGTTCCCCATGGCAGGCACTTGAGTGTTTCTGGGAGTGTTGACCATAACCTAAAGAATTTCAGCACTAGGATGGGGTTGTAGAGTGCTGTCAATGAACTCTGCTAAGACCTGAGGTAGCCACCCAAAAAGGGTGGCTTGTCAGGGCAGGACACCAAGGGAGAAGTCTCAGCAACTTCCAGTTAAAGGTAGACTCACAGATCCTTGCAGTAGCAGTCAGATCTCTGACTCTCCTGTAAGAGGCTGTGACAGTACACAAGAAGGATGTCATACACAATCTTGTATGAAATAGTTTGAAGATCAGTGCATGCTTAGCTTTCTATCTGTCTGCCTTTGTTCTCCAAAGGTTACAGCATATGTGTAACTGCTGACATGCTGTGCACTTACAATCCTGTGGACTTTTTCAATAATCTTTGTATAATGACACTTCCTCTCAACTGCTTCTACAAGCTACTTCACCTCAGTGCACTATGAAAAGGATGCATGAAAATATTTGCTGTTGGCTGAGCACATACTTGGAAAAAAACCGATAAAGCATGAAAATGCAGGGAATCATAAACAGAAACATGACTAGTTGCATCGTCAAGGGCCAAGGATAAAAACACACCAAAAGAATGATGGTCAATCAACACTTAAAGGGAACATGGAACAGAAAAGCACTTACTTCATGATAAGTATGTAGAATGAATACATAATGATGAGTATAAGGCTTTCCCACCTCAGAGAGACAAAAAAAAAAAAAAAGGAAAAAAAAAAGTGTTAAAGGCCACTCAAACAGCTGTATCCTTCATAAGTTTTATGTAGGAATGTGCATTAAATATCTAGTACAATTCAGGCATCTTCCACTAGGATCCCACCTCGTACTGTTCTCTAGGACACCTAGTACCTCCCTAAACGTTAACAACTAGGATAAGAACAGAAGAACTTTGGTTATACTCCCTGCACGTGTTGAGTCTTATGTATAGCCTGTTTACTTAGTTAATGTTTCCAAGTTTTAAAATGTTCTTAGTTTCTCCTGATCATCATAAAAGATATAACCAAAGAAAATACTTTGGACTTCCTAGGTGTCAAATCCAGATGTGCTACACGGTGCATGAATGAAATCTAGGTACACTGCAACTCTTAACTGATCAGTCTCATGGTGAATATGGCACTCTAAGGAATGGCTTATACAACTTACCATTCTATTTTCTCATCATATATGAACTAGAAGAAGAAAAAAACAGGAAACATAAATGTACGTCTCTGATCTATCTTGAAAAGCATTTAAATTTATTTAATAAATATCAGTCATGTCTACACAGAAGCTACTGGAGTTTTCCCCCTCGGACCCTTTCTAACCAAAACTTTCACAGCTCCAAAGCACCAAACTTGTATCTTTTCAGTGATTGTTACAAATATTATTTACTAAAAGTGTGAGTGTGAGAAAGACATGCATTCTGTGCACTTGCAAATGATAGTGAAATCATGTATTTTGAAGAAACATGGCTCTGAGTCCTTTTAACAGTTAGTTTTAGCAAAAGAGGAAGACATTTCACTTCTGCTTTTAGACCAAGTGGTTACACACATTTTACTCCACCCTATGTACTTCTTGTCTCTAAATTGCAGGGATATGGGTGTGAAGGGATGACTATTTGGTAAATAAGGAATTGGTTGGATGGCTGCATCCAGAGAGTTGCAATCAACGACTCAATGTCCAGGTGGACATCAGTGATGAGCAGTGTTCCCCGGGGTCTGTACTGTTTAATAGCTTTATTAATGACATAGACAGCAGGATTGAGTGCACCCTCAAGAAGACTGTGAATGACAACAAGCTGAGTGGTGCAGCTGACATGATCATGCTGTGTTCAGCTCTGGGGCCACATGAGGGACATGGACCTGTTAGAGTGGGTCCAGAGGACAGCTAGAAGGATTATCAGAGGGCTGCAACATCTCTTCTACAAAGAAAGGCTGAGGGAGTGTGGATGTTTAACCTGGAGAAGAGAAGGCTTCTGGGAAACCTTTTTGCAACCTTTCAGTAGTTAGAGGGCTTCTAAGAAAGACTTTTTTCAAGGGCACACAGAAGAAGGGGTAATGACTTTAACCCAGAAGAGGGTAGATCTAGATTAGATATAAATAAATTCTTTACTTTGAGGGTGTTGAGGCGCTGGCACAGGCTGCCCAGAGAAGCTGTGGGTGCCCCATCCCTGGAGGTGTTCAAGGCCGGGCTGGATGGGGCTTTGAGCAACCTGGTCTAGAGGAAGGTGTCCCTGCCCATGGCAAAGAGGTTGGATTAGATGATCTTTAAAGGTCCTTTCTAACCCAAACCATTCTATGCTTTTATGATGCTGTGTAGCTCCTGTAACTGATTGGACTGCTAGTGATCTATACTTATTACAAATCAGACTTTCTTCCCTTCCCTGCTACCGGACACTATAAAAGCATATATTCAGGATCTACTACACTGTTGTAGATAAACAAAGTGATACCTCACATTGCTCTATTTAGAAAAAATTACCCTGAACTTGTAAAATAAAACTACTGTAGAAGCAAGGTGTAGCCGCGTTGTCTATTTAAAATAGAGGTGCAGCTTAAATTATTATTTTTTTTTTTTATCTCCACTAGCGGTCCCCTCAGTCAGAAGAGAGTGCTAACTGCACCATGTAACAAGAGCCTACTAGTCTGCAGAACTTTACAGGCTGTAGGTACAACATGAATGGACACTGACAGATGTGGTGGGCATGTATTCTGTGGGGCTGTATGAAGGTTTCATATTTGTATCACATTGTAGAGCTTAGCACTCACTTCTGGATGCCACTAAAACTAGCTGGGAAAAAATTGTTTACTAGCGTGCTTGGCAGATTGGTCTCCAAAAATTCAAGCAATGAAACAGTCTAATTGGTAAGAAAACTACTTACAACAATAAGTACAATGACAGATAACGTGTAGTACACAGAGTCCCGGAACACAGCCCACTGGGTGAGACAAACCACCTGAAAAATATCACAGCTTTAGACAACAGAATTAAGTGATTCTAAAGACAAAACAGAGGTTTCCACCTTGAAATCACTTAGGTATGTGAGCAGAATTTGTGAGCAGAATTACAACTAACAATTTTGGAACAAGTAGTAGTTTTATGCTAATAGGAGTTTGTTAAACAATGGATCTATGATAACCACCACTGACAAAAATCATATAGAAACTTCCACTAATAAATTTTTGTTTGTTTGTTTTTTCTTTTACTAATAATATTTTAGTTTGCCATAATTTCAACTCTGAAGTACAATTCATTGTAGTACAGCAAAACAATGGTTCCCACTTCATTCCAGCTGTGGACATATCGGACTTCATACAGAACAGAATTGATACACAGTCTAACAGTCTGTTGGGTAGATAGACTAAACCTAATGCCTGAGTCCCAGATTCTTTGATCACAATCAGTACCAGGAAGGATTAACAGAGGCAACTGATCAGCTCATTGTGGACATGGTCTTGTATGAAAAGGAATCAGGTTCCTCTGTATACTACATGTTCAGAGTGATGAAACTTCAGCTGAACTTTGTAGAAACATTTGCTATTTGCACGGTATACGTAAATTCTTTCCAAAATTGACATTTCTCCCCATGCCAGCTTATTGGTTGTTTGTTTGTTGAAATTAATGGTTCTCTTTTTCTTTATTTTTTTTTAAATATGTTAAATATGTTTTAAATATTTGATCATGCAAACACCTAAAATATAAGCAACTGAACTCCACAAACATACACATTTTACTAACCTGTCCTGCAAACAGTCCACAGACACCAACAATGCAGAGGATGTTGAAAACTGCTGAACCAACAATGGTCCCTACTCCTACATCTCCATGAGTGATAAATACACCTGCAGAATGAGCAAAATAAGCATTCTTTTTAGGCCACAGGCAATTATTCAGAACACGTGCTACCCAAGAATAACAGATCATTTGGAATTTTTAGAAAACAAGCTTTATAATAAATGCTCAGTTCTTCATAGAATATTTTGTAGTTTTAGTCTAGCTAGCAGCTCCCCATTTTTGGCTGAACATCTCTACACATATATACTTATTAAAATTAAATAATTTTCTTAGCTAGGTAGCTCTACACTAAGTCCTGCATTTCACAGGTTGGCTGTTACTGGTGTAATAATCCAAATGAGTGAAAAACATTTTCAATCACATCAGGAGCATGAAATTCATTTCACACAGTATAACAAAGCACAGAAACCTTTCTCTCAGGCATTCAATATTTAGCATCTTCTCGGAACGTCTCATGGTAATAATAGATTCTTTCCTAAAAAAATGGATAGCTATCTGTGTGTAGTCATGTGTGCCTTCTGACTTCAATGGGCAATGAGGATTCAAACTTAATGTGTTCTAGTACCAACATTCACATTTCCTTTAGTACTGAACACATCAATCCCTCAAATACCTATTGGTAACATAATTATATGAGAATGACAAAAATTAAGGGTTGGAAGAGATCTCCATGGATTACCTAGAGTAATCTTCAGCATTGTGACAGGACAGAAGATAACTTGAATGCACTAGAAACTGTATCTTACTTGTACTTTAAATCTTTCACTGAAGAGAGGCTTAAAGACTTACGCTCACCTTTTTTTCAAGATTTACTTCAATATAATAATTTCTGAACATCTTACCATTTTTTCCTCATCTCTGCACTTTTTCTGATTTGTCTGCAACTCTCTTGAAGCACAGTAACAAGACTGGATGCAATATCCCAAGTGCTGTCTAGCAGAACTGAGCAAAGCAGGATAATTTATAACACTTAGGCTTTTAAATTGGGCCCAACATATAATCAGTTGTTATTTGCAACATCCCACCATCAACTATTCCTCAACACCTGCTTCTATTGCAATACATCAAGGCGCTGTTAGATATATAGCTCTCCAACCAGTTATTATTCCCCTTACATATATATTCACTTCCCTTTCTTTTATGCTTCTCATTTGCTGATATTAAACTTCATTTTGTTGATTTCAAATTGATCACAATCTTTCTTCATCCTGTTTTTGCCTTCCATCTAGTTCCCATCATTTCACTCCAGTTATTCATAAAAATAAGTTATTTATGACATTTTTAGTATGTCTTGAGATCCATCTCCAGCTTTAAATCTAGCTTTTAATTACTAATATTTGACAACCGCTTTTTAATAATTTAGACATAATATAGTGCACTCCTTTAGACTGTATTCCCCTAAAGTGTGTAAGAATGTCAGTCACTATAGTAGCAGAAAAATACTAAAGCTTTACTAAAAACAGATGTATCATATTTGCTGCTTTCCTCCTTCCCTACCAGTGTAATCCAATGCCCTTCTTTCTCTTAATAGGTACTGTTTTTGCCATCTAGACCTCCTTTCTATAAAAATAATCCTTAATAGTACAGAGATTACTTGAAAAAATCCGTAAGTAATGTACACAGAACATCATGTCCTTCCGACTTAACAGATCTGACTTATCTGTACATTAATTTGTTCTTTTTCACTGTTCTTTGTTCTCCTACTTCCTTGCTAAAATTAATTCTCTTTATTTGTGAAGAAAGAAGCAAAAGAGGCATCAAATACCTCAAATTCTCTCTCAGGGGACTGCAATAAATCTCTTTTTTTACTTCCTATGCTCAGAATCAGCCATTCCTCCCTGTGTTTTGAGAGGAGATTCACAGTTTCATGAGATATTTTGAGTAGTTAATTATACCATGAACCACAGACTAGCTGACAGCTGCAATTGCTGATTATAAATTGACAGAAGAATAGTATTACTTTTGGATACCTCTTCTTGATCTGCTTCCGATTTTTTTTAACAGATCTCATGAAAACTAGTGTGTGGTCTCCATACCTATAACAGATGCAAACAGTTCTGGCGTGGAGCTCCCTGCAGCCATGAATGTGGCTCCAGCAACATCTTCACTCAAATGTAGTTTCTGGAAGAGAAGTTTTGGTTATGTAAGCAATTGGTACTTTGCCTGTATTGCACAGTTCTGTAGCTGCAAAGATAGAAGCCCATCATTTTTGGCCACAGTGCTATTAAAGATTGATCAGTCACTGCGATACAGAAACAGACACTGCCTCTTGGGAAGGCAAATAGACTTTGGACAAGTAAAATGTTTTTACCCTAAGCCAGCGAGGTATCAGAAAATACTACGTACTTATAAATAACCCATTATCTGATTGTGGCTTAGTTGTAGCTGATTAGAGAAAAGCATTTCTGCAGACTCAGAAAGATTGCAAACTCAAATTGCATTCATGAATTCACTTTTGATACTTTAAACACAATCATTCAAGAATTAAGGCCAATTCCTGGGGTCTCTATAATTTCAAAATTGACAAGAGAAAAATATAATCTCTGTGAATGAATCTTATTAACAGCAGGCCTAATTCTGTCTTCACTTACGACTGTGTTAATCAAAAGTGAGTCCACTGACACACACAAAATTAGTCCAATTAGACACAGAGAGGCCTGCGCACAGCAGTTAGATCTATTTTTATGACAGTGTCTTCTCTTAAGCTCTAATAGGATATAGATCCTTCAGGCTTCTAAGACCAGTAGAAACATTTAACTCCACAAGTGAGCTGCATCAATTTCATACAGAGGATCTTTCCCTTGAACTATAAAGAAGGTTTCACGGAGAAGCTTTTTGTTTTGAGAGTCTCCAGGCTCATTGTTAGTACCTCACCTCTCTTCCAAGGACAGAGAAGTGGTTAGTGACATAAGGACAAGTACAGAAATCGTGGATTTCTCAGTCAGTATGCAACATTTTAAGCTGATAAAAATGGCATCCTACAGAACCTGAAAAAACAGAAACACAAGCTCTTACTCTACCATGTGATCTTTAACCAGTCATACTGCTGAAGGAGCTCAAACATAAGCATGCTAACTATCTGAATTCTTAGCTGTCTCAGTATTCAGCAGAATATGAGAAAAGAGGCAATGATTTTTTAGAGAGATCAATTACAACTTAATTGGTACAATTCAACTGGTACAACTTAAATATAGTGTATAAGGTACGTGCTGAAGACAAGAACATCTGAAAAGGGAAAGATCCTTATTGAACGTTTTGCTGGTACTTCTTGCCTCCTTTATTCTTCCATCTGTCCCTCTATTGATAAGTAGAAGTACATGGCTCCAAGTAACATTAACTGGAATTCAGTGCATTTATCCATACGAAAATAGACTTCCCTTGCTAGCTACAGGAGTTTTTCAGAAAATGGTCATATGCACTTGTTTAAAAGTGAAGGAGATGAGTCTTCCACTTTGCCATCAAAATGGAAACAAAATCTGGTTTTGTATTTTGTATGCATTTTGTAGTAGTTCACCAAAGCCTTACTTAACATAACGTTTTCTTGCCAAGTACAAACTCTACCCTCTCTGATCATCTCCCTTAATTAGAAACCTACACGTGATTTTACAACATATTCTCAACAATTATGTAAAGACATTTACTAAATTTTTGGACATAAAAATACGTATTCTCATTCTATATCAAACCAATATATGCATTTCTTATGCATTCTATCCTTTCTCTCTTTTCTCCACTTCATCCTAGGACACATAAGCACTTTTCCCATGCTGATACAGTGGCAGATGTGCAATTAAAATTGCACAGCCAACACATTAATTTGTCTATGCATGATTTTTTTCACAAGTAAATTTCAAAACTAGGAGTACAGCAATAAACTCAATTCATCCATATGTCATATCCATCCTATCTACATGCTTCAGGTATTTAAGAATGGATTTTGCCAGCTGATCATCTTAAATCTCTCGATTTTTCTCTTCAAATGTGGCAAATTGGGGGACCAATATGCCCAGACCGCAGGTTAGATTTTTGTTGGAAAGCCCAAATCATTTGAAAAGCACTGAGGCCAAAAAAATCAGAGGAAGGAACTCCAAACAATGGAGGCACAAGATGTTTAGTTCTCTGATGTTCTCTAAGTGAATTTTCAAAAGAGGAATAAAGTCTGTTAACATACCTCACAAATTTTCTCTAAGGATGGAACAAAGAAGTCATCACATACTATAGCCAAAGCATAAAACATGTACAGAGCCTGTAAGAAAATAAATTCAGGAAATATTTCAGATACTTCCTCTACATAAAAATAAGACAATGCTATATTTATTCAGACTAGCAAGAATATATAGCTTCATTTTCTATCCTATTCCAAATAAAAGTATCTCTGCTGATCAAATTACAGCATAAAAGCAGATTCTTGTACCAGGGTTACATGTAGGACGAGAATGGTTTCCAGACCCTAGAATATGACATACCACAGTTTGTAAGAACAGGGTGCCTCAAAAGAATTCACAGACAGCAAAGTACCAGTAAGGGCTTTACCAAGTTACGTACTCCTCCCTAATATTTTCAATTGATTATTGGACCAATAATTGAAGAGAAAGCAACACCTTGTTGATTAGCAACACAAAAGAAATAATCACACCTGGAAGTAAGTGACCATGGCTCATTGCACCACACCTCTCAGTATTGACCCTGATTTCATGCATACACATGATTCTCCCACTGTCCTACATGGATTTATGTTTCTTGTTTACATAGTAGGCCTAATCCTTCTGTTACCCATCAAAAACAGCTTCTTTTTTCCTGAGCTTGGAAAGGAAAGCTGGACCCTGCAGGCCTTATTTGTTTTGCTTTTTCTGTAATAAAATATAAACCTCCACATGACTTTTTCTATATTATTCAGTTTGGTGGTGGTTTTTTTTTTGTTGTTGTTTGTTTGTTTGTTTTATATTACAATTGCATCTTTTGCATAGAGGCACAATAGAAAAGAAGGAGAATCAAGAATCTTCCATATCGTGGATGATGTCATCAACAAAGGAATTCAAAACTCTGTTTATGTAAGATGAAATGCAAACAAATAGAAGTCAGTGGAAGAAATCCCTCTGTGATCCATGGGCCCAGGATTTTATCTCCAAGAGGATGAATGTGCAGACACTGAAAATTCAGACCCGCATCATTTTCTTAAATAAATATTTCCTTTTGAGCATTTGTACCATATAGACATACCAGAAGAATGAAATCAAATTATTAGATTGCTTAATACAGATGTCTATTTAGTAAGGGCACTAAGATGACTGACATCTTAAAAAATAAAAAAATACAAGAAAAACAAAAATTAAGCACAGTAGAAGAAAACTTACAGCAATGATGTGAAGCAGAACCCCTCCTTGCTGCCGTTCTTTATTTGTAAATACATCTTCAGGAAATTCATTAATGGCTGAAACAGAAACATACATATTTTACAGCATCTATAAATGACTATAAGACTGAAGAATAACATCTGTAGAAATATATGACCAAACATGAATGTATCTTTCAGTTTAGTACATTGCAGCCTGCCACCTCAGAATCTCTTTTCTGCTCTCTATTAGAAACAGAGAAGTGATACTCAGGTGTCACTGAGTACTATCATTCCAACCACTTAAACCAACCTCCCATGTACTAAGAGTTTCATATTCTTTGCCTTGTTTTTACTGTGTCTCCTCTTAATACACTTCCGAAGTGATCACCACAGGCACAAAAACCCATCCAGAAATAACATTCTTGGTTTTAAGTGTGCCTTGCCCTGAAATATTGTGCAATGATTGTAACTCTCCACCAGTTTCTTAATACAAACCTTTATGCAGCTCCACAGTTCAAACAACAAACTGTTTCACAAAGATTAAAAGTGATTTCAAGTGTTTTCTCATAAAGTCTAGTATCTATATCTGGCAAAGGAAGGGACGAAACAGAAATGGTAGGTGGACCATAGGAATGTGCAAAGACAACTGGGGATTGATTCTGGGTGACAGTGAAGATCCGTGGAGCTCAGTTAAAGAATTTGTGTTACACACAGAGGCAACAGAACAAAAAATAGGTTCCAGATGTTGGAGACAAAGACAACAAATAAATCAAAGAGCTGAAGAAAGATATGAGATAAGAACTTCCAGGATGACAAGACAGACAGGAATAGAGATCTATAGTGACTCAGGCAGGAGTCTGAGATGTTTAAGGGTGAAAATTATTTCAGCCACTGAAATCAAAATGCATTGAAGTCATTAAATTATTATTCAGAACTACGTGTTACTTTCACCAAGGAGCTGTATTGCAGAGATTGACAACAAGGTGAGCTTCAGAAGGTTCTTAAGAACTTAGCATAACATACTGAAACTTGGCGAAGGAAACAGAGGTGACGTATGATCATCTTCCCCATACTCAAGTCTGTGAGCTTAAAGATAAGCTTGAGAAAAGTACAATATATTATTTAATGTGGATCCATTTTCAATTTCAGTTGGCTTATTTTCTCAATTGCTTGATACAATCTTGCAAACAGTAACCACTAACATAAAAATTAAAATAAAAAAATCACAAAAATTTGGGTGATGTTTTTAGATACTGAATTTCAAGAACTATAAAACAGCTGAATTTGCAGGAAATGCAAATTCAGAGCACTGTGACCCTCTGAAGGCTAAACTTCTTTTGAGTGTCTAAACTTCTTTTGAGTGTCTTAAATTTGAGTTACCTGTAATCACCAAACACACTTATATTTCTTAGCTGCAGTGAGAAGATCCTCTAGTTTCAGACCTGAATTACTTTTCACTTCCTCAGTCTTTAAGCTTTATATAAATATAGAAATGGCCCTTCTCATCTGTACAGGTTGCATGTGCCTGGGTTGAGAAAGACTTGAACAGTGCCTGCATGCCAAGGTAAAGATTTAATCTGGTTTTGCTTAGTGTCCACTACCACAAATATATTATTTTTGAATGGACATTTTGGCAGCAGGCAATGTTTAAGTTCTTATATACATAAATGTCACCTTCCTTCCAAAAGTCAAATTTGTCATTTTACAAAACCTCTCTAAATACTCCATCCTATTATTTGAAAACTGCTACAGTTTTGTTTAAAACTACTAACAGTCTGTAAAGTATTTAGCATAAAATAAAAGTTCAACAATGATGACTGACTACAATTCCTTTACGGATTTTCAGTTGGCTTTTCAATAAGACCTGCTCTTACTGTTGTATTCCAACTGGAACTAATATCAACACTTAATAGGATGAACAGAGCTTTCCCAAGATAAAGGTTCATCTTTTCTTTTAAATCTCAGAGGAAAAAATGTATATGTATACATTTGTTATAAATGTATATTTATAATAAATTTTGTTTAAATACTTCTGATACTCCAAATCATAGGTCAATCTTCTATTCTTGGTCCTCCTTCTGTAATCAGGAAAAATGAAAGGAACAGTGGATATAAACACACAAACGCATCAGCACAATAGCACAAGAATACTCAATCATTCCTTGGATAACACAATGCTGTTCAAGAGTACACAGAGTACTTCCATGCCTAAAGATAATCAGCACATCAGTATTTAGCAGCAGTTCCAAGAAAGTGGGTCTGCGTTGCTAGAGATCTCCAGTCATCATGCCCTGTTATCTGCACTCTGAAGAGATTTGTGGCCTCACAAAACAGAATTGCTCTACAAAGGCAAGCCACGCTACAAATAAAAGACATTTGCCCACCAATCCAAACAAATTCAAGTATTTCTAAAATAAAAATATATGAATAAACCATCTTCCTATCATGTAGGTTTTTCATCATGTACCCTAAAACAAGGGAAATGATAGTGGAAATATAAAAGTAACTGGGAGAAAACTGGTTGCACTGTAGTTTTGAGACCCTGCAGTTAGAGTGGACGTTCTTACTGTTACTGGAAGGCAGTGCAGGAAAATCCACAAACTGTTGGCCAAGACACAGCGATCTGCAATGCTTCTATCTACAGATAAACATTTTAAGATGCCAAAAGAACCTTATAGACATGTAACAGCCAACCAGGTTCCCTACAGCAATATATTAATATTCTATATCACTTATTACAATATTACTATGTATATCCACAGTACTCTAAATATATACTGTACAATTATAGTTACATGCAATATACTAAAATTCATATAGTAAAAAATGGCAGTGAGGGAGGAATATCCTTTTGGGGTAATATTGGAATATCATCAAATTTAAGCACTTCCTGTCGGCTACACTAGCTGCCAAAAGCAAAATTTCTCACAGGAATTATTCCCCACCACATGAAATAAAGTATGGGAATAATTAATCAGCGCCCTGAGCATGTGGTTTTAAATAAATATCCAGCTATTAACAATTCATGTTAACTAAAATTATAATTAACTAAAAAAGCATTAAGGAGTCTTCTTCTTTGGGAGAAAATCGTCAATCAAAATCACAGAATGGTTTGGGTGGGAAGGGACCTCACAGACCATCCAGTCCCAACCCCCCACCATGGGCAGGGACACCTCCCACCAGACCAGGCTGCCCAAAGCCCCATCCAGCCTGGCCTTGAACACCTCCAGGGATGGGGCATCCACAAAAAATAAAAAAAATACAGTTCCCCCCCCTCAAAAAAAAAAAAAAAGCAGACCTGAGTGTCTAGCAATACTAACATAACACTAACATGGGGTACATCTTTGCACCCACCATCACGAGTGCCTGGTGCCAGAAGCACGGTTCCCCTTACTGCTACTGGAAGTAAGAACCAGATGAGAGGAATGAGCCCAGACTTCTGATCGCCAAGCAAAAGCAAACCAGCTGCACTGCAAACCAGTTTGCTTTGTACACAGTAAGGCGCCGTTGTATTTCTAATAAATGACTACTTGGAATAAATATCTCTTTGCCTCAAAGAGGTATTTTTACCTCAACTAACCCAAAGACCGCTTTTCTCAAAGGCAATGCTCCTCTCTTAACAGAACTGATGTAATACCATGGTGCCCGTATACAGACACCACACCATCTTTGGAAGTCAGGGAAATGAAGCAAGAATCTGGGCTTTGGTGAATAAGATTCCCTCTCTAATGAAAAGGCCACCTGCCAGTGAGTTTCAAGGCAAACTCTGGAGTTTTTCAGCAAAAGTATTTGCTTTATGTTTTTATTACCCAGTATTACCCAGACAATCATAAATTTAGTGTGATGGTCATCTCTAAATTCTGTATCCCCTACCTACATGTATTTTCCTTTATTTACTGACTGTTATCGAACTTTTAAGATTTTAAACATGGATTTATTTTTCCTACCTACTGCTCTGATAACCTAGCTGCTCAGGCAGAGTCTGTTTGGGTTCATCTGGTTCCTCACCCTGATACCTGGGCAGCGGTGCTTTCTCATCCCCACAGGCCGTCCCTGGGGATGTGCCACTGTCACAGCCTGCGAGAGCCCGGTCTGCCCACACGGTGTGACCTGACGTGTCTGTGCAGGAGGGCACTGCTCCACTACACACCAAGATATTTTCTCGTTGATGGGAGACGGAGCTATCAGGCAGCCCGAGTGGGAGCCGCGTCTCCTCGGCTTCCACTGAAAAGAGACAGAACAGATGGGACGAGGAGCTGAAATGAAGAGCGGTACATCTAATGGGGCTAACCTTTGCCAAAAAAAGGAGGAGAACATACACCAATCATCTTCAAATCAGCTAGAAATACAGAAATATTTATCCTGCTGCTACTGCTGCGAACCCATGACTCCTGCAGCTCATCTTATCACGCACAGATTTATTGAGGGGGAAGGGAGGGCGCCAAGAAAGCCAGATCTATCTTGGAACTGAGATCAGTCTGCACCTTGCTCCCTCTCCCCACACGCGTGGGGAAACAAAGAAAGCTTACCCAGCCACCAGCATGACACTGGTGACACTGCCACCTTTTTCTCTGAGTGATGAAACATTAAAAAATCCCTGATTATGCCCCGACAGCAAGGATGCCTCACCTTTGCTATAAAGCTCTGGCTGAGCTGCCTGCGGCTAAGAAGCAAATGTTTGGCCAAGGCATGCAAACAGCACGCCTAGAGCCAAACACAGCAGCAGCTGCAGGGCATGAGCTGCCTGCATGGCTCTGGGGTGCAGATGTGGCCTGCAGCAGCCAGGGATGACCCGGGCACGCCAGGGACACCTGCCCGTGCTCAGGCTGTTAGCAGCTTTCTGCTGGGGCCATCGGCGCCTTGCTCCCACATGCCCTGTGCACACTGCGCGAGGCAGCCTGCCAGCAAAGTCAAACTTCAAAATCTCCTAAGCCCGACAGAACATCTCAGCAGCCACGTGGAGCGGTGGTTTTATAACCTGCCTCAACACGTGATTTCTTCACCTTATCAGCTCTTGGTTTACTTGCAGAGGCAAGGAACATGCTGCCTCTTAATACCTGCTAAGCGTTCAAGCCTGTCACACCCCCTTAATTTCTCCTCCCAGGGAGAAGGGAGCTGTAGCTCCTTGACAATACGCATGCAGCCGGCTCCACTCTGCCTCTGCAAGGAAGGGGGTTAGGCAAATGACATACACAGAAATTCACTTCTGCTTTTAATGCCTGCATCTTGGTACTCACGTCCTGGGGCACACTTCAGGACACGTTAAATTTAGGAGCTGTGCTATGTACCCCTATCTACCAGGGGTGTCCACCATTGGACTCACCCGGGGCAGAGATGTAAGGGAGGAAGAATGGACAGGAGGCAGAATTAAGCATTTTCACTTAAACTCTCTCTATAATCACATTCACAAGCCAGCTTGAATCTTCCAATTTCATGCCATTTGTGTAAGCACTGCAAGCAGCTTTAGCCAACTCCACACTTAGTGTATTTCTATTTCTGTGCAATTCCCTTTTTACACTGCAGAGCCGCATCTTCCTAAGGCCTGGTGTTGCACTCCAGCACGTGGATTTGTGCCTCAGCTGCGGCACACCAGCTCCTCACTGCGTGCAGATAGGAGCTTCTGTGGGTACCTCTCATGCAGGTGATGCATCGTTAGCTGCTGCCAACGTGCCAGCAGATTGTACACCAAGAGGTGAACTTGTGACAGCCACCTCGGAACTGTAACTTACACTAATTTGTAACTCTGTACTCTGTGCAGGGACCCTTATGCTCATAGGAAAGTACTGACTTGTTTTATTTATGCATTAGTGTTAACAGTTGAAACGGTTGAAACGGAGTCAACCTGAAGATCATAATATCACACAGAAACTAGTGTACTTACATACAAAATGTGTCACGTAAAGTCCTCCATTTTAACACTACTTCCCTAAAATCGTAGAGGAAATTTTAATAGTCATTAGAAAATCATAAATGTGCCACAGTACCTGAAAACTTTTTTTTTTTTCAGAATTATTTGAAAACTAAATTCATGAAAAACATTACATACAACTCAAATTTTAAAATAACCCTTTCTAACTCCACTCGCTAACATGCTGCTAGCTCTGAAGTGTCAGGGGAGAAGACAGTATACTCAGCAAGGCATTTTCTACATGAGAGCTAGTAACATAAAGGTCTTAAAACGAGCAAAACTAAAAGAAAACAAAACCCACCACAATTCACTAATAATCCTAATAAAAATAAATAAATAAAATTTAAAAATAAAATAAAAAAGCACGATTTACTGAGCTTTAAGCTCCCACTCACATTAACAGCTGTTTCCAGTTTTCTGTAGCAGGATGGGATGTGGATTTTCCCTCAAATCAGCTCAGATTCTGCTGGATACTAATCTAGGCACCAGAGTTAGAGCAATTTAGGAAGGGACAACTCAAAGCAATGTGCTCATTTGCCTGTAACAAATCTGCAAGGAAACTCCTTTAGAGATAACTCTTCAGCACACTGTTTTCCCAGATGATACCACCTGAACAGCAACAAAGCCTATGAGCTGCAAAAGGAGATGAAACACCTCCTAACTTTTGTGAGAGACATTTGTGCATAATCAGTGTAATGCTGTGCGAAGCCAAAGATCAAGCTTTCTATTTCCAGGCAAAGTACCAGATGGCAGGAGGCACAGTCAGAATCCTCCTCCATAGCTCTCACCTCGCAAACAGTAGAAATTATGAGCAAATTTTTATCTTTGTAGTATAGTAATTCAATTTGCCTTGGTCAACTAAAAGAGACCTGCCAAATAGGATTATCTGTGGGATGGTAAGTGGCAGCTTATGAAGCAAATAACTGACTCAACTCTAAACTATTAAATCCATTTAATGTATGTATTGTAATAGGATGGTGCATTAATGAAATATCCTTCAAAGCTCTCCTTCCATCAGTATGAAACTGGAAAATTTCCACACAAGAATGGATTAGCTATAATAAAAAATAACATTAATACCTCGCCTGGACTTGTATTTAATTTATTCTCTCTTTTATAAAAAAAAAAGGAAAGTATTTGCACTCATTAAGGCAACGTCAAAGGATCAAAAAAAATAAAACCATTAACAATTATCTGCCAACAAAAAGAAAATTGCTGGGGAGACAGCGATGACACACAGGAGTCAGGGATGACACATGGATGCACAAGTACTGTAACATGAGGATGCATCAGCACATAGGAGTGTATCATTTCATGTACACTGAGCCTTGCGTTAATGTTTTTAATGTCCTCAAGGTAATTCGAAAAGGTCCCCAAGGTCTGCGATCAGCATTATTTTTCCCCTGGCTTCCAGACAATATGCCCTCTGGAAGCTGCCTTTAAAGAACTAGAGATCATTTACTTCAAGATTAGTTTCCCTTCCTTTCTGGGAACAGTTAGTTATCTCACTTTATTTTCTCTTATGGGTAGCGTTGGCCTGTTGCCTTCACACAGCCGCATCTCAACCTTACTACTGCAAAGTAGCAGTCCCACAGAAGACATCTGGGACCTTCCTGGAAAGTATCTTCCACAATTCGTAATCTCAGTGAAGTCCACTCAAATGAACTAATAACATGAACATTTCCAAATCAGTGCAGAACAAAGGGGAACTTACCCACACCTGGTTTTGGTGCAGTCTAACACGTTACATTAAAAGATTTGAGTTCAGTGTAGTGTCGTGCCTTAAACTTGCCTCAGTTTCACAGCTAGCTTGTGCTTCTGTGAAATAAGCTGTTGGTCTCAGTGACTAATCACAGAATTTCTGAACTCAGCAAACATCTGCTACGACCACAGTAATGGTTTTTCCCCAAAGCATGCATGTATTCTTCAAAACACCATCCCAGGACACCAAACCTCTATCAATTACCCCTTTGTTGTCCCTTTTATTGTACACCTCATGTTCTTAAGCCAGGATATTACAGCCTTTTTTCAACTTTTTTTTTTTTTTTTTTTTCCTGTGTATGTGTGTGTGTGATAAAATTACTACTTCATCCTGCCTGAGCTATGTTAACAGTACTCTGAGCCAAAGATGCCACAGCGGTTCAGACAGTAGCAGGGTCCAGCACTAGTGGTGTTTCAGCAGATACATCAGTTTCCATCTTAGGGGAGAAAAATTTGGTTTATAATCCATTCAGGACTGAATAACCACTGTGGAATAATGTAAAAAGCCTTAAAGGGACTACCCGATGATTGTTCTGTTCATTAACTACAGAGATCAGCCATTAACAGAAACTGTTTTCTACTTCGGATTTAATCCCTCTGGCTTCTCACTTTGAACTTTACACCTTCCACCTCCCCTCTCTCATACACTTTTCCCTTATTTTTTGTTTCCTGAAAGTTGATGGTTTCTCTGGCCGATGGGCTTTTTTATCTGAGGGGGAAGCCATCTGGCTATGCAGAGTTCTGGACTCCGCTTGTCTGTGTCCTTAATCCACACAGAAAGGTAGATCCCTGGCAAGATCAACACCTGATTTGAAAAAATGTTTTGGAAAAGTGTTGATGAGTGGATTAACTATCTGTACTGTGATTCCCATATGAAAGGACAGTTCATATGGGAGGCAACCAGTTATTAAAAGGCCTGGCATTCCAAAAGAAAAAAAAAAATCATTCCTATGTTTTTCACAGGCAAACCTTACAGCTGGAAGCAGACTGGAGGATCAAACATCACTTGCTTTCTATGAGCTGTTTGTAACATAACCTCAAGTTCAAAGAGGTCTCATTTTTTTTTTTTTTTTTTTTTCTTCCTACTCAGACTTTAAAATATCTTCCAGAACTAAAGGATGGAAAGCATTTATTCTTGTTACAGAAAGCACTGTTCAGCCTATCCATTTACAAACCTCGTCTGCTACCTCTGTGCAACAAAGCCAGAAGTCTGCTGCCAAGGATAGGCTGCGGTGTCTGCAATGTCAGCAACGTCTGCGAGGACTTCAGTAAAAATCTATTAGTAAGCTGTAAAACCACGGAAAATGATAGTCTGGCTTCAATGCCAGAGGGCTTTGAAAATCAACCAGGCACGCTGTGGCACTTACTTAAAAGATTACAGAAAGTATAACAAATTTAAGACACTGCGGACTAGTAAGCCCCTTTGAAACAACACTCCATTTGGCACAAAAGAATGAGGTTTTTGCAGAAGGTGGGCTGTAACTCCCTGGTTTTCTCACTGAATATACACTGCAGCTGCCTTTATCTTTATTGTTTTACTCTGCCTGGAGGACAGCCTGACAGTCAGAGCAGACCACTGCCTCCTGCCTTGCTCCCAAAACAACTCTTTGAGCAAGCGTGCAAGAAACAGCCACCACAGAAGTTGTCTTCGACAGATTTCTCTACACAGCAGAGTTTCATAGCTGAAAGAACCTCTCTTCTGGGCTGCTGCAGTATGCAAGTAAGATGGATCAGTTAGGGGGAATCTGGCCCAAGGCTGAAGCCTCCTTTCTCTTTAAAGATCTGGAGAGTTTCGTTTGGCATGTCATCCATTTTAACTCTGGGCTGTATTGTTATTCCAGTGACACCTTGTAACAATGGGATTAAAACTGCCCTTCAAAGTCAAAAAGAAAAGCTTGATAACAGTGTTAGATTGAATATGAAAGATGATTATTTGTATGAACAGACATACCTGGAGTACAAGGAATTAACAGTTTTCCTTAGAAAATACCATTGATGCTGTTCAATGAACATTTCTACTTGCACATTCACTATAAACATATTTCTCTGTTCAACAAAATTCTATTTTCCTAGCTTTCTTTGGTGACTAAGATAGGGTGTTACTACCTCCTCATACCTACTGGAGAGACACCTCAACTAACACAGAATATTATGGTATACATCACCGACGTGAGGCTATTCCCTGCCTGACACATCCACGGCAGAGGTGACAGCCCCATCCAAACTGGCAAAATTTGACTTGATCACAGGCAGACCACAGAATAAGTTTGACCTGCTGGTAGCTAAAAAGCTCCCCGGTTGCTTGACAAGTGAACAGATTGCATACAGAAAACACTAAAAAGGAA
This sequence comes from Aythya marila, assembly GCF_965140915.1. NCBI lineage: Eukaryota > Metazoa > Chordata > Aves > Anseriformes > Anatidae > Aythya > Aythya marila. Next base: position 16,455,045 of record NC_139046.1, read on the forward strand.
GAAATAAGCAACCCCAAGAGGTCTTTTTGCCAGAGCTATCTTTCAGAATAGAAGTGCACTTTAAATGAAACTGTGTTATTGTGCCTTCGGCACAGTTAATGCATAATAACAGGCTTTTGAATCCCTTCTACTTCAGTAAAAGCTGCAGCATGGTTCATTTAAAAGCAGCTGTATTGGCACACACCATTCTTTTTCCCCAAATGCATGGAAAAGAAAATGAAATAAAACATTTAAAATATATGTGTTTGTTTGTTGTTTTTTTTTTTTTTTTTTTTTTCCTTCTTCTTCTTCTGACATCCAATCCAACCAGGAATTTTAGCCATCCAGGAAAATTGTGTTGCTCTACAAGTTGAAATAGCACAAAAGATATAGCTGATGTCTTCTACCAAGTGGATATTAAGTTCAATAGACTGGTTTTCTAGAAACAAACAGGCAAGAGGTAATAGAGGAACAGAAGACTTAAAAAGTCAGGCCTACAGAGACCAAACAGAGAAGGGTATAAAATAAGGTCAGGCATGGATAATGTTTCTATATTCAAGTTTCTATACTAAGCAGGGTTTTTTAATGTGTTTTTCCCCCTTCTGGTTATGGAAGGAAAATGCTAGGAGGCAGAAGTAAAAAGACCTCTTGAAACATTTATTCCACTCCCTGACAATTCAGGATTGTTTCCAACTGTGCATTTTCATGTGCTTTATCCAAAAAGCTCCCTCAATCAAGAAGGAACAGGGGAAACACAAAGACACAATAATAAGGCAAAGGAAACCCCTCTAAGGTTGTTCATTAGGTGACCTTCCTGGAGCCAGATTCCCAAAAAGGTTCAGCACAGACAAGCCAACATTTTCAAAGAACTCACTCACTGTGGACCCTGCGCCCAGCTCTTACAAAAAGCAGGCTGTTAATACCACAAGCTGAGGTCAGCTGATTAATTCTTTGAATTTTGCTTTTATTTTGGAAGGAAGCAGAATTCTGTAAAATTGTTTCAAGTTGCACATCATAACCTCTCTCTCTCTCAAAAAAAAAAAAAAAAAAAAAAAAGCAGTATTAGAAAACCCAGAATTTATGAAGAATTCAGGCTTTGGAGTCAAACGTTTAGGATTTTTTTTTTCCAAGTACCCCTTGGTGATTTGAAAATCTCATTTTCATACAGACAAACAGAAGCACAACAGTTTCTCCCTCTGAGCCATGCTCATGCGGTGTAGCCAATTCTCATTACTTTATTGTAAACCATATGATATTTGCTTTTTTTACATTTCCTCAAGCCAAAGCCCTGGAATCAGGCAGTTAGTTATGTAAGAACCTCGGCTTTCATTTAAAACAAAAGATCTGCTTCTAGCCTTTGTGTTTGCAGAAAAGGGCCCAAGCCCAAAAAATCTAAAAGAATTAATCCTAGAAGACAAATGAAACAAAAGTGCCATGGACATTTTGTTTTCCTTTTAAGCACACATAATTGTTTTGCAGGGCCAGGTTTACGCCTCCTGAACCTGCAGGATTAGCAGCATTACTCCCCTGTTCATATGCTTCAGCTCAGCAGTCACAGACATGTGTGTGTCAGCATGTGGTTTACATCGTCAGAAGCCCGATGATGTAAAATGATGCCAACATGTTTCTTTTACCATAGGCTGAAACCTACTCACCTTTTCCACACAAGCAATCCCACCTAAGGCAACCAAGAATTGACTGGCCAGCTTCTATGTCATGATTCATTTGCTAGATAAATCATTTTTCAAATGGCAGATTTCCCCAGTCCTGTGCTTTTTTTTTTTTTTTTCCCCCCCAGGCAATATTTCTGGGGGCATTTCCTGCTTGCTCTAGAAATATGATCAGGAGCTGTAATTGCTGCTGGAGGAGTTCAGGAACGATCACTTCTCAGTCCCAGCTTCTACCACATAGGGCAGAAACCTTGCTTTTAATGAGATACTATTCGATATGGAATCTGTTAAGTAAAAAACAGCTTCTTAACAGATTTGGAGATATGAGCATATTAAGCAGTAGTAAGATTTGTTGGAGGGAAAGATATTTTTTTTCTAAATGAATAGTCATTATTCCAGAATAAAAATCCAGAATAGAGGCATATAGCAGGAGAGAGCACCGTTGGAAGGTAAAAAGATAAACTACAGTAATTCCACAACCTCAATTTATAGTCCTTCTCGTGCAGTCTTTGTCCACATGAAATCCTATTCTGTGTTTAACTGGTATCTGTAAATGAATCTTGCCATGAAGCTCATACCAACTCACATAAAGGAAAGACATAATCTTTACTCTGAGCAACGTATATGCTAAACCGAGTACAATGACAAAGGCTTCAACAGTATGTGATATTAACTAAAGCAAAAGTAGGGATAGAACAAAATGTAAATTGATTTAGTGATGTCACGGCATAGATTAGCACAAGGGTTTTTTTAGACTTCAGGACTGAAGCACAGAAGAATGAACAGTTTAATAAAACACATCAATAGTTTAATCTAGCCTGATCAGCTACTAACAATGAGGGTGCTACAGTAGCACAACTTTCAGTGCACGTGGTCTAAGCCCAACATACCTAGGTTGCAGCTGGAGCTTCTGCTGTACCAGTGGTGTACCACAGCTAGCTCACTTAAAGCTAGCTCAGGAATTCCTCCATTACTGCAGAAATACTCTAGGTGTGGGCTTGGAGTATTGCTTTCTAAAAACAAGCATCACACTGTCACGACCCTGCATACATGTACACTGTCTGAAATCGCGTCAAAGAACAGTGCTTCTCAAGCCAGAGCAGCCATGAGAACTGCAACAAATTTAAAGAGTACCAGCAGATTCTCATTTATTTCCAGACTTAATTGGCTGAGTGGCAAACTGATGGAAGTGGTATCTAGAATCCTCTCCAGAAAGGGCTACACTGGTTTCCTATATTGCATGCATGCAGACTAAGGGGTAACAGAAAATCTCAAATCAGGGCCTCAGAAACGGATTTGCATCCAATGCACATTTGCACTTGGCTCCACAGGCACTGAACTACATTGTCTGGTGCTGAGAAGCAAGAAAGGTACATTTATCTGGAGTCTGAGAAAGAAGACACCCGTGGGAAACAATCATGTCTATAAATATCACCACGATAACTATATAAATGAAGACAGGGAATTATGCAGTCTCAGAACATGGAAGGAAAAGAAACACTGTGTGAAAGTTAAGGAAGGAAAAAATAGTTAAATATATGCACTAAATTCTTGACAAGAGAAGAAATAAGAAAACAAAGCATTCGCCTAATCACACCAAACAGCAGCAGGTATTTAAGACAGACATATTATAAAGCACTTTCTAGGACCATACAGAGCAAATTAAAAAATCCCTAGGAGTACCATCTAAAATATTCTCAAGAAGAATTACAACCAAATGTGCCCAGCAAAATCCATGTCTATTAGAAATAGCTCATTCAAGGGATCTTTTTTTAGCTTGCTGTGAATGAGGCTGCATTCCAGTGTTACCCTGATCTCACTTTACAGTGCCTCGCAGTGCAGTACAACCAAGTGAGATAAAACCAGCTGCAAAATGTACAGAATGCTTTCACACCTGCCCAGATAGGAACTATGCTGCACCGCTCTTCTTTCTTAAAATACAGACATATCATCTTCGTTACATCGCATCAGGTGGTTCCCAAACTGTTTTTGCTCTCCTACCACTTGTTTAGATTGAATTCAAGAGGAAAACCCACCTCTTAATATATATTAGAAACACATAGACTATATATATGTTCTGTCTTCATATATATATTTATGTTTGCCTCAAACTGTTAGGCAAAAAAAAAAAAAAAAAAAAAAAAAAAAAAGGCTGCCAAGTAGAATTGAGGTGGTGGCTGGTATTTCTGCTTCTGTGCCAGAAAACAGAGCCAGAATCCTAGTAAGAAATCTGATAGAAAAATGCTGCAAGAGCAGGAATGTGAAAGACCAGCACGGTCACAAAATAAGAAATATGGACTAGCAAAGAGAGTACTCGGAGAAGAGCTTCACCACAAACACCACCTGTGTTCAGCTGATGGAATGAAAGCAGAGCAGGAGTCCTGGCTTCAAACAGGTGATCTGATCACACCCGACCTGCCTAGGTAGCCAGAGCTAGCACTTCAAAAGTTATTTATATGCCCATGTTGGATTACTAAATCTATTAAGTTAACTTAGTGCCGCTGCGTCACGTAACACCAATCTTTTTCCCAGTCAGAGGGAAGACTAAACACAAGTAAAGTTCTCAAACTGTCTGTGTATGACCAGTGTACAAGATGCACTTGAACTATACCCTCAGTAATGTGCTTTAATTTTTGGTTAGCCCTGAAGTGGTCAGGCAGTTGTCCAGATGATCTCTGAAGGTCCCTTCCACCAGAACTGTTCTGTTCTATTAATACATTCTTTTAACAGCCTAGATGCATGTAGCTGAGGAATGCAGCAACCTGGCTGACCAAAGTATTTTAATTTACTTGGGCTGAAGAATTTGCAAGCCAGTTACAAACACTGAGGGACGTTACCAGGTGAATTTTCAATTTTGCTTCTTTCCATTTTCCTATTCTCTTGTTCTGGGAAAATCTTTCTTCTGCTACCTTGTAATCATCAGGTACTGCACACAGAATGCACCTGGTTTGTAAAACAGTAAGACCTGGTAAACTTCTCTTGCTTAATAATAGATTATACCTTTAACAATCCGTTACTTGAGCATGGCAGTGCTTCAAGTCAAGCTGTCAGAAAGCACTAGTCAGAGCACTTCTCATCGGCCACTAACGCAACCTCTCTGTAGTCATTCAATCATAGTGTGAAGTTCTTGAGTTATTTTCCAGTGTAATCACTCACATCTATGCTAAACTAATCTGAGATAGATTGTTCAAGTTAATTTTGCAGTGAAGACACAAGCTAAATGATTTTCCCAACCGCATGGGATGGTTAATGCCAAAATTGGGATGATACATACCAGTTTGATTTCCAGCAGTTGTTCCATCCACTAGACAAGCCTCTCCCTGTTTTTACTGCATACATTTTGGTTTAATACAAAGTGGGCAGATGACCAAGTAACAGCTCGTTTTTTTCAGTTCAGCTTTTTTTTTTCCCTAAATTTAACAGTTGGGAGATTTTGAAATGGGTCTGCAGATGAATCAACAGCTTAAATGGTTCAGTGAGCAAAATAATTGTATGGATTTTTTTATTTTTTTGTCAACATAGGGATTTTATCATATTTGTACTTGGCAGACATAACAAATTCCAGTAAAACTCATTTCAGTTCAATCTCTCTTTTCTTTAACTCTCGTCTCTTAACCATATTTTTGCTGAAGGGCTAATAATGAAAACAAGAAGTATAACTCCACTAAAATTAATGGAACTTTACTGATTTACATCAGCTTAAGATTCTAGCCCACAAATTTTTCTGTAATTACAAAGGTTCAGAGACATAACTAGTGCAAACATAAAGCGTACAACATTGTTCTTAGCTATGAGTTTAGAATTAGACAAAAGATCCCAAAGTAGAAAAAAAATTGTGTGCATGGTACATCTCAACAAAAACAGAAACATTTTTTTTTTCATTGCATTTCTTAACACCTACAAGGCACAAATCAGAGACCCAGATTCTGTAACAGGCCACAAGTTGTGTGCCTCTGTAAGTTCATCAGCCCAAATCCACACCAATAGTTACAGAAGTTTTTGCTGCAATACCAGTCCTGTTTCAATTAGACTCTTCTATTATTTGGAGTCAGGTACCTATTAAGTGCTCTGACGAAGCTCAAAATTACCTTATTTTTTAAAAAGGACAAAAAATATATCTTTGCAGATTATTTCACTGAAGACGATTCAAGCTGTAACAAAACAGCAAAATCACACTCTAGTACTAGACTACAGCAGTATTTACACCGAAGAATCACAAGGAACTACCAGTGGTAAGCAAAACAAAGCCCTATGCACTGAGTAACACATGTTGACATTTAGCCTTTATCTAAAATCAGTGGCACTGGTGCCCTTTCCTATTGGATTCAAACAAGCAAGGTTAGCAGAAGTCCAGTTCATGGGGCTACTCTGAAAACAGCACAGGCAAAATAAAGCTGAGCTAGCAGGCAATGGTGAGAAGCACCAGGTACTGCTTTCTACACAGCTGGTGGGGAGAAGTACCTGGACTTCATTGTCAGAGCAGGCTCCTTGTTCTGTTTTGTAATCTGGGTGTTGTCATCACTATGTTCCCCTTAACTGTAGGGTGAACCAGAAGTAATCCCCCTGGACAGACGTGATCTGAATTACTTATGCAGTCTCTTAAAATATGATGCCAAAAGAGCTGCCACACCTAAAATAAATTCCTCGTAGAAAGCAGTCTGAACATAAACCCTTAAAGAAGCAATGGTTATGGCCAAGCATTCCAGAATTCTGCAACAACACGCACCGATAACATGCCAGGCCAAGCCATACCCCTCTTACTCAATCACGGAGGGCTGCAGTAGTTAGGAATGTGACTGTTAGACTGAAATAAATTCAGTTATTTTTGGAAATATTTGGAATACAGGAGCTCATCAGAGGACTCTAAGACATAAACGGTGTTTCACAGCAAAAGCCTGCCTTAGTTTTTGGACGAGGCACATTACACTTAAGATTGAGCTGCAAGTGGTGAAAATGTAAGGAAATGACAGATTCTGACACATGCAGAGTAACTGCAGACTTTAACAAGTCTCAGTAATGTATAGAACTGACAGAAATGGCTGCAGCCAAAGAGGATTGATGGTGTAAACTGTGCATAGGGCTGCTCTGCCACCACATCAAGTGGGAGGAAATCTGTTTGGAAACCAAAGGCTGGAGCTGCTTCCGAGGAAAGCAGGGTGGCACAGCTGTGCCAGCAGGCTGAGGAGGTGGCCGCAACCGCTGTAAGAAGCTGGGGAGGGGGCGGTAATTGTTCACACAACATTTAAGGAGGGAATTATGCACCCGCGAATAACTGACAGGAACAATCACAAGATGAGTTGAGGATTTTTCTGCCAATAATTGCAGCCACATAAAAGCATCAGAATATTCACCTTCAGTGAAAAAGCAGCGTTACAAGTAATGACACCAGCATAATGCAGATACAGGATACAGAATAATGTTAATAGCCACAGAAAAAATATACACATGCACACACACTTCACCAAGTCATGCTTTCCACCAAACACCTTTCATGAAAGAAAATGAATGCAATCAAATAATTAATTTTCCCTTAATAACAAATCTGACAAGAAGAAAGTTCCACTTGTCTGCCCAATAACACAAATGAGGAGCTGGTGCTACAGCTCCCGCAACTTGGCATAGCTCTGGGTCAAGCAACACAGACTACAACAAGGGACTGTTCCACAAAAACGATCAAGGCGCAGCAGCACCCTGTGAAGACAGGCTGAGGGAAGTGGGGTTGCTCAGCCTGAAGAGAAGACTCCAGGAAGACCTTATATAGGCCTTCCAGTACCTGAAGGGGGCCTATAGGAAAGCTGGGGAGGGACTCTTTGTCAGGGGGTGCGGTGATAAGACAAGGAGGAACGGCTTTAAACTAAAAGAGGGCAGATTTAGATAATAGGAAGAAATTCTTTACTCAGAGGGAGGTAAGGCACTAGCACAGGCTGCCCAAAGAAGCTGTGGCTGCCCCATCCCTGGAGGTGCTCAAGGCCAGGCTGGATGGGGCTCTGGGCAACCTGGTGGTGGGAGGTGTCCCTGCCCATGGCAGGGGCCTGAAACTAGGTGATCTTTATGGTCCCTTCCAACCAACCCGTTCTCTGATTCTATGAACAAATTCCAACAAGTCATTTTACATGTATTTGGCCTAAATGCCAGCTGTACTTCCAGTAAGCTTTTAAATGCTACCACACTGACATCCCAGAGACATGAAAGTGAGATAATTGGCATGTAAACGTTAAAAATAATTGAAGTTATAGCCTAATTTGCAAGCACTTTCTCCCAGTTCAAATCCAATGAGGTAGAGTTGTAAATCAGGGTACAACAAAAGTCATCCCTTCATTATGGAAAGCCCTGTTAGGAGAAGTTGAACTAGAGCATTATTTCCACAGCATTCTTAAAACTAATTATTGCATATACACTAGTTGTATAAGGTATGCACATAATAATATAACTAAGTATAATAGTTAATATCATTAAAACAACAAGAAATCATTGATTACATTACATAAAAACGAAGAGATTACTGCTAAAGAAGGAGCTATGGCAGTAAAGAGTCTCAAGGAAAAAATAGCATGGAACAGGGAAGAAATCAAAGACTTTTTGTGAAGACAGCTAAGAAAGATGACTGAAATAAGTATAGCGCATACAGACAGAAGCACAGAAAATAAAATGAGTGTGAAATTACACAAAACATGCACAGTAGGGAATAACTACTGAGAGAAAAAATGATGTACCATTTTGACTAAACATAGAGGGATGTGCTAACGAGACTTGAGGACATCCAGGAAGAAATGTCTGAAGGTTCACAATCTGAGAAGAGAAAAATGTGTGAATAGGAGGCAGAGATAAACATATTTGGAAGTTACCATCAGAAAAGTTAAGAACACATCAGAGCAGAGCTGAAGATGTTATAAAGGAGAGAAGGCAACAGAAGGAAGAAAGTTGAATTATGCCAAAATAAAAAGGAAGACAAGAGCAGGCAAGAAACAGAGGTAGAGAGGAAGCATACAGACAGATCACAGCCTGTCCCAGTGATCTGCCTAAAAAGATGGGCACGTGAACAAATGGCAGCTGGCCCCTGTAAATCCTTAGGAGTGAAGCTATGGGAGCCCCAGGTGTTCAGAATGTTTTGACTGAAATGGCCCAGCTGTAATTCTCAGCAAAGAACCCACAAAAATAAGTAATGTAGAAAGAGCCTTCAGTCAAGTACAACTGGTAGTTGAGGGCAGGTGATCTGCAATTCTTTGATAATTTGCAATACTGAATTCTAAAACACAGTAAAATAAACCCAGGAGTATTTACCTAATCCCAATTATTTTCATGGTAGCTTTCCCCTTAAAAAATCACTGCACATTGTGGCCCAATTTGACATCATTTTTCTTTAGATTTAAGAATCTTTTCTCAGCCAAAATCTAATTTACTTTTTGGCTGACATTTGAACAGCATTAATTAATAAACTATAACAGTTGGACTACTATTCTATTTTCAACTCTGGCACTAGCCTGACACGTGACCTTGAATAAACCACTCCAGATCATATGTTTCCCTCCTCACCATTTTGCCTCTTCCAATGACTGGGTTCCAAGGGGTTTTGCAATGAAATATTCATTAAATAATAGTATCTACATTACATGGCAAGCTGATTTTTTTTTTAAATCGTGATATTGTCAAAAAGACAAAAAAAAAAAAAATACTTTCCCTGCTACCAGACAAACATACCAGTAAGAATAAAGAATACAATTTCAAGACATCTGACGAGATGTAGGAGGCCTGGATCATTTAGATATTTGTTAGCTGGACTTGGTATTACTTCAATCTGTAAAAGCTTAGCTAACAATATCACACAGGCATAAGCTAGCTGTGTTTTTCTGCTTTTGATATGTGTCTGTATTTACGCTTAGGCATGAGTATTTTATTGGTGATTCTGCTGGAAATGTTTCAGACTTCAGTGATACCAAACATAATGCTCTCAACATTTTGCCTTTTTCTTAAATAGAAATTCAACAAAGGAAATAAATACACTGTAATGTGAGCACATGCTGAGCAGAGGAACAAAAAGCCATTGTGGTTTTAGAGAAAACAATATTAGACAATGCTGCATTTCATGCTTTGAAGTGTTGAATCCCACAAACTCTGACACTTTATTTGATCCTATTAGCATCTGCCTTTCCACTAGCAAAAAGAATCATTGAGCTGCAGGACCAAAACCTATTTTTTTTACAGAACCAAAACCAATACTGCTTTTTATCAGGTGAAGTTGAAGCAAACTGACTGCACTGAGTAACAAATGGAGCTGAATGACTGGAAGCATCCTCTTCTAGGTTGACTTCCCTGAATTGCATAATCAGGAAAGATACCACGTTAGCTGAGGTATGAAACACCTGTGCTACCAAGTCGTACAAGTGAACTCCCACTTACTCAACCCAATAACACATCTTCCTTCCCCCCGCCTCAACCCTATAAACTGTGCTCCTCTCCTGAAGATGGGAAACATAGAAAAAGAATTCAATCATCTGAGATCACATTGAATTCGATCTAAAATTATGTGCACTCTTTAGGTTTTACTGAAATACACAGCAAGAAATACATGGAGATAGTGGAGACATATTAGAAGACATTGCTGTAATGAACAGCCATCCTTAAGAACATGTACTTGCATATCAAAGTAAGAAGGGAAGAATTTCAAATATTACTTTCAAAGTTATACCCAGGCAATTTACTCAATAGCTGTCCGAAACCAGGACTGCACATCATGGTCATAGATGCCTACTTGAGTAATTAACCAACCTGATCGTTTGCTGTCACTTCTCCATCTCTCAGCTTCACATTTCATTCTTGCCACCCATGCTTATAGCAGCCTCTCACTCTCTGTGCACCAAATATGCTTTCAGTTTTCAGATTTCAGGTTTTCAAATTTGCAAATTTCACTTCTAATCCACAGCCTTCCTGTCTCAGGTCCAGTACCTGCAGGACCTTACTGCATCTCAGTCACTTTCTTACATTTTGTTTCCAGCCCTAACGAAGGGAAGTACCTCACAGCACGGATAAATATGTCCTCTCAAACAAGGATAAACATAAACATACACTATACTAAGCAAGTATTTGCTATACTTTCTCAAGGTCTGGGAAAGCGAGTTTTTTTTTTCAGTTGCAATAAAAACATTTCTAGGTATTCCATTTGTAACCTTATAAACTTATGGAGCCCCAGAAATAAGAAAAATACAAGAGGGAACAATGTCCCAAGTCCCTTTTCATTTATTGAACTAGAACAAAGTTTAAACTACTTATGAAGCATTGCTAGAAGAAAATAATTAAGACTTTGCTGTTTGTTTTTTTTTGTTTGTTTGTTTTTCTTTTTTGTTTTTTGTTTTGTTTTGTTTTGTTTGTTTGTTTGTTTTTTTCTGGGGCCTGTTTGTTTTAAGGGATTGTTGACCAGAGCAAGGGTAAATAACATTTTCCTATACATTTTTCTTAGCCTTCTCAATATACAGTTCCCCCCTGTATTACAATGGAGCTGTAAATAATAATTCTCCCTTCTCCTTCTATTCACATCTTTTAAAAGTTCTCCAAACCAATTATTTTAAGGCAACTCTGGTCACAACAGGAACTGAGATCAACAGCTGTTACCCCATACAATAACAGGAAGCAATTAAGAGGCCAGAAGCATCCTTCTTGGTCTCACAAACCCACAGAATAGAGGAGGAATACCTAGTAGCAACAGAATGAAGATGGAACTTTTTTCACAGATGACTGGAGGATTTAGTCCTGTCTTGATTTTCTTGAAATACTGTGCCCAAATCCCTTAATCAACTGAAAATCTCAGCTAGACAGTTCAGATTCCATGATACCAGGGGGAAAATGTCTGAAATTCTGTAGTTTCCATATGAAGTATAATACGAGATACTACAATCAGTGGATCTAACAAAAAAAAATCCATTAAGACTGTACTTTGAGTGTTTTTGAGTAAAATACTCAACTTAAACATTTCTAACATGCCAATTAACTTGGAATCCAATTGCAAACTTTATGTAAAACAGAATAATTCTCTCTAGCTGAAAAGCTGCCATATTGACAGGCTTCAAGTTCAGCTTCAAGTATTGTATTTAAAAATCAAAGAGACTTCAAAATTTCTATTGATCCATTTCTTCCTCAAAAGATGAAGAAAGGAAAAATAAAGTATATAACGTTTGAAAAGACAGTGATGAAGAAGAATAGAGAAAGGAGATGAAGATAAAATAAATAGAATCCTGGAAAGATAAAAAGTTTTCCAGTCATAAAAGGTGTGATTACTATTACCTGGCTGTATCCAATGCACTCTTTTCTAACATCTCTGTCCCCTATCTGATGCAAGGCCAAAGGCAGACCTTCCAGCACAATCTAGGTGCTTAGAAGATGAGAATAATATTAATAGAAATAATTTCTATTAATAGCTGGTGTACACCACGTTTAAACATGTATTTGAACCAAATATATTGCTTCCAAAATGAGGTAGTCAAACTGAATGTTAAGAAATCTATTCCTGTACAAATCTCAGCAGAATAACTAGGCTTCAAGAATCATCTCTAAAATATGATCAAGGCTCCAGGTGAGTCCCTTACCACTTGTACTATTCCCTTTTAAGAGAATTTTGAATAAAAAATAAAAGTACCAATACACAGCTTATCCTCCCAAGAAAGCATTAACTTGCTAGGAATAAGAATTACAAAGCTCATGTATAACAGCACCACCTGGTGTGGCTTGCCATGGATACAAATTTCAAGTGGACAAAACCTACCAGCTCACCTAATTTACCTGTCAGCCAGTGCGGAATTCATCACTGCAACATGCTTTTGGTGCTTTTCATTTGCTAGTTCATTTTAAATTGTTGATTTTTGAAGACATAATTCACATATAATCAGATTTCTCAAGATTTGATGCAGAAGTGGCTCACAAGCTGGCAATGTGCACTTGCAGCCGAGAAGGCAACCTTATCCTGAACCAGAAAATCTGCCCCCACAGCTTTCGCTCCATCAGCCAGAGACAAAATACATGTTGATGCATTCAGCTACACCAATTCTTTTTAACATGCAGATGTTACAGTGCTCGTATTTTTATTTTTTGTCCCAGGCTACTGGTAGGGGTTGCATCTCTGGCTAGGTAGAGTACAAGCTAGCATCTGTGTAGTCATACAAAACTGCTGAAATTTAGAACTTAGTACTCTTATTTAATCTTGCCAGAGGCTAGTGTCTATATATTCTGCAAGACCATGTTCACAGTAGTCCGCTGTCCCCATCCTATAATGAGAAAATCATTCTTGAAAACCAATCACAATTCAACTTTCACAAGAAAGCTGGCACATCCCACTACACACTGTCATATCGCACTATAGATGTGTACAAAAGAAAAGGTGAAACTAACACTAAAGGATCAACACAACTGCTTTCTAAAGCACTAAATAATAATATTATCTAAATTATTGCTATGTCATTGTCACAAGTTTGGTTAAAGGTCAAGCAACTTGCAGGCAGGCTTTTATTTACAATCACAGGCTTGCTAAGTTTCTAATTACCTCTCAAATTCTGCCAGACACTTTTGGCAATTTTAAAATAGATATTTTTGTAATTGTCATCCCATTAGAAACAGAATCTGTAAAGCCACGTCACTTGCACAAGTTCCGAGTCCATATGCAAAATGCCTGTGCACACAAGCCACCCATTGTCTGGTAAGATAACCCCCTAAAAACAGACTGAGAATTAATGCTGCCACTCAAGCTGAAAGAGCCTAAAGAAACCAGTAAAATTCCTCTGTTCTGTTCTTAACTGTGAAGATCTGCTCCCCAAAAGGCACCACCTGCCAGGTTCTTCTGAAACTCCGAGGGTTCCTTTTCAATGGCAAAAAAAGCATGACTGTTAGTCACAAACATACAGAGTGCTCAAGTGGTGATTGAAAATTCATTTTACTGTGTGTTTTATCCCCTTCAGTTTTCATTTCATGTGTAGATAAGTCATTAAAGTTTCCCTTAGGACCAGTCTATGCCTATTTTTTCAATTTCTTTTCTTCAAGGTTGAAAGTATGCGTTGCCAGAACATCATCATCTGCCAGCAATTAAATTAAGTAAAACAATATCAGGCAATTTTGAAAATCCTTTTCAAAGAAACTACTCCCTCTGCAAGAAAATTAAGTGAGCAAAATACCTGTAACCTCTTGTCACTAGCCTGAAAAACTAATTAGATCTATGCTTTTGATAAAGTAAGCTGACAAGCACCTTTCACCTCTGCTGTAAGAACCAATTTGCCTTGGAAATTTCTAATTTCTCTTTTGGTGTGTCACACGTGATTCATCCAAATACAAAGCGAAGAAAGAAAAAAGAGAGAAAAGATCAAGTACTTTTGGACTCATACTAATGAATAATGTATTTTATTATTCAAGCCATATAATCAATAGTCAAAATCCAAACTTCCATGCATAACAGTTTATCAAACATACCTTCCAAGTTACCACAAAAGTCAGATAAGGATGATTTTATACAAAACGTAGTACAAACTGCCAGAAAAGTGGTTCAAATGAAGGCCCCCATTCTACTTAAATACCAGCAGAATCTAAACATTTACCTAATAACACCAAATAGGTGCAAAAACAGGGTTAGAAAAGTTCAACTGACCTTGGAATTGCTGAATGTATGTAGGTGTCCAACCAGCTGCAGTGAAATGCTTTGCCTATTTGTGTAAGCTGGGCCATATGAAACACCCAGGTAACTCCTAGCATGGAGGGATCTTGGCAATACGCCTTCCCGCTTACCCATTACTATTTTTTTTTTCTGATGTTATAAAGGAGAAAGTGAAAATCGTTTAGTCTATTATTAGAATCCCCTTCCTCAGTTGTGGGCGATCCTGCTTCAGGAAGGATGAAATGATTAAGCAAAAAAAACTCAGATACAACTGCTCATATGTTCAAGAATCTTAACATCTGTAGTCCCCAAACATGAAGGGGGAGGGTGCTCAGTTTCTCAGCTACTCTTCAAGTTCATTTCAGCATGTTTTCCCATTTCCTAAGAACCAAATCAAAAAGTTTAAAATCAAATCAAGCAGCAGTAACTTTCACACACTGGACAAGATTTTTTTACCACCCAATTTCTAAATGGTAGCTAGTGCTCTTCCAAAAAGCAATTGTTATCTCTTAACGATAAGGGACTATTTTTTCAGTGCTCTCCCAATGCTGGATTCAGAAACACAACACTGTCCTCTTAGTATTTCCTACCAGTTCAAGTCCTCAAAAACATGCAAAAATTAGAGAGGTGAAATCCTAGCATAAATTTCTGTCACAGCAAGTGCTTTTTCCTCTTTTCCAATCAGTTTTAATAGATTTACACATTTTGAAGCTAGAAAGGACCTTTCTGATCACGTATTTTATTTGCCTACTTAACTGACTGCAGGTTGTGCTATGCCAGGAAACCCCATATAATCCTTGCTTTATTAATCCACTCTTGGTTTAAAGACAAGACATTATGTTTCTAAGAAATCTTTCTTGAAGTTGGATTACACTCACTGTTAAACATTTATTTGCTTTTTAGTTTGAAATTATCATAGACCTCCTTGCAATTTCCATTTCCTGAGGGATGAAAGTGGTAGTTTTTCAAAAACTACAGTAGTTACACTAGCTTATAGGATGTAAGGATCTCATATGCCTGGGCACAGTTCTGCATCATTACTCTTTAAGACCCGATGAGATACAAACCAGCAAGACTTCCAAAAACTTATTTAATAAACAAATTATTTTGCATTGCTGATAAGCATATGGGAATTGAGGCAATCTGTTCTGTAACAAGAAAAAGGATGATGGGGTGTTTTAGAGAGGGACAGGTGCTCCTGAGTCACAGAAGCAGACATGGGTTTATCTCCATAACTATTTACAAAAAGCAGGTTCTGTTCCTGACAGGGGTTTTGGGGGGCCACTGGCAGTATATCTATATATTATAGACATAAACATTACACTTGTTTTACTGATGTTTCTATTATGCTAGAATATCTTAGACCCAGAAATGTACTTTGACACCATTGTGTAAACATAAAGCAATTATCAAATGTAAAAAAAAAATTAACCCACTTCTTATTTTGGTAAAAGAGCAGTTTACCAGGTTTTGTATACGAAGCATGTAACTTTACCTGCATTTTTCTTCATTATTTCACAAGGGAAATTATTAGGTGTACGTGCCCACATCAGTGCTGTTAAATCACAAATCAATCTCAAGCTGTTCCAAAAAGAGCAAGACTGATGCCACTGCTTGGTACTCTACCAGAGCTAAGCACCTGCTGCAGCCTAGTTAGTGAAAGCAACATCCCTCACCACATCTTTTCAGAATACCCTGAAAACCTTTCCTGGGATGTACAACTGCCTATGGGTTTCACCATTCAGACACAGAGGTTAACCACGACGGAACGGCTACAATGACTAAGGCTGGGAACAGCCTGTGGCTTGCAGTTTCCCTTGAAATGAAGGGCCGGTGCTTACCATATGATCCTGTCTGGCTGATGGCAAGGTGTTGGACCCCAGCTGCACTACCCAGGTGTCAGGAATGCAAAACAGTTTAATACTGCTGTGAATTCATATCATGAATAATGAAGAAAACAGCTGAATCCAAAAAGCCCCTATGTATACTGAGAGTCATCTCAGGCTAGCGTGATAATAGCACATTTTAAAAGATTTTTTTTTTTTTTTTAAAAAAAAGGTCAAGTTCTGCCATCAAACACATACATATGAATAATTTCTATAAGGAAAATGAAGCCAAAGGCTATGGTAAATGTCATTAGTAGCCTTCTTCATATCCAGAAGAACAAGACTGTTTCAAATATGAGGATTTCAGTGTCAAGAGAGAAAAAAATGTATCTGGATTAGCATTTATTCATACTATTACTAATATACATACAAATCAAAAACATGCACATGAAAGGTCACTGTTGTGTTTACAGATTTCAGTTGTTTACCATACCCGAAAATAGCAATAATGAAGCTGCATGCATTAACAGTATTGGACCCAGGAGCAGCACAGGGGTAATGCATGTTGGGAATGAAGGAAGAATAAAATTCAGAGATAAAAGGGGAATGGTTGGATTCTGCAGCTCAGCATTAGTAACTACATTTCGGATGAAAAAGAGAGTGAGAAAAAGATGAACCATAGATTTGCTGAGGAACAGACCTTTCTAACACACGTTTGGTAGTGTGTGTGCACATGCTCCTTATTGTTACCTAATAATCATGTTAAAAAAGAAAATGTGTTTGGCTACGAACCATGAAGCTTTAGGCTGTGTCTGTCCTGAAATTTCACAACAGCTGACAGCATGCTAACAAAAGGAAAGTTTCCAATACAGTTGGAGAAGAGACAGGTTAGGAGCTGCTAGGTTTTGGTGACAGTCGGAGGACAACTCAAAAGAAAGATGTGAGAGTCACTGCCATCTCCGTGAGATGAGAGTACAGAGAAAAAAGAATACCCATGACAGACTGCTGAGGGAGCCCAGAGGATGACAGCAGGGGCAAATGACTTTCAAAGAAACCTGGAATCAACAGTACTTCAAAATAAAAAAAAAAAAACACACGTTATTTACATGTTGTGAGAAGGCCCTGCAAAGGAGTGTATTTAACAGAGGACAGGTGCAGAGATTCTGCTCTTCACTCCTCTTGTCCTGATACTCTTTCCGGTCTCTTCAGTTGGATGTACAGGAATTGTCTTTAATTCCTGTGTCTAGGCGAGAACTGGATGACATAATGACTAAAATTACTACAAAAGATGATTCAAAAAGATCTTATGGCCTAATTGCTTTTCGTCTTGATAACGAACTCCACGTTCTTTCTGATAAGCGTGACAAACAACAGCAGACAGATGCCATCTAATGCTGGAGGCACTGTATGTAATTGTAACACCCAAACATGGGAGCAGCAGGAAGAGTTCTGTCTCTCACCCTTATTTCTTTGGTTGACTTTGGTATGTTGGATGCTGAGGAAAGTTTGTCAGGAAACCATGTATATTTAGATATAAATATTTAATATATATAAGCATTATATATATTGAATATATTTGAATATAAACTATATATTAAATATATTTAAATTTAATAGTATTTATATAATTAATATTATATTTAAATTTAATTTATATTAAATTTAATATATATTAAATATATTTAAATATTTAGATATAAATAATTAGAAAATCCTGCTTAGATGGAGAAATCCTTGACTACTGCAACAGAAGAGCCAACACTTTACATGTAATCTGGTCAATAAAAGTGGTTCTCAGATATAGAATTGAAATTATACTATCTTCCAGATGACTCTCTGAAACACATTTTCTTTCCCAATCTAAAGCAAAATGTCCAAAGCAAAAACCTATGGAGCATGTTGAGCTGAATCAATAGAAGGAAACTAACTCAAATAATATCTCTAAGCTTTTTTGAATTAGGCCCTAAGGCAGTTTTGATGAGCAGAGAAGGCCAGTATCAAGAATCAAAAGACAATTTCCTAGTAGACAACTCCCAGACCAACATCATTCCTAAGCTCATTTTCAAAATAGCAACAGTGTCCTCAAGCAAATCATCCTCTTGCCTCTTATATATCTACAAATTCGTTGTTGTTTAATATTCGGTGCTTCATCATAGAATAGAGAATATTTTTATCCTCTTTTTTTTTTTCCCTTTCATAAACAAAATACCCCCCTTATTCTGCTTGCAGCTGAAAATTATTATGTTGGGAACAAAATTTCAGCTAGACGCTTTAACACCATAAGAGAGCACATCTAGTAATCTCTAGTAGCAACAAACAGCAGGTATTATCTTGCTTAGTTCACAACTAAGTACAGTAGGTATGCTGTTTCAAGAGATGTTTGGGAAAGCTTCTGATGGTTCACAATTACAATGCTTTTTAGATCAAAATGTACTTTGCAATCTTGTCTCTTTTAGCATGTGTTCACAGATGACTCAGTTTCTGACAAATACTTGTTTAGTACTTTTGCTTAATAGAAAAATCAATGTGAAAAACAGAAAAAATACCTGTGGTAGTTCCATAATAAGAAAAAGGTGTGTGCTCTTTCAACTATTTTCTTTACTTTTTTAGTAGATCCAAATGTTGTTTTTTGTTTGTTTGTTTGTTTGTTTGCTCATTTTGTATCACATATGTTTTGGGTAGGTGTAATTCCTATTACTGTTAATATCGTAGGAATTTAAGAGATGTGTTAAAAAGTTATACACCTACAAAAATAATGTCTTGGCAAAAAAAAATGCTTCTGGTTTTGCCCAGAGGAATGTTTTGAGGACACTTAAAAAAAAAAAAAAAAAAAAGTTGAGGGAAGAAGTTAGTGATTCCTCATTCTGTACTCAAACAACCCATGAAGAACAAGGAATTATTTCTGCATTGCTTAAAATATAGAAAACATAGATGGTAAACTTTAATTTCAGCCATAAAAACAGATCTAGATTAAGAGCTTCTGATCTAGATGAAGGTTCAGTTCTTTAAGCCCACAGCTGAGGAGATGCTTAGGCTGTATGACACCAGCCATCACCGTACCAACGTACCAAGTACCAGCCCTAGAAGCAGGAATAGTGTTGTCACAGGTGGACTAGCGAAGTAAGCACCGTCTTTCCCAAGTTCTGTAGCCTGTCTCTGTTCTGGACACAGATGTTGAAGAGGAGGTGGCAGTGACAGTACCTAGGGTAAGTAAAACTAATTCCCTTTCTGCCTTCCCCATCACAACTTGCTGGTTGAATCAAGAGTCTACAGAGTAAGGTGCCCCACTTGCTTGCTATCTTTCTTTATCAGAGATTAATCTATCCTGTTCCAGGAAAGAGAAGCAGTAGTGAACTCGACATTGTGCTAAGTAAAAATTAATCTTTTACCCACTTTTACCCTTAGGCACACCGGTACTGCTTTCTTGACTGCAGTCATACAATTTTAGCCAGAAGAGTGGACTGCACTCAATGACACACTACTCAACAATCACAGAATCACCTAGGTTAGAAAAGACCTTCAAGATCAAGTCCAACCATCAAACTGACCTTCAGGGTCCCATCACTAACCTACATCCCTCTTGTCATTAGGGCATGATTCTAGGTCCTGGGAAAGGTTGCTGTGAATCCACCAGAGCTGTGATGGAAACAAGGATTGTTTCACAATGTTCATAATGCATTCCCCAAGCAAGGCTCTCACTCCTGCACTGCTACACAGACTACAAGGACTGCTATCTCCCTTAGCCATCGTTTTGAGAGAAAATGGCCATGTGTTCCCTATTTTGGGCTAACCTCAGTGGAATGATATGCTCCGTAACACTCCTGCAGGGAAACCTCAGATTTGCAAATAATGTGGATACTGAACTTAGCACAGACAATACTCATTACTTGTTCATGCCAGAACTCTGCTATACATTTTGGCATTTTTCTCTCTTATTGGGCTTTGTGGATTACATGATCATGGGAAAATTCAGGCTGGAAGGGACCTTATGCAGTCTTCAGTCCAAGCTCCTGCTCAAAGCAGGGTAAGTTCTGAAATCAGACCAGATTGCTCAGTGCTCATGCACTTACATCTTGAGATATTTCCGAGGGTGGAAACTGCACAACCTCTCTGGACAACTTGGTTCAATGCCTGGCTTTCCTCCTGGCAAAAATTCTTTGCCTTATATCCCACTTGAACCTTTCTTGTTTCAATTTCTGCATGGCCTCAAGTCCTTTATATACTTAAGTTTGCTCCTGTGCTCTCTGGATGTCAGGTCTACTTGCAAAACACATCCAATAATAGCACTCTGCCTCTGGGGAGAGGAGAGGTGTTGTGAGAACAAATTACTTAATATTACTCATTTTATTAGATCTCATAAATGAAGTGCTCACACATGAGAATAGAACATTGCAGGCCACCTATGTGGAAATGGTACTTTAACACAACATAACATGCTGAGCTTTCAGGCTGGAGCAATGCCTGCTGACCAGTTCTGCAGATACTACCTTATTTGTGGAGTGTCCAGGTGAGGAGAAAACAGTTGGGATGAGATCAGTGGTTCATGCAAGCAGAACCTCTGACTCCGGTTGTAAATTTAGAACAAAAGAAATGAAGCGGTGACATGCTGCTCATTCCTTAAGGTTCAAGGCACTGCTCTCTGTCAATGTTGAGTGTACTCCAAAGCATGCATGGAACAGGTAATAATTAAAAATTATTCCTGCTTGTAAAAGCAATATTTCTTTTCAACAGCATTGTTTTACAGTTTGCAAAAGGGTATCCCTTCTTCACAATGACATCAGTTCAAAATCAGAAGTTAATTTTTTTTTCTTTGAGTTAAAGAACACAAAGTTTCTGACTTCAGCAGAGCCCATTAGCAATGCAATTAAATGCTCTCCTGAATTAGGACCATAATTTGATTATGTATTGCATGGGATCAGGCTGGCAGATAAATTTAAAATATTTCCTTAAAAACATCCACAGATGTAGAATTACATAATTAAGCTATTTTAGATCATTTAATGAGGTTGCAAAAACATACTAATAGTAATTTGTCACTTGGAAGCTTGTGCTGTTGGACTTATAGTTACTGAGGCAGCAGTCTGCCTTAGTAGAGCAGAGGGACAGAAAAAAAAAAAAAAAGTGACAAAAATACAACCTTCTAAACATTTAATAGCAATTTTGCTTGACTACGTAGAGCAAACAAACACACAGATGGATACAGTTATACAGGTTCTGTTAGCATTCAGTTGAGATAACCTCTGTTGCTCCCCCGTACTCAAACACTGGAAGCACTACTCAAAGTGTTCACATTACACAAAACACAACCGTGTGTTCTGCTCCTGCTTCGGTCACTCACCACACATTTGTGCATCAAAGAGAAAGCACATGACACACACCGTACATCTCTCAATAGGGTTTTTTAGCCCTAGGGTTATTTCAGTTGTTTTGGTTTTTGTTTGTTTGGTTTTGGTTATTATGCCACAGTAACATGACTTGCTCTTGCAGGCCTGTCTCTTATGATTCAAAATTCATACTTCCTTTTTTTTTTTTTTTTTTTTTCTTTTTTTTTTTCTTTGAGTGTCTCTACTCACATGCTGCATGTTTTCATTTATTTTTATCAGTTTACATGGTCAGCCAATTTTCTATTTCCTGTGTTACACTGCACCCATGTGACTGCTGTGAGGTGGACTTGCTGCTTTTCACAATGAGGAGAGAGCACGCAATATGGTAGGACTAGAGAAAAGAAAATGAACAAAATATTTCTCCTTTGATTTTTCAAACACACATGCTTACAGAAAAGATGTAATTTTTGCTTTCTGGTCAACTACACTCAATCATAACATACAACTTCAGAAATATTATTATACTACTGGGAGAACGGAACCAGGTTGGTGTTCAAATATGGGACTGGAAGGTTATAGACATTCCGCAGAACAGGGCTAAGATATAAGTGAACACTAGAGGGGGCTGGAAGTGCAGAGGGAGAGATGCCCAAACGGTGTCCCATCAATCTCTCTGTGGTACAATTTCCTTACGACTGCCATGAAAAATACTCTCAGTTCAAGTTCTCTAGTTAAAAAGAGGTACATGCTACGAAAAGAGCCTTGAGTTTATCACAGTTTATGTTCTCTGGGTAGAAAAAGCACTGCCCCAAAATTATGCAGTCTAATGGCTACATCTGTTACTCAGCTGTTACAGACTGCATGTGAGACCAGTAAGCAGCGCGACAGGCAGAAAGCCTACAGTCAAGGCACTTTTTAAATGATGTTTCACACAGCAACCAGTGATAATGTATGGTGAGAATATAGATACCGGAAAGTATCCAAACCCAGAATTTAAAAATATGGATGAACAAAATACAGAATGCTACTACTGATGGACCTTGTGTGCACACTTGATAGATGAACAAGGAAATCACTAAAAAAAAAAGCCCAAGCGGTACGCAGTGGAAGATAACCAGTAAGATGATTTGGGATACAATGTCTAAGGACAAATCCTGGGCTCTGTAGACTTGGACTCCTGAAGAACCGAATCCTACAGCACAGGTTTCAGTCTCGAGCAGGGCACTGAGCTGCTGCCTGGGGCACTGAGCAACATGCAGCGCAGCGGCTCGGCCACCTCACTGAGGGAACTGCCTGACTAGTTTGGCCACCAACTAGTGAGAGTTTGGCCACTCAGTGAGAGTCAGCAATGCCTACTTGGTAGGAAAAGGAAATTTGGAGCACTCCACAGCAGCATTTAGTGAGTAATTGCAAGTCCTGGAAGAGCAAGGAGAGGGCAAAAGTCCCCAAACACTCAGTGTGTCCAGTATCAGAGCCAGACCCCAAGAGAAAGAATCAGCTGGCATTTTGAAACCACATTCCCCCCACACAAATGGTAAAAGTAAACACAGTATCCTAATTTTGACTTTCTAAATTTCTTTGATACATGTAATCAACAAGAAATGAATAATGGAAAGGTCCAGTTACACCAAACAACCCATTGTCACTTGTTTTATAAGACAGAGACGTATGCCTGCAGCAACACAAATGAGACAAATAAATTCCCCTCAAAGTCACGCATACACAACTTCTTCCATCATATTGGTAGTAGGAAGGTCTCTTAACAAAAGCAATTCACAAAAGCTTAAGACAAAACAAAATTGAAAGTCATGGGCAAAATTTAAAGAAATACAACGCAATAAATGAAGGAAGAAGTTTGCCGTGTTTCTACCATGTTAGCTGGGCCTTTACCAAGATGTACTTAGAATTGTCCCTGGGGATAGAATTTCTCTTTTCCAACTGTGAAGGAAGCTTGTCTTAGAAAAGGGAGATGCACCAGATTCACCCAACCATCAGTGCTCAAAGTATTTGGAATGCCAATCTCCACCGAGAGTAAACATAGTCTGCATGGCTCAGTCTGGACTTCATGTGGTTAGTGTTACATGGGAGTTACTTGCATCATAAACAACCAACATGATCTATATTATAGGAAACTAAACTTTAAATGATGAGTACTCAGTACTGTCAGAAAAGACAAATATATGATGATTATAAAAAAAAAAATCAGTTATCGCTGTTTTTGAATGAGTGAATATTATTTTAAATTTGTAGACCTGATATCTGTAGCAGAATATTTGGTATATCATTTGAAGGGTATGTAATTTTATCCTTAAATATTTTCAAGGAGGAGTTAATTCAAATGAAATGTTCAATTTGAGAAACAATTTAACATGTATTTTAGCTATATAAAATTGCCTAGTGCCTTGTATTTTGTCGTTACGGCTGTCTTTCTGATGGCATTCTGTAGCTTCAATTACTTTAGCACAACATTTCAGTCTAATGCATGCAACTTCATTACATTTTTTTGAGACAAAAGAGTATTTTTAGTCCAACTCCATGAGTGAGGCCTGTGACACTGAGTTAGATCAGAACAACAAAGTTTAGGGTTAAGTCTGGAATAATACAGAATTTGAGCAACTAAGTCTCAAGAAGGGATCCAGCGAGTCTCCACCAGTAGTTACCCATCCCTGGAGACAGCAGGAATTCAGCACCTCCCTGTTTACCTTGCAGGTTCCCTGGGCAATTTCACCTGGGGGAAAGCAGCAGCTAGCTTCTGCCTGGGCAACGCCACCCTCCACTAGCAGGGAGAAACGGTATTAAAATCTGCCAAAGGCCCTAGAGAGGCTAAATCCATTAGGTATGCTCGAAGTACTTCTTACACATCTCAGTAAGGCTGAGTTCAGCATAAGCCGTAGTTACTGTGGCCATTTTAATTAAAAAAGCTAAACTTAGATCCCTCAATTCCCGGACTGGAGCTCTCATCTCACCAGACACTTGTCCAAACAGTACCACCTCTCCCTACAACAAAGGGTACGGACTGTAACTATCCCAGCTACAGACCTAATGTTGCATACAACAGAACAGTTTTGCATCTTTGCACATTTACTATTAAGCCAGTCCAAAATGAGTGGAGAAGTGTTGCTAGCAAGACAAAACAGCTCTACGGTTACCAACCTGCTCCACCAGAGCTGCTAATTTTTAAACACGATTACTCTTACAGTCAGAGACTTTTTTTCTCTCCCCCTCCTCAGTACCTCCTTGTGTTTAGTGTGAGAGATTCTGTGGTGAGGACAACTCATCCCGACCTACCTGAGGTAGGTGTCAAAATAACAAGCCTTTTGTGTTCAGAAGCCCTCACCAACTTCTCAGGGAGTGCTGCAAGCATCATTTGGGTTTAAAGGCCTACAGCATTCCTGAAAGAAGAGACAGTTTTTCAAAAACATGGCAGAAAGTTTTTTGTAGCTTCTCTCCTAAGTGTCAAGATGTCCAGGTACATAAGGATTCACTTAGTGAGATTGCCAAAGTCATCTAACTCCACCTAAGGTCCAGAGAACCAAAGATTTCACTGAGCATCTGTCTATATTTTTAAGTATTCAGGTAAATTCCCCTTTGCACCCCATTTTCTCTCTTCTGTTCAAGGGAATTTTCCTTATTGATTTTAATGAAAATGGAATAAATTTATTTTTAATAATACATACAGTTACTTCACTAACAAAGAAATAATGTCTGTTGTTAGGGTTATAAACCACACTATGATAATATTTGATTTTATTAAGATGCCGATGTCAGTTCCATAACTTTGGATGCACAGAAATAGGTCAACAATTTAATGTGGGGGGTGGGCACACTGTGCTTTTGGACCACATGCAACACTTGCTACCATTTTCTGGCACTTTTCCACAGGCCAGGGACAGCAAAGAGCCTCAAGCACAGAGATTTACAGTTTCTATTTTACCACCCAAAGTCATCTACCATGATTCAGGGTACTTCTATGCAAAAGGTAGCACAAGAAGATTGCCTGCAAGTAATTCATTTTCATAATCTCCCTCTCTGAGAGGGAAACAAATCAAGCCATGGCTACTTTGCTTTCCACCAGCCAAATTAGTTTCACTGTGATGTTTCTGCGAAGTACAACACATGAATTTTAAACTGGTTGTAAAAGTCCACAGAAACTCAGTTTAGCATCTTCTGTCTGTACTGATTTAAGCGCTCTTCTCAAAAAGCAGCAAAAATAGTTTTGAGATGTCTTTTCCCTTCGCTCCCCTCCTTCCTCCCACTTATCTACCCCCTCTCTAAGCCTTTTGATGACACAGGGATATTTCAGTGCTTATCTATAAAACTGAGCATGCCCATGTGTTTGCTATGTAATTAGTAGGGGAAATGACACCTGGCTGCAAACTGTGATTGAGGAAATCACACACCTGACTGCAAACTGGGATTTTTTTTTTCATTATTATCTAATGTCAGAACAGGGATTCACTATTTATAATGATGAATAAGCTTTGCAGGCTACTAGGCAGTCCTGCTGTGAAAGAAAAAAAGAAAAATGGTTACACAAGAAATTACTCCAAAATTAAGAGGAAACTTTTTTTCCTCTCTCTCATTTGTAAGGTGCACTGCTAACATGAATTAAGAATAATGTCCCTGAGAACGCCAAAAAAAAAGGGTATTTCTCTCAGTGGAATTAAGATTTTAATGCTTTGCCTTTGATCTGAATTACACAGTATTCTTTAAATCCAAGAGCACAAAATTCCAGACTTCCGTAAATAACCTGGGGCTTGCTAGCACAAATCTGTCAGCTAACAAATCCCTCTTCATCTCTCCAAAGGCTGCATTTCTAAAGGTCATTAGATGGTCAGCTCACACACTAGCTATACAGATCATGTAAATATAGGAGACAGAAAAACATAAAAACCCTCCCCCCCCACCCCCCCAGTTTAGGTAACAGTTCTTAATAATGTCAGGACAAAAAAAATGTCAAAAAATAATGTCAGGACAGTTAGGGGCACCTAATATACACTACTGATAAAACAGTGATACATGTGGTAAATACACACATTTCCCCTCAAACTTCTAGATAATATTACTAGCAGTAGTCACACTGGTTTCAAGCTATTGACAACTTGAGTCACCACTTACTTTCACTCAGGGCTGTCTTGTGACTGTATGTTCAGCTTCACTGTGAGGAGTTAGATGGATATTGACTCGGTTGACTCAGTCAAGGCAGTTCTTGCCATTTTTACCATGCTTTTACTGCCACTAGCCTGACTTGTGTCTGTACAGAGTGAAACTCAAATGGCACCATGCTCCATCACATTGGGCTAGAGCGAGGAGTTAATGAGGATCCCTAAAAACCCGTTTAAAGCACTGACATGTATTCTGATGCACGTTTCTTTCATGCGTCTGCCCTTAAACACCAGCAGAGAGACCCTAGCTCCTGCTAGATGAAGCAGATCACTTTGCTGCATTAGGACATGCAGAACTCCTACTGATGTTAACAGCATAGAAAGAGCCAGCAGGGCCACACTACTGAATTATTTTAAAAGAAAACAACAGCAACAACAACAAAACTCAAAATCCTTGATTCCTGCACAATTCTTTGATACCCTATTTCACCTGAACACTGGCTGAAACTTGAATGATTTTTACTGACCAATACTCAAAGCAGTGGAAATGTCCCAGTCCAAGAAAGGACCAACAACTTTGACTTCAGTTTAATTACATTCAGCTTTTTGACTTGTGTATAAATGTGGTATTGAATCAAAATGTTTGCTCAAGTCAGCCAAGTGAAATCATGAATCCACCACAAGTATACTTTAAAATCTGTCCTTCAAACTACAGTGAATTCATTTCAGTCTTGGATAGCCTAACAAACTTCCAGTTCTTGACAACTTCATCCTGGGACAAAAACAGATCTTCAGGAACTGCTATATTGCTGTGTCCTATTGCTACCACTGCAGAAGTCCACCCCATGGTCTCAGTTTCCAAAATGTGGACAAAAAAAAAGATGCCAATCAATCAAATGAAAAATTAATCCAAACACCAAAAGTAAATAAACATAAATCTCTAAATCCAGACATACATTTAGAAGATTAACTTTGAGAGATAGGACTATTTCTGTAATGCTGAAGTGCAATCATGTATGTGAGGGTCATTTCACTTTAGCAGCGATGTCACTCCAGCCTGTCCTCAACACTACGTGGGAGGTTTACACTAATCAGCTTTTTCTAAAGTTTAAATTCTAGTGTCACATCAATAGCTGTTACACAACAGCAGAAACACTAGCTGTGCTGGTGTTACAAAAGCCAGCCTGTCCCTATTTTCAAGCATTGGAATCAACAGATATTTTCCCTATAAAAAAATTATTTTAGATCATAAAGTTCAGTGATTTCGACAGAAACAAATAAAATGATGCATTATGCTTTATAAAGGCAGAACTATTTCACAGTTAGCATTAACTTTTGGCAAGCCTGGGGAAAAAAAAAAAAAAAAAAAAAAAAAAAAGGAGGGCAGAAGTTTTAAAGATTTTTATCTTCACTGTATATGTCACACACCAGTATGATTTTTCTCGCAATTTTATTTTTGTGTTTCAATCTTTATGTATTGGTGAGTCAACTTTTTCCCAGAAGAGAGAGGGAGCACACCCCTTTCCCAAGTTTGTTTCAAAGAAAATCAAATGATCTGAAGCATTTTCTCATAAAACATAGACCACGCAGCTCATGAGCCAGCAAAGTCAAATTCCTATTCTTGGCTTCTGTTACTTTGCAGTGGTAAAGCTGCCTGGCACTCACAGCAGCCTCTGAAGGAGCACACGTGGAATTTAAGCCTTTTAGATTCTAAGAAAGTCTTTCAGCTAACGGAGTCCTTTTCTAAAGCAAACAGAAGGAAAAAAAAAAAAAAGAGGGGGGGAGTCAGACACATCCCATCAAAACACACACATATTCACATGGGGAATCAAAACATGGTGTAACTCCGGTTAATCTCATAATTGCAAGAGGCTTTCATCCATGGCTGTTAAATAATACGATCCAAGTTGCCTCTCCAAGATTAAGTGCATAAAGTCACTCTGCAACTAAAATAGCAAGTCACGGAAGGGTTTGCTATGCCGTTTACATTAAGAAGAGAAAGATCAATTTTTAGTAATTACCCTTATAAAAGAATGACTACTGTGTCTTTAACATACAAATGTATTACTACCAGATATAAATGCACTCATTGTAAACATAATGACTGTAAAACTTTGATTTTTTTAATCCTGTAAATACCTAATTTGATGCACTATTCTAAAACATGCAATCCATTTGTTTTTCCCATACTAAAGATACCTTTCCTCCTTTTTCTGCTTGTAAAATTACATTTTTAGGATAAATATATATATATATATATATATATATATATATATATATCAGAGCAATGATCTGAATAATTTGAGGGAAAGAGATAAATGTTTCCCTGACAAGCTACACCATGTTTAGATTCACTCTAAATCAGACACTATAACATGGCACCTAAGTAGGTGTCAATCTGCCATTGGGGAATCCAGGATCATCTTCATTCTCTCTGAAGAGAAAGGCTTAGTATTATGAAGATACTTTTCATGTTCAGAGCCCAAGCTAACTGGATAATATTTGTAAAAGGGATAAAGGGATCTAGCTTCCCAACTGGAATTCAATTAATTTTTTGCTCCCTGGGAAGGAAAAAAAAATTTGCTTTGAGGAGTGAAGGAATATAGGCAGAATCACAAAGAGCAGTCACTGCTGCAGCCACAGCTGGAACTGAGGATTTCCTGGTCCTCTTGCCATGCTGAAAACCTGAATCTGGTCTTCAGCAGTAAATAAGACAAATGAGGCAAGCAGAAAAACATCTTCATTTACTACAGGGATGGAAGCTAGCTTTCTATTAAAAAAAAAAAAAAAAAAAAAAAGATAAGAATCTATTTTTTGTAACAAGGAGTAAGACGTTGGTTTGAGGTCAGGTCTGTAGACTGTAGACCCTCCAGAATCATGGGATATCATCCCCTACCACAGCCTGAGCACAGTGAGATGCCACAAGGCTAAGCTCCGTAGCTCAGAGAGGCACAGAGCTAAGGCTGTCAAACAGCCATTTTCCACCCTGTGCTTTGGATGTAGGAGGTCCTCACCTCTTCCACAAGCCCTCAGAAGTGCTCAGTTAGTCTCCACAGCTGAAAACCCTTTGAAGAAGGCTGGAACTGACCCACAGATCACAGCTGGGTCCCAGGTGAGGAGTATCTGGCAGAGATGCAATCTCTCCCCCTCAGAGCTGCTCAGCAGTGCTCAGCTCTAACAGTCTGATCCGGAGTCAGCAACGTGGTAGGACCAGAACACTTGGAAGCAGTTACTGGATGGAAGGGCAGGATTCTAGTTGTGAAGAGGCTCAATTTTTCCTTAAGAAGCACATAACGCATGCATCACTACTCCCATCCCATCCGCAATCTCATCCCAGAAGACCAGTGCTGCCAGTGGCATTTAGGTAGCATTCAACCCTGCAGGGCCAGGAATGGAAGACAAAACATTGAATTTTGAAAGTGTTCAACAATATCAAAAGATTCTATAAATAATTTAATGATGTCCACAAAATGTAAACAATTTCAAAAGCCACTGAGCTTGTAGAAACACAGCACTTTTTAAGACCCAGAAGAGCTTGTATAATCACAGCAACTGTTGTTTTTTCAATGTAACTTCTCTCCTGCATGTACAAATAGGTCTTCTACAATCATCTATAGGTACCACCTCGTGCAGCAGGTGGTAAGTAACGAGAATTTCACAAGTAGATGTTTAGCAGAGACCTAATTATTCTTTAGCCAGTCTGCAATTTTTAAAAGCAAACTTTTTAAAGTCAAGATTGCATTGTTTCAAAAGCAGTTATAAATACATCTTTCAACAGCAAACTGTGCTTGCTGTGCAGTCTCCAAGAGTACATGAAGAACAATGGTATTTTTACCATCAACCCCCCTTAGCTGATTAGAAAAGCAACCTTGGAGTTGGGTGGGAACAGACTGTGCCCCGTGCAGCAGGTAACAGTAAATCGAGTTGACTAACTTCCCTTTACCAGTCTGTTGTCTTGCAGAGAAAGCAGCCCGACTCCAACCTTTAATTACCTAAGCAGTACTTACTAAACTTAGTTGCCCTGAATATCCACAGATTAAAGCAGTTCTGGAGATGATCCCAGATAGTCTTTCCAAGTAAGAACTCTCCTATCAGGTGCTGTCACACTAATCAACCCTGGTAGACCAAGTAACCACAGTAAACACATCAGAATTAAAACAAAACAAAACAAACACAAAAACAACTAACTCACTTCAAATCTGAATTACTTTTACCTGTTCTTGATCCACCCTCAGAAGTCAGCTCCAGTCAATACAAAGCTCCCCAAGTCAAATTCAAAAATGAAATATTCAAAACCCTTTGAATCAAGCACAGGTTTGCTCACATTGCTGAACCTCCTTTCTTTCCAGCCTGCAAGCAACAGGGGTGTTCATTTTATATTATACAGACAACACTATAGCTCTAAAGTGACCTTCCTCTTCTTCCTCCACCGTAAACTCTGCATATGGCTAAAATAGGACTAATTCCTACACCAGCTCTGGCTTGTTCCAAGTGTAGCCATTCCTGGCAGGCTGATCTCCTGAGAGCACCATGATACTCATGGCTCGTTAACAGGGATTCAAAAAAGGAAAGAATTATAGCCTTCCAGACAGATTCTTTCACATACTGATACTTTGCAGCACCAGGACAGTAAGAAAAGACAAACGGATACTGGAAATTCATCTCAGTGTTTGAGTGCAGGTAAAGGAAGTAGAGGAAGGCTGGCAGCAACAGGGAAGGGGAAGGCTTGTGAAAAGCCTAAGGCGAGAAAAAGCCTTACAATTTTAGGCTACAACAGAAACCGAAGATCCTGCCAACAGATTTAGAAGTGCAACACAAGCAGGCTAGGAATGCAACCCTTACGAAGGCATGGAAAGTGTTTAAACAAATGATTCTCACCAGAGAATAATTATGTTCAGAGAACTGACCCAGAAACAGTATCTCACCGTCCAGCAGGATCTGCAGGGCAGAACCTCTTCTGCTGTAGCTGCCATGGCTGCAGCGACACAGTGGAGTTAAGGCAGCGTACAGCAGTGCAGATATGCTCCCAGATGCCTTAACGAACAATGCCTCTCTCTGTATTTTGGGCTAGAAACTCAAAATTCAAAGCACATGCTGATTCACAATAAATGAAAAAAAAATAAATCTATTTTTTCCCATTTCAGCCTCTTTGAGCTTCTAAACATAGTTTCATCCATTTTAACTTCACCATTCCCAAAGTTGAGAAATTTCCCACCATCTGCGAATCTTTACATCTCGCTATTCGAAGGTTCAAATCCCTCCGCACAATGGATCCAGTCACGTTACCCTCAACCCACTGAACAAGTGACTGCATCATATGCAAGGAAAAAAAAAGTCATCAGGTGTCAGCAAGCTCTGAGAATAGCCTAAAAAGCAAGCATGGGTGGAAACTGAACAGGCAAAGTCTAAATCTTTTGTGTTGGCAGGAACGATGGAGGCACGATGGCCACCGCTCCCTGCACGGGTAGAGAATGTCACTCTCTTAAAGTCGTTAATCCAGCACCTGTCATTAACGTTAAACCATTAACTTAATGTGGTAAAAAAGGAAACAATTGAGCAAGCAGATAGACACATAGACTGCATCCTACCTGAAGTGTCTGCTCTGCTGTACTTCACCTTATCAGCAGAGTCCCAGCAGGAATGAATTTGACTCACACTTTCTAAGGCTAATATGTTTTCTGCTATAATGTCTTCAATGTCTGTCAACTTTAAAGAATAAAGGAAACCATCACTCTTTATTGCCTGAGGGGTTTGCCTTGCTGCATAACAGGAGTGATGCCAGTTTAATTGTCAGCAGGTTCATGGAATATTTTCAGCCTGCTAAGGTGGATAACCACATCTAGTAATGGATATGGTGACAGAAATGTATAAGAAAATTCTGTAACTTCTGATAAAATAATTCAGTTAATGAGGGTCCTTGTCAAAAATATTAGCAGAACAAAGTTTAAAATTTACTGTAATGAAATTGTGCACTGTGCCTAAGTATATTTTTTAATCAGTCATTTTGGCCCTTGAAACAAATGCTGAGGTTCAGAACTGAGGCTCAGGAAGGTCTGGTTTGGGTGGAGCCTTCTACATCGCTTTGTACCTAGGTGCTCCCACTAGTACAGGCTCTGAAAATGCATGCCCAAACCATTAATATATATAGATAGATAGATAGATATAAACTGTGAATGTTTCCAGTTTTATGTGCCAAACACAAGGCTAAAGCATAGCCCTTCTGTAACTCCATCTCTTTTTAGAGCCTCCTGTTGCTTTTCATTCTGGACGCCTTGCCCAGCCTAAACCAAACTTCTCACTGCACTTTTATTTCTCTTACCCTTTTTATCACTATCTCCACTTACTAGTTCCCAGGGCCAGCCTCCTTGCCCTGCTATTGCCAGGATTCTCCCAGATTTCATTATCCAAATTCAGCCTCCTTCCACTCTTGATTTTGCATCCCTTTCACCTATCCTCCAACTCCAGTCCCCAGCTGTGGATAACCTTAGTTTTCCTAACACTCAACTCAAGTTTCAACTCAAGCCCAAGTTTCTCTGTCCTTCTTGAAACTTCTGGTGACTGTTTTCTACCTGCAGTTCCTTTCTACAAACTAATTCCCCACAGCCCAGTTCTGTTCTTGTCCAGTTTCACCTGAATCCTCCACGTGGTGTGGTCCAAGCTATGGACCAAGAGATGCTGAAAGCACAGAGACAGCATCTTTGCTCTCCATGGTGTTCTACAACTCACGGGACTAAACGCAGACTCAAAGGTAGATGCTTCAGAAACTTCAGATGGCCTCAAAAGTGACTCAGAAGAAATTCAAAGCTGGTAATTTTGAGTTTTAGTCTACAATTATGTATGCATCAGTGACATAACAAGTGGCTCTTTGAAGGGAAGAAAATGGGGTTGCTTGTTTGGTTGCTTTTCATACAGTTTAAAGGCTGTTTAAAATTTATCAAGCTGGCCACACAAAAGCACTCACACTTGTCTTTTACATTTCCTATTAAACTAGCAATCCATGTGAAGCAAACACTCACTGTATCAGCTTCAAATGCTTTAAGTCTGCCAAAATTACAAGCAATTCAAGCAAGTTGTTGCAATGGGACTTGTCAGCTAGCCTAAAATTGGCTACAAAGCACTGCCATCTAAGCATGGCTAGTGTCCACTTACAACTTCCCATGAAAAACATTCTCTTTTCTTTCTCTCCAGCCAATTAAATTACACTAGCAAGTAATAAAGCCAGTGTTTTAACATCAAATAATCCAGTGTCTCGTAAAGACACTGTCCTAGACCAGCCCCCAGGGTATGGATTAATGCTCACACAGATTGATTTGCAATGCCTTTCCACCCTGTCTCCTCCAAGACTAGAGCAAGGTGTGGTGACAGTTGTGCTTGATATAAAGTACAAGAGGAGCTCTTTCTGTCTCAGCTGCAGTATGTGGCAAGACATCAGAGACAGTAAGGTGAAAAGTAAGGAGTGAAAAGGAAATTGCCATAGATGAGGATGGGTAAATTTAAACATGCCTTTTATGCCAACAGCAAGATTTTCTGTGGGTGGAAAATGGAGCAGATTTCCACATAGAAAGGTCTGTCTGCACGGTCATACAAGTGAGAATTGAATCCAGATTCACGCGCATAGTCCCACTATAAGGGTGGGATAGTCAGCAACACCATGAAGACCTGGTTGCACCAGTCTTGTTAACTTTGACATCTCCAATTCAGGATTTCAAATATGTTCCAAGTGAAACGTAGCTCATTTGGTTAATGTACCACATCAGAGGAAAATAGAGGCTGGAAGGGACCTATCAGAGGTCAGATTAATCCAACCTTCTACTCAAATACCATCTTCACTTCAAGCCTACTTCTATGTTTCAGAGCAAAGACACACCTTGTAAAAACTATAATCCAGTGTGTTTTAACTGGAGCAAAACCAACTGTAAATAAGTTTAAATCAAGTGAAATAAAGATTATAGGAAGTAATGTCTTAATTGGGTTTAAGAATATACAGTAATAAATTAAATCGTATTTCATTTTGCTTCATTTGTTCTTGTTTTCTACATCTCTAACTGGCATTTAGTCAGACACTTATTTACTGTGTGGTAAACTACTTCCTGCAAATTTGGCGCCTAGACCTGGGGAAATGGATAAATTACCCTGGAGTTCGCTTTCTGTTCTCAGCTCTCCAGGGGATGCCACAGGCAGGTTAAGCCAAGCACAGAGAGATGTTTGTCTCATTCCTTTCAACTCTTTTGGATGTCAGTATTAATACACTGCTATAAAATGAACAGCTCAGAGAGAAGGTTGGCTATTTTTGAAATTTCAGCTTCAAACAAAGCATATTTCCTAACCTGGTTCACAAAAAAAAAATTAAAATCCTAATTAACTTAAATGACATCCACCTGTCAGCCCTTCAAATGCTCACATCAGTAAGACAGGCAAAGAGTGTGAGAAGTTCAACCTAAATGTAGGTGTGAATTCTGAACAGGAGACGCTGGGAGCCACACATGGAAAACTTGCCATTACACGTTTGTCATTTGCCCTCAACACATCCACTTAAAACGGTTTCAAATCATCACACATCTATCTCCCCCTGCAAACAGGAACCATCCAAATGAGATCACGATCAATAAAGTTTACTGCTCAGCATCTACAGGGACAAGAGTGAGTCTAGCAACTTTTTTTTTTTTTTAAATCAAAACAAAAACAAAGCAAAGAAACCTTACAAGCATACGACAATTGGCTACAGAAATAAGTGACATGCCAGCTGGTTAGTAAGTCTTCCACTGCATAAATACATGCATCTGTGCACGTGTACATACACATTTGCTGGACATTGCACCTATATATCTGAATACCATATTCATATGAGAAAATAAGATTTTAAAAAAAAAAAAAACCTTTCCTCATTTTCATTTTCTTTTAGACCAACACAAGACTAGAATATTTAAGGCTGATAAATTTCCTGTTCTTTCTTTATTCACATAAGATGTGTGAATAAAGAAATATTTTAAGTCAAAATGTATGCACTATCAGTGAATCTGTCATACCACAACAGCTGCACATTTTCTATGCATCAGGACAGAGAAAAAGTCTGACTGATTATGAAAGGTTGGGGAGGAATATTTGCAAATAACACAGTTATTGTCTGTATTACCTTAGTCAGACGTAGTCTTGCTGTGCTAGGCACTGTGTGAATGCAGAATGAAAGAACCTTCAGGTCACGTTGAGCTTACCAATTTAGACTGCTCGTGAAACAAGGGGTTACAGTGAAATTATTAGTAATACTACCTTAAAATGAGGGTCTAAGGCACTTATCTCTCTTAAGAAATAGAATTTTGATCTAGTGAAGATCATGAGCAAATTGTTTAAAATAAATATACATTTCACATTGTTTAAAAAAATACATAGCACAAAATGACATATTCCACCAGCAATAAAAGTATGTTTAGATCAACACTTAACACAGAGTTTATGATCTTACACACTAAGGAGTCTATAAGGATTAAGAAAAAAATGACGTAAATCCCACACATTGAGAATGATGCATCTAACTAAGCACTACTTTTTATTAAAAAAAAAAAAAAAAAATTAGGGAAAACAATGCTTCCTATAGTGTCTTGACTATGACTGTACACAAAGTAGCTTTTTCTGTCATTTTGGAAAATTACTTGGAAGAGTCAGTCTTGTCTCCTCTAGTCAGCGAGAACACCATCATTGATTTTTGCAGAAAAAGTAACAGGCTCTTGTATTCTCTACGGTACGTAGAGACTTCTGGAGTTTCTCTACAATGCATCACATTCTACATGAGTCCCCGAGGTTTGAATAACTAGCAGTGTAAAATATACACAGACTTAATGACTTTTGATCCTGACTCTGAACTCAAGTTACACACATGCTGCTGGGAAACACACTTTATTTCGTTGTAGAGGACTAATTCTTTTTCTCTCACTGCAGGAACAGAAAGCATTGCTACAATGTGCCTTTTAATTCTAAAGTAAAAAGGCAGCATGACTCAGAATGAAATGCTAACCTCTGCCTTTCCCCCAGCCCACAATTCATCATTACCCACCGATAACAATAGGAGGAGCACGCTGGAACCAAATCCCCGGTTGCTTAAAATCAATGCAGCTCATGAACTGTCCGTGGCTGACAAACCTCTGGATAGGAAAGCCCACAGACTCTTCCAGTTTCAAGGCAGCCCACTGACAAATGTCAGAAGACTAACAGAAATTTCTAAATCACAGCAAGTCATTAAAGTATTCTCTGTGATGTATACAGAGATGACTTGAAAACATTCACAATGGAAAGGAGCCCAGACCAGTTGTTACTAGCCTAGCATGATCCAGCACAGCCACGTGGCTCCAAACACCGCAGCGCCTGGTCACCCCTGCTCACGGGGTGAGCTCTCGAAGCATTACTCAGAGTTCTGGAAGACACGGAGATCATGGGAACATCGTGAAACGAGAGGCGAGCCACAGGAGCAGGGAAGCTAGAAATCTGACTCGCTGGGCAGATGGCACCGCAAGCTAGTGAGCTGATGGCAGATGGAACCAGGAGCTTGGGTAAGGCAAGAAAATTGGTTGCAAACTAACGAGATCTGTGAAGACACTAATGACGACTCTCCCTTTCTGATCACTTTAAGTGGTCAGCTGAAGGGTCAGGGTCAGAGCCTTTTGCCTTCCAGTTTGTGCCCACTGTCCTGGCACTGGCCACCACCAGCTGTACCCTTCATGGCAGAGGAGCTTCCAACAGGGAGTTTCAGGCCAGAATCTTTAATGGAAAATTGCTGTATAGCACACTAGCTTTGGTCCTAGTCCGGATGAAAACTGGGGTTGGCTTGGTGTTCACGAGTGCTCCATCTCCTTCCTGCAGCCAAGCTACAGTTCTGTCATTGCCTTTATTGGATCAGTAGGATCTTTAGCTGCCTAGGACTGCAGAACAGTTACCATCAGAAAAAGTGTGTAGCACCCTTTAAGATATTCACGAATATCAGTCCCTCTAGCCTTCTAATGTCAGACAAACCTTTCCCCTCTAGTTCTATTTTGCTAACAAATAAATTGCTACCTTCTCCCCATCCTCCTTCCTTCTTTACAAACAAAGACACACACACAAATACATTTTTTCCTTTCCTTTGTCAGAGCACTGGAGTTCTTATTTAGAGCAACATTGCAAAGACTTCAAAGGTTGTTGTTTTTTTTTTGTTTTTTTTTTTAATTGTGATACAATAGCCTCAGAAGTATTAATAACATTTCCAGAAGAACACAACACAAAATCATCTACTCCTGTAAATGAGACAATCTCATACAGCGTAGGCCATCTGAGCTTCTAGCAGACAGCAGTTTCCAAGGGCTTCTAACATTACTACCACAGGCTTATGGAGTTTTTTTCCCCCAAGATGTATTCAACCAAGGATGAGCATTTCTTACCACTGTCATGAACTGAAAGGCTTTCATGGTCTTATAAACTTCTATAGCTGCAACTTCTGACAACTGGGGATTTTTTTTATTTGCATGTAAGCAAGAAAAGGGGATGAAGTGGTAAATAAATTAACTTTGTTGAAAGCCTTTGGGAAAAGAGAAGTGAAGCTGCAGACTTGTGTGGGAAGCTAATAAAAAGGGAGCGCAGCAACAGCACTGCAATGACACAAAGGATTAACAGGCTCTCAGCAAGAACTTGCGTTCCCCGAGGTATGAAGTTCTTGTATCCTAAACACATATAGAGGAACATCCACCTAACACAAGGAAACTGCTATGTACCACACACACACACATGCATCTGTAGAGCCCCTAGTGCTTAAAGCAGATACAAAAATGGCTTGGGTAAGAATAAGTACTTCCTATAAGGGAGCCCATACAGAGCACCATATTCATATAACAAATATGCCTAATAACTATATGTTCTTAAGATGGAAAAAAATAAAAATAATAATAATAAAAAATAAACAACCAGACATTTAAAATGTTAAACACATTCCTGAGATTTTCATTAAATTTAGAAGGGTGGTTTTCTGGGATGAATGAAAGTTTGCTTGTCCCAACTGAAAACCCACATTTTCTCACCGATTTTCCACGTGATCTCAATCAAGCCTCTTGGCCTTTCACTTCACTTGGTCTCTTCGCCAAGTCACTTAACCTGTGACTACTTTCCCCAAATGTAGTCACAGGATTACACAAGCTGCATTATCATGGAGAAGAGCTATTCTACTTGTTCCTTTTTGATAGGTTTTAGGTCGTTGTACCTTCTTCTCATCCACTGCAAATCTCTATCTCCAGCTACCAGATAGGAACCAAAAAAAAAAAAAATCTGCAGAAGTTACTACTGAGCAATAACAAACATGGGTTCTTACAAACCCATTCTTGTCCAACAAGCATCAGTTTCAGATATTTTCAGATGTTCCCCTTATTTGTAGCTATCTTACATCTAGCCACTCTTGCAACAATCCCCCCTTCAGCTGCAGAAGATCCAGAGAGATAAGCTGTACGTAGCTACAGAATAACAGGAAGTGACTAAAAATGCCACAATTGTAAAACTGTGACATGTCTGATCTGTAAATCTGTGTTCTAACTGGAGAAACACTTATTAAAAAGAAAGACATATTCCAACACTGTGAATAGAAACTGTAAATTTAACACAAGTCTCATTATAGTTTTCTAAAAACATGAGAAGTCTGAAGCATATTTGGGCCTCCCAGCTTCCATGTGTCCAGCTCTTGTGGTTGAAAAGTGCACCTCAGCTACCTGAATTTCATAAAGCAAATCAAATGATCCAGTTGGATTTATTTAACCCAGTTATTCTTAAACTGACCTTAGAGTTTTTAAGGACCAGAGGGAGCTGAACCATAGGATGCGGCATGCCCGCAGCAGGTGGGATGGAACTAGATGATCTTTAAGGTTCCTTCAACTCAAGCCATTCTATGATCCTATGATTTGTTTCAAACATCTGGAGAAGTCAGCACTGCTCACAGTATTGCAATTTATGCAATAAACACGTTTTCCCTTAACAGTTTCATCATTTCGTTGTAAATAAGTTCTCATTCATCCCAAGTGGAAATCCCCATCAAAAACTTTGAGGGTCATCTCTCTGATCCAACTTCAATAACTTTGTGGTCTTTGTTGGCTTGGGTTTGAGTGTGCCGCCAAGTATGTGTCCACACATGATCACATTGATACATCCACATACGCAGAGGAAAACGTAATAGGAATGGGAAAGAATAGAATTAACTGGCTATTCATCAATAGCAGAGAACAACTGAATATTCAAGAATAATTGCATCTTTCCAAAGTGTCTTGTATCTCTTCTTTCTCATCTGTGAACAACTTTGACAGATATACCAACAATGTCATAAGGTTACAGATGCAAACATCAGTAAACTAACTCACCAAATTCTTAACAGAAGTACAGAGAAGCCCTTGGACATCAAGACAATAGAGCTAAAGCTTTTGGATGCCCATACTTTCCGCAATGTTCTTCCATTCCTCTCAGAAAATGCATAAGCACAGCAGTAACCCTGACTCTATACGATAGCTGCCTCAGTATTATAACAAACATGTAACTGAGAGAAGGGAATGCTGCTCCAGACTCCTCAATGCCTGGGACTGATAGGATCCCAGAACTCATGCTGTCACTATTTGCAAGAAGGTACAGACTCTACTGTCATCCCCTAGTTGATCAAAGAGTCATATTGCAAAAGAAAAAAAAAATCTGAACTTTAAATTAATTTGGCTAGTGCCATTGGCAAAATGTCTCATCTCCCACACACCACAAACCACAGAGAAGCAAGGAGAGAGAGAAAGGAAATATACACTGGAAAGACAGATGGGAAGATGAAAGTGTTGTGGACTAACATTGGTATTAAAATGCGTCATCTATCCCTGCTCTCAATCAATTATTATCCCCTGGCCGGAATAGATAACTTGAAGTAAAATGGGTTTCAGGGTTTCCATATTACTTGCCTCATACCCCTACACAAAATATGAACTCCTACTCTGAATACAGAGCTTATCACTAAACTAGCAAAGCATGATTAAATTCACAGAGGTAATGAGTACAAATTACTGTGCTCAGGTGGTATCTCAAACACTGTATGTTTCACTACCTATAGTATCAAGAAGAGTGCTTCTCTCATTACCATTGCAATATACACAGCATCAGCTAGAGAGGAGTAATAACCAAAAGAAACAAAACTTGAGAAATCAGATTGTCAACACAAGTCTGAGAACAACCCCAAAACATACATACATCTGAATACTGACTCTTACTTTTGATAGATAAACTCATCATATTATATTGCACGCACACACACACACAAAATCTCTCTACATAGAATAGTTCTGCTTTTATTATTTTTTTAAAGTTTCCCGCTTTTATTATTATTTTTTTAAAGTTTCCGCTTTTGTTTCCTGCAGCTTCATCATGACCGCCTCGCACAATACATCTCAAGAGCTTACAAGACGTCATAAAGTTTTCCCATCTTACCTGGCTCTGTACAGTTCTTTCCTTCATGTGTCCCATTAGGTGATGCCATCAATCTTCTATTCCTCCATGTCTCTGACAATACATGTCTGTCTGCAACAGCTGATTCTTGGCCTATATTAAATACAAAGAGGTTATGTCTGCTGTCACCAGTCTTTTCCTTTATCACTTTAACTGGACTGTATGCCCGGCTGGCCAGGACCATGGACAGACCATCAGAAGGTGAACGTGACAAAATGAAGGTGCCACAGCGGCACATGCCTACATGTGTATGCCAGGTGCTCCTAGCTACAGAGGGTAAAAGGGCCTGTGAAGGTGTGGTATCAGAGCCATCGGCATGTTCTGGCTATCAGAGTACCTGTCTGTGACCCACAACCCAAAAATAATTCTGCAGCAAGCAAATGCTGAAACCTGTACCCTTGAAACTCAACATTCACAGATCCTACAGATGAAACCAGGCCAGCTATGCTGACATGAGCAATAATCTTAGTCATCTGCACTTGCATATATTACATCACTGACTTCTAAAACATAAAAATGCATATTCACAAGTTGCAGTTGTATTTTGCCTTAATCTGAATTAACGGGCCAGTCTTTTCAGTGTTGGGTGTACATGATAACATCAATCCCTGCATAATTTGTTGAGGAAGATGAAAAATAACAGCACTGTGAAGCCCCACAGGTCTTAAGAAAGAGAAACAT
This sequence comes from Aythya marila, assembly GCF_965140915.1. Classification (NCBI taxonomy): domain Eukaryota; kingdom Metazoa; phylum Chordata; class Aves; order Anseriformes; family Anatidae; genus Aythya; species Aythya marila. The sequence continues at coordinate 16,496,727 of NC_139046.1, forward strand.
CTTCAAAAGTCAGGGGAGCTTTTGCCTAAACTCATATTCCTGAAGCAGTCTCAGTAGCACTTACTGAATACAGTGCATGAGGAGCACTTGTGATAACGCGGGGCATACAATTATAATAATCATAGGAAGAACAAATTTCTTTAATTAAATCACTTCCATTTCAACCTGAGCTATTTCAAATGAACATATTCTAATAACAAGAAATCTTCCATGCCTGATCTTACAACTTATGCTCAGTCAGCATGGAATGCTTGTGGTTTGCTACAGTGACTGTTACAAAAAAATCTAGCTTGGGAAAGTTAGTTTGGCTAGAGTATTTGCTAAAATAGTCTGCTGTCACAGTTCTAAGGAACATGAAGAACAGATGGTCAGTGTTTATGGATACAATATACTGTAAATTAGCCGGCTGAAAAGAAAAAAACTGCCTGATGCAGCATACCATCAAAAATTAGGTTATCAGGGATTTAGCTGATAACCACAGAGATTAAAAACTTTCATTAGTCATGACATTTTTCACCCAAGCCCAAAAAAGGTCTGGAAAACCTTTATCTGGAACAAAAACCTCAAACCATCTAAACATAACCATAACCCAGCTCGCTGCCTTCACAAACCAGTATATTTACAAAAATATATCACCACTGCGAGGGGGAAAAAAAAATCACATGTATGACAAACCGTTCTAAATAAAGCAGGAGTATATTCTGAAACCTCAATTAAAAAATGCTGAAAGTTTTAAGATAAGCTATATGCTAATATAGTTTAAGGCATTAAATTCTTGTATGGATGGCTCGTTGCCATCCCAGATACATCTCAAACAGGTAATAATTTAAGGGTAAGAGCATTACAAAATATGAGAAGTTCCACTAGATTTTTTTTTCCTAAAGGTCACAATTTACCTTCAACTGTGATTTAAGCAGGTGGCCCATCCTAATGGTTGTATGAAACGCAGAGATGGGCTCTGGGCTTCATTTGATTTTGATTAAACCCTCAAGGAAGGCTGGCGGTCCTACCTAAGGACACAAGAGGTGTCCCAGCAACCTCAGGCTTCACAGCTGGGGGATGCAAAGCACGCTGCAGGAAAAGGGCCCGAAGTAGCTGGTTTATAGCCCAAACCGTGCCAGCAGGTGGAAAAACAAAACCAAAAGCCCACGAGCGGGAGCGATGCAGATGACAAATGCATCGCTTCACCGACATGGCACTCGCACAGCAGGTGCAACGGACTCTGTAAAACACGAGGTCGGCTCCGCTCCTTGCCTAAAACACCAAATTTCTGGTCAAACCCACGCTGCGGTTTGGGGTGGGTGGGAGAGAGGCGATGGAGAGGCGGCAGCCGCGGCTGCTGGGGGCTCGGGGTCAGCGGGGCGAGGTGGCCACGGCCGGCGGGACCAGGAGCGACCGGGGAGGACCGGGATCCATGCAGAGCCGCCCCAAACCCCCCCCAGACCCCAATATCAGCCCCAGGCTCCCTCCGGAGGCAGCCGGGGCACCCCCGGCCGCAAACTCCCGACCCCGCCGCCCCCTGCCCTGCGCGGAGCCTCCGGTGCCCGCTGCCGGGCCACTCACCCAGCCTGGAGAGCAGGCTGGACATGCACCAGGCGAAGAAGAGGATGGCGCAGATGAAGCCCAGCTGCTGCAGCAGCATCTCCCGCCTCCTGCGAACTTTCCTCAGCACGGGCAGCGCCGTCTTCGGCGGGGCGAGCGGCGGCTCCATGCGGGCTCGGGGCGGGCGGCGCGGGGCCGGCGGGGCAGAGCGGGGCTCAGGGCTGCCGGCGGCCCGCGGGCGGCTCCATGGCGGGCGGCGGCGATGGGGAGAAGCCGCTGCCCGGCGCCTCGGCGAGGCAGGGAGCGGCAGGTGGCGAAGGGAGGGCGGGCGGCGGCGGCGGCGGCTGAGGCGGGAGGCGGCGGCGAGGCGGCGCCCTCAGGGGCCGGGCCGAGCCCCGCGCCCCGCGGCCGCCGGGGGAGGAGGGAGCGGAGCGGCGGCCGCCCCGCTGCCGGCGCCGGGGGGAGGCGGCATCCAGGCGGCCCCTGCCCGCCCGGACGGCTCGGAAGTTTCTCCCCTGCTGCCCTCGGAAAACGAGCGGAGCGGGCAGCGGGCAGCCGGCCCCTCAGCTCCCGCCCGCCCCTCTCCTCCCCGCCTCTCCCCGGCAACTTTCCGGGTGCTGCCCGGGCGCCCATGGCAACGCGCGTCCCCGGGGGGGTAATTAAGCGGCCAAATTAATTAATCCTGCCCCCTGCGGCGGAGCGGGACTTTGGGGGACTGCGAGCAGCAGTGCCCGCGGCCCCGCCGTGTCCGACTGACCTGGGCGGCCGGCAGAACGAGCCCTGTGCGGAGCGGAGGTCGGTCTCAGGCTGTCCCGAAGCAGGGTTTATTTTTTTTTTTTTTGGGGGGGGGGGCTAAAATTCGGTATTTTCCTTAATTCAGCGGTCCCCGTTATCCAACGAGAACGTCTCAGAGGCTTTCTGGGAGCAGCGCAGGTTCTGCACCCCTCAGGGCACCCAGAACAGCTGTGGGTGTCCACCCTGGGCACTCCACCGGGAACCCGTCCGGGCTTCCCCGTGCGGCCTCTGCTTTACAGCGCACGGCATTTCACGAGCTTCCCCTGGATCTCACGCAATTTTCTTCCTGGATCTCCCTCAGTGCTTCGTTTCGTGTCTGGCGTTATTTCTAATGCAGTTCTAATCAAAAATAATAAAAACACCCTACAACAGCCAACCTTGACACACAGGATATCACTAATCCTCTGCGCTTCCCCTTCCTCCTGCTAATGTGTTTGTTTGTTTCTCTTTATGAGTTATTTCTGCCCCAGAGAAGCAGTCACAGAGTGCTGAGGGTGCTGTGGTGCAGACCTGATGTGAAGTTGCTCCAGAGTCCTGCAGAAGGCTGCCCGGTTGTCTCAACGCAAAGGGATTGCTCAAGCAGGACAATCAAAGAGCAGCAGTTTCTAAGCCTTGTTGCTTGCCTGTGTGCACACAGGTACAGAAATCGGAGCCTTAACTGTCCAGGCTGAAAGGGCACCAAGGCTCTGATGGGCCTTTGACTTAGGGATTTACCTTGAAGGAGGAAGACAAGTGCGTGTTAGAAGAGTGGCACGAAGACATGCCGCGGTCTCCTTGTCTTTCATTCCCTTTACAGCTGCTGAGAGAGCAGAAGTAACAGCACACTGCTATGAGGAAGGCAGTAGAGAAGATTACAAGTCGGCTTGTGTCCTGTTATTTCTCTCTATGCCCACATAGGAAATCTCACAGTTGAACTCGGAATAATGAAAGCCACCCCTGACCAGAGGAACCTACAGTCTAATTAGGCAGCAGAGCCATGGGGATCTGAATAAGGGCCCTTTAACACCTAAAAGGCTATTCTCAATTAGGTTACCTTGTCTGCAACTGAAGATTTCTATCTCAGGACCATTATTTGTAATAGAGTTTTTTCATCAGAACCCTCTAGGCTCCACTGAAGTTTTTGGTGAGCCATGTCAGTAGAGATGCCACTGCATGGTTAGATGCCACTGCATGCCATAATGCCTGAGAGGTAGTTCTTTGTGTGGCTTTTTATCACCTCTTTTCTAGTACTAAAGCCTCCCCTTCTACCTGAAATGGCAATGTGCACATCAGGCTGCCATCCACTTACTTGGTGGTTAATAAGAGTCGAGGTGCTGACAAGCATGTAGTCTTCTGCACAAGGATTATATCTAGCAATAAAAAGGTGGTGACACTGGAAGGCATTGCTGAGGATCATTGTTTTTTCAGTATCCACATGTCAGAAGCTTATTATCTGCTTCACTGATAAGGCAGATCAGGGCCATGGGCTTTGGAGAGGCTGTCCTGGTTGTTGCATCTCTTCACACAGCTCACTGAGGTTGCCTGTGATTTTTATGCTCAACAATTTTTTTCTCTTACTTGCTCTTTATACTGAGAACATTTCCTTTTGCTCCATATCAAAGCCACAACATTCCCAATCTGAAGAGTTACTGACATTAAGACACACAGTGATAAGTTTGCTTGGAATTGATGTAAATTTAGGTCTGGAGGCGAGGCTGTGACACCCAGATATTCCATATTTCTGTCTATAGCTTGTTGACCCAAAGAGCATGGTGTTGAAATATTGTTAGAGGTCCTAAGTTTCGCATGTGAGGGATTTTCATCAATTCTATCGGGTCCTATGAAAATCACATGGGTCAAATCAAAGCACATGGTCAGTTACAGGAATGCAAGTATAATATTGCCTTTTTGGACATAGGCTGTTTTTACTTTTCTGGCTGTTAAAAAGTTGTCTGTTTTGGAGGTAAGAGCTAATGACTACAGGAACCCTGGGGCTATCCCTGTGAGGAACTGAAAGCAAGAAACAGAGAGAGAGAGAGAGACGGAGAAGAGACTTTTGGGAATCCTGCTACCTATGAAAGCAGTTCTCAAAACAATTTTGTGTGTGTGTGTGTGTGTGTCTTTGTCTTCTCTCTCTGTACACAAATGAGGCAGATCAAAGTTCAGACTGTACTAATCTCCTAATCATACAGGCTTCTGATTAGCATTTTTAATCAGTCTGGTGATCACAGGGCAGCCTCAAAATTGCTCTTGAATGCTAAACTTTAAGAAGAGAATTTCCAAATTACTTTTATTTTGGTGTTTGCTCTGGAATGTATCAGGTAACTCTTTGCACAGGATGTCTGATAGACGTGTGCTACAGAGTTCAGATCCAGTTACCTCTCCCCCATCAGCTGGCAGGACCCAAACCTTGAGAGTCTGTTGGAGCACATGGAGGTCATTACTGGAATGATATCCCAATGCTTTATTCTGATTTGAGACATTCATGTTACATACAAATGAATGGTGATAATGTCAGAGGCAAAAAAGAAAATGTTTTGTGTATAAGGTGTCATTACATTCATTTATATTAATTTTTTAAATCTTAAATTATCATTATCTCTTACTGCCACAAGAACAATTGTCTATAAATTCAGTGGGATCTTTCCATTAATGCTATTAAAAAAAAAAAAAAAAAAAAAAAAAAAAAAAGAGTAGGATGCCCCCCATGGTTTTCTGAGTGATGCCTTTCCAGTGAGTGGTTTGGTGATATTCCAGATGCTCACTGTCTCCATTATAATCGGAATAAAATATTTTCCAGACCAGATCTAGGAATACTCCTGAAATAATCACATGTTGGAAATTAGAGGTATTTGGGAAATATAATCAAAACAAAGTACAGAGGTAGAAAATATTAAATAGCATTTATCTGCTTAAAGCCAGACACAAGGAACTGTCTTTCTTGTCATTGCGCTTACCATTGTGATAATTTAACTTTCATATATGTCCCACACTAAAATATCTCGCTAACAGCACCGACTAATGCTAGCTTCAGCTATCACTGCCAAATTTGCTTGTTTTTCATCTCAAGCACAATTAGTATCACGAACTGAGTAACAGCCAAAAGGCTTTGAATTAGGGAAGTGTCTCACAGGAGATCCATGAAATCAGCTCATCTAAGGAGAAAATATTGATGCTGCTGAGAGTCAAAGGAGAAGTATAACGCTTGGATGAATTCTCTATGGCACCCCCTAAAAGGAGTAGGAAAAGCAGCAGCAGCACAGCAGGGTAGCTGGAAACTGAGATGCTATTAGTTTGCCATGAAGACTGTTGCAGCACAGAAAAGCTGAGACTGCACCAGCTGAGAAGCTCTGGGGACTGCAAGGTGATCATTTATGAGTGGCACCCGGCCAGCCCTAGGAGCCTGGGCAAGGCCAGTTTTCCAACCGATACAGCCAAAATCCCAGTATCATCCCAGTATTCCCAAGGTCAAGAGATGGTATCAAAGAAAAGCCAACATAATTCCCACAAAAACAGGCAGAAAATCTCCTGAAAGCCATAAAAATGAAGCTGAGAGGAAAGGGAGTTGGTGAGAGAGAAGACTGGTCCTGCTCGTGCTGTTTGTTTGAGGTGTTTCATACAAGGGACACACTGAGAACACCTTAGCTTGGTGCTGTCAGTAATCACCCTCCTGCCAAAAAGGCAGCAATCCTGTGTTTGTTTAGGACCTGGTCCTCAGAAAAGGAACACACACTAGTATGACTTGACAAAACAAAAGTGAACATTAGCACATCCATATTTAAATGTTGAACTTTAACTCAGGCCATCATACATCAAGCAGGAATATCCAGTTAGCTCCTTAAGCACTGGTGAAAGGTGCTTTGGAGAACCGTACCTAAAGGTTTCAAAGCAGATCCAATGTTGGGAGTCTCTGCAATGGGTAAGTCCTGAGCTGGGGCCATTTCTGGATTTAGACAGGGACTCCAACTGTGGTACCCATCAGCGGACTCATCCCTGTGCTAACATCCTCAACATCTCTCTACTCATTCTCAGATTGTTCTCTCCCATCCATTTTCCTGTTCCAGTGCGCAGTTCCCACTGTGTTACCATGTTGTACTTTTGCAGGCTTCAAAAGCAGAAGTTTTTCTTAATACAGAGTTATTTCTGTAGTTTTACTTGGGCCTTTGTTTTACTTCCACTTATACATCACTTAATCTTGAACCGGAATTTAAAAGCTACAAAGAAGTCAGTCTCACATCGTAATAAGGAACCACATCTTCCTCTAGCTCACCCGAATCCTCCCTTGTCATTTTATAACTTGGAGTCTTCCTACTGCTGATTTCTTTAATAATCCCGGGTAATGCTGCTTTCTATTTCTGATGAGCATCAGCGGCTACACCCCACGCTCAGCACTCAGCTAGCTGACATATTCTTACCCAGGCCTTACCTGGGAGTTTCAGTGGCAGTAAAGGGATTCTCCCACAGCATGCAGGGGTGAGATGAGCAAGAGTTCCTCGTACCCTACTTGCCACAGACAACCTCAAACAAGCCCAGGAAGGAGACCTGTGGCTACATATAATCTTGCTATACAAGAAGAATAAAATGTACCAGCCAGATCTAGGCTCTTAGTGTGATCTACTTTAAGCTACAACAGAATAAGATCACTTGACTCTTGATGTCCCACATATGCTGTTAACACATTTAATTTACGTGTGTTGGCTCTATTCATACCTCTAAACCCACCAAAATGTCTCACAAGTAGAAAAGATTTTTGTTTCTCTGCTTGCCTCCTCAGATCCAACACTGAACTTGTCAAAGATGCCAAGAGGTGTAGCAATAGAGGCTGGGCACATGAGCAGGGTGAGGATATCTGCTGCCAGCCACACCACACCCCGGGAAAAGGCAGATCCTAGCATTTACATGCAGGAGAATGAGGGACATTTGCATATTGGTAGGACTCAATCTGTTGCTCTTCTGCCCATAAGGTTTTGATCAATATCTGGCTTAAAAGCAGGGTTTGTTGGAAAAAAAAAAAAAAAAAAAAAAAAACAGTATTTTTCTCCTTAAATTCATACCATCCGAGCCCTCCAAATTCATCACAGCATCTACATTTAACGCCCACTGGATTTCTCAGGGATATAGGCATCTGCTTAAACGCTTGCCAGATTTGGAGAACTCATGCGCATGCATAAAGCCATATCAAACTGGGGGTTACATTACAGGGACTCTGTTACACAGCATATCCTCCCCTGCACACACACCATTTCTGTCTTTCTCAGTTTCTCAGGCTTGCTTACCTCCACTAAATCCAAGCTTCAGCTGATTTTACTGGCTTTACATTTTGCCAGCAATTTTCTGTTCCTCTTTGCCCTCAGAGTCACTTTCTCTTCTGCCTATTTCACTGCTTCCCTGACTCTTTTTACCTGTTTGCTCCACATGACCTTGGGCCTCACCTCTTGACCTTCTAGGCACTGTGTAAATCTTTTCATTTGTTCCACTCTCTGTAAACAGCACTTGCTCTTCTTCAAGTCTCCCCTTAAATCTACACGTGGGTTAGAGCCTATTATTGACTCTAAACCTTATTCCCAGAGGCCTGAGGAAATCTGAGCGTGCCTGACGGTAACTGTGAGGAATCTAGTTAGGTGGCATCATGCTGAACGTGAGTGATTCTGGCTGGTCAAACTCTGCGGGCTGGCTGCAGCACTCTCTTCCATCACTGTACAACACCTTTATTTGCTCTTCGTAATTGGGTTCCTCTCCCATATAAAACAAATGAAATTCACTTCCATAAAACTTTCCCCTTTTGTTTCCTTTCTGGATTTCTTTTCTATGCTTGCGAAATACAGTGAAATTCAAAACAAATACTGAGGAAACACCTTCCCACACCCTGCTTTTCGGCAGCTTTCATACCCGCTGGGATCTGTTTCCAACCCCTTTGCTAGTCCCTCAGAATGAGAAGGGTCATTAACTAAGCAAAAATTGATTCATGGCAGTGAGAAAAAAAAAATCAGCTATGTGTTTTTAGCCCAAACCACAGACTGCTCTGATCTTATGAATACACAGGAGGAAGCTGTGGAGAATTCTCACACAAAAAAGCCTCAGTTGATGTCAGTGCTTGAAAGCCTGGAGGCTGAAGAGGTTTGGTGCCAGTCCTGTTGGGGAAGCTGAGAAAGATTCAACAGGGCAGCTCCTTTCCCTCATTAGACTGGTACATCAAAATCATTAAGGAAAGAAAAGTAGGCATGCATCCTCAGTAAAATAAATAAATGCAGACTTCTAACTCTATAAAAGCAAGTGCTGAATGTATGTCCTGGCAACTGATGTCCTTGAAACCACAATATTGAAAAGGTGAGAACTGCCTGTGTTTGGAGGCTTGGGGAACATATGCTTGGAGGAACCCTGATGGGTCAGCCTGTTCACTCCCTTTTGCTGAGGCAATAGCAACTCTCCCTAATGTTGAGTGGGCTTGCTCTGAAACTTAATTTCCATTTTGATACTGAAACTGCTGTTTGACTGCCTATCAAAGCTTTTAAAATAAAATGATGGTGAATAACATTAAGAAAATTTACACCTCCTACTTTGGCTGGCATCTTTTTTTAACTGTTAGTGAGCAGAGCTCAGAGAGTGCTGGGAATTTTCCCCCACATCTGACCACAGATTTTCAAAAAGGAAAATTTATTCTATTGAAAATCTATTATTTTAAAGCTAAGAGGAAATGTAGCTGTCAGTCAGAAGGGGGAGAATATTATTGCCATTTATTTCTATAAAGCTAGTAGAAATCATGCTCCCTTATAGATGAGTAGGAAGAAAACAACCTTGCCCTGGGAAGACAAATTCAGTGTATAAAATCATGTAAAACGATAGTCTGGAGGGAATGGCAATCAGAGGAATCAAGTGAGCAGCTACAGTGTTCAATGGAGTGTTTTGTATGAGGAATTCAGGTCATTTATTTCATTGCTGCTTCATGTTGTCTTCTGTGGAAGGGACAAGAAAGGAGGGTTAATTTGCTCCCCATTACGATCAGACAGGAGAGGGGAGAACAGAGAAGGCTGGTTCAGAAGGCTGGTGATGTGAAAGGTGTTTGTCTAAGGAGGCATTTAAGGGAAGGAAGGAAGGAAGAGCTGTGGTACAACAAGAGAGGGGAGAAGGTTCTGAGCAAATGCATTAGGCACAGCCCTCTGGGGCACCAGACAAAGGAACCTCAATCAAAGTAGATCGGAAGCACGAGTGAAACAAGCTGAAACGGGGACACGAGCAACACTACGTCCACTTTGAAGACCGTCTTACACTGCGAATTTGAAAAGGGTCAGTGTAGCAGGGGAGAGACAGATGTGGCTGTAGCACTTCGGGAAGAACGTCCTCCACGAGAGTCCCCTCTGAGCTTACAAAGTTGCAACATCTGCAGCACAGCCTCCTCCAACCCAGATAAACGATGTTTGTTATAGTCAATGAAAAGTCACGGTCAGAGCAAACTTTGGCGTATTTTCAGGCATTGGCAGGACTGCTTTTTGCAATATTTCCATGTTAACAGACGTCACACTCAAATACTGAGACAATTAGTAATTATTACTTATTTTAACAAGAAATGTTAATCACTGGCAAATATATCCAAATACGACACTCCTGCAAATTCACTTCCTTGCCATTCCCAGTTCCTTGAAAAGGCTAGCAGCAGGCTATTTCAGCTGGCCTTGGGTGTAAATGTGCTCAGCTGCTGCTCAGCACCAGGACAGCCCATGCTGAGCCCAGCCCCTCCACGCTGGCTGCTCTTTTCGGCTTGTAGTAGGAGTACAGCATAGGAGCGCTACCCCCCCATCCGCTTTAATAGCAGCGATGGTGGGTGTCACCTACCTGTCACGCCTGACTCACCCCACCATCTTTTTTTGTTGTTTTCACTTAAATATTTAAGCACTCGGATATTCCAGCCACTCTGCAGTTCACCTCCTCGGAAAGGAGCAATGTTTCAGAGGTGTTACCATAGAAACAGCGGAGAGAGGAGGCAGCTGAACATGAAGGAAAGTCGTCCAACATTACATCCAGAGACGTGCTTTGGGGGAACTTGAAATTAAAAAATGTATAATTAATTGTGCTGCTGCTGAGCATGTGCTTTTACTTATTGCTTCCTTACAAGTGACAAGAGGCAACCTTTTTGCCTGTGACGGGGAAACAAGGTCGCCGTGTACGGAATTTTAAGTCCGTTGGGTCCTTTTTGGCATAGGAGAGAGCACCGCTCCTTGGAGATGGCCACCGGTGCTAGTCCTCTTATCAGCAAGGTCAGGGAACTGAAATGGTATTGTAAAGGGTCAGCAACGCTAGGTTCCTCAAACAAATCCATCCTACTGCTAGCAGCGGGCTGTGAGCATCGCTGAGTTGTGATTTGAGGTGCTCGCAAAGTTTAATCAGGCTATGGGAAAAAGAAGATAGCATTAATGGAAGTAAAAGTGCCGCTAGATATGGCATGTCCCTTCCAATTATACAAATGAACACACAAAGCCACAATGCCTAATGCTCTGAAGTGGGTATTAAATCAACCCTGCAGGTAAATATAAAAGCATGCCATTGTCAGTCTGTCACCCTATGTCCTGAAGTACCACAATCACCTCTCTCGAGCATGGGAAGGAATAACTGGCTTTGCCAGTGCTCACATCATAAAATAATCTCTGCCATCTCTGGTGAGGTTGTGCAGCTTTACCGAACTACGTGTTGTCTGTAGGGAAGGTAACAAAGGAAAATCCAATGTTACAATTACATGTTAAGCAAGAAAAGTTAAAAAAAAATAAAAATAAAAATAAAGTAACAAAAAGCATATTCACTTCACACATTGGCAAGTTGACCACAGAAACAATATGCTTAGCTATGCCACACAAAATGTTCTGTTCAGAACAGCATCAGAAATAGAACATCAGAGACTTGAAATTTAGTTGCTCTCCATGACCATTCAGACCATGTTCAAGCCCGTCTTACTTTAACTTGTGGCAAGGAAGGGTCCCGGGAGATGTCTAAAACTCTTCCAAGAGCTGGAAGTTGTCTTGATGATTAAAAAAAGGGTTGTTCTGACTGGCAGCAGGACACATCTCTAGCAAACTGACAGCTCTGACTTGAACTGAGTGCTGAGCACTTTGCTCTTGGTGCCCAGGGTGGCCAGCTTACCATCAGCATCTGCTCCACTGCTGCCCTCCTTGGGAAGGGGGTCCCAGCACCTCCTCAAGGGGTCACACCTGCAACCAACCAAATTTTTTCTGACTTTCCTTTTCTCATGAGCCTTGTTCCTTGGGTCAATGTGGTGGGGTGTTTGCTTTTTTTCTGCACATGGATTCACAAGTTGATGGAAGCATTACTGGTGGAGCTTCTCCTTCAGAGCCTTAAGTCTGCTTTTTGCAGGTGAACAACCACCCCTGCATGTCAGGAAGACCTGTGGGGAGAGGGCAAGCCAGACCCTGCCAGCCTGAAGCCATGACTTAACCATGCACTGCTGAAAGTGCTCTCCTCCTGCATGGCTGGGCAGAGGGAGACATTATGTGAGATGCCCACATAGCCCACAACATCAGTAAACTATGAGGGAGCATGGAGGTGCTTGTCTACTGAGGTTTGGTGGGCCTCAATACCAACACAGCAAATCCTGAGGAGCTGATCCTACCCACACCCAGCTGTCTGGGAAACATGTGGAAGATGGCAAAGGAGCCACTTCATAACAGGCTGGCAGAACATCAGGGCATCAGACAGGCTGTGATGGTCATCATAAAACATATTCACTCGATGGCTTGTGATAAAAGATAATTCATGCAGTTCTACCCCCAAAGAAATGGATATCAAATCTCTTTGAACAAGGATAACAGTACAGCTGTTTATCTGGATAAATAAATGTTTATCTGGAGAAAACTGATCTTCCGTCCGTTTCACAATCCTTTAAAAAAGAAAGTATTGAGTTGCATTTAGCCTTGTGACTGATGAAGGAGTCTCAGAGAATTAGTTATGCTCTTGGCATTGACTGTACAAAGGAAGGGAAGAGACAGGCTGTGTTTTAAGCGATTTGTTTTTCTTGTTGTTGGAAATCTATCATACTATTCCTGCCTAAATTATCAAGATGGTTGATAAGCTGAAAATAGATCATTGTGGTGAATTTTACATAGCTAGCTATTGTGTAACTGAACTGCATTTTCTACCTTAGCTTTCCAAGCTCTAATAAATTATAAAAAAAAAAAAAAAAAAAAGCAAGTATTCTGGAAGATTTAACCAGCCTTAAAATGTGCTGAGGTTTGGCAGTGACTTAGCCATGAAACCTGAGTGAAAGGGCACAGTTTTGTTTTTGCTGTTTCTGTCCCCCAGAACAGATCAGAAGCTTCCAGAGAGAGGCTGCCTCCTGCTCTCCTCCTGCTCTGTGCCTAGCACAGCCTGTCCCTGCCAAGTGCTGGGGCTGCCAGGGCAGACGTCCTGTCGTGCCCACTTGCGTGAGGTGGGAACGCAGCAGCCCCCAGCCTTCAGGGCTTGCACTGCTGCACTGCTTGTGGCAGGCAGAAAGCTAGTAAGTACATATGTCACTACTTTTTACGTCAAGTACCCCTCATGAACAAATAGCCATTTCAACTCTTATCTGAAAAATCTCTCTACCCTTCTGCTTTTCTTTGTGTTTCTGAGTTGCTGCTTGCTGACTCTGATGGACCGTGGACCAATTCCTCAGAGAAGAAAGAGCTTTCAGCTCATCATCAAGTCTCTGAGCAAGCTAGTCCTCCAGGAAAAAGAAAAATACTTTAAGTCACTCTCAGAATAATAATCACGCACAAGGTCTGATCCTTTTTTTTTTTCCCCGTGTTTCAACAGGTATCTGAACCAACGAATGTGAGTACAGTTACACCTCATCCAGACTCAGTTTTCTGTTTGTTGATGCAGTGGCCCTGGCTCTGAACCTTGTGGAAGGGGTTGCATCATGTATTGGTGTGCTCACCAGTGCTCAAAGGCTTGCTTAAAGCAGGTAAGTGTCCTAGCAGTCCTAGCTGCTATTTTTCTTACTTACAGGCTGCTATAAAAAGCCATAATAAGAAATCAGCCATAATAAGAAATACTATAGATTCCAAAACACTGAAAATCTGTTCTCTTTGCCTTGATAAAATAAATTGCTGGTATTAATGCTTGTGATCTTTCTGGTGAACTCAAGGATACTAAGGTGCCATCATGCTTCTAACAATCTAGTGCTATTTAGTGATTTAAACATTTTACAGTCTCAGACCATATTGAGGAGCAGGCTTAGAGGAGAGGGAGATAAAATATTTTAGCTCTAGCTTTACTGTCTTTTTAAACTTCTCAGCGTTATCTGTTTTGCTACCTGAGGAATGTTAAGGAAGTGAAATCAAATTTCTATCTGATATTAGGTCATACGCAATATTTATTCTGGAGGCTGAAGCAGTTTCATTCACTCTCGAACTACTTACAACATGAACACACTATCAAGTCTCAATAGATCATTCTATAGATCTGACAAGTAAATATCTTTGAAAATGAAAGTAATTTGCACACTGTACATATATATGTGTGTGTATAGGCTTAGTAAGAGTATTAATGGCCATCCATCCGTGCAAAGGACTGAAGAATGTAATTTATTAAAGATGGGAAGAGGCTTTGCAGGCGGAAAATAATACAAAATCTGGCCAGTCCAGCATGTGTTTTGAGCACCAAGTAGTACCAGAGGTTGCAAAAAAAGGCTGAAGAAGTTGAATTTCAGCAGGAAGGCTTCTTCTAATCCCAGATAGCTGGAGATTAGGTCCAATCCTGAAACTTGGAGAAGTTTGATCCTTCAGTAGTTTCTTGGTTTTGTGGGTTGCTTGTTTTTGGCAATTTAGAGCAGCTAATGAGTCGTGGTACCTGTTATATAAATATCTAGCCTCTCCATGATCTTTTTTTCTAATTTCTTAGTCTTTTCTTCAAGATCTGTACAGTTAACAGGGAGTTTCTCCCAGTGAGGCTTCATACATTTTTTCCTGGGTGCTGAAGTATTATAAAGGACCATGCATATTTGCTTATGAAATGATAATTGATCTGATTTACAATAAAAATCCATACAGGCAAAAGTACTTTCTTTTTGAAACTATGGCTAGAGTTTTCTCCAGGTGTATAATTACAGTTCTGGGTTTTGAGATTGATAAAATGTTGCACAGAAAGGCTAAAGAGCTGCTGAAGACATATGTTTATCTCATACTCTTTACTTTTAAAATTTATATGCAAGATTATTACTTTTTACAGGGGAATATGCAGAAGAACAGCACAGAAGGAAATCCAGAACTGAGAAATAGGGGAGTGGTAACTCCACTATATGCTTTTCATGAAGCCTGTGTAAACCCACCTGGGTGAGCTCTGCAGCCTTGTGATTCAGTGCGAGCCTGGGAGCAGCGGCCGGTACTATCCCCCTGCCCAGGATGTTCCCTCCTGCCCCACAGAAACCCAATACCTGGAATCACTATCAAAGAAGCATTCATATTTTGTCTGAATTTGCACATGGCTTAGAGTGTAGCCTTCAGTGGACATTAGGGAACCCAGGCTCGGAAGGTTACAGACTTGTCCAGTACTTCTTTCTAGGAAGCTCCAGCCACCTTCTCTAGGAGGGCATATCCTCAGAGAATTTTGGCAAGGCTGTTTTCCTGAATGATCTGGGCATTTTCCCCTCCACTGCATGTCTTCTCAGAAGAAAGCTGAAGTCTTAAAGTCTCTGAAGTTTAACAGACTGCTAAAGAATATGCACTTCTGCTGAGCAGCCTAACCTCACACAGCACTGTAGCAGCAAGGGTTGTTGTATCAGAAACTGGGTTAGTATTTCTGATGCCGTGAGTGGTGAAATCTATTTCTCACTAAAGCATTGACACTAGGAACTAAGTAATTCTTGTATTTTACTTTGTCATGGTTAGTCACGCCATTTTCACCATAACTGAAAAAGAGAAATAGACACTGAGAAATTATCACTGAGCACCTGCCTTTGTGGTTTGGAGAGGATGGGTGGGGGCTGGATTGCAGAGGAATGTATTTTGGGTCTTTGTGACCTTGCCCTCTAAGCAAAAGAAAAAACATGGGTTTGTTCAAGGATGTGTTTGTCAATGGCAGTTAGGGAGAGAAAGTTGGAAAATTAAATATATATATGTGTATCTTTCTATTTCTGGAAGCTGCCTTTCTCATCTTATTACCCTTGCAATTATACATTTTAATTCAGTAACTTTCCATTTCAGTACACAAACCACATTCAAATACATTTGTCTCTTGAATCCTGATCCTACCAAACCTTGCTGCTGTCTGCTATACTGATGTCATTTGACTTCAAGAATTTAGTGTATTAAGTTTTGACCAGTAAAAAGCAAAATGCACATATTCACAAACATTTCAGAAGTTCATTCTGGACCCAAATCCACTGCTAACTTCAGATGTATCAAATATTGTAGATTACTGATGCACAGGAAAATCTACTATAAAGATTTTACCAAGTTTTTTATTAAAATTTATACAAAGCTTACCTATTCCTATTGTACATTGGTTTTTGTTGTTGTTGTTTTTCTTCCACACGCTCAGGAATACAGCCATTCATTTACATTTGAGGCTTTTTAGATTTACTTACAGAACTGTGTGAAATCTTGTCCCACTGATCACATCAGAACCCCAAGCCACTAGCAGCCAGTTCCTTACACAACTGACTCACCTGCCAGGCCAGCCTTCCACCCCCAAAGTCTTTCCCTGTGTCCCTCTTCATGCCCTCTGGCAAGCTGTTTCTTCATTTTTCTCATCCTCTCTATATGATTATGCTCCTTGTTCCTGCTGCTCACACAGAGAGCATCTATATTCACAGTCAGTCCCCAGGCAAACACTAATTTTTGACCAGTCATGCACGTCTGTGTTCATGCAATGTCTCCCATAGTTCCTGCTGTAGTGTAGTGCTAAGAAACTTAATTGCTTCCAACATTTCTCCCAAATTAAGAGTATCTGAAATGCTATTTACCATAACAATACTGGGAGGGAGGACTATTTCAATCTCACACTGATATTAATGAGGGTTAATTACACAGAGGCTGATGGAAGCAACCTGGGATGAACTCAGCGAGTGCCCTTCAGTTTTAAGAAGTACCACATAAATCACTCTCTTTCACTCTTTCCCACAGGCCCACTTGTCAGAGATTAGAGATAATAGCAGGTATCTTTAAACTAGTCACAGGCAAGGGCTTTGTTCAGTAGTTCGTATAGGAGACCTTTATGATTATGAAAGCAAAGGTATAAAGAAACCATTTACCTTTTCAAACATCTTATTTACCTTTGTTGGACTAGACGGGCTGTGCAACAATAAAGGAAAACAAAGAATAGCTTCAAGGCAGAGGCATCAGCCTCTTCATCTCTATCAGTTGTTCTGCTTCTCCAGAAGTGGCCTCACAGTAGCAATTCTAGTAGGAATTAAAATATTTTCCTGCAGAAGATGCAGAGAGAACAAGACCTGTGTGCTGCAGAATACACAAGACTCTGAGTCATTCACGTGGATGATATTTTCCTTTGGTCCATACCATCACATACACATGACCTCTTGCACACAACCACAAAAAGCTCTCACTAGCCAGCACTAGCCAGCAGTACATTGAAGCTTTAAATGATGCCCAGCCCTGTATTATAAAAATATCAAAGAACATAAGACTGAGGATTCGTTCATACGTTCAGCAACTTTTTCAGCGAGTTACATTTGAACACTATTTTATTGCTCAGTGCACCAAATGCTGTGATCAGGACCCTGATGAGGTCATGACTAAAATAGGGCACAGAACCTGTATTAGCTCCTGGAGAAATCAGTGGATTTCTTTTTGCTGACTTAATAGGAATCAAATCTTTTCCTTACAACATAACAAGCTGTAGAAAAGAGAAGAGAGTGCCAAAAAGAACAAGAGTAATATATGAATTCTGCCCAATAATCATTATCCAACTCTTCCTTACAGTTACCCCAGGAAGAATAGCTGCTTTGGATCAACTTGGAAATTGCTGCACACAAGCTGAGAAAGATGAAAGCAAAGAATCTGCAGACCTCAGCTGATACTAACACCTGTGATGGATCCGGGCTTCTGAAATCACCATCTGATTAGATAAATTTGTACATAGGGCAACATACAAAATCAAATGTAATGTGCCTCAATGTTTTCTCAGTGCTCTGAGCATTCCTGAGGCTTATCTAACAACAGTGTTTTAGAGAAGTGGGAATTAAAGAAACTTTTCTATGGAGCCCTGGCAATGCATTTCTGGGTAATTACCCGGTATTATATTTTTTTCTTTTGGAGAAACCCCAGCAAAACCAATAGAATGCATGTGGAGAGAAACTGCAGAGTTTCTTCCCGTTTGTATATCTGAGGAATTTCCTGAGTAAAGAGTTTTCCCATATCTGCAGAACAAGAAACTGCTTGTTTATACGGTAGATTTCCCTACATACCTCTCTAATGTTTGTTACATATTTTATCTAAGAGAGCAAAAGTTTAATAAAAGTAAAATGAAGAAATGAAGAAATAAAAATCACATTTTGACAAGCACAGCTGCAAATAAAGGGAACAAAACAATTGTTACACAGCTTACACAGTTGGGACGGAAAGTTGTACATGCCTAATAAAGTTAAATGGGAAAAGGTGCTTAAACCAAACAGTGATATCACTGCAGCCACCATTGAGAATGACTTACAAAATTGACTGTCTTCTTAATATGAAATAGAGTAACAAAGAACCAACTAGGACACTTAAGAGATAAGTCTCTGTGTTAGCAGAAACCTCAAAGGGAATGTAACAATTCCCCTGAAAACTGGACCTCGTTTATAGGCTACGCTGCTAATTAACGCAGCAACTACAATGCATGAGGGGAACGAGAATTTCCAAGTTGCACGTACAAACAGAAAGGGAGCAGGAAGTCTCTTTTACATGCACATCAGTTTCTGTTATATTTCTCCATTCCAGCAAGAATTATAAAATGGAAGAAAAAAAAGAAAAAAAAAAAAAAAAAAGAGAAAGAGAGAGATAAAAATATATGTAACAAACCCTAGGAAATTAACTACATGAACCAATGAGCCCAGCAGTGCAGAAAACACTTGACAATTCTCTAATTACCAGGGTACACCTAGCAAGTTAACCTTTTGTGTTCACATACTACCAGGCAGCAGGTGATATGTGCTCGTCTACGTAGGTCTGTGGAAATACGGGCTGTACGCTTACAAAGTGAGAACAGCACACCATCTGTCTAATACTACCCATACTGCAAGCACATCACTATTTTAAGTCACAAACTCCTCAGTATCAAGGAGGCAAAAGGCAAGTGTTGCCATTACATTGTAGTTATATTTATGATGTGTGTACATTTTGTCTCAGAGTGAGAATCCAAGGCTAGTAGCCAAAAATATTCAGAGTTATCATGATAGTGGTGCTTCGGACTTTCCACTACACCAAATGGCACTTCATTAGCCTAGAGAGAGCTAAATTGTTACCTAAAAGTAGCATAGTTACAAAATGCAAAAGAATTTTTGTCTGTCTTTGTGAAGATAAGTCAAGAGTGGCTTCAGGAAGAAGGACAGCCCAATGTCACAAGCATAAGAGACCAGGTAAAGCCTACATCAGCTGGCACTGAGCTGTGTGCTGTGCTGCTGAGAGCATCCAGCCTCTAAAGCCAGGGAAGGAACACGTCCCCCTGCTGTAGTCAAGAATGGCAGCTACTGGAATGTAAATAGCAAAGCAAAACATAAAGATTATGTTTATGAAAGGGGTTATATATGAAAGGACTTAATAAACTCTTACAGCTATCATTCCATGAATGCGTATCATGAGGCATATTCCATATCCATATATATGCATCAGCTGTGATGAAAGTAATAGAGTTAACTAAGCCCTGACTTCCCTTAGCAACAGTGAGCATTTTCCTCTCAGTTTAGAACAGTAGCTCCTTCATGCTTTGCTGCCATGTAGTTTCCAGAGCAGCTACTTGTGGCAAGAGTGTGCGTGTCCCCTGAAACTGCAGGAAACCCCCAGCACTGGGTCTGCCTCTGCAGTCCTGGGCTGGGCGCTCCCTCCAGGATCTGTGTTTGGCAGAGGTCTAAGAGCTGGTGCTCACATCTCAAGAGAATGAATATGTCACCATCTTCCATCTTCATGTTTTTGCCTTGTGTTTGTAGTGACTGTACATATTCTCTGAAAGAATGAC
The DNA here is from genome assembly GCF_965140915.1 of Aythya marila. Lineage (NCBI taxonomy): Eukaryota > Metazoa > Chordata > Aves > Anseriformes > Anatidae > Aythya > Aythya marila. The sequence continues at coordinate 16,516,197 of NC_139046.1, forward strand.
CTGGGTATGGAGATTCGTTTGTACTTGTGAAGATCTTGTATTCAGCCAGCTGGTCTCATGGAACCTCAGAAGAAGGTGGTATCTGTATTATTTGCATAGTTCATCTTCAGTTGCTGTCTTTCCATGCTAGAAGGCTGCTCTAGATAAGACAACAGTTGTCTGTCCCACTCCCTTTATTGTAAAAAGGAGCAGAGTTGCAGCTCCAGTGCATTCACCAGAGCCATTTTCTGTTCCTAGTGGCAATGCTGACGGGCTCAGAATTGCTCCCAGTCCTTAGATGTGTGAATCTAACATGGAAACACACTATTGCAAGATACCCTTCATCACTTCACGGGGAATTTTATTCTGCTGGCAATACGGAACCTGATGTCTATGGCTCTCTGTTGAGTTCACATTGGTTTTCTGAGTATTCCCAATAGACAGCTTTTATTTGGCTTTGATGTAAAAGCTACTCATCCTCTCTGTGGTCCAAAATCTATCTCCCTATGTTCTTCTCTCCATTACATGAATCATTTTTGCTAGGTGATAATTCTGGTTTCTCTTTTTGATCTTGAAGAAGTTGTTAACTCTCTTTTGAAATTCCGCTGCTTTTGCTTGTGTATCACTGCCTGGCCTCTGCATTTAAGGCCAGTCGGGAGTTTGCAAATTATTAACTTTCCATCATATTGAATCGTATTGCATCATATTGTGTTGTATCATATCATATCAAATAATTTGCAGGTGTTATATATCATATTACACACATATATAATATTTATAGTATATAATATATATATTTATATATAATCTCACCTTTGGAGTCACTGCTTTTTTGTTTCTCATTTTACTAATTTATAAGCTCCATAATTACTGCATATGGCCCAATACACATGACATTTTCCACCAGCATTTTCCACTCTCCATCATATCTTCATGTTTTCTTTCACATTCTGTTTGTTTTGCCTTTTGCCTTTGCATTTGCACAAATATTAGTGTATTTTGCTTGTTTTTCATGAGAAAACCAATTACCACAGTCTCTCCACCACATATGCTCTGCATTTGCAGATGAATGCGCTCACGTGTACATGTCTACGGCTCTTAGTAAAGTTAATGTGAGCTCCCTGAACAGCCTTAGTCAAGCACATTCATCTTGTCCCTATCATTTCTGACACATTCACCTTTTTAGAAGTGACAATCCAAGAGCTGACTATTTTGTGATATGCCGGTCTATTGTTTCTCCAGATCTTTTATCAAAAAGAAACCTTTTATTTATGACATTTTTGAACGATGAAACAGTTTTTAAAGCATCACTAGGATTTTATACGGTTTGTCTTGGTTTGAAGCTCCTGTTAAAGCATGTGACAGGTTTTAACAATTTCAGCTTATGGTGTGGCTGATCTTGCTCTGATTTGCATTTTATCTACACAGCAGTGTTGCTAAACTGGTCCTCCCATAAGTCCAGCCCTGCAGGGGTAGAAAATCTACAGAGTTTTTATAATTAGGTTTCTTTGATATATATATGTATGTATTTTTTTTTCCTTCTTTTCTTTTGTGCTGTTCAGTATTTAGATAGAAAGACATCCCAGCCCATGCAGGAGGCCAGTCTTTTCTCCAATTGCTCTGTCCACTTATCTACTCCTGCCTGAAAGTAGGATTCCCTAAACTCTTATGCATAATCTTTCAGCAGCTTCTCCAGTAAGGAACAGTGCCTATTGAAAACCACACATTAGTACCTTGCTCAGCTCCATATTTCCTGCATGATCCTGGACAAGTCACTTATCCTGTCTGTATCAGGATGACTAAATACTTGGTTGTGAAATGCACGTCAAGAATGGACTGCTCTACAGTGGTACAGATGCACCATGGCCATTATGAAGTCAAGGAAGTTTTCACCAGAGGAATGCACTCAAAACAGAATGAGCAAACAGAATTGAACAAGGAGCTCCCTTTACCCTGATAGGTTTATACAACTTTAAGCTAATTGAAATCTAATGGTAAAAATCAGGATTTATGGACTTCCATGAGAATTGTAGCAATCTCAGAAGAACCACAGCGTGATGGGATGAGAAACAGCTCATACCCAGCCAGGCAGGTAGTCACAACCCATTTTGAAATTCATTTCATCAAACAGTCAAGTGGAACTCAGCAAAAATTACATTTTTTTATTGGAAGAAAATAAATTCTGTTTTATATAACAATTCCCTAAATGTTCTAGAGAGGACAAAAGGAATTAAAAATGCAGTAGCTTTTGGTGACATCTAGCTTCTATGGCACATTTCTTCTAAACTGAGTAGCAAATATAATCCCATCTGAAGATATTAGTACTGTTGACCAGCCTCATATTACCCTATCCTGTTAGTCTTAGTTTACCTGAATTCAAGCAACGTTTGTGCTCTAAAGCACACTCCTATCCAGCCTGATATACCAGAGGGGAGTTAAAGTACCTTCAAGTCCATGTCCAAGGACCTGCTGGCCTGCATCCATCAGAGGGATGAAGCTACCACCCAGATGAAAGCCCAAGTTAGCAACCCTGTACAGAAGTACCTTGCACAGGTGGAGGGCACACGGCCTGTGTCTGCTCAGAGAGGCTTACCTCTCTGAGGCCTACCTAGCATGGCTGACATGCTGTGGAGCAAAGTGAGGATGTCCCTTTCAGTCACCAAGACAGCCCACAAGCAGGTGTATGAGAGAACAATTTATGTGGAAATTAAAACACATCAAATCAAATCCTCTGAGACAGCTGAAGAACTCTCAGTGCAGCTGAAAAAATGGAATGTGAAAATGCCTTCAAGTTCCCTTTGCTAAGTAAGAATCCCAAGTCTCCCAAGGAGTTATTCAAGCCCCCAGAACCAAATCAAGCAACCTTTAGGCAGGGTTTGTTTGTGCTAATGGCTGATGGACATTTTACTTCTTCTAGATTCATCCAGAGTTAGTCGCTCCTCCTGTGGTGACTTTTTTTCTGCCTTTGAAAGAGAAGTAGTTTGTGCCTGGGGTACACAGCAGCACTGCTACTTCAGAGACGAGTGCAGCACAAATCCTTACGGCAGGCAGTGACTGTACTGAGAACACACAGCGACAGTAATGTTGCCTAAAATGCTGGCATTACATCTGGGTATTTGGCTTAGAGATAATATGAGTCACGACAGAAAAATCGGGCTGAGAAGAGACAAGGAAGACATCATGGGTAGCAGATAAACATGCAGGGCTCCCCGTGAACTGCAGGATGATGAGACATTGGACCGTGCAGGGTTCCACCAAGGAGCCACATGGGTGGATCAGGGAGATGCTGCACATGGACCAAAAGGACACTATCAGATTAAAACCCACAAAATAAAGAGCATGTCACCTTCTCTGAGAGATTTATATTCATGTAGCCGTCTGTAATGGTAATTTGCCACTGACAATAGCTTTTTCATGTGTTCCAGACAGTCATTTCGCTGAGACCATCAGCGGTAAAGAATTCTTGTCCTTCATTAACTTCTGATGCAAGCATTAATTAGCCCACAGATTCTAGTAATAATAGGCTTAGGTAACTGATGTTTGAATGTACCAATAACCTCTTCAGTGAGCTGTGCTATCCATCAGCAAAGCCAGGAAAATAACTGGGGAAGGAACATACTCTAGTTTCTACCAAGGTCTTTTTTCCTCCTCTGCAGAGCAGTTGGGAAAGGGGTTGAGGAAACCAGTTTTCATTTTCCAAGCTCACCTTTTCCCTGTAGCTTTTAATAATATATTATTAAAATAGTTAATGTCTTTGAAGTCAGTCTCATGCTACCTAGTATATATTCACTATGTAGTTCTTTTGCAACTGTGTCAATCACAAAATGTGCACTGTCCCCTCCTGCCTCTTTGTGTTACTGCTGCTGCTGTAGGGTTATATTGTGCTGGAGCCCAGGAACACCTTCTGACAGCCAGGCTCCCACAATGCTGGACACTGTTAAACACTGACCATCGAGATTGCATGCCCCAGGGAGCTAGAACAAGACAGCTGGTGAGATGCACCCAGGGAGGAGAGCACAGGGAGCCAGGAAGCAGCACTAGGCAGTATGACAGGCACCGACTGTAGCAGATGAGAGGCCACCTAGACTGATTACTGGTGGCCCTGGTCCTTGGAAGATGGCCTGTGTGCCAGGATCACTGCATCTGCAAGTTGGCCACTGAGACCTCTGGAGCCCTGTGCAGACCCCGTGGGCTTCCCTCTGGAAGCACCTTTCAGGATTGAGTCCTCTGAATGCACAAGAATGCAGAAAATCTCCCCAATCTCCCTGTGACCTTCAAATGGCATATTAAGTTTGCTGTGTAGCTGAATGAGGTATTTTCTTGGGGTGGGCTGGTGAGAGCACTAAGGGCATTTATTTTCTGTGACCACACTTTGGTAGATGTTTCAGCCCGATTGATGTCCACAGTACCAGTTTTCCAGAGGTCCCCAAGGCCTGAAGATATCCCTTCTGTTGTCAGAAAACCTGTCAGCATGCAGGCTCTAGAAAGAGAAACCCAGCAGGGTGTTGAATAAACTAATCCTCCCCCTCCGTGGGTATCATTTATATTACAGGGGCTGTTAAGACGCCATCAGCTTGGAAGAGCACCACCTTATCCTCCAAACTGTGGAATTACATCTGATCCTTTATGTCAGCTCTCCTATTTCTAAAACTCTCATCAGATCACAAGTTAAAAATACTTGAAGTACCATGGCCTGTCTAATCGCCTGTGCAAGAAGCGAGTTCTCTGTTAGCACCATGCAACAATGAAATCTGCAGTGTCCTTATTTTAGTGTGCTTCCTGGTTCTCTGTGATACAGACACTAATGAACTGTAACCTGGGAAACCACTGAAAGTCTATTGGCTTAATGCATGTAAGAAGTTTGCCTAGATTAAGGTGTCTTTCAGCAAGAAAATTGAAAAGACCTTCATCCCCCCACAACCTCATGGTCTTCAGACTGTTCCTTTAGACTAGCAAAGTTTCTTGAAATTCATGGAGCTAGTTTTATTTCTTTTTTTTCTTTTTTCTTTTTTTTCTTTTTTTACCTGAACTGAAACAACAACAGGAGCCTGGAAGTGGAAAAAAAATCTCTAGTTTCCAAAATAAATTCTGAAAAGTGGGAAGAATATTTTGCACTTTGAGAACAGAGAAATCATGCAGAGATTTCTAAGCACTGAAGATATATTAATTAAACCTCATGCCATCCAGTTACTGCTGCATTTACCTTAAACAGGTAGCTGCATGGCAGGGAGGGTAAAGGACTCACTAGCCACACCAGGAGCAGGACTCGGACTAAAACTGAAGGTCCCAAACCTGTCCTTTCAGCCTCTGTCCATACCCATGTTGTCCTTCTGTGGCACTTCAGGAGCACTTCTCCACAAATAGTTCTGCCCACTCATCTTTCTCCTTGGTCCGGGTCAAAACAGCTGCTTTCTGTGGGCATACTTGCTGGGAAGCAGCTCTGTTTTGGGCATTCTCTGTCTCTGTTCCCTCTCTTCTTCCACTGGCTCTTTCCAGCAGGTGCTGGTAGAAAAGTGCAAGGCCTTTGTTGTGATCACTGCCACAAAACTTCTGCTGCCTGCTGTGGCTGGCCAAGCTCAGGTCTTGGGGACAGGCCCTCCTCTCTGCCTGCAAAAGGCCTCGCCTGATGTCTGCTCCTGCTAAAAACATGTCCAGCAGAACTTAGTGTGGTAGGAAAGAGAGGGTGTCTGAGGTAAAAATATGGCAGGACGGGATGTCCAACTGTCTGGCTCAAAGCACAGCTTAGGACCTACTCTGAGACAGTCCTCTCCACTGCAACCTGCCTGCTTCTGCTGACCACACTTTTCGTCATAGCTTTGCTTCAGTGATTCCTGATTCTCCTCTTCCCTCCTTAATTATTCTTCCTTCATATCCTCTGCAGCAGCAGACACCTGAGCCCCCTTCTCAGGGCTTCATCTTCAACTGTCTACTGTCCTTCAACACTTGCTCCCAGGTAATCTCATCAGTTACTAGCCAAAGCAATTCACTTGCTGTCTGTGTGTAGATATTTGACAGATCAATTAGTCTATCCCACCTGGGCCTGTCTGTGTGCAAATTCAACTCTCTCTCTCTGGTACCTACCAATATATGGGATCACTAACCTGAAATCAACAGGGCTAGTCTTTCCCAACCCATCTCCTTCCTCCCTGTTTGGTTGGGATAACACTGCCATTCTCCTCCCCCTGTCACTCTGGGTCTCATCTTCTGTCCCCATGCCCCAGCTACATCTCAGCCTGGCAGGTTGCATTTACCAGTATCCCTGCTAGCTACCTGTCTTTCAAAATCCTCTGAGAAAATCATTTTCCTGTGCTTCTGCCTTAATGCTTCAGTTTCTCCTCTTCTAGCATTACAGGAATGTGTTTTCTTTCTCATCTCTTCACCCTCAGCTCTTCAGCCTCCCACCCTGTCCTAGCTCATCCTGATCCCACCCATTCTGAGTGGGATCAACACATGCCTCTAACCAGACCACATGTCAGGAACTACATATTTGGAACCCAAATACTCATTTTCTCTCTGTATCTCATTCCTCACATAAGATAGCAGCCCTATGAAGTTCCACAGACATGCTTAAATTCTCTTTTGTCATGATATCACCAAAATGCTACCAGCTAGCTAGGCTGTTGGTAGCCGGAGCCTCCTGCCTCTGATACTAAGCATAACATTTCCACTGAACATCCTGTATTCCCACTTAGCTGTCTGCATCCTGATGGATCTTATTTTACTACTAGTTGGCAAGCTTGGGGTTGGGTTCAGAAATTGCCTTTTGTTCTGTGTTTGCAGAGTGCCCACCACACTAGGACCCTAGTCCATCATTCCTGAGCCTTTTGACATCAAGGTAATAAATAAGACTGGAAATTACCATAACAAAACTGTCACATGCGGAGCCAGTGGCAGCACTGACAAGCGAGCAGAGGCACCCTGCCTTCCTTCCTCACTGTTCATCCCTTACTATTCATTTCAGTACCTCTGTGATTCTGCACCTGCAAACATGCAACCAGCAGAGAAGTAGGAATTGTCACTGTCTAGAAGTCCCCTTCTAATTATAAGATCATATGGCATTCTGCCAACCAAATAGTTGTAAGCTCTTCATATACAAGAAGCTTTCACTTGAACTTAGCAGCCACAATCCAATTTGCTGTATTGCAGTAAGGTATAAATTGTTCTTCCTGTTCTTTTTACACCAACAGCCACAGAACAGTATATTTAGAAGATGTAGATACCCTGTATGAGAGAGATTTTCAATGGGATATGTTAAGATCTTCATTTTTCCTCTCTAAGAAGTCCTGGCAAGAGAAAATTACAAGCAGTTTTAGACACGTGTTTCTCTCATATCTATCTGCAACCAAGCTAAGCTGATTTGCAGCCTTGGACACTACCCATCACTCTACTTTCGGGTTGCTGAGGACTGGATATATAAGCATGCCAAAAGCTAGGTTGCTCCCAAAATAGAACATGCTTTAGGATTTGACATAGTTAAAGCAGAACGTTCAAGTGAAAAAGCAGAGCGGTGATCATATTTACAGTGGAGTGCAACAGCACCCAGGAGAGAAAGGAAGGCAGAAAAAGTTGCCTAAATGTTGTATAAGATCTTTTGTTTTTATTGAAGGGGAGGGAGAGACGGAACTGAGATGTAAGCAGTTGTGTAGAAGATAGCAAAGAGAAGTGCATTTTCCACAGCTTGAAAGTTGTGCTATAGGTGTTAAATGACCTCCAGAGCCTAAGCAGGTTTCATGTGTAATGGATATTTTTCTTTGATGTTTCTTCAGAACACCTAGTCTAGGGAGCTGGCCACTGTAAACCTCTTAAATTTCAAGTGCTATTTTTATGGCTTCTTTATGTTTGAAGTAACCTCACTTAAAGGATTACAGGGGTTACTTCATGTCTTTGTAGCCAAACGCATTCTGGTAAAGGTCAGGTTGATCTGAAGTCAACAGTTATCTTTAGCTTTTATTGTTAATCATTCCCAAGACCTTTGTTCCTTGATTGTCACTTACATGCGGGGTGCGTTCATTAGTAGTATCAGCAAGATACTTATCAGCAAGATGTGCATTGTCAAATACAAGAAATATATCCCTGATACTGTTAGGAAAAGTATCTGAAAGTAACTTTGAAATAATAGTATTCACCTGATGATTTCCACAATGTCATGCTGATTTGCTTTAGTGTTTGTGACCATTTCATAGTAAAGACATTTAAGAGGGAAGACATACAGGGTGCTCTGTTTTATAAAGGAGGAATGCTCTCTAAGTAAAATAATTCACAGCCTAGATTGAAGCATTTAGACAAACTAAAGACAAATGAACAAGTTAAGACATTTATCAGATTATTCAGTGCCAAGCTAAAGTATAAATGATGCAGGCACTTGCAGCTTTCATATTACACAGCATGTCACAGCTGATAGCAAACATCAGAAAAGACAGAGGTTATTGATTATACTCCTATACCAAAGCTCCATGCAGCTTTGGAGTGAAAAATATAATTATGGAGAGTGTGCTTTGAAGAGGACAGTCCAAGTGCCATGTCAGGAAGAGCTGTAATATTGTAAAGAACTACTCAGTGCCTGTGCACAGCTCTGCCCTCTCTAAGACTGCCTCACAGTACCCTGCTGTACCTTGCATCATAGGACCTCCCCAAGCTCCAGCTGAGATTCACCCTTTGCTGAATTCCTTTAAACATTTTCCTTTTGAAGAAGGAGGATGCAAGATCTCCAGTGCTGTTCTCATGTTGCCCAAGCCAAGGTGTGCTTCCAGGGGAAGTTGTGGGTGGCAAAGGATGAGCATGATTACATAACATGTAATCTGGCACACAAAAATGCTTGTGTTCATCAGCCACATCTAATTTTAGGCATTCTTCTTCCTGTGGGTGGCTGCTTCACTCCCAAAGGTCTCAGGTATATCATTCCTTTAATGCACCCACTTCAAACTATTTGATCTGGGGAAAAAAAATACACCAATAAATTGTTCTCATTGAGTTAGCTACAGCACAGATGTTTTATTTTAAATTTGAATCAAGTTATAAGCCCATTCTCTGCCTTCACAGTCACCTTACAGAAAAAGGTCACAGAATCACAGAATGGTTGAGGCTGGAAGGGATCTCTAGAGGTCTTCTTGTCCAACCCACATGTTCAATGAGGGTCATCTAGAGCCATCTGCTCAGGGCTGTGTCCAGTCAGCTTTTGAATATCTCTAAATATCTTTATGGAGACTCCACAACTTCTCTGGGCAACTTGTTCTACTGCTTGACCACCCACACAGCAAAAATGTGTTTCCTGATGTTCAGACAGAATCTCCTGTGTTCCAGTTTGTGCCCACCAGATGACAGCACGACCCTCTGGTGCATCAGCCACTCCTTCCAGCTTTGCATCATCCACAAACTTGCTGAGGATAAACTCTGCCCCATCATCCACATCATTAACGAAGATGCTGAATAGGATTGGACCCACTACTGGCCCCTGGGGTACGCCTCTAGTTACTGGCCTCCAACCAGGCTGTTCCACTCATCACTGCCCTCTGGGCCTGGCTATTCAGTCATTTTTCAAGCTGCCTCACTGTCTACTCATCCAGCCCATCATCAGCTTCTCTTTGTCTTTCGGGAGACAGTATCAAAAGCCTTACTGAAATCAAGGTGGGCAAGACCTATTGCTCTCAGTCCTCACCTACCAAGTCAGTCATTTAATCATATTGGGTTGCTCAAGCATGGCTTCCCCTTGCTGAACCCATGCAGTCTGTTACTGACTTCCTTGTCAGACCAGCCTACCTTTTGGATTAAAAGCTGTAACACCAGTATCAAAATCCGTCTCAAATATTCTCGAAGCTTAATTCAGTTCAGAAGCATTGGTAAGACACTTTCCTTCATTAAGCATAGCTAGATCAGGCCCTTGAACAAAGATATTTCTTTTTTCTGCATTCGGGTCTCCTGCTTTCATTTCCTGTTTTTCCTCCTTCCATACAATTGCTACGTTCTCCATGAGACCCCTGTGAGTTATTCTGGTCTCAATGGCAAATATCCAATGTGAAAATGTTTAAGCTGTCTTTTATTTACTTAAGAGACTGTATCTTGTGTCAATATGTACTTTAGGCAGGTTTATCATTCAAGAGACAGAAAGGTTCCAGCCTCACAGTTAAATATGTAATTAGGCAGCTTTAAAGCATGACTACTTCCAATTCACCTTGGGGGTAATAGATACTTCTTATTTAAGAACTGGTTTGAAGACTGCAGCATGAAAACCAAGAGGTAGGAATAGGATAATTACTACCTATCCCTTCAATATATTCTGTTGGTTATTTATATACTTTTTTGAAAACTGATTTCTATGTAATGAAAAAAATCTCCCTTTACAAGGCATTTGCTTCTTGTGTGCGTCTGAGACGTGTTTGTGCAATGGAAACATATGCAGATAACAATAAGCTTTTCTGAAATGCCTACTTGTAACACAAAGCAGATGGGGCTTCTACCTCTACAGTTACTTTCTGAGAGCCTTAGTGGCAGCTCACCACAGAAGTCTGTTAGATCAAATAAGTCCAGGTGAGTGTAAACTCTACCAATTTACCTCTAGTAAATGGACTTAGTCTGTCCTTGACCCAACTACATCTATTACAGCAGTAGCTATTACTACTACCTTGTTTTGTGTTTTTATCTTGCTGCTCATCACTGTAATATTTAGATATCTAACAAAATATGCAAGCACTAACAAAGTCCTGAGTGGATTAAAAACTACCACTGACAGCATTTAAAACACTTCTTTGGCCTCCTTTGAGGATGCAATGTTGGCTGCTCTCTGCTCAAGAACCAAAATAATTTATTGCCTTTGAGTACAAGCTCCATAGATCATTATAATCATTCTCAAGTGTCCTCCTGAGATTGTGTGAGAATATGTAATAAGGACATTTTCTACCATGTTTTTGTCAGAGTTCATCATTTTAAAACTGTAAAAATCATGCTTTCATACCAAAGATATCTGAGGCCTGATAAATATGGTTCTAATTTAAAAGAGGCCAAACTGAAAAGTTCCTTTCCTTTTTTATTTTTTTTTTACTATGGTGGTTTTACCTTGCTGGGCACCTAAGCTCCACCACAACTGCTGAGAAGAAAAGGGGAAGAAGAAAGTATGCTGGAAAGAAAAAAAAAAAAAAAAAGGCTCACAGGTTGAGATGAGGATAATTTAATTAAAGGGAAGAGGAAGAGGGAAAAAAAAAAAAAAAAAAAGGCTGCCTGGAAGCACAGAGAAAAAAAATATATCTATTCTTTATTTCCCAGCAACAAGTGATGTTCGGCCACTTCCTGGGAAGCAGGGCCTCGCTGCATTTAGTGGTTGTTTGGGAGGACAGACGTCTTCATAAAAAGAGCTCCCCCCCCCTCCTTCTGAGGAGGGGGAGTAAGAGAGCAGTTGTGGTGGAGTTTAGCTGCCCAGAAAGGTAAAAACATCACATTTACTCACTGCTAAAAACAGTGTTGAGGTCCATAGATAGTCAGATTTGAGTCCTGAATAAATTTTGAGGGCAGCCTTCTGTCAGGGATTCTGAAGCTGTGAAATAAAAATGCTCATCATTTGAACATATATTTTTACCTGTGTAACCAGGATATATACACTGGTACAGCATTTTGCATTGGCTATGGCAAAGAGCACATCTACCTGTAGCTTTGTGAAGGTGTTCTGCATAAAGCACAGACCTCTGGGACAAGCAGCTTCAGCCCAGCAAACAGCAGTATCACAACAGAATGGTCATAATGGTCATACGTGTTTCCTCTTAGGAGGCTGAGATGTTTCATACATCTTCTACCTACTTTTTTGCCTTCCTGCCCTAACCATAAATTGCTGCTAAAGACACCTGCACCAAAACTGAAGACCTACATCTCTTTGAACAACCTGAGAGGAAAACCTCAGCAATATGGTTCCACTCTGCCCGTGTGCCTGTCCTTCCGTGGCACAGTTCTTCTTGCCCATGGGATATCAAAAGAATGCCCACAGTGAGACTTAACTGATCTTCCTACTTTCCTGTATATCCAGCACTGTGAACTGCCTCAGGGAATGGAAAGAACAGAGCACAGGCAGGACACACAGTACATCCCTTCTGCTCCCCTAACAAAAGCTGAGGGCAGGTAAAGGAAGAGGAGGAAACCAGACAGCACCACCAATTCCAAGGGAAGTTTCTGTACAGCTAAGCATTTGTCTTGCATATTTATTTTATTCTTCCCTCTTTTTCTGTGCTGGTCCTCCTTGCAGCCTTGTACCTATCAGAAATAGCTTTTAGAAGTGAATAGGCAGAACCAGTCAGCACTGGCTGTGTCCTATCTTGAAGGCAATGCTGACACAATTGCCAGTCATTGCCTACTGGGCGTTCCAAATCAGCAGCATAATTTCAGCAGTTGGTGAATTGCAGTCTGCCTTGCTCACAGCAGCCTCCTCCCCAAGAGCAATATCTTGTCCAGTTACTAGTAACTAGTGTGGTTCCCTAAGACTCCATTTTAGGGCCAGTTCTCTTTAATGTGTTCATAAATTACTTGGATGCAGGACTTGAATGCATACTGAGTAGGGTTGTGGATAGCACTAAATTGGGAGGAGCTGTTGACTCCCTCAAGGGTAGAGATGCCTTGCAAAAAGATCTTGACAAATTAGAGGACTGGGCAATCATATACCATATGAAGTTCAACAAGAGCAAGTGTCAGACTCTGCACCTGGGACAGGCCAGCCCTGGGTATACGTACAGACTGGAGGAGGAGAGGCTGGAGAGCAGCCCCATGGAAAGGGATCTAGGGTGTTTTGGTCAACAGCAAAATAAATATGAGTCAATACTGTGCCTCGGCAGCCAAAAGGGCCAAAAGTACCCTGGAGTGCATCAAGCTTGGCATTGCTAGCCAGTTAAGGGAAAGGATTGTCCTGCTCTGCTCCGGTGCGACCTTGCCTTGAGCACTGTGTGCAGTTCTGGGCACTACTGTATAAGAAGGACGTAAAACTATGAGAGTATGTCCAAAGGAGGGCAACTGAGATAGTGAAAGGTCTGAAGGGCAAGACTTATGAGAAGCAGCTGAGGTCCCTTGGTTTGTTCAGCCCCGAGCAGAGCAGGCCTCATGGCAGCCTGCAGCTCCCTCACGAGGGGAGCGGAGGGGCAGGCGCTGAGCTCTGCTCTCTGGGGACAGTGACAGGACCTGAGGGAACGGCATGGAGCTGAGACAGGGGAGGGTCAGGCTGGGGGTTAGGGAAAGGTTCTGCACCCAGAGGGTGCTTGGGCACTGGGACAGTGTCGTGGTTTAACCCGGCCGGCAGCTAAACACCACGCAGCCGTTCGCTCACCCTCCCCCCTCCCTCTCTGGGACGGGGGAGAGAAATGGAAAGTGAAGCCCGTGAGTTGAGATAAAGACGGTTTAATAAGACAGGAAAATAATAATAACAAAATAATAATAACAATAATAATAAGAATGATACAATGGTGATAATAGGAAAGTAATAATAATATGTACAAACAAGTGATGCACAATGCAATTGCTCACCACCCGCTGACCGATGCCCAGCCTAACCCCGAGCAGTCCGGCCCCCTCCCCCCGGCTAGCCACCCCTATATATTGTTTAGCACGTCAGACACACAGAAGTATAAGGCTTTAGTAGACACCGGTGCACAATGTACTATAATGCCATCGAACTACAAAGGACCAGAGCCCATCTGTATTTGTGGAGTGACAGGGGGATCTCAGCAGTTGACTGTATTGGAGGCTGAAGTGAGTCTGACTGGGAATGAGTGGGAAAAGCACCGCATTGTGACTGGCTCGGATGCTCCATGTATCCTTGGCATAGACTATCTTAGAAGAGGATATTGCAAGGACCCAAAAGGGTTCCGGTGGGCTTTTGGTATAGCTGCCTTAGAGACAGAGGGCATTAAACAATTATCTACCTTGCCTGGTCTCTCAGAGGACCCCTCTGTTGTGGGGTTGCTGAGGGTCGAAGAACAGCGAGTGCCAATCGCTACCACAACTGTGCACCGGTGGCAATATCGCACTAACCGAGACTCCCTGTTTCCCATCCATAAGCTAATTCGTCAATTGGAGAGCCAAGGAGTGATCAGCAAGACTCATTCACCTTTCAATAGTCCCATATGGCCAGTGCGAAAGTCTAATGGCAAGTGGAGACTAACAGTGGACTATCGTGGCCTGAACGAAGTGACGCCACCACTGAGTGCTGCAGTGCCGGACATGCTGGAACTCCAGTACGAACTTGAATCGAAGGCAGCCAAGTGGTACGCCACAATTGATATCGCTAATGCATTTTTCTCCATCCCTCTAGCAGCAGAGTGCAGGCCACAATTTGCCTTCACTTGGAGGGGAGTCCAATATACTTGGAATCGGCTGCCCCAGGGGTGGAAACACAGCCCTACCATTTGCCATGGGCTGATCCAGTCTGCGTTAGAGCAGGGGAAAGCTCCTGAACACCTGCAGTACATCGATGACATTATTGTGTGGGGTGACACAATAGAGGAAGTTTTCGAAAGAAAGAAAATAGTCCAAATCCTTCTGAAAGCCGGTTTCGCCATAAAACAAAATAAAGTCAAAGGACCTGCACGAGAGATCCAGTTTTTAGGAATAAAATGGCAAGATGGACGTCGTCAAATCCCAATGGATGTGATCAACAAAATAACAGCTATGTCTCCACCAACTAACAAAAAAGAAACACAGACTTTCCTAGGTGTTGTGGGGTTTTGGAGATTGCACATCCCAAATTACAGTCTGATTGTAAACCCGCTCTACCAAGTAACCCGTAAGAAGAATGAGATTGAATGGGGCCCTGAACAACGACAAGCCTTTGAACAAATCAAGCAGGAAATAGTCCATGCAGTAGCCCTTGGGCCAGTTCGAACAGGACCAGATGTAAAGAATGTGCTCTACACTGCAGCCGGGGAGAACGGCCCCACCTGGAGCCTCTGGCAGAAAGAACCTGGGGAAACTTGAGGTCGGCCCCTGGGGTTTTGGAGTCGGGGATACAGAGGATCTGAGGCCCGCTATACTCCAACTGAAAAGGAGATATTGGCAGTATATGAAGGAGTTCGATCTGCTTCGGAGGTGGTCGGTACTGAAGCGCAGCTCCTCCTAGCACCCCGATTGCCGGTACTAGGCTGGATGTTCAAGGGAAGGGTCTCTTCTACGCATCATGCAACTGATGCTACATGGAGCAAGTGGGTTGCACTGATTACTCAGCGGGCTCGAATAGGAAACCCCAGTCGCCCAGGAATATTGGAAGTGATTATGGACTGGCCAGAAGGCAAATACTTTGGGATATCATCAGAGGAGGAGGTGGGTCGTGCTGAAGAAGCCCCACGTTGGGCGCCAAAATGACTGTCGTGGTTTAACCCGGCCGGCAGCTAAACACCATGCAGCCGTTTGCTCACCCTTCCCCCTCCCTCTCTGGGACGGGGGAGAGAAATGGAAAGTGAAGCCCGTGAGTTGAGATAAAGACGGTTTAATAAGACAGGAAAATAATAAAAACAAAATAATAATAACAATAATAATAAGAATGATACAATGGTGATAACAGGAAAATAATAATAATATGTACAACCAAGTGATGCACAATGCAATTGCTCACCACCCGCTGACCGATGCCCAGCCTAACCCCGAGCAGTCCGGCCCCCTCCCCCCGGCTAGCCACCCCTATGTATTGTTTAGCATGACGTCAGATGGTATGGAATACCCCTTTGGCTAGTTTGGGTCACCTGTCCTGGGTCTGTCCCCTCCCAGCTCTTACTGCACCCCCAGCCTGCCTGTTGGCAGGACAGAGCAAAAGGCTGAGATGTCCTTGGCTTGGTATAAGCACTGCTCTGCAACAACTAAAACATCGGGGTGTTATCAGCACTCTTCTTATCCTAAGCCAAAACACAGCATTCCACCAGCTACCAGGAAGAAAATTAATTCTGTTCTAACTGAAACCAGGACAGACAGGCTGCTCAGGGCAGTCAGTGGTCATGGCACTGAGACTGCTGGAGTTCAAGAAGCATTTGAACAACACTCTCAGACATAGGGTCTGTTTTTTGGGTGGTCCTGCATAAAGCCAGAAGTTGGATTCTATTATCCTTGCGGATCTCTTCCAGCTCAGGATTTTCTGATTCTATTGTCCTAACTGGTCTGCAAAAAGTAAAATTTGATGCCTGCTACATAGTTAACATCAGAAGCTTGCAGATAACTGGAGCTTTATAGGAGGAATTCCAGAAATGTGGCCCTGGTATGTGAAAGCCCCAGGAAGTAAATGGCCCGAGCACAGGCACCAACTTACTGCTTGCTTTTGGAGCAGGCAGTGGTAAGTGAAAAAAGTCATAAACTGAAATGTTCCATGCTGGGTACCAAGAACTAGATAAGTTCTGCTTAGATTAAGAGTGAATAAAACTCTGCTTTTCTGGTGTTTACCCTCAGCTCCAGGAAAGTCTCAAAGGTGTATTTATTTAGGCCTTTCTCGTGTGAGCTGAATAGACTAAAGCTGCTGACACTCCTAGAGTGGGAAAAGCAGCAGTTACTGGCAGAACAGTGAGACAGGCCCTGCACTGCCCAGGGACGGAGCAGGGCAGAGAGACCAAGGGGAGCTGAGACATGCAGCACAGAGCAGAGCCAGCATGCACAGGCGAGTAGCCAGAGATGTGGCTAAAAGCTTCTCATTTAGTCAAAGCACTTCCTTTGCTGTTTATTAAATTGATTACAATTCATTGCTTTTTTATAACAGAGTTATTGTTTTGATCTTAGGCTCAATACAAAGGAAATAAGATGGGGAAACTGTTAGTTACTGTGAGATAAAATGAAACAATGGAGCTCAATGAAAACACAAAGGTTCCTTTTCTCCTGGTATTTGATTACGGGTAATGTTTCAAATGGAAGTTCATACACAAACAGTTCATTGATATTCAATAATATAGTTGGTGTATCTATTTAAATAATGAATTTAAATCACCCTGGCTCTGCACTATCCAGGTCCTCAAGCTGTGTTTACAAGGTAGAGCAACAGAGCAGAGAACAAGAGCTCCTGGTTTCCTCTTTTGCAAGCCATATAAGCACCAGCGATTCCCCCACACCTCAGGTAAAAACCTATTAGCTCTGCTTGGGTAGACAGTTCCTGCACAGCCATTCATCTGCATGGCCTTTTGCTGCCTCTTATGTACCAAGTCCTCCCACTGGCAGCCACACAGGAACTCTTTGCCGCAGTTTCCCCATCTGTACTTTGGGTCAAAAACATTTCCTTGTTTGGTGAGAATTGTAGCACTGACTGCCAGAAATAACATCTAAGAACTAATACTTAAATCAGAACAAGCTTTAATACAATCTTTTAAATATCCAAATAAAATTTGGATGTGGCAGAAGTTCATATATACATATGTGATTAGCACATGGTTAGAAGGTGACATGCATTGCCAGAGGCTTCATATTTTAGAGGAAATTCCTGTCTCCAGAGGGTTCTTTCTTTGCCATATGATACATAATTACTGTTGCAGCCCAAGGGCAGTAAACATCCTCCACATGCTTCATGTGGATGTGGCAGAGAATTATGTTTTTTTATTATCATCTGACATATGCAGGGCAATAACAGAAGTTCTCAACCAACCAAGATGAAGAAGACAGAAGAGAAATCTTACCAGCAGTGATGTTGGATCTGCGTTTCTGAAACACAGCTGTAATTCTGACTCTCTGAGTATCAGCTGAAAATGCAGTGGGTCCAAGTTACCCTTAGGCAAGGCGCAACCCAGGAAAATAGCATTTCAGTCATGAGGTTTCAGTTCCAGCCTACTTCTGCCTTTCAAAATAATTCAACTTAAAAGTACTCACCAAGTTAATGTCACAGAGATTTTGTGTTTCTCCCAAATATCCAAATTAAAGAGAGCAGAACACAGGTTTGGGCCAAAGGCCGAGAACAGGTGTATTTGTTGATCCTTACGTAGCCTGATCAGAGTCAGGTAAGAGGACAACAGAACATGTACATACACTATCAGGACAGCTTAGGATGTCCTTTTTTTTCATTAGAAAAAAAAATAAAAAATGATAATCAGCTGCATTGCTCAGCACTGCACATTCCCAGAGACAGGACTCAAGCCATACAGAAAACCTGAGAACAAATATGTCAGCCAGATGTATTATTATTGAGAAAGAATAATAGCAGAGATGGACCAACTGTTCATGCTCATCTGATCAATCACCAGTGGCTGAAATTTAATTTTCTTGTTTGCACTGGTTTTCATCCAATCTCTCTCTTTGTTTGTACCTGTACAGAGAGCTGTTACTGTTGAAAGAACAGAAAACTCAATAGTTTAAAATATATTTTATTGGTTTTGTTAGTATCTGAATATTTGATAACTTCTAAAAAGACAACTTCAAAAATTAATCTGATGAGGCTGAAACTCTGGTTATTTCTTCCAGTGCTTGCTGCTTTATTGTCCAATTCCCCATGACTCAGAGGAAACACATAGAAAACAGACCCTTACTACTTCAACTAATGGTCTACAGTCAACAACTAAACTCGACTTAGGAACTTGGAATGAAGACATGAAGAAGTCAAAAAATCAGCCCCCTAAAAATAACAGACAAAGTCTCAGGTTGCACAAGACCACATCCTCACCAGGCTTGTCTTCACAGCTGATCAAGTAGACACAAAGCTGATACCATATCAGCCTACACTGCTGAGTTTCCCAGAAAGTCTTCACAGTGATTTATATCCTCATAAGGCTACAGCCAGGTTTGTTTGCCCAGAGAAGAAAACAACTACATCTGTTTTCTCTGCAGGAGGAACTGATTCAGTTTAAATCTTCCACACACACAGAGCCTTTTCGTGAACCCAAGTGCACCTCTATGGGTGATTTTGAGTAAATTTTATAATCCATCAAGCTAATTAAGTAGAGGTATTTCCTAGTCTAGCTATGGCAAAAGTAGTTTATTAGTGGACCTTGTCTGCTTTATTTTCCAGGACTGCTGGTCATACAAGAAAGATCTGCCTTTCTCCATGAGGAGACAATTGTTCAGATAGCGACCAGAGTATTGAAATGCGTCATGAATAGCAGTGTCTTGTTAGGATTAAGAGGAACACAAACTTCTGACTTTTGTAAAAGATTGTGTTGAGATTAGTACAGAAAAAAGACCCTGTAAGGAACTCTGAAGATGCAGTTACGTCTCTGCAAAAGTTTGTCTCAGATCGGTTAACTCAGAGGCTGCAGTCTCCAACCTGTCCCAGTGTAACATGCAAAGTTAAAGGATACAACACATGCACGTTTCATCTTTCTAGAGACCTGCTTTTAAGCCTAGGGTCAATCACAAGGAAGTCAAATTTGATACTTGGACTGAAGGGCTAAATCCAAAGGGGAACAGATTAGTCAATTAGTCAGCACCAGACAGACCTCACAGTCATGGGTAGGGTGTTGGAGGCTCCCCAGATAATGCCACTGAGCAGTAGAAAGTGGAGCTGACTTTGCTGGAAATGGGCAAATCAAGGCAAAGAGCTGTCTGAACCTAGCCAACAAGGAATGTGAAGAAGAATATGCAGTTACGTTTGGTCTAAAATGTCATCTGTGAGCCCATTTCTGAGATTTGCTGTTTAAGGCCAGAAAGAAACAGATCCCTCTAAGTGGTTAGACAATTTCATATCACCACTTTTGGCTGATTTGGAGTGAGGACTTGATCTCAGTGATGCAAGCCCGCATGATCTCTTTGAGGTCTGTAGCTTTGCTACATGCCAAAGACACTTGAGGAAATTCTAGTCCCTAGAAAACAGAATACTTTTTTTGCCAAATAATTTCCCTGCCTTATTAGCCCTTGAACCAAAGACTCACTTGAACAGCCCATGAGAGAAAAAGGGAATACAACTCTTTGGCTTGCTGAGCAGACTCATTGCACAGGTGGATGAGGGGATGTCCCAGATCCTGATCCCTGCTCCAAGGCAAGGCAGAAAGTCAAAGCAGCAGACAGCCAATACAGAGAGGTAAGAATTTGGTTCTGTTTAAGCAGAGGAGGGCACTGAGTGTATGCTACAGGCAAACACTCCAGCCACAAGAGGAGAAATTTTGGCAGAAAACTGTTCTGTAGTTGTATTTTGGATGTGCTCCAAGGATGCTGCCGCTGGTGGGTTAGCCTTGGCCAACAGTCAAACTCCCACCCAGCTGCTCACTCAACTCTCTCCTCATCCCCCAGAAGGAAGAGGGAGAACATCAAGAGAGAAAAACAGAAGTAAAAACCCAAGAACAATAAAGATCATGGGATGAGATAAAGACGGGGGATCACTTATCAGTCACTGTGATGGGCAAAATAAATTTGACTTGGGAAAAATTAACTTCATATGTTGGCAATTAAAATAGATATTTAATTACTGATTCAGGTAGTAAGAAACAAGGAGGCAGACATTAGGCTAGCACCTTTTCTGCTCACTCTCCCAATCTTAATTTCTCTGCTGCACTCCAGTCTCTTGTCCTCACCCAGAGCACTCCTGGAGATTTCTCTCTGCTGTTCTTTCTTTCTCCCACTTTTCCCCTGCCAGATCTGTTGAGATCTGCTTTGGCACCAGAAGCACCTCCACGCCATCTTAGTGTCCCCTCTGCAGGTTCTCATTCTTTTTGTCCTCTACCCCTTTCTGTGGCATTTTCTGCCCCTTCTTAAATAAGTTCTTACAGACTGGTGACCAGCTTGGCTGAGGTCTCACCTGTGTCATACAGTGGGCCCAGTGTGGAGCCAGTTGGAACAGTTTGTGTCCAGCATGGCAGAAACCCAGACATCTGCTCATGGAGCCACCTCTGAAGCCCCCACAGTACAAAACCCTTGCCACTTACACCCAATACACCACCAGACCAATCCTCTGAGCAATCTGTATGGGCTGTCATGAAGAAAATTAACTCCACCCCAGTACAGCCTTCCCTAGCAAAAATAATTTTTAAAGGCTTCTGCAGAACACCTTAGTAACAGAAACCTCCAAGGTTAAGAATGAACTTAGCAAGGAGAGGAAAGAGAGACGCACCCCACTCCTGCTGGGCTTGGGGCTGGGCACCAAAATTCTGCCTCGCTGCTCTCGGGGTCTTGGCCCTCTATTGTTCTGTAGATGCAGTGCTTAGTTGTTAGTGGACGTTTGTATAAATACAAACAATATACAATGCCAGACACTGCTGTTTGCTAGCCTAGCAGGGTAGGGGGTTCTTGTAGGTGAGGCACAAAGTCTGGGCAGTGTCTATGTTATGTAGCTAACCATGATGTCCTATGGAAAGGTCTGCTTGTTACGGCCTTTTCTGCCTTCTTTCTGGGGCTTGAAAAGCTTTGTAGTTATTAGCAAATTGAGTTCCCTTAAGAAGAGGGATGTGAATATGTAAAATTCTAACTAAAAATGAAATTTAATTCTTCTTTGCAAGTGAGATGGAAAGCTATTACTTTCCGTGCTCCTGAAGGATGCATTTCTGAAGAGGAGATAATTTTCTGAATTGTGTGGAAGGCTTGCAAATAAATTACTGTTTCAGGTTTCATTATAGTCTTGAGGTTCAGTAGGAAGTTGCAAAAATATTTGAGCAATGCTGATGAAACAGTTGAGCGAACCTAGCAGAATTCAGATTCTGAATGAAAGTCACAAACATTATTCTCATTCAGATTTCATGAAACAAGCAAAATAATGGCAATGGCTTTTGCTTTGACATTATGGGCCACATTCAGAGGGAATGAACTGCTGCATCAATGAAGAGAGCAAGGCACATCTGATGAGTTTTGCTGACCCTATCACTGGGCTGAGTGAAAACCCTTTTAGAGTCAGCTGACAGATGATACTCAACACATGAGTACAAGGCTGTCTCTTATGGCCCTTCCCATTTAGTTTCCTTTGGAGGAACCCAGTGTGAAATGTAAAAGAAAGGACAAACAGGCCATTACAAAACAAGAACAAGAAAAGGGTTGCCCACTGTGTGGGCAAACACACGTTCCCCCAGCTGTGATCTGGTTCTTCCCATCAGTCAATCTTCTCTGCAAATGTTATCACCCACAGTGCCATTTTGCAGACAAGGAAACGGAGTCACAAAGGTTAAATCAGTTACAGATGGATCTTCAGTGCTGCCCAGCACTGCAGGGGTAAAGCCATGAATAAAGAATTAGCATTCAGTGATCTGCTGACAGGGCCCAAATTTGCATTCATTAGTTGACAAGAGTCTCCATTATTTTCAAATATTAGAGCCTAGGGCTAATGGCTTACTACTAAAAATGTCAGATTTATGCCTTCTGGTGTGTCACATGAAATGGACGCGCTGGGGCTGGTACAGGTTGTGAGGTACAGATGTTGTGCCTGGCTTATTTGCAAGACCTGTCAGCTGAGATTTGCTGCTAGCTCCCCACAAGGCAGGCAGGCACACGTACCCGGTTCCTGCTGGTATTGCCAGGGCCCAGCACATGAGCTACTGGCTTCAGGAACTGGTTTCAAAACATTGCAAATCTGAAGTAGTAGGCTAATTTTTCTCTTCTACATGTATTGCACCATTTATGTTTAGGTTCCAAAAATAACAACAGAAAACAGTAGCAACTTGTTGCTAGTGTGTAACTGCAGTTGTGAGAAGCACAAACCACTGAATTTACAGAGCAGTAAGTACTTCCCATCTCTTGTTTCTGTGAGGAAGAAGCCTTGCAGACTTGCATGAAGGAAAATTATCAAACATAATTATCAGAAATAACTTCTGCTGCATTTAATTTTTGCACCAAATACAATTAAAAAAAAAAAAAAAAAAAAGGTCAAAACAGGCTCAGGCTGTCAACATTCCCCAGAAAGCTTGGCACAAAGAGGAAAGCCGTATATTTCAGTGTAGCTATCTACCTACTTTGTGTAGCATGTGCTTTGCTTCACTAAGCTCTAAACATCTTTTAGACACCTAAAATAGAGCGTATGAATCACGCAACTCTTGTTAGACTGCAGACGTGGACCAGCAGTGCAGATCTCATCCCAACAGGCAATGGCTGCTCCAGCTTTCCCTTTGGGATGTTACCTCTTGGCTACACCATCTGCTAGCCTAAATCACAAAACTGCTTTTCTCTTGGCCCAAAGAAGAGCGTTTTGCCAGTGCCTCTGTGCTCCAGGAGGCTCTTCCCCATTTGTCCTAACCACCAGGAGCTCTCTCAACTCCAGGTCGGACACAAGACCCAGTCTGCAGCTCCATCACCTGCCGCTTCCCATCAGAGGTACCTGGCTACAAACCCCCTCTCTGCCTACATCCGTAGTGCTCAACAGTAGCAGGACCAAGACTGAGGCCGGGAGACCTAGAGAGGATCACATCCATACTGCACTGACTTGGCCTTGCATCTCCTCTGGGGCCAAGTCGATGTTTTGTGGTTTTACATTATTGGGACAGGGAATAGTGTTTAATTCAAAATGTCTGGAACTGTGGGATTTAAATACACCCCATCAGCAGAGCGATAATTTTAGAGCAAATGTGTGTGAAATGTGTGCCATGCAGCATGGTATAAGAGCATAAAGGAGAGTTTGAGGAAGCAAGGCTTGCTGGAGCACATCAGAGGGCTGAGGAGGGAGCCAGATGCTGTGCAGCATCTTCCATCCTGCCTGCTATGGATGGTCTCGGGGGAATCATCTTCCCTTAGTCACACAGGCTGCCAGCTGGCATAGCCCAACCATGGCAGGGAGGAATTGTGATATGGATAATTACTATCCAGTGCTTAAGGTCACTACTGAATGCTGTTTTATTTAGCTATTTGGACACAGAGCCTCATACTCAAACACTTTCCCTGAAACAGACTGCATGTGTATCAGCAAAAGATGGACTAACCCTAAAAGTGTAGATAACCTTGCTACCCAAAGAGCCCCAAAGCTCACGGGTATTTTTGCCCTTAATTTCTCCCTCCCTTAATTTCCTATCGGCAAAATTAGGGTAATAGGAAATCTTCATCAGTTGGAGATGGGGCAATCAGTTCACTGGAGTCCACAGAGCATGGAGAGGGCAATAAGCACAAGGCAGAAGCTTGCCCGGAAGACATTAGTTCTGCTTTCAGAAGGAACTTGGAGAGATGACAGGAAATAAGGCTGCAAACCCTACTGTGAATAACAAGAGCAGCCTCCAGCTTATGAAGTGGGTCCTGTGCTCTGTGATGCTGTTTTTAACTCCGGTATAGATGCACTAACGGTGCAGTAACCTGAATTCAACCCATCCCACTTCAGACATGTAACTGAGTCAAACAAGGTAGAAGCTCTGCCACTCCTGGCTTCTACTGTTAAAGGAAGGAATGAGGCCCACCTTTGTTATATCCACCTAAAACCTCTATTAGGTTAGTTACCTACAGTGGAAAAGGACTTATCTAGAACTAAAGGGTTGATTTTGCATCTAAAATGATTTTTTCAGGTTGTTTTTCTGAGATGGTTCTTAGCTGAATGATGCAGAGCCAGGAACATGCCAGACATGAATGTGCTGGCACATATGGTCCTACAAAGGAAACACATTTTGTCCAGACAAAACGTGAAAAGCAACCAGAGAACAGCAAAAGAGTTTCTCACACAGCCCCATTTTCCATAATCTGAAAAGCAATTGCGGGCAAGCAGAACATTTGCAAAACCCAACGCTTTCTCTGTGATATAAAAAAAGAAGTTGCTGAATAGAGTTTGTAAAAAGTTTTGAGCAGGCCTTTACTTAAGAACAGGCCTACCTCAAAGCAGAGCTAAGTAGGTTGCTCTGTTGCAGGTCGTCACAGATTTCTTCACCTGGTGCCGCTTTTAAAAAGGCCAACAGAGGGTACAGCTATTAACAGTGCATAATATATGTGGATGTTCCCTGTCATCTTTTTGATGTTGTTCTTACTGAAAGATTTCTGGAAAACAACAGAAATCTTTTCAGAGGCCCTCTCTGCTGAAATGGGGCACCAAGCAGCTAATGGCTGAGGGAACAATCAGCAAGGTAGAACAGAGTTTTGGGTGCAATGGAGTTTTAGATTTTCCTTTTTCACTTTTTAATGCTCTCAGCAGATGTGATGGATTAATGAAATGATTTAGAACAAGATGATGGGGGAAGAGGACTAAAACAGTTGCTTTAATTATCATAAATAATTCATCATTTGCTAGGAAAAATATCAAGCTACTAAATTTGTTCCTGAATATTCAGAAATGTGGTGTAGGGTGCCTGGCAAAGGATCTGCTCACCTATTCAAAGATCAGCTGCAGAAATTGTCCTTGTCTGAAATCAGCGATGCAAGACCTTCCTCACCAGTGACCTCACAACTTAACAAAGACTGGATTGTGTTTCTAGAGACCATGAGCTAAGTGTGGCCTTTCACTCTAAGTCATATATTTGATGAAAACAAAAACATTAATATAAATTCCTTACTACAGAGAGAAGCTGGCCTCATGGCTCTCTTACCAGATCCTCTAGACTGGATCCTGACTCTCAAAGTAGTACCTGTGCACATCTCAACCAACACAAGGAAGCCATAAACCTCTGCCAAGAAGCAGGTACACATTGTCTCTGCATGGAAAAATCTCCAGGTAACGTTGAGAAGTGAGATAAACTCTTAACGCTGTTAATGCCCGGGTTACAAGCCCTGCGGGGAAAAAATGCTTGCAGAAGGGCCCTTGGGGAAGATCTAACCAGCGTAAGCATGCTTCTGAGAGCAGTCATGAGCCAGGTCAAGTCAGAGCAGCACTGAGGCTGCTCTCACACTTACCAGAACTTCAACACTCTGAGATTCACAAAAGCTGTAGTGGGCCACATTAATGCATGCTAGAGTCCTTCATCAAGTAATACTCAGCCTCAGCTGATGTCTGGGCCTTGGGTTTTCATCCTCCGAGGCAGATTGTTTCCTTACCTTTACAGATACAGCACTCATGCCACTAGTGATGTACAGCAAAGGAGAGGTGCTTCAGTAACGTGCAAAGCTGCCGAACACTAGAAACTACCAAGACAAAAATACTGTGTGAAAGGCCAGCAGCCTTCAGAAATGTTGGAAGAAGGCTTTTTGCTGCAGTCTGCATCCAGTCGATATTAGGGCTCAGACCAGCTGCTTTATGAGTATAAGGGCTGAAGCTGACCATAACTTTTCCTTCAAAACTTTTTAGACAGTATGCTTCAGCCAAATACTTCTCTGGGTAAATCTCATCTCTTTTGAAATATTTTTTTTCCTTGGAAAGACAAAATCTAGATAAACTTGGCTAAAGTAAAAAAAAAAAAAAAAGAATAAAATAAATAAAAAAATAAAAACAAAATCCAGAAGAATGAAACAAACAACAACAAAAAAAGAAATCTTTATAAATTTTATTTTTAATTAGCATTTTTCACAAAGGGAGAGAGATTCTCACCGTGTCTAAGTTGGCACTTACCCAGCAGCATTCTGGTCCTGTTATCTCCACTGCAGCCTCTCTTTCTCCAACTAAGATTGTCACATAAACTTGTGGAGAGTAGAGACCAGCAAGAAACTAAGTGGGGGTTTCATCTGAGAAGATGTGACAAAAAATAATACTGAAAATAGCAATTATAATGAGAAAGGAAAGAAAAGCACTCACTATGGTCGAAATGTGCTACATGCCTTTGTTAGCAAGGGTCACCACACTAAACTTTCCTAGGCTGTGTATCTATTTGCAGCTAAAAACACCACAGCTCCCCAGGTTCCTGGTGCATACATGCAACTTCCATTTCTGTAATTACCTTTTTCAGGATCTGTGAAGGCATACTGGCACAGCTTCATCTCTCAAAAGTGTAAGTATAAGGAAAATCTATTTTTTAACCAAGGATTCAAATGGTGAAACTCCATGAAATAGACAGGATTTCAAAATTTGCAGTAGTTTAAAACATGCAGAAAGTTAAAAAGCGCCAATGGTGCTAAATATTATTCGTATGACAAAACTTAATCAGAGCAACTTACGTGGTTTGGAAAACTATACTGTGTGTGTAGAAGAGTGATACAATCAAATGCAACGTGACCTTTTTACCTACATTTCACACAGATGAATGAGCCGATCGCTTATGAACCATCACACAGATCTCATGATATTTCAAGTGGTCAGGCTCTCTTTCAGCATCATCTACAATATCACATCCTGACTGAGGTCAGGTCCCCAGTGGCATGCCCTTCTTTGCTCTCTCTTTAGTAAAGCCTCTTCCATCTGATACCAAACTGGGAGAGAAAAAGTGATGGCTTTCTCAGTGGCACCAGGGGAGAGGTAAAAAGGTTGCTCGTGACCTGGGTCTTAAAAACTTAAGCAAGATCAATCCTACAAGGCATGCCCTGTCCCTCAGGAGCAGAGCTGCTGCTGAAAGACATGCAGGGTAGCCGTCTGTTCCTGTTGCAAGCAGCATGAATTAGATTCATGATAGTGGAGAGTCCCCTCCAGACAGAGATATTGAGGAAAGATAAAGCTCTAAAACAGTGACATTTAGTACTACCTTCCCCACAGAGCTCATTACACAAGGTCCAAAAGTAAAGCTTATCCCAGAACATACCACTGACCAGTGTTTCCACAAGATTTTATCACCCTCACTTTCCAAAATCTGCATTTTTGATGGAGAAAGCCGCAATAAAACAAAGAGTGGAGAGAAAACAAAAGCATCCTTTTCTGCCACTTAGAATATAACTGTCTTTGAATGTGCTTTCACTTAATTCTTATATACTGAATTCTGCACAACTAGCAGAATTACCTAGCTTAGCATTGGGAAGGTGCTGTATCAAAGTGAAAAGTGTTATCAAATCCAGTCAATAGTGACAGTGGGATGAAACTCAGCAGTTCCCAACTCACAGCAGCAACATGTCAAACGGAAATAACCAGCAAAGATCAAAGAGTATTCAGGGTGTTGAGGTTCCAGTTAAAGATGTTGAGGCACAGCTGCGACATGGCCTACAAAGCTCCTTACAGCCACTCAGAACACAACTGAAAAAAAGTTACCTAGCAAGCAAAGACCAGCAGGGCTTTGGGGCACGAAAAGTGATTTCCTTTACTTTATCATGTGAGAATCAAGAGGCCATCCTGTGACTTGTGAGCTGTGACATACCACCCATCACTGCAAAACAGAAAAAAAAAATAGTAAAGAAAAAATCAGAGCAACAAAAATCTGACAATCTGTGTGTTTGAAAGCAATTGCTCACATGTCAGAGGGGACACACACTCGGGACAGACTTGGCAAAGCAGAAGTATTGCAATTACCGTTGTAGCCCCAAGACTACACACTTCTCAGTTACCGCTATTACTGATAAACATTTTGACGGCTCTTCAGTATGATACATTTCAAAGGCGAGACTGCGAGCCCCTGTGATAAATATCAGATCACCCAGAGCTCACAGGAGCAGAGTCAGCAAGTTCATAGACCAGTTTCTGGACTTGGTGACAGTGATGGCAAAAAAAAAAAAAAAAAAAAAAAAAAAAAAAAAAAAAGATTCCAGGAACTGATTTCCACAAGCACAAGAGAAGTCCCCTGGGAGACCTGTGCTGTGAACACAGCTGTAGCCATCCTTCCTCTTCTCTCCTTTTCTAGTGAAGGGAACAAGGTGGAAGAGAGTTTAAAATAAAAACAAAAAACAATCAGGCAGATAAAACTGTATCGAGTGGAGGCTGCTGATGAGAATCTGCCAACGGCAAAGAGTTGCCTTAAAACTCTTTTAAAATATCTATTAAAGAGGAGAGGAGGAGGCTAACACAGAGAAGTAGAAGGAAGCTTAAGGCGTGAAAATGTGCATGTCTGCGTATTTATGTAGATTATATTAGCAGGATCTAAAAAGAAAGAGCGGAAGCTGGAAATTCCTGCACACTTTTCAGAAGATCACACATTCCCAAACATTATGCTGTGCATGAGGTTTTAACACCTTTGGCAACTCCAGCAGCAAAGAAGTTTGCCATAAGTACTGGAAACTGCTGAAGATCCAGTCAGACTGAAAGCAAATGACAGCTGGTTTTCTTATTAAACATTATGTAAAACTTTAACACGTAGGCCTGCCATGTTATATCCTCCTTCAGGTTCTTGGCTACATGTGTAAGCCTAAAGCAGCTTTCGCTGGAAGCATATGAAGCTAGCAAATCTATCCTTCTACTACATCCAAAAGCTAAGGTACTAATGAGGCTCTAGCAGATGTTGCAATCAGCTTCAGCAATTGTCTGGATACTAGGTCCCTCTTCTGCTCAGGGTGGTTTTTGTACATAATGAGTTGGGATAAAGGCTCCAGGAAAATCTCAAGGGACTCATCTGCAGCAGTGCAAGTTTTCTGAAGAAAGAGCCCTGGTGCACAGGAGACACAGCGAGGCAGAGGGGCTTGGGATGGCTCCCATCACCCAGGTCTAGAACAGACAGAGGGGGAAGGAGTAGTGATGCCATGCACTTAGAGGGGTGAAAACAGCCCTGGGAAACCCATACCAGTGCATGGGAAGAAGGTACAGGGAACATCCTAGCTCCTTCAGAGTAACAAGAAAATATAGAGAGGTTAAAGCCAGGCCACAAGGGAGGGAATAGCGATGGAGTTTCCACACATTCATAAGGAAAGTGAGGTCCTAGTCACCTGCTGGAGGCAGCAGGGAGGAGAGCCCAGGTCCTTCGTGGTGAATAACTGTGAAGGGACAGGTCAACTTGTCCCAGATGACCTACAGGAAGCCTGCAGGGCCTCGAGTCATTCCCTCAAGAACAAGGAAGGTCTTACCCCTTATTTCTCCTTTGCTACAAGTGGTTATCCAAGGTCATGAACACAGGTGGCAGAGGAAGAACAGAACCTCGCTCTTCTCATTTGAAATCCCCATCTTAAGCCATAACAGTAAGAATATTAATTTGTGTACTTTTCATCTACAGATCTCAAAATATTTTGCATAAAGAAGATAAAGCACCTATTCCCAGTTTACACATACAGGCACAAATTGGTAAGAGACTCTCCTAAGGTCACAGAGCAAGTGAGGAAACAGGAGGAGAGCCCTGTTTCGGGACCACCATGCCTCCTTCCTACTCAGCCAAGGAAGAGGTGAGAACCAAGGAACAGACACACATACCCCTTCCACTTCTACAGCATGTTTTCTTGCCCTTCTGCATGTTGGAAGTAACCAAATATGGCAACAGCGGAGCCAAATTAAGCATAAATTGGTTTTGATATCAAGGATACACCTTTTGCAGAGAACTCATATTACCACTTTGCTGAGCAAATATTTGGATGGAGTGAAACCAATTGGCAATTGTCATGTGTTATTTGCAAGTGAATACACCAGATCTTTCACTGTGCTGAGAAAACAAATAATCAGACCCCCAAATTCATGTACTTTCCCTTTAGAAAGAGCCACATTGTGTTGTTACATCAGCAATTGAAATATGACAGGGTGCTTGTGTTTATACTCAGAGAAGTCATATACAGATTCCATCTGTTCAACATTTGGAGCAAATTTGCAGTGATTACTCAGGCTGAAAATTGCTTTGGAGTTTTGTCTGCTGTTGCTTTATTTGAAATAAATCACTGATGTGGTACCTCACTTCTGAGCACGCTGACATGCATGTCAAAGCGAGAAGACAGCAGCTGAACTTTGGCTGTTCTGATTTTCAAGACAGTCAGGTGTTGACACTCACAGGGTGTTTTACTCATAGGCTTTAGAGAAACCCAGGAAGCGCTGAAGCTGCTGCTAAAGTGAGGAACTAATTTCCTGAAGTTTTGTCTCTTCCGATGAAGACTTGTTCTGCGTTCAACAAAATCCTTCTCATGCCACAGGCTCTGGGGCCAGAGCTGCCGATAGTGAACATCGCTCAGCACCACGGAGCCGCAGCTGCACTGCCAGAAGTGGTTGCCCAGTCATCTGATAGAAGTCTCATTAAAACTGAGGTGCAGATGATTCCCAGCCACTTGTGCAGATCGGGTCCAGGCTTACGTCCAAGCTTTGATGCAACAACCTCTCTGAACTAGACACAGACAAGACTCTGGTTCTCAATAATCTCAAGGAGAATTAAGGAATTTTGGAGCTTGCTCCAGTTTTGCTGATTGGGCTCTAAATCACAGTGACAGAGAGACTGAATTTCAAAGTTTGTCCCTGATATAGCCAAAGAGGAAACCACAAAGGAGAAAAATGAACTTTAGTCATTCAAATGTAGTTGAACATACTCAGCTGCAACTTCAGGGAGAAATCAGAGGAAGAATTTAACTGATTGGATTTTGAGCCAGAAACAACTCTTATTAAAATGCCAGATGTTCAACAGTAGTCACAAATAATAAGGGTTGAGCTCTACATCATCATTATTCAATCCTTCAAAATCCTTGACTAATGGGAGGTTTTTTAGGTGAAGATAGGCTGTTCTTCCACTGGCCTGCTTCCCCTGTGGGATCAAGTGGAGTAAAGCAAGATGATGAGCTACCCCAGCTAACAAATTGGTAAGAAGAACGAGTGAAAGCATGTGTTGCTCTGAGAATCGAGCTATGTGGGTGGCAGAGATGGGAAATGGGTTGAAGGGAGTCGGTATGCATTACCAACCCCTGATCCTCTGCAAAACTTGTTGACAATGGTACTGCAGCCAGGCAGCTTTGGAAGCTGAACAGCTTGGCTGGTAGAAAAACCTGTTCTCTGGCCACCCACGCCATGGAAACCAGCACGCAGTTGGCTTCAGATGGATGAAAGGTTATTTCTATGGATGAAACACGCTCAACAATTAAGGGTAAAGTGGCAAAGTTAGGCATCAGCTGAGCCCTAGCTAACACCCAATGACTGCAGCATGATCTGTGAGACGCTGACACCACGACACCATCTGTGTATGATTTATGCCGAACAGACTGCATATAGAAACAGATGGGAGGTGTCAGCTTTGATCAGAATTGTTATGCTGGTGATTCCGCAGCGCATTATATAGCCCAGAGCCTTACTTTCCCACGTACTTTCATAAAGAGCAAGGGATTTCATAGGAGCTCCATGTTACTCAGGGAATTATTCCTGCTAAATCCTAATAGGGCTGAATCCTAAGGTTCTGCAGCTGTGATGGATCTCTCTTATTGTACCTGATCCACTCAAGAAGGTCAGTCACTTTGTCAAGTCCAATGTTCCTAAAATAAGCTTCTAAAATATCTTTTTTGGGGGCTAGGTCTCAAGGCCAAATTGGAAACTTACTGAGACTGTGTTCAAGTTAGTTTGAAGTGAACCTTAGACACCACTGTTCTTTAGCACTGCCACGCTTGCTATTTTAGGTCTCAACATTAGGGTGTTATCCTTCATCTTTTCATGATTTCATGTAAAAGTTAGCATTAAGTTTTCACGACTGTGGGAAAAGCTCATAAATGTGATTCAGATTCAAAAGAACAGAAATGCCAGTCGGAAGGGACCTCTGGCCATTTGGGCTCATCTCTCACTTGAAGGGCCATGTCTAATGCTGGCACCGTTTGGCTGCGGCTTTGTCTAGCTGAGGCTTGAAAATCTCCGGATTTGGAGATGGCACAGCCTCCCTGGGCAGCATGTTCACAAACTGAAATGCAGATTTAAAAGAATCCAAACCAAGTATTTGACAACCCTGACATGAACACCTAATGTGGGTACCTTTAGGAGGATTCTTATAGTACAGATAACAGAAGATAAGGCCAATTTTCTATGGACTCGTACTGAAATAGCACAGTGGGAATCAGGCTTCTACCATGCAAATTAAAGGACAGAAATTCTATAGCACCATTCTGTCAGATTCTGGCCTGTCCAGCAAGTTTTCTTAGGCCACACAGTGGTTAGGAGAAAAGCTAATAAATGTTAGATCAAACTAGCAAAAAAAAAAAAAATAAAAAATTGCTACATAGGAAGACAACTGTTAAAAACTAAATAAAAAAATGTGAATGTTGCTTTTGTTCAAGTACAGGCACTTTCTAATATTTCCACTTCACTAAAAATCTATGTTTCATTTGGAAAGCCACTGTTATGAGAGACTGTCAGTCAGTTCTCAGAAGCCTGACAGTTGTTTTGTTTTTACCTGATTATCCAGAAGCATTCTCCAACCAGCAATGTGTTTAAAACTAATCTCACTTAAATAGCAGTTAACTCTGTCCTGAAATAAACAGGGAATAAAACTACTGCGAGAAACCACAGCAGTGGGTGGTAGAGCACAGCGGCCTGTCATTGCTTCCCAAGTTTCTGATCAGGATTTAAATGGGTTAAATTAAAGTACAAGTCTCGCTGAGTGACTGTGGGCAGAACAGAAACCCGTGTGCCCCACACACTTACAAACCTGGGGTAGTTCTGCCACAGCCAGTGACACCGAACACAGATAACGTGAGTGCAAGAGTGGCAGAAGCCCTCTCACCTTACGTCCACTGATCATGACATGTGGAACCAAACAGTCCTCATGGATAAAGTGTAACCTCCTGGACCCCATTTTCCAAATATTTAAGAATTAAAACATCTGCTTTTGTGGAAACCAGCATTCCGCAGTGTCAAGGTACACAAATCTGCTTCCCTCAGCAGGGCATTGAGGTTCACTGTATTTTTAAGCATCAACATATGTGCCAGACCCTCAAAGCAGAGGTGAGAGCAATGACAAAATTATGGACCATGCTGCATGAAAAACTCTCTCCACCCTTCTCATGAAGCAGGGGAGTCCTGTCAGTGCTTCTCCAGGTCGGAGGCATCAGGACAACTGGTGAGTAGCTGCAGATCCTCACCTCCACTGGTGAAGCAGAGGCACTCACCATTGATTAGCTGTGCAGCACCTGCCAGGTTCAAGAATAAAAGGCAGCAGATGGCACAACAAGAGTCCTTACAGAAACAAAACAACAAACTTTTTATTTTTTCCTGAAACTAACAAGGTTTCCTAAAACTATAACAAAATATAGCCTCACACAGCTCAGAGAAGATGCATTTTTTTTCCTCAGATGCTGCAGTGGGAACCTCCTGCACTGTTGGGAGCTGCAGACATGGGGCCACACACCATCCACTGCTCAGCCACATGACAAGGATTTGTTCCAGGGGCTGTTTGCGTTTACCATATAGACAAGAGTGGATTAAGCAGCCACCAGGTTTAGGCTGAAGAAGTCTTTCATAAATTCCCTCAGACCCGTTAGAAAAGCATTAACAATTTCCAGACTCTGTTGGCTTCCCACAGTCTGTGTTGCCTCAACAGACTGGCGTTTTCAGAACCAATCCTGAAAAGCACCTGGCAGGTCAATTGCATTGAGCCACCCGGACAAGATCCAATTTTGCACAGCAGAGACTCACAGCCCCGGCTGGACCCATGGTGTGCAGATGCAGCAGGAGCAGGGCTCTTTCAGGAAGAATGCTTGGTGGTGCTGGCTGGGAGCTTCTGTCTCCATAGTCACCATAGAAAATGGTGTCCAGCTGGGGACAGAGCCATGGAAAGCAGCCACTGGTAAGAAGTTTCCCATGTGTTTAGAGGGAGGGAGGCTGTAGAATTTGGACACACACCCTCCCTTTCTTCTGCTTCTGTGCACGGTGCCATGGCTGAATTTCTTTTCCTCCTGCTCAGGTTGTGCTGATGGGCTTGGAGAAGAGTCACTGTTCAGTGCTCTTATATGTGCTCTTGAGATAGCTGGGTGTGCACACTTGTGGTAGCACACCCAGCTTGTGATGGGGGAACAAGGCACCCACCATTCCTCCAGCATCACCCAGTTCAGCTTCACTGGTATAACAGAATATGTACACATTGGTATACAGAAGTCACATAGCCCCTGGACACCTACACGGAGCCAGCCAGCATTAGATGGTGAGAGCTTTCCCCCCCCCCCTCATCTACATTTGTTGGGCATCTTGCAGTCAGGTCAGCAGAGCAGGAACCCGATAGGGAACAGTCTCACACTTGGCCAAGTTTTGGACTAGAGGGGAAATGCTTTCATTTCTGAACTTTCCCTTAAAATAATGTGAACGATCTGTTCTGGGAACACCCACCCAGTGAAAATCCCTCCGGAGGCTGCCTGCCAAAGCCTGTGAAAATCCCTTCTGGGAGCCTTGTCCGCTATTTCAGACACAGCCTGTTCATAGGAACATAAATCTGCTGTCCTCACTGATGAAGATTATTCGAGCTGGATTTAACATGCCTAGGCACATCTTTCTTAACTTGGCTCAGACAACCACCTGCTACTTCACGTGCACATGTTGCTCAGTACGGGTCTCAATAGCACCGCGCCTCCTGTTGATAGCGGCTGCAGGGGCTGTGCTGCTCTCACCTCTTCCCTGCAGCCCAGCACAGCCCATGTGCATTGCTGGTGCTGACGAAACAGCCGCTGCTCTCCAATCCTCCCTGAGGGTTTCACCTTGGGATTTTCTCCAGCTGCAGCATTATTCCAACTTGTCAAAGCCAGCGCAGAGAAAACTTAACACTTAGGAGATAAAGTAAAAAACAGAGTATGGCATAACTCTCTAAAAACATAATAGGTATGACACCCATGGAAATAACATCTGTAGAAATTGTGAGTTTACAAGATGGTGGGTTCCATTTGCTGAACCTGTCTGGAAGTCCATACCGGCAAGAAAATGTCTCCTGTATTTTACTAGAAGGCCAAAACCATCCAGGAGGAGAATTCTGGGTTTTATAGGATGTCCTCTCCATTATTGTAATGCATGTAGTATTGGGACAGTGGAAAGAAGAGTAAGCAGGAATAAACTCATACTTTAGCACTTTTCCTGCTGGCACTTATTGAATTGTTTAAAACCAAAAGAAACCCCACATTTTTGGGACAACAAAACATTGGCACACAGAGACCTTGGTAAGACTTGGCACAAGACAACACTGTTTTCATCCATACCCATGTAAGAGTGCTGCATACTGCCAGCGACTTCAAGATGACTGCCATCCAAACATGCTGCTGGCACCAACTCCACCTGCTGGAAACAACCTAACACCCCAACCGACTTCACATTCTCTGGCTGCAGTTTCTTTATTAGGGAATTTAACTATGTGAATATCCTTGGTGATTCCTCAGTATGGCCCCAGAATCATCCAGGTCCTGGTGCTTTAAGATTAAGCCATAAATCTTTCTGAATGAACTGATCAGAACTTGATCGGTGCTCTGGTGCAAGGGTTTAACTGTCCGTGCTGTTTTTAATTCTTCCCTGTACCCACGTATATCAGAAAATTAAAAAAAAAAAAAAAAAAAAAAAAAAAGGCAAAAGAAAGTTTATATAAAAAACAAAGAGCATTGGATATTTTTAAAGGCAAGATCAATTCACACCACCTTAGTTTATCTAGTTTGATATAAAAAATGGGTGAAATAATTGCAACAAATGATTATTTGTATCTCTCAGGCCAAGGCTCCTGAATTACACTACAAGCATTGAGGATTTGTCCCCTGCTAAGGGGAGATCAAATACCCACACTATTGTTACCTTATGGCAAGCACTGAGCACACAGAATTTCACATGGTCCTTCCAGTTTCAAATCCACCATCTACAAGACAGGAGGCTGAGTTGAAACAGGCTTTCACAAGATATTCAGGTTCAATTTGAAATTCTACCCAGTGGGAAAACTGCCCTGTCAACTGCTATTGCACTCAATTGTTAATTACCTTCACTGTTAACGTTTTGCATCTTACCTCCAGAGTAATTTCATTTCCAAGAGATGATGGGCTATTATCATCCCTTCGGCTGCCGAGCCAAGCACACTTTATTAGCAGAAGTGTCACAATGTGGATGTTTATCAGCTGAATAAATTATCACTTAACCTTTCCTTTAAGCTAGCCATATTTTTATCACTCTTGCTTTTCCGTTTTCCAATTGATAAAGAGGAAGAAGGGATATGACTGAAATCTAAACAAGTCAATAGCAGAGTCAAGCATGCCCTGCAGGATTCTTGATACTCAAGACCTCTGTCACTAACACTGCTTTCTTCTAAGCACAATCTGATGTTTCTGCTTCTCTCCCAGTGCTATTTAACACCAGCACAACAAGCTGGTATGTGTTCAAAAAGTCCAAGCACACTAGGGGCTAGATGCTGGAATAATACACGTTTTTAGAAAAAACAGTATTTTAAATATTGCTAAATAGCTAGGAAACAGATTGCTCAGATGAATAAGAAGGTGTCTTGTGATTGAAAGGATACAGAATGGTCATTATAAGCTTTGCTGCTTATTATGGTCAAATCAAAATTAGTTATTTGTAGAAAAAATTCTTTGATTCGTTAATTTGAGAATCAAATGCAACATCAGGATTTTTTGAATTACCCAGAGTGCTGAATGCCCAATTTTCTAGGCCTCCTATCACATATTTCCTGTCACCAAATGCATTCAACCATTGGAAGTATTAGGAAAAGAGCTAATTTTACTTTTTGTTCTGAGCTTTTCAAAATAAACTAAATGAACATTCAATGCTCAAAGACAACAGCAGACACAGGAAAATTCAGATAATGCTGTGTTAGTTCATGATTTTTTTTTTCCCAAAATCATTCAGTGATTTGATTTTGTTAGCATACTTTTTTTTTTTTTTTCTTCCCCAGTAGACAGATTAAGCTTGTACTTCCTGAAGATACCAGCAAAACACTTTCATTAGCGTTCTGTATGATTCACCGCCTTTCTCATGGCTATATACCACTGCAGTAGCTATGATGATCTAACAACAGCAGAGGTAAAGCCTGATGGTAAAAGCAGAGTCTTATATATGTATTTATAAATGCATGTATTTATATATTTAGACAAATATTATATTTAAACAAATATTATACATAAGCTATATACGTACACAGATACTCCTGCCCTGCCAAAAAAGGCCAGCATCTTGATCACAGTGAGTCACACTCTACACACTGAGTTTTTATCTTATTCATGCAAAATCCACTAATTCTGCCTGAAACAACGTATGAGGGCACAAGAAAGAGAACTTATAGAAAAGATAAGTTCTTTTATATAAGAAAAAAGATAAGTTTTTTTTATATAAAAAGTATGTATTTTTGTACCTGAACATCAGATCAAGTTCCTTCATACCATGAAGTGGTTTTGTAGTCCATTTTTCAAGTTATGTTTATCAACATTATATACTGGCTAAATAGAAAAGGTCTAAGTAATATTCAAAACAGCTTTTTTTTTTTTTTTTTTTTTTTTTTGGCCAGGCAATACACTGAGTGAGTTTTAAGTTTATTTATGTAACAATCAGAAAGTATATGCTCACTTCTTCAAGATGAAAAATCCCTCAAACAAACAATAAAGAACAGAAAGTGGCACATTTGAATTTTCCTACTCCCATTTTCTGAGATAACCAGCCTGATAATAAGCTGCCATTACGTGTTAATAAAACACAGGTTACATAATTTACGATCCAGCAAGGACTTAGCAGGATAAAACCAGATACTAATGATGGTTTGTTTGGGATTAATGGTAAGCGTTGGATTAGTTGAGGGCTTCTTGGTATCTGCATTTCCCATCTCTCAACAAAAACTCCAACTGCAAAGGGCTAGTGCCACCTTTAGATGAAAATTAGTATTAGATCTCTCAGGAAAATTATCTTCCATTCCCTAGGCAGTATTTCAATGCCTTTCTGATTAGATATTTTGTCACACTTTCAGAATGATTAGGAAGAATTAATCAGGTAAGCTTTCTTCTTTCTCTGTCACCCTCCTTTCTCTTTTTGCCTCCTATTCAACTTTGATTTTTAAGCAATAAATACAGGAGCCCTTCCCTCTTCTCAGTGCTCATATCTTACCTCATCTCTTTGGATTTATCCTTAGAAACTTATAAGAAAGTCTCTTATTAATCATCATGACATTTGATTAAGGCCCATTTTGTAAGTTATTTCCACAAAGCTGTTAAGCTAACTTTGACTCTTTCTTTGACTTTTTTTTTTTTTTTCTCCACTCTAGCCTCATTTTACCTTGCTGCAGATAGCCAGAGATGTTAATATCTTCATCAGTCATCAGACTTGCAGCACCTAATTCCTCTATCAAGGAAGGACATCATTTTGAAAGATGGTATCCAAAGGATGTGTACTGGGTCTGGCTGGAATGGAGTTCGCTTCCCTCATAGCAAACCCCAGGGTGCCATGCTTGGAGCTTTGACTAAGATGTGTGGGAGCTCAGCTGCTGGCCAGCGTCAACCCAACACATGAGAATCTGGGGAACCTCTGTCACAAAATAGGCACATGGAAGCATGGAGCGTCTTATTTCTTAAGGCAAAATAGGATAGCGTTACCAACAATCAAGTCTACATTCATATTTAGCATTAACAAAGAGGAGTGGAGACTGCAAGCTAAATTCCCAGAGAGAAGCAAATGATAGCATTTGCTAATTGGCTTTAGTTTTCCATCTCTGTGTGGGTTTTATAATTACATGTAAGCTTCATTTGATTTCAAGGGCTCCGCATTTATTCCTAACAGTAGCACTTGCCAGTTTTTATTGGATGATTCCCTGGAGACCTTGCGCTAGAAAAAAAATGCGATCAACCAAACACTTCACGTTATATGTTCAGGCATATTTCTACAGCAAAATGAAACAGATGCCATTCAATCTACCATACATACAGCCAAGTGACAACTTGAGAAAGACAGTCTGCAGTGAGTCAAATCAAAAGAAGGGACTTTTCTTGATGATTTCCCAGTGCAACCAATTAAGTCCACTCTCCGCACACCG
The DNA here is from genome assembly GCF_965140915.1 of Aythya marila. Classification (NCBI taxonomy): domain Eukaryota; kingdom Metazoa; phylum Chordata; class Aves; order Anseriformes; family Anatidae; genus Aythya; species Aythya marila. The sequence goes on from NC_139046.1 coordinate 16,555,607, forward strand.
TGTGGCCTTGTTTTTCAATTTTTTATTTTTTTTTTTTATTTTTTTCCCTAACAATTTCCCTTACCCAAGGGGTGAATAGACAAGTGTTTGCTTTTAGCTGGGGAAATGCTCTGACATCAATGCCCCTGTATGCCATTGTAGGTTTAAAGCTTCTGATTTCAGAGCCAAGGAAAGTTTGACTTTTTTTGGTCAGTTTTTTTCCCCTTTCTCCAATCCCCTACCATTTTCAAAGGAAATTGAGGCTCATTAAGAAAAGTTTTATACACATCAACACACAATTGAGGTACAATCAGATCACTAATACTACATGAGCCATCACATAATAATGTATTGGGAAAAGGGCTCACACCCTCATTGAATTTATTCACCAAATTTTAATTCCCTGCTGTGGCAGTAGGAATCAGGGACAAAAGTTATACTCTAACTTTACTGTAACTCACAGATGTTGGTCCACAGCAAATGATCTGCTACACTGTCACTCTAAGGTTGGAAAACTTGCTCCATCAGAAGGAATACCTGATTTGAAAATCTTGTAGCAAAAAGAAGGCAAGCAAAGAAATTGGGAGAAAAATAGTCCATTCAGATGCTAACCACAACATGAAATAAAAATGCACTTGTATCCCATCACTATAACCATCAGGTTGATTTCCACAATCTTTTTTTCTTCTTGTAATCGGCATAAGCAGTTATGTTTATGTTGCGAAACAAAATGGGTGATTTGTAAGGGCCATTTAGAATGGCCATGACTAGATGATTTAATACATTCTAAAAATCCATAGTTTCTCCATATTTTCTCTCCCTGTCTGACTGGTATTCTTCCCCTTTCTTCTTGGGAACACTGGAGCTGATGTACCTACTTTGCTAACAGAAAAGATAAAGAAGGAATTTTGTTCAGACCAGGGTGTGTGAACACCAGCATAGCCAGCACCATCCCACACTTCATCATCACCCACAATTCACCATCCCACTCCCTGCAGGATGAGGTCCCCCCTGAACAGGTTGTGGCTTTCCAGCAGCCAGATTAAAGCCTCCCACCCCCATAAACACACCCTTCTCTCTATCCACAATCCCAGGGAAATATTAGCTCTTTGTCTAATAGGTTTAATAATGGCTCATATACCAAAGGAAATACCAAAGAAAAGCATCAGTATCATGAAAGATGCAAGAGATGCACAGCTAACGTACTTTGACATTTAACAATAGAGTAAATAATGCAATTCTAAACAGTCAGTGAGGCACACCGTAATACAAAGAACTCCCACCAGCCCACAGATCTGGTCACACAGAAATGCAGATAGATCCCTCACGTCCAAGGCTCTGAACAAAAGCTGAAAAGGAGATTTTTCTCTTGCAACTCTCATCAGAATCCCTGTGTCTACTCAACCTTGGGTGTTCACTCCGGGCTTCCAGCCCTTTGTCCTAGTCAGGATCCGGCTGACCTCCGCCAGAACCTCTCCATATGCCTCCCCTCTGGAGCACACAGTGCCCTGCGGTGCTGAGCTCAACAAGAGCAAATAGAAGTCACGCCTGACACAGTAAAGATGTTTGTTCCACATATGGTTGCAGCTCACGCTTTGATAGTATCTGTTCCTAAATGACAAGTTTCTCTGTTGCTCTTGATGTTAGCTGGCTCCTGCCTGCCTAACCATACCGCAAGTAGCACAGCTAAATTAAGAGCTGTTTGTTTTCAAGAAATTCTATGTTCCGTCCAACTTATTTATCTGGGGAAAAATCATATACCCCATATGCCTCTTGAAGGTTTCATAGCAAATATGCTGCTTGATGGGAGCCATAATGTTGCTAAACATAAACTGCAGGCGCATTTCAGACATGGACACAAGCCTGTAATTCTGCGCCTCCCTCAGATCAGTGGGCCTTGAGAGGGTTTCCTCCACAGGGCTGAGGGGACACAAAGGCCTAGCTCAAGGAGCTTGTCTTAATTTTATTTACTGCCACTTAACACTAACTTCTGACCACTGATCTGAGTATTGGGAAAAGTCAAACCAAAGAGCACACTCACATAAACAGCTTTTCCCTTCCTCTCCTCCTACGACCAGGGCCATTTCCACTCAGCCCTTCCCAGCTTGCCCTGTGGGCAGTGCAGCTGGTCACAGTGTTGTGGCAGCAGCTTCACCCACGGCTCTTCCCTTCCTCCTGCTTTTCCATTGCCTCTCTGCATCTTTGTATCCTTGCCTTTGATTCCTGAGCTGGTAGCTGCCACCAGCATGGGGCAAGGGATGGCTGCCACCCACTGGGCACCCCACTCAAAGCCGCTGAAACCCTGTGCATCACCAGGCCTCTGCCAGAGCCCAGCTGCCGGGACACGACAAGGTGCTCCACATCTCACAGCTCCAAATTGTTACAGCTCAACTACTACTGCTGCTGCTAGTACTACTACTAACATTGAAAAGGAAACCTCAACCTACCTTTGCTCTTACATCACCGGGTAAGTCAATATACTGAAGTAATGTTAGGCAGAATAGCATTTCAGCAGTCTTTGACACAAAAAGTGTGGAAAATCCTCTAATTATTCCAGATTTGTTTCTCTCTTCCAGGAGAATATCTTTGGGATATTTTATTTTCTCCTGCAAATTTCCATGTGTTTTAGCATACATACCGAAACCAGGTTGCTATTGCTATGAGAATTGTTTCAGTCCAATTCCTTTTTGTGGATTCTTTTGTTTGTTTTACACAAGCTAAGGAATTCATGCTTTCAAAACATACATACTGAAAGCAAATCAACATTTGCTGCAGGAAGTTTCAAATATCTGCATAAAGGGGAGTTAAAAAGGAAAAAATTACACCCTTTTAGGTGGGGTATCAGAAGTGAAAGTTTTTAAGCTACTTAAAGACTGTAAAGGACAACGGTTTGTTCAGACACAGAATGCAATTTCAAACACAAAAATATAATCTCTTCAGATTACGCGCTTTCGAGAAAATAGACTTTATTCTGGTCACAGAGACATATACATCCTGCTTTTCCAAAGAAGCTTCTTTATGAATACATGAAGATACATCATTCATGTCCTGCTTTGTCATTCAAGGCTCCAGTCTCAGTCCACAGGTGGAACAACGCACACACCCAAGCCTGTGAGCACAGACTTTGCATTACAGTGCTGTATATATCATAGCACAGAGGTGGGAAAGGAGTCTGTACCTGGTGAAACAGACACAATAGACAAGATACCACAACCAGATGTCACGTACATACAAATGAGTTGATGACACAGGACTGGTATTCAGTAACATCAGCCATATTATTTTTTATTTCAGGTGGGTATTAGAGTGGGTATTGGAAATGTCCTTTCAAAATGCAACTAATAGGACATACAGAAAGATACCAAAAGAACACCTTTGTTCTTTGCGTTGCATGAAATCATAGCTAGAATAAAAGCCAAAGAAAACTCAGTATTTTGTTTTGGCATTGCACAGTTTCAGCTGATTGCACCACATAAACTTCACATTAGGTAACTGGTGATACAAAGGTCTAGTCATTTGAACTGTTACAATCAGCAGCTAACTCTTTTGTGTTATTGTAGCACATATTTACTTAATCACACTTCTAAAAAACTGGTAAGTATTAGAAAGGTTGCACAGATCATGCCAACAAAGCTTCAGGAATATTAAATCAACCTGCCTTTAAAGTTGACCTTCTAAAAATAACCTCACTATACAAATCACTTGTCTCCTTAAAGATCTTTAAATAATACTCATTATGCTGACATACACATCTGCCTTCAGTAAACTGAAATTAAGTTCCAGCATATACAGTTTTTCATTAAGTACAGACAGAAATTTAAAAAAAAAAGTTAACAGAAGGTGTGTGAATGTCTTCAACAAATACAAAATAATTGCCAATATTTTATTTGAAGCAGTGACTTGAACATGCAGTCATTTGTATTGGAATTTCTTTTTAAACATAGAAAAGAAGAGATGTTTGCACAGAAATTCTCTAATTTCATCTGACTGCAGCAAGAGAAATTACTTTTCATCTCCAACTACAACATCTTCTACAATATTCTTTACTGATGTGGCTAATAGTAACTAGCAAAGAGAATTCTGAAATAAATTATTTCTATAGCTACTGGATATGACAAAGTACTCAAAAATCTGTAACATCCTTGATGTTTTATCATTCAAGACAGCTAAAGAAAATTCCACATTATCGCTAGGAATGCAATGTTCTGAAAAGACTTGGTTTTAGCAGTTCTGAATGTCATTTCATCAGAAACAAGACAGAAAGCAATAGCTTTTTTCCCTCAGTTATGTTCTAGGAGTAAAATTCATGGTTCAAACATGGCACAACACAATCTTTCATGACTTCTATGCAAGAGATTTTCTGACTAGATCACAGGGATGTTTATCCCATGATTTCTACTAGTTTTATCAGACAAGGTTAAGGAATAAGCAGCAATGCAGAGTCATGTAACTTCCATTAACCTAAAAGATCCCATTGGAGTGAAGAATTCAAATCCAGTACAGCCAAGTCACGTACAGGCATTCACATTTCCCTGAAGAACAGCAACTTCTCTCATTCAGCAGTCTATACCCTACAAGTTTAGGGACATAACCACCAAGCCCTCTGAGCTATTGACTCTATACATCCTAATTTACACCTGATTTCAGAACTGCCATTTCCACAAGCTGAAAAGCCTAGCAAAGCAGAAACAACAAAGCATTGTTTGCTGAGTAAAAAGCTTTATAGAAGTCTTGGGTAGCTGCTCAGTGTACTGCAAATACTCACTGAGGTGCCTGACAAAGTCGGAATATATGGGCTTGTTAACTGGGATAAAAAAAATAAAGCATACTGCTTTAATATACTCTTCTCTCAAGCTTAGTCCCTCTACTATACAAAAGCATTTAAGACCACCACTCATCCATTGTATCCCACCAGTGAACAGACACTCCTAAAGGGGGAGAATTGTGCAAAGATCTCAGGACCTGGTGCAAGAAACCCAGTGGATACAGAGCAAAGACGTCAGGTTCTCGTGTTTTGAAACACATCCTCCAGTTTCCATAGGTAGCATAGGAACACTAGGCTCCTATTCAACTAAATGACATACCTGTGTTAGTAAAAGAGTAATTTCTCTTCTCCCAAGCACTGTAGCAGATCAAAGAGTAGAAGACTTGTACAGATGCAACACAGAAAACACTGTGCTGGAGGAGATAATTACACTGCGTGTTATAAACATAAATCACAAACAGCGTAAAACTGGTGATCCAGAAAATAATTCTTCTGTGGATGCTACATAAGCATAATTAGACAATAAAATTGGGATCTGCCCATCTTCACCAGTTCCCTCTTTTCCCTCTTGTCTTCCTTGAGGCACCACCATTCTGCTGGTGCAGACTTGTCCAACCATACTAGACATTAAAGATGCCTTGCTCACCAATTCTCACCTGTTCACACAGAGTCCTGGGCTAGTCACCACTTTCAGGGCTATGAATTAGCTAGGCAATGACAAAAGTGATCTTGGAATCACAGATAAGCAGCTCACTCGACAGTTTTCCAAATAACGAATCCAGCACTGCACTTTAGCAGTTCTTATCAGTGACAAAGCAAGTCAAAGCTCTGTGCAGTAAGGTGCAGCTGCAGTGATGATGGGAGAGATTTTACATTTGCACAAACACAAGTAGACAGCAGACTTCCAAAGTGCAATACCCATGTATCTACCCTTTTAGAGCTCCAATACACAGAAAATATGGCAGAACACTCACAACAAGAAATTAAGGTTTACTGAAGTATACATTAAAGAAATTATTATTGTTTTAAACAAATTTAGGAAGCTCAAGGATTTTCAAAAAAGGCTGATCATCATCATGAAAAGTCACTTAATATGAGGAAAATTTTTCAGCATCTTTCATTATCTACGCGCTCAACTATATATGAAATCTGGAATTAAGGGAAATTTTTAATCACACTGCAAGTGGTTGAACAACCTAATGAATTATTAAGTGACAGAATGCTATTATCAAGAGTTAATGAAAAAAGCATATGCAGCAGATACAAGAGTAAATATCTTAGTCCAACAAGTCTTGTAGGAAAGCATAATACACCATGCTTGTCTCCTGAGCTGACAGGCTTGCAGACACTGAAAGACCTTCCAGTAAAAGTCTCCCCTCCCAAACCTTAAACCCATGCCTAATTTATAGATAAGAGTTCGCAAGACATCCATAACCCTCTCAAGCAAAGCAAAACATCGTCTCCCTTGAAAAGTCATTAGTTTTGGTCATTTCTCCTTACCTTCTACACTGTCTAGGGCTCTTGTTCATCCCATCTATACCTTACTTCCAAATCAAGAACACCAAGGCCGATATCCTTCCCCACCCTCAAGGAGATGCTTACTTTCTTTAAGCTGCTCAACTTTACAGAACAACTCTTCCCGCAGTAGCTAGGAAGCTTATTTCAAAAACAATTTCAAAATTGTTAGAGCACATGTTCTGACAACCAAAGAAAAATTCCATTCACAGATCAAAGAAGTAACTATATAATTTGGAAGCTATTTCTTTCTTAAAAAACAATCGGCTGAATAGTCTTGCAAATGTAGGAGTGAAATTACCAGCAGTGTGAAGCACTCAAGTTGTGTACTGTTAGGTATACAACTATTAACTCTTGTATATACAGCTTACACCGTGCTGCCTCTAGCTGTTTCTGGTATCATAGACACATGCATTAAAGAAATAAGCTTGAATTTTGTATTAAAAGCAATTCTGTGAATAACTCATTTCTGTATACCAGCTTAAAGGCACTCATATACATAACTAGCAGCAAGACTACTAGTCAAATATTCAATCTTTCTGATGGTTGCCTTGAACATAAAGCTGACCACTTACTTCACTACACATTTTAATATCTCAATTACCAATACAGATTTATTTTTTTTTAAGCTGGCTTTTTACAGCAATTCCTCATACACATAGAACTTGCAATTAGTACCACAGAACTTGACTGACCAAAGGCAACGCACAATATTAAAGGAAATAAGGTCATTAATTTATGATGGCATTATGTAAAAAGCAATCAAATAATAATTAAGCTGTTAAAACAGTACAAACAGGCTACACAGAATGAACAAACAAGTGTACTTTCAGAGGATGAGGCTGCCATTCTGATACTTTTCAGCTATTAGGTTTGGAAGGTATGGACTATACACAATTTCCAATTTTTCCAGTATAGCATTTTGTTTTCTTTGTGTGCTCTGTACAAGAACCAGAAGAATTTAATGCAAGCTGAAATTTCAGCAGTCCTCTCCTCCCAGCAATGAAGCAGTAGCCTATGGGCACAGCGAAACTCAGAGCACATTTCAAAAACATCGAGAACTAATTAAAACAGTACAAGAAGTAATTAAAATGCCATTTCATACAAGAGCAAAAGTAGTATTTTGACACTTCTGGAAGAGAAATGCGAACTATGAAAAGTCGCTATGAATTTCTTTGACAAACATGATGTTAACTGCTCAACTCATCGATTCACAGACACAGAAGCTGAACTGAAGAACTGTTGCCATCGACTCCCAGGAAGCAGATTAGGATCATGGCTTGCGATACCAGAGTGGTTTTTGACTCTAACAAACTAAATTTAGACCCAGTTACATAAAAAAATACTAATAGCCTTAACACTTTTAATCAGCATAAGAGGTTTAGAGATACACAAATGATTTAAAGTCTGTTGACTAGTTTTATACTGCATTTGCAATATTGTGCATTAGTAAAATCAGGGAGATTATGAAAGAAATACTGAAGCATAAGAAAATTACATAAAACATGAAATGCTGGCTATACAGAGTGACTCCAAACCTTGATACTAACAGAATATTTTTCCAGAATACATCAAAACCAGAATTTCTCTATAGATTCCTGCAGCATGGAGGCTGGCCTAAGCAAGTAATGCAATGCAAATACCTACTAGGTTCACAAAGTAGGCTGGACTCTCTTTAAATGCAATATTAACTCTTGTAATCCTACACAGGGCAAAAAACGAAATGCCTGTTATCTTCGTGCTGTTGCACACTGCCGATGGATCCGTGGCTAGCGCAACAGCACGAAGCAATCTGGCGGACTTTCAAGTGCCAAGCCTGGCATGGTGACGGGCAATATGCTCTGCCAGCTGCGCTGCTTCTTCAGGAGCAGCAAAACGTATCAAGTATTGATCACATCATGCTCAGGGTTCCCCACCTCAAGGAATTAACACATTCCTTGGAAACAGGAGAAGATGCCAACATTGTTGTCCTAATAAAAACAATTACTTGGATAAGCTACAACCATTGCCCCAGGCATGCAATAAAATTGCAAAATAGGTGGCAATGTTGTCATATGTTCTATCTCCCACTTTTTTGAGAGAATCTGTATCATGAAAACATTTTCAGGTTCACATCCTGAAGCATCTGTAGCAGACCAGTTAGCTAAACTGTGTGTTTTTTTAAAAAACTTGAATAGCTCATTGTACAATGTCATCAGAAAGTGACCCTTAAAGGCTTGTTTTCTACCACTGCATCCTAACTGATAGAGGAAAGAAACAGGTGACAATTACCAAGTGCTATGGACGACCAAGTTCTATCTACATTCAATTTATTTCAAAAATCTTTCAAAATCCTTCGTGCAATTTTTCTAAACCACTTGAGTATTACTAAAGATAACAAGAGATTACCCACCCTTCTTCAGAATTATTTCTGAGAAACACTGCAAGTAACACTGAGATGTGCACGCTATCGAGCTTATCTGGTTGGATTTAGAAGGGGGGGGGTGGGTGGGGGGGGAGAACAACTTTGAGGCAATTACTGTAAAATACTTTTCAAGGAAAGTATTATCGCTGAAACCTGACTAGGAACTTCTGCAGCTGATTGTTCTTCCTGCTAAACTGGAGACATCATGAGAGGAAGCAGCAGTTTCTGCAGGTTAGAATAACTGCAATGGCATTCCATAAAACTACAACTTTAAACAAGCCCTAATAAAAATTTAGCTTTCAATTTCTCATCTATTAAACTTTTTTTTCTTAGCAGGACACATTTTCAGCGACTTAAGCTGGCTCACGCTAGATCATGTTTTTGTTCTGATTTACATAGCTGTAAACCAGCCAAGGAAGTCACTGTGCTGGGTGTCACAATTTTACGGGTTAGACCTGGTGAGACAACTACTCCAGGCTCCTCGCAGAAAGGCCAACTGAGTTAAATGACAACTCTGAGAAGGTACCAGCAAAGACGTCATCCATAAGAAACTGAACACTCCAAGAGCTCTCACTTAATATCTGTGTTTTAAAGTTAAGTCTTTGTAATTGACACCTTAAATATTTCTAACATCTGATTAGCCACAAAGGAAATAATTGCAATTGTACCTAAAAAAAATCCTTTCCACGCTGGAGATGGAATAGTTAATTTTCTGCGGAAGTTATGCCTTTGCTTTTTGACAATAAATACAAGGCTTTATTTACCTCACCTTAAATATCAGCAAGGGCGCCATAGCCACTACCACATGAAAAACCGTCCCTTTTGATTTTCTTACGTAATTCTCCAAACCCAATTTTAGGATACTGCTACCAACCTTGGGCTGCATCAGACAGAAATGTGTTGTTGTTTTTTTTGTTTGTTTGTTTTTGTTGTTTTTAAACTGAAACTACCATCTTTCCAAAATTGTTTGGAACTCCCGCAGAAATACCTCTTGGAGAGGTTTGCAGCACTTCAGAAAACCTGCACTGAAAATGAGTAGTATCTGAGAAAGCAAGTATGCTATTGAAATCAACTCTGCGCTCATTACTAAAATTTGTGAATACCAGCCTGCAGTGACAGACTATGCTTTTTGGCAGATGCTTAGCTCATTATCATTCAGCTGTTGAACCACAAATCCAGCTTGCATCACCTAAGAGGATTATGCAACAACAGGCAGGTTATTACTGCTTACAGCTCAAATGCTGAACTAGCTTCTTCATAACGTTTTGAGCTTCTACGGACACTTCTTTTCAAGGAAAACAGATCTGTGGCTTATTGGAAGTTCTACTACATTCTTCTACAGAAATGCTGTAATTTATTTTACTTTGTATCACAGTGGTAATATATAACCTAGCAAGGAGAATATAATTTACAGCACACGGCATGAAACAATATAGTTCTCCCATACCTCCCATATTTATCAAGCTTTCACATTCTATCTATATGTAAGACAAAATACTTGTCAATTAATGGGTATTTAAAATACTGCTTCTCTATTTTCCTTCTACATTAAGCAAGTATTTCAGACCTCAAAAGTATTTTTATTTTATTTTATTTTTTAAGACTAGTGCTGCTCACATTGACTTAGCTAACTATCCTGGTCTGCATTTACAGCAAAAAAGGCATGCGACAGCAAGTTGCATTTACCAAGTGAATATTACTGATGCACTTTTTGCTCCTTGAGTCATAACAATCAGAAAGTCTCAGAGGATAAGTTCTAAAATGGGTTGAAGTATTTTTAAAAACCAAGTGTTTTAAAAAATAAATTTCAATGGATTTTTAACTTACATCAGTTCCTTACACAGTTTTCAAATCAAGACCTAAAATTGTTTACTGGATAGCAGATTTGACTGTTGATCATCTTCATCACCAACAACTTTTTAAAACTACAAAAAAAATGTAACAGCCATGAAACAGAACACTGTGCCATTTTTCAGATCATTACATTAAAATTTATTTTGCTGAAGTCTCTGAAAGTGTGGTTGCAGTGTTTTCCCCAAGCAACACACTCCACTTTCCCAACTGAAATACTAATGCGTGTCATGCCTTACTAAAGCAATCTTGATTCTGCACAATGTGTTTTGGGATAGAACCATCTATAATAATTACTGGGGGGGAGGGAATGGCGTTGTAGGGCATCTCCTTGCTTGTTTATTCCAAAATAAGCACTGCTTGACTGCAATTAAAAGGTAGTATAGGAATAGGAAGAAAAGAATATGAAAATTAAGATTTACCCACAAATACTACAAAATGTGATGGTGGGGTACAGCAAGTGTCAGCCTTTCCTGTGTGTCAACACAGCTTTGGAATCTGAATTATTCAAGACCCTTGGAAGGATATATTTTTTAAATGGTCATGAGTACCAAAGCTAGGTTTGAATTGAAGTTAATGTTCTTGCCCTCAAGCACAATAGAGAGAAAAGTTAGGAATAGTACTCCCTATTAAATTGTAGGTGTTATGGAGAAAATGCAGGAGTCAAAAACAAAGCTTACAGCCCATGGCAGCACCAACATTTTTTGGATGTGAGCAGAAATTAATTTCATTTCAGTGACAAGCAAGAACCAGACTGGTAACTGAAAATTAGACAGAGAAGTTCAATTCTTGTTTAAAACAAATCACAGTTCAAACCAACGAAATAATAATAATCTATCAGAAAGCTGATAGCTGACTAGGTAGCATTCACAGGAATTTGTTTCGCTTCCACAGTGCCTCCAAGTAAGGAATGTGTAGCCAAGGAGCACACCTGCCTCACAGCACAGCTGCAGCCTGTGATGTTACTCCAGATGTCCTGTACTTCCCCTTCCTCCCGCTCACCAGCCCACAAATCCAGCCTTCTCCTGTCCCAGAGCTCAGACAACTCCTGTTGTCCTGCACATCAGCTTCCTAGGTCTCATTTCATACCAGACTATTTCAAGCAGAATAGACTAATGCAGAATAATTAGCTGCTATGCTCATACTTGAGTTTTATTCTTCAGCAATGATGCTACTTTGTCCTTTAACAGGACACATGGAGATTTAGCAATTAATAACACTAACATTTGTTAAACTTAACTGAATTTGAAACAATAAGTTATGAAAAAAAAAAAGATTGAAAGTTTTGTGATCATGCTGTCTTGTCTTTCCCCCTTTTTAAGAACAGCATTTTTTTTAGTTCCATTTCCTAAAGGTTTTAAAATTTTATTTCAATGTTCCATATCGCCTTATGTGATCTCTGCCCTCCCCAAGCCTCCAAGTTAAAAGCTCTAAGGCCAATACAATTATGTAAAAAGGAATGCACTTTATAAAGTTCATTAGTATCAACAACAGTAATACAATAGTATTCACCAGCAAGCACCCAGTATCATAAAGATTTACACAGCACTGCTCCAAAACAGCTACAAAACCAGAGCATTTCTAAGAAGTTCTAGTTGTCAATGTAATAGAAAATAAACCTTTTTTATATACTGTTGCCAAAGAAGCGTTGAGCTGTTTAGTCATTACTAGCCAAGATTATTGCCTGTAACAAAACACATTCTCACTTTGCATTACATTTTCAAGTGTTTTACATTTTTAGCATCTAGTTCTAGCAGCTTGGTTGATTTTTTTGTTTTGTTTTGTTAAGCATGGACTTCAATTTCAAGTTACTATTTTAAACAGTATAAATCATCTGTAGATCAGATAAACTATTAGTCAAAAATGAATTGCAAGGTAAATTATCTTACCATTAATAGCCCACAGGGCTTTTTTTTTTTTTTTTTGCCACTTTGTCCAAAGATGTTATTTAAACATATACACAGAGAGCACATATGACTTTTCTGTTTTATGTAAAAACAAGTAGGCAACCCTCCACTGCCAAAACTGGTGGTTCACAGATGGAAGAAAATGGAATTAAAGAAACTCTCAAGAGGCCATTTGTATGCATAAATTAATTTCTGAGAAATTCAGCCACACAAAACTGTACTCATCTTCACCTAAAAAGTAAGTACAATTTCCAGCATAAACAGCTACAATAAATCCCATTTTCAAAACGTGCAATAGTATGAAACATGGCACAAAAGCATTAAATACATCACATGAACTCAGATCTCCAGATAAAGGATCTTCTTGAACTTGGTTCATGGCACTCTGAACAAAGAGCGGTGCACAGATAAAGGCTTCAGTCTTTGAAAGTATTAAAATTAGAACTCAAAATATCTTATAGTTGGCATAACTCTGCAAAGCGAGAAATTGCAAATCCAATAAGTTTGTACAGACGTTACTCAGAAGCACACAATCACTAGATTTTAAGCTGCCTGACAATTTTCTCCAGTCTTCTTAATGTACCTGTTCAAAGCAATTTTTTGATCCTGCAGATTAATACTTCATACAGAATATGAAATGCTGTACTGGAACAAACAAGAGCAGACAGCAACAACATTAAGACACGGCCAGATGAACACTAGGGGAACATTCAGGTAGTCAACTTTAGTTACGTTTTTAATAGCCCACTTGAACTCAATTTAAAACAAACAAACAAAAAAGGACTCAAGCCTCTTCCAAAACGGACAAAAACCAGTTCCATGTTTAATCTTATTTTAGCATAGAAGAATGACTTCGTACTCTTTGGCAGGGAATCTATCAAACCAGAACACGTCCTGTCAATGTGAACCTTTCCTGAGGAACAGTTCATAGCCATAAACTCATTTAGAATGTATTATGTAGGAGATGGCAAGTCATAACAGTTTGAGAGTCAAGAACATGGAATGTACCAGTAAGTTTATGAAGAGTGACAGTAGCAGTTATTTACATGTTCAGGGTAGTTTACCTATTCTTTATGAATTACTTCTCCCTTGTATAAATTAGAAAACTACAAAAAGTCAAAACTGAGAGAACTCCTCGTCATCTTTACAAGTTCAAGTAAAAACACCTTTGCAGAACCTCCTTTAGACAATAGCATATTGCTTGTATAAAAGGTCTCTTATTCTATAGAAGTCTTGACAGAGACAGCCTTCCAATCCGATGCGCCCTGTTTCAGTCTGAAACAAAAGACATATTTCAGTTTATTATCTTTACACTAACAAGAAATTTAATTTTCATTTAGAATATTATTTACCAAAGAGTTTAAGATACAGAACACCTACCCTGCGAACAGCCACCAGATTGTTGCAAACAAGCACTCCTCCTACAAATTCAGCTTGTATACCTTCTCGCAAGAGAACTTGCTTGAAGTCTGATAGTCTTGGCTCATTCATAAACACAGACTGGTGACCAAGAACCTTTAAACAACATACAAAAATTTAACACTTGTGCTACTTGTTGTCTTCCATTTTTCCAAATATCTCCTCAACACTGTGTTGGCAACAGCATTGCCTATGGACAGGCTGGGGGACTATAACTGAGCAGGTTGTATTTCTGTCTACTTGCAGCAAGATGTTTCCAGGACAGGATAGCATAGAAATTACTTGTCAAGTAAATAAAGGATTTCTTTCTGCACTCATATATTGCATAGAAAACTGTCCTTGAAGATCTCTTCTGAGACATGCGACAACCAGGGACAGAGCTGCAGTAAGCTGCACTGCTGATCACTACAGATTCATAACAACTGTCACAGAAGTATGAAGAGACTTTAGAGATGTCTCCACTTTTATCTAGCCCCTGAAACAGACTACATTTAGGACTGTAAAACAGTATTGTAATTCTAGGATTAGAAGCTATTTTAATCATTCACTGAAAAATGAAATAATATTCACACAAGCAATCATTTTCATTTCAGAGTAAAGAATAAGATAAAGAGATTAAATTAATGAACTCAGATCACTACTAGAGGCAGAGGTGTATGAATTTCCAAGACATGTATTTCTACTCAAGTATATGAAGTAATTCCTATAGCATCAACAAAATAGAACAAGACTCAAGAGTAAATAAGTAACTGATTTACAAATCCACAAGTACTAATTACAAATTGATTTACAAATCCACAAGTACTAATTACAAATACGAAACATTAATATCTCATTCACAGATAGTCGGTAACTGTGTGCTAGGCACTGTTTGTGAATGCAACAGATCATCCTAATTGAAAAGCTTAAAATCTGAAAGAACAGTAGCAGGCTTAACTAAAAGAAAACCAAACATGAAAAAACAGACTTTCATTTGAATAAGATCATAACTGTCAACCTCTAAGTACTAGAAAGAAATCAGTGAAGTTTCTATACCTCATGAGGTGGCAGAGGTTCCAAAGTAGGAATGATCTCACTCTCCTCGCACATCTCCTTATCGTCATCACCAAAGAGGCTTTTCATGGCCTTTTGTTGTGCAATGACACTAGAGTCTGAAGAAGGCATATCCACTTGCATCTCTAGGTCTTCATCTTCCCTCAGCTCTCCCTCTTCCAAAATAACTCCAGTATCCACTTTTGAAACTCTCATGTCCAGGACACCATCTATCCAAGCCAACTCAGCATCCTTGGCTTTACAGAACTGAAGGGAGCTGACAAGAGAGTCTTTTAACCTCACCTGGGTTGCACAAAAATAAAAGTACTGTTGGTTTGATGGAAAACACATGGAGTTCTTACTTCAAGTTTCCAAAATTAGCAGTTTTCCTTTCACCATCTTTCTGCACAGTTTTGACTCAGTCTTTTGGAAAGAGAAAGAACTTGGTATCTCTAAGACAAGACATTCTATACTTAAAAAACACAGATGGTATAAACTTGATATCAGCAGTCAACTTAAAACAAACCAAAAAAAAAAAAAAGCAAAGAACAAAACCTTTGTTTTTCCACGATTAACTTAAGAAACTTATATGACTACAAACAAGTTAAATTTATGGCAGGAACAATCATTGCTTTTTAAAACATCAGATTTTTTTTGTGGCCAAGGGATTCTTCAGTTGGCCTTAGTAATTCTATGGAAAATTTACACAGATACATTCAGGTTATGAAACTGCAGCTCCAAAATTCAACCTTCTTTAAAAAATGATAATTAAATTTTATTGCAAGAGGGGATGTTGTAAATATCAGACTAAGTGTCCAAAACATTACCCTGATTCCTCTGGCACATTCCAGGACTCGAACTCATTAAAACCCTACTCTGAAAGACTGCTATCCACATGAGATTGTGCAGGATCACAATAGTAGAATCAAGGCTGCAACTGTACAAATGAAATTGCAACTAATTAACTATCTGCAACAAAATTCACCCAACAGACATTAGGATTCCAAGATCCCACTCCCATCTATTTTTTAATTCAATGTCTCCAATGTACTTCATCTGTTCAGACAGCTTCCAATTGAAAACAAAAAATTTTAATCTTTGAAGACTGAATTATCCCCTTATAAAATAAAACTGAAACAAAATATGGAGCTATTAAATTTTTATTCAGACAAATATTTAGTGAAAAATCAGAAATCTCATTTCTTTCACACTAGCAATCCTCAGAGCTTTAAAACAAACAAACAAACAAAACCACAGAAAACACTGCTGTTTTAAGATTCTCCAAACAAGTTAATTTTGAGTTACTGGAGCTTTCTGCTTCCACGGGTAACAGATTTTTCTCTGTGAAGTCACAAAAGCACCTCTTTCAACAATTCTACTGATGTTTTTCTATTAACTTTAAAAGTACAGAAGGCATGAAAGACCAAATACCTAAACTGCATGTGAGATGCTTTCCTCTGAACAACTTCAAAATTTGCATCAGGACCATATGAATTTTCATATGCTTCACACAAAGTATCCGAGTTTTTTCATTTTGAGCTTAACAATGAAAACTAAATACAATGTATTAAAGGAAGTGCAACATTTTATTGTTACCTCACTTTTTTTTTGTGAGCAGAAAAGAGGTGGTGGTAGGCAGACGTACCTTTTTAAATAATTTCTTTAACATTAACTTGCCCCTGACTGTACGTGTTTATCTCCAAGCACTACTTTTTTCTTCGCTAATTCTCCTTTTGAGATTAGAGAAAGAATCCTGAGTTCCAAGCAGTTGTAGCGTACAGTGGTATTTTAAATGCAGACACAATGTATCTACTAAGAGTAAAGCAAACTGACGTTCCAATGGACATAAACTTCGCCTTCTGCACTACAGGCAAAGGTGGACTGATCTCACATTCCAGTTTTGTTTTAAGCACTTCGGAGTAACATTCATTTAAGCATAAGGAGAATGCCTACCCATAAGACAGAAAAAAGCTGCCAGTGTCAAAATCAAGTGGACACATGTAGCATTTTGTGCCTCCTCTCCCGAAAAAACAGCCAAATAAGAAAGCCTGCCAGTACAGCTTTATTATAGTTGACATTACTTACACAAGTAACAAAATCCTGTAGCTTACCTGATAAATGTGAGTTTCACTGGTTGCATCTACAGTTTCATGTAGTTTTGGCATGTAAACTTTAATGTCTTTTCCACCAAAAGCTCTGCAACATTCTGCAAGGTCCTGGCTGGCTTCAGGTGGTCCGTGGACAATGATCAGTTGTCTTGGTTTCATTTGGTTAATAATTTTTTTAATTGAGTCCCCATCTGAGCGTCCTTCATAGTCAATGTATGTAACCCTAGCTCTAGTTTGAATTAAAAAAAAAAAAAAAAAAAAGAATAACAGATTTTTAAGTTTAAATAAAATATTTTGAAGCACTCAAAGTTAGATCAAAAATTTTCATTTAAAAAATGAAAAATTTTAAAATTATTCTACATCAGAAAAAGTTGTCATCACAAGACATTTTATGGATCAATGAAATAAAGAATTGTCAAATATCAGCACATACATATATTTAACACTAAGTTCCCAAAATTCACTTACATAGTTATCAAAACATGACTTAAGAGTATGTGAATAAGTTCAATCCTTTCTAGCAATATATACATACACACTTCCTTATCTGTGCTGACAAACTATTGTATCATTTGCTCTTCCTTTTCCAATTCTCCTCAAACAGGAACCAAAGTGTATATTTCTTAAGAGTAAGAGCCATAAGATTCTGTATCATGCTCCCAGAAAGACTAGTAAAAAAAATAATTGTGATTAACCTGGAGAAGAAAAGAGAATCCTATATGACTTTTTTTAATTTCAAGCTAGCTTTTTAAACTAATTTGTACAATATCCGCGCCACTATTCTAATAGCATGGACTAAGGCTCATAAAGCTCAAGACTCACTGGATACATACACAGCTGCAAACAATACAATACACAACATTTTCCTACCCACACACTGTATTTCCCTACAAGCACTGAGCTCGGCAGTAGCTCCAAAGAATCCTCTAGCATCAGAGACCTTGGAGGATAGACTCAGGAGACACATGTAGTACTGGAATTCTCCCATTATCCCTTTATATAACACAGGTGACAAGCAGAATTCAAAGCAAAACAGAATGTGAAATATAGGCACTATTAACAGCTGATATTACGTTGGCATGCATTTCCTATTAGCACTTCTACAAAAGACCCTCTTGTTGCATGAGAAATAAACATAGCCACTGCCTATTGTCACAATGTAAAAAACCCAAACGCTTGAAACGCTTGAAGCTTAAAGCACCAGTTTCAGCTTGAACAAGTATTTCTGGAAAGAAGGCAAAACAGCTGAATGCTGGTTACAACACATTGGCCTTTCAAACAGTACCCTCCTAGCTATGAAGTTACCAAAAATTGGAACAAAGCCAGTCCACTCACTTAATTTCCATGGATTCTGTTGCTGAAATACATTTGGTGGGAACATCTGATAAATCCTGGTCCATAGGCTCCTCTCCATTTGTCAAGCCAGATTCCAGTTTGCTTTTTTCTTCTTCTGTTGCCTGAAGTTCTGGAACTAGAAAATCTTCAGGTCTAAAGGATGAAAGGCATTTTGTTTTTAATAGTCTTATAGTAACTGCAAAGCTCTACACAGTATAGAAACAAGTAATCCTCATTATAACTACTGACTTCTTTTAGAATCGTTAGTGCTAACAGTTTTATTACACTTGCCTTCAACATTTTCACATGTGAACACAGCTTATCTGGAAAATATTACCTTCATATCTCAAAACAACGTTTTGATATCCTACAGAACATTAGCAAGGTGAGGGTTTCTAGCACGTACTCCTCACACAAATATTACAAATATTGCTAAATTTTCCTAGGTTGAAAGATGCTCCGTCCTGTCATAGTAAATTTACCAAAATTGTGTCATTTAAAGTAGAAAAAAGTCAAGTTCAGAAAAAATAGTCTTCTCTCTCAAAAATAAAAGAAAAACCATAGCAAAAATACAACATAAGAGATGTAAACTCATGCCAGGAACCAGTGCTCTGCTTCCTGTGAAATTTAGCACAAACTATTTTACAGAAGTCATTCAAATGTTACTGTGTTTAGGAGAGCATATAACAGTGTAGCAAGGGAGAGAATGCTGGTTTCTATTTTTATTACTTCTATTTTTGAACTATTTCATAGCTGTTACATGTTACTAAGCACTATCATTGCTTTCTCTACATACTTGATAATCTCGCCATATTCATCCCATTTAATTCTTTCTTCGGGGGCTGGAAACATTGGGTAAGATTTCTTTGCTTGTTTGAAGAAGCTTCCTTTTCGGCTACCTTCACCCTTCATCATCAAATCATGTTTGGTCTTATGTACAGTTGGCTGATCAATATCTTCTTCGGCATCACTCTCATCACTGGAATCGATATCTGCCCTGAAATGGCATTCCAAGAAGAAAAGAATTTTCTTTCTAATTCAGGTTTAGTGTTACATAAACACACTGACTGGACAGTAACAGACACTAAGAGCAAAGACAATTTATGCATCTGAGAAGCTGTGCACAAAAAGCAGATGAAACAGGTCTATCTTAACGACATTAAAGACAACCATTTCTGACTCCTCAATGCCCTCAGACAAACCTATCAAAACTACGATTTTCATTTATCCCTGTAAACAGTTGACACATCAAGCTGATCACACAAATGTCAACTCTAACAATAACAGCAGAACGCAACAGCCCACATACTTACTCTTTAGACTGTTCTAACTTTTTAGCCGCTTCTTTCTTTAGTTTCTCCTTTTCTAGGTATTCTTCAAGTTCTTTTCCTTCCAACTTGACACGTCTTCTCAACTTATAGATAGAATAAAAATTAACATTACTGTGAGTAGCTGATGTGATTTTAACATTTCTCCTGTACACTGCTGGTAAGATACTATTTATATTTAAGTACCAAGGACAAACACAACTTGTTTGTCACATACAGAACAAGAATATGTAAATGTGTGGCACCTTAGCATGGCAATATCGTGACAATGTTATCAATTAGCAGAGACTAACAGAAAAGCATTTCTAAGGTATTAAAATCAATTAGGT
This sequence comes from Aythya marila, assembly GCF_965140915.1. Classification (NCBI taxonomy): domain Eukaryota; kingdom Metazoa; phylum Chordata; class Aves; order Anseriformes; family Anatidae; genus Aythya; species Aythya marila. The sequence goes on from NC_139046.1 coordinate 16,575,579, forward strand.
TTACAAAAATTCCTTAGACAAAACATCTTCAGGAAACATTTCTCTTCAATAACTGAATGCGAATACTCTATAATGAGCACTTTTTTTTTTTTGACCTTTGTGTAACTAACAAAAACAGAACCTTGCAAAATGCTATACTAGTACGCAAAGCAACATCAAGTTTTGTTTCTTGTTTTCCACAGAACAAATTAGAATACAGATCACATTGGATAACACAGAAATCTAGAAATAAGTCTAATACTGTAATTGAACATTTCCAATCCAATCTAAAACTAAAAGCAGGCTGCATCATCAGGATTGAAGTTATCATTGCAACCACAGGGGACTCCTGTAAGTTGTAAGATGTAAGAAGTGTTGTTTAATAATAAATAATTATTATTTTTTTAACTATTTAAATATTTAAAAGCAACTTCGTGTTCATCTCTGTGAAGTATTAATTCTACCACACCACTGAAAAACAATTTGCATTTCCTAATGTAGGATCTATTTTTATGTAAATTTATCCTTAACCTTTTATATATGCAACATACTTACTTCAGATTTCCTTCCACCACTACAAGCATTTTCAGCAGGTCAAAAAAAAAAATAAATCAGTTTTGCTTATACTCTGCCCACAACAAAAACTTTTAGATAAATAGACAAATTCTTACCTCAATATCTATAACTTTCTCAGAAGGATTATCAATCAGGAATCGTGCTAATGTTCCAGGTGTAGTGCGGTAAGTTAAAATTATAGAGTTTTTGGAATCCTGGCACCACTGAATGAAAAGATCTCTTGAAAACCCACACTCTAAATCAGGTTGACTGGCAAGAACAACTTTTGGACTAGGTACTCGAGCTAGATCAGAAAGACTATGACATAAGGAGAGATGGCGGAATTGAAAAGGATTGTTTCTCTTGTCTTCAAAGCACCTCATCAACTTATCGCTCATCCATTCAACCTAAAATATATATTAAGAAAAAATCATTAATAGGAACACAAGCTCTGTAAAAACATAAAAACCTGATATTAAGTACAGAGGTGAAATGTGTGATTACATCAAGGTTTCTCAGTGAAAATAATAGAAATAATGCTGAGTGTAAACACCACAGAAACGAGTACTTTTTAATAGCTACACTCTATACTGACAAGTCTTGTGATTAAAAACAAAGTAGAAACAAGTATCAAGCAGTACAACAGTAGCAATGACTAGATACTGCCCTACTTGATCAAAACATCTGAGAGACAAATACCAACTCCAGAACAAGGTAACACCCAGTCTTTGGCTTTTTTTTTCCCTTTAAACTGTTGAAAAGAAAAAACCTCTTAAACATACAAACTGTTATCCCCTTCACAATTGCATTTTAAAAATGAAAACAAACCAAACCTGTGATTTGGAGAACTCCACTACATTGTAGCTGACATTATTCAGAAGTGCTAGAGAGTAGACTCCTAATCCCGCATCTTTTGTTCTCCAGATCTGATCAAGAAGTTGAGCAAGTTCCAGAACTCTACCTGCTGTATCCACAGCTATTAATACATTTCCATCACCTCGTAATGTCTCCAAAACATTAGCTAGAAAAAAATAAAACAAAATGCTTACACTTTAAACCACAACTTCGATGTTTGTAGGGTGGTGGTGTTTTTCTTTACCCTTCCTGTATCACACTTACAGTCATTAGTCAAAAGCAAAATGAACTCAGCAATAAATTAAACTTCAAGACAGAGCCAAAACCACATTTCCAATTAAATTAAAATGAGCTGGACTTTTCTTGGTAGTTCTGAAGATCCCACTGTCTTGATATTACTTTCTAAAATAAATAAATACAATGTGTATAATGGAGCTTAAAAAAAAAAATTGCATTACAAAAGGTCATTTAAAAAATCCTTAAGTAATCAAATGATCCTGGGTAAAATACCCCACTTTCAAACAGTTTTATATAGGGTACAATTCTTTGTTTTTAGGAAAATGTTTTGCCTACAGAATCGGTACCATCAAAATCTGTTAAATTTTGATAAAGATTCTTAATTTAGATGCTGGTGAGCTTCTTACAGGAAAACAATTTACAGTGGCTAATAAATCCTGTTACTGCTATCTTGAACCCCCAAACAGAATACATACTCAGTAGCTGCTCATCCCGTTGCTTCCTCCTGGGTTGTACATAGGTAGCATTAAATGAATCTGTAATAAGCAATGAAGGCCTGCTCAACATTTCCAATGAACATCCATTCAGGTGGCTGTGGAAAAAAGGCCAAAACTCACTTTCTGCATTTACATTTTACAATAAAAAAATAAAATGGCTAGTTTCCAGATTTTTACATGTACAGAAGTCAAACTCCTCAATAATAGAAAACTATTGTATCACATATAAACAAATCAGAGAGCTTCCTAAAGAAAAGACTTTAGACCAAGAATAAGAGGATGTTTAAAAAGATTCCAAGTCCTAATGTACAAGTAATTTTGAGGCAGTTGACACATAGCATAAATTATATTTAATATCTACAGTTGATCATTAGTAAGAACAAAGGCAGTTTCAATTAGCTTCATTTTTCTACTTTCTTCTCTTCTCATTCCCCAAAAGCCTCTTTTGTATAACTTTAATTAGACCTGGAACAGACCCAAATTAGAGCCTGGAACAGGTTCCCCAGAGATATGGTCAGAGCACCCAGCCTGTCAAGGTTCAAGAAGTATCTGGACAATGCTCTCCAACATGTGGTTTAATTTTTGGAAGGTCCTGTGTGGAGCCAGGAGTTGGACTCAATCATTCCTGTGCATCCCTCCCAACTTGGGATATTCTACAATTCTATGTTTCAATGATTAAATTTGGCTTGATACATAATACAAGACATTAATTAATATTAATGTGGAAAATTATCTTATTTCAATGTTCATTTTCTTGCCTTTCTTCTTTTAAATAAGCATTTTAAAGAAGGAAGACAGGACATGAGAAGAATCCTGTCCGTTACTGTCTAAGGTAGAAGAAAACACATTTTTTTCTTTATCAATGTCTATGCTTTCTACGCAACAATGAGCTTTGTGTTATTATTTTCCTTCTTAAACTCGCAAGAAAAGCTTTTCCAAACTGCACAATACAGATGTTTCTTGCTTCAAACTTACAAATAAATAAATCTGAGTGGAATGAGGAAACCCAGAGTTAACACTTGTTTGAAATCAATTAATCTGAATGCATGTGAAATGAGCATCTTATTTCTGGAAAGGCACTTCCGTACCTATTTATTTCACAAAATGATGCACACCTTACACATCTAAGAAATACAGATAGCTACATTGAACTTACATCTCCCTCTTGTGGTTGAAATCAACTGCATAAACAATTTCTTCCTCTCCATCTTTGACAATCTTCCAAATTGTTCCTCCTATCATGTGACCAGCTGGCAATGGTGTGATTGACAGACCATGTCCTTTGCCTACAAAAAAGAACCGTCTTTTAAAAACCTCTCAATATTTTAGGTATCTTACACGTACTAAAATCCATTACTCTAAATAAAAAGTACATAAATAACTCCACAACTACTACCTGGAAAAAAATCAAATGAAGAGTGAAAATCAGTAGCATCTCTCTCCTTGCCATCTAACCAGTAACTTCATGATGTTACACTTCTTGCAATTCATTTCTACTCTGTCTCCAGAAAAAGAAACTAAAGTGAAGAGCACTTCTTCACGCCACCTCCCACCAGTACTCAGTGGCATTGCCAAGCTGCTATAACTACAGACCTAAACAGCAGCAAGTTACATAACAAACACATCCCAGAAAAGCAAGTCAGCTGTGAAAGGCAGACCCCTCTCTGCTGCACCACAAAATGCTTACTGTATCAGTCACTGCCTGAATACTCAGAAAAAAAAAAAAAAAAAAAAAAAAAAGTAATTTACACAAACCAGAAATTCGCCGGAATAACAAACAGGCAAGTGAAAGAATTCCAAGGAAAGGTGTCTACGTGCTACAGTCAGGAGGGATGGCTGATCTTTTCAGCACTACCTGCCGCTTTTCTTACTTTTTTAAATGCACGGCTGCCTCTTGTCACTCATGGTAGCCTTGATCTTTGTCAGAGCAAAACTAGAGCAACCATGATCATTACTCATTGTCTTTGATCCATGACACCAACTAGAACTGCATGACTGCACAGCTTTAACAATGATTAGAACACACATTATCTTCTTAGATGTGTCTATTGAAACTTCACATCACTTCCATTAAATATGAAAAAGGTGTTTTGACACAGTTGTTCACTAAAACACTTATCAGATGTCAAAGTTGGTAGCACAGATATATCCATGCTACAAATACCTTGAAAAAGGGTCAGCAGCCTTTCAAGAATGGAAAAGAAAAATAGAAATGGGATGCCAAATTACAGGGCAAGAATTTCAGCAGGCAGCACTGAAGAGCTGGGAGATACAGCATCTTTGAGACAAGCTGCTGCTGATCAGCTTATGTGTGTCTGTGCAAGAACTGCGTTTCCATCTCATTCTGATCTTTGAATTCAGCAACAGTGAAAAGATGCTGATTATCTGTATGTCACAGTTCCTAGCAATAAGCTATGCTGAATTTCATTCAGAGTCTACAAAGACCTCGTTAAATCATTCACATGCTAAAACTTAGTATCTGCACATTATTTGTTCTCTGGAAAACTTTCTTTTGTGTTACTGAGGAGCTCTGAGGTATAAGTATTTTTTAGACATGTGAACAAGCTCCAAGAAAAGTTACACACAAAAAAAGGAGAAAACAATGCCTAAATATGCTTTGGCATAGCCTTCTCCTCATTAAGTGGAACTTCTACCCACCTCCATATACAAATACTAATGCCATGTGTTCAGCTGATATAGATTGGCACCATGTTACTGAATTCAGATCTGCAAAATGTGTAACCTTCATAAACATACTCCTTTTAAAAAGTTACCTTAACTGTTAATGAAAGTAAGAGAGACCCTAGAAGCAGTTTATCAAAACTGTTCCTTACAGAACAACTTTACCTTTCAAGTTCACAATCTGAGAAAACTTGAGCTGTTGTATCTTATCAAAGGCTGCATCTACATCATCCAATGTAAAGAGTGTGAAATCTTCAGTATTATGGCGGGACTACAACAAACAAGAAGCAAAGAATGTTCAAGAACTTGAGCCATCTACCTCATCAATGATGTTGTGTATTAAAGTATGAACTTAAATATACCTGATACAGATCATACATAAACATCTGTCCCATCTTATATACAGGAATAGTTGCATAAATGGCACAATTCAACCCCATTTTTCCAACTGCATATGGGAGAGCACCAAGGTGTAGAGGGTCAGGATGAGAAAGGAGAACAGCATCAACCTGGTGGACATGCCTACAAAGGAAGGACAACAGAAGTTGCTGAAAAGAGTTCTGAAAGTAATAATACACTTCAAGCTATGACTATTTTGCAAGCAACTGCACAGTCTGAATACCAACCAAGAAAATTCAGATTCTTCCAGGTTTAAAAAACATAACTAAAAGTCAGAGATATTTCCAAACATTCTCAAGTAACGTTAGAACTTAAATATGCAAGAGAGTTCTTAAAATGTAACTTCAAGGCCCGGGTCATTTATGAACTTTCAAAAGTTTCACATTAAATTGTTGATTAGAAAGACCTTAATATATACTCTGACACCAGAAAGTTCATTAACTGAAGAGTCAAAAGTATTTTTGGTGCAGGTACGTTTATATATCTAAAAACCTAAAACAGACTACAAGTTTTTTTCAGATGAGAAAAAACAAATAACAGGATCCAAGTCTCAATAATCTTTATATTGATAAGAATCAAATCAAAACATTTCTTTTTCAAATTGAAACAAGCCAAATTATAACTCAAGAAAAGTGGTATACAAAATTTAGATTTTACTTTAAAAAAATATATAACTAAAAACACAGAATATGTTATGTTTCACAGATTTTTTTATGTTTCAGTCTTTTACCAGCAAACAATTTCTGCATCAGGAAAGCTCACTATAAACATGCAAGAGTTCAGTACTAAAGACTAGACAGGTTGATGTCTTGACAGCACTGAGATACTAACAGAAGCTGTTTTCCAGACTGACAGTTTGTTAAACTTGAATTAAGGGGCAAGAGTTGATCCACTTTATCTTCAGCCTTCATACAATAAGGCCTCTCATTTAAAACTTAGCTAAACATCCTAAATTACTTTAAAGCCAAGGTCAGCCTCCCATAAACTTGATGCAGAGCAGAACATATGTAAAAACATGAAACATCCAAACCAAAACAAACTCTGAACAGTTTGAGAACTGTAGTTAATTGAGGTTACTCATTAGGATAAAGAAAAAAATTTACTAGAGATGTTTTAGCAGTATCATCCCCTTCACATAAAGCGCATTTTGAGCAAAAAAGAACAACTTTGGATATAACATCACCACGTAGATACCACAGACTAGCATTTTTAAAACTTTCAGAAAGAGATAAGTCCTATTTAAAGTGTCTGAGCTACTTACTTCCTTAGGGAATCAATAATGTCCATAGAAAAGTTCTCATCCCAGCCACAGTCCAAAAGAAAGCGAAATTCATCTACTTGCAATAGATAGCAGAGGGCAGACTCCTCCTGCACCCCTGAAAGCGTGGTCAGCTTGATAATCGATGTCATTTTTCTGTCCAAGCGCTTGATCTCAGAAAAAACTAATCTGAATGGGGGAAGAAAGCATTTTATTATGTAATCCAGAGGAAATGTTTATTAATTTAGATCTCCCTCCTTTTCCTTAGATTTCTCTCAAGTTCTGACAGCACGCATAGCAATGGTGGTGAATAGCATTCAATAGGGCTGCCAGGTGCCAACCCCTAATTTCCAGATACCAGCTTTTGATCCTTGGGGGTCTTTTGTTGTTAAGAGAGAGCTTCGAAGTTTATTAGACATATACCTTAAAAAATAAAATAAGGGAGTGCCAGAAGCGGCGCAGGGACAAGCTCCGCGCCTCTGGGGTCTCAGGGGAGCCCCACCGGGGCAGACCCCGCCGCGGAGGGGCCGGGCCGGGCCGCGCCTCGCCGCCGGGGCTCACCGGGGAGGAAGAGGAGGAAGAAGAGGAAGAGGAGGAGAAGGAGCCCGGCTCAGAGCACTGGAGCCTTTGGCCGCCCGGCAGCGGGCCCAGCCCTCCGCTCCCGGCGCGGGTCGCCCCGCAGCGGTGCCCTCCGAGCCGCCGCCGCTGCCTCGAGGCTCGGCCGCCCTCAAGCCCCGCGGGGCGCGCCCCCACCGCCGCCTCCTGCCCCGGCACCGCCGACCGCCATCTTGTGAGGGGCGGGGAGAAGGAGGAGGGAAGGTGGAAGGGGAACGGGAGGCACCACCGCCGGAGAGATGATGGGGGGGGAGGAGGCTCCCCCCGCTCCCTGTGCTGCCGGTGGGCTCTCCCGGCCTGCTCGCGCCGCCCGTTGCCCTTGGTGCGGCCGCTGCGCGGGGCCCGGCGGCGGCGAGGATCGGTAATGGCGGGCGGGCTGTGAGGGGGGGGGGGGGGGGGGGTCGTGTCTTTTCCCCTCTTCCCTCCCCTTTTCTCTCCCTGGGGCCGGGAACGGGTCATAAACTTCTTCGGTGTCTCATAAAATCTCCATTGAGGCTGGGAGGTTGTGGTTTGAGAAGGCCGGCGAAATTCGCTTGATGGGTTTCTACAAACGAGCCGTTTTCTCCAGCTGTCAGGTCCCATACGGCTGGTTAGTGGTAATAGAGCGCGCGTCTCTGGGATTTGGTGTAACCAGTGCGCTCCTAATGGTCTGCAGAGCTGCAAACTTCTGTATGGTTAGGTTTTAACGAATAAATTGATCGATTAAGTGTGACTGATTCACCGGTAATATCCGAAAAGAGATATTCCCTTCCCTTTTTAGGATAAAATCCTATTTCCCAGGGCCAAGAGCTGGTTAGAATTATTTCTAAGAAACTTCTGTACGTATCTGAAAACAACATGTATCCTATAGGAAGTGTTCGGTGGCCCACATATCTGTTAGTGGCCCACATATCTATTATCCTATGGTAGGATCCTAGTAAGCGTAAATAAATATTCCAGGGACGCCACAGCCTCCATTTCCAGATGTATTAGCAGCTCTTAACCTGTTATACTTTCCTTTCTAGCAGCCATGGTGAATTTCGCCCAAGTTGTGCGTGATCACTGGGTTCACATCCTCGTTCCCTTAGGATTCGTGGTTGGATGCTATCTGGACAGAATGAACGATGAAAAGCTGTCAACCTTCCGAAACAAGAGCTTATTGTATAGAAGGTCTGCTTTAATTATGACTTTTAAATATGTACATTCAGTTATTTTGACAAGTTGAGTTAAGTACTTCTCTGTTGTTAAAAGTCTTAAATATGAAAAAAAAAAATCAGTGATACTACCAAAATATTGGGGGGGGGGGGGAGATAAAAGTTTCAGCAAGCATTCCTGATGGGTTTTAGGTAGGTCACTGATGCCCTCTGAATATCCCAGCATTAGGACCCATCTTAGTGCTCTTAATTGTGAAAAGAAAGTATGTGTAATTCTATCTGTTTGATCATTTAGCCAATATAACTGATTTAAAATAATCAATTGCACCAGTCAATTATAAGTGTTGATATGAATAAATTTTATTTGTGGAAGCAAGGTAAAAGCAAACATTTGTGAATATTAAGACTGATTTGTATCTAAATAAACTTAGTTGAAGGATGCAGTACATGAGATCAAAATAAAAAGTAAACGCATACAGATGAATAAGAATAGGAAAAAGTCATCTTAAAATAATAAAACTTAACCATTAAGTCATATTAAAATAACAAAACTTAACCATACTTCACAGCGTAGTTATCATGGCATGCCATTAACTAAATCTTAGTATAGTATTGTTAGTGGCAAGCACTGTTCTTACAAACAAACATAACTTTGAAATACCGCTAATAAGAAGAAATCTCCAAGGATTGTAGTAAAAATACCACTTCAAACCTTACTGTAAAGTATACTTCCAAGGAAAATATCTAACAGGGTTTTTTTTTTGGGGGGAATTTATAGGCCAGGAGAAAATGTGTGGGACTGTGTATGTAGCATGCATTTAGCATTATTTTGTTAACTGGGGGAAGCAGAGTTATAAAGTACATGAAGAACTAACAAGTTAGGGAAGTATTTTCAGTAGGTATGAATTTGCCTACCCCCCAACCCCAAGTCCTTGAAGATTCTACAGGTGGAAGAATGAGTATCTTGCATCTTAATGTTGTTTGTCAATTTAAAATGGAATATGATCTTTTTCAGCTCCTAATTAGTTTTTAGTTAACTCATTATTGATTTGAAATCAAGTAATTTGGAAAAATAAGGTATATTCACTTTAGTACAAAAATCTTTGCCTGTCCAAAGCTTGTTATTTGTTAGCTGCTGGCCGGTTCTCAGTCATGAAGTATGGAAACCATTATTTTGTCTGTGAAACCTCAGTGGGAAACAGTCATTGAATTTTATTTTAGTGGATAATAGCAAGCTTCTGTCTTAAATTTAAAATTATCACAGCACTTATTAACTCAATGCTTGTGTAAATTTGTTATTAAAAGTAATGAATTTTTAAATTAACACAAATGTTTATGTTGGCAATTGCTGTATCTTCACTTCAGGGTATGATTATATATAGTAAACAATTTGAGCTTGCTGGCAAATTTCTCAGGGAGAATTTAGATAACTTAATGTAGTGCATCATCTGTATCGGTTCTAATTTTACATTACACCATGGGGTTAAGCAATTAACAGAAATAAAAGTCATGCTGCATAGCATGGACTCATCATAGGAATGTTATCAGTTTGATTTTTTTTTTAAGCTCTGCTGTCACCTAGATTAGTTCTGAGTAAAAAAGTAAGATGATATAATTCTTGCCACTGTTACATGAGCACTGTGCAGTTGCTTGTGACATTTAGCTGTTATTTCTGCATATTACAAAAACCTCTAAAAATATAAGATAACTTTCAAAATCAAGGTATTCTAGAATAATTTATATATTTTAGAAATTATTCTACAAAAATCATCCTAATTTTAGTCTCTTTTCTGTTTTGTTTTTTTTTTTTTCCCCACAGAGAGTTGAAGCCTGGTGAAGAAACAACATGGAAATAAAGACTGTTGATGAAATGAGGAATATTTTCACTTGATTAATTATCTTGTCTTGAGCATTGAAAGAATACAATTATGGTTTTCATCTTAAGACTATATAAAGCTACAGAAAAGAACACCTGCAAGTCCATCACTGCCAATTTAATTTCCAAACATACTTTTTGGAAGATGATTTAATTATATGACTGATTTGCGTCCAGGAAGTCCATAACTGTTGAGAAACTTGTCCCTGTAAGTCATACTCTAGAAAAAGAGGATGTAATAAAGAAAAAAACTATGCAAAAATCAGTTACATTGTTATTACTCTGTGCGGTGTGGAAGTTTATAGCTGATTTATGAGGTATATTTCAAGGGGATACTTAACAAAGGCCTAAAAGGCGGTTGGTAGGGATTTTTCTTTGTTGTTTTACAGCTGTTTTTGTTGTGTTTTGGAGGTGTTGTTTTTTTTTTTGAACATGCAGGACTTTCCTTCCCCGTGGCCGCCCAGGCAGGCTGGGCGGAGCGCCGAGGGAGCTGCCCTCGCTGCGCTGTTTCTAACCCGCGCCCCGCGCAGCACTCAGGCCTGACTGAGTAGGAAGAGCCGAGGGCGTCCCTCGGCCGGGAGCCCGGCGTTAATTAGCCAGGCGTTAATTAACCAGGCGTTAATCAGCGCACGCCCCCCTCCCGGCCGGCAGGGGGCCCGCGCGGCGCCCGGCGAGGCGAGCTTTGGTTGGCTGCGGGGGGCACGGGAGGCGGCGGCCGTTGGCAGTAAACATGGAGGCGATCTTCCACGAGCGGGTGAGCGGGCGCCTGGGGGGGCTCCGACGGCGGGGGGCAGCCGGCCGGGCCGGGGGTGCCCTCCCTGAGGAGCCGGGGTGGGGCGGCGGCCGGGCCTCGCCTCACCGCGCTGCCTCCGGGTCCCCCCCATAGTCCTGGGGCGGGCTGAGGGTGTCCCCCCGGCAGGGCAGCGCGGAGCTGCGGCTTCTCCTCCTCCTCCTCCTTCTCCTCTTCCTCCTCCGCGGTGCCCCGTGGGGAAGGGAGCCGCCGCCAGGGCCGGCCCTCAGCGGCTCCTCGCCCCCCTGCACATCTCGGGGGCTTCAGGAGCAGGCCTGGGGTGCGCTCAGGTGCACGCCGCTGTGCCTTGAAGAGAGGCTCCAGTGTAGACGAGCAGGACGGTTTGGGGTTTCTTGGTTGCTTCTCGGCTGAACCTGCCTCGGTTTGGGTTGTGTAATGAGCGAGGAAATGGAGCGCTGGTAAGGAAATCCTACTGCTGGGCTCCTGGGTGCCAGGCAGCTTCCTGTTTTGGCGGACGCGCTTCTGGAAGCTACCGTGAAAGAGCAGTGTTCCTAAATGCCAGCTGTCTGTGCCTCAGTGTGAAACTTAGCTGTTTTTCATGTAATTTATTCACGCTTCCATTGTCTTAAGGGAAGCACTAATCTCTGTATACTGTTCTCACGGATACTTGTTGGCTTACTTAATGAATAAAGTAAGCCAGCTTCACAACTTCTAAAATTTCTTTCCTGAAATCAGCAGAACCTGAAGAGTGTTCTTCCAGGCTGGGTTTGGGTAGCCAGGCACTGTCATGTTAAACAGCTGCTGTTCAGGGGCTCAGTGTTGGATTTCAGCTGTTACATGCTGTGCTACAGTGACCTTGAGTCCCAGTCGAGGTTTGACAACGAGTTGAAAAACAAGCGCACCTTCCTTTTGTCTTGCCTCGCCTGCTGCATGAGGAAATGGGAACTGAAACTTCAAGTTCTTGCAAGTAAAATTTCTTTGTAGTTTTGGAATTAAAACCTGCTGAAATCAAAGTGATGGAGCATGCTAGGTTCCAAGTTATAAACTAGTTGTCATTTATAGCTGCTGCTGGGTTTGGTTGTGGGTTTTCTGGGTGTTTTTGTCTCACGTGAATGTGGAATGTAAGTGGTTATTAGTAAGTTGGTTATGCAGTTCCTAAAGTGCCCGTGTGCCTGTTTTAAATTAGACTCCCAAATACGTATATTTGTTGTTGTTATAGGGAAGCCTTACCAGAACCTTTGCCTTGTTTCTTAGGGGGTATTTTTTTTTCCCATCAAGCACACAATTTCATGTCCTGTCAAAACACTTAAAATGCTGAATGTATACACATACACACACCACTTGAATTTGCACACTAAAAATATTTCAATTTAAAAAAAAGGATGAGCAAATATGGTGTTTATAAAGGAAATTGATACACCTTCAACTAAACAAAGACCTAAGCAATGTGGCACTTGTAACAGGGAAGTTGCATTTGCAAAAATGTGGGATTAGTCTGGATTTAAGGAGTCCTCAGTGTAAAAGTTGGCCCTTTCTTTGATAGCATTCAAATAGTTGAAAAGGCTGAAAGCAGGACAGCAGTTTGTATCAGGGTAGGTTTCAACAGGAGGATTTCAGTTTGTGGAAGGATACAGAATTCTCTGCGCAAAAATAATGAAAGTAACATCTCTTAGAAACTCTACGATTAGTTTTCTCTTCTGCACTTATAGTTCATCCAGGTTGTATATACAGAAATTGTTTAGTTTCAAGGTAGAACTTCTTCTGTACAAGTACAGCAAGGCCCTTTCAGTGACGCTGTGTTTTAAGCCTGCAATAAAACTCCATTTCAAAGGTATCCTATTACTGATTTCTTTCTAATGATTTCGTACAGCTCTGGTGAAGAAGCCTGTGATTCTTGAGCAGGTTCCCCAGCTTTAGTTGTATCACATGGCCAGCAGCAGGGATGTGGTCCAAATAGGACCGGAACTTCTGTGTCTTGAGTTACTTCTTATGGGGAGAAGATGAGCTGGAGGAGAGCTGCAGAGGATGACGCTTCTAAATTGCATTGTACCCTGGCCGTAGAGCTGCTCCAGCTTTAACTCACTGATCGATTGAGTGATGGTTTTGTAATCAGGAATAAAGGGAACTTCTGAGGTTCCTGCTGTAAGGGAGACCATGAGAGATTCATGCGTGTGACTTGTATGTTGCTTTCGTGGCTGTTTAAAGAGTATTCCTCCAAGGCAGGCTCTTGTCTTCTTAGTTTCTGGGTTTGGCAGGGCGGGGGGCTGGTTTTCATTCTGTGAATTGTTTTTGTTGTTGTGTTTTTTTTTTTTTTAATGCATGTTCTTAATATAAATAAAACTGAGCATTGATTAAGAAAAAGAGTAAAGATGCGTTTTAAAACTGATGTTAATCTTGTCTTGCTCTCACAGTTTATTTCTTAGAGAAAGATTGCTTTTGATGGGAAACCATAATTTCTCTCTTAACAAGACAGTATTTTATCTGCACATATGAAATGGTAGAGCCTAACATGCAGTCATTCAGATTTGGTTTTAATCTGTGCAACAAAATGATGACTGTTGATAACTTATTTATTTTTAACTTGGGTTGACAGTCTAAAAATTCTGTATTTTTGCAATCTCCAGTATGCTGGATGTGTAACAAAGTATCTAAAGTGTTTTGTGTTTAAATAGTTTATCCAAAAAATATTTTCAGTGTTGAATGTGCTAAATTCATTTTTTTTTCTTGCTGTCTCATCATTGTCAGCAAGATTTTACAGCCAGTAGGTATGTACTAGTTTCTCTTACCTAGTTTCTCTTCGTAAATTTCATGTGGAAAATGAGATTTCCTACCCTTCCAGCACCTTATCACTTTCAGAGCAATAAAGGAGTTAGTTGCAACCTGAACTGAATGAGTAACCTGAAAGGAAGGAAACAAATTCTGTAGATGTATACTTTTTAATCTCTTTGAAGTCTTAATGGTCTGAGTTTCTTTAACCACATGTGGAGAGCAGATTGCTGATAGCTGCACCTGGTGCACAGGAAAGTTTAACAAAGAGCAAGAGTTTCTGTTGCTGAGAATATTTGTTACTGGGAATTAGAGAGGAGGAACAAAAAAGCTTCCTCTTTTCATATGGTGATGGTTTAGAAGAGGGCAGAATCCATTATCCTGCTGGTTGAAAAGTACTTGTGTGATTTGGTCAGGCCATAGGCAATTTTATAAAAGTGTTTTAAAAGTGTTTTCCAAAACACTTTTCCTAGAAGAAAATAAATTTGAAGTAAATACAGTAGTGGGTTTACCCTGTTGTATATGTGTGGGGTGGGGATTGGGGTTGTATTCTACAGGTTGCACTATAATACATCTTAAGAAAACGTGATGGGGGGGGGGGGGGAGTGGAGGAAAAGTTTGCCAGAATTAAATTGAATGTTTATTTGTTTGTTTTTTTCAGAGCAAAACATTAACATGTTTTTGTCATTGCTTTGGTGTTTCTTTCTTTTCCAATGTTAGCAAGAAGGCTCATTGTGTGCTCAGCACTGCCTGAATAATTTGCTACAAGGAGAGTATTTTAGCCCTGTTGAGTTATCTTCCATTGCGCAGCAGTTGGATGAGGAAGAGAGAATGAGAATGGCAGAGGGAGGAGTGTCTAGTGAAGAATATCGAACATTTTTACAGGTAAAATTTTTGTAAGTTGAGGTTTGACATTTGCCTGACATCTAATATTGTGTAGCACAGGCTTGCTATTTTTTGTGGTTATAGAAGGTTCGTTTCTTTTGCTAATGTTTCTTAAGTTTATAGATATTTCCATTCAAGTATTTCAGATTTGTCATTTTTAAATGTTACTAGTATAGCTTCACAGTAATCCTTTTAAAAAAAGGGGGGGGAGGGGGAGCTATATTATCATCATCTTACAGGTAGGAAGGTCAGGCATGGCAAGGACAAGAATTTTGTCTTATGGTTTTGTAAACTAGTGGCAGGGAGGGGAATGATTTTCCATGCCTGTCTGTCCTTTAAGCACTAAGCATTTCTAATTTAAATGTTTGAGGTTTTAATTAATAATTATGTTTGGGTATTGTAATCAGTCTTACTGAGTAGGAAATAATTAGTTTACGTATTTGCAGTTATTTATTCTTGAAGTTGAATTCTTTCTGACCTTTTATTCTTACACCACATTTCTCTTTTCTCCCTCCCAATCTCACGCTGAGCAGCAGCCTTCTGTAAATATGGATGACAGTGGATTCTTCTCAATTCAAGTAAGTGTTGTTCTATATTGCATGATTTTTTTCTTCATATGCAATATATGTGATTTTGCACATGACGGTGGTTACAGGGTTATCGCAGTGATCTGCAGATTGGAAGAAGCTAAAGTACCTCCATTTCTATTTTTAGAGCGCTCTACAGCCAAAGTAGAAATGAAGTTTTATGTTTTGTTTTAAGGAGTGTAATGGACAAGTAAGTAATAGGAAATACTTAAACCAGAACACCAAAAAAGGTGTTGAACACTAAACTGGGGCTTGTTTCTGGAATTAAGCTGTTAGCTAAGTTTTGCACCTTTGGCTGTCTCAATAGCTTTGAGAGGTGCTTGTCAGTGTTCCAGAATCCCCTGAGAGCAGAGCCTCTGTCTTATTGTCTGATGTAGGGCAGGACTGTATTTCTACTCTGTGAAAAATGATGAACAGTTTAGCATTTCTTGTATTCTTGATTGTGTTACTGCAGTACTGATGCTGGAAAAAACACTCCCATATATTCTACCTTTTTTTATCCTCTCATTGCTTTGCTCACTTGCTATGTAACTGGCTGACTGAAAGGAAGGTTAATTGTTGATTTAAAATTTCTTACAGCATTACCACAAGTAGCCTTAAAGAGCTCTTGTAAAAGAGTTCAGTTAATTTTTATTTTCAAATCTGCTGATTACCTTTCAAAATGACTTTGAAATAATCTAAAATATTAAGGAAATACCAATTTTGATGTCTTAAGATATGGGAAAAGCTTATAAGCTATACCAGTGCCCAGGATTTTGTTATATTTCTGTTCATTTCCCATATAGTAAAAAGAAAGTTTAAAGTCTTCAGATTGATCAGAAAGCTTTGATAGACAGCTCTTTAAAATGAATTGGGATAGTCAACCTAAAAACACTAGCAGTAACCCTGTGGTAATGAGCCTGAGTTGGTGCTGTGACCTTCCAGTGACGCAAATTTCAAATTATTACTGTGGAGAAAGATGACGTTGCACTGAGCAGAGAGGGAGGGCAGAGCAGTCCATTGAGAGCAAAGAGATGATGATATTAGTGTTTGTGGGAGTTGAAATTACAGCTTTGACTGGGGGAGTAAGTTTATTAACATGTCTTAGTTAAATCATAGCTTTGTTACTCCCTCTATGGTAGGCGTGTTATATTAGCATGTAAATTCGTGACAGTTGCATTTTGAATAATGTGATTCCTGGTTTTCCCAGCAATGTTTTGAAATCAAAACTTTGAGGAAAAATACAAGTGTTGATAGTGGCTAAAATGTTTGCAGTTGCTCAAATTAGATTTGATTGGTTTAACTCATTAAGAAGTGTTGTTTTTTGACAGGTCATAAGCAATGCCTTGAAAGTTTGGGGTTTAGAACTAATCCTCTTCAACAGCCCAGAGTATCAGAGGCTTGGGATCGATCCTATGTAAGACTCTTTTATTATTGTTTTTAGCACCCTGCTTTCATTTTATGGAAAAATACTGACAATCAGTGATATAGTTCTGTGTCTTTAAAGTCACTGTTTCAAGCTCTGTTGCATCCTGATGTTTATTTTTTTTTATACTCTGCCTTTTATATTTTTTTTCTTTCGGTGGTGTGTATTAGCACCTCACCTGTGTGCCTTTATGACATCTTAGTATCTGTGGCATCACGGGTATGAGATTTCAGTAATATGGATGCGATAAAAAGGACAACTTTCTAAGTATTGTAAGTTACAAAAGCAGTATGAGTATTCTGTATCGTCAGCAGTTGTATTACTGAAATTTTATTATGCAAGTTAAAATTAGTGGTAGCAAAAAACTTAAACATTAATATGCACTCCAGTATTATTTAATTTTATCTATACCTTTTGTTTTTCTTTTTACAGAAATGAAAAATCATTTATTTGTAATTATAAGGAACACTGGTTTACAGTTCGAAAGTTAGGAAAACAGGTGACACTGTCTTTTTTTTTATTTAAAAATTGACTTCAGAGTGGGGGTGGAAAAAACGGTTGCAAATAGACCATGTGTTGGCCTTTTGCAGGTTTTTGCTGCAGTTTGCTTTAATAGTAGTAATAAAAAAATGACTTTAGTAATTGTTTGTTATATCACAAATATGCCAGGCAGCTTTTCATGAATGTTAGCCTAGGGAAAGATCCTAGGATCTATTCCCCATTGAACCTGTCCTATAGGAAGTTGCTGCTGAGGCAGAGTCTATGTGACCTCTCAAGTTCTTTTCTTGCTTTTCTGCATGAAGAATAGCAGAAAAATGTTTGTATGGAAGAGGGGGAAGTCTTTCCTAAAGATTAGGATTCCTATAAAATGCAAGTTTATTTAATGGACTGCATTATTGACATTGTAAAAATGAGTTGCCAGTAGCCTGTGTGTTTAAATGGACAATAGATGGAAGTAAAAGTTCAAAGTTCTGCTGTATTCATGAATATTTATAATCCTTAGTATTTAAGGGTATCCAAAGGATAAGGTTGGGGAAAATAGAATCATAGCTTTTCACTGTTTTTGAAAACTATCTGAAGCAGTAGTATGATAAGCAGGAAATAACTATTAAAGACAAGGGGTGGCCAAACTCCTGCATGGTACATACGTCATAACTCAAGTCATGTGCAGGTCTCTTGTAACACCAGTACAGTCGTTCTTCCAGTAGCCAGTTAAGCTTTTGGATAAGCTTCTGCACAACATAAATTAGTAGGTTTGGTATGGTAGGTTTTGTTGTTTTTGTCATAAGCTGTTTGTGAAGTAAGCTCTTAAATTCTAACATAGTGGGTGGGAGTCACTTTGCCAATTCGGTTTTCTAAGTGCTGGCTACATATGTTGTCATCCAGTTTAAAAGAAATGCAATTATTCCTGTGAGTAAGCAAACTACTGTTCTGGTTTAGTTGTAAAGTATAGCTGATATTGTTTAAAGGCATTTCTTGTGTATTTGAAATTGAAAAGGCTGAGTGGTCCCTCAAAGCTATGGTGCTCCCTGGTATAAATACAACCACATCAGCTGGAACATTTTTGATACCATTCTAGCTTAAAAGTTCTTGAGTTGGAGGAGGGGTGTATTTTGCTTGTACGTGCGGCTTGTAGCTACACAAAGCAATGAGCTACACTAGGTTCTGTTATCTAGAGTGATGAGAAAGGAGAGACAGAAAAGATAGACTTAGGGCTTTGACCTACTTCTTTTCTGTTGTAGTAAAACCAAAATTAGTTCACTAGACCATTCTCCTCCATACTCTGTTAAGAGTTTGTCAGTAATCTGTCTGTCATATGTTTACATAACCTTTCAATCCTTTCCCCACTCCTACACTGGTGATGTGTTTTTTTTTTCACCTTTCTCCAGTGGGAAGGGGGCTTTTTGACTGAGAAGTCAAGTGATTCGATGACAGAAGGGTAGATACTCACCTGGAACAGAGGTGACTTACAGTATGGGCCTGACTGCAAATGTATGAGCGCATATATAGAAGTTTAGGTAGACAAATGCCTTTTTTTTTGAGAATGGAGATAGAATTCTTCTGCTGTCTGAAATGGTGCTCTCTGGTTCAAGTTGAATAATATTGAATGGGTGTGGTATAAAAAAGTTCTTCAAATTGATAGTAATATATATGGGATTTTAAAGATAGAATATTTTACCATACCTATTGAATATATTTGTCCCTAGTGGAAGTGTTATTACCAACTAATTGTCTGCAGGGAACTGGAAATACCTGTGTATATTTTTGGTGTCCACTACTGTAATATTGTTATATTATTCATGTATTATGTTTGAGTTCACTTAATTTTTAAATTTAAAAATTATCCAAGTGTAAACCATAGTTTTCAAAGACATCATGTTTAGTTAATGTAACGGAAAGAGTTCAGTTTGCTTCCTGTACCTACTAATGCATTAAGTTAGAGTATTAATTTATGAAAAATTTCTTCCTTCATCAATCTCTTAACAGTTTTAAAACTAGGATTATGGAGTATTTAAGATTTGTCTGATTTATGATTCCTCTACTGTTATATTTAGATTTTTGTTTTGATGTGTTCCCTGGTACTAGTGTTGAGTAATGGGAGAGAACATGCAATAATTTCCATGCTACAGATCTCCTGTTAGCTGAAGAGTATTTGAAGGGAGACTTCTAGCAGTATAGGTATTGTGCTTCAAAAGATTTTTTAATTTGATTTATTTTACTAGACTGAGTTGGATATTCCATCATAGAAAATGACCACATTGTACAGAAATGGATTACAGAGTAATCTTTATACTAATTTGTTCTCTCAAACCTTTTTTTCTTAATTACAGTGGTTTAACTTGAACTCTCTCTTGATGGGTCCAGAACTAATATCAGATACATATCTTGCACTTTTCTTGGCTCAATTACAACAAGAAGGTAATAGTAACTTGCAGATGTTACATTTCACTAATTAAAAGTAGGTAATAATTGTTATTTATTAGAAATTAATGAGTTCAGTTAACTACTCTTAGTTTTGTTACTGAAATAGTGCAATAACCCAAGTCCTTATAATGAAAGGTAGAGCCTTACATTTTTAATAAATTGCACATTGTATTCCGTATAAATGTGCATTTTAGAGTACTTGTACACCTTAATGCTGTAGACTTACAATTTATTTTTTTCAGGTTATTCCATATTTGTAGTAAAAGGTGACCTGCCAGACTGTGAGGCTGATCAGCTCTTGCAGATGATTCGGGTACAGCAGGTGCAGAGACCAAAACTAATTGGGGAAGAGACAGCACAGTCAAGAGAACAGAGGTAAGGTAAACAGATTTCATTTTAATAATGTGCAGTGTGATTTGTTTCTATGATAAATGTCTACATGGAGACAACCCTCTTAAGATGTAATTAGAAGTACCTTTAGTTCAATGTTTTCTGCTATTGCACACTATGAAACCAAATTAGTGGAGTAACTAATAGTGCATTTTTAAGTGTGCAATAAATACCATAATTTGTTTTCTTTTTTTTTTTTCCTTTGTTACACAGTCTAGAAGTCTTCTAGAAGATAGCAGTGATTGTCATGAACTCTCCCATGTAAAAAGAGGCTAAAACCAAAATGCTTCTGCAGGTGATACGAATAGATAAGAGCAGATTACCCTTAGAAGTTGTATGTGACTGGTCCTTGGATGTCCAAAGCCAGGTTGGATGGGGCTTTGAGCAGCCTGACCTAGTGGAAGATGTCCCTGCCCATGGCAGGGGGTTGGAACTAGATGATCTTTAAGGTCCCTTCCAGTTCATACGTTTCTGTGATGATTATGATTTTTCCCACTATAGTAGAATAGGTTAGCCAACCTTACCAAACTATCGTTAATGGTAATTGATCTGCAATTAAGATTGTATTCTATCATTAGTAGAAAAGGACAATATTCCCATAAATACATTCCACATCATATAAATAATAATACAACATTCCCGTCAGGAATAATTTGTAAAATTTGTAAATGTTGTGGTGTGCTACTCTGTTGTGATAAATACTGCTAATGTAAAACCTCAGGAGCACGTTATGTACTACTTAAAATAATTTTATCCCATTTTCATTGTGAATAAATTGCATACTGATTTCCAAAAAAAAACGATAAGGCTGTCTTCAAAGGAATGAGTTCATTATTATTTCTTCCACTTCATAGGGGTAATTTATAGTGTTGTGAATTGATGGAATAAAAACAGTAAACTACTTGGCAGTTATGTGAAAAGTATGTATAGCCTACAGAGGATCTTTGACTGTAGTGTAGTCATTAAAGATTCCTTAGGAAGAGACCACGTGCACTATTATCTGCTGGTGTAGCTATCTTACTAGCAGTGGGTTCAAATAAAAATATTACTGGCTTTTATAGCACTACTACTTCTGAACTTTTTCCTATTAAGCAGATTCTCATCAACATATGCACATAGGTTCAGGGTTTCAGTATTTTCATTTTACAGCTGAAGGCTATGATTGCAATTTTTCCTGTTTTGTATAGAACTGAGAAAATATTTGTATAATATATTAGCACAATAGATTTTTTTGCCAAAGTTTAAAAATAAGTAGCTAAATCAGCACAAAATATTTACTTTAAATATCAAAGTATGATTACTATCTGAATGCCTTAAATGTATTGACTTGACAGGCTACCCAGAAGTGATGTGGACCAAGCAATAGAAGTTAACCATCCTTTTGATGGAACAAGCATGTTAGACGAAGATGAGGAGAATTTTCAAAGAGCCCTGGCTCTAAGTAGGCAGGAAATTGATATGGAAGATGAAGAAGCTGATCTTCGTAGAGCCATTCAACTCAGCATGCAAGGTGCAGTGCTCATTTAAATTTGGCTTAGCGTTCATGTTGCTTATGCTCTAGCAGCTACTGGAATCACTTTCAGCCACTCTTTCAATATGCTTCAGGCTCTCTGAATAGACTGGCTTTGAGGCCTGGAAGGATAATCCAGGCTTTCTTGTAGCATCTTGCTTCCTGCTTTTTGAAAAGTTGCAACTTTCATGTTAGCATTGATCATTAGGAGGCAAGAACAAATTGGCAAAGGGTGGTAGGATTAAAGGAAGACAGTCCTAAGGAGAGAGTATGGCAGTGAAGTTAGCTTAGGTGCTTATTTCACTAACAAGTCACTTTGAGGAGGGTGGGGCATGTGGTTTTTCTTTTTTTGGGGGGAGGGGGCTTTTTTTTTAAGGTATGCTTTTTGCAAACTTCATTTTGCTGTAACTGATAGGATATGTCTTGTTCTGATTTTAGGTTGTCGTCGAAGTGAGTGCTTGAACTCGTTATCAACAAATGTTCCTCAGTTACCACACACCAGTCAGACAGACTCCCTTTCTTCAGAAGAACTGCGAAGGAGAAGACAAGCATATTTTGAAAAGTAAAGTAGCTGATAGAAAACTAAAACTGCATTTGGGAAGTAAATGTCTTATTGTTCAGTGCTTTTGGGCTGTGGGTGGGTTTCTGACTGAGGTCCAGCTTAACTTTTGTCTCTTAACAGGCTTTCATAGCATACCAGAATTTTGCTCTTCCAAGACGATTCCTATAAAGAAATTAAACCTGTAAATAGAGCAACTATTAGGAGTGCAATATCAATCTTGAGAAGGGAAGCAAATAAATGCATTACAGTATTTCCACATGAAATCCTGTAGATAACTTTTGTAGTCATTTTCTTGAAGAAAAATATTCTTGCTCTAAGACTACTTCTGGTAGTGATGTCTCTAATGAGTGTCACATAGAAGTCATCTAGATGGTGCTTCGCTTTTGTGTTCTTAATACATTATTGTGGTATTGTTATAGCTTTTCCTTGTCTCTATTTCCTGGTGATGAAGGAAATTAAGACCAGGGAGAAATGCTATGGATAAGAGAAGTTAGATTTTGCATGAGAGGATAAAGCACAAATTCTGGTAAAAGTGCAGTTTAGAATATAATGTTGCGAGAACAGAAGCCTGAAGGCTAGCAGGGGGAAACAATTTAAGAGATTTTAAGTATGGGTGTGTTATCCAACCAAACAGCAGCTTATACTACTTATGCTTCTCATTCTTGGCCTTCCTTACAATGAGATGTAGGATTCAGGATTCATACTGTCAAGTCTGATATTAACTTTTTCTTAAAATTTATAATTATTTCAGGCAGCAACAACAGCTGCCGCAGCAAGATCAGACCTTGAACATAGAAGATAAGCCAGCTATAAGCTCAAGCAATCTGGAAGCCGACCCTGGTATTGTTTTTTAAATGTATTTTCAACTCTGAAATTTTTATAAGTTATTTTTCACCTCTGTGTTATGCACTGCTTCCTAATTTTCCTTGCCTGCCTCTGCCTGCTTTCTCACCCCAGCAGCTGTTCAGACTACGCATCGCAGCTGTTACTCTTTTTTGGTGGTAAAGGAAAGGATCACTTTCTTTGAAAAGCCTACTCTGCTGTGAATGTCAATATCCTGTTTCAGAGTGAATTATCAGACAATGAGTTCTGGCTTTGCTTGTTGTTGCTTAGTTTGGCTGGGGCATAACTCAAGAAACTGTAATCTGTGGTGGGATCTGTATGTAAGCTTTGTCGCTATTAAGTACTGGTGATCCAAAATTTGTGTGCGTGATTCGATTCTAACTACTGTGCATGGAAACCTAAGTGTAAAATGTTCGATTATAGTTTTAATTAAATAGTTTTTAGAAAGAAAATTAAAAAAAAAAAAAAACCACCACAATTTCTAGAGGGTGAGCGGAAACAGTAGGTATGAACAGAAGGAACAAAAAATCATCTAACTGCAGTTGAGAACTGTCTGTGTGCATTTCTTACAATTCATATGCATTTGTTTTCTTTAGGAGGTGATATGAGTGAAGAAGACATGCTTCAAGCAGCCATGAACATGTCTCTGGAATCTGTTAGAAACCACTTGAATACTGAAGAGAAAAAATGACATCACAATTTTCCCGTCGTCTATTGTCAAAACACTAAGTCTTCATTATAATCTTACTGTGTGGATGTTGCACGAGCAGGGTTCATTTCAGAGTTTTGGAAGCAGGAATGAAAGGAGGCTGGAGCTCAGAATTTAGAGGGAATCCGCAAATATCAAAAAGTTTGCACTAATTTAGGAAACCGTAGCACTCCTGCTACAGAATATCTGTTGACAAGAGTAGCTTGTTAAAATTACTTAAACTACTCGTGTGGCTGACAGTAGATATGTAGCAGTTGGAACTTGCATTTAAAAAGCAAATTTAAATTGTTTTGAAGAGTTATCTAGAGAACAGAAAAGGGGACAAAATGTCAGCTGATGTCCTTCAGTACCAATACTAAAATAGATAATAAACTGTGTTCATAAATTAGTAATTATAAGAAAACAATTGAGATGGGGAAAAAAATGTTTATCTTAGATAACTTGTCATTCAGAATGAGTCATAAACTTGTCAACTTTTTGGTCCTGCTGTCCACTTTTGAAATGACCCATTCTGCAGGAGAAACCTGAATCCATAAATCCATGCTTGGCAATTCAACAGAAAATCTCCAGTGTATTGTAGATTATAATGTTACTTCTGAATGTTCAGTGACTTGTGAGCTTCTAACACTTTGTGGTTTTCCTTTCACTTCCAACTGTAGGTTTCAGATCCATGTTTAAAGTAGGCTTTTTGCTTTGCCATTTTGTCTTTTTGGCAGATACATTGCCATTACTTTTTTTAAGTAGCTTAGTTAGTTTTTCTTCTGCTCCTTCTGTTTATGCCACTTTTTGCTGTAAAAATATCATAATGGGTTAAACAGGTTTTCTCTTTTACCTCTCCTGGAGTTTTTCCTCTCTGAGCTCAACCCTTTCTTCTGGCCTTTCAGTATAAAAGAGCTGTTAACTGAGTCTAGGAGAAGGGAGATGGGGAACATTTGGGTGCCATAAAACTAGTGCCACACATCCAACGTGCGTTCCTGCAGTCTGAAGTGACCTCTGTGCAAGTAGCTCTTTTAAGAATGAATATTTATGTCTGTGTGGGTGTTCTTTCCAAAATATTTCTCGAGTGTCTGTCAGAATGTTGCAGCTTTTTCAGGAATGGCCTTTATTCATGCACCTTAAAATTTTTTATCATGCTGTTTCTGATGCTGAGAAACTGGGGAGCAAAGGATGGGGGATAGTTTATTCTACTGGTTGTAACACATCTGCTTTGATACCCAGGGTGAGTGTGTAATAGGGTGACCAAACTTGACTTTCAACTTAGTGCAACAATTCAGATAAGTTTCGTTTTCCTAAATGGTGCTTGAAATACAAATTCTGTTTACGTATAAATTATATGGAAGTGTTGTAGGTACAGTATGTAATCTGTATACCACTTAATGCATTAACAGTTAGCACAGGCATTTTAAGAATAATCTTTCGAAGGTAAACCCCAAATTCTTTATCAAAATACTCTGTTATATCATTACACAATAGTAACAAAGTTAGTATGAACTGAATGGTAGTTAGATGGAAATTTACATTCAGCATCAAGTAGTACTGTACATGAAAGGGCTCTTACCTCTCGGTAAAGTTTTGTTTACAGCAATGGTTTCTTGATAGGTTAGAATATTAAACATGAATGGGCAGAATTCTGTTTTCTGTATGCTAAATTTCCAACCATAATGTCACCATAACCACTGGTATGTGTAAGATGTGGCTTTTGACATGAGACAGCAGTACTTTTTTAAAGTTGGTTTAAAGTTTTGCTTTTTAAGGAATCTTGTCATGCACGTAATCAATCTTTGTAATGTATTAAAGTAATACAGCCAAGTAATGGCTTTAAAATGTTACATGTATGCAAATGCCATTTTGAAATGCTATATTTTTCAGAATGTAGATTTGATTGAAATTTATATGAAACTGAAAACAGAAAAGGAGTCTGTAAAGCACTGAATTATTTCTTTGCTTGTTTGCAAATTATCCACAGCTTTACCTTTCCTTCCTTTGTTGTGCCATAAACTGATTCTGAAATAAGACTCTCCATTTAATAAGTAGGTGTATGCTGGCAAAGCTTAAGACGTACTTGATACCAGTTCTTGGAACTTGAGCCTTTTATCCTCTGTTGTAAGAATATCATAAATATTTCTGTAGCTATATGGTATAGCAGTCATATTAAAAAAAAAAAATAATAATAATGATACTCTAGGCCCCTTGAATTGTATTAACTGTAACCTGTGACAACTACATGTTTTTGTAATCACTAAAGCATGGAGGTTTGGATTTGAACTTTCATGTTACTTTGTAAGTTCCTTCACCTAAGTGTTCTAATATATGAGGAATATAAAGTAACAGTGCCTGAAAAGCACAAATCTGTGAGTCAGATTACAGGGCTAGCCATATTCCTTTCTGTGGAGAAACAGCATCACTGTACAAACAGTGGTCTGATGTTCAGAGGAATGTCAAGTTTGGTAAAGTTGGCACAGCTGCCTAGTCATGCAGTTAAGAGGTAATAATTTAAGCTGTGTGTTAATTGCACCAAAGGAGAAGACTAATGCTAATTCTTGACAGAGCATGTTTTATGACCCAGATCTAAAGTTCAAGTTGTGTGGACCTGCCAAGAAGCTGTCAATAAAAAAAAAAAAAGAAAAAAATCTGATCTCACTTTCATGGTGTTCATTCTATTAATGATAAATATGTCTCAATATGTCCAAACTATGTTCATAAATACAATATTTACTAATTTAGAACCTATTCCTATTGAAGCTGAAAGATTGTTTCTCCCCATGTTGTAGCTTTAGGCCAAAGTCTTACTGTAAAAAAACAAAAACAAAAAAAATTTGGTAATTGTGATATGATATTCAAGGGAAATTCATACTTCATCAAACAGATGTTTACTGTTTTCCTCACAGTCCATCCAACATAATTTGTGGTTTTCTGCCTGTAGAAGTCAAAGGTGTAAGGGGGAATGAGTGGTACTTGCCAGATACCTTCCACAATTAGTTCCATAATTCTGTAAACTGCTTTTGTGGTTTTGCAATGAAGGCAACACGAAAAAGCATTTTAATACAGTCATGCCTGAATACAGTTCTTGTTAGGCATGGTATTATATATATGTGAACTATATAAATTGTCACTTTTTTCTGGGCTTGGAACTAATCTGATATACTGCTGGCTTACTCTCCTCCTACGTTTGGGCTCTGTGCCATTTGAACATCTCCAAGAAAACAAAAGTAGCAAGTTTAAATGTAATGTTCAGCTAGCATGTGCTTCTGATATTTTTTCATGCTTCATTACTGTGTAGGCTTCACACTGCAAGGCATGTATAGATTTCTCAACTGGAGTACTACCAACACAAAGTTACGTCTCTGTGTTTTAATATCGGACTACTTCATTTATTATGGATTTATAAAATGGTGGGTGGTGGACTGTGCTTAAAATAACTTCTGCATAAACAAGCAGTATTATTTCCCTATCTCAGACAAGTATTGTTATTTACAAGCTGCTTTTTTTTTTTTTATTACAAAGCTGATAGGGCTCTTTTTTTTTTTTTTTTAAATTAAAAAGTGTTGCACTTATTTGGAGAAGTCTTGAGATTTTTCAAGTATTTAGGAACTATTTCAAAGGAACTATTTCAAACATGCTGCTGAAAATGTACAAACAGGGGTCTTAGTGAGAAATGTTATGGGGAAAGGAATTAGCACCAGAACTCGTATTTGTAAATATTATTGTTGCACAATTATTATCACCACGTGCTTTAAAGTTGGCTTTAAAAGATTCCAAAAAAGAAGCCAAGAAAAGTACAAACTTTTTTTAGGGGCCTAGGCATAAAATGGTTGTTTATGTTACAAGCCAGTACTGTGCTATATTAAATAAGCTTAACTTCTAGGAAATCTTCATAGTTACTCATAAAACATTATTAAAAAAAAAAAATAAACTCCAAGAGATAATCTATTCTCACCACATGCACATGATCAGTTCTTTGAGTTAAAACCATATTGATGGTCTTCATATTAATATATTTAAACTGTATAAACAGTCCAAATATTTAATTCTTTATATTCAAATGAGTAGTTCTCTTGAATCCAACTTCTTATCTTGAAAGCAAAGTGTTTCACAATAAACTTCATTTTTTAACCTGCATACACACTTTTTGCCTTACTTGCATTTGGGGAATTGAGGAAATGCTTCAGTATTTAATATACTTCTCCTTGTCCAGTTCTAGTTATTCAGGATATGTTAAAGTCCACCTGTCTTTTCACCTGCTTTCACAAAATCAAAATGCTTTTACATTATTTACTTTAAGAAAAATAAATAAGTGTTGCACTTTGTTTTTTTCCCCCCTAGCACAGCCACTGCAAGTTCAGAAGGGGGGAACTTATAAAACGATTTTACATTACAAGAGGTGTAATTCTTTAAATGGTACTGGGCAAGAAAGGAGGGAAGTTTTGATAGTCTTTATGCAAATGTTGATAAAATTCTATCTTTTGCTAGATGAAACCTCGTTATGTACAGAACAGTATGGAATTAGGATTTCCTAAGGGAATAATTTTGTTCCTCTCACGCCTGACAGTTGTATGTTAGAATTCATTTTCAGTAGTAGATTTTTCATCTTGAGACTCTCAGTATCATGCTTTTGGCATTAGATTTCTGTATATTTTTTCTTTTTTTTTTTCTTTTTTTTTTTTTATATAAAGCATATGATACTAAGAACATTTTAAAACAGAAAGCTTAAATGCTTTGTCATTGTTTTGAATGGAAAATGGTAGTGCAGTTAAATAGTTTGAAAATTCTGTTTAAATAGATACAAAAGTAAGGTTGTATTTGACTTTTTAAAAATAAATACAGCGTAATGTTTCTCTCTTGACCTCACTATTTGCATATATGGGGTGCAGAAGCATTAAACATTAAAATCTCAAATTTGGTATCAGTGGGCTTTGGATCAGTATATATGTTTATATGTTAGCAGTTGGCTAGTTTTCTCCTGCTAATAACTCATCACTGATTCTTTTTCATTTGTTATTTCAAGATTAATGCACATAACACCTCCGAGTCATAATTTTAAGAAGTGGGGGAAAAAACTAACAAACAAATTACTCCGTGCTATTTTGTTGACTTCTTTCCCTCTTTAGCTTTATAAAATGAAGGGTGACAGGAGGTGTTTATATCATCTATAAATATTTTTAAGTTTGGATTACATCCTTCATCTTATTTAAAACGTGTTAAAAGTTTTCTCTGAAAAGGAATTAACCACAGACGATTGGAAAAGAAGGGTTGTCTATGTCATACAGACTTTTTATTTTACGATGAACTATGTTAAAGGATGTTCTAGGCACTGCAAAGTGCAGGAGATGCTGGCTTGGGTGTTGGGCTCTCTCCTTTTGGCATTTCTCTTAATAGGGGAGAATTAATTCTCTATTAAAAGCAATTTTTTAAATTAGCAAAACCAATTTAGTTATGTGTTTATGTTTTATACTGTAATACAGTACTAATACCTTCCCGAATTTTGTATAGAAGGTACACTAATTAGGTACTCTAATTCCGCATATGTTTTATTGTAGATAGAAATAGATCTCAAGTGGATGACTACTAGATGATTGTGAGTATGGATAAATACAAAGGTGGTAAACATTGAACTAAAAAAGCTGCACTTTATACACCCGTCAGGGTTGGGGTTACAGCAGCCCGCCCTGCAGGCCCCGTCCCTCACAGGGCCCCGCCGGGCCGCCCGGGGGCGCTGTGCCCGCCTGCGGCCGCCCCGCTGGTGCCGGGGGCGGAGCCGTGATGGCGGCCGTCGAGGTGGCAGCGCCGGCGGCGGCCGGGAGGAGCCGCTGAGGCGAGGGGGGGGTGGGCGGCAGCGCTGCGCTGAGGGAGCCTCGGCCCCCCGGGGCAGCGGGCGGCCATCTCCCTTGCCGGCCGGCCAGGCGGCTGCGGGGCCGCGGCGCTGCTGAGGGAGGAGGCCGGGAGCGGGCCCGGCCATGGCGTCGTGGCTGGGCGGGCTGGGCTCGGGGCTGGGCCAGTCGCTGGGGCAGGTGGGCGGCAGCCTGTCCTCGCTCACCGGGCAGCTCTCCAGCTTCACCAAGGACATCCTGCTGGAGGGCGCCGAGGAAGTGGGCGGTAAGAGGGGGCGGGCGGGGACGGGGACGGGGGGGCGCAGCCATCCTCCCCTCGGGGAGCCCCCCGGGCGGCCGGCGCGGTGCCTGGGCTCGCTTTGTTTGCGTTTTTGTTTTTAGAGGTTTGTTGTGTGAAGCCTCTGAGCGGCGTGGAGCGCCCAGCACCGATGACAGCACAGGGCGGTCATCGCCGTGTTTGTCTGCTTTATCGGAGCCGCCGTTTTTACGAGCTGCTGTAGCGTGGCTCCGTGACGCTGCCGAGCTGCGCTGCCACTGCCCTTATCTCGGGTCTGACGTGTCCCACGGGCGAAGGTCCAGGGCTTCCGAGGTGTTGTTACTCCTGTCTCGGCAGGGCAGGCAGGTTTTGTACAGCCAAGCAGGGGATCGTGGGCCTCGTACGGAGATTAGAGGCTAGCATGGCTGGTATTAAACAAACAATAAGTCAAAACAAAACAGCTGAGACATCAGAGGACAATGTTCAGTAAAGTCATAATAAACTTATTCTAGACTAAATAATTTTCTTTCTGTTTTTAGTAGTGCTTTTCTAATAGGAGTATTTGAGTAAAACTTATGATTTTTATAGTAAAGCAATCATATAAAATGCTGATAAGTATCAGTAGGTTAAAATCACAACTATTTGCCATCCCCAAACTACAATTTATTGGAAAAAGCAATTGTTCGGAACTAAGTGTTAAGGATACCAACCACGGAGAGCTTGTGAATGCTCCCCTTAGAACGTGGATTTAAACAACTGTGCCTTGTCTGCAGCTCCACTGCTGTGAAACGTTGTGCAAGTATTGTGTAAATCTTGATAGCAGTGTGACACTAGTGGTCTGATACAAATGGGTGTTTTTATCTATGTGTAAAATGCTTAGAAGAGAGAGATTTATTCTAATCGAGAAATTACCTTTTTCTTGCTTTTCTGAAGGATATGCTTTGAATTATTTTAAATTCCCAAATCTGTATTGGTTTAGTTTGGAATCTTAACTTTACACTGATAAACCATGTAGTCATCTAGTGTCTTTGTTTTCAGGTTTTAAAATCTGAATTTTGATTCTGATACACAGATCTGTGCCTCAGTTGATGCAGGACAGAGTTGGCATTCAGTAGCTGCTTTCAGATGTGCTGGGAGACACTGCTAGGTGCTGCTGTGAACAGCTTCCATTTCTTAACAATTTTAGGGTAGAGTATGTTGTTATGGGGCAGCAGGCTTACTGACCTGGGGAGGTAAAAATCCAGTGGCATCTAAGTGTTCCACTCTCTGAAGACTTTCATACGCCATGTGGCCTAAAGAACGCTTCTCAAGTAGTTCTTTTCCTTCCTTTTTATCCTAATTCTTAATGTTATCTCTTACATTTGCTACTTTGCCAGCCAAACTAATGAAGGTGTTTGTGGATTGCAGACACTCCCATCTTCAATTAAACAGTTTTTATGGGTGTAACACAGCCTCTGCGGCACTTAAGCAGCATCAGTGTTAAGCATCACATAGGAAATTATAAAATACAGTATTTAGTTGCACAATTCTATTTATTTCAAGTTTTTGCAAAAAATGTCAAGGTTTCATTATGGCCAATAAATTATGTTTCATTAATAAAAGGAAATGTTCTATTTTTACTACTCCTATGTCCTACTTAATTGGTAAACAGATTATTTGAAGAAAGTTGATCTTTAGAGGACAAGGATCCAGGGGGAGAATAACGTGTTGGGTTTTTTGTTTGTTTGTTTGTTTTGTGTGTGTGTTGGATAAATTGGTATGGTCAGATTGTTTTGCCTTTGTAAATGAAAGTGAGTTTTATAGGTTTTTCCCCTTCCATATGGAAGGGCAGGAAGGATTGGTGTTTTGTTGTGTGCTTTTTGTTGTTGTTGTTATGTTTTGTTTCTTTGTTTTCCTGACTAAATTTAGTTAATCACTGTTGTGTGTACCTTATGGAGCTAATTGTTTTTTTTGAACCTTCACATGAAATTATTGAGAAATAATCACGCACAACAGTCATGTCAGGAGCAAAGTCCTGAATGAAAAACTGATTCCGTGACACACAACAGTTAAGTAAAAACTTTTTCAATTCACTTATTTTAAAGCTTATTTCCATACTTTTGCCATTAGTTTTGTGATCCAACTTAAAGACTAAATAAGTTTCAAAAAGATTCTGGTCTGAAAAATAATGTGGTCAGATAAAAGCAGCTATTGGTATTTACATAGGAATGAACGTTAAAGCAGTCTAAAGAAAAAAATACTTATTAATAGCTGTGCTCTTAAGTAATGTCTGCTCAACACATTAAGAGTTGGTTAATGAAAATGAAAATTTTCCCTTTTCTTTCAGATGCAGCAACAGAGCTACATGTGTCCAATTCCAGACTCAGAGAAATAGAAAGTATTAATGCAGCACTGAAGTCCGAAGTAAGAAATCTTGAAACATTACTGTAATTAAAAACAATAATTATGATTTTTTTTTTCTGGTAAAGATGAAATGTTGCATCAAAGTTGCTCAGCTTTGGGAAGAACTAGAAACAAGGGTAACAGTGGCATTAGAATGCATCTCTTTTATTTGCTAACTGCCATCACAGTCAGGGGGACAAATATATTTATAGGAATACGCATGTGGTGTGAGCTTTCATCTTGTGCTCACTGGTGCATTCTGCAACTGTTGCTACTCATCATGGGGCCTTGTACTGTAGCAGTAGACTCTGGCTGTGAAAAGCTTGCAAATGCAAAATTCTTGTAAGTTTTGGTAAATTTTAGTTGGTAAAGGGTTAATTGGTTTATTGTATTTCATATTGTGGTGGTTTTACCCTGCCGGGCAGCTAACTCCACCAACAACCCTCTCACTTCCACTCCTCAAAAGAAGAGGGGGAGAAGAAAGTATGATGGAAAGAAAAAGGCTCACAGGTTGAGATAAGGATAATTTGATTAAAGGGAAAAGAAAGGGGGGTAAAACAAGCAAAGGCTGTATGGAAGCAAAGAGTGGGGAGAAAAGTGGGGAGATTATCCTCTACTTCCCATCAATGAGCAATGTTCAGCCATGTCCCGGGAAGCAGGGCCTCAATACGTGTAGCAGTTGTTCGGGAGGACAGATGTCTTCATAACGAGACTGCCCCCTCTTCTCCTTCCCCTTTCCCATCTTTTATTGCTGAGTGTGACACCATATGTCGTGGTATATCCCTTTGGTCAGTTTAGGTCAGCTGCCCTGGCGATGTCCCCTCTCTACCTCTTGCCCACCCCCAGCCTGCTGGTTCTGGGGGTTTGGAGAAAGTCTTGTTCCTGTGCCAGCCCTGCTCAGCAAGAGGCAAAGTGTTGGTGCTATATCAGGGCTGTTGTAGCTGCAGGTGCAGAGCACAGCACTCTATGGGCCACCACAGGGGAAGGACACGTATATATATTCCCGCAGATCTCCATGATGCCTGGTCACGCTTGGCAGCGTGTCTTTTGTTGCAGGCACTAAAGATGGGTGAATGTGTTTCCCCCACCCTGATGCAGTTTTCTTTCTGTTGTCAGTGTAGTCATTTTGATATAGCTGCAGATGCTTGTGCTCTTCCAAGGCTGCTTGCAAATCCCATGTGCCCTTCAAAGGACTGTTGGCCTTGTGACTCTTTGTAAACCAACCACCTCAGTGTATGTCATCTGCTCTCAAGAGCGTTGAAAAGCTAGATAGTATTTTGGGGAAGTAACAGTTTCCTGCTTCTGTTTTTAGACTCTTGTTATTTGCTGTTGACCAATGTCAGAATAATGGTCTGTATGGATCTTGGCTCCCGTTAATGCTCTGTGGCTATTTTTAAGTTTCACATGTAATTCAGCCTTGAATTTTTCTTCTTGGCACTTATGACTACTGTAAATGGCCATGTCATACAAAAATGGAAAGTGGTCCATTTTTGGACCACAAAATCAAGTTCATGGGTGTGAACGTGATTTTAGGACCACACATGGAAGTTAGAGTTACTGTGTGTTTTGAGTCAAATATGTGAAAAATCTATATATTTAAATAATATTTATTTTTTTTTTACTGTTCAGCAGGCTTCTGCTTTTCTAGTTCTGTAAGAACTATTCAGAATTTACTAACATCTATTTCTCATTTTTGCTAGAATGAGAGACTGAAAAAAATCTGCAGTGATTTAGAAGAAAAGCATGAAGCAGCAGAACTTCAAGTAAAGCAGTTAACTATAGAGTACCGAAATCAGCTGCAACAGAAAGAGGTATGATACAGAGTAACATGTGTAAGTATGTCCAATATGCATTATGTTGTTTTTTTCTGTTATAGTGTCTGTGGCCTTTCAGTTGAAGTGTCAGTTGTAAATGTACTGTTATAGATTGGTTCTTTATTAATATAGACACTGAGAGGCCAAGACATGAATTTCATTGAATCATGTAAAGTAAGCAGTGCTGCCAGGAGATAAATGAGGAAAGAGAAAACTGGGAATATCATGTGTGTATCAGAATTTTTGTTTCTGTAATCACTGAGAAATGATACTTTTAACTGCTTTGTATTTCTAGGTCAATTGCCTTTTTTAAGGAAAACATTGGGAGCAAACTCCTTTGAAACAGTTACATTGTCTGTTAATATTGTAATTATTTATCTTAAAGTAACAACTAAAGGAAACAGCTACCTTTCATAATTTGAGAAAGTGCAGCTTTGGTGTAAACACCAGTTTTATCACCTGCTGTGTAACATGAGCTTTTGTAGCCTTTTAAATGAAGACGGTTGCCGCTATGCCTAGAATATTACACAAAATGAGTTTTATTTCTGCTTTATTTGTAAACACATAGGGGAACTAGAGGAAGCAGAATTTTGAGATGTGTAGAATTCTGCTCATAAAATATAACAGAGTAGTTATGGGAGTATTGCATGCAGCTAATTTTAGCTTAGTGTAAGTAAGTTTGCAATATAGTGAAAGGTTGAGCATAAAATAAATCAAATATAATGTAAATAATATTTATAATGCGAAGTTTAATTTCCATATTTGAACAAACTCTTTAAACATATATATATATATATTTTTTTTTTGGACAGCCTATTACCTTGAATCTTGATATAGTACATAGGTATCTAGACTGCTGAAAAACCTCTATGGAAGTAGGTGTTGAAATACTTAACTAAAAAGTATTAACACTTTTAATATGTCCCTTGTGTGAGATGCTTTGTAACACATCAGCTAAGACTGCTTTTCTCCATTAGGAGAGTGTTGAAGGGTTTTTCTTCCTTTATTTTTTTAGTGGAAGAGACCAGTAATTTATGCTGGGAGGGTGATGTTTGGTTGGTTAATATTTCATAAGAGTATATTTTATTTCATTATTAGTAGTATTTATAGTATATTAGTATATACTATAGTATATACTATATATATATAGTATATACTATATATATAGTATATACTATATATATAGTATATACTATAATATATATACTATAGTATAGTAATATATATATATTATAGTATATACTATATGTATAGTATATGCTATAATATATACATTAGTATATATTATTTCATTAGAGTATATTTTGATATTCTTACTGAAACAATGCATTATATTCTATATGTTCAGGTGGAAATCAGCCATCTGAAGGCTAGACAGAATGCACTGCAGGAACAATTGCAGAAAGTACAAACGGCTGCTCAGTCATCGCAGTCAGCTGCTGGTTTGCAACCAGCTACTACGTCAGCTTCCTTTGTTCCAGTGGTTAGGCATTCCTCAGGTTTTGAAGGAGATGACATGGATTTTGGAGATCTAATCTGGTCTCAGCAGGAAATAAACAGATTGTCCAATCAAGTTTCTAGGCTTGAATCTGAGGTGGACCACTGGAAGCAGATTGCACAGGTGAGTCTTCCCTCTGTCTTCCCCTCCAAATTAGTATTTTCATTGCATTTGGTGTTTCTGGTGTCTTTATAACTTCATGCTGTAAAATTTATAGAAGCAACATGATTTGATGGAAGAGCTGAAACCTAATGATCTTAGTCATTTTTTTATTTTTTTTTTGCCATTACATGACTAGGGACACATTCCGTAAATGTTTTCCCAATGCCTTTTTGTGATGCTTTCAAGTGTGATTTGTCAAGTAAGGAAAAGCTTGTCATAAACGTTCACATAAAATATTAATACTACTTCAGGGTTTCATTTTTATGGAGCCTTTCAAAGAAACACTTTTCTTCTAACTATCTGTGATATCGACTGCTTATTGACAACATGATGCTATCAAAAGTACTAGATAGTATCACAATTCTTGATATGTCAGTTATACTTTATGGTCTGTGGATGCAAGAAAGGCTTTCAGGCTGTTGTGTGAGTCATCATTTCTCAACTATAGCCTGATTTCAGAGATAGTACTTGCTCTACATGGAAATACAGGAGTAAAATTAAGCAATCCTGTTGCTTTGTGTAACTAGGTGCAATAGTGTCATGTCCCTACTTCTCCTCCACCAATAATTTTACATTTGCATCTAATAAAAAGAAAAATCAATAGAAAATTATTATTTTTAAAAAATACACTTTTCTAGGTGTGTTTTCAGCATAGATTTGAACTTTATTTCACGTTAGAAGCTTCGTATTTACTTCATGTTACCTTTGTTGTTTTCTACCTTTGATTACCAAAAGAGGATGTGCTTACTTGAAAAACGAGTATTAATCGTGATCACATGGAGGTGTAATTTTTCTTTTCTCAGTCTTCCAAAGTGCAAGGGACGAATGTTGCTGAACAAAGTGAAATATGCAAGCTGCAAAATACCATTAAGGTAAGATGACACCTTTGACAACCTAGTCCTAGCTTATGCTGTATTATTAATGGTTTTGTATTGATGGTTTTGCACATGCACAAGTTAAAAATGTTTATAACACTAGCAGTTACATCTTCTCTGTTTAAAAATGCATGTGGACATGTATTTGTACTACTGGTTGAAATGTTGCTGTGCTAAATTTCAAAACATGGCCAAGTATTCTGAGAAAGTGAGGGTGTTTATATAATTTCATGTATATAGTATCTAAGATTAAAAGAAAGCCCTTAGCATTTATGAGGGCAAATCGCTTTTACAAGATATTGATTACTTGAGACTGAATTTTAGATACACCAAGTAGTTTTTCCTCCCTTTTCATAAACACCTGGTTCTTCTTTCATTGAAGATGCAAAAAACAAATCTTCAAGTCTTCCATGAAAGTTATTAGAAATGTCCTGCTGTATCCACTTCTTATACTGTAATCTTTATGCTATCCTTTTTTAATATTTGCCATTGTGTAGTTGTCTAGTGCATACTGTTTGCAAAAATATATTTTTAATCAAATGACTTTTTAAATGTTTAGAAAAAAACTTGGCCTTTTCTATGAGAAATCTCTTAATAAATCTTTTGATTTTACTAGGGAAAACTTCTGTTTCTTTTGTACTGTTTTTTTCCAGAGCTTCTGTACTGTATTTTACCATTCTGTTTCTCTAACAATATTTTTAGGAGCTTAAACAGAATTTAAGTCAAGAAATAGATGAACATCAACATGAACTTTCAGTATTGCAGGATGCACACAGACAAAAGCTAATAGAGATAACTCGTCGACATCGAGAAGAGCTGAGTGAATATGAAGAGCGAATTGAAGAACTTGAGAATCAGTTACAGCAAGGTCTTTGTTACCACATGCTTGCTTTTTGAGATTACTTTCTGGTTTAATATGCAGTGAATTTTGGTTAAAGTATCAAATATGTATGTAGTAGCAGTGTAGTAAATATTAAGTTGATTATGTTTAGAAATTTGTATTTCAACTTCAGTTCAGTCTTATACTTAAGGTGACACATGTCCTGGTATCTTTAATTCAATGTGGTTGGGTTGAATGCCTGAATTTTTTGGAGAAGTACCATCTGCCAGTTGGGTTACTAGATGAAAAGCTTGAAGGTTGCCATAAGGACCACATGTATGTCTGTGGTGTGATTAGACTGTAGAAGTTGTTCTTACAAAGAGCCTTTGTTATATCTTGAAGGTACTTCATATTCCCCAAAAAGTTAGGTCAGTTGGGGGTCTCTTCTGTATTAATTTTAGAAAACTGACAGATTCAATGTCTTAATAAGTTAGTGTCTTTAATCTTACCTGCGCTTTCTGGTTAAGTATATGTTAATTAAATCTTGAACTATGTGTCTTGCAACACCTTTTAAAACCATTTTGAACAAAGGAGTTTGTAAGTACTTGAAGAGCTGTTTATCAGATCATTCACATACATGATAACTGCTTCAAATGTTAGTTCTATTTATGTTAGTTGTCTGTTGATGATGATCATGTCTTTGTTTGGTACTATAGGAGTGTAATTAACTTTGCTTAAAAGTTGCTAGTGGGTTAGTATTGCAAACCTGATCTCTCTTGCTTTTTAGATGGTGTAAGCACTGATGCTGTGGATAGCTCTAAAACTGGTGAACAGAAAAAGAGTGCTCAGAATCTAGAAGGAGGAAAAGTAGAAGACTTGCAAATTGTAAAAGACCTAGAGGATGAAATAAGAAGATTAAATCAGAAATTATCTTCCGCCAAAGAAGAAAACAAAATTCTTTTGAAAGATCAAGAATTGTTAAAGGTAGAAAAAATACAAATAACCCAGGAATATGAAAGTCTAAAATCTGACTATACTATACTTCAAAGTTCTGTCACAAAGCAAGATGCTCTCTTGAAAGAACAGGAGAAGAAGTTCCAATCCAAGACAACGCTACCAGAAGATGTCGTCAGACTACAGCAAGCACTGTTAGGTACAAAGATGATGTGGGTTTATTTTGTTGTTTGTGTTTTTAATATATCTTCACATATTTCCAACTTTAATGCTCAGAATTTGTTTCAAGGATTTGGAATTGAGTAAGTGAATATGTACCTTTAAAAGCTGCTGCTTTAAATAAAGGTTGTCCACTGAGATAAGGGCAAGCAGAAAAGAGAGCCTAATTAGGATTAGCATGATTCACGTGGGGGTTTCTGTTTCCAGTAGTAATCATGTATGCCAGCTGATAGTCTAATGTTACTGGTCTTTAAAGAAATACTGTAGGTTATCTGTTTTAGAGTCATGTCTTCATGTAGAAAATCTTTGGTACCACAGTGTAGCACTTAGGCAATACTTTAAGTTGGCATAAGTGGATTCAGTTGTGTAAGTAATGCGTTGCTTCACTTTGTTGATTGATGCTGCATTTGAATCTTTTACAGCACTGTTTCTTAAAAAAAAAAATACAATCTTGTCACAAAATGCTGTGAAACTATTCTCTTTTGAGCAGTAGAGTTCTGCTGGGACAAGGTAGGAGGATGTTTTGGGTTGTGTTGTTATTGTTTAGAAAGTAGTAAAACTATATTATTTCTGTCTTCCTTTATAGAAGCAGAAAAGGAAATAGCAAGACTTTCAAGTTTAAATCAGGTAAAGTAATTTCTAAATTAAGAAGCCAAAACGGTTCATAACAGTAGTAACTGATAGAAAACATGTTCTTGGCAGTATATGTTTTTGGAGCATTCACACTTATTTATAATCTTGTAATGGAGGCAATGGTTTTAAATTAATTTTATAATTGCATGTGGAAATCAGAAGTAATAGAAACTCCACAGCATATTCTGTTGAAGAAAACTAGTAAAGTTGCACCTATCACATTGTTATGTAGGCTGCTGTATCATATTTTTCAAGTATTAATTGTAAGTTAACTTCCCTTTGAATTATTAGATGGATAATATTTTAGTGTAAAACTGTGTTCATATCATAGAGGTATTTATTCATCCATGGTCCTTCACTGATAAATATTTATTAGTAAAGACTAGTTAGAGGTTGTGTTTTTTTAAATGCTCTGGATCTTTACCTGGAGTATTCCACTATTTAAACACTCCTTCTATTTTTATAGGCCGACAGTTTCACTCATATGGGGAAAGATATGCAGGCATTTACACCAGATCTACAGGTTCTTAAAGAAGAAAACATCAAACTTAAAAAAGAAAAGGTATGTATCCTAGATTTTCTGGACAGTGTTGTTTAGCTATTTCATGCTGTATAGAAAAAATATTAAAATATTCAAACACCTTTTTGGCATGTAATACTGTTTTACTTTTCATTTAAATGTTGTTAATATTAAATTGATTGTTGTAGTTGGATGAACACACCAGTCAAGCGTAACATCTTAGTGTACAGCTATTTTAAGTTTCTCCACTTTTAATATTGTATAACTTTTTTATTGCACAGAAACATGAGTAAACTTTTGAGGAATTATCAAATGCGCTCAGTGTGGATACCAGTTATCCGGTACCTGGGATATTACTTGTGGAGACCTAGAGATCCTAACATAAAAATGCATGCTTTGTTTTTACCGTTGAGGAAAAAAAAAGAAACCTTTTTGAATCTAAACAGTTTACAAATTTTGTCAAGACAAAGGCTAATACTTAATACTTTTCATTTGACCTAAGGAGGGACTTGAGAAGGAACTGCTACATGCACAACATGAAAAGAAGAATATTCTTTCTACATATTCTGAGGATCAGAATTCAGAGATAAATCAGTTAAGGCAAGATTTGGAAAGGAAAGAACATGAATTAAATGAAAGTATTGCTGAAAGAGAAACATTAGTAGCAGAATTGGAAGAACTAGACAAGCAGAATCAAGAAGCTACTCAGGTAATAAACATTAAAATTACCTACTGAATTTGGAAAATAGATACTTTTGCGTGTGTTTGTTTTTTAAGCTGATCTTCACACATAGATAAATGAACCTCTGGCAAAAAAAAAGTCAGGATCAGTGTTTCACCGTTTCTACCATATTGATGTGAAGTTCTGAAGTGCAAGAAACCCACTTGTTATGGACAAATCTGGCATATCCAGAATGGGTATTAGTTTCCGGAGTCTGGTTAAATACCACTTAATTTTTCTTTGCATGTGCAGAAAAGGCCACAGATTACATGTAAACAGAATGAAATACCTTTTTGTGACTGTCCTGATATATTTGACCTTTAAATATATAGTAGCAAAACATGTTTTTCCAGTATCAGTTTACTTTATAGAATTGAACACATAAAATATTTTTCTATGAGATAAATCCCAGCAAGTATGTTAATACATAGTTAAGTGAGAAATTGAAAATTGGCTATACAGATATATACTCAGTTGTGGTTTTTTGTTTGTTTTGTTTTGTTTCTCACTTAAAACCTTCCTGTTTTTATGTAATGGGTGTTTACTGAATACCAGTTTTAACTTCTGTGAAAAGTTCTGTCTCTTAGTTCTCTTTGAGTTCCTTGGTTTAGATAGTTAGGGTTCTTCTGGGGGGAGATGGTGTTTTTGTTTTCAGCAAAAGGCAATCTATTTCTTCTATATTTGTTTTTAATTTATTTAGTATTGACTACTTGATACTACTTGCCAACTTAGTGTTTTGTTAGTTTTTTTTTAAGTAGGAAACATTGTTTCCAGGCAAATTTTTATTGCTCAGTTGATAAAAACAAAATACATAAGTCTACTGGTTCTCCTTTCCTAATAAATTCTTGTTTGTGTTCATTTCAGCGTGTGATTACACTGAAAGAGCAGCTGTCAAAACAAAACACACAAGCTGATAGTATCACCAAACAGCTGCAAATTGACATAGATTTTGAAAGAAAGAAAGTAGCAAAACTGGAAATGGAGAAGATGGAAACTATTAAGGAGTTAGATAGTCAGAAAGAAAAACTAAGCCAATGTTCATATGCACTTAATGATTTGCATATAAGTAAACAGCAGCTTCAAAATACTATTAAAGATCTTCAGGAACAATTAAAGAAGTCCCAGGACTGTAACTTGCATAACAAAAAAGAAATTAAAGAATTGCAGCAGAGACTAAAAGAAAGAGAGGAGGAGCTTTCTGTATCCTTGAGCAAGTTAACAGAAAAAAGTAACCAGGAAGCTAACTACAGTTGTCAAGATCTGATTCTGAAAGAAAGAGAAGTAGAAATTTCAAAACTACAGAATAGCATTTTAGAAAATAAACAAATAAATGAAGACTTGGAGAAATCTCTATCTGATCTCAAAATAGAAAATGGAAAGCTATTAACAGCCTTTGAAGAAATAAAACAGCAATTAAATGATGCCATTTCTGAGAAGAATAAAGTTTACTTAGAAAAAGACACCGTTGTGGAGGCCTTGAAAATGGAAAAAAAACATTTGGAAACTGAATTAAACCAGACTGAAAAGCGTCTTTTTGAGCAAGCACAGAAGTATGAGCAAACTATTCAGGAATTATCGAATGCACGTAGTATGGACACCACTGCATTGCAGCTTGAACACGAACGCCTAGTTAAACTGAATCAAGAGAAAGACTTTAAGATTGCAGAATTCAAAAGGAACATGGAGCAGATGGAAAGTGACCATCAAGAAACAAAAGAGATGTTGACTACTAGCTTAGGAGGGCAAAAGCAGTTGACAGAACTCATAAAAGAAAAAGAGGAATTTATTGAAAAATTTAAAAATCAAGCCTTGCAGGTAAGGCAGGAACTTGAGGAATATAAGAAAGCTTCAAAAAAGCAGGATGTCTTAAAACAAAATTTAGAAGAAAAAGACAAAAGTCTTGCCATCATGAAGGAAGAAAATAATCATTTGAAAGAAGAAATTGAACGTCTTAAGGATCAACAAAGTAGATCTACACCTATGGTTGAGCCTAAAACTCTAGATATTATTATTGAACTTGAAAGTGAGGTAACGCAGTTAAAAGTGATAAAGAATAATCTTGAAGAAGAAATAGAAGTTCTTAAAAAAACAATAGAAGATCAGAATCAGAAAACAGTGCAACTTCAGCAGTCTTTGCAAGAGCAAAGAAAGCAAATAGATGAGTCTAAAGTTCAGTGTGAACAAATGAATGTCACACATGAAAGACTTTCTTTAGCGAAGGATGAGGAAATTAAAAATTTACAGAAGACAATTGAGCAAATTAAGACTCAGTTGCACAAAGAGAGACAGGTTATTCAGACTGATTCCTCTGATCTTTTTCAGGTAACGAAAGTTCAGACACTTAATGGAGAAAATGGAAATGAAAAACACGACTTATCTAAAGCTGAAATTGAAAGACTAGTAAAAGGTATCAAAGAAAGGGAGATGGAGATTAAGCTTCTAAATGAAAAGAATGTTTCTCTGAGTCAACAAATTGATCAGTTGTCTAAAGATGAAGTCGGCAAACTTACTCGGATCATCCAAGAGAAAGACTTAGAAATACAGGCCCTCAATGCTAGAGTTTCCTCAGCTTCCTATCGGCAGGATGTTCTTTGCCTTCAGCAGCAGCTGCAAGCTTATGTCATGGAAAGAGAGCAAGTATTAGCAGTTCTAAGTG
Organism: Aythya marila; assembly: GCF_965140915.1. NCBI lineage: Eukaryota > Metazoa > Chordata > Aves > Anseriformes > Anatidae > Aythya > Aythya marila. The sequence continues at coordinate 16,618,336 of NC_139046.1, forward strand.
AAAAGACAAGAGAGAACAGTCAGTTAAAAACAGAGTATCATAAGATCATGGATATGGTGGCTGCTAAAGAAGCGGCTTTGGTAAGGTTGCAAGAAGAGAATCAAAAGTTATCTAATAGATTTGAAAATAGCAGCCAAGACATGTTTAGAGAAACTATTCAGAATTTATCCCGTATCATTCGAGAAAAAGATATTGAAATAGATGCTCTAAGTCAAAAATGCCAAACCTTATTGACTGTCTTGCAGACGTCCAGTACAGGTACTGACAGTGGTCCAGGAGGTGTTAACAGTAACCAGTTTGAGGAACTTCTACAAGAACGTGACAAACTAAAACAGCAAGTAAAGAAGATGGAAGAATGGAAGCAACAGGTAATAACCACGGTTCAGAACATGCAACATGAGTCAGCTCACCTACAAGAAGAGCTACACAAACTTCAAGCACAGATTTCAGTTGAAAGCGATAGTAATTCAAAATTGCAGGTAGATTATAATGGATTGATTCAGAGTTACGAACAGAATGAGAAAAAGCTGAAAAGTTTTAGTCAGGAATTAGCGCAAGTTCAACACACCATAGGACAGCTTCATAACACCAAGGATCTTCTCCTGGGTAAACTTGATTTGGTAACACCATCTGTAGCAATGGCTTCCATCATTTCACAGCCTCCGGTCATTCAAAGCAGTGCTCCTGAAGTGCTCAGTGATGAAACTAAACTCCTTCAAAAGGAATTGGAACAGCTGAAAAAAAAGTTGCAAGAAAAAGATTCAACTATTAGGACTCTTCAGGAAAACAATCAACGATTATCAGATTCTGTGGCTACAGCATCAGAGGCTGAAAGAAAGAGTCAAGAGGGGACTGATTCAGAGATGAGGCAGATCAAAGAAAAGCATGATGTCTTACAGAAATCACTTAGAGAAAAAGACATACTGATTAAATCTAAAAGCGATCAGCTACTTTCTGTGAGTGAAAATCTTAGTAACAAAGAAAACGAAAATGAACTTTTAAAGCAAGCGGTGACTAACCTTAAAGAAAGAAATCTAATTTTAGAAATGGATATTCGAAAACTGAAAGAAGAAAATGAAAAAATAGTTGCAAGTTGTAGGGAAAAGGAAACAGAATTCCGAGCACTTCAGGAGACTAATATGCAATTTTCAATGATGCTGAAGGAGAAAGAGTTTGAGTCCCACTCAATGAAGGAAAAAGCTCTCACTTTTGAGAAGTTGTTGAAAGAAAAAGAACAGGTATGTGTGTTCACATTCGTTATCTTGAAATTAGTCACTTGGTAGTGTGTTTTCATGTATATGTAGACATGAAGTATTTGCCTTAAATCTGTTTGTGGCTTCTTACTGCTTTGCATTGCAACAAAAATCCTTCCCCACAAAGTTAAGAAATGAAAAATCAACAGGTGAGTGGCTTGCAGTTGTATCTGTTAATTTTGTATTCATAACCCATGTTCTTCATTCATTTGAAAAATTCTCATTTACTGAACAGCTGCTCAATATTTTGGCTTTTGCCTGTTGTTCATTAAGTGTACTACGTTGTTTTTACTGTATGTTGCTCAAACTTGCAGAGGTGGCAAAGACTAATTTCTCAATGTGTTTTCTTCAAGTGTCTTTCCGATTTGGTCGCTTCACAGCATCACTATGAGATGAATGGGTTCACACGTCATCTTTTATAGCTGGAAAAGCTTTGGTAAAAAAAAAAAAAAAAAAAAGATAAAAACATTGGACAAACTAAATTAATGTTTTCTCTTCCCAATTTAATATATGGAAAAGTAGGTACATTTTTTTGAAGTGTGTTCAGAGAAAAGTTGCAGTGGCTTATGAATTACTGTGTAAGTAATGTGAGAAAGAATCTTTTTTAAAGGAGCCAAAGAATTACGTGGCATTGTTGATACTCGGGTCAACAGCATGTTGTAAGAACTGCTACTGCTGGCATTAAGGAAGCAATATGTGAATCACCATCCTTTTTGAAACACAGGAGTTAAGTACAATGCAACAGAAAACATTTATCAAAACTACAGGAAAAGAACAGAACTCCAGGATATCGATATTTTTTATTTGCTTTGTAGTCTCTGAAACTTAATCTGTCCTAGTGGGCAGTCTTTTCTGGTAATTATTTCCAAATATGTCATCTTTCTTCCACTGTGCTTTTTCTTTTCAGGTCCCCATTCTTTTCATCCTGGTGGCTTCAGTTTCCATTATTCAGTCTTTTCTCAGAAACGTTCCCCTGTCATGTGTTTCTTCTCCTTGCTGCATTTAACATCCTTTTTTATTTTCCAAAATTCTGAGCATTGCTGGTTATCAGAGAGTGATGTTTATGCAAACCATTACAATATAACCTGGCATTCATTTTATCTCCACTATATAACAGAAAATTTCACATCTCTTAAAAGCATTTTCAAACTACCAAATAAATGTGCAGTGTAATATATCCAGGAATTTATCATCTGTAAGTCCCAACTTTGATATATGCGAAAAAATAGGATTTTTTTTTTTTTTTTTTAAGTAGTAAGATAAATGTTTAGCTCTGTTTGTTCCTAGTGGTTGTTTCCCCATCCTATTCTGAATAAATACTATGGAATTAAAAATAGGATCTTTAAGGTATCAAATTACAGTTACATTACTTTAAAAAAAAAAAAAAAAAAAGCTTTGAATTATCATTGGGACTAATGTTAATCAGTTGTGCCAATAAGAAATATACACCTTCTTACCTTTTTTTATTTTATTTTTTTTTAATTATTCTAACTCCAGTAGCTGCTGCTCCTGGAAGCCTGCAGTGTCTGGTTAGGTTCTCTGTGTGTTGCATGTCTTTGCCCTGCAGACCTCTTCACTCACTGACATCTTGGGCTTTCAGTTTCGTAAGCGTGGAACAATTGTCTGGACTTCTTTTTTCTTCACAAATCAGAGTTCTTTTTGCAAACTCTGTGTTCACCGTGGAGAACTATGAAAAATAGTGTTCAAATGTATTTTGTATGGGTGTCAGAAGATAACAGCATAAACAGCAAATTTGTGTGCAGGTTTGCAGCTCTAATGAAAACAAAAAAACCCTGTATTCAGTTTCATTTATAAATAATTGAAGCTTATAAGTATTAATGGTGAAGGAAAAGATTGGTTTACTTTTTACCAACATAATCAATAAAAATACCTGCTCTCAAAATAATATATGAGATGAATGGTAAAAAGGATGCTGGAAAGTTTCAAGTAACTGCAGATGCATCCATTTATTTAGGCTGTGTATGTGAGTTGGAGGTAACAGACATATTTCTTCATGTGCTTATCCTTTATGTAAAGTTGTAACAAATCACTTACAATGAGAAATAATATTCATTGAAATATGACAGTTGAAAATGTGGTGGATGTTGCTGCGATTCTTTGAAGGCTGATCTCTAGAACTGAAGTCACCTTATGGCTTAGTTTTAAGGATTACTTCATGTGTTTAGTCATCTTAACTTCAGGCCAGTTGACATGCCGAGGCAGGTGCTTCATATGTCCATGTCCTAATAAGCAGGTACCACAGAGAAAACATGCCACCCGTAGCAGAAAACCTGAAAGTTTGAAGTATACTTGTGACTGTAGTGCCTTTTAGGAATAAATTTTAGTTTGTTTGGTAATGTGTGAGGGAAATCACACTCAGGGAAAATACTCTTCTGGAGTTTTTTTCTGTGCTATAGGGCCATAGGTGTCTTGCACTTCTCCTTGTTACATTAGTATTTTCTTTCCATTCTTCTGGGCAAATAATACATCTCTTTCAGTAAGACTGCTGTGTTTGAAATCCTCTATGTCTTCGACAGGGCAAGACGGGGGAATTGAATCAACTGCTAAATGAAGTTAAATCAATGCAAGAAAAGGCTGTTACTTTTCAACAAGAGAGAGACCAAGTTATGGTAGCACTCAAACAGAAGCAAATGGAGAGCAGTGCCCTGCAGAGTGAGGTATACCACCAAGTAACTTACAACTGTAAGAAATAAAAAAAATAAAAAATAAAAATAAATTGCATCGTATAATATTTTCTGCATTATTTTTGTTAGCAGTAACTTGTGAAAAATGTTTGAAATCAATATGCAGGCAATATGCTTCAAAGGATGTTTTGTTTGCTTGCATTATTTATGAAAACTGATAGTACAAGCAACTTAAGGTATGTTCTACACAGATACAGCATTTGCGTGAGAAAGAGCAGCGCCTAAATCAGGAACTGGAGAGGTTACGGAATCACCTTCTGGAAATGGAGGACTCCTACACGCGGGAAGTGTTAGCTGCGGAAGACAGGGAGGCCAAGCTAAGAAAAAAAGTTGCAGTTTTGGAAGAAAAACTTGTGTCCTCATCTACTGCAGTGGAGAATGCCAGGTGATCTTTTCATTTATCCAGCAGTGGCACTGTGAATTTTACAGTTTTCTGGAGTGATACTGATAGCTTTATTTTATTGAATTAGCATTCTAGAGCATGCTAGCCAACTGAGAAAACAAAAATATATGAATTCCTGTTATTCTAAATCAGGAAAGTAATTTGAAATTTCCTTGGCAACTGTTATGAACCAAGAAGTTATTTATAATTTTTGAAGCAACTTTAGAAATCTCAGATCTTTGACAGTGCTTAGAACTAGAAACAAAAAAAAACAACAAAAATCCGTCAACCCATCAGTTGAACATAATTGAATAATTGAATATGTCAGAGCATAAAAGATTAACTTAATTGCCTTCAATGTCGAGGCTTTATTCACTTTGAAAGTGCATTTGAAAGTGTTTTATACACTTGGATGCACGGGTGTGCTTGTGGTACTTTGTGCATTGCTTTTGAAAGGAGTACCCATCCTTACCTTATACATTATAGCATAGAGAGGTGTATGCTGCTGTAAACCTTCTTTAACATACATATAAAGCAAGATGCATAGATGCTCTCGTAGGTAGCATAGTTAGAAAGGCTAGAGTTAATTATGGTGGTTTTTTTTATTTACCATAATCATATTTTTCAGTTACAACAATGAAAACCCAAGTATTAAAATTACTCAATGCCTGTCTTGACTCTAATGTAGGCTTGTCGGTTACTTTGAGCAAGATTACTTTTTTATTTTAGTGCAGTTGTCCAAATGAACAAGTATTTCAATCAAATATATCTACGTAGCTGGAGTCTTTCCTACTTCTGAAGTGCTCAAAATGAGCTCTGCTCAACATTCTCAGCAAAGAGATTTCTGAGCTGAGCAGACTGTTGTGGAAAATGTGGAAAATTGTGAAGAAAGTTGAAGAGCTGGGAGAAGGCTCCGTAAAAACTGGCAGAATGTTTCTTAATTCTTCACCAAAACTTGAAAAATGTCTTTCAAGAAGTGTAGCCCATTTCTTACCTAGTATGCACTGTTAAGAAAGACTGAAATGGGAATAAATCAAGTTCATAATAATTCTGCATAATGGGAAGTTTAATGAATATTCAGTGGTGGTCAGGATGGATATATTGAGGTCTGGGAGACTTGCTTTAGAAGTAATATTTGATAGAAAGAACTTGATACATGCAGTAAATGAATCAGGCAAGGTGTGTATGTGGTTTCTTGTTTGTTTTTTGTTGTTAAACATACTTTTCCAAAAATGGATTAAAAGATTATTTTTGTCTTTTTCTAATGCACTTCAAACAGAAGTTTGTTCTTATTTTTGGATTGCCAAAATTTTATTTCCAGGCATATTTAAAATGTGTTGCTAGGGTTTTAGTTGTTTGTTTGTTACTTTGGTTTTGAGAGGAATTTGGGGAAAAATGTTTTCATTTTTATAATTTTTAGTGAAAATTAAAGGTAGATTAATTTTTGATGTGTTTTAATTTTTATCTGTGATGACGTCCTTCATTATCTCAGTAAATAATTTGTTTTCATTAAGTCATCAAGCTAGCCTGCAGGTCGAATCTTTGCAAGAGCAATTAAACTTGGTTTCCAAGCAGAGAGATGAAACTGTGCTACAGCTCACCATCTCACAGGACCAAGTGAAACAGTATGCGTTGTCACTGGCCAACCTGCAGATGGTGCTAGAGCAATTCCAACAGGGTAAGTTTTGTCAAGAAGTACCAAAGACTGCAACACGCATTTTTCAGCTGGGATAGTTACTATATTTTGGTACTTTTAAAAGCATATAGTTACTTGGTTTTCAATTTGGTAGTTTAAATTTCAGAAGCTTTTGTCTTTTAAAAAACTTCATTAAAATTCTGGCCCTGTGAAAACCAATGGTCAGTATCCTATATATGAAACTAGAATTCCACCTCTACTTTGTGAAAACCAGACGTGATAATGCTAAGGTTTTGCAGTTGTGTATCCCCCAAAATAAAGATACTTATTATGAACTGAGATTTTTTTTTTTTTTATTTTAACCCATTAGAAGAAAAAGCCATGTATTCAGCAGAGTTAGAAAAACACCAAAAACAGACTGAAGAATGGAAAAAAAAAGCTGAGAACTTAGAAGAAAAAGTTGTATCACTGCAGGTGGGTTGAATAATTAAGTTGAATACAAATTTAATGCAAATTTTGACTTTTTTTGAGCTATTGTGTTAAGTGTTACTGTTTCAGAGTATACAGTGTTACATAGTTATTTTGTCTTCTCTGGTTGAGGGGTTGGAAACAGGATGAGACTGAAAGAAGGACCAGCAAGGTAGCATATCTCTGAATATCCTATTTCTGAGGGTGTTTACAGTCCAATTATTCTAGAGTACAAGTGATTGAAGCCTTTGTGTCTGTTGTGTTTGATGTATGTTGTATCGGAATAATCGTGATAGTGAACTCATGCTTCTCTCTCTGTCCTTTTCTTACCTTCTCTTCAGGAAAGTTTAGGAGAGGCAAATGCTGCACTGGATGCAGCATCAAGGCTTACTGAGCAACTTGATGTTAAAGAGGAGCAGATTGAAGAGCTTAAGAAAGAAGGTAACTTTTTTTTTCTCTGCTTAAAATATTCCAAGTAGCTGGGGAGTCAATATACATGTAGTGTTCTTAGAAGTTTACCAAAATGTCCTTTATGAGGGAAGAGAGTAATTCTGTGCCACCTTTTGAGTATTCACTCAGTTTATAAAACAATTTTAAAAAAGGTGTTTTCCTTCTGTTAGTGATCTCTCTCAAGAGAAGGCTTTCTAGTTTTCTTCTCTTTAGACACCAAAGCCCTTGATTTAGTTCAGTGTCTCTGTAAAAAGTTTGTGAAATATGAAATGCTGTCACATTTTCCAAAATAATTACCATATTTCACACAGAGGGAGTTACTTTGAGGCAGAGAGAAATTGTATGCTGTTGAGATGCAGAGAGAGCAGCTCTTGCACAGGTATGAGACTGACTGAAGAGATTACATGGAAGGCCTTGGACTCATCTTTAGATTGTATTTTTAGATCTCATTTCAAATAAGCTTCCTAACTGCTCATATTTAGAAAGATGCTTTCATACTCTTCTAAGATTAAGTACTCTGACATTTGATGAGCTTCATTACTTTGGATGTGAAGACAAAGCTTAGCCAGACAGTAAAGAACTCTGCCAGGAGAAACAGTTTTGAAAAGGAAGAATATTTACAGTGAGGGTGGTCAAACAACGGGATAGGTTGCTCAGAGAGGTGTGTCCATCCATGGAGATACTCAAAACCCACTTGTACACAATCCAGGACAATCTACTCTCTCTGACTGCTTAAGTAGAGGGGCTGGACTTAGTAACCTGAAGAAGTCCCTTCCAACATAAATTATTCTGTGGCTTTGTGATTCTGTGAATGAAAGGGAAAAAGAAAATGATGAAATCACTTAAACATAAAATCCATGATAGATACATAGTCTTCTCTTTTATAAACACCTCTAGTGTTAAAGCTGTATAGAGAAGCCTAAAAAGGCAGAACAACCTATTAGTAAAAACTGATACCATTTCAACATATTTCTGTTTTATGGCCTTAAACTTTATTCTAATCAAAAAAGTTAAGGGTAATTTCTGTACAGTGTATTTGAATACCAAACATCCGTAAGATCTATAAGCTCAGACTCAACTGGAGATGATATAATAGGTATACAAATAACATAGCTGTTTTTTCTTACTGCATTAATTGTAGTTTTCATGACAAAGGAGTTGTAGCATTTGGTAAAGCAGGACTTAAAACTAATAATTTTGCTGGATTTCTGTACATAAATCTCAGCCCTGCTCTGTAATTCTGTCTGGAATATCTCCTTGAACCAAGAATGAAAGTTACCTCTGTCTAGTTCCATGATAGTTCTGATATGGGTGAACTTACTAACAGTACCAACTGTCGAGGGAGTATTAAGCTCTTTCTTTATTGTTTTCCTTCTAGTTTCTTTGTTTATTGCATTTTCCTACTCCATTTTCCTAGCTGAATCCTACTTTCTCTTTTCTTCTCTTTCTGTGGGTCGTTGCAATTTGCTGTTACTGCAGCATCCTCTGTTAGGGTAGGGTCCAGCTGTCACTTGTATACATGTGATTAATCTGAAGCCAGAGGAAGACTTCTGATTGCTCCCTGTAGGGGGCTCTCAAATGGGAGTTTGAAGGGCAGAGGCTTGCTCACTTGCAGGTCACTTAACAGCTTTTACCTTCATATTTTTCCCTCTATCTCTGTAGGAAATATGGGGGTAAAATCATTTAATTAAGGCTTGCTGTGGGAAGGTGCTTGTAAAGTCATCTCTGATGGATGTAGTGGTAACTCTTTGTTCTGCCCCTATTCAACTAATTGATACTCATTTTTTCTTGAAATATATTTCGTTTTCTTAAAGGAGACTTGTTTGTTGTCTTGTAATTAGTGTAAAAAGTCATTTGAAAGCCGTTGCAATTTCACCAAGAACTCTATATAAAGTTACCACTCTTATGCTACACAATTGAAAGGGCGTTTACTTAAATGTTGTTGTGTGTAAGTAAAGTTCAACATCCCAGTGGGCGTCATAGCAGTGATCTGAGTTCACATGTGAATTTTACAGCTTTAATTAAATTTCAAGCTGCTGCATGAATCATGTACCAAATCAGTAGATTTATTTTTAATTGACTGATCTTTATATCTCTGTCTTGCTAAAGACATCACAGTAGAAGTCTTAGAAGTTTTCAAATACCCTGGATTGAAAATAATTCTGACATAGGCAAATAAGGCACCATTAAATGGGTAGCTCAACCCTACTGGTTAATTTAGATAGCTAAACTAAATTAAAGCAGGGGGGTAACAAGTTAATGGGTTTGAACTGCGAGAGAAAATTGGGTCTCAGTATTCTATCAAACCATGCTGTATTGGCAAGCAATTTACTTGTTTAAAAATGTGAAACAGGGTTGTTGTATAAAGGAAACAGCACTTTAATGTTGTTGTAGAATAAATCATAATTTTTATTGAAACAGAGACCACTCCATTTTCTGTATTTACACAAGAAAACATATAGTGTCTTATTGAAAATTGGCCAAATGCATTCCCAGACAGAGTTTTGTTGGCCAAATCTTTTGAAGGATTTCTTTATGGATTTTTTTGGCAGGAGAAGTGATTTTAATGGAAAAGTATAAGATGTACCAGATGCAGTTTTCTAGATTGCCATAAATGGTTAACAAATTATTGGAGACTGCTGTAAATGTCTGGTTTACAGCAGCCCGTGCTCAATTTTGGCTCAAGTCTTTTTTGTTATTCAGTCTCTTCACATACAGAAAGTATGTGTTTAAGTCCTTTTCAACTGTAAGATGCTGTTTTAGAAGGAAATATTCCATTTAAAAACTATTTAATTTAGAGTTGTGTAATCGCTGTGGGTGAATGTAGCCATGTAACTGTCCTTAAAAGACAGTCCTCTTCGATTTAAAAAAAAAAAAAAAATCAGGAAAAAAATATAGAAAAGTCTTAGAATTAACATTTCACTTAAATTATTAATTGCTTTTTTTAAAAAATAATTTTGTAGATTTAATTGGGGGAAAAAAAAAAAAAAACAAAACACTTGCTCTGTAAAGCAGTAGCAACATCATGAGATTTATTTAAACCTTTTTTTCAGATGCCATTTCTCTGAGTTTTTTTTGTGCTGGTGCCATGTTGTTAAGTTACTGGTATTAGTAGTTTAACTCTTACTCCTTTGAATTCTGTGGAGACCCAAATAACTCAAACTCCATGTATGTTCCTGCAACTGCTGTTATTCCATAAACATATTGGAACTTTTTTAATTCAAATTTTGGGGACCTGCTTAACCACATTACAAAGTAGCATAATTTTAAGTAACATTCCCAGCATGGCACTTGTTTGTTCTACTCTTTATAGAAGTCATGTTTGTGAAGTAAAGAGTTTGTTTACATTTCTGGAGTATTTGAATAGGACAATTAGTTTCTATCCATTTCACAGCCTAGTTCTTTGTGTATATACCAAAACTCCATTCAGGTTCTCATGGAGTTACTAGTGTTGAGAACCATGTTGTGTCAGCATAGCTATGGCATGCATTTATTGAAGATTGAATGTCACGTGGAAATGAGAGTGGAATGTTTCTCATGCATCCCAGGTGATCTGAAACTTATAAAAATTCCTAAAAGTCACCTTTCATCTTCCCTTGTCTCCACATTCTCTCAAGAAAAATAGAATTCTTTTAAATAGCTATAAGGTATCCACTCATTTCTACAAAGGTGTTGAGGCTTTTTAGAAATAAACTATAAGGCAGATGCAATAAAAGTATACTTTTTCTATGAAGCACTTTTAATCCACGTGAACACAAGAGGTTTTGAAATAGTAGGAAGATTAAGTCATTCAGCGGCTTTTCCATAGGGTTTGAAAACATCTGAAGGATTCAGCATTATGAAGGGAGGGGAGAAAGCTCATACAACTGCAGCTTATACAAGTTTGTCTTCACATTGAGGGTCCTTATTATGTTGTTTGGCTTGTGTATGTTATTAAGACTTGTGCTTTTATTAGGAAAAAGTAACTTCAAAGATACCATCTTGCAGAACCAGAGTTTGCTGAAAAAAATATTTTTGCTGTTTTGAAGCTTATCTTCAAAAAATTCTTTGTACCTTGTAACTATCTGTTTTCTTGTCTGTGGGCATTTTGTTATGAGTGTCCTTAAATCCTGTGTTAGGGAATAGTTTTTTTCCTATCAGCTTTCACTCTGTGCTTCTGCGTAAGTTTGTGTAGACCTGAATGTCAGATATTTTTATCCAGTTTCTAACGTAGCCAGATTTTACAAAGACAAAACTTTGGGTCTTGTATCCTCAGAGTCAGGATGTTGTAGAATGCTTCCAGTAAGTAAAACCTTTAGGAGAATCTCTTTCTTCATTACTTTTTGAGTTTAGTGGGAGGTCAGGGGAAGCCTGAGTTATTGACAGAGAATTATCAGGGTAATCAGGTGTATCCTATATTTAAGCTATCATATAGTCTGTGTTAGTGAAATTATAGAGAAATTGTAGAGAAATTTGTGCTAAGGAATAATTGGACAAGAGGGAATGTATTTGAGGTTAAGTACTGAGATCCAAAGACCCAATAACAACATACGATTTATAATCAGGTTATAAAAAGGATTAAGGATTGCCACCATAGAATATACACTTTTACCAAGAACATCTTCCCAGTTCTGTGTGATATAGGTGGAACAGAGCAGCTCATCAGACCTTATGTGGTTGATTTCTATTCTGGATGTTTCTGTACTGTAGCTTTGAGTATTGTTCTGGAAATTCTAGCTTATGAATTCAGGTAATAATCACTTACTGAGTTGACACTTTTTTAAGAAATCATGTTGATGCTGCCTAAAAATATATGTGTTAGCATATCTTGATAAGTGTGTATTGTAACAATACATTTTGAAGCAGTCTGTAAATTTATTTGCTTTGACCTAATATTTTATAGGAGAGATCAGAAAAGAAATGTTAGAAGATGTACAAAATAAACTAATGAATCTCATCAACAGCACAGAAGGAAAAGTGGACAAGTAAGTCTCATATTACTGTAGATTTCTGTTACTGCGCGTGATGTGCAGATAATGTAACAGCTGTAAGAGTGGTGCAGAACTGAGCTTCTGTATGTAAGCTTGTAATGTGCTTTCGTTATCTTTACATTTTTCAATTGCTTGGTGATTGTGAATAGTAATCTTGATTATTAAAACCAAAGTGTATAAATTTATATTATTGATGTGTTTAAGTAGAATTACACTTCAATAGCATGAGCTCTGAAAACGGAGAGTTCTAGTGAACATCTGTTACAATGCAACCAAGGTGTGAATGGCATCACCTGGATGCTGTGCAATTTGATCTCTCAGTCTTTTTGTTCTTTCCCTGTGTTAGATCTGAACCTAGGATAGGCAAATAAGTTCCCCTGCTCCCTTCTTAGGTCTTATTTTGGGTCTGTACATAAGTATCTGCTTAAAGGTTCTGAGTCAAGATTTGAGAAACTATATTTTCCTGCATTGTGTCTCTTGCATCAAAGCCTGGTAATGTACAACTCATTTTCACCTTACTGCCTTAGAGTATTTCTACTTTTGTCCAAATTGCAGCTCTTTGTTTTAAAAAGTGTTTTAACTTGGAGAGCAGAGAAATCTGTGAGGTTCCCTTTTAGTTCTTTGTACTGGCTTGTTTATTTGGGTTATTGTAAATTAGGTAAAAGTAAGGAAACACTGATGCATTTATTCCTCTTATCAGCTGCTACTTCAGAGCAGGCAGTGTAACAAGCTTCCTTTGTTTTGCAGGCTCCTGATGAGAAATCTCTTTGTTGGACATTTTCATACTCCAAAAAATAAACGTCCTGAAGTGTTAAGGTTAATGGGAAGTATCTTGGGAATAAAAAAGGAAGAACTTGATCAGGTAATGCTTCCTGAAAATTAGGCTTCCTTCATTTGCAGTATGCTTACCTGAAAATAGAATGACTTGCTACTAAACTAAATGTGACTGTCCTGGTACTTCCTGGGGTGAAGTGTGTTTTGTTTGTTTAATGTGGGACACACTGTTCTTAATGGAATCTCATGATAACTGTATTTAATATGGATTTTGTCTTCCCGAGGAACACTAATGCAGAAAGGAAAGGATTTAACTTTATGGTGTTGCACATAATAGCTGTAATATGTTGGTTAAAGAAAAATAAGACAGTTTTGTATGTACCACTAGGTATTGTGAAGAATATGGCTTTTATATTTTTACACAAAGAGTTAGGATTTTAGACTGCCATTTTTCAGGAGGGAGAGAATGAGGTTTTGATAATAATTGAAGTTTTTATTTATCTGTAGGATTCTGTGGGATTCCCACATCATTTGTAGTGGATAAACATAAAATGAGAACAGTTTTTGCAGTTTTTTATCTGCTGCTTTATTTTTTGTTTCCTAACTTTTTTTTTTTTTTTTTTTTTTTTACACCTTCTAGTTACTATCTGAAGAACAAAGAGGAGTTACAAGATGGGTGACTGGCTGGCTTGGTGGAGGAACTGGGTCAAAGAGTGTCCCTAATACACCTTTAAGGCCAACTCATCAGAATGTTTTTAATAGTGTAAGAATCAATCATGTACTCTCTGTGTTTGAGTAAAGAACTGGAGCAGTTGTGTATTAGTACTGAAGTTTGGTTCCTAAGTATATTGAGCTTAATGTACCGATCCTACTGTACCTTGAAGAAAATTGCACAGTCATAAGCGTTGAGCTAATACAAAACTCTGATTACTGTTCCGCTGGCTCCTGGGATCAATGACTTCTTCCAGTATGGACTATATGCTATAGTATCATATTTTGACGACAATGTTCCCATTTGTCCTTTAAATTTCACTTTTTTTTTTAATTCAAGACATTTTGTCAAACGAAAGCATTGTTGGAGGAGTGATTTGCTTGAGTGTGGACACAGGAAGTACTTGTGATGTCTGTAGCATCATAGGTTTCTTGAAACAATTGACTTAAATCAATAATGGAACCATGGTGGAAGTGTATGTGTTATCTTTAGAGTGTATGAATTTCACATAAATGCCATTCACTGAGACAACAAAAACTTTGTATTTTGAAAATAATTTACGTTGTCCCTCACTAAGTAGTACTTTAAATACCAGTACAGAGTTCTTTGGAGCCTGCTGACAGCTTTTGTTTTTTTTAATGTATTTATTTTTAACTTAAGTTCTGTTGAAAAGCATGTAAAATATAACTTGTACCATCTTGTAGTCTTTTTCAGAATTGTTTGTGAAATTCCTTGAAACAGAATCTTGCCCAAGCCTTCCTCCACCCAAGCTCTCTGTTCATGATATAAAACCTTTAGGAGCAGCAGGAACTGGTAAAGCTGGCAGTGTTCCATCCAGCAGTCAGATACAAGGTACGATCTAAAGAAATATTGAAACTTTACACAGATATAAATAACTAACCATAGAGTTTTTGAGAGGACTTAAATGTTTCCATGATTCCTCATCTGTGAAGTATGATTTTTATTTTTTTTTTCCATTGTGCCTTCCCCCACAATGTTCTACTCTCTCTCTTCTTTCTCTCTATTTTTTTCCTGCACTGGCCACCCTCTCTCTTCACACCATACCCCATTTCCTAAAATGAACACTGGAAGGATCAAATTCCCTTTGATACGGAAAGCTTTAACAGCACCTTTTAAAGCTAAACAGACAACTTCATATGGTGTAGTGGTGAACCCAGCCCTGATTTTCAGCATCCCTGTTGATCAGCTTGGGTCTCACTGAGTGAAAAATGCAAGTAATACCAGCCTTGTAGTGCCTCTCGCATATGTAGAACCTGGTCACTCAGAGAGAACTGAAGTAAAATCAGCTAAGTACCTGGCGTGATTTGAAATCTTTGTAAGCTGTGCATGAGTCCTTGACTTCAATTTTTCTGAGGCTGAGAGCAGTTATGTTTTTATTTTGCATGGTAAAATTTATAGTTTTTGGCTCTCATTCTGATTCTATAAGGAACTGTGTACTTTATATAAGTAATATAGGATTGAAATAATCAGTTGAAATGGACCAGGTTGTGCTGAATTTTTCACGTGCATTCTGGACTTTAATACAGTCCTGCTGATTTGCAGAAGCTTTTTTTGCTTGAACCTTGTAACAGCTGTACTCATGGGGGAGAGTGAATGATGCATGACATGTATCCCCAAACCTATATGTAATATATATTACATATATATATGATATATATGTAATATATATGTATTTTCAAAGCATATATATATATGCTCTGAAAATACATTTTATTTCACATAAAGTAGTTGGATGTTACAAAGTATAAACATCTACTTTGAAATACCGATTTATCTCTGAAAGCAGTGTTTACTTTTCTAATAAACCAAAATTTAATTTAATTTTCTTTTTACTCTTCTTGCTTGTAGTTTAAGAGTACAATTGGTAAAGTATGCTTTTAAGCTATAGAAGTACTTGTAATTTACCTATATGAGCCAAACCTTCTGGCTTGTTGATGTGTTTTAAGTTTTTTGGTTCCTGGAAATAAACCATATGGTAGTGGTTTTAAGTATCTACACACAAACACATTTATGAGAGTTATGATGTTTATATGATTGTAGATCTCTTAAAACAAAAAATCTGAATAAAGTCACTCATCCAACTATTCATTGTGACAAGGGAATTTCAGTTCAATTTCTGCTGTATGTCTGATGTAGGAATCTTGAGAACAGGTTACATCTGGAAGATAGGATTTTGATGGGGGAAGGTGAGAAGGGGCAAGTTGATTGTTAGATTAAAATCATTTAGGAACAAAGATAATAAAAGTGACATTTTGACAAATAGATAACAAAGATATGTCAAGACTCACATGTGACTTAGCCCTTGTAATGATAGATTAAGTTCTTGCTTCAACCTGACCCTGGGGCAGCTTCCCCTGTACACATGGAGTGGGGAACCAACCTGCATGTTGTGTTGTAGTGCACGTACAAGGGCCCTTATGTCTTGGCATAGTGCTGGAGCCAATGTGACAGATACTCCGTGTCTGGTTTTGCATGAGTGAAGGGAACCCCTCTGCACAGGGTGTTTGTGTTCCATTTCACAGAGCAAGTGTCTTGGTTTTCTTTTGCATAGCATGAGGTGCTGCAAAATTTCAGCTGCCAACAAGCACAGGTCCTGGAAGTGCCTTGGTGTAACTGGTGACCTGAAGTGTAGATGTAGGGAATGGTGAGCAAAAGAAGCCATGGCAGATGTGATTCAAGGTGAGAAAAGAGAGAGAGAAATAAGTATATGAGAGCATCTGCAGTGCACAGAAAGAAGATAAGATTTTCATGTTTGCAAAACTAATATGCAGTTGTAAAATTTGTTTCATGGCAAGTGCTCTGAAATTGGGTAGGGTTATTAAAACTTTCTAATGAAGTGATGGCTTTTTTGTTTGTTTTACATTTCAGATTCTGCAGTCTCAGGAATCAGCAGAAGGCCAGATGCAAATCCATTTCTAGCACCTCGATCTGCAGCAGTGCCTCTCATAACTCCTGCTACTAGTTCTGGACACCTGCTTATGAAACCTATCTCTGATGCCTTGCCTACTTTTACGCCACTGCCAGTGTCCCCTGATGCCAGTGCTGGTGCTGTACTGAAAGACCTCCTGAAACAATAGATGATTTTGAATCAATACGATGATAGCACTTTAAGGAAAATGAGAACACTATGCTGTATATAATTTACCACAGTGAGGCCTTCTGTAAAAAGTCATATAGTTGTTTGCAATTGTCTTGTTTTTCTTTCTTTTAATTACAAACTAACCAGTGCTTTGGAAATTGAAGGAGCTGCGTTCTTGGTAGCAGGTATTCATTTTGAGTAGGGGTTAGATTTTGTTGCTAGACTGTCACAAGATAAATTGAAGGATTTTTAACCCTTAGTTACACTCTGAGTCATTTCAGTTACCTGTATATAGAAAGCATTACTTTTTGGGTGTTGAGATCCATTTTTCCATTAAAATAATCTGCCATTGGCAGTGGACCTTCAAGAACCAGAATTAAAAATGAATAAATAAAAACGCCTAGCCAAAACTCATCTTATTTGAGGTGCTGAATGAATCATACGAACTCCAAACAGTGAGGCAGTGAATATATGGGAATGTGGTTACTGAGTAACTGCAGTTCCCCCCCAAGCTACACAATTTCTTATACTAAGTTACATTAAGATATGTATCTCTTACTTACAATATTGATCATGTTTGGGGGCATTTAAGGCATATTAATCTGTGCACAAAGATTAGAGGTTTTTTCCCCAAGCCTAACAACTGCTTTCAGTAGTCAAACTCATCAGCACCAAGGAGTTAACTGTGGAGGTGAGTGCTTCATTTCTAGTGGTGTCTGTGTGATGAAGAGTGGATAATATAGCAAAAGATAGATTCATATATATAAAGATACTGTACTCTAATGCTCTAAGATGTATATTTGACAGACTTTTTATCTTGCTGGAATTTGTAGATTCAAATACAGGCTTAAAGCTTGAAGATATGTATAAAATTTAAAGGGAAGAACATGCTTACTTATCCCAAATGTGTAAATAGGTCTTTGTAAGACCAAGGCCAAAGTCAATTATTCTGTAAATTTTGCTGTGATAACTTGTACACATTGTTGGCAGGTAAAGGATGAAGTTGCATACTAAAGGATACAAATCATCTTGCAAAAGTAGTGAATCTGAGGTAAAATATCTTCATTTTAAAATGTGTAATTTCTAAACCTTTTTATATGCCATTCCATGTTTAGTCAGTGTTAAAAGATAACTGTTGTGCAAGTTCTATATTAGAACTGTCAACCTTCTCATCTTCATTGAGATCCTGGATTAAATTGTTGTAAGACTTGTATTTAAATAAAATTAATCACTGAAACTTGTACAGAATCAACCAAAATAATGCAAGAAATCTGCATTTATTTATATAAAGGTCAAATAGTGAATTTCTTTTGTTGCCTTGAAATCTAGTGAAGTTTGTTTTAATTACTGTATTTACCTTGAGAACTGCTTGAGTTCCTTTTCTCCAGTATGTCAAAGCTTCATTGAAGATTTATGCAACCCTGGAAAAGTAGATTGACCATATTGAATTTTTATTTAAAAGTTTTTGCTGCCTTGTAGACAAGGTAATAAATTTGGCAGTTTGACTTCTGATAGAATAGCAGCAACAAGTAGTGTACCAAAGTATATTCTACATTATGTAATAAATGTAATGAGAATTTAAAATTGTGTCTGCTGGGAACATTTCTGTATGGTACTTCAAATGTACATCTTCATTTAAACTATTGGACTGGAATGGGTAAACTCTTTTTCTATAACAAATATAAAGAAAATTGAAATCGGATGGCTTCTATGCAGTCTTGTTCTTGTAGTCATGTTTATTTGAGGATATGCAGCTGCTTCAGAACAAAGTTGCTTTTTGGTAAGTCAAAGCACAAAGAAACGTTCACATTTAAAAATCAAATGGATTACATACTATAAACTGCAAGTGGACTCATGCTGATAACTATCCTCTGAATGTAACAACTGAGCAGATCTTAATAACTTCAGTGTATTTTTTTTTAATTTACTTGCAGAGAACTTAATATGTACCCATTTCTCTTCTAGGAAGCTTTATAAGTACCAGTAAATAAAACATGGTGAGACTGCTTGTTTCAGGATTCTGTAAATCAGCTCCATTTATACAGTAAGTTATAACAGTTTGAGGAGGGCAATTTAAAAGCCACACAAAAGTATTGAAGAACTTCAGAGTTCCTTGCTAGGCTACTTTGGAGAGGAGAAAATCCTCTATAGGAGGGATAGAAGAGGCTTAAGTCCTAGGAGAAGTGTTGAACTAATGATAAAATTCGCCTTGCTTAGAGGTTTCTGCTCTAGGGCTTATTCTACAATTGCATCAGTGAGTTTTATTGCTGTGTTAGAGATCAAATGTACTCAGTGTTCCAGCCAGTGCTTTCACACTGAAAAGTGTAAACTACATAGCCTTGATTCTTTTTCTTAAGCTGTCTCACAGATTATAATAAACCTTCAAGAGTTGTTTTTACTGAAAGATTAGTGGAAATATTTTTTTCCTCTGATTTTTCTTCTGTGTTTACTCTGTGCTTGACAACTGTTTTGTATATATTTGCCAGTTTCCCACATGTAAGTTTGTGACTCATGTAGTCTATCCTGTTAATTGTGCAGGTCTTTCACACAGAGCAAGGGGAAAAAAAAAAGCCTTTGTAGAATATGAGCAGGTGCAGTAGCTGGAAATTCTTCCTTATCAGTTGTTTTCATCGTGTTTTTGTGAGGAAAAAGGGTGTGGTGCTCGTATTATTGGTCTCATGGGCTGTTGGATATCTTTAGTGTGAAGGTAACAGAATTCTAGTAAGGAATGGATATAGCAAATTTGCTACTAAGGGGAAGATAAGGGTTAGGATTTTCTATTCTACTGTAGATTGTTTCATCATTTCATCTTCCATCATGAATGAATGTCATCCTGCATTGAGGCATTCCACACAAAGAGAAAGAAATAACTGACCGTTGTAATTATTATAGTAGAATGATGTACTTTTTAATTAAAAACCTCCTAAATTATTCCATTTAGTCACGGACATACAACATATAATGAATGACCAGTGAAGAAATATTTTTTTTTGCTGTGTTCGTTCCCAACCTCCATTTTATTATTCCTTCCTATTCATGCTCTTGCACATTTCGCATTAATAGTTACTACTCAGGCAAGCTACAAGGAAAACATAGGGCAGTGACTGAAAACAGCTGAAGAGACAGTGGAAGATACTACTTTATAAGTATTTCATTATCCCCTACCTCATGAAAGCCTTACAGTTTTAAGCCACGATAGTCTTGTTACTGCTGGCTTTGATGAGTTTCTTGCCACATTACATTGTAGATGTTCAAGAGTAATTTTCTCAACTGGCTTAATCAGACATACTTGTAAATTTGATGTTGTTTCCTCCCAGAATATCCTAGTTTAGGAGCAGATTTAACTGGAATGAAATTAAATTCTTACTTTGTCATGTATTTGAGGAAAAAAAAAAAAGACAAACATCTGTTTTAATATGGAGAGACATTAATATACTGTGGAAATAGCAGGGATAATGGCTTCATGCACTCTTTCAAACATAAGTCTTTGATTTATTATATATTCAAATCAAAGTAGTCTGCATCAATACACTTTTGTCCATGTTTAAAAAGATAAATATCTAAAACATATCCTCCTGTGTGTGCCACAGTTATGGCAGTGCTAAGAGTAAGGCTTGAGGAATTAAAAAATATAGTATGCATTTGCTTTTTTTTTTTTTTTTTGTTTTTTTTTTTTGCCTTTTTGCCCCCTTTCAGTAAATTGATAGTTTGTTTCCTTAAGTAGTTGTCTTTCAGATGGAAAGCTTCTAATTAACATTTCTAGAAATAAAGTATAAGGATGAGCAGCCTACTATTTTTTGTTCTTTTGGTTTGTGCCATTATGTACTGCTGAATCTGTTTGCAGCCCTGCAAAACTTAAATATGGAAACCAATCTGCAATTTAAAAATAAATAAATAAAGGAACAGACAGCTGCTGGCTTGATATTTAAAGAGGAAAAATAATTTGTACATAGCATGTTTACAGCAGTAGCAACACTGAACCTTGGTTTGTTGTATTTGTCTTAAGCTTATAGAACAGCATGACATAATATATTTCAGTATCTGAAAGCGTGTATCTAACACTGAAATATATTTTATAGCAAGTAATATTTAAAGGGTATTATCAGCATTATGTACATAAGAATTGTGCCTTTGTTTGCTGGTTGTATTAGATTTATTGCAAGGCTAATTTAGATGAATTTATTCCAAATCAGAAGCTCAACCATGCTGCTAAAACTCTCAAATACTTTGTCAAGCAGAATAAAATTGTGTCAAGTGATTAAAGGCTTATTTTTCTTGTAGGAAATAATAATTAGAAGATAACAGTTTATTGCTTAATATGTTAAAAAGGTCACTTTTCATTCACTAATTGCTGATGTTAAATAATTTGGGGTCGTTCTGTACCTTCTTTTTGAGCTTGTGGCATTGCTCATTAAATCTAATTTCTTTTTTAAGTATTCACAGATGTTGTACATCATCCTTGAGCACTGACAGTAAATTAATCTTTTCTCCACCCTTGCGTTAAGGTTCCCATTAGACAGTTTCTCACAGACCAGATTTTAAAATTAATATCACTTGCACTTGAGTTTCCGGTGGTCTGTGATGGTTGGCTAATAACAGTTACTGTGAATATTCACCATATCACCAAAAATATTTCCCAGGCCTCCTAAATAAGTGGACTGAAAACACCCTTTTTCTCTTTTTGTAGCCATTTTAATTTGAGTTCTCTTAAACTATATGCATTTTTTTGTTCTCATTGGGAACCATATCCGAGTGTTTCCTTTGAGGAAACATGATGTAGGTCCCTTGCTACTCAGCTCTCAGGTACATGGAATGTTACACTCAGATAGGAAGCACCTCTTTTTAAATTCCTTTTCTGGTAATTGTTTCATTTCTATTGTCACAGTAATATTTTCTTTCAATGTGAATTTATGTGACTTATAGTTCATCCCGTAACTGTAAATTATTACAAGTGTCATAGTACCACAGTTGGCATAACTCTTGTGGTCACAGAAACTGAGCGTGTATGCTTCCAGATCACCTAATTATACAAAAATTAATATCTTTCAAATGTTTGCATGTAGACTTGGAGTTCAGGGATGAAAATGGAGTGACACCTGAAATAGGTAGAAGCTAGAGAGATGCAGACTCGCACCAAGTCAAAAGTTCCAGGTAAAAATAAGGGGGGAGGACATCACAGACTACTCTCATCACATTTCTGTTATCATTTATTAGTTAAACTAGAAAATGTGTCAGAGATCAAGAAAAACATAATGCAGATGGTAGCATGGTCTCAAAAGACTTGTTTGTGAGTGAAGTGCATCTGGTAAATTAATACTGTTAAACTTGATCATTGTATTTCGGCAAATTCAAAACTGTTCATTATGCTCTAAGATGCAAGAACAATCCCTGCTGCTAGAGATCAGAGCTTTTCCCCTCTTTAAAAAAAAATAAAAAATAATAAATAAAAAAAATTAACCTCTGAACCTTAACGGAATTTGTCTGAATACATAAATAAGGAAACTTTATAGCTAATGTTATTGCATCTAGAGCTGTTTTCTGGTCACTGGTGGTAGTAGCTACACCAAGATTCAGTCATGGTGTTCTGTTTTGCTTCAGAAGGGTGGATTTCGCCCTATGTTGACAAAGGAGGAAATGGCTGTAGCTTTATAGTATAAAGGAAACCTAAATCTGAGCGCTGTCTGGATATAGTTTGAATATCAACCAATATAGTTTGAATATCAACCAATATCATCAAGGTAAGGGAAATCCTGGCAGTACTTCTGTGTGGTTAACCCTAAGTTTTTCATTTGCAAAATCTGTCTGTGCTTCACCCCATTGGATGTCAAGATGGTCATGCAAGATGGATTGAATTACAACATGGCCAGATTTGGTGCATAGACCAAATTGGTTTTAAGGCAGCTAGGTAGCATTTCTTTTATGTCATTATGAAAATAGTAAATAGCTGGCACTGTAGCACAGCCACTTCATTTCTAATGATTGTTGATGGACTAATTAAATAGTCTAAGGAGCCAGGGAAAAGAAGCACATAACACACTCAGAACAGTGTGTATTTTATTGTTTGGCAGCTTTCTGTGAAGGCTTTTCTACCAAGCAAGCAAAGTCAAATGAATGATTTTGACCTAGTAAAAGCAGATCGTTGGTAGCTCATGAATTCCTAGAATGGGAAGAACTGCTAAACATAACCCTCTGAGAACAGGAAGCCAAGAGTTACAAATCTTCAAATCTAAACTTTTGTAAATTATCATGCATTTAGCTCCATACTCCCTAAAGTATTGAGAATTTGACTTTTGTACGCTGCCCAGAGAGACAGTCTGGGGGACCAATGCCGCAGGATTAATATGAGTAAATAAAAGTAATCTGCTTTATACAACTTAGGTACCCAGAATCCACATGGTTCCTGAACAATAAACAGTATTATCAATAAAAATATTTTTAGCTTAAATAATAGTGGCAAATATATAAATAGTACAACAGCAAGAGATAATAGTGGTTTTGAGCAGATAAGGCAGGTTGGATAAAAAAGCCATTTCTCGAATGGGAATCTGTAGAAAAGATGTGAGTTGTAACAACATTTCTTGAGAGAATTCATAATGACCATGAGAGTGGTCCTGAATATTTTCAGGTGCAGGCGTATGAGACACTGAATATAGGAGGGGAAATGAAGGATTCAACATTCCCTTGGTCATAAGGGGATCCAACCTCATGAAATTTTGAAAAATTGTCCTTTATGCAGAAATATTTGGCTGTCTTCTGCAACAGTACTCTTACAAGGTGTTAAAGTACTGTGTCTTGAGTCAAACTTGTTTGTAAGGAAAGGGTTTTATTCAGAATTACAAGCAAATCACCAAGTTGATTCTGATTCACCTGTATGTTTCAGTTTATGTGCCATATCATGGATCCAATGCTAAATTGTACCAAGAGTAAAAATATAATAAAGCAAGTGGCTTGAAGTGGTATATTACACTGAAAAATATTCATCAAAACTGAAACTTCTTTTGGAAATACAATTGGAAAATATTTAGACTGCACTTTGTTCTGTATGCTGAAGTAGTGGGTGCCAATAAAAATGTAGGCAAACAGGAGATTGCCTTATTTGTGACAATAGGAGCAGGAACAGATGTGTTTAACAGTTTTTGGTTAACTTAAAGGAGACTTATTGTGAAACTAAAAAAAAAAAAATACGGGTACGGGATTCTAAATAAAAACAAATGAGTCACAAAAACTAGGCTTGCCAGATCTGTCTGGACCCAAATGTAGCCTCTGAACAGTAGTGTCTGCAGAGTGCTCAGGGTCAAGGACCTACACAGTGCTACCTGCAAGCGGAAATCTTGGAGAGGGTTCCTTTGTCTTTAGGGGACTTTGACAGAGCAACGGCTGTGGTGTGCTGCCCAGAGCCTGCTTACCTTGACTGGGGGTTCAGGGAGCCCCCAGGACTCTGGCTGTGATGTTCTCCTGAATTCAAGGAGCAGCTCCAGCTTCTTTGTTTGGTGCTTTTTAATAGTCAGATGCTTTGCAGGCATCCTGAAGCCTGCACTGCCCTCGCCAATTGTGCCTAATAAATCTAGTTGTGTGAAGGAAAAGATTTCCATTGGAAAGGGGAAATAAAGGGAAATAAAAATTTCCATTAGAAGGGAAATATCAGAAATCCTTCCAACTGATCAAAACCTGAAGGGCCAACCTTCCAGTTCTGGAAGGATAAACAAATCCTGATGAGAGGCCAAACTGTGTCTGAGTCGAGCCTGTAACTCATAGGAAGAAGCTTACACACACACTGTCACAGTGATGCAGTTTTGTCTTTCTGCTTGGCAGTTAGACCCCCAGTTGTCCATTGTACTCATGCATCTGGCTGCTATTGAAAATAGAGCACCAAGGAGAGGAGATGGATTTGAAGTTCCATTTCAAAAAGCAGTTGGACTTGCCTTGCCTTGGGTCCTTCCCTCATTCCCCTTCTGTCAGCAGACCTACTTACACATCTTAGTAACAAGACCCTGGGAGCCTTAGCCACCTCTACTAGTGTCAGTGCCCCCTCACTGGTCCTTTTCATGGGGTGGTTACAAAGGCAGTAGATTAAAATCTAGGTTTAGAAAGAAACGGTAATTCTTATACTCAAATTCCCAGGTTTTTGCTGGGAAAATGTGGTTCCTATCTATAGGTGCCAGCTGGGAGATGGTTGGAGCCAGTTTGTTGCATGGAGTAGCAGGGTAAACATAAACCATGGATCAGAACTTGTTTTAGGAGATATGTAGCTGTTAAGGACAATATGCAGCCAGAGCCAGGCTTTATCAGCTCAGCAGAAACCCTGTTGGGCTGTCCAGGACCAGCCACTGTGGTGAGTGTCTTCATCAGCATGCTTTTGTTAATGAGCAGCAGCTTTGAGATCAGGCTTCTTGTGTTGAAACCATTTTGTGCCGATGGAATCAGAGTACTCACAGCTTCAAAGATGTTGAACATCATCAGCTCAGCACATGATGATGTGAGGCCTTCCCTTCTAATTACGCAGCAGTGTGGATTCTTTAGCAGCATCTGACAAGGAATTTGTGAATGTCCTTTGGAAATCTTAGGTAAATTATATTACTTCAGTTTCTCATCTGCTTACTCACCTGCTCCTTCATAAAGCTCTGGGAGATCTGTGAGCTGTGGCTTCCTATTATGATTGTCACAATGGCTTCTACTCAGCTCCCAGTGGGCTTGTGTTCAATGATTCTATTTTTATTTCTAATTCAATACCAGTTTGCCTGATGTGGTAGATTTACTGTTCTGTATTTTATTACGCACTATAAGGAAACCTATTAAATGCAGTATCATATCTTGGTGCCTTTTGTTCTTGTAGTATTAGCACAATTTTGTGAGATTTTACACTTAGGACCATTTCAGCTGTTATATGTGTTCAGATTTAATTCATAACACTTACTTTGTGTCAGGTGAGCTCTGATGAATTGTTACTCTTTGTTTTGTTGATTTGTTCTCAAGCCTCTTCTGCTGGCACTTCAATTTTCGGCAGGTTCTCCCAAGTACCATCATCCTTTTTCTTTCTATTTTTTAAAACCTTTAATATTTTGTTTTGTATTTTTAATTCCATGACGGGAACATCTTGAGGTTTCTCTAGCAAGTACAGATGAAGAAGAATAACTTAATTTTCTTCTGTGCTTTTATCTTTTCTAAGTGCTATTTTTATACCTCATTCATCTGCTGGCTTTGCAGACTGTTGGCAGTTTTCCTGCTCTTGGTGTGTCTGAAAAATAATTTATTATTAGCTTTTATGTCTCTTGTGATTTGTTTCTCAAACTTTCTTGGCCTGCTCTTCAGTGCTTTTTACACTTAACCTGTCAGAGTTTTTGTTCCTTTCTATTTTCCTTACCTGGCACAACTTCAGCTTCTTGAATTTTGCTCTGAAATAGTGGACAAAATGGGGACTTGATCGCTTTATCAGGCTTGAGCAGTGGAGTCTGTTAGCCATGCAAGCACCTCTGTAGGGAGAAGAGTCCATTTCCACCAAGTTTTAGGATGGCTGCTTGGGGTTCTGGGCCCCAGCAGCACCACTATGGAGTGGGGCTGCCCAGAACAGCCAGGCTGCTTCTGCAGGAGGAAATGCCAGTCCTGTTGAGCTCCTTGTGCTGTGGCAACCAGCACAAGTCAAAGCACAGGACAGCAGATAAAGGAAAGAAACAGCCTGTGCGGTAAGCTGCATCCTTCACAAGATATTTGCTTTGCAAGATATTTGTAAGCACTACAGCACATGCTCAGCAGAATTAACAAGTAATAGGAGCATCACTGCTTAGCAGGATTCCTCGCAGCAATGGCACCTATAGCTGTATGAATTGCTTTGGGACAGGAGTCCTCATTGCTGCAAATAATGAGCCTGAAAATAATTAAGTGACACTTAGAGGTTTTATTACCCAGTTCTGTAGCCAATTTATTTCCAAGTGGCGTGGTTAACTTATGAAACCCCATTGTAACAGGTAAATTATGAAATGGTGTAATTCTTGCTCTGGGAGTAGGTAAATTAAGTGTAGTAAAGTGTAAGGGTTTCAAAATGAAATTGAAAGACAATTTCTAATAATGGGGTAGAAAATTGTGTGATTTAAAAAAAAAAACCCTGTTTTACTATACATCTCACCTAGAAGACCACTCACTCCAAAATGAAATCCAAAATCATTAAAGAGAATTTTAAATTGTCTTCTGGGGTTAGGAAAACAATTAAGTACAAAATAAGTCAAAATTAGCCCTCTCCTCATAAGGAAACTTTCTGCCAGTTCTATATTTGTCTAAAACAGTAATGGATGAGTATATCCATGAAATTATTAGATAAGGAAAAGATCCAAAAATGTAGGCATCCTTGCTGATTGTTTTCTTGGAAAAGGAAACCAGAAGTTTTTGCTTATATTCGTCCATAAGAATGAAGCATGTTTAAAAGGGGAATGTTTTCCACTACCTGGAAAGAGAGAAGCTCTGGAAGAGAGCTATGATGTCAAATGTTTTTCTACTCTGGCTTCATCAGCAGGGTTCTGGCAGGTGCCCTTACCAAAATAGTGCACATACTTGTGAACGTTCAAACACCCCCTTTGGGAGATGGCATTTCTACAGACTTGTTTGGGTTTGCTCTGAACCTGAAGTGTCTTAATGGAAAATGCAGTGCATGCTTGATGCTACAGAGGGTAACATTTTGCTCTGGATAAAAATGAATTGCTTAAGCAGACAAAAGAAAAATTAAAAAAGGAGAAAGAATCCTCAACTAAATCTGAGGGAAACAAAATATGTACATTGCATGTGACGGAAATAATGCACCTGGGAGAGGAAGGCGGAGAGGTGAAGTGATTGTTTACCAGCACACGTGCCCCAGCAGGCAAGGAATGCTTCCAGGGTATTGTGGAGTGGAGAGCTGCTGCCTCAGGTGTGCCGCTCTAACGTGCACCCTGATGCTGTGGTGAACAGACAGACCCAGTATGTACAGCATGGTGCACGAGTTAGTAACGAACCTGAGAAACCACAAAAAATGGTGCAGTCTTCAGATACTACAATTTAAAACAACTTGGTCCTGTATTTCTAAGGGAGGTTTTAGTACATATTTTGAATTGTCTGGTCATAGTTGGAGACTGCTGGCTTATGTATTGCAGACACTTGCAAAGACTGAATGTTGGCTTGCTCAAATAGGGAAATAAACTTTAGAATTGGTCCAGAAGTATTAACAGTTTTATGTCCTTATTTATGGGAGGTCATTTTAGGCTGAAACTGATCATAAAGGATTAATGCTTGCTTCAAAAGGGAGCTGGTAAATGTCACAAGATTAAAGAGCATTGTTTTCAACCATGCTGTCTAGAACATTTGACAAAAATGCAGAGGAGAAAAGATTACAACCTAGATCATGTACATGCCAATCTTACAAAATAAATAATAAACTGAAATGTCTGTCTAGTTTCAGGTATAATGTGAACTGCAGTTCCCAGAGCATGAGATTTAAAAGTGAAGAGGTAGCCATGTCCTGATGCCTGGGGCATTGGCCTGAGCATTGTACTCTCAGATACCAACAGCTCAAGGGGAAGCTGTCAGTTCTCAAGGAGATATTTTGTCCTTAGGTACAAGATGATTTTCTATATGCTTTTAACAGAAATACAGTTTTGAAAGCATAAATGAAGGTCAGTCAAGGATATATTAAAAAAAAAAAAAAAATCAGCAAGGAAATGAATGAATGTTGTATGCTGTTGCAAATAATAATATTGAGGGACATGCAGAGGGTTGTCACATGCATTAAAATTGCTGTGAAAACCCTGTATTTTTCCTGGGACAGCTATCAAAAGTTTCGATTGCTTCTTTTTTTTTTTTTTTTTTTTTTCTTGCCAAGAGAAAGAGGCCTGCCTAGAAAAAAAACACAGCTAAACAGGTGATCATGAACATCAAACTTGAACTCGCTAAAGGTAATACACCTGAAATAGTTTTGTAGATAATGCAGTTCATTGGACATTGGTTTAAGGCATTTGGGTTTTGGCAAGTACCTGCTAGACCCTAGTATTCCTTATTTCATGGGATGATTAGAATGTTCTTAAAGTAATAAAGTTCAGTTGGGTACCAGTCCATGTTTAGCGTTGCCGCATTTCAGAATGGAGCCAGAAATGCCTGGGTTTTCCATTGACTACTTTTTATCTTAAAGTAAATGCATTATTAGCAACCAGTATTGGAGTGACCACAGACCTATAGTTATATAGAGAAAAACAAAAACCATGACATGGTGCTCAGAGAACATTTGCTGCAAACATTAAAATAGCACTCTCCTTTTTTTTTTCCCTGGGGAGCAGTGCCATCAGCAGCAGCATTACTGCATCACACACTGTTGTCAACCCCAAAGAATGCATGCTTCAGACAGACAGATGACATCCCCATGCAGAAGGGAAGGAAGAGATACAGTATTGGCTCATTGTTCTGTGGATAACTCACACAGGTGGTAGCTTTACCATACTGAGACAACTGAACCCAAACAGATAGCAGCACAACAGCAGCTTTTATGTTTTCTCCTTCCTAAAGACAGTAGCGTAACCAGCAGATCAGCACTACATGACAAGACATCTTAAAGACTGAATTGCCAGTAGGTTTTAGTTAGCACGAGTGATGTTTTCAAAGTTATGCATTCTGTTAATTTTCATCGTTAATTATTATTGTGTTATGTTTGGCTAGGAAACGAAAATATGTTGGGAAATGTGCTTTTGAGCTTCTGGCCGGAGCCATCTGGAACAGGTTATTGCGCTGCTTGTGTTATGAGATAGCATTTAGAAGTCAGCCACTGAGTGAAGCCGACCTCAGCTGACAGCATAAGGTTAGTCTGTCTGTGGCAAAGGAGAGGGAACCCTCCCCAGATACCAAGAGTTTGCAGTTGGCATTCTGTGCTAGGAGGTGAAAGAAATATGCCCAAATCCCTCCAGGCAGAATTAAGGTTTGAGACCAAGTTTCACGTGTGCTTAGTGCTGTTCAGATGGCAGCAGGGTGATAATTGTTGCCTGTTGTGTATTATATTGACACATGACAATATCAAAAGCTTGCTTATTTGGCAGTCTCAGGAACATTTTGATCAATCTCCAGGGTCCAGCCTGTGAATCTCATTGGTGCTTGGGTGCAGTCAAAATGCAATCGATTCTGCAAATGCCCAGCAGTTGTGCTTTAAGTGTTTTACCAGTTTTTGTGATAGAAAATTTGGTCCCGTGAGTTTTGGTAGAGCAAAATGGATGTTTTAAGTATCTAGAGTTTGGACATGGGCCTTTAAAGTGTCAGTTATAGACTTTTTCTTTTTCTTTTTTTTTTTTTTTTTTTTAATTTACTGAATTCAGGTCTGCATGACTGTGTAAAAGATGTCTATGACTTGTCACTTTCAATGGCTTTGGGCTTGCACATTTATCACCATACACATCTGTGTAATTTGACTCTGCTCTCACAGTTTGACAGTGTCCTTGGGAATGTTCAGAGAGAAAACTTGAAAAAATTATAAGATCTAAGAAGGGTGTTTGGTAAATATAATACCAGAACTTAAAAAGAAGATGAAGTGTTGTAAAAGTTAGTAGATGACAACTTACATTTGTGAAGCAGACATTTTGATCAGGAATGCTGAGTGTAATTAATTCTCCCTGAGTTCCCTGGCCTAAATACAGCTTTTGTCCTTGCATTCAGAAGCTGTTACATTACATTTTCTGGTGCTGAGGGTCACTGTTTACCAAGTGTTCTGCATTATCTACAGGAGCATGGTGCAATTCATACATTTTGTGGAGGGTAGAGTTAAGGTTATGCTACACAGCTTGTGTGTCCTTTATGTTTATATATTACAATTTTCAAAATCCAAGTCTTAAACATAATTGGAGCTATAGTTTCAACCTTAGCTACGCACAAAGAAAGCTTTCAAGACCATATTCAGTTACTTACCAGAACCCCATTTTGTACTGTGAACACCTGCTCATGAAGACAAAGTCAAGGTAGTCTAAATAAGTTAGTGGATTTTGGAACAGGGGGAAACAGTTGACCATTGAAGTGAGAGTGCTGCTCCACCTAAGTCAAGCCACCAACCTAAGCATAAATGGTGAAGACATCAGAAGATAGTGTTGAAAGACACATTGAATAATCTGTCCATTTATGGGGTGAACAAAAGAGGTTGTGTACCGCAAATATCTCCCTTTCTGCAACTTTTCATATGAAAGGAAGATGTGAGAAGGGTGTGGCTACACCTCATTATTTTGTGGCTGATTGTAGTTACTGAAAGGTACTGCAAAAATTTCACTTAGCCATAACATTAAATCCTTTTATTTAGGAAAAAATATAAAAATAAAACCCACCACACTCTGAACTAGCCCAAGTTGTGGTTTCATATGCTTTTTATATTCTCAATTTTATCCACTCAATCTATCTGATGGAGTCAGGAAAAAGCAAAACATTCTTAAGGGAGCCGCTTAGGTGATCAAATCTGGATTCATCTCCTCTCTCCAGCGCTGGAGCACCTCTTCCCGTTGGCTGATGAATCAGGAATCTTTCATCTGGGGCACTTCTTTGTGAGCAGATTTGTGCTGAACCCATACAGGGATTCTGGCATGCATACTATGATTTTGCCATGTAAGGTGAGAAAAAATCAGCGAATCAGGAAGTGAAGCATCAATAAATGTAAGAAACAAGTCCTTCATCCAGAAATATGGATCCTCAGAACATCTACTTTGCTGTAGAGCTGGTTCTAACAGTTTCAGTAGATCTTCATACACCTAAAATAGAGAAAGTGATGCTACTTTTAGGCTTGCTAGCTCTCCAGATCACCGAGTGTGTTGAGCAACACTAGATCTAAGATGGAACAATGGTATAACTAACAGTTAACCTTTACCACAAGCAAAACTTGCCCAGTCCTTGCTTTCCAACTTCTGTTGGTTTTCTGATCCACGACAAAACTTTACTCTCAATGTGCTCGGTTGGATTGTTCACAAGTATCTTCTGTGGGTTTTTGGTAAGTTTTGGGAAGTCTATTCAAAATAAATTAATTGGTTCTTGTTTATCTGCAAATATATTGACACTAGGAAAATGTTTAACTTTCCACACAACACAAGTGATGTAAGGAAGTCACTGAGAGACAAGCTGTCAAAAGTGGCACTGAGCTTCTGGCACTGTAATTTTTGAAAAATCATTTGGACAATTGCAACTAGTTGCATACAGAGCTCTTGTGCTTTCCATTGACATAAATATGACTTGTGGGTGCTCAACAGCCTTGAAGAAGCTATATTTTTGTATGTAAAGCTGTTTATCCACACTTAGAAGCCATTTTTATGAATATCTGTTCTAACAACTCTGTTTCTTAGTTTCTCAGTCCATAATGGAGAGACGTGTGATAGATTTTATCATGTCGGACCTTTCATGTTTCTTGAGAATAAAGGGTTTCCTAAGATGGAAGCGTCTACAAAAACTGTAAGTATTCATTTCATGTCTATGTCTGCATTTAATTTTAGTGTTCATCTGTGGATCTAGCACAATCTTTGCAGCATCTGATTGCTCACATCTCATAAGTGTACTGCTTGACCTGCTAAAGATCTGCCTGTGACAAAGTTGCAAAACACCTGAAAAAGTACTTTATTTCCTTCCTCTTCAGTCATAACCGGAGATCTGCAGGAATCATCTTTCCTGAGAAATTGCATTTCACAAGCTCCCTTAAGCACGGGGTCAACTTGAAAAGGGCCAGTGTTTGTAGACAGACCATTTGCTTTTGTTTGAATGTTTAATTTGTTTATTCCTGTTTTCAAGTAATCCCTAAGCAATATAGTTCCTGTAGCTGTGATGGTTATGAATTCAAGTTATTCACCTCCCAGAGGGTCAGAACTTTCATCGCTATGCCATTGGCATGAAGCAGTGAGTGTTGCATATTCATCGTCCGAGACACCGGTTAGAGGGCCTCAAAAAAGCCTGACTTTTTTGTTCTCAGAACAAGGAAAACAATCCCTTCCCTTCTCCGGTCCCTTGATAAGAGTTTCTGTCCAATAACGGTGCTCTCTGCTCTGAGGCACATTTAACTGTGAAGTTTGCAGCGGGAGAGGCTTTCCTTCAAGCTGTTAGTGTTTTATCCTGGCAGGCTCCTCGAGATTGTTGTGAGGAGTCTAGCCAGTTGGTGAGCTTTGTAATCTAAACCAGCTGTCCCAGGCTGAGGCCCCCATTTGCATTGTTTAACATACTTAGAAAATGAAGTGTTCATTTTTAACATTCCTCCTCCAATTGGTTTAATGCTGAATTACAGAAGAGAACTAAGCAAAACCAGGTGCTTTCTCTGTATTCTCTCCAGTGTCTGAGGAGGTACAGACTGC
Organism: Aythya marila; assembly: GCF_965140915.1. NCBI lineage: Eukaryota > Metazoa > Chordata > Aves > Anseriformes > Anatidae > Aythya > Aythya marila. The sequence continues at coordinate 16,651,090 of NC_139046.1, forward strand.
TCCCGATCTTCTCCATTACTTGCTATTTCATTCTTTGGACTATAAATGACTGAGGAACTGAAGTGCTAGCAGAGGGTAATGTTTGGAAACACTTTCTAGTTATTCATCAGCACAGGCTCTGTTTTTTTTCCACCTTTCCCCAACAGTTTTGGACATGCAAGGATTAAAAAGGTAAGTGCTATGCATGAAACTTCTTTACTTACTGAAGGGAAACTTACTTGTGGAAAATATCTGTGGCAAGGATTCAGTATGCCAATCCACTTGCTAAATCCATTTGCAAAGAGACGGGATCTCAATGGTTAGAGGTGGGGAAAGACAATCTGTCTGTTATTAAAACTGTGCTATCTCTGAAGATTTTCTTCTTAATCTGTGCTTATATCCTCCACTTTAAGAACCCCAATATCGGTGGGAGTGCTGAATTGCAACTGCAAACAAGCCCCCTGGCTGCAGTGATTGATTTGAAGCTAATTAGTTACTATTGCAGAAGTTAATTACTAGTTTAAAATACTCTGCCTGCTGGACGAGCTGCTGTGACCAGCTGAATAAAGCATTGATAGGCTGTGCTGTATGTCTGCTGATAATTCTTGAGCAGATTTGAGATCTCAAATAATGGGCAAACTGCGATGGTGGCTGCAGACAGAACACGTATGAGGCAATAAGGTCACCCCCACCCCAGGAGGGAAGAATATATCATCTTGTAACAGCGGAAACTAAAGACCGCCTAGAAAAGTACGAGTTCTGTCTGACTGATTTTATGGCAGATTTTGCTAGTGTGTACTGCTCTGCAACACCGTGAAGTGCACCCGTGTCGCTATGTATGTTAACACACAGCTATAACCTGTTGTATTTCCTTCTAGTGCTGCCCTTGCTATGCACAGAGTGAGTGTGCAGAATTTATACCCAGTGCCAGATTTAAAACATCTTCAAAAAAATTTAAAGGATTAATAGATGAAGTGCAAGCCTAAATAGATAACTCTGTACTTTGAATGCTTTGCATCCGACTCTTACAGAAAAGTCTGTGTAGAATTTGCTTTTCCTTGTCACTTAGAGGCTGCCAACAAGCACGATCTGCCTCCGCAGCACTACGAACAACCATTTTAGGGTTTGTGTTTACTTTTCAGAGCTTGTGCCTGTTTCCACATTTCAAGCAAATGTGTCCAAATGTGTCGGTCTCTGCTGGTGCATGGTTTTGTCTGATGCATTTGTAGGTCTTGTTCAGCGGCTCAGTTTGCACTGGAAATCGGAGACAGCTCTAAGAGAGAAAGTTGGCAGCTTAGTGGAGTAGCAGAACTGAGACTACCTAAAATATCCTGTGCTTCCTGTGCTGGTTTTGTGGGAAATGTATACAATTGCCGTTCAGAACTAGAATCCAAGCTAAACAAGGTGGGGGTTTAATAGTATTGAGAAGAAATTTTCTATAAGGCAGAGGCAAAACACTGAAATCTGTAGTACAGAGAAAAAAAAGGTATTTCTTGCTGTCCTTTCCTGCTTTCCTACTTGGAGGTGGGGGGTTGGTTGACTGGAGAGCTTTCATGCTCCAGGTAAAGAGTCCACTATATAGCCACAGAGCTCTGTTAGCGAGGGACCCTCTTCTCTCAGCTGCAGTGAAGAGACCCAGCAAGTCCCGCTAGATGCTAAGATGACTGGGGAAGTCTCCACTGAAGATAGCAGCTTCTAGTAGCTGATGACCTGGCACAGTGTGTCTACTTGCAGAGCAATGTAGTACTGAAGACTGAGGAAAGGGACAGAATCTGGCCCCAAGAAAATGGATTAATCTCAGATATAGTCTCCTGGGGATGAAGTGCGGTTTAGCAGCTAGCGCAACTGGCGTGGATTCAGGACCTCCTGCATGACAAGCCTGCAGTCCTGCCAATGAGTTGCTCTGTGAGCTTAGGAAGGGCCCATGTGCTGGTTTACCCATCTGTAAAATGTGCACAGTGTGCATGAAGAACTTGGATATTGTCAAAAGAAAGGTGTCAGAGAGAGGCAAAAATGCTTTACTGAATATTATGTGTTTGTTCATTAAGCAGCTACTGCGTGGGGTGGTATTAAAAGAAAATATTAGTGAATACTTATGTACAAATCAATTCTGATCCCAATTTCATAAAACCATAGCAAAATTAATGACTCTGAGATCTGAATCTGGCCCACAATCATATTGCTCTCTCTCCAGAGGCCAAATTCATGTTGACAAAACTCTGGAATGCACTGAAGTGTCACTACAGATTAACTTGTCCGTGTGTATTTAATTCTGTATAACGAGCCTGGATATCAGAAGGTTTTCAGCCTATTTTCTATGCACATTACAGGATACTGACTGCTTTCACACTGGCCGTCTGCCTTTCGAACCCTGGAAAAGCACAGGTGAGAGGTGCACAGAGAGATCTCTGTACTGTTTTATACTGAAGCACTATATGGCATGAGACTTAACTGGCTAACAGGTGAATAGGAAGCTCTGTGGTCTGGGGTTTACATGAAAAGGAAGCTGTGTGGTCTAAGGGTTTAGAGGGGAGGACTTGGAGCCAGCAGGATTCTGGAGTTGAACAAGGACTTAGCTTTTTGACTCATCCTTGCCAGCTCAGCAAAATATCCCTGCAGAAACCTGGACCTCACTAAAAACCTGATTCTGCTTCTGAACTGAACATGTCTGAAAAAGGAAATAAGAAAAGTCATCCCACAAGAGCAGGGACAGTTCAGTTCTGTGATGGGGAACACCAATGTTTGGAAAACTCAGTCACGTAAACAGGCATGTTCTGTGCATAGCAGTCTGGCAGAATCTTAAGACTTTGTTTTTGGACTGCAAGCCTGAATGACTGCATCCTAGCTAGGGCTTCGCTTTAATTTGTGCCCAAAGCCATTTTTGTTCAAGATGCAGGGCTTTTGAGGGTGGATGGAAGTAGAGCAGTCCAGTTCTTGAAATAGCAGAAGCATTAGTTCTTTGTGTTCTTGGGCTCCAAGTGGACTTTAAATTAAGAAAAACAGTTCCCAAAGGCATGTTAAGCTTGGATTCCTAGTTGATAATCCAGATATGCTCAATGTCCAGAGCTGTGTTTCTAAATACCTTTGCCAAAAGACTTTGAAAAGTAGTTGTGTTTTTCTTCTGTTAGGTTGAAAATTTCCTGCATGTGGCGTGCTTACTGATATTTTTGTGAAAATTGGATCTGTATGGGAAATGCTTTTCATGCCCCTCGAGAATTTTTGAGATGTCTTTAAGGGTTTGTTTTTATAATTTAAAAAATATTATTTCCAATGTTTTTTTTAATAGAAACATCTTGTACCATAAATTAATTTTGAAGTCCAAGCAAAAAAACAACTTGAAACCAAATGATAGCAACAAATTCTTTCTGAAGATATTGAAACAGGTCATTTCAATATTGGAAACTTTTCTAGAATAAAGCTTAAGAAAACTGTTGAAATCACTTCTACAATAGTCTCAGTGTTTCTGAATCATGGTTTACTGTGGAAAAAAATAATTTTGTTAAAAACTAACCCAACTTTTCCATCTAACCTAGTTGTAGTGTGTGAACTACAGCACAGGAGAAAATAAGAAAAGGTTGAGTATGTAAGTTCTCTAAAACGTGAGGCTGATTATACATTCACTCATCAGAATACCTTCCCCACCGTGATACCAAAGTATCTTGTAATGCCAAAATAAATGAAGGCAGAATTCCTTCCCACATGTTTGACACTATTACTAGTGGTTCTGTGTATTTGGGCATGCAAATGGCAGGTGCAGTTCCAATAGTGCCATGTATTTCGTGTCATGTCCCCTCCCAGCTTTTGCAGTGGCCCACTTCCATTGACTAATCTATCTCACACCTTGTCTCCAACCTACAATTCGCTACTTCTCCAAACATATGCAAAGTACTTTAAGGTTTTCCGTTGTTTTTTTCCACAGAGTCCAAAATGAGTGTCTTTAGCATTTAACAACAACAACAAAAAAGGAGGAATCCTGAATACACTCCCACCACGTACCCTCTGGTTCCTTCAGTGGTTTTTGTTTTCTTGATGTCTCTTGCCCACCTGCCTTCCCATTACCCACTTACTGGAAGGATCGACTTGTGTCGACTGCGTGGCCCACTGCCACATGCCCAAAGGCTCTGTCAAAAACTAGGGAGAACAGGGAATCATTTTAATGGGTTTTGACAAAAGTCACTAGTTAGAAATGCTGAGGAACATGGATTAGGTGTTGAAGACTCCAGGTTCCAGCCCTGACCAGCAGTGTAGGATAGGAAGAAACGAGGTTTCCAGTGACTTTGTATGCATAGAACACATGTTGTGTACAGATTTATCCCCTAAAAATCTAAATGTTTTGTGTGAACTAAAAGCCTTACTTTTTTAAGTTTGTGTTTTAACTCTGGCTTCAGGTCAGCTGGCTAGCTTCTCGAGAGTTATGTACTGAACCATCTACATGTGGAGTTTCAAAGCATGTTAGAGAAGTCAGCTAGTACCTCTGAACTGATGCCCCCTTGTTCTGGCAAAAACAAGATCCCAAAATAGAAGAACACAGCTTCTGTGTTAACTCCTGGTAGGGAGTGTGTGGCACATCAGGTGTTGGCTATCCCAGCATATCCCAGCAGAGAGTAACAGCCTGAAACTATCACCACCTGTGGAAGTGGCCTTCTGGGTTAAGGGGCTGTCAGGCGCTGGAGGTCTCTGGTTCATTCCTCGTTGCCTGTCCTTTAGGGAAGGGACTTTATTTTGGTGTCCTGAACATTCTGGTGTAGTGCTGAACAGTTCTACTAAGCGTGATAACCCAGGTGAGCATCTGACTCTGCAGCTGTCTGATTTCACAGTTACTGAGTGTCCTTTGTTTTCTCCTTTTAGCAACAATGCACTAATGGGTTTGACCTGGACCGTGCCTCTGGGCAATGCTTAGGTAGGATTTTAATTACATCAATGAACTTAATTCGGGGTTCAGAAACACTGCCTTTGTTAACTTTGTGCTGTTCTTGGTATGTTTTAGGTGAAAAGTCCTTGCTGTGTGATAAATGTGTGTGTGAATAAATACATGTGTGTATATATATAAATGTGTGTGTGCATTTACATAGCCCAAGGATATATCGATCTGTGACATGGGGATACTAACTGGCTGTCAGTGCTTCCCAAATACTTGTAATGCAGTGAAATGAGTTTGGGAGCTCAGTCGCATTGCTAAATAACAAGGGTTGTTCATCCTCCTTCTCTGTCTCCTCCAAACTCAGTGTTCTGTACCTGCAGGCCCCAGATAAAGTTTATTACTGCTCTGTGTTGAAACTCTAGGACAATCAGTGAAGCAGGTGTAGGGAAACATTCACTTTACCCTATAGCACCTTTTCATAAATGAATGCGAAGGGAGGCTCTCAGTCTCCAGGGCAGCATCTTCTGTGTGAATTAAAGTCCCTCAAACAATGAGGGGGAAAATGAGCAGCAGGCTGCTTGCTCTGTCATGGCAGTCAAATGCTTCTGTGCTCTGAGAACCAAACAAACATTCAGTTTGGGTAAACCACTCGTATCTTTCTAAATTTGATTCAACAACAATCTCAATTGGAACAAGAAAGAGGCCTGAACCACGTCCCCAGATCTGAACATCCCTAACTTTTTCTGTGGGAGGGAGCTTGGGAGTTCCAAATCAGAATCCAAGTTTCACAGCTGGGCAAACCAAGCCACCAGTGTTTGAAATCCTGATCTGCATGTTGTGGTTTGGACAGACCCACTAGCAGGAATAGGCGGTAGCATGCTGTAGCCATGTGTAAATCAGTGTTTAAACCGAACATTTATAGAATAACAAAGCAGGCTTTCCCCTCTCCCTTTAATGCTGAATTAAAACAAGTAGAACACAGGATATATGGAATATATGGGAAGTTTCCTGATCTAGTGCAATCTAACTTTAAAGCAAGGATCTGCAAAGAAAGATTAGCCCTTCTGTTCAAAGAGAGTATCAAATTTTTAGCAAAGTCTTGATTAAAAAAAAAAAATTAACTGTTTTTCAGATAGCTCACGCTAAGAAGCAATCACTCACTTAACTTCTGCAATTTCCTTCCAGATATTGATGAATGTCGGACTATTCCTGAGGCCTGTAGAGGAGATATGGTGTGTGTCAACCAGAATGGTGGCTATTTATGTGTACCCCGAACAAACCCAGTGTATCGATCACCATATCTGAATCCTTACTCAAATATTTATCCACCGCCCCCAGCACCAGGCCCAGTTCCTAACTACCCTACTGTTACAAGACCTCTGATATGTCGATTTGGGTACCAGTTGGATGAAAACAACCAGTGTGCTGGTAAGTAGTAGAAATCTTTATTCTGCATTTTTATTTACATTAAAGCTTGTCTGACATTAAAGAAACAATTGTCCTACAATTGTCCTTTGGTTATTCTTGTGTCACTGAAGCCCAAGATGCTGAAACTTATTTTAAAGGGTGTGAGCTGTACATTCCGTATAGTCATAACTCAGTGCAAGCTAAGACATGTTCTAGTCTGATTATTTAATGAGGAAATCTGCTTCTATGAGAGAAGTAATCTTTTTATGACATAAAAAAACATCTGATGGTAGGTGATTTGTTAATTAATCAAAAGGATGCCTTTCATGCTTATGATTTTGTCCTTGAGAGATGGCATGGCCTGCTTTTGAAGTATTAGGCTGGGACTGAGGAAATACTGATTTGGTTCTTGGTTGTATGTGACCCTGTCCAGATTTCTGGATGTAGGTCTTTCACCTGTAGATGGTATAAATAAGAGTTGTTTCTTCCAATGCTTTGTGTTCTTCATTTAGACTATGATGCCTTTGGAGTACATCTTATCTAGAGGGTATTACACAACTCTTGGTACTACTACCGGTGCCTTAATGACTATATACTTCTCCAGCTGAGACTGGAAATCTCTTGTTCTAGGTACTGCACAAACACACAGAGAAAGAATTGCTGCCCCAGCAGACCTTTGATATTTTCTTAGGACCTTGGTGTTCCCCAGTCTCCAATAATAATAATAATAAAATAAGTAACTCTGTGTTCTTGTGTTGGTAGTTCTTCTATTGCAACTTCTGGCTAGACTTTGATTTCACTTACTCCATTTTATACCAGGTTTACCATACATCTAATCTGGTTCTGTGTTATGCAAATTTATGGGAGATTTGGAATAAATCCCTTTTGGTTTGCTTGCTGTTGATGATGTCATGTTACAAAGGAATGGAGAGAAAATTTCTGAACTAATCCAAAGGAAATTCCACTGGCCAGGATATTCATTTTGATGCCAGACTTGGCTACAAGAGATCAGAATCAAGCCAATCACTGGTGACTGTCAGAGTAAATGCTGCAGATGTAGCTCACAGGTCTACCGCAAAGTTGGTCTCTAACCACTGCTTCTGGGTCTCAGTTTTCTATTTGTTATTGTGTGTAGCTAACTCGTATAAAAGTTTTGGTGATTTTTTTGTTGTTGTTGTTTTAAATAGAATTGGTCTCTGACAAGTATAAAAGCCCAAATCAATGGAGATGTGTGCTTTCAGTAGAGAATTTTGTCTGTCTGCAAACTAAGGAATTGCATTTAATGCAGAACGTTTCTATTTGAATTCTGCTGCAGAACAACACGAGCGGAAACTGACTTGTCTTCTGAGAAGATTTTGCCTTCTTGTCTGGAATTTCTGGCAAGACTTGGTTTCTAATGATGTACTTCATTTGCTTCCCTATGTGAGGAGATCATGATGTGTCTCAGGAGACGTGGAAGTACAAATTTAAATTCAAATTATTTGGGGCACATTTTTCTATAGTTGAATTATTGATCTCACTATTATCCAAGGTAGCAGAAATACATTTTCTAACTAGCACTAGTAGTAATATATACTGTAAAATGAAATAAATAAACACCTTTTTAATTTTATTTTTTATTTTTACAAAGAGTTTTGAAATCCTGGGATAACTGTTGAGTTTGCTGTAAAAATAACCATGTATGCCATTCAATCCTTTAAAAATTTCAGCCAGTCCTTCTGGTGTTAGTGAACAGATCATCTTAAGTTAAGTATTGATTTGTAGGCTTTCAGGAGTGTTTTTATTTTGCTAACTTTGATGTAGGTGAATCAGGAAATGGGACAGTTAATAGAAAAGAAGTGCTGAAATCAAAGGGGAAATGAAATCCCTATATTTACTGTCTGGCCTGCTGCACACAAACCATACAAATCAAAACAGGTGGATTTTGGAAACTTTGACAGTGGAACTTCCAGCCTGTAAAGGCTGTGTCTGTTTCCATCCATGCTGGCAGAAATGTGAGGACTAATTCTTAAATCAGGGCTGTTCGCTTCTGTCACTTTAACTTTCAGACATGGGAATTTAATTGTGAGGGAAAGTTTGGTGAATAGAGACATTAACAAGAATAGATGGGAAAAGACAGACTGCTATTTGAGTATCACAGTTAGCTGGAAACAGTTTTTGAAAGTCTACATCAGGTTTGAATTTGGGCGAATGGTAGGTCATGTTTGTGTTAGAGGAAGAAAAATGAAACTTAAAGAAAACAAGACCTGTCAGATTGAAAGGGTCTCTGCTGAACTTAGGTTTCATTTTTGATTTAGTGAAATCCCGGGAGACATTCACTGTCTTGATGCACTATTTATTTTTGTGTCTCTGTGCCGTAGGATGGAAAGTGTAGGCACCAAGAGAATGGTGTGAAGCACTGCATGTCTCACTGCAGTGGCAGGAGAAAGGTCTTGTCCCGTTTCCAGGACTTCTGGTGCAGTTAACGGGGCTGATGTTCAGCCTCGTGCATGAAGGTTGTGGATGTGAGGCACCAGGGGAACTTGAGAGGGTCCCCAGGCAGCACCGAAATTTCACCCAAGTCATTCAAGAAAGGCTGAATCGCACGAGTCACAGCTCCATCTTACGCTAAGCAAATTATAAGCATTGCTCACGTTAGTGGTATTTTGGTCCCTGTATGCTTCCCTGCTTGTCAGCATTCAGCATGCTCTTAGGCTATGAAGCACTTAAAGGGTTAATTTTGTGGTGGAATGGTTGAAAAGAGTAAACTGGAAGTTCTTCTGCCCAGTAGCTGAACCTCTATATAACTTACAGGTTTGTTATGCTGGGGTTCTGGCATCTCCTTCCAGCACCTTCTTTCCAAATAAAAAATTAGACACAGGTATTTCCATTAAGGATGATGAGACTTTTTTCTATTGACTTCAGGGGAAGCAGAGCTAGTCTCATGCCAATGTTTCTGAGAAATCCTTTTTTTTTTTTTTTTTTTTTTTTTTTTTCTTTTTTTTCTTTTTTTGTCTGGTCAGATATGGGGTTACAGATCTGGGCCACATTTTCTATGGCTAGGCCAACAGAAATCTTTACTTTCTCGTTGAATTCCAGTCAAAACAGTTTATTAAACACAGGAACCTGCCCTGGGAGATTTGCAGCCTCAGCTTTGAAACACTGAGCTTGTTCAAGAGACTTCCAAAGTGAAATAGGATAAAAATTTGATCTGGAAGCAGTGTAAGACTTAACAAGCTCTTTTTTTTTTTTTCTTTTTCTTTTTTTTTTTTTTTTTTTTTAACCTCCTTATTGCTAGAGCTGACAGAAAAGGGGAAGGCTATGAGAGGGTCACTCTACCTGCCTGCCAAGCCTCCACGTCCTAGGCTCTCAGAAGAATGTGCACCCCAGGTGTTACAAATAACATTCTCCTCTTGGGGGCTGATATATTGCAACATAGGAAAAAAGAAATCCAAGCATTTTTTTTTTTCCTTTCCAGCTTTTTTGGCTTCTACCTTTTTGACCTGGATGGTCACAGACAAGAGTTAGGTGTCCACGTTCCTTCCCCATCATGTTCACTGCTCAGCCTTACCAAGGATCATTTCTGGACATCTTTTCAAGATCTCCAGGTCTTGTCCCTTGTGAGACAAAACCTTTCCTGGCACAAGTACCTGATGCAATGAGGTGTCCCAATGACACCTGTTAGTGACCACTTCGCCCACTCCAGTGTCCTCCAGATGATGCAGAAGCAGCTGTAGCCACTTCTGGCAGCAGGCAGAGAAATACTTCAACGATAATTTTGTTTTTAAATCTTCTGTGGGCCTGATTCCTGATGGATGGATGGGTATTTTTACTGCTGGAGTTGCTGAATGCCTTATGGCTTGTATGTATAAATGTGCTGTGCTTTCAAATGCATGTGTAAATTCATTCCAAAGCAGGTTGGGAATGATTTACAGCCACAATTAATGCTGGAATAAAAGACCACATTCAGGAAAAAGCAATGAACAACTAGCCTAAGAGCACTGCTCAAACTGTTTGTCTTCTAATGCTACTTCTCTATAAATACTGAATGTTTAGTCATACTAATGACTTTTTGTTTGTGGCACTTGCTCTCGTAACCGTTGGCAAGATTAAAGTGGAGCAAGGGCCCCTGGTCTTGCATTATACATTTGTAAGCTGAGAGTTCTTTCCAATTTCCCTTCGCTCCACCTTGCTGTTTCCTGATTTACAATGATTTTTAAAACATGCCTCGAGCACAGATCCTTCTGGGCATTGTGGAGAAAACTGTAATGGGTGGACTCTTATTTTTGCTTTTTATCCTGTTAATGTAGATGCACAATGTGAGGAGATGATGCGGGTGGGGAGGCATCTTAAGAGGACTGAATGGAGGATTTTGAGCAAGCAATCAGACTGCAAAGATGGAGAAGTACATGTTAGGAAGGGTGTAAGTGTCAAGCAAGATGAGTATGACCTAGAGATGGAAAGAAGGGAAGAGTCCAGTGGAGGAGATAATTTTTTTTTTTTTTTTTTTTTTTTTTTTTTTTTTTACAAATCCTTTACAAGCCTTTTGAAACAAAGGCTAAAAAGAAGAAGCATAAAAACAGCGGGAAATGGAAAGATACTCTTTCCTAGTGAAGTCAGAATTGTTCTGCAAGGCGTCCTCTGTGCAGCAGTCATTGCTTTACCTTTCCTCACTTCCCAGCAATGGCCAGGACTCCCGACATTCCACACCTACAGATCCCCAGCCTGTTGACCATGGAGTGAAACTCCGTCCTTCAAAGCATTACCTTTGCACAGATGGGTTTTAGATCATTATCATTTATATTGCTAGCATACCTAAAACCCACATCCAAGCCTGCAGTCGTACTGACCTGACCTCCACTCAACCTCACGAAGAACAGCCTAGATGAGTTTTCAAGCAAAAGGAACCAGATGTGTCTTCATTTCCCTCTCCTCTCCCCAGATGTACACAAGAAAGTGAAATGAGGTGCCCAGGTCTTGTGGCAGAACTGTGGTTGTGCCAGGGATAGAGCCCAGAGCTGTGCCTTAGCCACTGAGCCAGAATGTCTTATAATAGCAACCCTTCTGCAGTGAGCTCTGTCCTATTAGAAACAGGAGGAAGAAAAGGAGTGAAATGCAGGAGAGACTGTGCCCTGGGAGGGGCAGTATAAAGGAGAAGATAAATGGAATCTGCTCCTGCCATTATCTTTTTTAACCCCAGTTGGCTCAGCTCTGTGTCCCAGGAGACAACATCTCCTGATTAAATTAAGGGTCATGATATGTTTCCTTTACTCCTAAGATGGTTTTCTTGTCAGCTTTTGTACAGGGAAATATAAATTTGGACTTTGTGCTGCCATTGTAACAGGACAGTTGCCTCTCAAGAAAGAGTTGTGGTTGGTAGCTAGGGCTTGGGCTGGAGGATTTTGGACTTGGTTCCTGACTCTGCCATAGACAAACAGGCTGTGTATTTTGGGACTCTAGCTCATGATGTTTAAACTGAAAAAAATCTTTTCTGGGGTTGTACAAGAATCATTTCAGGAACGGATGATAGCTTCTGAGGCAGATTCCTGACTGCTATCATTTAAAAAATAGTAATCAAGAGGAAAAAAAGACCCAGCTTAATAATCTGGCAACAGTGAAGCTTGAAATAAGGAGTGGGGAACTTACTTCGCTAGTGCATTAAACTGGTTCAATATCACAAGGCAGTTTTGTCTATGTTTCTGACCAGATGAGAGGAGAAGTGCCAGAACTTCATCAGTATTTCCCCTTTACTTCAAAAATACCTGTGCTACAAAAGCTTTCAGTGGTTATTTGATCCTGTTGCTTTTCAGTCACCATCTACTTATTCTGTGATCGTTTCTTTTTTTCTCCTTCTCTCCGTCTCCTTCTCTGGAGATATTTAAGGCCCGTCTGGATGCCTACCCGGGCAGCCTGCTCTGAGGAACCTGCTTTGGCAGGGGGGGTTGGACCCAATGATCTTTTGAGGTCCCTTCCAACCCCTTCAATTCTGTGATTCTGTTTCAAGTTCTAGCAAAATTCTTGATGATCGTCCTTTGATTATCTCAGGTAACGACAAGAAAAGACAAGCCAGGTAAAATAAAGATGTGGAGAATACAAACTGTGTGCTCTAAGACAGGATCATATGCCAGGGACTGACGGTTATGATATGTGCTCTGTATGAACATCTGATATTAACATTGTAGAGCATAGATGTACTTAACATAGCCCTGTCCCACTGGATAAACCCACATCATTCGGTTCCAGACAAGCACAGTTATAATTATTTTGGGTCCAGAGACTCGGTGCTTACGATCTGATGGTTTGATCTATTCACAAGCCCACCAGTCTGCTGAAAGGTAATTGTGAGCTGACCATAAAATATTCATGGATGAAAAGGTACATCTGAAACCACTCAGAGCTCCTTCCTCCCTCAGGAAACCATTGCACCAGCACAGAGGAGGGACTGGGGCTGAGGAAAGGTAAGGCTCAGCCTGTCCCTACAGCAGTGTCCATCAGCAGGGTCATTCCTGCATTCCTTCACCTCACCACCAAGCGTATCCTACCCCAGCAGAATTGACAAAGGAAAATGAGGGTGCAAACACTGCTTTTCACTGAAGGAAATGTGTTTGTGGTGGAGGGATTGACTTGATAGAGGAGGCTGCTGTATGTGTCTGTAGCCAGGTAAACTGAGCCTTCTGTGGCTTGGATTATTCCTTCTGTCATTCCTTGCTAAGTGCACTGTAGGAGGAGCACGGTCTGGTGGTTAAAGCACAGGAGTGCTTCATTTATTTGTGAAGCTTCTACTACTCACACAGAAATGGATAAAGCTTGAACCAAGAAATATAACATGCAAGCCAAGAAAGCTGGCATATTATTAAGAAAACTGGCATCTCTACGTGGAGTGAAAAAAGCAGGCTCCTGGGTATGGCAGAATGTAACAGTAAACGCAAGTCTTATTGATCTGCATGTCAGTGCCTTTCAGGCATCACTAGCTGGCCATATTAGTGTGCAATGATGTGAGAAGGGAAAATAAAAATAAGTGTGGCTATGGTATAGTCCCAACTGAACTGCAGTCAGACTGGTTAAATAGCTGCAAAGTCAACTGGAGGCCAAAGCTCCTCTCAGCCCTGTGGTAACGGCCCCCATTGATTTTGAAGATCTTAGGATCTTGGAGCAGAAGTTAGAAGAATTAGAAGAGTTCATTAGGTTTAGTTTAATCTGTCTGAGCCTAAGGCACTGACCCCCCTCAGAACAAGCTGAATCGGCTTATGGACAGGGAGTCTGCTGCCATGTTTTCCTCCTGCCAGATTCCTGATACCATGATGAAGGTTTCTTAGATGCTGTGGGAGAAGAGCAGAGAGCTGGTCACCTTAAAAACTGTGGCAGCCAGGGGAGTGTTTGAATTTGCTTCCAACTTCAGCTTGAACTCAGCTGTTTCTGTCTGTGGATGTGTCTTTACCTGCTTATTATTAGGGGGTGATTGAAAGCTTACTGGTTTTTCTGTAGTGAGGCTGGGAGGGAAGCATAGTGGTATATGGAGGGGGACAGCAGAATGGGTCACACTGCAAAATGTACCTGGGTCATATGCAGAGAGGGGACATGGGCACAGAATGGACAGCATTCATGGCGTGTTGCATGTCCAGGTTCAGGAAGGTTGACGTTCCTGTAGACTGTCCTCTCTCTGTCATGATGTGCTTCAGCTTTCTCTTTGCCTTGGGGTTGGGTGATATCTTTGGTATCCAAAGTGGCAAGAACCCAGGAATCCCATCTCCTTAGCTTTGAAGGCTGCAGGGGAAAAGAGCATCCAAGAGAAAGAGGTTTAGCCTATTCACTGCATTGTGGTTGGTTTGATGGCCTCAGTAAAGCTTGGTGTCTCTGAACTGGGGGTTATTGGTCATTGGGCTATGAGCCAGACAATACAGAGCCTTCAGCTGTCAGCAAGAGCCAGTTGGCAGGAGGCTCTATGTGACTCAGTTAAGAGGAGCACTGCTCGTGCCCAGCCTGCCATATCCCCAGGCATGTGCTGGCCAGGGCAGGGCTCTAACCCCTGCTGTTAATCTCTGAATGATTCCTTAGACTAACCACTAAAAGCGGTTTGATACGTGGGGCTTTGTGGCTGCTTTGCCTTTATTATGTCTTACTTCTAGGGATTTCAGCAGTGCCAGATCAGTTAAAGCCACCATGTACCGATTAGCTCTGTCTGCTCTGGAGCAGACTGAGTGAGAGCTTTCCTTTGTGGATAGCTGTCACGCGAGGCAGACCTGCCAACCAGGCGGTTAAGGGGCTTAAGGAAAATCAAGTCACTTGATGGTGCTGGAAGACTGACAGACTTCACAAGTACCCTTCCTCAAGCCGCTGGCCTTGTGGCTTGCTCCCCTCTTGTTTTCCTGCAGAGTCTGTTTTGGCTGTGGGCGACAGTCCATGCCTAGCGGTCTGCTGGGAGCCTCAGGGACGCTGCTTCTGGGAATGCCTCCTTCTCTCCCTCCCTTTGGCATGGCGTGCAGAGCTCACTGTGTCCTTCCACAACAGAGTGTCTTTCTTTAACTGTAAGGCTTATTTATTTTTGGTCCTGTTAATGGCACCAGCACTCTGCTCAGGCACATGTTAATCGTCGCATGCATTAACAGCACCCGCAGTGCCTAGAGATGGCAGCATTCTCAATGGCTTACAAATCACCATTTTTCTTGGCCTCTCCCTTATATTTCTTGGGTCAGCTTTGTTTCTTTTCTCTTGGTTCCAGCCTGAAATTGGCTGTGGTTTTATATCACAATCAAGACGTAAAGCCAAAATATATAGCAAATATGTATTGGCTCCTTTACCTGTAGAAATCAGCCAGACGGGTGGTATGCTTTGCCAGACTCTATAGATGGAGGTAATGTGCTGGCATTGCTCTTTTGTCTTGTCCCCAGGACGCTGGATGCATGGCAGAGCTGCCACGCAGAAATGTGAGAGCTGCCTGATGTTGTGTGTGGTTTAACGTGTTCTGATCCCTCCATCTGCCAGTTGACTGGCTTCCCATTTTAGTACTTCAGTGATATGACAGAATTTCTCAAAGGAAAAAGCTACCGGGAGGTGAATGGGAGTTGCACTTCGCCGGCCCGGCTCAGGGGAGCAGTCTCAGTGTTCTGCCTCGCACCTGAGGTGCGCTGGCCATGAGGACGATGAGAAGGGCCAAGTTCCTCTTCAGTTTTGACACCAGCAACCCCCCTCTGTTTTTAGTTCATCTCAGCCATAATTTATGGTTGCAGGTGCCCTGTGGTAGAAGGCTGTGCTGCAGTGTAAGGAGAAAGATGGTCTGGTTGATGGGTGGTGGTACAGGTCACAGGACAGCTGAAATGAAGAGCTGGGCTCTCAAGGCTTGGGCAGGCCCCTTGCTCTCACTGACCTCCACTCTTGATGGAAGTTTGACATGCAAATGCCCTTTATTCTAGCCTACAGTCTTTTGCCACAGGCTGCTGGCACAACCTCTGACCTTGTTGCTCACTATTTTTTTCAGCATTGACCATTTACCTGAGGTGAGTCTAGATTTTCAGGCAGGATCATTCAGCACTTTCTGAAACGTAGGGTGTGTAAGGGGTCTTCATTTTGGACCTGGTGGTGCATGTATACAAAAGCACAATTCCTTCTGGAAAATTTCCTTATCTGTGCTATTGCCCATCTCTATATCGATAGCATGCCACTACAGTGAGAATAAATCCACTCGTGTTCATGAAGCATTCAGACACTGAAAGTGCAAGAACAGAGAGCCTAGGAGGAGGGGGAGAGGAGGTTGTCAGGTCCAAATGAATATAAGTGAATCCATGCTCTGATGTCTGAGCTGACACTGGTTTTTGTTCTCTTTTATTTTTTTCCCCTCAAAAAATAATCATAATAATAATTTTTCCTAATATTTTGAGCTTTCATTTTTCTAATGTTTTGTTTTGCTCTGTGAAGTTCTTGTTTTCAAGCCAGCCTGAGCAAGTGAATCATTAGTTGGTGAGCCAGTAAATGGCTTGTTGTATCAAAGGCTGTTTTTGTGGTACAACCCCAGCACACCTGTAGGTAACAAAGAATGGGGAGACTGAACACCCAGTAATACGCACAAGTCAACAAAAGCTACGGTTGTGGTCAGGAAATTAAGGGACTGGAAACCCAGCAGTAGGTGAAGAAATAATCTGATGCTGGGCTGTCTGGTGGGAGGCAGTAATATTGAGAGCAGTGTAGCACTGGGCAGTTTCCCAGTGTTATAAGGTTTCTCATCTCAAAACGCTGAGGGAATACTCCTTTGATATGGTTCTAAGAATGGATCCAAACTACTGACATAAGGCATAAATACTATCAGATAAATGTAGATAAGTTTATGGAAATACCAGTACAGAGCAGCAGCAAGCTGGGGAGCATTACTGAGGCTGACTTTGTTTGAAGCAGTCAAGTATGCTGTAAAGCTGAGGGTAGGATGGCAGCAGTAGGAACTGCAAGTGTCAGAAGCAAAAGTTGTTTGTTGTGGGCAGTACAAAAGAATGCTTATTCTTGAACATGGCATAATTTGCTGAAATGAGGGGAAATTGTTT